>NC_079154.1:92500-1528750 GCF_947563725.1 Argiope bruennichi
TTCATACATTAGAAATTTAATTATAATCTCCTGTTCTTCATGTTCTTATATTGTAAAAAATTTTCTGAATTTTTTTAGTTGAATTTAATTTAATAAAACCTACAAATCCATATAATTAAAGTGTTTAATTTTGAAAATAATCTTTATTCATCTAAATAAAATACAAGACATTGGCTCAAATTTAAAATAAAACAAAATAAATTCTGCAAAAAAACAAAAACAAATTAAAGACAGATATAATAATGATAATCTTTCTTAAAAAACATTATTTAAACTTCATTTCCACTTCAAGTTCATTCATTTGAACAAAATTAAAAACTGCTACTTAACTTCAAACCTGAAAAAAAAATAAGAATGAATATTAATAAATGTTATGAAGATAGATATAACAATAGTTATAATAAAATAGTATTAATGGGATTAAAGAAAAAAATTATATAGCATAAAAAGCAAAAAAAATAGGAAATAAATCCAATGATTCCAATGATTAAACCATTTTTTAATTTAAAGTTCAACAATAAAAAAAAAATACAATCAATAAGGATTTCAGAAATAAAGAGAACTTTAAATAAAACAACCACAGAACAGCTTGAAAGGAGATGGGCAGTAAGGACACAGATCACTATATAAAAAAAATTCACATAATAACATAAACTATCATCAAAAACATAAAAACAGAATAATTATATAATGTACTGACCACCAATGTCAGATAGAAACAAAACACATCACAGTAAAGATAAAAATCAAACCACAGGAATGTTATTCCAAACTATTTAATATAAGAACTATTACAAACTATTTTTTATAAGAATTCGTTTACATCATATCAAAAAGGTACTTTCAAAGGCAAATCACGCAAAGACATTGACATATAAAAAGACAAACACATGAACTATATCCTTTAATATAACTAATAGGGTCATCACATTTTACAGATATTAATTCTTTTAAAAAATTTCTAGAACAACAGAAATAAATCAGAGCACATAATACTTAGTTTTCATACTGATTCTTTTGATTCTCAAATTAAAGCCATTAAATGTCTATTACACATATAAACAATACAAGCAACTCAGGAAAAAAGGGGGGCAAAAAGATATTGCAGAAGAAATAAAAATGTCAATGCACGTAAACAATATATATCTACATTCTGAAATCAAACAACTTTAAAGGAAAAACAACAAATTAAACAGTAAAATGTATAACTTTAAACTACAATAATTTGATGCAGAAGAGTATTTCAGAATTACTATACGGAGGAAAAATTATCAATATGACAAAAGAAAAATTGTTACAAAAAATATAGAGAAATCCACAATTCATGTCTATCTATCTATCTATCTATCTATCTAAAGTCTATTCAATGCATAAGCTTAAAAATTCCATTAGGTACAAAGCCACAAACAAAGAATTCAAAACATTCATACAAAATGACATCTATAAATATAGCAATTCAAGGGGAAATGCATATCACTCCCATAAACTTTATTTGGAGATTAAAGGAAAATGCAGCAAAATGAAAAATAATTGATGACTCAAATTACTAAGAATTAATGTGATATCAAAGACAAGGTTAACAAAACAACCAGATTCATTTCTTAGATTTCCAATATCTGAATAATTCTGACTAAAATGAAAAATACTATAAAAAATTGCAAGTCAAAAATAAACAATAAATGGGAAAATAATAAATTTAGATTTAAATAAAAAGAAAATAGCAACAATTTTATATTTATAACAGAAAAAAAAAAGCACACATGTGCAAACAACAGTTATGTTTTTTGCATTTAAAATAAGCATATTAATATTGGCAGACTACTGCTCAATTCAGAATAGAAGAAAAAGAAAAGTACCATGGATCTCAGAATTTAAGAGAAACTATGTTCATTCCAAAATGAAAATAAACCCTTTCATTTTTTAATAATTTCTAAACAAGAAAAATCTTCAAAACATTCCATATTTAAAATTTTCAAATACACAATGAATGTTTTCAATTCACTAGAAAGAACCAAGATAGCATTATCTTTATTAAGGTTCAAAATTATTGTTGAAAGAAATTCATATAAATGGAGCCAATCCATAAATCACACTTAAGTTAAAGTAATTATAAGTAAATCCCATAAACCTCACAAAGAGATAAAGGGAAAATAAGACACATCCATTTTAAACATATTCAATTCTAAAACACAATATCCCTATAACTTTAAAAATTAAAAAAGAGGGGAAAAACATGTCAATAATGACTAATTTTATAAAACTTTTTATAAATTCAGTTCAGAATTAAAATAATACATTCATTTTAGCTTCTTCAAAATTTAAATAATTATTAGGTGAAACAATATAATGATAGTAAAAATTAAAAGGAAATACATGACAAAGCAATACCAAACAAAGCTTAAAAAATGTTTTCAGTTAATATCAGTGAGATGACTGATATACTCACAATGAAAAAACTCAAAAGAATATGATATACAAAATGAAACAGAGAAAATTTCCAATTAAGGAAATAACAGCTTGCATCATAAAAGTGAGTTACTTGAACTTAAAATCAAACAATTAGATATCATGTGTAGCAATTAAAACCAAAGACTTAAACACAAGGGAAAATTTCAAGATTCAGTGTGTCAATATAGAAGAGTCAACATAAAAAAAATAAAGCAAAGAGGTATAAAAATGTAAAAGTGTGGAAAACATGCTTTATGAATAAAAATAAGCATATTAATAATAATCACAAGATCACTAATGATTATTTCAAAAAAGCATAAATGCTTAGACAATACCAAGTAGCAAGACTACAAGTTTTAAGATATATAAAAGTCCCAAAGAAAAAAAAAATCCCATAAATTTCATAAAGAAATAAAGGGACATGTGAATTTTAAAGTAATTTCTACTTAGAGGGAGGCAAGCAAGTTAAGAATGCCTTATAAAAGTTTATCAACTTATACAGAAAATTAGCAGAAAAATCAATAATCCACATAATCCATAAACACACAATTCCAACTTTCAAAATCAATCCCATAAATCACAGAGATTAAGGGAAAACAAAAAACAATTCAAAGTAAATTGATTCAGAATGAATTCGAATTTCAGAGAATATATAAACAGTAACTATACTAACTAAAAAATCAAAATATGAAAAAAGGTTTCATGTTGTTTAAAAATTTATGCAATTCTGATTATGAAGTGTGCTAAGTAGAAAAATACATTGAATAAAGGTTATTCAAAATTCAAAAAAAAAAAAAAAAAAATCCAATTGATAATCAGAAAAACAGAAAAATCAATGCCAAGGGACATTCATATACACACTCAAAAAAGTTCTCAATTGATATTCTGCTGACATGATAAAAGTCAATATACGCATTAACAAAATCATGGTTATAATGAATTGACCATAGAAGTAAGATACCAAAAATAATATAACAAATATAAACTCATGAGCGTAAAAAAACCCCCAAAAAATTCAAGTTCAAATACATTAATTAAAAAAGATTGGCACTCTATCCAAGTCCCACAACAAAAGAAATCAATTTCAAAAGCAGAAATACAAACCAGCAATTTTTCAAAACATGAAAAAAATTCACATCAAATATGTAAAGATAACAACACTGACAGGAGAATAATGTCATTTTTTTTTCTTTCATACATTTAAAATCAACAGATTCTTTGATCAATGTTCAATTAACATAAGCATCATCACAAGAAAGATGACAAATCCAGCAAAAGCAAGAAATTTTTGTATTCAATACTAAGGAGAAAATCCAATAAATCTATTTAAAGGAATTAAAGGGGGAAAAAAAAGGAGGTAAAGTTGTTAATTACCTTTTCTATATTATTACTTCACCAAAACAATAACCAAGCAATTTGTAAAACAGTACTGTTTTACAAAACAGACAAAAAATACCTAACTAAACAGTCACAAGGGACAAATAAGTTCAGTTGTTAAGCATGGAGCAATACATTAAAACAAAGCCTAAAGAAAAAGATGAGATATTATTAGAATGATTTACTCCAAAAATAAATAAATAAACATTTCTGCCAAAATGTCTCACATCTATACGATGCACAGATTTATAAATTCCTTTAGGAACAAAGCCACCAAAACATAACATGCAAAAGGATATCACCTTAAATAGAACAATTCAACAGGAATTGCACATCACTCCCAAAAACCTCACACAAATATTAAGGCGAAAATGAAAGATTTCAAAAATGAAACATGACCGCTGACACTAATTACTTGGAATTAAGGTGATATCAAAGAGAAGGTTAACAAAATAACAATATTCAGTACTTCCATTTCATATGTCTATTAATAAGAAAAAACAAATCAAAAATTGCAAGTCAAAACTGAATATAAAATAAGAAAATAGATTAAGATTTAAATAAAAAGAAAAGAGCAACTATTAAACATTTCTAAAATAGACAATGAAATGAACACACACAGATGATAACCACAATTATATTTTAGACATTTAAACAAAGCATACTATTATTGCTAAACTATTGATCAATTCACAATAGAATAAAAAAGAAAGAATCTTGGAATTTGAAGATTTCATATAAAAGTACAAAAGTAAGTCCCATGCATGTTGGAATTTGAGATAAGAAAAAATGTTCATTCAAATATGAAAATAAATCCTTTTATTCTTTAAAAAGAAATTCTTTTTAAACAAGAAATTATCTTTAAAAAAAATGCAATCAATATATTGAAGTTTAAAATATCCAATGAATGTTTCCCATTTAGTAGATGGAACCAAGATATTATCTTCATTAAGGCTCAAAATAAATGCTCAAAGTTATTCATACAAATGGAGTTTCTCTATAAATCACACTTCATTACATAAAAGATAGGTAAATCCCATAAATCTCTAAGAGATAAAGGGAAAAAAAGACAAATTTCAACAATATTCAATTAGAAAATACAACATAATATCCTCAAAACATTATAAATAAAGAAAGGTGTGTGTGTGTGGGGGGGGGGGGGAAACATGTCAACAATGACTTTCAGGTCAGAATTTAAATACATTCCTTTTAGGTTATTATAAATTCAAATTATTATTAAATGAAGGATTCTAATGATGATAAAAGTCAACAGCAAATTCATGAGCAAAGGAACATCAAACACAGCTTAACAGGATTTTCAAGTTGATATCAGAGAGTTGACTGATATATTAACAAAGAAAAAATTGGAAAGTATATGATGTACAAAATGAAAGTGAGAAAATTTTCAATTATGGGACATAATGGTTTGCATCTTAAAAATAAGTTAAATGAAATTTAAAAAAAAGTTAAACGAAACTTCAATGTTTGACAATTCATTAGACTTAAGGAAAATATAAGGGAAAAAAAACACGCACACACACAAGAAACACTTAAAAGTCAATAATCAAACAATAAGAAATCATTCACAGCAATTAAAATCAAATAATTAAACACAACATAAAGTTTTCAGATTCAATATGTAACTCAACACTCACACAAAATAACAAGTGCATATTAAAAAAAAAAAAAAAAAAAAAAAAACAATGCCAGTCAAGCAAAGGAATTTAAATATGTATAAAAATACAGCATAGTAATGTTCAATGAATGAAAATAAGCATAATGATAATAATCGGCAGACTACATCTTAGTTAAAAAAAGCATACAAACTTAGAAAATACTAAAAAAACAAGACTAAAACTGTTAGTAAATATCAAAAAAGAAAACAACGAAAACAAATCCCATGAATTTCATTAAGAAATGAAGGGAAAAATATTAAATAATGCAAATTACAATGCAATTTCTAATTTAAAATTTTAATTACATGGATGAAACCAAGTTATGATTGCCTTTTTAAATATCCATTTCTATTGAAAACAAGCATAAAAATCGATAATCCACATAAGCACAAAATTCAAAAACAATCCCATAAATCACAGAGATTAAGGGAAAACAAAAAACAATTCAATGTAAATTTAGTCCGAATGAATTTCAATTTCAGAGAATGGATCAAGAGAAACTATACTAACTAATAAATAAAAATATGTAAAAAGGTTTTCAAATTGTTTAAATATTTATGGAATTCTGATTCCAAAGGGAAGCTAAGTAGAAAATCACATTCTATTAAAGTTATTCAATATTCGTAATACAAAATTTAATATAATTGATAATAATAATAAAAACAGACAATTCATTGATCAAGGGACATTTATATATACAATCAAAGAAGTTCTCAATTGATATTCACATGAAATAATAAAAGCCGAAGTCAGATGATATGAGAAAAGTCAATATATGTATTAATACAATCAGGGTTATAATGAATAGGCCATAGAAGTAACATAAAAAAACAATATAACCCATATAAACTTGTGAGTGTAAAAAAAAAAAGTTCAAATACATTATTTAAAAAAAAATTATAACTATCCAAGTCAATGAAAAAAAAAATCAATCAAGAGAAGCAATTAAAAAATGAAATTTTTAAAAATATGAAAAACAATTCACATCGAATATGTCAAGATAACACAACACTGACAAAAGACTAACGTCATTTCTTTCTTTAACACATTTAAAACTCAAGATTCTTCATCAATGATCAATTCACATAAACATCATCGCAAGGAAGATGAAAATTCCAGCAATAGTATGAAATCTTTGTATTCATTATTAAGTATAAAACAAATAAATCTATTTTAAGGAATGACAGGAGACAAAAAAATGGTAAATAGATTTCCTTATTTTCTTTTTAAAATTAATATTTCACCAAATCAATAAGCATGCTATTTTCAAAACAGTACTACTGAACAGTTACTGAATTAATTAATAACATGAAAACCTTTAATAACCTTAATAGGCAAAAAATACCTTACCAATAGACAAATTCATAAGATGCTGTGCATGGAACAATACATTACGACAAAGCCTAAAGAAAACTATTACGTATCATTAGAGTAAGATACACTCAAATTTAATACAAAAATCAAAAGATACAACAAAAGCAGACTGGGTTATATAGTGAAATTTCAGGACAAAACAACATAGATTTAAAAAAAATGCTATTGCAGAAGAATAAATAACAATGTCAATGCATGAAGTCAACATATAACTAGATTCTAATATTAAATAGCCTTACAGCAAAAAAGATTATAATAATGCAAAAGAATAATAAAACTATAAAATGAATCAATTTATACTAAATTCTTTGGATGGTATTTTATAATTATTATACAAAGGAAAAAAAAATCGATATGACAAATGAAAAAATTTTACTCCAATTATAGAGATCCACAGTTTTGCTGAAACGCCTCATGTCATTCTAATGCATAGGCTGACTAATTTCTTTAGGAACAATGCCACATACACAGCATTAAAAAAATTACATGCAAAAGCATATCATCTATAAATATAAGAAAAAACAAAGAATTAAATATTACTCCCATAAACCTCAATCACTCAAGAGATTAAGGGGAAAATGAAGGGTTTCAAAAGTGAAACCAAAAACTGCTGACATTGATAACTAGGAAATACTGGAATAACAAACACAAGGTTCATAAAATGACAATATTCATTGCAAAGATTTTGAATGTCTGAATGAATTTCATAAACATGAGCAAAATCTCAAAGATTACAAGTCAAAAATAAATAAAAAGGGAAAATAATGAATTTGGATTTAAATAAAAAAAAAAAGAGCAACTATTTTACATTTCAAATAGACAATAAATAAAAGCAGACATACAAAAAACTGTTTCATATTAAAAAAAAACACATTAATATTGGCAGACTGCAGCTCCAGTTCACAATAGAGTACGAAGAAAGGGGGTTTCGACAAAGAATGAAAGAAGATTCCACATTGAAAAAAGAAAGTCCCATGAATCTCGGAATTTCAGATAAAAAAATGTTAATTCAAATATGAAAATAAAGCCTTTCACTCTTTATAAAGGAATTCATCTTAAACAAAATTTACCTTAAAAACTTTCCATATATTAAAGTTGAAAAAAGACAATGAATGTTTTCAATTCACTAGATGGAATCAAGAGATAATTATCTTTATTTAAGGTTCAAATTAATATTGAAAGAAATTCATGTAAATGGAGATTCTCCATAAATCAAACTTAAGTAAATTATAAGTAAATCCCATAAATCTCACAAGGAGATAAAGGGAAACAAGACAAATTTCTACAATATTCAATTAAAAAACACGTCTCCAAAACATTAGAATAAACGCTGGAAAAAATAAACATGGAAATTATGACTTATTATAAAGAAACCTATTATAAATTTAGTTTAGAATTTAAATAAATTCATTTTAGGTTATTGAATAATCAAATTATTAATAAGTGATTCAATCTAATGATAGTAAAAATCTACAGCAAATTCATGAGCAAAGGAATATTATACACAGCTTAAAAGATGTTTTCAGTTGATATCAGTGAGATCACTGATAAACTAACAAAGAAACAAAACTGAAAAGCATACGACAAACAAAATTAAACTGTGAAAAATGCCAATTATAGGAAATAATGGTTTACATAGTACAAATAATTTGAATGAAATTAACAAAAATAACAAAACTTAACTTCAATGTTTAACAATTTGTTATACTGAAGGATAAGATTTGGAATAAAACACAGGAATCTTAATAGTCAATAATCAAACAATTAGAAATCATGCATAGCAATTGAAATAAAAGAATTCTACACAAGAGAAACTTTCAAGACTCAATATGTGAATATAAACTAATAAAAAATTTAAAAGATGCATATTTAAATAAAATTGTAAAGCAAAGAGGTTTAAATATGCATTAAAAAGACGGAATAACAATGCTTTATGAATAAAAAAAGCATATTAATAATAATCACCAGACAATTGCTTATTTCAAAAAAGTATAAATACTAAGACTGTACTAAGAAACAGGACTACAATTTTTAAGATATATCAAAGAACGAAAGAAAAAAAATCCCATAAATTTCATAAAGAAATAAAGGGAAATGTGAATTTCAAAGAAATTTCTAATAAAATGGATGCAAACAAGTTATGAATGTCTAATTAAAGTTTATCAACTTCTATAGAAAAGAAGCAGAAAAATCGATAATCCACATAAACACACAATTCACACTTTCAAAATCAATCCCATAAAACTCACAAAGAGATCAAGGGAAAACAAAACACAATTCATTGTAAATTAATTCAGAATGAATTCGAATTTCAGGGATGTCAACAGTAACTATATAAAAAAATCAACCAAAGCATGAAAAAAAATATAAAAGGTTTCTAATATCTTACAAATATTTATGGAATTATGAATTGGAAGAGAAAACCACATTAAAATAAATTTCTTCAATACTCTCACACACACAAAATAATCAATTAATAATCTGATAAACAGACAAATCATTGATCAAGGGACATTTATATATACAATCAAAGAAGCTCTCAGTTGATATTCACATGATATAATAAAAGTCAGATGATATGAGAAAAAAAGTCGAAATATGCATCAATAAAAATCAAGGATATAATGAATGGGCTGTATGAGTAAGGTAACAAAATAATACAGCCAATATAAATTTGGGAGTGAAAAAAGCAAAAGCACTCTAGTCCAAATATGTAATTTCAAAAGATTAGAACTCTGTCCAGAATGAGTTTCAATAAAAATAACACTGAAAGGAAACTAATTTCAGTTTTTTCTTAAAGACATTCAAAATAAAGATTCTGGATAAATGTTCAATTGATATAAGCATCAAAAGATGAAAAATCAAGCAATAGAATAAATTATTAAGAATAAAATCCGAAAAATCTATTTAAAGGCATGACAGCAGACAAAAAAAGGTTGGTAAACATGATAATTTTTTCTAATTAATACTTCATCAAAACAATAATAATGTAATTTGCAAAACAGTATTGCAGTAATTACTAGCAAGAAAGCTTTTAACAAGAAATAAATACCTTACTAAACACTTTACGGGGACAAATACGGAAGCTGTTGCATATGAAAAAATACATAACAACAAAGGTTGAAGAAAACTATTAAATATCATTAGAGTAAGACTTACTCAAATTTAATACAAAATTCAAAAGGTACAGCAAAACAGACTGGATTATAATATTATGAAATTTCAGAACTGCATAAAAATGCACTGAATAAACAGAAAAGCATTTAGGCAATCTAATACTTATGTATAAAGATACAAATATAATAAATTGAATTTTTTTTTTTTAAAAAAAAACGACATTTAGAAAATATTTTACAAACGATTTCAGTTCGTAAATGTTAAAATTTGCAGAAAATATATATAGAAACCAACTGCTTCATATTCTAAGCTCATTCAACAACAACAACAATAAAAAAACCCGAATATTTACAAATTTCAAAATACACTAACACAGAATAAAGAGAGAAAACTGACACAAACTAAGAATGCAGAAAAATAAAAAAGTGGGAAAATGCAAATAAATAACCAAGATTAAATTTCTCCTATCATTCAGATAAAAACATCTATAACAGTTCAGATGGCCTCTAAACATATTCTAAATAAAATGAAGGACTCATCCGTTTTTTTAAAGCGAACAAATTTATCAAGCACACTCAAGAATCATAAATAACAAATTTGAGGTATCACACATATTCCAATTAATAAAAAAATTGACTAAAAAGGTAAAATGTTTTTAAAAAAAAGTAAATAATGAAACGACTTAACACCACAGACGAAAAAGGTTAAAATTTGTACAATTCATATGTTCTAAAAGATATAAAAAAATTTAATTACAGTTTAAAAAAATGACGAACAATACTTACCAGTTAATCTAAACGAAATCCTACAGAAAGCTTTTAATGCGAAAAATTTTTCAGTCACGATATTATACACTGTTATAAACATTAAATATACTAAATTTTTTTTCACAACCATCTACGCTAACAAATACAATATTGAAAGAAAATTCAAGGGAGAATTAAAAGAATCAGGAGAGGAGAATAAAGCCTAAGCCAAGAAACAAAACAGAGAAATAGGGAGCCGGAATGCTATGCTAGAGACTTCCAAAAAGCAAGTCAATGCCGCTTGTTCCACTCTTGGACAGGAAAAAACGAAAAGAACAATATATAATAAAAGAGAAGAGGACAGGTTCTTTCTATGACAATAAGTGCGAAAGGAAAAGGAAAAAATTTTAACTTCAATTTTAAACTATCATAACCTGCAAATAAATGTCTATAACGTGAAAAAGAAATTCAGGAAGAGTTAAAAGAACTAGGAGAGGAGAATAAAGCCTAAGCCAAGAAACAAAACAGAGAAATAGGGAGCCGGAATGCTATGCTAGAGACTTCCAAAAAGCAAGTCAATGCCGCTTGTTCCACTCTTGGACAGGAAAGAAAGAAAAAACAAATATTATATAATAAAAAAGAGAAGAGGACAGGTTTCTTCTTAAAGCACATAAAAGACAACATGGATTCAATAAGAATTTCACTAATTAAACGAAAAAAAAAAAAAAAAAAAAAAAAAATAGAAAATTAAAAATAAAATAAAGGGTAGGAGAGCCTCAAAAAAAAAAAACATTAAATAATGGCGCACAGATATACTAACTACATAAGAGATATTAATAATATTAACGAATATTAACTAATTAATTATTTTAACGAATAATAATAATTACGAACGAATTAATAATATTAACGCATAACCATTCTAAATTAACGAATAAATTTAACAGAATAGTAAAATTTTCATGGATTCGCAAGGATAACAGAACATCTCACGGAACACACACAGCTATTATAGCCACCCTACACTTTACTGACAAGACAGGATCAGAAGAGAATATGAAATTCGCGCGAAAATTGTTTTTGGACACACATGCGCAATGGCTACTTTCTGCAGTTGTACAAAATATTTACCAGTAAATTTGAAGATGAAACAAATATTCAAAATACATTGGTTACATATATATGAACAAAATATAACATAAAAAAAAATCACCAACGGATTTCTGAATGTTTGCGAAAACAGAGAGTCATAAATAACCAAAAGATCATAACCACAACTCATTCCTCCTCCCTCCCTCCCTTTTATGAAGCTAGCATACAACATCATGAAATGCAATCCCTTCCGTTCAAGGACTTTGGGGGAAAGGAGTAATGAAATATTCACTCATCATAAAACATTTCCCCCGCCCGCGAAAAGTTTGAAAAGGTGTTCATAAACAGATAAATCAGTCATTATTCTTTATGCGGATCAGATGAATCCGATGTAACTACGTAACGATAATAGCCGAAGCATCGCATTTGTGTATCTAATACTAATTTAAACTTAAAACAAAAAAGCAACTTACAAAGAAGGCGGCAGATCATTTTAACACCCTGCAGGGGAATGAATTTACAAATGCAAAGAAACAAATGCACGAAATTTGATACTTTTCTTCATCTTTTTCAAGATGACAATGGATTCTAACTATCTCCTAGAAGTCTACAATAATCTGAATCTAAACACTTTTTGCTGGAGCATTAAGTTAATGAACATAATGAAAGTAACAGAATTAACATAATTCAGGAGCTACTATGCAAAATGCATGTCCTTCCAGATGCATTGGTTTGCCGAGGAGGGGAGAATAGAGGGAGGAGGTGAGATAAGAAGGACGTAAATATTTCCCATAAAAACTTAATAAGTGACAAAAAAAAAAAACGTAAAAAAAAATGTAAGTAAAGATTGATTTGTGGAATACAAACGATGCAGGCTATAAACGGAGAAGAAAATAAGAAATATCAAAACTCGTTGACTTATAAATAGGATTATACCTTGATTTTATATATGAAGAATCAGCAGCCCCTTTTGCAAATTATGCTCATTTCAACTCACCAAAAATTAATTCCATGGAATGAAATGACAAAGTGAATGATGAGACTAAAATCAATTGATTTTCGCGGACGAAAACAAAATATTTTAATGGCCAAAAATTCGAAATCAAATAGTATTTCACATAAAAAAAAGAAAGAGGTAGAAGATGAAATACAGTACGAACTCTTAACCTAAAATGCAATTTTGGGAGAAATTCATAAATATATTTATTCATAATTGCGCATGAAAATACTACATCTCAAAAACGCAAATAGCTAAAAAACGGAAATTCAAGTTATGGTTTTATAAAAAAACTTTTGAGTCCCCCCCCCTCCCCCTAAGTATACAAAAAAAAAAAAAAAAAAAAAAAAACATGCCCAGTAAACAATTAAGACATTTTAATTTTCAGTTAAATGGTGTTCCATAAAAGCCGGTCATCTTCACTGTATTAGATATTAAACCTCCAGCTGCGTTATCACGCGATTTCAGTGAGTTGGCAATCAGTCCATTTTCTATTGCATCTCCTATTTTTCGTAATTTTGCGTGTTTATTTTTACGATCACAGATTTTTATTAAATCAATATTATTATCGTATAACATACAGTATCAGTTCACTTTGCTTGAAAAATATTTCAACATTTGCAAACATCGCATCTAAATAGTTATTTAAGAAAATGACGCAGTCTGATGATTAATAATTTCTGAAAGAAAATATAAATTTAAAAATGCGTTGATAAAACTATACTTTCATTGTATAAATAAAAACACATTAATTCCAAAACAAAAAATTATAAGCGGACAGACCGATTCGATTTCATATTCCACCAACATCACATTATTGAGTGCGGAAAACAAGAGGATTTCACCCTTCTCCTCATTGAGGCAGGAGTGAAAAGATTCAATTCTCTACTCGCAGAACACACTCAGAAGAACAATCAGGGCAGATGCACTGCACCCGCTTCTGCAACCTGAAGAGCCCATGTCCAACAAAAAAATGGTAACCTGCGACTTATCTTCTCCTCCCCTCTACTCCTTTTATCATTTTATTTAAAACACAAATGTATAGAACAAGGAATTAACGTCGCTAGAGTGTGCTTTCATTTGACCCTGCAATCTGAATTCTACTTCGAAAAAGATAATGCTATTGCGAGAGGATGCGGCAAACACGGAGTCGTAAACCTTGCCATATGGTCAGTAACTATCTAACTGATTCGTTTCGGCGGTAACTGAAAACCTTATACGACAATTCCCTCAACCATTTCCGAATGATTGTGGTGAATTATTATCCATAATGAGAAAAGTTTTAAGGACAATATAATACAAAAATAATTTAGAAGCACGCATAAACGAAGAAAGTGTTAAAATTTTTTATTTTCGAAATTGTAATGCATTGGACCACAAGTACTGCGAAAGTTATACTTCTGCACTATAAAATCATTCATGAATCATTCAAATATCATGAAAGTAACACATCAAAATAGACACATCTTTCAACAAATTTAAATTTTGCAGTTTTGATTAATTTTATTCATAAACAAATATTTTAAAACCCATAAAGAGTTTTTTTTCATTCACTTCAGTCGCTATGGAAGGAGATGGTTGATTCTGGTGATAATACTATGAAGCTTTAATCTACATTGTCCTGATAACAATTCAGAATATCTATTAAAAACATTTCTCTTTTGATTACATCTCTACAGCCATCAAAAATTGATAATACGCATGACAGAGAAAAAAATGACCTGATAAAGGAATTATTATATTTTTTTATCTTATGGATCAAAATTCTGTATAAAAATTTATTAAATCAATGACAGTAAACAACAATAAAGTTACTGAAAATAAAGGCAAGTTGGTATTTTGGGGTAGCTGCAGTAAAGAGTCAAGTGATGAGAAATCCCAATTACATAAAACCATCATACTCCCCCCCCCCCGCCCGTTGAAAAACAATAATAAAAATAACAGCAAAAAAAAGTTCACATTTTTAACTTTTCAGTAATTAACTCCAAGCACTTTCAAATAATTAACATTAGAAAATTTTTCCTACAGATAAATATCAAAAGTAGTTTCAAAATTTTTAGCTTTGGAAGGAACATTTAATATTCAAAGAAATCCACAATGCTTACAGAGTCAGAAAAAAAATCCATTATGGACTTGCATCTAAGAAATAGAAAAGGGGGGGGGGGGAAGCATGCATTTAGATATTGCAACTTGATAATGCAGAAAACACATGTAAACTACATTTTAATAAAAAAAATGGATATATGTCAATTGACAAACAATGAGGAAAAGTTATAAATAATGTCTGCACAATAAAGTTGCTAAACTATTTGATATAATATTAACTCACTGTTATAAAAAGTGAGTTCATTTATTACTGTCATTTCAAATTAGAATGTTATTTGATTTGCACTTTCATTCATAATATTTTAAATTGGACTCTCAATTTAAACTCACAATGACTTCAAATTCAATGCAAATTATTGACAAGAAGCACTACATAAAATAATAAATCAGTAGTAAACACAGTATAAATAAAACAAGTTTCAGCCGTCACCTCTTTCCCATTCTCAAATGATTTCAACTGTATTTGCATTTTGTAAACAAATTTAAAATGAAGTTTTTTTTGGCATTAAAAAATTTGTAACTAACAATATCTGTTCCATATATTTGATATTTCAATGACATTATCTAAAATTTTTCTTTGTCATTTTCAGTAACTGATACTAAATTAATGTTAAATTAAATAACTATGAAATAAATATAAATTACTAATATAGTTACAGATTAACTTTATAAAACAGGGGATTGAGGGAGTTGTGCATTAATAACATCTATCCTTTTCACAAATCAACAATGCCATAAAAAGGTAAAAATTGCCAGTATGAAAACACAAACAGATGACATATAATTAAAGTTAAATGTAAAATATTATCTCATTATAATTATATTTCAATACACATGATTTTGGAGCAATTGAAGGTATCATAAACAATGAAAAATATTCACTAAAGTAAAAAGATTAAAGAACACTATTAATACATGTATAGCTTATTTTAATTTTATATATTCAGTGCAAACAGAAGGTGAAAGTTACTAAATATTTAAAAAATATTAATTAACACTTTCTAACTTACACTTTTTCACATTCTTAGGTTAAGGCATTCAACTGCTTTATATTGAAATACTATATATGCATTTTAACAAAAGTTATGACTGAAGAAATTAACTTCAGTCCCAGTCATTATGCCACAGACTTCAGTTAAAAATGAAAAACAATGGGTTAGGATTTATTATTCAAATACTAAAAGGTAAACAATATAAATTTTTAATAATAAAAAGGATAGAACTAATTTAGCATAATGTATACAAAAAATAAAAAATATAGAAATATTTTAAAATTTTTACAATATATACCCACATTAAAGACAGTAATCTCACAAACAACTATCAAAAAAACATTAGTAAAAATATAATGAAATGAGAAATGAGAAACAAATTAAATAGAAGGAAGATGGAGGTAACTAACTTGGGAGAACTTTAGATAAATTCAGAAAGAGAAGGCAATTCAAAGCCCTTCCAAGATAAAATTTAATAATCAATCTAACATTAGTTAAAATACTGTAAACTAAATAAGATGAACAAAACTTTTTAAAGGTAAGTCTATATGAATTGCAAAAATTTATGGCTATCAAAATTACAATTTCTGATTGGTCAGTCTCATAAGATGAATATGGGAGATAAAAGAAAGACAAATTTAAAAGTGCTAAATTTTCATAAAATATTCCAATGAAAATGTATAAACAATACAAGAGAACAAAAAATAAGGAATACAGACTGATATAATCAATGGAATGAATATGAATTAGAAAAGAGTGAAATGAAAATGCCTTCTAAAGGTTCCAAAATGACATTTTAAGTGTTGTAAATAAATAGAATTAAAAAAATTAGAGGAAAAAAAAAAAGGGTTATTCAAGAAGCTCTGCTGAATATAAATGTATCAATTATTAAAGCATACTTTCAGCCAACAAATGACGATTAGATGAAAGTCACAAAACAAGGTTTACAAAACAATATGTTTAGAAAAAACTGTAAATGACTATTCAGAATTTTACATACTAAGTAAAAAGTGCATTGGGAGAACAAGAAGTTGTTGGATTACATATCCGATAAAATGAACTTAAAAAAAAATAGAGGGGGAATTTTCCAAATGATAAACTTGATTTGGAAAGCTATATGCACAAATTTAAAGAATTTTCAAGAAATGTTGTGGGAAGATGATGAATCATTAACATCTGGCGATTCATATTGGTAGATGGATTTGAACTAAGTCAATATATTCACTACGAACCGAACCAACATCTGTTGTTAAATGAAGTTGTGAATCAGTTTCTATAAACACAATATAAATGTTCATAATTATTTTAATTTTGGTAATAGATATGAAACAAATTAGCTGCTAGAGAATTTTAGTGTAGAAAAAATATATAAACAGTACATTAAAAAAAATCTTCACTGAACAGGAAAAATGTTAATTTAATTGGCAGTTATGCATATAAAAAATTTAAATCATTTTATTGAAAAAAATAATGCCACCATAACTTTTTTTACCAGATATAACTGATGATATAATGATGCAGTTTGATTAAGTCATTTTTAAAGAAATTTAAAGTTTTATTAAATATTAGAAGAGTTAAAAAAATTTAATTTGAAGTGAAACAATGTTTTTTAAAAACATTTTGTGCCATATTATAGTATAATTAAAAAAAAAGTACTTCAATACAAGCTACAAAAAAAAATGATGAGAATGTATAGAGTGATGTCGTTGCCATAACAATTTTTCTTTGGCCATAGTTAAAAATAAAGCATTCAAAATATTAAACAGACCAATATTTAACGCATCAAATTCCGAATTATGCATTTAAGGGTAACATAAATAATATGCCATGAATAGAAAATTAGACCAATTTTACATGCAGCAATTTCAGAAATAATGAAGATACAGAAAAAATTTTTGAACTTAAAAAGAATCTCAGTGGATTAATTCTCATGGAAAAAGATTTTTTTTATGACATATTTCAATTTTAATTTCAAAAAAAGATTATCCATACTTATGCTGTTGAAAAAGAAAGTAAACAATCTGAATTGAAACGTAGGTGATAAAATAAATGCATCAAGCAAATCGAAAATTTTTTTGACAATCCACCATTGCATAAAGATAAAAATTATAATTAACTAATTATCATATTTGCTAAGTGTTGTAACAGACTATCATAAAGTTGGAAACATTAACTTAAATAAGAAATAATAAGAACATTTTAATTGGAAAGTTCAGATGCAACCTCTAATGCAATTATCAATGGAGCTTTTGCACAAAAATATAAAGAAAATGAATAAAACAAAGAAAAATTACCATGTGTAAAATTAGTAGGAGATGTGTAATACATTTAAAAATGAACATCAGGCCAGATTTGGCTTACATCATAGTTATGTGTTTTCAGCATTAGCAGAATACCTATAACGAATGAAAGACCAAAAAAATGAATTCACTTCAGTACATACTTGGGTCCACTATAAATATTTCATGAAAAAATACAAAACAACATTCTGGAATGTTATAGTGATGCTGATTTTCATGCCACCAGATACAATGACATTGTAGGGTCATGAGACTTTCATGGTTCCCTTAAAATTTGTAATTTATTACGGCCTGCAGCAGAAATAAATATGTTTAGTGAATTTTACAGGCAAATAAAAATGTAGATAAAATTTTCAAAGCAATCAAAATGCCATTTTAGAGGAATGAGGTATTATATTTGATAAATAGAACTCACAAAGAATATAAAGACAAACATAATCAAATACAATTTTACCGAGGTCAAGTTTCCAAAGAGCAATCTAATCGTAACTGTCTATAAGATATTAAATGTCCGAAATAACTGTCCATTTACTAGCAAATTGCTAATATTAAAGCAATACAATTATATATTCAACAAATGAGGATAGTACCTTCTTTTTGGAGGGGGGAGGACGGTCAATATAGTCTTTCACCGTTTAATTTTTTTTTTTTTTTGATACTGTGTTAGGTATGGCATTTTCCTCAAATTCATATGTTATCTTTCAAGTAACAGTATATATACGCACGTAACTTTTAGATTTCATCTATTAGAGAAAAAATACAACATTTAATTTTCAAAATTAATAATATTAGATATCATTACTGCTGAGAATTTTAAAAAAACAATTTTAAAAAATACCCAACATCAAATTTTAGAATATTACAATTATTTAACATATTTAATACTACAAACAAAAACAGATGTACATTTTGGTGTCACAAATTACAAAATTTTAGGTTTCCACTACAGATACTAAAAGAACTCATAAGTTGTTTCATACTACTTATTGACTTCCAGTTCAGTGTCAGTAAAGGAAGTGATAAAAAAATAATTATGGATAACATGACGAATAAAAATTTTTTAAACAAAAGCAAATAACAAATGTTCCATTTCTGCATGCTAATTTCTAAATTCAGCTATGGAGAGTTCCCAAAAATAAAAATTGCAAAGACAATACGAGAGAGAGAGAGAGAGAGAGAGAGAGAGAGAGGCAGTTACTGATTCAGAGAAGAAAGAAAATTATTAATAAAAATTATAGTACAAATGAATTCTTCTAAAATTAAATCCTATTTTGATTTTATATATTACAATCAATTTGTATTTTCTCTTTGATTATAATTATTTATGAAATGCAACATTACAACTGAGAGGTGATAAATGCATAAGTGACTTAAATATCAGGCTTTTGATCAATAAATTAATTTAGATACCGATTTACAGATTAAAAAATTCTATATTCAGAAAATTCTTTATTTGCTTTAATTAATTCTTAATTGATTAATAAATTATCAGTAAATTTTCTTAATAAGTCAAGTAAATGTAATGTTTCTTGCACCATACTTGAAAATTTAAAAATACTGTCAGTTATTTAGACAAAAAAATTAATTCTAAATTTTATGAATTCATAAACAAAGAAGTAATATGATACAAAAAAAAAGGACACAATTTTGATACTAAACTCAGGGCTTAATGCTACTATAGCAATAAAGATTTATTTGTAATAGATATAAAGAACTAATTCTATTGAAAAATTTAACTATAATTTTTGAAGGCCAAGTGCATCAATAGGCAGCTGGGTCTAAGGAAAAAAGTTCAGAATCATTCATAAATTAAAATAAACAGGTACTACATTTAAAGGTATAAATATCTTTACAGTTATTCTTGATACTGCCAACAATTATTTCCTTAAATATTAACATTAGGATTTAAAACAGAAAGATCTTGTGATAGAAGATAAAGTGATATATGAGAGAAAAAAATCGACAAAATGGCATGTTGAAATAAAAAAAAAAAAGTATTAAAATGCAAACATTAAAAGTATTTAATTGCAAAAATTATATAATCATAACAACAAAAGCAAACACAGGACTAACAAGCTGCATTCACATTTCACACAGATATACATTGCACAATGGAATTTTTTTTTTCTTTAGAAAATACCATCTTTTTATCATGACCATTATGACATTTGTTGTTAAAATAAACTAACAATTTCTGAAGTACACATATAATGAAATTTTCAGAATTCTGAATAACATTAAGTAACAGCATAAATGGAACCAAATATAAGTAAGAATGAAAGCATAAGTACTTTGTAGTTTAATAACTATTAAATAACCCATTTCACATTGCATGTAGAGCTACAGACAAAACGAAATTGAGTCATTACATAATAGCTAATTTGGAGACTTCCAAAAGTTTTCAAAGAGGTGCAAATGCAACAGATGGACAGTCAGATTTCCACTCAAAAGGAACAGTGCAAAAAATATAGACAGAAATAAAATATAGGGTAATTGCTAAAGGCTTTACACCTTAAGCATTTGTCAATAATCTACACTGGAGTTCCTAAAGAGGCATGCTTTGCCAAAAAAAGCATGGAACTTGCACTTCTGAATGACAAATGATTCTAAATTTATAAAGATAAACTTACAGAGTTTTCTACAACAGTTGAATGAGCATGAAGGTCTCACAAATTAATTAATTAAATTACACTTTGTATAAATACATTATTAACATAATAAGGATTTAAAAAAAGAAAAAATTATTATTTGAACAGAAATAGAACAAAAAATACAAAAATATTTATTTTGCATAAAAAAAATCACTACAACTTTTAAAATAATATCAAATGCAAGAAAAGTAATTTCTTAAATTATGATGATGCAAAAAAACATGCTTTCAGTTTCTCAAAGACAAAACATTTCATGCAAATAATCAAAATCCTAACCTAATTAAATAAAAAAACTTACAAAAATACTAAAATAAAAGAGACTTGGTAAATAATTCTTACAGAGAACTACATAACTGTTCCATATGTATAATATTAGCTCAAGACTAGATAAATGTTTTGGGTCAATCGTTTCTAAAAATTTCAACTAGTTCAACTCACTGATAACATTTAAAAAAAGTTTGCTGTTTGAAAGAAACTACTGATAATCAAATAGTATTAAAGATAAAGATAAGCATTACTATATTCATGAAAGAATTTCTCCTGGATATGATGATAATGATAGGAGGAGACTGCAATATATGAAGGATAACTACATTTGCCTTTTTAATGTAACAATTCGGTTTTATAAATTACTTATAAAATTGACAGTTTAAAAATATTTCCATCCACAGAAGACAAGTATTATTTTTGGATTCTATTCATCTACTTTAATACTTTTTAATTTACCTTATTAATAAATATGTTTTATTCACAAATCAAGAAAATAGTACAGTTTGAACTTTCTGAAACACTAAACATCATTACAATACCAATATTTAAGACATGAAAAACTAGAGATTAAACATATCCAATTTTAGGGAAGTATAAAACAATTGTGACATTTAATGTAAATCTTATTCACAATGAATGCTGATTTTTTATAAATATGTATTAGTATGTGATAGGAATTATATTTCAACTTCAACACAATCCATTTTTGACTTTTAAAAAAATCAATTCAATAATTGCATGGTTTAATAGTAATAAGCAATTTGTCATTTCACAATAACAAAAATATTTAATATTTCATGGAATTTTAACCCTTACCCCCTCCCCCAAAATATGCATCGTTAATGTATTAATCTATGGTACAGTATTGAATCACAATTTGAATGTAACATGTTTGTTATAATTAATTAAACAATAATTAATTTTAACTTTCAGAAATTAATTCATTTTAATTATTTTATAACTCATTACAGATAACATATGTATAAAAAATTTAGCTAAGTCATTTAACTATTTATATTTAATTTGAAGTCATTAATAAGTAGAATAATACTTTATAGCCTTTTTTAATTAATAGAATATGTATGCAAATGGAATAGCCCTTTTAGGCACCATACGTAAAAAATATTGTTAATTAGTGTAACTATCTTTATCTTAAAGATTATTTTTCATTCCTTTCATGCTCAATGATAATTTTAATGCACATTTATAAAACACCTTTATTACTCTTATGTCTTCCACAATGCCTGTCTTGGTTATCAATTTATACCAATATGAAATTTAGCTATAATTAATAAATAATAATAGTATTGCGTAAAGTAACCACAAAAAGAAATAGTATTAAACATTTTGAAAGCAATCAAACAAATTCAAACAGAATATTATCAATGGAGATGGTGATAGCTATGTTCTCTTTCAAAAGTAACATTACAAGAAAAATTACTATTTTCTGAATAATTAAATCACTATAACCTATGAATAATACAGAAATGCACACACTGAAAGAATACAGATCAACCCATGAATAGCATTTACAGAACTTTCATTAGCTCAGAACAATTATATAATGTTTTTATGTTGTAATTACTAAAGATAAATAAAACAATTTCAGCTGTCTGAAATCAGTCACATAGGGAAATCAGAATTATCAGAGTTAAAATATTAATTTCTTTCATATTCAAGGGGCAAAAAATGAATTATAAAAGAAATATATAAAAAAAGGTAATACTAGTTCATATTACAAACAATTAATAATTTCTATTTTTAATTAAATAAATTACCTTTCAGAGTAGTTTTACTTTCTGCAGAAAATCCATACAAAGGGAAACCACATTTAGATTCAACATAGTTATTATCCTCATTGTAAAAGCAAACCTATTAAGAAAGAACAAAATATTAATAAAAGAAATAAGACATGACAAAATCAAGAAATATACATATTACATTAATAGAACTGAAAGTGACTTTTTGGAAATTCTAATAAATTTAAATTCAAGCAAGATTCTAATTTCGTTCTTAAACCAGTTTCCTTAAAAAAACCAGTGTAGAAACGAAGTTCAAACTTACTTCATTGTTTCATCAAATAGTATTTACAAATACTGTAAATAAGATTATTATTTCTCAGCCACATTTTTTAAGACCCTTTTTTTAAAACTTAATTCAACTGAACATTTAAGCTTTGAAAAAGTAATCAGTGATTTCATAGTTGATATATGTTAGCTTTTTCAATGTAACAGCCATATCAATTAAAAGAGTCTTCAGAGTCTTTTCAACTTTTGGATTGAATTCTAATTATATGTGTCATGCAACATTGGTTTATATGAATTATTTGATGGACTTAGATAAATTCTAAATTATTCTATCTATTAGTTGTGCCTTTTATAACAGCTTATATTCATTGTTTCAAAAGAAAAAACATTTATAACTATCAAATTTTCTTTGTCATTAAATTGATAATTTAGATTAAGTACTTTCTATCAAATGATAAAAAAAAAAATGCAAGTACTGTAAAACATGTCAGATTTAGTTCTTAAAAACATTATTATGCTTCAAATATATTTTTTTAACTGACAGAGTGGATATACTCATCATCTGTAATTTTAGTACAGACATATTTATGCCCAAGGTTATATTCCTATTGAGAAGTCAATTTAAGGTAGAAGACATGAACACAAGAGGAAAGAAAAGCTACATGGGAAAGCTTGCACCTTGCTCAATGTATATTCAAAGCAGCCTATTGACAATGAAAGAAAATTAAATTAAATCAAGAAATAAAAAAATAGCTATAATTTGTTATAAAAACGTATAAGATTGAAGAAGATTAACTTTTTTATTTTGTTTAGGAATGCAAAATTAGTCATAAAATAAATGAATATTAACATCCTTATAAGTTGTTCTTACATGATTTGATTATTTTATCCTAAAAATTTTCATTGCATTAACTGATTATTAACATATTATATTATATAGATTAGTTAAATTAATATATAAATTTCGTGAATACATTAAAAATATTTAAAAATTGCAATTATGATCATCCAACATATAACTGCAATTAATACTTAATTCAATAATTTCTTATTTCATATAACAAAATTGAGACAATTTATACAAAGTAAACATTCATCTTCATCAATTAGTAATTTTATGTAATTTGTGCTTTGATACTTTTTGTATTCTTAAAAGTAACATAAATTAATTTTATACTTACTAGTAAAAATATTATTACATGCTAAAAGTAAAATATAAGTTTATCAAAATTTGAATATAAGAAAGCAAGTGTAACTCTTAGTAATTCTAAATGCAAAATTAACATAAAATCACGTTGGCTACGGTTATATGCATAAAGATTTTCATAATCAGAAGAAATGTTGACAAGTAAATAATAATAAAAACTGATATGTAAATAAATCTCTATATTTTAACAGTTCATAAAAATTAAATTTATCATGGACAAAGATCTATAGAATAATTTAAGAAATCAATGAGAACTCTAGTCTTCTTCTACAAAATATTTCATTCAATAAAAAATTACAAATACAGAATCTTTATTTAAAGGGGAAGTGTAACTGACACTTCAATATTTTCAAAATAGAATAATGGAAAAAAATGATGTTTTTAATATTAAATGATTACAAACACAATTGAAAGGACATTAAATGATTCATTCAGAAATAAGTGAATAATTTTATAGAAAAATTAACAAATTAACATTAATAATCTCTGTCGTGGCTGGTTCGTGAGTGCTTTGAAAAAAATAGGCAAATAGAAAACTTAACAAATTTATTGCAGATTCGTTCGAGTTACTCTGCTCAGTAACTCCTTCTCCTCCAAGAGCAAACACACGAATGACATCACTCTTTTAATTACACTCGCGCTAGTTGCCTAGCGCCATCTATGAACGTTTATTTTCTTACGCTTCAAAATCCAATCACTACACCCCCAACGTAAGAGTAATGTTTATATGAAAACATAAACATACCTCTGAATTAAAATTATGAATTGGATTTTAAAACGTATCTAATAACATCAAATTATCCAAATAAAAATAAACACAAATGCAAAGTTAACTCAAATGAATAACTAATTACTAACAAACATTTAAGAAAGCAATGAGGTAAAATAAGAAATGCACAATTGAATATGAATACCATCTTGATAATAAGAAACTCACTTATCAGTTAATATACATTAATATATACTCAATAACTATATAATCACTTATCAACTAATAAACACAAATTTATAATGAATATAATCACTTAGTAAACACTAATACATAATTAAGAAAGGATTTCACTTGATGGACATTACTCAAATGATATTTCAAATATAACCAAAACTGCTGAATGAAAATTTATAACAAACACTAGAAAAAGTTATATTTCTGTAACTAATCCTATTTCAAACAGTTTTGCACATTATACTCTTAACCAAACTTGCGAATACCAATTATTCAACATATTAAGAAAATGATAAACAAAAAAACATTAAAACAAATATACATAATATCAAGCATAAATTATTATTATTTTATAGTCACTAATCCCATATTGATATATAAAACAGAAAAATGATATTAGTACTAAAAAAATGTTTTTCAGTCTATTTTGGTAATAAACGTGACAGGGCATCAGCATGCGGCATTTTAGAACCAGGGCAATGTTTTAATGTTATGTTGAATCTCTGCAAGGCAAATACCCACCTTTGTAGTCGAGATGACTGAGGAGCGCACTTGGTCAGATAAGGAAGGGGGTTATGATCGGTAAAAATGTGGATCTCGGATCCAAACACAAGGGTTTCAAACTTTTTCAAGCTCCAAACTATAGCAAATGCTTCCCGTTCGATTGCCGACCAAGATTGTTGGCTTTTGTTTAATTTTTGACTTGCATAAGCGATAGGGCACATTTTTCCATCAACAGCCTGTGATAAACACGAGCCAATCCCGCTTGACGAGGCATCACAATGAATCACAAAGGGTTTGCTCATATTCGGGGTGTGTAGAGTAGGAGCGTGTAACAATGCTGATTTTAATTTTTCAAAAGCAACACTATGCATTTCACACCACGGCAACACATCAGGGCTTACTTTTCTTTTCTAGTTCCGTTAATGGAAAGGCAATCTCGGCGAAATTCGCAATATAATCACGATAATAGTTGAACAGGCCAAGAGCACTACGTAGTTGTTTCTTGGTTTCAGGTACGGGCAAACGAGAGATCATTTCTAACTTAGCTGGATCAGCTTGATGCTTTCCTGAGCCAATTATATGTCCCAGGTATGAAATTTCAGATTTCGCGAAAGCACACTTTGAAAGATTAACAGTGAATTGCAGCTCTTCCAATCTATCCAGCACCAAATGAAGATATTTCAAGTGAGAGGGAATATCATTGGAGAATATAGCAATGTCATCAATATAAGCACGGCAAAATTCTCTGTATGGCGACAATGCTTTGTTCATTTCCCTTTGAAAAGTTGCAGCTGCATTTTTCAGCCCAAAAGGCATTACCTTAAAACGATATTGTGCTCTATGGGTCTTAAAAGATGTATAATCCCGCGAATCTTCTTCCATGGGAAGCGAATAGTACCCCTTCAAAAGATCTAACACACTAATCACATTTGCCTGTCCTATGGAATATATTAATTCCGTTGCGTCTTCCATGGGGAAATCGTCGGTTTTAGTCACTGCATTCAAAGCTCGATAATCCACGCACATCCTGATAGATCCATCCTTCTTGTTTTATTTGAGCCCACTCGGCTTGCCTCTCGAACAACAGCAAATATAAACTGATATCACTGTTCTTTTCATCGAATTTTTGCATCACATGCCTGAGTTCTATCTTGGGAGTTGGTAATTCGACATCCACGGGTACACTGGAATATTGCAGCTTCAGTTTCTCAAGTTCGAATTCTCGTTCTTCTTGTGCCTTTTTCTCCTGCAATTCCCACTCTTCTTTAATTTTTCTTTCTTCAAATTCTCGTTCTTCTTGCTTTCGTTTTTGTTCTTCTTGCTTTCGTTTTTGATCTTCTCTCTCTTTTCTATCCTCTATGATAACTATCATTTGTTTCTTCACAAACTTTTCCTCGTAATTTTCACTTCCAGTAATTAATTTTTTTAAGTCCACAATTTCATCTCTAATGAAACAGTTTCACCCAGCTCTTCCGCCAACAACTTCAAATCTTACTTTTTCGCACTGCCTAGGAAGGTCATATCGATACCGAAAGCACACACCTTTATCGAATAAAGTTCGATTTCAAGTTCGTCAAAAATAGCACTCGATTCTCAATCCTTTCGACTGCGCCAAATGTCGTGGCTGGTTTGTGAGTGCTTTGAAAAAAATAGGCAAATAGAAAACTTAACAAATTTATTGCAGATTCGTTCGAGTTACTCTGCTCCAAGAGCAAACACCCGAATGACATTGCTCTTTTAATTACACTCGCGCTAGTTGCCTAGCACCATCTATGAACGTTTATTTTCTTACGCTTCAAAATCCAATCACTACAATCTCAATACAACTCTATAATAATATTAATTTGTAAAATAACATAATGGAATAAAAATGAAATTTTAAAAACATATATTTTGATAAACAACTCACTAGATAAAAACATTTGTCAGATCAAAATGCATAGTGGAAGTCTCCAAATAATTTGTGACACATCCTTATACATTTTCTAATACCAAACTATGCATAAAATATTTTATTGAAATTTATTTCAGTCAGTTAAGGAATAGTTACTGAAGGTGGCTATTAAGAAATTAGTTACTGAGGAAATGAATATTGAAAAAAATTAATTTTTTTAAATTCTTATCGCTTGGTTGGTTAAGCCTATGTGGTAGTCATGTTGATGTATTTGATAATTGGTACTGTTTGGGTATAGCTGCATCAATTTTAATATCTATCGCATATACACAGATATAACTATATGACTGAAAATTATTAGAAATAAAAAAAAAGGTCTTTTAATCTTTATTATATAAATTAAAAATTGAGTAAAATAATAATAATAAAAGAAATTAATCATCAGTCTGTAAGTAATTTTATATCAGAGATTAACTTTAACACCTGTTTCTTGAAATTTAAATTTTTATACCATTTGTACCTTGCAATTCCTTAATTTATTATTAAAAAATATTGGTTATTTTGTAAGTACTATTATCATCCCATATGATGAATAAAAGTATATCCATTAAAAATATTGATTTGAAAAAAAAAAAAAAAAAAAAAAAACTAATCCAGATAAAAAAAATTTTTAATTAATTTCTTTATAATTTGAAATCAAATGATAATTAGCAAAATAAATCATATAAAGTTCAAGTTTAATTTCTTAATGTATACTTGAATGCTAAAGAATACAACAATGAAATTTAAAAATTGTTTTCCTTCAGAGTATGTTAATTTACCCTTTTTACATAACATTTAAAATGCATATTAAAAAACAATTCATCTAAAAGAAAACTGTGCTGTAATTAAATAAGAAAAACAACTATTCCATTATTTCATGTTATGATAAATATTGATGTGCACTAATGAAGGATATAAGAATAACATAAATGACAACAGGTCAGAGAATTGTAAATCAGATTCAACAATTTTAAAATTTTTTAGCTAAATGCAATTTCAACCTTTGTTTTAGAATTGTAATAACATCAGTTACACAATATCAGTCATACATTTCTATAATATTGCACACATACATAAAAATGCATTCATACTTTCTTAATTCTATCTATAAAAAATCTATAGTAAAAATAATTCAAGATTTAGACATTCAATTCAGTATAAATAAACACAAAACCAGGCAACTAAGCCTATTTGTTCTTACCTGTGTTTTCAAACAGTTCCTTTTCTTATAATAAATCCAACAAAATGACTAACTAAATGGATACCAAAAATTAGACCAGCTGAGAGCTGATAGACTTTTGGTACTTGCATATGCATCACTGTGATATATTACTGGAAAATATTAATAAAATATATGCATTAATAACTAGCATTAAAAATTCATTAATACAAATATTTAAAAGAATGTGGGATTATTTTCAATTCTTCAGTGGCAATTATATAAATTCATGTTAATACAGGATAGAAAAAAAAAAAAAAAAAAAAATTCTAATTCTAAAAATAATAATACAAAAAAATTTGTTATTACTTGAAAATTAAATTGTTTGTTTAAAAAAAATTGTTAAACCTTATTTTTTGTTATTTGAAAAATTTGTTATTACCTTACCTGTTATTACCTACATTTTTTTTTTCACTTTTGAAAAAACGTGAAACAAGTAAATTATCTTATTACTATTCCAACTATTGAACAATAAATTTAAGAAACAAAATAGATGCAATTTTGCTTCACTGCATACTATAGGGCACACTGCCTTAAATACCCACTTTTAAAAAGTTAGTTAAACATCATAAGAATAAGCTTTTAGAGGTTTATACAAGCAATAAGCCTCTAAAATCAACAAGGCTATGGTAAGTGTTATGAGGAATAATATTATAAAGAAAAATAATTTCGCCTTTACATGGCAAAAAGAAAAAAAAAAAAAAAAAAAAAAGCAATGAAAAGAAATAGCAATAGAAATATCGTAAGAGTAGAGGATATAAATGAATGATAATATTCTTTGAGGATATATAATCAGCATTAAGTTTGAATAAATTTCGATCAATATATATTAGCTCTCACTATTCTCACTTTGGTTTGCCTTTCTAAAATATTTATTTCTAAGATTATATAAACACAGAAAAATAAGACAGATATGTAAGAAGCACAATTAAAAAAAAAATATATCTTAATTTATTTTTACAGAAATTCATATATTCCACAATGACGCACAGAAACACTTCACTTCAATTTTAGTCAAACAAAATAAATTAATTGCAACTAACATTTCTCCAACCAAGATATACTTGATGCAACAGTGAAGAACAAAGTCATTTAAATAAGCAGAGAATGAGGAATATCTTCTAAACAGTAGATCTTTAAGTAGCAGAAGATCTTTACATGCATCAGAAGCAGTAATGACATAATGACTGATTCTTCCAGTAGGTAATCAGTAAACACTTGTTTTCATGATTATTCAGAGAAGAACAAAATAAATGATATAGTATCACTTTCACAGAATAGTCCTCTCCACTGTAATATTTTCGAAGTTAATATAATTCTAAAAAATTCACACTTCCATTTAATATTATCACTATTTTAAATATTGTTATAAATTTCATAAATAAAAAAATCATTAGAGCAAAATCAAAGATAAAAAAGTTTCATATTTGAAGAACACTGCCAATAATCTGCTCTTAAGAACCCCTCCCCCCCAAATTATTAAAGCTGTTCACATTGTTGATAAAATAATTGCTTTATAAAAATAAAATACATAGGTTTAAAAAATACAAGACATAATAATTAACTATTAACATTTTTTAAAACCTTTCTTTTAGGAAAAAAATATCCATTCTCATTAATATAAATTAGTCCACCAGTTCTAAAAATTAAAATGTAAAATTTATTTTGAAAAACTATTCTTATAAAATTTCGACAAATTTAATTTAGAGGAACATTTTATTTTTGAAGCAATATGAAGATTATTGTTTTACAAGATCTCCAAATGTTTAGATAATGAACCTCTTAATATGAAGAAATCTGACTCACAATGAAAGGTTTAAGGTGCATCATGTTCCATTTAATATAATAAATCTTTGGTAAAAATGGCTCTCAAAAAAAAAAAAAAAAAACCAATCTCAAAGGCAAAATTTTATTAAACAAAAAAATTTGGAATAAACTGGTATCAAAAAATTTTCAGCCAACAATATCTGGATGCAGAGTTATAAATGTACCAACATTTTAGGAAATAACTATCATTTATAGCATTATTAAGAATTAATAAATAAAGTATGTGACTAAAAATAACTTTGTAGTAATATATAAGAATGCAAAACAAGACAATAAATTGTTTCACACTTTGCATTAATATATCGTCAGATGTAAAAGAAAATGTCAATATCTTTGAAAGGCCTGAAAGAAAGAAGAATAGAAAGTAACTTCTAAATACCTTCAAAAAATTAAAATCTTTTTAAAACATAATTTAAAAAGTTTCTGTAACCATTCAACTAATTATTACACTAAAAATATATTATTTAAATCTTCTTTGATTAATTAAATTTCCCTTGTGTAACTCAAAGGACTTCACATATAAAAAGTTCAAAATTTGTATATTCACATATAAGATAACATATAATAAAAACATACAGTCAAAAGTACTAATTTTTTAGAAAATATTTAATTTTTTAAAACTTTATAAGCTTATTGATTCAATATACTATAGTGCTTTTTTACAATGTACTGAAGTAGATAGCACTGTCTTTAAATCGAATCAAACTGGAGCTTTTGTCAGTTCGAAAATATTTTTAAAAATACACACAATGAAATAAATGATATTGAGAAACTGTTAGAAAAGAAATTAAATGCAAAAAACAAAACAAAAAAAACACACCTTTCTCTTTTATACTTGAAAAGCCAAATAAAAAGTAACTGCAATACATTAAGTTTCAAAAGACAATTAGCAGAAGCATTTACTTAAATGCTTTCACAAAAAGATGTTTGAGAATTTTGTATGCAATTCATTTCTTTTATTTATAAAATGCTGGAATCACGAGGAGTGTTGGAATTGACCAATTTTAAAGCTGGTTGAAAAAAAATTTAAAATTGAAAAATACTTTGGTATTGTTTACTGTCAGGAAATTGTTTTCAGAAATGTGTATACAATATCATTAATTCTAAATTAAATATTCAACTTCCATTAATGTAGTTTCTCACAATTTTTACATTTAATTTACATTATTAAAGTAGATTCACTTATTAGCAAGAAATTGAGAAGGCTAAAAAGCAAATTCCTCTGTGATACAATGCTCATGAAAAACTTGATATGTCGAACAGTTCAAAATAAAGTACTATTACCATAGTTATGTTTTCAAATAATTAAAAAGTGAATGAAAAATCAGAAACAATACAGAAATATAGACTCATAGAAAATTAGAAGACTTTCAATAAAGAAGATATACTGAATACATTCAGAAAGAAAATATATATGTGTGTTTACCTAGAGGAAGATAGGGACGGAAGTAAAATTTAAGAAAACTAAGAAGTTTAAAATAAGGGTAATATATAAAATACAACATTCAATCAAACTATGTTGAGTTAAAAGGAAACACTAACTGCATAACAGAGTATAGTATCAATCAAGATCTTTTAAGTGAAAATTTGAAACTTAATGTTGAATTTAAAATAAAACAAATCTGAATCTCTTACATGGTAATCTAACTAATTGGCTGCCATTAAAAAGAATAAAAATCCTTAAATATAAACACAGACGATTGATAACTAAAGCCATTTAAGTATTTAAAAACAGTAGGACTAAACACAAAAATAATAATATCAATGCTTCACTCATTTCAACCAAGTATAAAATAAGTCATTCTAGGACTTTTTTCAAAGTTGTTTATATAATTGAAATGAAGATTTAAAATGTTGTCTTTAGACAAATGTTTTTTCAAAAGTACCAAAATTTAAAAAAATAATTAAAAAAGTACTTATCTTTTGAAACATCACTCTTACTATTAATTCTCTCATTTCATCTATAAGTTGTTACAGATTTAGATATTATGACTGACTAAAATTGCTTTTTCAACCATTCAAGAATATAGCAGAACATTATTGATAAAGAATCTGAATTACTTATCACAGTCTATGGATCCTTTAGGTTAATTTAAGATATTGACAAAAGCAATAATCAAATAAAATCAATATTTTAGCTCCATGACAGAAATGAAACTGCAAGATCTTACTTTAAATTAATAACCTTCATCTTCAGGTAATCCAAAGATCTGAGCCAACATTACACATTATAAATTAAATATTTAAATACTTATAGTAAATTGTTCTATATTAGTAAAGTCATAATTTGCAGTAAAATTTAGAAATTTTTTTTACTAATATTAAATATAATTTTATATCTAAATTTAAGCATCTTGTCTTCATTCGGACATTACCTATGCTAATAAATAAATATTAAGAGGGTAAAACAATTTTTTTTTTTTAAAAATCAAAGAAATTTTTTAAAACTATCACAATATGTGTCTCACAGAAATTGTACAGTTGAAAAAAGCTTTTTCATGAAGAATAAAAAAAAAAAAATGTTTTAAATTGATAACTCTATATATTAAAGTCTCACATAACCAACAGTTTCATCATCCTTATATATTTATACATATATAAAGCAATTTTCTATGAGAGAACAAGTTTTAAATTTAAAATACCAGTATGCAGCAATACAGAATTCATATGTAAAAAAAACAGAGCATAAACAGTTTTTTTTAATTTTATTTTTTTAAATTCTTTAACATCTAGAAGAAGTGTTGATATAACTGACAAAAAAATACTAAGAAAATATTTAATTAAAAAAAATATGATTTCTGTTGTTCCACAGTTATATGATAAATATTCTAAAATATATTAACTATTAGAGTTAAATGTTCTGTGTCTATTTTTAAATAACAAATAAAGATGGCATAGTATTCAGAACTCTGTAACAGCTGTTTGGATAATTCAAGTTTTAAAAACATTTAAAGTTTTATTAAATATTAAGAGAATTAAAAAAATGCTATTTTGACTGAATGAGCAATTCTTAAAAACGTTGTGTTTTGTTGCATTGCAAAATAATAATAATAATAATTTAAGTATTTCAATAAAAAGTAGCTACAGAAATAATGTAGACATTCTGTATATTTTATTGTAATCAGATGTCACTGGCAATAATATTTTTCTGACCAAAACTAAAAATAAAGAAAGATGTCAAAATTTTGAATGATAAAGACTAATTCTAAATTATATTCCTGTGAATTCTTATATATTTATTATTCTGTGAAACTTACTATATTTAAAGCATTTAAAGACTTCTTAATAAAGAGATAAAAATTATTGATGTTATCAACAAAAAATTAGAAGGATAAATTTTACATGCATCACTTTCAGGGGTATTATGAAGATGCAGATAAAATTTGTGAACTTGAAAAGAATCAGTATGCATAAATTGAGTAGCTAGAATTATTGCCTTCATTGAATATTAAAATTTATTTTACTTCAGATTAATACCATCTATATGTTGAAAATGGAAATAAACCAAATGAATTTCAACAGACATGATGAAAGAGATGTTGCAAGATTCAAAAACCATCTGAAGAATTCATCACAAAATTATAACTTTACAATTATTTCATTTTCATGGTATTGCAACAAACTAAATAAAGATGTGATTATTAAAATAAATCACAGATTTGTGATAAGAAAATTTTAATTTGAAATAAAACAATCTCTAATACAATTTTCACGGGAACTTAAATAAAAAAAAAAAAGAACTACCTTCTACAGAAGGAACAGAAGATGTGTAATGCATTTTAAAATGGGCATCATGCCAGATTTGACTTCCATTACAATAATGCTCCCACGTCAGTTGGCGAATTCTTCTACTGAGCATAAGCCCGATGTAAAAAAGTCATTTTAATATATACTCAGGCCTAATAAAAATATTTCATGTTTGGGTGTGGAGGTTGATCTAATCAAGATCAGAGTAAAATCTTAAATATATATATATCTTTTTTATTAATTTTTACAATGTTCTAAATTTTTTGAGCACATGGATTGATATAAGTTTAATAAAAATCACATACTTAGAAATGGTGGCAAAAGCAATTATTTTTTTGGTTCACAATTTATGTGTAGGTTAGTTAGAAATCTTTATTTTGTATGTATACCCTTTTTACAAAATTCATATGTTACAGTTTCTTGTAATAGTATGTTCATGTGGCTTTTAGATTAAAAGTACAAAATTTTGCATTCAAAATTAATGTATTTCATACAACAATCAAAAGAAAATACATGTTTTTGTGTCAGTTATTTCAAGGTTTCAACTAATGATAGCAAAAGAACTCAAACCTATTTTACAGGACAAACAGAGAATGAGTTAATGTCCCAGTTATTCCAATGAAAGTTATCATGAATGTGTTGATATTACACACATATTATGTTTAATGACAACATTATTAATCATTTCTGTATGGTATGTTCTAAATTCAACTATTTATATAAAAAGTTTTAAAAGCAAATTTTGCAGAAACAAGGATGAGATTTTCTTTAAAAGCAGTTATTAATTTTGGGCAGAAAAAGAGAAGTAAGAATTGTGACACAATAACATAAGTATTGTAGTACAAATGAATATTTTAAAAATAAAATTTTATATCACTTTTAAATTTAACAATAAATCTAACTTTGTGATCTTCATATTACAGTTGAGAGGTGATAAATACATAAATGTCTTCAGATAGAAGAAAAATGCTAGATATAGATTTAGATAAAAAATTTTAAATTTAAAGAATTGAAAAATTCATAATTAATGTCATTGTTTTATATGAGTTAAAAATTTTTCAGCAACTTAAATGATTTTCTTAATATGTGTAATAGGTGCAAAACAGAATTGCATTTCTGGAAATAAAAATTTCTCAGAAGAGGAAAAATACTGAAATATTAAATTTAGGCTAGTAAGTAATCTTAAGTTCCAAATTTATGAATAAAGTATCAAGAAAGAAAATGGGAGTCGATTTTGCCATTGCATTCAAGCCTTATTTGCAATATGTTGCTATAGCAACATGCATTTACTTGTAAGAGACATTTAGTTTGAAAAATATTCTTAAGAAGTTTCACAATAATTGTGATACTGCACAGTTCATATACTAAAGAAAAATTTAATTAAAGATTTTGAAGGGCAAATGCATCACATCAATTGTGTCTGAGGAAAAAATTGTTCTCAGCAATTCAGGACCATTTGGAAAAATATTTTTAAAATTTTCATGTATGAATGAAAATGTACAGGTTAGAAATTATAAGAACATCAAAATGCATGCAGTAACTCTTAACATTATCAACAGTTACAGAATTAACATTAGCAATAATTAAGAAATCCATATTATTAATTTAATAGTAGAGATTATGTTATCGTAATGGCAAATGTAAGGGTGAAGTTATCATCATTATGATATCAAAATGCAATATAAAGTTATATCACAAACATTTAAAAATAACTTGTTATTGGAATATAATTTTTTGTTTGCAAAATATAATAATTTTTAGAAGATAATAAATAAATATAATAAATTTATGAAGGCATAATAAAGTGCTTGTTGCTAAAATTAATCAAAACTTCAGGAGAACTTAAATAATGAAGTTCCCAGAATTCTGAATAAAAAGAAGTATCAGTATTAATGGAGCCAAATATAAGCAAGAATGAAAGCTTACTGGCCTTTGTGGTTAAAAAATAAATTTGGCCAACAAGTAATAATGATATTATAACCACAAATAATAATGGTCAACAAAATAACAACAATATTGAAGCTGAAACATTTAATTTTCAGATTAAATGTGCAGTAGTGGACAAAATGAAATGACATCATTATAAAATAATTGACATGGAAATTTGCAAAAGTTTTCAAAGAGTGCAAAGGCAACAGATAGATAACAGGATTTCAATTGCAAAGGAATAGTACTGAAAATATAAAAAGACACAAAATAAGGGTAGCTGCTGAAGATGCCATGGAAAAAGTTAAAATTATCATTCAAAAATTTGGACAGCTTGTCAATAATCTAATTAGAGAACATTATTGGCTACTAAGTTCATAAAGATGTATGCTTTCACAAAATGTATTAAAACTAAAATTTTGAATGGTCGTTTATTTTTAAAGTATCAAATTGTAGAATGCTTTATAACTGACGAATAAGAATGAATGTCACACAAATAAATAAGTGGTATAAATTACTGTTTAAATGAATTAATGACTTAATCAGGGTACAGTAAATCCAGGGTAGATTATTATCTGCTTAACAAGAAAACAAACAAAGAAAAAAATATATTCATTTTGTAGAGCAAGGTACCATTGCAACTTTCAGATTAATATCAAATGTTATATCAATTTCATTTCTATAAACCATGAAAATGCAAAAGACATGCTATCAGTTTCTCAGAGGCAAAACATTTTAAGTAAAATAAAGCAATGGAAAACAAAAAGAATATAAAAACATTTGAACTCAAAATAAAACCAGTTTATAAAAATGCCACAAATAAAAGAGATTTAATGAACAGCATCACAAAATCTATGCAGGAACTATTATTGGATATGATGATGATAATTGGATTGATCAAGGGACACATAGGTGATCAAAATTTAACTATTTCTTTAAATTTATAGTGTTGTATTTTTAATGCAATTTATAATGATTTTCTGAACAGGTTTTAGCCTTTAATTTGTGATATGCATATGATGGGCAAAAAATTCAATTTTTATCCATCACTATGATTTTTTTGTACGAACAATGAGCAGCAAAATGTATAATCCAAAGAGGAAGGAAGAAAAAAGGAAGGAAAAGTGAATGAGAAATATTTTCAACTTATATATAATTAAAATAGAATTTTGCTAAGAAAGAATTTTCGGTTTCAGTAGGTGTTAAGAGTCATCAAGAGAAAATAAAAGCTTCTGCAACTTAGATGTTAAAGATAAAGTGAAGCTCGAGTTCAAATGATTAGAAAATAATTATTTTTAGAATGTGGACAAATTGAAATTATTACATATACACACACATATATATATAAGTTTGAATACATTTCCGTACAACAGAAGACAATGACTGTTTTTGGATTTTGCTCCACTGCTTTAACAATTTTTCACTGAATTATTAATTAGTATGTTTTATAGACAACTCAAGGAAATGAACATATTATTCATTTTATATCATTAAAATTAATAAATATTAAGCATTATTACTAGAAAAAAAATTTCTTTCCAGGGAAAAGACACATCAATTGTTATACTTGATCTAAGCCTTATTAACTATCATGCCTCCCTCCCCTTTTTGAAATAGCATGCAACAGGAATTAATTATTTTTTTCATTTGAAATTAAACTTTTTTAAAAATATCAGTTTGATAACTGAAATAATTGCAACTATCGCATTAAGCAGTTTTAGAATTTTGTTATTATTATTTCATTAATTTCGACCTCCCTCCCCGAAAACACACACACATATTTTAAATTTATTAACTATGGTGCAGATTTAAATCAGAATTTCAATGTAATTATCTGTTACAATTATTTCAGCCAAAAGTAAGTAAAAATATAATTTTTTTAAATAATATAAAAATATTAACATTTACAATTGAAATTTATTTCATTAAACTATTCATTTTTATTCTAAATTTATAAATAAGTTTATTATTATTTAGCTGCCTTCACATTAGCAATAATTTCTTGGTTAGAAAAATTATGCAAATGGAATAATAGTTTTCAGCATTATAACTGCACAATTATTGCAAATATTATTTTTTGTGACCTTAATATTGTATTTAATTTCTTTTATAGTCCTGCAATATTTTTAATGTACACTTAAAAAATTAATTTAATATATTTTATATCACCTTATGTAATTTAGATGTTATTAAATTGTCATGATAGAATTCATAAATGGGTCACAAAATAAAATTGTACTCAGGATTTTTAATGCAATCAAACAAATTGCACAATTGAATATTAACAGTAATTTTCTCTTTTAAAACTGACATAAAAAGAAATTACTATTTTTGGAACAATTAAATCATTAAATTTTCTTAAGAATCCCTTTCACATTCTTAATCCCTAGGTTACCAATAGACAATATAAATATACATCCACACAAAGAATATAGATCAATCCAGAAAATAGGATTTTTAGAGTTTTTACTAGTTGAGAAGCAAATAAATGATGCTGCTTACACTAACTATATATATAAAAAAATTATATGTACTTAACAAGAAAATACACAGCATCAAGGGTTAAAATAGTAATTCATTATACTTATGAATTACAACACAAATGAATCAAAAACAAACAATAAAAGAGCAACATACAAAGCAATAACACTAGTCTGTATCATAAAAAATCAATATTTCATAATTTTAATTAAATAAAGTACCTTTAATATTTATAGAGTAGTTCTAACTTTTTGAAAAAAAAATTTTTTTAAGAAGATAATTGATACTTTTTGGAAAATTAAATAAATATAAATAATGAATGACCCTGTTGAGACCCCAAAAAAATCTATGATTTACTTAAATCATAGATTTTATTATTTGAGTCTACCTGTCCTCTTTTCCTTTATCATATTGCTTTACACACTATTCTTTGATTTTATTCAATTACTGAAAATTGAGCTTCACACAATTAAGAAGCAGAAAATGGAATTAAAATTATCTGAATTCCAGCACTTAAGATACTTATTTTTCATTGAAACATAAACTGAATTCTACAATCCTAAATTTTGTTTAAAATAGCATGAACATCTAATAAGATTTTTTTAATTTGGCAGTAGTAGCATTAAATTGGATCTCGAATTCAGGCAAATTTATTTATCACAATGATCTATGAAAGTAAATTAAAAATCTAAATAAAATCATGAAAATTATATATTATCTCACAGTATTCTAAAGAGGAAATCAAGATACCAAAAGCTCATGTCTTGGAACTACAGGATAAAAAAAATTTATTGCTTATTAAAAAATGCTATGATCAATAGACATAACTTTCTTCTACAGAAAAATTTTAAGAAATTCAGTTAAAGGAATTTTTTTTTTTAAGAATCTGAGATTTAAAAAAATATTTCTGTTAATTCTGGCAACAGAACACTTGGTCTGCAATAAATTTTAAAAAATTCCCCAAGAAGAAAGTGCTTTCCATGCCTCTAAATATGTACACTGAATCATTCAAGAAGGAGGATTACATTCAGTCAATAACTTACAGACTGAAGGACAAAAATAAAGATAACAGTTTTATTTAATCATTCATCTTAAATTGCATGTTTAATAATCAAATAACTCACTAATACTATATGAACAAAGTGGTACAATAAAATAATAATTCTTCATAAATACTTTTTTAATGTTTTTTAATATAAGATTCTTTTATAATGAATTTTATAATAACATAAAGCTCTAAAATAATTTTGAAATGCCATATTTCTTTTCATATTATTTCTCTACGTAAAAGTGAAAACTCAATAGTTTGCTTGAATCTTATAAAATTTCACGCTTTTTGACAGATTAAAAAAAATATTGGTGCATATATTCTTAAGTACTCAGAATCACACGCTTAACCCTCATATTAATAATCATCCTGTGTTTTTAAGGGCTTTAGATCTTTTCAATAAATTCCTCCAGGATTTTAATGTTACATTCTGTTGTCTACCATTTCATGATGGAATTGACAGAAATGAGAAGATTTCAAATTTTCTAATAAAAACTACTACTCCATTGATTTAAAGAAGCACACTAAAATGCTTCTTTATTCCTAGTGGCAGATGCAGTGACACCTAGAAATGTTGAACAAACTTCACACTATTAAGTCTCCCTTGCAGCCTAGGTCATCACTAATGAACAGAAAAGCAGATTCAGTTTTAACTAAGTTGCATATTGAGCCTACCGGATTTATTTATCTTAACTTGACTACTTGATTTATATACTGACTAAAAGAAATCAAATTTTAATTAAAGACATAATTGTTTGTTTTTAAATAAGAATTAAGAAAACGTTCAGTTTTCTTCAATTTTTTCTTCTGAAGAGTTGCCATTTTCAGTAGGTTATATAAAAAAGAATAATCAAATGTAAACAATAAATAATTAAGTCAGAATATATAAAATAATATATGAAAGCATAAATGCTATAGTAATAAAGAAATTTTTTTAACCAGAAAGTAAGGAACAGAAATGCTATCTCATTATATTTTGTGCTAATTTATTTATATTGGACATATCAGTGTATAAATGAGTGAAATACCATACTTTTTAAATTAATAAGTATTCTATTAAAGAACAATTATCATCTTTTAAAAAATGAAATTAAGTAATTTTTTTATTTATTTAATAGCTTATTAATAGTTTAAACAATTATAGTAAGTTAAATTTAATAACAAGAAAATTACATAGCATTTAGTATTTACCAAGCCTTTATATTACATCAGCATAAAGCATACAGAAAAAAAAAAAAAACATTCAATGCATATGCATTTTTTTGTAACAAATAAACTATAAGCAAATAAGCATATATCATCATAACAAAAGAGAAGAATATGAAATAAAAAGGTTGATGTTCTCACCATTTATTATTTCTATTCCAGTCATTTCCCTCTTCTTATTAGTGTAGTCAGTAAGAAAAGGGAGTCATGGATTCAATGAAGTAAGGGGCCATTTGGATCGGCATATTGAGCAAGGGGAGCTCAAAATCAACTAGTGCAAATAAAAAAAAATATTAAAAAATGTTATAAGCACTATTTATAAAAGTATTTAACCAAAGTTTATTTTGTGTAGCAGATGAAAGATGAATGTTAATATCTTTAAACCATTGTCTTGGATAATTTGATTTTAACTAAAAACTTCCTAACCATATTAAATTAATTATGGTATATATATATATAATTGTATTTAATAAATTACTGCAATTAGAAAAAAAAACTTTTATTAATTGAAATCAGGACTGTTTAATACATAACTATAATGTAATTTGTATTTAATTCAATAATTTCTTATTTCACATAATCAAACTGAAATAATAATTATAAATTAAACTTTTATTTTCATTAATTCACAAAGATAAATCACGATTAAACTCTATATAAGCTATGATTTTGATACTTTTTTATGCTTTTAAAAGCACTAAAAAATTTTTATTTACAAGGGTGAAATTTTTGCATGAAATAAATCAAACATAAAATTATCCAGGTTTGGATAATACCAAATAATAAACCAAAGGAAATATTATTTTGTATAATGCTAACGAAATGCAACTATTTGCTTCTATTTATTCCATGTGTCATTTCTTTCAAATAAATGATAATTTATAAATAAATAATAATTCTAAATGCATAATTAACTAAGCAAAAACAAGAAACAATCTTATGGACTATGGTTATATGCACAAAGATATTCATAATAACAATAACTGAAACGTAAATTAAGTTTTATATTTCAATACTTAATTAGCAATAAATTTATCGAGATGGTGAACAATACAAAATATTTAAGAAATCAATGCATAATCTTTAATTTTCATGAAAAAAATAATTAATTTAATGCAAATTAATAATAATTTATAACAATGCAAAAATAGAATTCTTATTAATAAAGGAAGCAGATATTTTTCAATATTCTATTTAAAGTAGACTGACAGTAATTAATGACCCTTTAGATATAAAAATGATTGCAAATAGAGTGAAATAAACCAGTAAAAAATATTAGAAAAATCTGAATTAATTTATAAAAAAATTCACAAATTAATTAAACTTCAGATATCTTACGATAAGTATAATTTTATCAAATTCTTCATTTTTTTAAAACAAAAATACATTGTTTCAGTACGATAAGATAAAATTGAATTTATGAAAATATAAAACTTGTGTTATTCAATTTAACAGAACAAAGTACTTTTTAGTCAAAATGTGCACATAGAAGTTTCCTTATATCTTATACTTCATCTTAACGCATTTTCGAAAGCATAGAATGAAACTGGACACAACTATTCACATTTCCTTTTCCATATGGATTTCCCCGTCATACTTTGATCAACTGTCAAAAATGTATCTTTCTACAATAAGAAGAAAGTGTAATTAAAATCTGAATATTCATCTTCAATTACATATTTGAAGTTCTTTAGATATTCATTTCTTAATGAAAACCAAAATTCAATTGAGTTTGAAAAGTATAAATTTTATATAATCCAAAATTCAACAACCCATTTTCACAGAAATAAATCCTGATGTAATAGGATGGAATTAAAATGTATCTTGAGTGGAATTAAAATGTATCTTGAGTTCATTCAAATTTAATGATAACCATTTTATAAAATTTGTACTTGATTTGAAAACTTTTTAAATTTAAAATAAATAATTATAATAACAACAATAATAATAATAACAAATTACTAAGCCATGAATAATGGTATTTTTACTGAGGTGAAAACCGAAATTAAAAATCAGTTTAAGATTTTAGTAACACTACATATATATACATGAAATGCAATTTCCTGAAAATATGAAATTCATATTTCCAATTTTAAGGGCACAGAGAAATATATATTTCATATTTTATTTAATGCAGACATATAATAATCACATTTTGAATGAAGTAAATAACAATACATCTAGGAGTAGAAGGTAAATTTCAGATACACTCATTTTATTATTAAAGAAAAATGAGTGGAAATTAAAATGAAGTACTCATCTTTTACTAAATATAAATCACAATATTAATAATAAGAATGTTCATAATGAATAAATATAAATGCATTGTTTAGAAAAAAATGAGAATCTTAAGAAATTATTTAAATGATTGATTAATAATAAAATAAAATGCTCAGCCGAGTCTGATTCCCCTGTCATGAATTTTGTTCCTATTACAAATTGTTTGTAATCCTAATCTGATGCTGCTTGATATTGATGATGAAATTTTTAATTGCTTAAAATATTTGTAAAACAAGTAATATATATATATTAAAAAAATTTTAAGTCAATTCCTACTTGGGTCAACAAATATATATTTATATATATTTTAGTTACTTTTTATTAAATAATTACAATTATGTAATATGAATATACATATGATAGAGTTACAATATCAAGGCAAAATAGAGCTTGGTGACGGATTTGGCGACCAAATAGAAATTAATGGACAAATTTAATTAATTAATTAATATTTTAAAAAATGTATTAATATCAAGTGTCATCCACTACCAGTTAAAAAAAAAAAAATGTATTTGAACTTGAGTGGATGGATAAAAAGTATTTTATTAATGATTGAAAATTTGAACAAGATATATCTAGGGAGAGTGTATATGAGAAAGTGGCTAAATCCTAAGGACGGGTACCACCAAATTTGGCTCCAAACTTTAAAGATAAAGTCACCAAAATAGTCATAATATTGAGAAATAAAATTCTGAAGATTACAGCGTCCGCGGTGCTTGGCGAGAAAAAATTGGCAGAAAATCGCAAATGGTACCCATCCCTAGAACTGTACCGATAAAGTCAAGGGCAGAACACTGTAAATGGATAATGAAAGTCCTTTTGAGTATTGAAAATAAAGCTAATAATTTTTTGGGTTGGCTTTGGGACCTCTCAAAGTCAACCGAATTCTGGGGGGGGGGAAGAAGTTTCAGGAATACTCAATCCACATAACTTAAAATAATGATTTTTTGCTAAAACATAAAAAGAATTTGTAATCGTAATTCAGGGCGGATGAGCTATTCTAACATCAATGAACTAGTATCATTACTAAAAATATTCAGTTGTAAAATTATTGTATGCACATGCAATGAGACAAAATGTAACACCTCTTTCAAGATGTAACTAATAAAAAACAAATAAAATATCTGCTGAAGAACCAAACTAACTATCAGAAGTATTTGAATTTTAGTGAAAGAGATGAGAAAATTTTAAAGAAAATATTGCTCTACATCTGTTATTTAAAAAATAAGAGCCTGGAAAAATAGCCCAAAAGCAAAATGGATATAATAAATCCTCAATGGAATTTTGTGCTGAAGGTTATTTAAAATGGGATCTTAAATTTTATATTGAGCTGTTCAATGTAAATACTTATTGCATACATCTTATTAATAATGAAAATCTTTTAAGACTGTTTATTTTCAGTTGAGAAACTTAAAACTGCAGTTGATTTCTCATTCAGTGTTGTCTAAACAGTCTCTATTCCCGATATTTATGTTAATCAAACGGTCAAATAAATATTCGTTAATTTTACAGTGTACTGTAATGATTTAATTACTAAGTAAAGCACATTTTATTTAAAAAGCTTCCGAAATTTTTCAAGTTAGAAGTTTTTCATTGATTTTTCTTTATTTTTACTCTTTAAACTATTTGTTATGGGTAAAAATAAAAACATGTTTGCTTTTGTAGGTGATGTGTTATTTATATTGAAAGTCAGATTTATCAAATAAAAGTAAGGTGTATTCTCAATTTTTTGAGCCACTGTAGGTAATTTATAAAATTCAGTTACTAAATGAAATTAGACGAACGCTTACATTATAAAAAATTAAATTTCTGTAGATTATACAAACACCATTTAGTATGATGAGGAAAACAGATTAAAAACAATTAAAACAATGTTAAAAATATGCAAAACATATTGATCTATATAAGTATCGTTATCTTGAACAATAAAATCACGACATATATTGGAACAAAGAAAATTAATTAATACTACATGTTAAAGGTATTTAGAGTATAAAGTAATTGAAAATAACATACTCTTGATAGATTACGAATAATTTCGAAGCCACTCTGTTTACATTTTAATTTCGCGCACTTTTGTTATGTCAACTTTTTTTTCTGAAATTATTGTCATACTAGAGCTTATGATATAATCACTGGACATTTTTATGATGAGTTTAAACAGAGAAATATAATGAATATCACAGAATGCGAAAGACAAATATCATTAACAAGAAAATTTGAATGAAATAGGGAAAATTGATTAATAACTAATATGTAAAAAAAAAAAAAAAGATATGCGTCATAACAAATGTATTTAAAAAAAAAGGCTTTCTTTGCACCCAACGTTTCAAATGTTGAAGATTTCTGTCATATTCCTTTCCTAGAAATTCCAGAGTATAATTTTATTTTATTCCAATTCTGCCGGAGTATTGCCATTCCGGCAGATGATAGCGCTCTGTCGGGAATTGGTAATATTCTGCCGGTAATGTTAAACTCAACCGTTCACATCAAGGATCCGCATTCATATGGTATCATGGGTAGCGTTAACCGGAGCACGAAATGGAGGATCAAGCTAGGTTCCAATTAGTGCCTGTAGGCGGAGCCAGCAGTCTACAGCCATCTATAGGTGCTAACAAGAACTATCCCAATTCCAGGATTATCTATAATAGGGGTTATAACATTTGGCAAATAAGCATATTTGTGGCGAATTATGCCGATATTTTTCATTTCCTATTTACGCGATTTTGTTTTTTATTTTATTCCGCCAAAACTTTGAATCGTCAAACTGTTTCGTTTCTTTTACTCTTTCTGAAACTTTACGCGTTTCTTTTACACTCTTTCAGAAATTCATTTGATAATTTTTTTTATTTTAAATTGAATTTGATGTAAATAAATTCTTTATTATTATTAAAATGTATTTATTTATTACTTTTTATTTATTTTATTATTGTATAATTATTTTTCATTTAAAAGAAAACGTCTCCAACTGTCGAAAATAATAGAAATATTTTCAAGCAAAATTTGAATAAATAAATGTTTTTATGTTATTGCGATTCGAAATAAAACTTGGCTGCAAGGACTCTCCATATAATATATATATAAATTTTTTACTACATACTAATTTTTTTCTAATAAAAGAGAACGTGCGTGTGTGTCTGCAGAGAAGAATAAATATCTTTTGGAGGGTGGGAAAGGGTAATGTTTGGTAGAGCAATTTTTTAATTTTTATTATTTAAAAACAGCAAAAAAATTTGATGCTTTTCTGCAATTAACTTCCGAAAATGTTTCCAGATTAAAAAAATAGTTTAATTCATCTTTAAAATAAAAGTATATTTATACATATATCTTTTTAATTATAAAATCTTATGATATTCTTTCTTTATTTTAACAAATTTTTAAATTTTGATTTTCAGCAATATCGTAAATGAAAGACAAATCATTTTCATTGTTCAATTACTGAACGATTTTCCTTTGTTAAAAAATATGAGATAAAATTATTCATACTTTTAATATAATAATATTTATAGGCTGGCATGCTATCAATAAATTCCGTCTTTCGAGGCAGATTGTTGGACTTAGAGCTTCCAAATTTGACAGGCAGTTAGCTATTTCTTAGATAGCAATATTAAGAAATCTTGTTTCAAAAATTAAATTAAAATTTTAATAAAAAGTTAACAAAATTCGAATTCAAAATTCAAACTTCGAAATAAATCACTGACCAAAAAGATTTTAAATTTTAAAAAATTAGTTCTCAGTTATCTTTTTTTTTTTTTTTTTTTAAATTCCATTCAATATTTTCTCCTTTGATCTTAGTATTTTTCAAAATACTTTTAAACATATTTTTCATTGGTTTAGTAAACTATACTTCTATATGAGCACATTGAAGTGAAATTAAATACAATTTTATGTGCATATTATTGTCATTTTAATTTTTTAAAGATAATATAAAACTAAACAATTAAAATCTACAATCTTGGCTTCCTATAATATTTTGGATGAAGATTAAAATCTACTTTATTGTTTTCATTTCTATTATTTATTTTTTATTTATTTTATTTCATTTATTTTAGGTTAACATAAAATTAAAAATTAGGTATAACTGGAGCATCATCTTTTTTTTTTGTTCCTAATAAAATACAGTTGATTTTTTTATTTGACCAGTTTTTTATGGCCTTTTTAAGCATTTAATAAAAAGTAATTTTAAAAATTAACTTTCTATTAGTTTTAATATATTCACTTCTTAGCTGAATCATTAAATGTCTTCCATCAACTGCAAGATAATTCTTTTCGAAGGTTATGTTAATTATTTATATATTATAGTTGGCTTAAACAGTAATTCTCATAAAAAGCTAAAAAAAACAGTATTTCTTATAATAATTTACAACTATACATATAACTTGTTCTTTTCTTGCAATTTATGCCTTAATTTAACAAAAATTAAATTCATTGCAAACACTTTATAATTAATTGACATAATTAAAGTAATACTATACGTATGATGGACAGACCAGCTGGTCACCGAAAACAGCTGGTACATCCCTACTTATTTCGATTTCGTTTCCAAAGTATACTTCTAACAATAATCATCCTTATAATGTAAATGTTTTTTCAATGTGAAATAAAACAGTGTTATATCATTGGGGAACGTGGTATTTATATATTAAATAGTTAGCTAACATTAGAGCTCATGTTTCTTCTTCGGCTCTAGCCATGTCATACGTGGAATATCTGATTAGTTATGCACCGACTCCTCTTAAAATCCAAAATTAATATTTATTGACTGATTCTCTATTTAGTATTTACGTTCAGCTGCCGGATATGGGCCTACATTGTTATATTAATGTTGAATGTGTAGCATGGACCTTTAATTGTTCTATAAATTTCTACATATCTTTTCTAATCAACTACTGTTCTTTGAATAATCTACATTTATTCTCTGAAAATGTAATAAACTTGCTTGTAGATTATTGATGAAAATAAGCTGGAATGTATAAACCCCTTCAAACCCATAATGGAATTTATGATAGATCATTTTATAAAGTAAATTCTTCCAATCAGACTTCAAATCTTAAGAAATAAAAAAATTCAATTAAATTTGCATCAAAAACTATTGTTATGATTGTTTCAAACGCTATCAATAGAAGGATATTGGAAAACCTATCAGGAAAAATGATAGAAAAAAACCAGGAAGGAGCCCGAAGTGGAACAGTTCTCTTAGTTTTCTGAAAGGGGATATCCTATAATGGCAAATTTTCAGGCATTGTGTCTTAATTTTGTTCAATTAAATCCTATTACTCTTTCTAATGGTTAATCCATTAATCTTATCCGGTATCAATGACATCATGCAATTGATCTTGACCACTTGTTATCTGCTAGGAGAAAACAGATTAAGGAAAAAAAATATCTTTGACAGCAGATCAAAAAGATCCTTATATTTTCTATAGACTACTTATATTCTCTTTTCAAATTTATCACAGAAATTATACAAAAAATAAATATTAAGGTGATTCGAACCTTTAATTCGAAATATCGTAGTATAATAATATTTTAGGTTTCATTTTAATTAATCTTTATATTATTCTTTTTCCTTAATTACAACAGCAATAAAGTAAATAAAAATGGTGTTTAATATCGACAATGTCAAGCACATTCTTGAGTATAAGACCAAGAATTAAGCAGGATGGGTTTTTAGTCGATTGCTTCCAATTGGGCGACGTTCATAAGGTCTCTTTCATATTTCCTGCATACAGCGTTAATTTTTCTTCCGCCTAATCATGGACAAACATAAAAGAATCCTAGTAGTCTTTTTACAAAGGGTATTGTATGTTCGTAACATAAAATTTATACAGCTACTTTGTCTATTTAGTAAAATTTTAGCTACTTTTTCGAGAAGGGTATTGGGACCGGACGTTTCCGTATGAGTCAGACGTCCAATAAATCATTCTTAGTTCATTGAAAAAAGGGGTTAGGGAGTGATTAGTCTTTGCTAAAAACATATAAGCCTTCTGACCAGAATGTTTAGTGAGAAAATGTATTGGTATTTTAACTAAATTTTGATACTTAAACATAAGAAAAAATCTTCTGTCTTGTTTGTACACGCGCTGACTTTACAAACCAGCCTTTTTGATATGTATGAATCAAATTTGGCAAATATTTAGTTTGGAGGGTAAAAATGTGCTTTTCAGAGCGATTTTTTAAAATTTTTTAGCTATTTTAGTTAGAACTTTTGAATAAAGTATGCAAATAAAATGCGAACAGAGTTAAATTTTCAAGGTTAAAAGAAAACATTATGTATTTAGAGATTTTACTATTATTGATGCTATTTGCTGTTGTTGTCAGTAAATTACAATGTATGTATTACAATGTCAGTATAAATACAGAACATGATTTTAAAGCTGAACTGAACTGTCGATCAAGGAAGTGCTTTGAAATTTTATCAAAGCAAATGATGAAAAATTAAATTTTGATTTGAAACCAATACTTTATTTAAGGAAATTGATCATTAAGAAGCAATATGGAATAAAAAATTTTATTTATGAAAGGATATCTTTTTATCGATTATATCTGAATGCCTTAATATTTCCTGCTATATTCATGAAATATTAATGAAGTCATTCCTTAATATTTCATGTCAATATTTGCACTGTATGCAATAATATATATATTATTAAATAAGAAAATTGAGCAAGAATTTAGAAGTTCCAATAACATTTTGCGATATTTGGAAAGTAATTTAGGTTGTTTTTTAAATTTAAATTACAAGGATCTTGTACTTGAGTACTAATTTTCGGAACAGTATTCTATAATATTCCTCATTAATTTCCTCTTGCAATTTTTTATGTTGTTTTATTAAACTTTAAAATGTTGCTTTATAATTAAAAATGTATAATATTATAATTAAATATTGTATTTAAAGTGTTGTCATTTATTTGTAGTTTTGTATAAATTATTTTTAAATTTATATATGGAATTATTTTATAAATAAAACATTGAAACCAGATTTCCAGGAAGTGATTCACAATTAAAAATGTTGTTATTTCAGTGCTTCTATTTGAAATTACTTATGCAGAGATTAAATAAAAATTAATAAAAAAAGTTTTAGAAGTTAGAGAAAGGATAAGGGGGCATCCAAAAATTGTTTTGTCCAAGGGCCCCTTAAAAATTTAATTCGACCTGGCACTGTAACTGTCATATTGGACTTAACTTCATAAGAAACTGGTTTTCAAACTTGCAGTCATTTAGCGTTTAGACTTAGCAGTTTTCGAACGAATAGTGTTCCAAAAAAGTTACTTTCCAATTTCTTTGAAGAATAATTGATTTCTATTTTAAAAATTGTGAACTTTATTTTTCAGCTGCTTTTTAATTTTTAGTATTTTCTCCCCCATTAACTATTCTTATATGTTGTAAGTGAAAATATATGTAAAGTTATTGGAATATGTCTTGTTTGTTTGTTGGATAAATTCTTCTTTGCACATTTCAGTTTGCGTTCTTTTGCATCTGAAGTCAAGAGATTTTTAGGAATAAATGTAATTGAATTTTCACTTAAAAACTTTTGCTGTCTGTTTATTAAATAAAAGCTTTCAAATCTCAAATTAAAAAATACCCCCCCCCCACTTCGAAAAAAAATCCTTAAACTCTGTAACTTATTAACAATATGAAATAACAACAAGTTATAAAAAATTTTTCAAAAATGTAATTCCTACTTAGGTCAACTAAGAAAATTTTTATTTTAATTACTTTTTATTAAATAAATATCAAAAAAATTATTAAGTATCAAAAAATTTCAGATTAAATTGAAGGTATTATTTAATAGAACCTATCGCATTTTTTTTATTGTAATCATAAAATATCCAGAACTTTAGAAAGTGCAAAAAAAAAAAAAAATACTTTGAGAAACTTAAATTTACTTATTTACTTCGAAAAGTACTTTGAGAGTGTCCCGTCGACCTGCCAACGCTCGCGAAAATGCGATAAAGGATTGGCGAGAGTAAGCCAATCCTTTGGCGCCATCATAATGAAAAGTAATTAGTGGTTATTGGCGCAAAGCTACCTTTTGGCGATAATATCGGGCTTAGCAAAAATGGTCGAGGGAGTTAATTAAATTTAATTAATGAATTAATATTTGAAAAAAAAAACCGTATTAATATCCAGTGTCATCCACTACAAGTTTTAAAAAATGTATTTGAACTTGAGAGGATGAATAAAAATTAAATTATTAACGATTTAAAATTTGAACAAGATATATAAATAAATATATAAAGGGAGAGTGTGAACTAATAGTATGAATTGAAAAAAGATATTTTGAGAGGTTAATACATAAGAACACATTTCAGATAAAATTTAATGTAACTTTTAGAATAAGCAATTTGATTTCAATATATTCGTTTTTTAAATAATTTAAACCTAAAAGATCTTCGCATCTCATACCATTGCATGATATATATGTTATGGCCAAAGCCCGAATATATATTGTTACAAAATTTTTCTTCTACAAATATCGCAAATTAATCGTAATAATGCAGGGCATTTACTCGCTAGTTCAGCAGCTTTCTTGATGTGTAATCCTCCAGTTTCTCTACGTGTCGGCGACTCCGACTCCTCTCACACACGACTTCTGACGATCCACACAACTTCTGACTATCCACACAACTTCCTCCTCTTCATTGTTGAGAGGGATTACGGCTCATTGGGGCCGCAGGCCCCACCATCCGTAAATCTAAAAATGGTTAACTTTGGAGTGATATGAAACTGACCTTAGTAATTACAGTGCATCATACATGGTTTATTTTAGTTTGGAAGTATTGTTTTCTTGTGTGTGGGAAAAAAAAGGGTTATGTATTATTTGTCTGCAATTTAAATTGCAAGGGCACAGCGAGGTCTGCGTTTGTTGCAGGTGTCGTTTATATCATATGTCGGTAGGTTACTTAGGGTGGGGTTGTCTATATTTATGATGTTTCCATAGAAGTTTCGGGCTTGTTTGAGGATGAATTGTTTGATTGGGGGGATGTTCAGAGCTTTAATGATTTCCGCATTTCTGATGAACCATCTGGCCCTGACTATCATCCTTAATGTTTTGTTTTCCAGTGCGACTATTTTTTGTAGGTTAGTTTTCGCCGTAGCAGCCCAGATCGGACATGCATAAGTAAGTATTGGTCTTAGATATGCTAGGTAAATGAGGACTTTATTGTTTATTGAGAGACCTGAATTTCTGCAAATTAGCGGGTATTGGATTCTGAAAGCCAAATTAAATTTTTCTCTTGTTTTATTTATGTGCGTTTTGTAATTTAAGTTTTTATCTAGTGTTATTCCCAGGTATTTGACCTCGTTTTGCCAGCCGATTTAAGTGTTATATATTTGGATTTTGGGCCAGTTATTATTTTTCTTGAAGAATAAGATTGTCCCTGTTTTGTCCACTTTGAGTTTTATTTTCCAGCGGGTTAGCCAATTTTCGAGATTATTAATGTAATTTTGTAGGGGGATGATTGCTTGCTGAGGGTTTTTGCCTTGGGAGAGAATTGCAGTATCGTCTGCATAGAGACTTATCATGATGTCTTTTTGTTGGGGTATGTCATTCAGATAGAGTAGGAATATGACAGGTGCCAGAATTCCGTCTTCGGGTACCCCGGCTCTCGTAACTACACAGATATTAAACAGAAACTTTGTTCTTTGGCTTTCAGCAATGGAAAAAATTGCGATCAGATAGTTGATGAAACAATGAAAGCAGTTTGAATTTCAGGGCAAAGAGGCAATCTGGTTTTGGAAGTCAAGAAAAAAATTATTTTTAAAAAATGGATTAAATTAAGCAAACATTTACATTATTATTAAATTGATATCATGAAAAAGATTCTTTTTTGAATTTCGAAACGATATAAAATTTACTTTTTTGCGTTAATATTTTTGGAAGTTATTGCAGGCAAATGCTAAAATTCAGCTTAATTTTTAATTAATTAAAATTTTAAAAATTTGCTAAGAGGTATACTACATTTTTGACTCCAAGGTATACTTGTGTCAAATTTGGTAGCTATAGGCCAAAAGGTATGCCCTGTAGAGCGCCAACAAGCGCGCACACATATTCACGCATACATGCACACACTCATCTTTATTAGTATAGTAGCGAGAAATGTATGAAGTTGTGAGTATATCTTAATATATATAAATTACGTGTCACGTTGTTTGTCCGCGATGGACTCCTAAACTACTTAACGGATTTTAATCAAATTTGCATACCGTGTGCAGTTTGATCTAACTTAAAAGATAGGATAGCCCTTTTTTTGAATTTATAATTAGAATTTTAATTATTAATTAAAAACTAACTTTCACGCCAAAAAAATCTTTTCATTTTTTCCATCGCCAAATGAGTACGGCTTGAGTTTTTTTTTCCCAACAGTCATGAGGCTAGGCTTAAGATTTTTCGGCTGATTATTTGAAACGATTCTATTTATTTTCTTAATGTTTGATGCATTTAAAATTAAACATTGTTAATGAATCGATCTTTCAGATTCATTCTGAAGTACTTTTGAATTAAAATAAAACAGAATAAAGGAAATTAAAAATTTCTAATCTGCATAGCGTTACCCCAACTGGCGTAGAAAAACTCACGCATTTGCGTTACGTTTCGAATCCGAATGTTCGAATTATTTATGATCCTATCCGAAAACGTTTCTCAGGAATAAGATATCGTTTTCCACAATTATTTTTTAATGCATACAATAAATTTGATTCGTTGCAACGGATAAAGTATCAAGATCTTATGTTTGAATTTTGTATTACTGTGCACGGTGGCAATCCTCAGAAATAAGATATTTTATTTGAAAATGATTAATTACAAACGTTTTAACGGATCACTGATTAATATAACATACTACAATTCTGCTTTTTTTAATTATAAAGAAGTTTGGGAAAATACTTGGAGGTGCACACGGATAATTATTACTTTTCGTTTTGAATGAATTCCGATTCTTTATCTGACTGTTTACTAAGAAAAATTTTGCACGGCAATAACATTTGTTACCTTCATTGAATTTTCAATTAAATGATTTTATTTCTTTTGTTAAGGATATCGTAAAAAAGGTAAGTGAACTAGCCAATAATAAGTTCCTCTAATCGGATAATAAAAAAATATTAACTCATTTGTATGCTAAATGAAATTTAATCTTTTTTTATATAAATTATTGAAGATATGATAATAAAAAATGGTTACAATAATCGTTTCAGTTTTTCATTTCTTTACTAATAAACTGCATGTACGTATCAAGTTATGTCAGCTATCATCAACTTCAGCTACAATGCTTATCATTATTTAATAAATGTTTCTGAAACTGATTTCATTTTGTAAATGAATTTTGAATTATTGCAACAGACAAATGTATCAATGACGGAATAAATCTCATGACAACTTCATGTGCGGAATATAGAACTTTTAAAAAAAAAAAAAAAAAATCTTTCCTTTAAGCTGAGGAAGCCAGAATCTGTATCACTGAAGTTAGAGGATTTATTATACATCATAAAGGGTTTATACTAAGAAGGAAGGTATTAAGAAGGAACAAATTATTTGTTCATTATTTGACAGTCACAATTATCCAATTAGCTCCAACCGATTCTAACAGATGGAGATATCTGTTGACTGGATTGAGTAAGTATTCTAACAGATGGCGCTGTGTTAAAAGTACCAACGTTTCACATAAGCTACAATTTAATGGCATAACCACCACGTGTTGCTGAGGCTAAAGTATAAGTTAAATTTATTTCGTAGTAAACGCAATACAATTAAATTCAATTGTTCTTACTTTTTCAATTTTTGGTATTAGCATTGCCGACCACGTGTTATTTAGACTGAAGTATAAATTGAATTCATATTCTAGTAAAAGTAATACAGTGGAATTCTTGCTTTTTAATTATTAGTGCTTCATTGTTCAACAATCTTTAATTAAAATGCATGTTTAAAACAATCATTCTGATGGCGAAGTGTTGAAACACTTCGATTGGCCATAAACATGCGCGTACAATTGCAAAATGATCCATCAGCACAAATATTTTCTGAACAATTACTAGATATTGGGAACGGTAAAATAGAACTGCAACCAAATACGCAATGCATTAAACTGCCAGACAATTTCTGCACTGTTCTTCAGGGAAAAAAGGAATTGATTCAGAGTATTTTTCCGGATATACAGAGTAATTACTTGAATCATAACTGGCTCAGTGATCGGGCTATTTTGGCAGCCAAAAATGTTGATGTTGACGAAATTAACTTCCAAATACAACAGTTGTTACCAGGCGATCTGATGTCTTTTAAATCAATCGATACTGTTGTTGATGAAAATGATAGTGTAAATTTTCCAATTGAATTTTTAAATTCACTAGATATATTTGGAATGCCACCACATAACCTTCGATTAAAGATTGGTTCACCTATTATTCTCCTGCGTAATTTGAATCCACTACGATTATGTAACGGTACGCGTTTGGTCATCAAAAAGATCACCGGAAATATACTTGAAGCTACCATTTTAACTGGAAAGTTTAAAGGAGAAGTGGTCCTGTTGCCACGTGTCCGATGATACCATCAGAATCTACGATACCCTTCAAAAGGTTACAGTTTCCAATTCATTTAGCTTTTGCCATGTCTATAAATAAGTCTCAAGGCCAAACAATGTCCATTTGTGATTTAGATTTGGAAAATCCATGTTTTTCTCATGGGCAACTATATGTTGCATGTTCACGTGTAGGAAAACCGTCAAATCTATTTGTGTTAGCTAAAGACAGTGAACCAAAAATATTGTGCACCGATTAGTGCTAAATTAAATTGAAATTAAAAGTATTTATAATTCAAAATAATAAACATTATTGTCAAAGATTTAAAACTATCTGCCCTACCTACCTCATTTATAAGTTTAAGTGTTACGTGTTTTTTACTAACAACTTTGTAATGTACTCATTTGTTACAAACTTGAAAACAAAAAATAAAGAAATTTAAATTTATTTTTTTTGTATTGATTTTTGCTCAATATCAACGGTAGTAGAAAATCAATCATGGAGGTCCCCATGTTTTTTTACAAATGGCATCTCTGTAAAAAAGCATGGTGGTCCCCATGACCGTGTTCTCCTACTGTTTCCCTTGAATAGTTTACTACTATGTAATATAACAAAAACCTTAGCCACAGCAACGAGTGGCCGGGTCTGCTAGTAGCAATATAAAAATTTCTTTAAACTGAATTATCATCGACATAGAATTAAAATACCCATCTTCAATGGCACAATATATAGAGGTATCAAAATATTAAAATTCGTACCTGATCATCAGTAAAGTTATTTTGTTCTCGTTTCTCAATTTAAAAAAAACTATAATTAAAAAGTTGCTTTAATTAAAAAGAAAGCTCTAATTAGGAAGAATATATTTCGTAACAGTCATTCTTATAAACTTATTCATTTCCATCTATGCTTTTGAGATGAAAAAGTAAAAAAAAAAAATATTTTTTAATAATTTTAGTTTACATGGCAGAAAAAAAGTTTCAAATTATGGCGGAAGATATTTTCCTTAATTATAGAAATGTATCATTTCATAAAAAGATTAAAAGGTGTAGAATTTCTGACAAGAATTTTTTTAAAAAAAATTTTAAACGTTTTTATAAAGCCCGAAATGAAATGCATATAATTTTATGCACATTATGAAGCATTGTCATATTTAAATAAGAGGGAAAATACTTCACAGGGAAGATTGAGGAAAAATTACTTTTGGTCTTACTTAGAATGCCTTATTTTGCTATAAATTGACATCATGTAATGAATGCTTGCAGCAAATCACTTTCTGAAATATTTCGTGAATTTTATTTTGTTAGTGTCTCGTATCATTTTCTGAGGTGTCTGTTTCCAATACTAATGAATGAGCTTTCGGAATTGGACGGTTTTATCGCAGTTCCCTCTTCAGTTAGTTGAAGCGTCCGCCGATGGATTCGACTACTCACTCACACCTGGAACATCTTTCGTGCTTCACAGCAGAGGGAAGAAAACTGGGTGCGGATTTCGAAAGTCTTACTTTCCTCTGATTTGGTTGAAATCTTAGTTGGATTAGCCTTGATAACATGCGCTGCATATCAAACTGCGTATGCCCAGGTCGTCGACCCATTATTGAAATCAGTTTTCCCATTTGCACACACTAAAAGTTGTTCAATCACTTTGATGGAATGAGTCCAAATTTTGAAACTGATTTACGATTCTAATGTTAAATCTATATTCTTCAATTCATCCATCCAGCTCATTGATTTATCGTGTGCACACGGGCATTCAGTATTGAAAAAGATAATGTTCTCCTCATGATTTTGGTTTAAAGTTTGGTGGCGATCTGAAGAATTTGGTGAAATTGTGCCGTGTGTGAAATTTCTTGCCCGCAGGTCTTCATTTTCGAGTTATTGCATTCACAGACAAACAGATAAGATTCCAAAATGCAATTTTCTGACATGGAGTTTCGGCAAAATCTCAAAGTGGAATCTTTTTGGCGATAAAAATATTTGCTATTTGAATTCTCTTCGTATACGAGAAAGAAATGCTTACAAACGGAACCAGGATGTTCCTTTGAAAATTTAATGAATCAACGAATTTTCGTCCGAAAAACAATTCATTGCAAAAACTATTCTATTTTTATTATAAAATATGTTTTCCTTGTATGCAATCTTTTTAAAAATTTAGCAATTTAGAATGTTTTAAATGGAGTTACAATTTTGTGGTAAGAAAGATAATTAGGATAGTTTTTAAATAAGGATAGTTTTTTAAAGTTAGATTTTAACGGATTGAAATTTCCCCTGATGCTTTTCAGGCCCATTTTTGACCCTTCATCCCTTATAAGCGATTCATTTCTGAGCGTACGTATTCGTATACTTGCGTCGTTTTCATCTATTTTGAAAAGATTATACTTGTCTTCAATCGAAGGCACAGTGCAATAATAAGGCAGGTGATAAAGTGAACAGCGGTTTTTTTTACATTACAATATTCTTTCCGACGATAGCACGTTATAAAACTGATTGCCAAGGCCTATTGATTGGAATGGCTGGTGCACACGAAGCAAGCTTAAAGCATTAACTTTTGATAGGATGTTTCAGATTAGAGATGAATGTCCTTTTTTATTGGATTTCGACTAATATGTTAAATATGCTGTTGTCGTAATGCTGTTAAGTGGTTGTGATAGTTTAGACCAAATATTTCTTATTAAACTTTTAAGATTAAAAAAAAATTCTGCAGTTTCACTATAAACTACTGAACATTCATTTTTGTTGTAGACAAATACCTTAAGGTGTTTTAATTTGAAAACCTCGTCTTTATGTCCCCTTTACGAAGTCGTTACTTCGTTTTGCCCGAGAGAATTTCGTTCATTCCACGTACGATAAAAACTGAAAGTAAAAGAAGAAGTAGTAATGAATATTCCGTATCCATGCATTTAAGATAAGAAGAAATACCGAGGAACCAGCCTTAACCACTGATTTGATTTCGCAAACTCTTGTTCCATATGAAAGGTTAGGACCTCTGGATAGGATCTAAAGATTCCCACTCACCTACACCTTTGCCATAAATGAAAGAGCTTTAGTGTACATTCTCTATGAAGAAATCCCATGAGAGAATTCAGTGTTTTCCAATAGAGAATGGACTGATTTCAAATAATTTATTTATATGAAAGCTTATGACCCCAATTCTGTCAATAAGAATTTCCTATTTTTCCACCATCCTTTGTATTTAGGATAAATATAAAAAATAAATAAAATTTTCCTGTAGTCTTTCTACGAGGGAATCAAACGATAAAGTTCGCTAGCCCCAACCACTGGACGAATTACAAAAAAAAAAAAAAAAAAAAAAAAAAAAAAAAATTATTTGAAAGATCATGATCTCTAAATGTATCATCAGGAGTCGTTTACTTTCTACCAACTACTATTTTCTGGAGAAATCAGACAAACAAGACTTCACTACGCACTACGCATTCTGGATGGTGAGAACTAGAGACAGAGCTCCCAGCTCCAACCATTGAGCAGATTTTGAATTTTTTGTTTTTAATTTCACGTGAAAGATTACAGTTTTTAATTGCATCTTCATGGTTTGTTGCCCTCCATCATGCCCATTTTCAAGAGACATCGAAATTGCACTATTTCGCTGTGCTTTTTATATGGACAAATAAACCTCATCAGAGCTCCCATCTACAACCACTATACCGATTTCGAATTTTTTTCTTCTTCATATGAAAGCTTATGACTTCCCGATGCGTCCTAAGTGATCTCCTTCATTTCCATTTCAAGTGCTATTTCAAAGTAATACTTTGTTGCAGCTTTCAGGTTCAATAACTGGAGCGATTTTGTCAGTTTTTGTCTCCAACCTGAAAATTTTCGTTGCTCTGAAGTATAGCTAGCCAGCCAGAAAGCTCTTTCATCATTGTGCTGCTTTTGCTTCAGTTAAAATAACTAAATTTTTGTTGCTATGAGATGAAGTTCATCAATGATTACAGGCATAACTAACTTAACCTTATTAATACTAGCCGTCCTCTCCGACCATATTACTGACATTAATTTAGTCATGTTGACAAATTTGGATGAAATACATCTTATCAAAGCAAAAGAAATTATTTTAAATTACGATTTCATAATAATGTAAGGTATTCTGATGGATCAATTATGCACTATAAAGTGGGGAAATTAATTGGTTCCAAAATTAGCAAAATATCTTGATAATAGACCTAGAAGGACCAGATGGCTCTTGATGCAGCTTTGTATTCACAGTCTAATTAATTTCATCCTTTAGGGAGATATAAAAACAAAAACGTATACTATTTTGCTATGTTGGCGATCCCTGAACATAGAGTGGTGACAATTTAAAAAATTTCTATTAAATACTGAAAAAACAGTATTTAAACTTGTGAATACCGGGATTACAAAACTGTACAAATGGCACAAAATATCGGTATTCGGTATCCCGGTATACAATCCCTAGATCTTATAAATCATATTCAGTAAAATTATCTTGACAGTCTAACATCTCAATCTTGTGGAATTAACTTTGAATATCATTATTTTAGGACAATCCTAACTTTGAATATCATTATTTTAGGACAATCAACATTTTTATTATTAACAACCAGTCTTGGTTGTTAATAATAAAAAAGCACTGAATGCTGTATTTTCTTCAAGACGGTCGATGGAAAGGTCTAGAACCGCGCATTTTTGTGGAGTAGAGACATTCAAATTTTCATAACCCATTAAGTTTTAATTGAAAAAGAATGGATTTTTTTCTTTATAATTATCTGAAAAACATTTCATTAAGTATGACTTACAAAACAAAGAATCTGGATAAAAAAATTAAAATTCGTGATTCATCAGAGCATTTATTGATTCAGATTTTTAGATTTATTTATATCAAATGGACCATTTTTATTAGACGTGGATGCTAGTAATAAAGTTTTAGAAATTAACTGTTGGATCCTGATTAGAGTGGATATCCTGCATATATTAAACTATGTATGCCTTAAATAAAACTGAATTAATAATATGACTATTTTAAATCGTCATAGAAAAAATTTCCGCTTCCATTTTTTTTAGAAAATATCACATTTCATCTTTATTCCATTTAATACTAACATTTGCTGAACATTGCACTTCCCTAAGTTTAGCTTACCGCAAGAATTAACTTAATCTTCCATTTCTTACTTTTGTCTGGATGGTGTTTCCCATAATTTCAGAAAATGCTCGTTATCTGTACGAGGCTTAGGAGAAATTTCAAGGTGTGAGTTTTTATAACATTCAGTTTTGTGTGATTATTTCCGGTGTGGTTGTTGGCTTTAGGTTTAGAATTTTTCTTAAATTTTTTTTCTGTTTGTAACGGATTTGAAACTTGTTAAGTGGCAGGAACTTTTTGTGGCTTTTTATGAAGTAGCAGCAACTTTACATTGTGAAATATCTTGATAAGTGTCTTCCATAGGAAAACTGGGTGAAATGTCTTTTATAAGTGAGCCAGATTTGGGACAAGTTTCAGTGGGTGCATAAAAGGGTTGAAACGGAGGATTATCGACATGCAGGAATATAGGCATGGTCTGAGTGCCCTTTGCTTTGAGTGTTTTTTTTTTCACAGTATTTCAATAGCTTGATCCATCAACGAATCTACGAGCGCTCACAATTCGCTTTGCTTCCGAATATGAAATGCCCCTTTTCACCTTTTCAGCAATTACTTTCTTTTCAGATATCAACGATGGACAGGAGAGAGAAAAGGAAGTGTGCGAACCTTTGCGAATGAAGCATTTTTCCTGTGCAGTACAATCAGAGTTTTCATGGCCTGTCTCCGCACAGCGGACTCAAGTTAGAGATCCGCGGCAAGCAGCTTTGGATTGACTAAAACGCTGACGCTTGAAACATCGCAAAGGATTGGGAATGCAAGGCCTGACGGCCCATTTCATGTAACCAGCTTTAATGTATTTTGGATTTTTGACGAATGGAATGTGAGGGTCAAAGGCTTGATATCCAAGAGTTTTCTATCTTTTCTTATTGTTATACGGCGAACATGAGTAAAACCTTGACCTTCCAAATCCTCGGTTATTTCATCAACTGCTGTATGAAAAGGTTCCCCACACTCCTCTCCAACACTTATTACTCCTCTGGAAAAGCTTAAAGTTGAATGTGTATTGACTGGAACCGGAAAAGACGCAATATTTGTAATTTTCATAATCTGGCGAGCTTGTTTTTGAGAGAGAGCCTCAATGGGCAAATCCCACGAACGAAATTTCCAGACAGTTTAGTTGTAATCGGACAACTGGCCAGAGACTTGTTTTGAATGAATTTTGTTCAAAATTGACAGAAATCTAGAAGCTTGATGTAAAAACCATATACCAAATGTCATCAGAAATTCAAAGCGTTTTTAAATTATCTGTTTTTTCTTTTTTATCAGGTCTGAGACAAGGGAGATTTGTTAAAATCTTCAGCTCGACTCTTTTCACGATTATAGTACTTTCGCATACTAGAAAGTGAGAAGGCTGTGCACGTAGACATATACATGACCTTTCATTTCTTAATTATTCAGGACTAATAATAATTTCGCACTTGTTACAAGGGTAGGCCCATAGATGAAAATTTTATCTTTTCATACATAAATATAAATGGAAGATCTTGACTATAAAACGAATATGATAGCCAAGACTAAACAAGCATACTTTATGAGTAAAACTTATAGTAAAAGTGTATTCCTATATTGTTGAAAAGTGCATTAACAAAGCTTCATTCGTCACGAGTTTTAAAGACTCATTTTACATGTAATAACAATCTTTAAAAAAATTAAAGTTCCTCAAGTATGCTACGTATATTAATGCATAAATCATTTTTTATTCTGTTTTACTTTTCAGCAGTAGATTTCGGTTATCTTTTAATAGTGCATCTAGAAGAAAATTCAATTTGAATTCAGCTCACATGTCTTACAGATTTTCACAACAGCAATTGACCAATTAGCGAAAAATTAATATATTTCTATGTCATTAGGCTCTCGGTTTTTATGCACTCTCCACTTGCAATATTTCATATGCAAAATGAAAAGTCATATAACGGACAAATAATTTATTCTTATCAGAGTGCTAATTTTTAAAAAAAATGTTAGAACATTGAAATTAAATCTACGATGATAACGAAAGAGTTTTAAATTTGTAATAACGCTTCTATTCTGGAAATTGATTTTTTGAAGTTGTTATTACACGCCATTGGGCATCATTATTGGGAATTTTTTTAATACTTAAGGCATTTCAAGAATTTCTTTTGCAACTATTCCCTCCTTAGAAATCCAATACCAGCAACCTCATTTAACTGTACTTCAACTTAAGAAACAACATTTTTTAAGTGCCTATGTTTAAATAACATATAATTCAGAATTCGAACTTGATGAATTAAACATACGAATCAAGAAGAAATAAAGCAAAAACTGATTAAACCAAAACCCATTTGTTTAATGAAGATTGTTATATTTATGTAAAGTAATGTATTTATTATTTAATATATAGAAGAAATCATTATTGTTCCGAAGTAGATACAGTATTTATATGAGGAAAAATATCATTCGCCCTTGATTTTTATCATACATTTTTGAATAAAGTAATTGAAACGCAATTTATCTTCCATTAAAGAAACAGTGAAAAATATTCAGACTGTATTAAAACGCATGACATTGTATTAATGAACATGTCATTAAATATTCAAAATTGCATTAAACATCATGTTAAAATCTGAGATTTTTAGATAATGTTTAAAATGGTGTAACTTCTTAAGGAACTGATTCTTATCAGTAACACAACTGGCTTGTAAACAAGACCACTGATTGACAGTTTTATGATCGATACGGACAAATCATACAATTGTATAGATTGACCTCGAGTTTTCCGGTGCTGACGAGGTGTCTCTCCGAAGGTCATATGAGAGCCGTGATGAGTTGAGATGCATAGGAGGACATCGCTTGACTGATGTCTTCCTGTTAAAAAGAAAATTACTTGAACGGTTCTTTTATTGCTATCTGATTTTTCAATTTATTTCATTGAGTGCACATCCATTGGTGATGTCCCCCCCCCGGAATTTAACAATCAGATAGTGCAAGTTTCAAACATGTTATTGAAAATCATGAATATATTTGTATACTTGCGAAATTAATAAAGACTAACAGAACGGAAAACTCAAGAACAATGTATAAGATGTATCAAGAACTTAAAATGTATAATTGTAGTTTACACAAAATTATTGCAGAACTTCCTCTGATTTAATTCTCCTTTAAAGCTACAGAGTTTCTACAAAATTAATGCAATCGTCTTTATCACTTTTTAACAATGAAATTCCAAGTACAAAAACAATTTGAAGTACATTTATGGAATTTACTATAATGTGTAGTCCATCATAATGACAGAAAAACGCTGATGTGCTTAAACACAGAATGAAAGTTGTTCCTGCTCTCCGCAGAATCTTAACAAACAGTTTTTCCTTGGTAAATTGAATATTTAAAAGTGGGAGGCATTTTTCTTTTGATTCTTTCATTTATTTATTTTACAAATTCACAAGTGGAATTGAAAAAAAAAATCTCTATATCCATATAATGTATTTTCAAAGTTCAAATTAATGAATCTAAAACTAAAAGTTTCATTTTCTTTTTCTTATTAATTTTGGATAAATATGAATTTCATCTCGATTATATTTCTCTTAGTCTTTTAAAATATATTTGTGTATTTAAATGGATTTTGTTTATTAGTATTCCATCATTGTAACACTTTTTTAAGTTATAATTCATCTTGCTGCTTCTTATATGTATAGAAATTTAAAAGCAGGTATAGTTATAAGAATTATTATATATAATTATCAGAATAATTGTTATAACTATAAAAATAATTACATATAACTATAAGAATAATTATTATATATAGATAATTACAAGAAGAACTATTTATTATGATGGTTTTAAGAAGTAACCAGCGCAGTTCCGAAAATTTATATATTGGAAGCGATATGCTGAAACAGATCAAAGTTAATTGATTTAAATTGGCATTTAAAAATGTAGTATTAATTAATTGTTTTAAGTGAATTAATGAAATCAATAAAAAAATTACAAGGCCGTAATAATTTATAATTACAATTCTCTCTCTCTCTCTCTCTTAATTTTTTTAAAGACTTTTTAGGCCTGGTAATAATAAGGAAAGTTGCCTTTTAGATTGAATTTTTAAAAAAATTTGGTTGCTATATTATATTATTTTGAAGTGCATTTAGAAATATTAAAATGGTCTTTAAAAAATTTGTGCAGATAAAGTTGCCTTTTAGGTTCAAAAGCAATTAAAAAATTTGGCTACAACACTACAAAATTTTAAGGTGTCGCAAATAGCTTAAAGTTTGTAAACAAAATCGAAAAATTATAAACTTTGATAAAATATATTTTATGAATTTTTCGCACATACAATGTTACAAAAGATGATATTAAGTACATACATAAACATTATAACTGGAAAAAATTATTTATTACAAAATATAATAACAATAATAAAACACTTTAATATCAAATTTTGTGTTTCTTATTTCTGTTTCCTTAATGATTACAAATATTATAGCTGCAAAATGTTTGTTTCTACTTCATTGTCACATTAGACTGTTTATTTTTAAATTACATTTTGGCATATCCACACGGAAGTCAATTTTTGTTCTTATGCATTCTTCTCTTGCTATTGAACCACAGACATTTTGAGTCGATTCGGCTACCAGTTTCACAGCTCTTTCCACTACTTGGGTGTGACAAGGAAGCCGGGGAAAGTCGATTACCGAGTCCCCTATACTATTTGGTTCACTTTCAGATGCCTTCCGTATAAATTCTTTGAGGGAGTCACTGAAACATATTTTAACAAGGAGTGGGGTGGTTCAGTTACGTCATTTTCAACCCAAGATACCCTGTCGATATCATCCTTTGTATCGAAATTTATCTTTTAAACTTCCTGATTTCGCTTCTACTTTCTATTCTTGTTTTTAAAACATGCCGTAAACCAAGTTCTCTTTGGACTTTATAGTCATCACTTAGCATGGACAAAAAGGATGTTTCCAGAAACAGCAATAATAGGGTGCATAACGTTTCTGAGATCGCTGAGAGATATGAGTTAAGGTAAAACAGATGTTTGTTTCCATAAATACATGAAGATTTTAAATTAATATTAAACCATACAAGCACATAACCTTTCACAATGTACTCAGCCAAAGTCTTAAGATGCGTTTGAAGAATCTGCTTGGTTTGCCACTTCTTGTAAAGAAAACGGTTTTTCTTCAGCACTATCATTGTCGCCAGTAACGTTCCTGACGCACTATTATTTTCTGTCCGTTCTTGATTAAACTTCTCTCTCTTCTCTTCTAAACTATTCTCTGGAGCTCTTTAATTTTTCTTGCTTCTTTGTTCTTAAAGCGCTTGTGGTAGCTATATCAATATAACCTATAAATATCTTCCTATTAGAGCGTTGATCATTTAGAAATTCTTGTCTGTACTTGTATAAAAGAAAAAAAAAGTGCCAGTTATGAAAGTTTACACACTTACACGCAGCGATATCAAATAAACGTTTAGCTTCTCTAAATTTTGTGAGGTTGGAACCGAACTTATCAGTCCCTTTTCTGCTTTCAGACTTTAATAAACTCCTGTATTTAGCATGATAAGCTTTTATCATTTGTAAAATTCTTTTGCTAGAAACCACGGAAACAGAAGTTCTTACCATATATGTTCTATTTTGGAAACCAAAGTTTCACATATTTCATTTACTGAAGGATCCTTCTCTGAAGGAATTTTGAGGTTATGTCTAATATAACAATTGCATTTCATAACAGATTAGTAAGTAGGCAGTTCAACTTCAAGAAAATCACTAAATTTCCCAAAAATAGGGCATTCTGACATTTTTCTTGTTTTCAATAATTTAGTCTGAGCCATTTTTACTTACAACAAAGCACACAAACTAACAAATTAGTTACTCAATAAATGGAGTGGGGAAGCCAACTCAACTGAGCACCACAAAGCTACTGGCCTGACATCAGCTCTGAGTTTGTCACCACACCCAGACAAATATCCTCCTCTCCTCGTAATATCCACTCTCGACTGAGTGCCCTGGATACCATGCCAATGCAAGCTTTAATATTTTTATTTTGTATTGTTAGCAAAAATAGGATGCTCGTTTCATATTTTCTTTCCATCCGAATGTGTGTACACGAACTGTTGATCATTCGAACCCCGTTCACTATGATTTATAAAATGAAGAGAAATGATGCTTCCAATTATTTATGCAAATGTTTTTCACTATATATGTAATAGCGGAAGCACTCGTACGGCAGATACTTAGATCATGCTTAGACGTAGCCTGTGTCGGTATGATATTTTATAATGTATAAAATGTTTGTTTGCTTGTCTCAAGAAATAAAAGTCTGTTTTTAAGAAGTTTTCTCGACCTGCAACATTTTATAAGAACCAGTCACATGCATTTTTCACTGCTATTATTAGAACATTTTACTCTGCGGGCCTTACAGACGATTGATCTTGGCAATTACAGGGTTTCAACCCAAATATCGTCTGACATGTATTATAATGACTATTACAAAATTTTTATTTCATAATTTAGACATGCAAAAATCTTTCAAAGTTTCAAGAAGCGTGTTTTTATGAAACGTTAACGTCCTTGCGGCACCTCGAGACGTACTCCAATATTTTATATATTTTTAATTTATCTCATCTACACCAAAACGCAACTACTCCGCGCTATTACAAATTAAAAATCAAAAGCTGATGTTTTCTTTTCATCTTAAGCGGCGGTCCAACGATCTGCCACCTCACTGATTTGGCCATAAATCTGACATCCGACCCACTGGGGGGCCACACTCCCCCGTCGCCGTGGTACGTCCGTAGATGTCGGTGAGCTTCCCGCAAAATGTCGGTAAATGGATAAACATCAAAGAGCAGGAAAATTTGTTTGGGCTATGGGGGGGGGGTCAAAGAAACTGAGGGTTTTGAGCGGTCAAAAGGGGAATGCATGCCGTCTGAAGATTTCTCCGGTCGTGGGTCCGCTACCACAGACGGGGGTGGCACCACGAAGGAAGGGTGACAGTTTTATGACCACATCTGTGAAGATCCTCCGGTCGTGGGACCGCGGCTTTAATATATATATGCAGGATATCCCACGGAACTATTTTGTTTTGTTATCATTTGATTCTGTTGTCCCATTGTAGGACGTGATTCAAAGCGAGAATTATAAAAGGTTAAATCATTCCCCAGAGGACGATAATTTTAATTAATACAGAATTCCAGATCAACGCCATCTGTCGAGCTTACGAAATGCCGACACAATTAATATTCAGGCAGAGGCCCACCAACCACCGTTCGACGAAGACTTTTCGCGCTTTCGCTCATCCGCGCTCGCTAACTACGCGGTAAGTTGTTTCAGTCACATAATGCACTTTTTTTAGATTTCTAATGTCCTCCTGGTGGGAATTATCTAACTTTCTGTTTCTTTCATGTCTCCATGTTTTTATCCATTTCCTATTTTCCTGTAAATACTCACTCTGTAAACTTTTCCCTTTAACTTTCAATAAATTCTTTTATTTTTAAGATGTCTCTTCATCCTTCGTTTGCATTACTTTGATCTTAGTTTTGAAACTGAACCCATAAATATTAAAAGCCCCCTAGACATCTCGCCACTAAAACCCCCGATATCTGAAGAGTAACTTTTTTTGGGGTGATTTAGTTTGACTCCCACAGAAATAATTGGAGGCTCGGCCTGGATTGATTTAAAATTTTCTTTAAATATTGATCGGAATTAAAAATTAGTCTGATTAATTTGAATTCCTAACCCTTTTTTTAAAAAATTTTTTGGCTTAACGCCTAAAATTGAAAAAGCTGACTGAAATGTAAACGGGCGGCTTGCCTCTCAATACTAACAATAACTACGCATTCATGTTCGATTCCTCTCGTCGTTCAAATTCTACTGAAAACCTCTCCAGAGAGTCCATTAGTTTCATCTTCAGTGTATACATCCAATATACTTCAGAAATTCTTCTTTCAACAGCGATGATCAGCAGTGTCTCCGTCGGAACGTTGATATCCGAGGGGAATTAATGACTAAAATATCTTAAAACGTTTCCAACAACATCAGTGAGAGATCGCTATATCAGGTACTGTGTTTTTGTTGCTTTCATTAAAAGAAAAATCTGGAAAAAAGACTTCAGAAGAATTTCAGAGCCGCAGTCTTGTTGTTTATAAAACTGTTTTTAGCTGACTAAAAGGAATATTTCATATTTTTAAAGTATCATGCGAGTTCATATTTTTTGTAATACTATTTTGTACACATAATCGCACCTATCAAAATGCTCTGCAAGTATATCTTTTAAATATTAAGGAGAATCGAACGTAATATTCAAGTTATTTTATTTGTATATTTTCATTTAAAAACGAATTGATTTATCGGATTCTATATGTTTCTTGGTTGGCACTCGCCAAATCTGCAAAACAATGCAGTTTCGTTTCTGTTGCGTCACTGACCTTCGTTGACGCCTCTTAGCTCGTTAAGGATTCATTTATCTGTCGCTCTCAAGCGATTTAGTCCAAACAAAAGTTGATCGAAGTTCGAAGCGTTCGGATTAAGTTTAAAAGGTTTCGCAAAATAATTTCTCGATCACTGTTCTGTTTTTACACTTTTCCTGCCGCTGTGGGGCAATTTCCCATTCAATATTATGAGAATATCTTTTGACGGAATTATTATGCCTTCCATTCAAACGTGTGTTCATTTTTAGAATTTGCTGATTAAAGATTTTACATGTGCTTGCTTTTAATAGTGTAATAAAAAAAATGAGCTCTTTCTCAAAGTAATTAACTTCTATATTAATCCAGTTATTTGGGTTTTTATGCAAAGAACTTTGAATGATTAAATTATTTTTCATATTTTAACAAATTTAAGCACAGTTTTTAAAACCAGATTTACATTGTTTAAATTTTTTTCTTTCAAACTCTTTTTGCATTTATTACAACGAAATGATACAACTGATATATTAAATGTTTTTATAAAGGTGTTTTTTTTTTCAGTTGAAATTAATAATTGAAGTATTTTAAATTAAGTATTACGTATTTTAGCTCGCACCATTGTCTTTACACGCTACTGGTCTAGAATATTTCTAAATGAATAAAATTTGCGTACTTCATTGCTTCATATACTTTAGTGTATTTTGGTGCAATATGATTCTATCTTGAGAATTTCGGTAAATGAAAACGAAATTTGCCGTACTATAGCGACATCATTGCTATTGTCTGAAAGCGTGATAATTTCGCTAATTCCTTTAGTTACTAACCAAAATTAAATTTAAATTTAAAAATCTTGTATCTTGGCAAAGGTCGACGTGAAGATATATCCGTCTTAGCCACAGAACTAAATGTAAAAACCGATAAATCTGTGACCATCGAAACACTCAAAGACCTAATTACTGGTAGTGAAAAATACGACGAAGAACTAACCAAAAATCTGCATACAACGATTGTTGAAGATCGCAAAGCCAGGGAGAAACAGGAAAAAGAGCAAAAAGAAAAACTACGTATAGAAGAACGAGAAGAAAAACTGCGCCTCGAACAGTTGAGGTTAGAGGAACAAAAACGGCAGGACGAACTCGCTGAAAGCAAGCGCAAAGATGAATTTGATTTGGAAAAGTTGAAGATCCAAATGTAATCTAAATTAGGTACTGGTACATCCGAAGCAAGTGATACTAAATTTCTCATCAAAGAAGTGTCAAAATTTCTACATCGGTTCGACTTGAAAGAAGGCATCAGTCTTTATCTAAATTTATTTCAACGTCATGCACAGAGATTGAATATTAATCAAGAAAATTGGGTTTCTCATCTGTTACGTTTATTACCGCCGGAAGTATCTCACATCATAGCGAGAGAGCCTGATGACAAAGCTAACTCTTACGAACATGTTAAAGACTTACTGCCGAAACGTTTCAAACTAATTCCGGAAAAATTTCGACAACTATTTGTCACTCATCAAAAGGCACCTGAAAGCACATGGACTGATTTTTACCATGAACTAAATACTTACTTCAACGGCTGGATAAATGGATTGAGGATAGACACTTCCGAGAAATTATCAGATCTAATCATAACGGACCAACAAAAATGAAAAACGCCTTTTGAATTTAAGGAATATTACCTTGATAAATGGACAAATATGAACTTCCCTATCCAATGAGCAGAAAAAGTAGAATTCGAAGACTTTAAAAGAACTCTGAAACAAAAATCGAGCAGTGCATTTGTGAAGAAACAATAATTCAAACCCACGGAAAAATATCGGAGATATGAAGCATAATCGGAGATAAGAAATTCGAGCATAACAGGACAGATAAGAAGTTACCAGCGTCAACAAATTGCAACAAACATCATGAAGCTCCTGTCACCAAGTACGAAACTCATCAAAGAAATAAAGACAGTGTATTACAACAAAAATTACGAGAAACACTCGAACTACAATGCTTCCAAGCATGCTCAGACGAACTATTCAAAATCTTAGAAATTCAAAGAACCTCTGAAGGAAGCAAATACGTTCACAACGAAGAAAATAAACGCTAAAAAGAGATAAACAAATCAAAGGAAACTTGCACACGCATCGTTAAGGAAGGTTTACGCACTAAAGAAATATTTTTCGGAAAGAAGAAAATCACAGCGCTTATAGACAGTGGCAGTACCGTAAGTTTGCTACGAGAGAACACAAGCAGAAGAATAATGGATTGGTGACGTACAAGTGACAACTATCGGTTCCTTTGAACATGAATTTGAAATGGACAATGAAAATTACTCATTAACTTGGCATGTTGTACCTGCCAATAAATTAAAATTCGAAGCAGTTATTGGGTCAGGCATTTTAAAACAAGCATCGATAAGTTTTACCAAAGAAGGAATTAAATTCAACAAATATGAGAGTCAAGCACTGCTTATGCAAATATCTGCTGGAAATCTTCAAGAAGAACTAGATCTGCGTCATGTTGAAAATCGTCAAATTAAGAAGGAACTTGAGAAGTTAATACAAGACTACAAGCCAGAAAAGACAGCATCTACCGATGTCAAAATAACGATTATCCTGAAAGACAAAGAACCAGTCTGTCAACCATCTTGTCGACTAGCGTTCACAGAAAGACAAGAGGTAAACAAATAGAAGAATGGCTCAACGAAGGCATTATCCGTCCGAGTTCATCAGAATATGCAAGGCCAATCGTAATGGTAAAAAAGAAAGAGGGATCTTCGAGACTGTGTATTGACTACAGAAAATTGAACCAGAAGTTTGTGAAACATAAATTTCCCTTACCTCTCATCGGAGATATTTTGGACACTTTGCAAGAAGCAAAGGTATATTCTACATTAGATTTGCGTAATGGTTTCTTCCACGTCGATGTTGACGCAGATTGCAGAAAGTATACATCTTTTATTGTTCCAGACGGATAATTTGAATTTAGCAAAGTTCCTTTTGGACTAAGCACAAGTGCTGGAGTTTTCCAACGCTATGTATCAAATATATTTAGAGATCTTACCCGGAAAGGAATTGTAATCAGTTATTTAGATGAACTCGTAATTCCAGCGAAAAACGAAAAAGAAGTTCTAGAAAAACTTAAAATTGTGTTCGAAGTTGCGAAGAAATACGGATTAGAAATTAAATTCAAGAAATTCCAATTCTTAAAAAAAAATCGAATTTCTAGGTCACATTTGGAAAGCGGAACTATTAAACCACCTACCGCAAAGACACTGGCTGTCCGAAAATTCCCAGAACCAACAACAATATAACAAGTACTTTTCTTGGCTTTACCGGGTATTTCAGCAAATATATCAAGGACTATTCAAAGACAGCTTAACCAATTAGCGATTTAACGAGAAAAGGAAAACTCTTTGTTTTTGGGACTCAACAAAAAGAAGCATTTGAGAAGTTAAAGAAAATCATGTCTGAAGGCCCACTCTTGCATATTTACAAGTATGGAAGAAGAACAGAACGGCATACAGACGCTTGTTAACAAGAGTGCGGCGCAATTTTATTACAAGAAGCCAAAGGTGGAAAATTACACCCAGTTTACTACATGTCGAAGAAGACAAATACAGCAGAAGAAAAGTACGACAGCTATGAACTAGAGGGACTTGCAATTATCAACGCATTAAAGAAGTTTCATATTTATCTTTTAGGACAACATTTTAAAATTGTAACTGACTGTGCAGCATTTCAGAAGACTATGCATAAAAAGGATCTAATTACTCGCATAGCCAGATGGGCACTTCAAGGAGAAGAATTCGATTACAAAATGGAGCACATAGCTGGAAGTCGAATGAAGCATGTTGATGCTCTTAGTCGATATCCAGTAATGATAATCTGTGATGATACATGAACTTCAGAGTTGAAAAAAGCACGAGAAGACGATGATAACATCCAAACATTGAAGTCGCTTCTAGAGAAGCAAAAATCAGGAGAATTGTTTGAGAGGAACGATATATCTACAAATACTTAAATGGTCGAGAATTAATCGTAACCCCTAAATGGAAGCTGAATTAATTAAACTGGTTCACGAGAATGGTCACTTCTTGGTAGCGAAAACAGAAGAAATCGTGAAGCAGGAATTTTTTATTCCAAATTTAACCAACGTCGTTAAAAAAGTAATAGTTAATTGCATCCCATGTATCTTAGCTAATAAGAAAACTGGCAAAAAAGAAGGGTTTTTAAATCCTATTTCTAAAGAAGACATACTTTAAGTACGGGCCATGTAGACTTCAGTGGCCGTTTACCGTCCACAAATAAAAGTTATCAACACATTTTCACCATAATAGACGCATTTACCAAATTTACTTGGCTACATCCCGTCAAAGCTGTGTCTGCTGAAAGCGCCTTGGAAGAGATAAAACTACAACAGAAAACCATTGGCAATGCCATAAGAATTATCTTTGACAGAGGTTAAGCGTTCACTTCAAAATTATTCAACGACTACTGTACGGAAGAAAACATACAACATTTACAAATAGAAACAGGTGTTCCTCGAGGAAATGGTCAGGTTGAACAAATTCACCGAACTTCGATTCCAGTCCTCATTAAGCTTGTTGTATTATCTCAAGGTAATACTCCTTTGCACTGCCAGCGCATCTATGACTGTGCTTACGGAGCAGGGAATAGCTCTAAAAACCGAAGACTCTAAAATATAGCGGAAAGTTCAAAAGGAAATAAGCAGGCGTATTCTTGCATTCATTGCTTTTATTTTCTGAACAAAAACCGAAACCGAATTCAAAACACGTTTCAACAGTTATTAGTTACAGTTAACAACAGTTATTAGGTTACATTTAATAAAATTAATACTAACTAAAAGATAGATAGACATGACAAAGCTATCGTTAGAAGACTCAACGAAATGGTACAAATACGTCGACAGATTACAAAGAATGCTTGTTTGTTTGTTTGTTTCTTATGGCACTTGCCACTGATAAGCCCGCTGTTACGAAGACAGCGATTTAAGCCTGAGGGGGAACGTCTCTTATTTTTTATAGCAGCGCCAACTAGGGCCAAGAGTACGACTTTGCGACTCACGCATCATTCATTCGCTTGCACAACCCCTTTTTACAGGAGGGCACATTCACACATCTCACAGATATAACAACAGAAGAACAACCATGCCCAAACCGGGACTCCCAGATCACGGGGAAGACGCGCTACCCCTATGCCAGGACGCCGGCACAAAGAATACTTAACAGCATTATATGTCGAAGCACAAAATGGACTCCGTTCGAACTTTTAGTAGGAACCAAAATGCGTAACAAGGAAGACATCCGAATCAAAGACCTACTGCTAGAAGAAATGGCAGAATTACAAGAACACCATAAATTTCTAAGGAAAGATGCCAAAAAGAACATCGAAACCATACAATATGAGAATCGAAAGACGTACAACAAAAGAAGAAAGAGAGCTTCAATATACAAAGAAGGTGATCTAGTAGCAATCCAAAGGACCCAATTTGGACCAGGACAGAAACTAAGACCGAAGTTCTTATAAAATAACTAAAGTGAACTCTAAAAGATAGGTATGAAGTGAAAAAAGTTAGTCGGCACGAGGGACCGAACTCTACCACCACCTCAGCTGATTTAAGGAAGCATTTTCATACTAATTGAATTTTGAATATTAGTTATTATTTTTAATCTTTCTCGTGTTATATCCCTTTTGAGAAATTAATCGCTATTGTATGGTAAAGCTCGTTTCAAATAATTATCCTATATTCGGTTGCAACAATGATCGTACTTTCATATCATTCTTTGTCTTTCAACCTATTCGAAGGATTTTTCCTCATTAGATATTTAGTTAATTGTAGGTCACAATATAGAATATTTTGATATTTTTGCATGCTTTAATTTAGATTCGGAATTGTGAATATTGGGTATACATCTTTTCATCTGTGATATTTTATTTTATTATCCTTAAGGACAGTATAATTTGTGGTTATTGCATTAACATTCCTACATCATCAAATTTATGGTTGTAGCTGAAACTAGTTTTTTAACTCGGTGGAAGGCGCGCGGGGCACAGAGTCACCCCATGCTTCGAAAATAAACAACCGTGGGAAAAATATTTATCTGCATTCAGAAATCCTTTTAATATCCTCCTACCTGACACTCCCCTTGGTATCTTTCACCTGCCTTTCCTTTCTTCGCGTGTAGCAATCATTTCTTGGAATTCATATGTAACGGGGTGACTCAGTGCGCCGTGCGACCAGTATCGGTTCGAATTTTTTTCTTATAGACAGTGTAGTCTCGTGTTTTGGAGTGTGTTCTTAGTTTTGTTTTTTGGTTTACTTTATAAATAATGGTGTACAAACGTAAATTAACAGAGTATGAAAAAGAGATGGAACGTTTGAAAAATCTATTAGATGAAGTTGAATCTTCTAAACAAGATATTGATCAAGCCAGTGAGAATGAAACTGATGAAGAAATATACAGTTCTCACGATAGCGAAAGTGAATTTGAGGAGAATGATGGAAAGGAGGAAGAATCTGAATTAGCAGAAAGAATTTTTGTAAGCAAAAATAACACAGTTTGGCAGAAAGAAAAACCAAATCAAAAAGTGAAAACGTCTTCTCAGAACGTGATATCTCATTTATCAGGAGTAAAAGGAATTGCACGTAATATAAAGGAGCCTCCGGAAAGTTGGGAATTGTTTTTCAATTATAAAATCATACGATATATAGTAGAGTGTACAAATATTTATATCGAAAAAATATCGGTAAATTATGCCAGAGATCGGGACGCTAAGAAAACAGATGAGGTTGAAATCAAAGCACTTTTTGGACTTTTGGACTTATGTGGCTTACATAAGTCATCGCATACAAATGCACAGGATTTGTGGGCTACTGATGGATCAGGCATTGAAATTTTACGTAACACGATGTCATATAAAAGATTTATTTTTCTTCTCAGGTGTCTACGTTTAGACAATGTGACCGATCGTGAAACTCGGAAAAAAGTTGGCAAACTGGCAGCTGTGAGAGAATTTTTTGCTAATTTTAATGAAAATTGTCAAAAAACATACACCGTCGGTGAATAGTCACACTCGATGAGAAGTTAGAAAAGTTTCGCGGCGATGTTCTTTTCGACAGTACATGCCCATGAAACCAGCAAAGTACGGAATCAAAATATTTGCCTTAGTTGATTCCAGAACTTTTTACAACTACAATATGGAGATATACGCAGGACAATAACCGGAAGGTCCGTTCAAAATTGAAAATTTGGCATTTGAAATTACCAAACGTTTGTGTACTCCCTTGTTTGGATCTGGCCCAAATGTAACAATGGATAACTGGTACACAAGTTATCCTCTAGCACAGGAACTTTTATCAAAGAAAATAACAATTGTAGGAACTCTGAAGAAAAATAAAGCTGAAATTCCCAAAACGTTCATAGAAACAATTCGTCTATTTTCGGATTTCAGAAGAATATGACACTAATATCGTACGTTGCAAAAATTCAAAATGTGTAGTTCTGTTATCTACTATGCATCGAGATGACAGCATTGATGAAAATAATAATAAAAAAACCAGAATATTTTTCAGTTTTACAATGCTACAAAAGGGGGTGTAGATACCGTATATGATACGTCTGCATCATATTGACAGCTCGAAAAACCAATAGATGACCGATGGTTGTTTTTTATTGCGTATTGAACGTCACCGGGATAAATGCCAGAGTTGCTCTAATGTCAACAAAGACCCCTCCCAAAGAATATACCAATAGAAGAAAATTCATAAAAAGTTTAGCATTATCTCTTATAGAACCACACATGAAGGTAAGAAAAACTATGCAAATGCTTCTTAAAGAACTCCGTCAAAAAATCAAAACCTGACAAAGGCCGATGTGTTATATGCCCAAGGTCCACGGATAATAAAACAACAATTTCTTGCACAAAATGCGATTATTTTACTTGCAAAAATCGTACGTCTTATGTTTGCCAAAAATGTATAATGATTGAGACTTACTGATACAAGTATGTAATTTTTTTTAATATATGTATATGATTTCTGAATGTATTACCATCCTAAATATTAAAAATATTTTTATAGGTTAAAAATTAATGTTTCTTAATTAACTATTGCAATTATTGTTTATTATAAAATGATTTTTTTAAAATTTATAGCACATTTTTCAAATGAAACAGTTTGGGGTGAACCAGTCACCCCGAGCGATCTGCAGCGTTAGTGTTAGGCGCGCGCCTTCCGCTGGGTTAATAAAATGTAAGTTCGTATTAAAGTAATTTAGCTTTCAACATTCTGTAAGAGCTGAGAGACCAGCTCTGTCAGGAGAGGGTGATTCTGTAGGATATCCCTCCAAACTATTTTGCTTTGCAATCATTTGATTCTGTTTTCCCATTGTAGGACTTGATTCAAAGCGAGAATTGTAAAAATAATTTCCCAGAGGACGATAATTTTAATTCATTCCAGATCAACGCCATCTGTAGAGCTTACGAATCGCCAACACAACTAATATTCAGGCCCAATAACCACCGTTCGACGAAGACTTTTCGCGCTTTCGCGCATCTGCGCTCGCTAACTACGCGGTAAGTTGTTTCAGTCACATAATGCACTTTTTTTAGATTTCTAACGTCCTCCTGGTGGGAATTATCTAACTTTCTGTTTCTTTCATGTCTCCATGTTTTTATCCATTTCCTATTTCCCTGTAAATACTCCCTTTGTAAACTTTTCCCTTTACCTTTCAATAAATTCTTTTATTGTTAAGATGTCTCTTCATCCTTCGTTTGCATTATTTTGATCTTAGTTGTGAAACAACCCGTAAATATTAAAAGACTCCTAGACACCTCGCCACTAAAACTCCGCTATCTATAGAGTCTAACTTCTTTTGGGAGATTTGGTTAGACTTCCACACACACACACACACACACACACACACACACACACACACACACACACACACACACACACACACACACACACACACACACACACACACACACACACACACACACACACACACACACACACACACACAGGGAGCCTTCGAAAAGAAATGAGACGGAGACCTAGGAACAGAAACTATTACGTGCATGTCAGAAATAATGGCACTGGCTGTTGAGTCATTAGTCCCACTTTGACACCAGGCGGTGAATGGTTGCGTTGTTAACTATTTCCGAACTTACTACTTTACGTCGTCGTTCAGGTGAATCGTTTGCTCCTCAGAGACTTTTTTAAGGGACCAAAAATCACATAATCGCTGGGAAAGAGCTCTGAACTGCATCGTGGGTAACCAAGCACCTGCCACTTGAACTTCTACAGGAATCCTATAATTTTATTGATCGTAAGAGGCCTTGCATTGTTGTGGAGTAGAATGACCCCAAGGGTCAGATAGCCTGGTCGTTCCGATTTGATCGCTTGGCGAGAGGTGGTCAAGGAGTGCGAGTAATGCTGAACATTCACTGTTGTACCTTGATAGAGGAAATCTATCAGAAGGAGGCCGTTTTGGTCAAAGAATAATCGTCAGCATAACCTTTCCTGAGCATGTGTGGATGGCCTTGGATTTTTTTTTGTGGTGGTGACCTTCGATACTTCCACTGGAGACTTTGTCATTTCGATTCTGTTTCGAAGTGATATCATCAAGACTCATCTCCAGCCACCATACGCGCCAGGACTCATTTCCTTCCCAGGTAGATGATCGAGACAGTGGACCATTCCGCCTGCTTTCTGTTGTTGCTGAAGACAGTGGTGCACACATTGCGCCAGCTCAGTCTTTCCATTATGATGTTTCGAACACTTCCGAAGCTCAATCCGATCTCGGCGGCTGCGGCTTTTAACGTAACCTTGCGGTCCTGCACAAAGAGTCCATCAACCAGTTGGACGATGTCATCGGTAAAGCTATTTGGCATTGCAGACCCTGTATCATCGACTACAGACAACCGTTATTCCCTAAAGCTCTTGGGGTATGCCTTGACCCTTGCAAGGGACATGCAGGGCTCACCGTACACTTGTTCCATTCTTAGATGAATGCCCGTTCCCCCTACTCCTTCCGCAGTCAGAAAACGAACAGCACCTTTTTGCTCTTCTTTTGATACCTCCATTTCACTGCATACAACGCGAATTGGATGATTGACCCGTGCTTCTTATGGCCTTGTAGTCACATGGAATGCACTCGTGACTCTATAACGGCGAGCTATCAACTTCCGATTTCTTATCAGAACTGCCTTTTGTTACACACGCGTACAATTTTGTTACTGGTTTGCACATTCCAGACTCCCGCTTGTTTCTTTTTGAACGCTTCTTATATATTATTACAAAATATCAATATTAAAAGCTTAATAAAAAATATCCTGAATCCTGATTATTTGTGATAACATACAATAATACAATAATTATAATTACGGCAGACTAATCTTATGAAATCTGAGATTTATAAAATATATGTTGTGCATTTCAACAAACATCAACAAATTTAAACGAACACGAAAGGCTCCTTTAGAAAATATGGTGTTCGTTATCCATAAATTATTAAGAGAAATCAGACTGTTTCAAATTCTTCAGACTGTTCAAAGAAATTTGTCAGATTGTTTTAAAATTAAATTGTAAAATCCTACAAAATATTTATTACAAAATAAAATTCCCATTCTTTTGGAATTGGTTATATTCTGCAAATGCCGTTAGATGAGCTGATGGGTAAAAATTGTAGTTTATTACAAGGTCAGAGACTATCCTCCACATTTAAAAATAGCGTTTGTTAATAAAATATTACGACAATGGAAAAAAATTATTTTCATTTTTTTTTGTATCCGACGAATTTTTAAAATATACAGTCTGTCAAAAAAGTATTGGGTCACCCTACAAGTTCACAGATTTTTTTATCATAATATTTCACTTAAATATACAAATGAAACCAAAACAAAGAAATAAATATTATTTTGATATATGCAAATCATAATAATTAAAAAAAACTATCATATTTATGCAATCATGGTTATAATTGAAAATAAAAGAAATCAAGTGAAAAAATGTGCTCAAAAAAGTACTGGGACACTTCCCAATAAAAACAAAAAATAAATAAGGCAAACTTAAAAGTTAATATCTTGATGGACCGCCTTTGCTTTTTATGACCTCTCGTAGTCTATTTGGCATGGGTTGGACAAATTATTTGCAAAATGATCCTTCGATTTTGGCCCTCACTTCGACCAAAAGTTTTCTTAACTCTTGCTTGTTAAAAATTAGATGTTCATATAGTTTTTGCTACAAATAATCCTACACATTCTCAGTGAGATTAAAGGCTGGACTTTGTGCAGGAGTCTTAATAACACTAGGGCAATGGTAGTTGACCCATTTCTTGCAAATATCAGTGATGTGTCCTCTATGATTCTGGTCATTATCTTGGTACAATTCAAAATGTCTTGAGATTCCCAGCTTTCTCACACTTTGCTTTAAATTTCACTTGAGAATGTAAAGATAGATATGTTTCTTCATTGTACAACCAATAAAATTTAAGTTCCCGACACCAGTGCTAGCTCTACAATTCCAGAATATTTGATTGCCACCTCCATATTTAACAGTATGTCATACATTTTTGACATACATAGCTGTATTGGTTTCCGCCAAACGTTTTGCTTGGCATCCGATCAGAAAATGTTATATTTGCTTTCATCAACAAAAATTACATTTTCCCAAAATTCTTTTGGCTGCTTTACAAACATTTATCAAATGCTAGTCTAGCTTGTCGATTTGCTTTGCTGATGAAGGGCTTTCTTTGAGTTACTCTGCCGTGATATTTATGTTTTCTTAAATCACTTCTGACAATTTCAGGATTTACAGGTTTTCCTAACATACTTTTACATTGCAGAGTCAATTTTACTGCTCTAGATTTTCGATTAAAGTGAACTTATTTCACAATTCACCTCTTTTCACATTCATTAAATGTCCTTGGACGCTCTGATCTTTGTTTTTTTTAACACTATTTGTCTTCTTGAACCGGTGTACAATGTTAAAAACCGTAGACTTGCTCAATTGCAAGATATGCCCTATACAGCGAACGTATTTTCTATTTTTTTTAATGACTTATTGCAAGATTTTGCACATCAACCGATATATCTTTGTTTCTCGCCATTTTTTCTATAACTAATCTTATCTATTAAAAATTTTATATTTAAAATTATAATCTAAAAACGTGGTAGTAAATTCAATTCTATTGATGTGCTATATATTTGTTGAATTTTTCATTTCAAAAGTGTCCCAATACTTTTTTGACTCATGTTTGCCTTTGAATTATCTTTGAAAAGCTAGATCAAATTATAATTCTTAAACACCGATAAAATTTTCCTTAGAAACTTTACACCAAATGTTAAAATATTTCTTGATTTCTTTTTACTTTTTATTTTAACGTGATAAATAGTTTTATAAATAGCTTTGTAGTTATTCAATTCAAGTTCTCCAGTCCTTTTTTGAGTATTTTTATATACAGCAATGTAGGAAGTGATATTTGTTTCAAGGAGTGCGCGTTTAGCAGCATTTCAGTGCCAAATAAAAATCTGTCGAAAATAAATATCTACCTTATATTTTCATCAAAGAGAGGGTTTAGGTCAAAAACTGTATAAGTTTTTAAGATATGAATAAAAAAATTTAATTTTAACAATAGAAAGTCAAAAATTCTTTGTTAGCTCATAATTTCGAAACGAATGGACCTAAACTAATGAATTCTAGTTTATGGGAACACTTTTTGATGCAGTTTTAAAATTTGATGAGAAAAATTGGCGTTGCTATTAGAAATTTTGATCTTATTTCAATATGTGGACGGTCCCCTACGAAATTTTTAATTCACATATCTTTAAAAATACGTTACACTCTTTCAAATGACACCTTTATTATGATTGTGTGATGAACGATGTAAGAATAAAGCTGGGGGGCTCCTTTTTTCCCCCCCTCCGCTATTGTACATTACAGAATATTTTTTTCAAATTTATGCAATGCCTCAGAACTTATCCACTAAAACTTTTCTAGATCCTCATAAAACTCAGTTTTTAGTTTTGCTTTCGAAAAAGATTTAAATGACGTAAATAATAATACTTTATTTTGTTTTAGTCAATAAACGTGCTTGAAAAAAATAATGAAATTTAAATTTTATAAATCACTAGCAGGTACCCGGCACGTTGCTGCCGCAGAAGAAATAATTTTGGAAATATTGTTTAAAATGGCTATCTTGTTTAATTAAGAGCGATAGAAAGAATGCTATTTATTTTCTTATCGGCAATGAATACATTCATTGAAATTGAATGATATATAAAGAAGAAATACAAATAATATTTATTCTGTTTTCTTTCTTTACTCTACTGTTCAAGTGTTTTAGGGTAGACAATATTTTTTGTTTTTCCATATTCAGCAAAAACAAATAAATTTCTTGGCCATCCGACTCGTTAGCATCCAACATACAATTGGCCATGCGAAAAACATGGATTTTCTAGGTTCAATCCGCACACTTGAAGATATTGAAGTAGGGCCTTGTTATTGGTGATCAAGAATGCAAGTCGAATGGGGAACTAGGGTCGTTTGAAATCAAAAATCTTTTACAATCGACTTTCCGTTAAGAAAAGTTGCCTCGATGACATTCGGCATCATTTTCTTTTGAGCGAGCCTTATTCCGTTAAACAGGCGGGGTGGATTAATGCTCCGCAAGAGAATAATTGGCAATAATTCTGCTTAGAGTGACGATTTGTTCGGTGGCACACCAGGAAGATCCAACGAATTTAAAAACTCGATCGGACAATTTACACCTTTGTCCGCATTCATGACCCTGTCAATCGATTTGCAGGTAACAGAATAGCCTGGAATTTCTCCTTTATTCGCACGGTTGATTACACTGTTTTTGGCGCCAAAACATCACGTTCGCAAAGCAATTTTTTAATAATTGGTGAGGTGACGATTGGCGGAAGTACTTTCTGAATGAGTTGTTCGATGAATGGTACAATGACGCAAAAGTTCAATGGAAATGAAATACATTTTGTGGTAGCATCCACTTTTTTTGGTACTTTTCCTTCACCAATGTTCAGTAGCTGTTTTGAAAATGTGTCTGCGGTCGCATCGTGCTGGAAATGTACGCGCATATTAGTTTTTAATGTGATTTTTTGCATATGTTTAGAAAGATGAGATGCTTTGAGGCAAGCATGGAAGTCATCAGCTGGTGCTGATTTAGGAATCACAGGAAGAGTTTGCCGAAAGTCACCAGATAATAGAATGAGAACGCCCCCGAACGGTTGTGCATTTGATCGTAAGTCTTTAGGAGTTCGATCAGGTGATTCAAGCCATTTCTTATGAGCCATGGTGCATTCTTCCCAGACAATGATCTTGAAAAATGAAGAATTTTAGACATGCCAGATTCTTTTGAAATTGAATTTCCAAGAAATGCATATCCAATGGCAATTTGAGCTTCATGTGCGCAGCCCGTCCACCATCTAATAATGTAGCCTCAAAAACTGATGAAGCAAGAGCCAAAGCAATTCCGTTTTGAGATCGAATGTGAGCCAATAGAAACTGATCAGAAACGGTTTTTCAATGCCACTGGGTGCATCAAGGAAAACCAGACCACCTCTGCCATTTGACAAAGCAATTGTAATTGTATCATGGGTCAATTTTTGTTCTGCAAGCAAATGTTGTTCGTTTGTTACAGCAACTGCACGCAAATCATTAGCAATGTACTGCTGTTGTCTTACTAAATCGCGAACACAGTGTTCAAACGCAGAACGTTGTGGCGAAATCATGCCAAGTTGAAGGAACTCTTTGCTATTGATGGTTAAGCATATGTCTTTGATTTCGATCAGAGCTTGATTGAAAATATTGTCTGAAAACTCAATTGAATTGCCATTGCTGACGGTATGAACACGATGAAAAATGTCTTCGCTCAAATCCTCTCTGAATTTTTTCCACAAACCTTTTGGATTAAATGGCGAACACGTGGGGAAAATTATGGCTAATAATATTCGAATTTGGCGAGGATAACAGCTGGCACGTGCATCCATCAATGTTGTTTCGTGCAAATGAAGCTTTGGACAGGTTTCTCTGCCTGTCTGACATTCTACGCCATTGGCGGTTCTCACATTTGTAGATGACCTTTAACATTAACCAACAGCACTCTCAAATAGCAGAAGCGGTGGTTGAGTTTTATCGACAGGCCGGGGGGGGGCAGTCACAATTTCTCAAATTTTGCTTCAAATTAACTTATAATAATTAGTTTTTACATTTGATTAAATTATTTTAGCTTCTTTTTTTTATTCGGATACAGACCCTTTCTTTCAATGTTTAAAATTTACAAAGACATTTCTAAAAAAATGTTATCAGGATTTTTTTTTTACGACCATCAAAAGATATCAATATTTGAGTTTATTTTCTTATGAGACTTTTCAGATTTACTTGCACTAAAGACATAATTTTGGAAAAAATGTAATTATATTTTATTCTAGATTTGCTATATATAGAGATAAAAACGCAGACTGCGACGGAATGATGTATCATATTGATTGATAAATTCATTCTCTCAGCGTGGAAGCTATATAAATGAATGTAGGAAACTAATTTCAAAAAGAAATCATATTATATAAAATGTAGAAATTATATTCAAATTCAGTTATAAAAGAATCATTTTAGAAATGCAGCATGATAAATAAATAAAAAAATAAATGGTTTTTAATGTAACTCCAACCTAAAATAATTTTTATAATAATTGCAACAATGAACAGGAATTCAGATACATTTCGAAACCGAGGCGAATGAGCGCGCGTGCGGGGACAAAAATTTACTATAATTCGGACACGAACAATATTGAATGCGGAAAAGATACAATGATGTTTTTGTTTCTTAAGAGTGTTGGAGAAAATATTTTGCACTTATTTATTTATATTTTAATGTATAATTAGACTTAAAAAAACAATGTTTTTTATTAAAAAACAATTAGATCTCCTATCTTCATTTTTAGGCACGTGTTTTTGTCGTTAAATTATCTAAAATCTATTTCCGTCGAAGCTATTGCCTCAATTTATTATTTTAGAAATTATTATTTATATTATTATTATGAATAATAATAATAATAATAATAATATATTATTTTAGGAATTAAAATAATAATAATAATTGTCCCCATAAGATGCTCCATCTAATTAGGAAGTTAAGTAAATTCATATGTCAAAAGATTTATGTGCAATATATGAATATTCTATAAATAACTGTTTTAATCATCATTTTATCAAGACATCTTTATCTAAAGTCTGTTAAAATTTAGAAGCACCTGAAATTATACAGATTTTACTGGAAAGAATAGTTAAAAGAAAAAATGAAAAAGAAAATTAAAAAAAAAAAAAAAAAAAAAAACGTTTCTCGTTTATATAGTTATAATACTGAAAGCAGAATCTGAAGAATTTAGATAGTAATTTATTTAACAAATTTAGTGCATACTTGGATAATTTCTTTTAGTGTAGCTAATAAGCTACCATAATACATATACTTATTTTTTTGTCATCATTTGAAGTCTCTCGCGATCGGAGCGCAAGCAGTTGCCGACAGGGGGCAATTGCCCTCTTTGCCGCCCTGCTAACGCCACCTCTGTCGAATAGTAACACTCGGCATTATTTGGACATACTGTATAAATATGGCCCAGTGCGTCCGACGAATACAGATTTTGGTATCCTTCAACATGCATGCCTTGCTTACGTCGTTGGAATGTCTTAAATGTAGTATTTCATGTATAATGTTTTGGCAAATACATCTTCTGCACAAAGAGCAAAAAATGTTACGAGTGTCGAATGCGTTGGTTCAACAACAACATTTCGCGCAATGTCTGCCGTGATATGAACTCTTTGTTCATTTTCAAGATGAACCACATTGAGATGGCGACTGAGAATTGGGAAACTCAGAATACGGCAAACAGCTTCGTTGCTGCTGATATATAGACCTGTTTGAAATTGACCCACTTCATCTTTGCGCGCATGAGGTCTATCATTACTGACTTATGCCATATCGCTGCCTTTGTTGATATATTTGCCTATATACTTGAAGGAATGAAAATATTCAACGTTGATATATTTTCAATAACAAAGCAGAATATGACACAATCCATCTGTTGTCGATTTCAACGTCAACATTTCTCATTCTGACTGTTGCTGCATGACCTCCACCTTCTGGTTTTCGGCGTCTGTATTGAGGAAATCGGTCATCACCAGCGCGTGTTTCATTAACTAGGCATTTATTATCGACTATGCTAAGATATTGGGGATTTATTGCTCCGCATGGTCCACGCACCATGTTCTTCGTCACAATATCCAGCAGCAGTCGATCTTCTTCAGGATTAGGAATTTCTGCAGAAATGACATCTTCGATTTGAGCTGCATGTGTTTTCGTTTTGAGCCAAATGAGAATGTGAGCATGTGCAAGTCTGCCTCCCTCTCTTTTATCTCATTCATCCAGCAGCGAGTTTCATCATAAATGTGATTCTTCACAATTAAGTCCATCGATTTAATTAGTTTTGGCTTGAATACTTGTGCAATCAAATCGTGCCAATCGGATGATAGCTGACCGGGCAATAAAAGCTCTTTTATCTCATCCCATTCTGGATTGCACATAAATGTAATGAAAATATTGAGGTGACCATATGAACGCACATTTGTCATGGTATCTTGTGCATATTCATGCATGTGCCGTGGGCTACCGTTGAACGTTGCTGGAAGTATGACCGTTTTGCCAATGCCTGAAACATTTTCATCGATTGCAATTACATCGCGTAAATTAATGTATTCTTCTGAATTTAACGATTTTTTTATTCAAGCGAATGAATAGCAAACGTTCGGATTCAATTTTGGCATACATGTCTACCACGTCTTGATGGAATAATTGATGGCATTGCAGAATATGATTTGTTCCATTCTGAGGTATCATTATGCGGTATGAATAATAATTCATCGCTGATACTTTTTTATTGAGTTGTTCACCAGCAAGAATAAAGAAAACGAAAGATATAAAAAAAGTAAATTACATTTACGAATAATGAAAAGTTAAAAAGGAAGTAATATTTTCATTTGAAAAAATGAAATAAGGATATCTAGTTACCTGAAATAAGATTAATTTGCATAATATTAAAGTGATATCCCCCTTGCTCTTCTTATAAAATTATGGGATAGTGCAGCGCATCGTATGATGGATGTGATTAAGATCAGATTTGATCAGATTCTGATCAGAGTTGAATTATTTTATTCCGTCGTTGAAGAATTGTATCAAAAGTATCACATTCTTAACCAATCATAACAATCGCAACTACATTGACGGTAGGTGCGATGTAGTGTCCGGGATGCTGTTCGATGGTCTGCTCGTACTTGAATTGCGTAATTATCCACCAGTAAGTAGTCGAATGAAGTTTTGAATAATTTTATCGATGAATTGCATTGGTGGAAAAATTTTTATAAATAGAATATAATATGGCGTTTGGTGCCTGGAACTTCATCACAGCGCTGATCAACTTGTGCAACATCGTCATTCATAAAATATATTTGTGAAAATATATTTTATGAAAATTATCACAGTGTTGGTTCATTTCTTCCGAAACGGGTAGAAATGAACCAACACGGTGATATATTTGTCCTTTTATTTTGAAAGTAAGTATGTAAAGTTTTTGAAAAACTTTATAAACACCTAAAGATGTCATTTGTAATGTTGAATTATATGTGCGAATGTTCTGCAAAAAGTGTTTGGAATCAGATGAGTCGCCTGAAAGCAATGGCAATGGATCAGGTGGTGGATGCAACGTCGGCAATTTAACTTTGCCATTCGCGCAGCACATTCCTGGTGTTGAATTTAAGTGAAGTGTAATGCCCACAGGTCTTATCCATTACCGGCGGATATTTATACTGGGAAGCAAATGTAATCGTTGTTTACATCATATTGAAATACAGCGAAATTCAAATCAACATGTACTGTTCGTTGAGATCGAGTAGTTGGTAAACGTTCAATTCTTGTAGCATGTTGGTCTTCTGATTCTGATGCGCTTGATCGTGTAGCACATAAATGTTGTTTTGCGATTCTTGCCGCATGTTGATCTAGAGATTCTGAAGCACGTGAATTTGCAATTCGTAAACGATCTGCTCTATTGCTCGCTTGTCGTTTCTCGTTTGTTTGAGAAGCTCGTATTCGTTTATTTCTACTATGCGCTGGTAGATCTACTAAGTGACGAATGTATTTAAGAGGCATATTTTTTGACGAAATTAGAGCGATACGCGCTTGTGTAACCGAAATATTCTGTTGACGATTCACTGAATAAATAGAGAAATTACTGTCTGCACTGGAAAATGTGCATTATATGTCCAACTTATTCGGCATCGATAATAGTTAATTCTTTTTTGAATGCGTGAGATAAACTCTGAATGTGATAATTGTGTAGATTTGGAGAGAATCCCATAGCATTCACAGCGAACATAAAGCAGGTATTCCCCCAGGTAGAAATTAATGATGAGGATCGAGATGCGACCAGATTTTTTTGGAAACAGGAACTAGATGGCTCTGAAGAAGGACACAGTTTGACGATATATAGAATGTCCCGTGTTTCATTCGGTAAGTTCAAGTCCATTCCTCCCCACTGTAACAATCAAGCATCACTTGAAAAAGTATGTGGATAATTTTTATGAAAATTGTGCAATTTTGTATAATTATTTATAAGTCGATAATTTAATTAGTGGTCGACAAAATGCAGAAGAGGCTTTAAATACAAGCTTAGAAAGTGTAATGATTTTCAAGGATGCAAGTATGATTTTAAAAAAGTGGCAAACTAATTTATTTGAGTTGCGCGATCGATGAAAAGGTATTGGAATGGACACTGATCAATCCATTGAGCCTAAAACCGAGACTCTCGTACCTTCTAAGGTACTAGGAGTTGTATGGAATACCGATCGTGATTTATTTCATTTCAATGCTGAAAGTTTAATACAATTTCTCTCAAAATGAATGCATACTAAACGATACCTCTTGCAAGCTGCAGGTCGTATTTTTGATCCTGTAGGCTTTCCTGGATCATTTACAATTAGATTAAAGTTCTTAGTACAAGATCTGTGGTATATTGCTTTGTACTGGGACGAGCGTTTCCCAATGAAATTAGACACTGATTGGAATGAATGGTGTGATGAACTGAATACTTTCCATACACCTCGCTACTGTTTAGGAGATACTCATTCCAATGAAATAGATAACACTCAGATGCACTGTTTTTCTGCTGACTCAAAGAAAGCTTATGAAGCTGTTGTGTATCTTCGAATTAGGGATGGAAAGAGTTTTATTAATTTTGTATTATCAAAATACAAAATGCTCCATTAAAAATAATTTCTATACCTGGACAAGAATTAATGAGTGCTCTCTTGACAGCTAAATTGAGTGATAAAATCTCCAAAGCTCTAAAGTATCCAATAATTCTTTATTTCTGGATCGATTCGTCTATTACTTATTTTTGGATCAAGAGTGCTCCTAGCAGGTTTAAACTATTTGTGAAAATAGAATTCAAGAGATCCAAAGATTTACTGACCCTAAGGACTGGCACAATTGTACTGCACAGAATAATCCTGCCAATTTGATATCGAGATTTGGTATGTTGGCAGCCGAACTTCGAGATAGTGATTTCTGGTGCATGGTTCTGATTGGTTAGCACAGAATGAATTCTTGTCCCAAATCTTTGGAACTATCAAAAAGTTAAATATTGAACACATAGAAAAATACTAGCTTTGCAGAACAACTGTTTTAACTTCAAAAGTTGTAGCGTGCCCTTCTGAGAACGACTTAATTAAAAAATATTCTTCATTTGGCAAATTAGTTAGAATTACTGCATGGTGTTTAAGATTTATTAATAACTGTAAAAGAAATATTTCTAATAGAAAGAAAGATTATTTAAGTGCTATTGAAATGCAAAAGGCTACAAAGATGTTAGTAACGCATGTACAACGGTCTGAATTTAAATCTGAAATAAAATGTTTACAATTAAAGTATCAAATTCCGAAGAGTAGTAACATTTTATTTTATCTCTAAATCCCTTTCTTGACAGAAATGAGCTGCTACGAGACGGGGGAAGGTTAGGATTTTCAAATCTGTCAGATAACCAGAAGTCTCAATTGCTCTTACCTAATTCGCACCATTTCACAAAATTTCTCTACATTCAGGCAAGCAGAAGATACTTTTCCTTATTCTCCAATCATATTGGATACCTTCTCGACAAGATCGAGTCAGACGTGTGATTAATAATGCTTGACTTGTTTTAAAGCTAGAAGTCAAACTGTTAACCAAATGGTGGGCGACCTGCTCAGGGACCGAGTTATCCCAACTCGACCATTTGAAAAGGTGGGACTCGATTTCGCTGGACCCATAATTACTTTACCTAATCTGAAAAGATCTAGAGTGACTTTAAATCATACATTGCCATTTCCCAATGTTTCAGTACAAAGGCTACACATTTTGAAGTAGTGTCTGATTTGACTACTGAGAGTTTTTTAGCTTGTCTTAGGAGATTCATAGCTAAGCTGTCGAAACCCTCAATCATATGGAGCGACAATGTCACGAATTTTAAGGGTGCAAAAAATATTTTGAATTCCTTACTGAAAGTATTCAAATCGGATTATGTGCAAAGATTTTGTGCCAAGGAAGGTATAGTGTGGAACTTCATACGTCCAGCGTCTCCTCACTTCGGTGAATTGTAGGCAGCCAACATTGGAGCTATGAAACGGATCATGTTGAAGGTGCCTAAATCAACAGTGTTGACATTTGAAGAACTTATAATTCTTGTGACATAGATTGAAACAATTTTGAATTCAAGATCATTGTGTCCTCTTTCTGCCGATCCAGCTGATCTTCAACCCTTGACTCCTGGCCGTTTTTGTCAATACCAGAATTCAGTGATTCTTTGACTAACATTTCTTTATCTTCTAGATAGTCTCTCATCCAGTCTCTTAGATCCAAATTTGGGGAAAGATAGAGCCAAGAATATCTCAACTCTTTGCAGTCTGGAGCTAAACGGAAACTGCCTCAACTGAACATCAATGCCGGACAATTGGTACTCCTGAATGGAATTTTATTTGGCCCGAATTGAAAAGACATATTCTGCAACAGATAGGCTAGTCTGTGAAGCAGACATCAGAACTCCTAAAGGAATTTTTCGGCGAAGTATCAACAGACTTTGTCCACTCTCTTTTGAAGAAGGTATTGCACAATCTCGAAAGGGGGCCGGGTTGTTCCGTCTTAGAGACGCTTATGCTTAGCTATTCAGATTTGTAATGCCTAATTAGAGATGTAACGCTGAATAGCTTTGTGTTCGTGTAGGATTTGTCTTAATCAATGAATGCCATTATGTGTTTAGCGATATCTTTGATTCTTGAGAGCTGGAAAATAGATTTTAGATGTTAGATCATAGATAATTAAAACCACTGAACCACATGATGGATTAAGAATGGCGTGTCTGCATTTAGAATTATTTGTTGAAAGCACTGGTGCCATAGACATCAACAACACCATTGATATTTTGCGTTCAATATAGCATGCCATTTTCTGTTCGTATTCACTTTCTAAATTTTTATTTTCTGTTTTTAATTTGGAGTTTTCCGCTTATTGATTATTATTTGCAATTCTGTATCTTGTGCTTGATTAAAGCTACTTTATCCTTTTCTGGTGCAAGATTCTCTCTTTTGATAGGAAATTTAAAGTCATTTTTACACACAATTCACAGACAGGATAAAAGTATAGAGGCAGAGGATAACAACAATCCTTTGGCAAATGCTTTACCGTCTTGGAGTTTTTCCTCAGGCGTTCTCGGTTTGTTGATGTGTGATTCGTGCTCTTCAAAAAAGTGATATATTTGGTGTAATTAGAAGATGTTTATTTACTTTCTGTGAAGTGCTTGGAACTACAAGACTTCGGCTATCTATCGGCAAGAAAATTTTGAAAATCTATTGAGTCATTTTGAAGGTATTAGAATCTTTATTACTTGTATTGAGGGTTACGCTCATCTTCGGTGCCACCATGTTTGTGTGATCTCGTCTTCTGCGCTTGACCCAAAATTCTCAAAGAGAACAGTTCCAACGGTTAAGAAATTTATTGATTGAAAATCTTCTTCGGAGCAGGATCCAGCTCTTTTTTAAATATATTATTTAAAGCATTTTTAATTCATTGCTTGATCCAAAATACTGTGATCAAATTGATATTAATTATTGTTGTGAAGAGTTATCAAGAGTACAAGTCTATCTGTGGAAACATTGAGAAAAATGATATAATGTTTTGGAAAAATCAAGGATTTTTTGTTAATAATGAAATTAATTAACTCTAATTTGCATAATATGGTAACTGTAACAACTTAATTAAGTTGATTAATAAAAAATATACAAGCTTTGTATTTGTCAGCAAAACTTCGAACATCACCGACGATATCCCTGGCCACTTTTTGTCCATATTGTGACTAGTTTGATGTTTGGTTGAAAATACCTAATTATGGCGAATGAACGAGGAGATTCTATCAAAACAGTTCTCACTATTCAGTCATTAGTCTTTTCTTTTTTTGAGAATATACCAAAGTTAAGTAAAGACAATAGTAAACACTTGAGAGACCATATGGCGGACTTCGTTTCAGTTATCTTAAGGCAGCTATCTGTTATACAGATGGTTTTTTATAAGCTCCATGAAAAAACAGAATTTATAGAAAGTAAATTAAAAATCCTAAGGGGTACTAAAGAAGATCAAACCGAAAAAATGTCTTACGCTAATGCTGCAAAGAGAGCTCGATAAAGATCTGGAAGTAGAAAAAGGGAAGAAGGGTGCATTGCTCTTCTCTGCCCTGAAGAGGAAGAAAAACGTGGTAATATTAAAGAGAAAATACAGTCAGTTATCAACGCGGCCAAAATCAAAGTGGGCATCAGAAATCTCAGGAATTTAAATAAGGGCGTAATAGCTACAGAGGTCGCAAATGAAGATGAAATTAAAAGAATTTATGATGAAATAGAAAAAAATGAAATATTGAAAGATGAAATTACAATAAAGAGACAAAAAAGTTTACCCAAAGATTATTATCTACCGAGAAGAGAATTTTGATACAGAAAATGGGATTGTCGAATTAAAAGAACAAAATGATATCTTAAGTGCATCCGATATCAAACACGAGTACTTGATGAAAACTCCGAAAGGGAACAATTGGTTATCTTTGGAAGCAATCTCGTTTAGAAATATTATTAAGAACAAGAAGGTGAAACTTGGGTGGTATAGATTACCTCTCAAAGAATGCTTAAGAACAAGACAATGCTTCCATTGCTGCAGATTTGGTCATCTTGCTGCAATATTCCGTTACAAGAACAAATATTCCGTTAAATGCACAAGATGTGGTGGCGAAAATCAGAGCAGACACTTGCCAAAACGAAATAGGCTGTTCTAACAGTAAATGGCATAAAGAAAAATATAAAAACAAATTTGAAACCGATCCCGACGTAAAAAGCAAACTTTGCAAAACGTATCAAAATAATATTGAATTTATAACAAAAAAAATACGATTGATTATGGTAGATTCGATTAGATTATTTAATAAAATGGAAGGCTTATCACTAAATGGTGCTCTTATTAATTTAAATCATGCAAAGTCTGCTGCTTTAACTTTGGATCTAGATATTGCCTCTAGAAAGCTACATATAATCTGCGTCACTGAAGCTTATTTTTATAATGGACAGGTAGTTGACATTCCAATAGGTCAGCGTTTCTCAACCTTTCAGTATTCGTGGCCCAGTTTTCAATCATAATTTTCATCGCGCCTCCCGCTTACAATAAATTGCATACAACAGTAATGTATATTGAGTATTTTGGATTCCGTTTTTAAATTATTTTTAACTAACTGCCAAACCAAGAGTAAAAGTGAGCCAACGTTGCGAGAAACCACATCTTGCATTTTGGATAAGCGGGCGATGAACAGATGAAGCGAATGAAAGCGGAGAAAATTTAAATATTATATTTGAAATGAAATCCAAACTGGGAGATAACGTTGAAAGAATATGAAAGTAGAAAAATCCGTCAATGAAAGTTAACCTAGACGGGGTGAGCTAAATTTAGAAACTGGGAAGAAATTTTTTCGAATAATAAAAGAAATAAAACAGAAGCATGACAAAACAAAAGTGAAAAAAATAGGAATGTTTGTGGAAGGGAATCCACACGACCGATGCCGTCTTAGCATGCGCGGAGCAAATGTTTTCTCATAAGAAGAAGGAAAATATTCGATAACGCAAGTTTCCATTCCAGCCAGTCTCATTCGAGTCGATCCTTTTATCGCTATCGAATCTATCGTAAATTTGTATGTTATATATGTTTTCGTGTTAATTGTAATTCACCATATAAAATATTCACGGCAGCAGATTTATGCAGACTCATGAATAAATTTTTAAGCGGAAATAAGCAAGCATTAGACGATAGTCAAGCATCAACAAGTATACAGACGAGCGTGGTTCGGAAAATAAAATCAAGGAAATATTCTCAAAAATACATAAATTTTGGGTTTACCAGTACTGAAGTAAATGAAGAAGAAAGGCCCCTGTGTATCATTTGCTCAAAAATGTTGGCCGCAGACAGCATGAAACCCAATAATCTTAAGTGACATTCGGAAACGCTTCATAGTGAGTACGTCAACAAACGCAGATAATTCTTCGAATTAAAATTAATATCATATAACAAGCAAAAATCATTTTTAAAGAAACTTTGTCTATGAATAGAAAAAGCTTTAATTGGATCTTACAATGTTCATATAAAATAGCCAGATGTAAAAAACCTCACACCATTGACGAAGAGCTTATTTTGCCAGCAGCAATTGAGATTGTAGAAACTATGTTTGGAGATAATATTTCAAAACAATTGCAGCCCATACTTCTTTCAAATGATACTGTTGCCCGTCGAATTGCGATATAGCTGAAAATGGACAGTGTCAGCTTTTCTCGAAGTTGCGTAACAAATTGTTTTAAATGCAGCTTGAAGAAGCAACAGAGAGCAATAAAATATTCATTTATTTGCCTGTGTTCGAATTTGTGATAATATATCAGTAGTAAAAGAACTACTTTTCTGCAAACCAATAGAACTCAAAACATCAGCGCTGGCATTATTTGCTATTTTAAATGATTTTATGAACGAGGCAAACATAGAATGGAAAAATTGCGTAGGAATATGCACCGATGGTGCTCATTCAATGTCCGAAAGATTCCAAGATATACAAGCACTTTTTAAACAAAAATCGCCTCAGTGCACACATTGCATGATCCATAGAGAAGCTTTGGCTTCGAAAGAAATGAGTCGTGGTCTGAATATTGTGTTAACTACGGTTGTAACCGTAGTAAATTATATAAAAATGAGACCCCTGAAATCGAGAATCTTTTCCGCACTTTGTAAAGACATAGGTTCAGTGCATTCAGCGTTACTATTTTATTGCGAGGCAAGATGGTCATCACGTGGGAAATTTTTGCAACGTGTTTATGAATTAAGAGAAGAAATCGCCATTTCCTAGAAGAAGAAAACAGACGAGAATTTTCGAGATAGTTTATTTGTGATGAAATTGAGGTACTTGGTCAACATATTCGAGAAATTAAATAACTTGAATCTTCAAGGAGCAAATACACATATGTTGGATACGAGTGATAAAGTTAATGCTTTTTGTAGAAAATTGGAATTGTAGAGCCGAAATTTAAAGCAAGAAACCTAACAATGTTTGTAAATGTGGATGATTGTACTAAAACTTATAAGGCTGAAGAAGAACATGTAAAAGCTGATTTTGTAACTATTGAAAATCATTAAGACATGCTGGTAAAGAATTTTAAAAAGTATTTTCATGCTAACGACAAACTGATAGCGAATTGATTAGGGATCCATTTCATAAGACTCCCGAAGGACTCTCAATTAATGAGGAAGAAAAATTCATAGACTTCACGGCAAGTGGGGAAACTAAAAGACAATTTTGTAATAAATCATTATTTGAATTTTCGGCAGGAGTAAGAATGATTTTTCTGCACTAAAAAAAAAGGACATTTCACATTCTATTACTATTCAAAATAATCTCTTTGTGAAACTGGATTTTCTGCTGTGGCTTCTTTGAAAACAAAATATAGAAAAAGAACTGAGAGTGGCTATTTCTAATATTAAGGCTTCGTTCGAAAAACTTTGCTCTGCAAGACAGGCCCAAGGAAGTAACTAATAATTATTAAATTTGTTTCTAATTTAGTATCTTTTGATTACGTAAGTTTTGATTTAGTAAGTTGTTTTACTTCAATAAGTTATTAAATATGTCGAAATGTATTTTGTTTTCTATGTGTATGTGTGCTTTCCTTTCAGTCAGTTAATCAATTTTTTTAAGTAATATTTTCTCTTGGTTATTCTTACCCCCCCCTCTAGTGTGCTCGCCCCCCCTAGGGGCGCGCGCCCCACAGGTTGAGAATCGCTGCAATAGGTTACATAGGAGTTTAACAAGAGGGCGATGGAAAAGCTGCAGTAATTATGAAAGCTGACATCAAATATATACCTATATTGATAAATAGAGATATTATTGTTGTAAATTGTTCTTACAGTGATTTTAACCTGTTAATAATCTGTATTTATTGTTCTCCTTCTGAACACTCCAACCTAAACTTAGAGATTCTTGAAAAAATTGTAAATAAACATCAAAATCCGGTAATATTAATTAATGGCAATGTCTTCCCAGCTATAATGGTTATATTCTCTTCTATAATGGAATATTAGAATATTATTGATATTCAGCAAATATTAAAATATTGTTGCCTTTGGACTCTATGCTGCCTTTATGGAATGCGCAAATTTTTTGGGAACGATATGTCTTATATAGTTACAATATACATTCATATTTATTAACCTTTAAACCTGCCTGTAATTAAAGTAACTCGGAAAAGTTACTTTAATTACAGGCATTCAGTGAGAAAAACTAGATGTTTTCCCCTTCTTTTAAAGACGTTTGTTGAAAATAACCTCTTCGATTTCAACCACATGTGGCGTTAATGGGCCATCTGTCCACTCCGAAGTAAGTGGGTTCCTTTTTTCGCGGTTTCGTCGCGTCTGAAGCCTGGAAAAAGCCTTTTATCGTAGTTTTATTTTATTTTTTTTCCCTGAAAATTATTTTATCAATTCTGTAAGAGAAAATATTGCATTAAATATTACGATACTAAATAAGTTGTAAATACGATATCTACTGTATAGTTATTTTGCACATAAAACAAGAATTTCACAATTTTTCAATTGTATTTAAAATTAAATAAATTTCTCAAGTATTACTGAAGCTGCGAATTCAGCTTATAACGTTTGAACACTGCATTGTGAACTTTATTTAATTCCCACATTTTTATTGTAAAATTGTGTAATTTTTTCAGTTCAAGTTTGAATTATAATTTCTGAAGTCGAAGAAACTTCATTGACAGAATCATTTCAGAAACATGAAGACAGACCTACTCACGATTTCTTAAAATTTAGCTTTTCTTCTTTTTCTTTCTTGATAATTTTTTTTTGTCACCTACAGGGATATTTCATTGGCATGGACATGATTAGAACTAACAATATTAAACATTTAATAGTATGAATTTTCAAAATACTACATGCAACTTAATTTAGTCGGCGAGGTAAATGACCGTACTTTATGCTTTTAATATGTTGCACACCGGCACTAGACTGAAATATATCTGTAAACTTCGTATATTTCAAAACCCATCAATAGCTGAAGTAGAATTTCTTTCTCTCTTCTTTCCAACTCGCTGTTATTGTTCAGAACATTATTTTACTTGCTGATCATGTCGGGGCCCCGGTTCATAGCATCTACTGCATCCCCCAAATGGCCGCCAGCCCTGGCCTTTCCTATGCATGACCGAATTTTTATTCTGGAGCTTTAATTGAACCATCGATAGTTACTTTCTATCGCGATCCAACACTTGTAATCGAGTCATCACCAGTAAGATCATATCAAGGATTTGAATCACGCCTCTCTTTGAATAGTATTGATCCTTGGCATTTGTGACTTCTTGATATTGGTTACATAATAGCAGTTCGTAAAATATTCGTCATTCCTACATCTAATGGATAGGGATTTAGAATATTTTATGAGCAGTTATTACGTAAACAAAAAGTCGCAAATACCAGTGATCAATACTTTTCAAAGAGGGGTGTGATTCAAATCCTTGATGCGATCTTACTGATGATATTTCAATTATAGGTCTTGGATCACGATAGAAAGTGACAATCGATACGATCTGTTCAATGGAAGCTCTCGAACAAGAGTTCAATCATGAAATAGGAAAAGTCCCTTACCTACTGATGCACTTTCCAGGAACAGACCATAGAACTGATATATAAATGGAGGGAGTTAGTTCGTATGTTTCCGATCGAAACAAGTGTATTGTTCGTTCACCAGAAGTTGGCACTTGGCTCCGCCCTCGTCACGTGGGATCAGACGATACTATTTCGATGATTTCGGAAGGAGAAAGGGATCCGTGTCAGGAAAGGTTGCCATTTGGCGATCGTTAGCTTTTACCCTTTTTTATATTATCATTTCAGTGAGACAATTGACGAAATTCCATGAGTTATTGACTGACATTCAACATACCACACAAAATGCACATCTTTTAAGAGATTTTACCCTTAATTTGTTGTCTTTTTCTAGCTGAAAACAATGTAATGTAAATAGCAATAACACTAACCACTTCTTTTAAAATTGGAAAATATTTTAAATTTTTTTTCATTACTTCATACCAATTATCAAGGAAAATTTCTAAAAAGAGATAGACATCAATTTTATCAATGCTACTATATTTTATAAAACAATTTATTATTTCATGTTTAATCTGTGCACTATTAAAAATAGATAGTTCAAATTTCAAAATAATATACAATACTTAGTATTGTTAACACTGAAATTTTGTTGCTGAAGTTGACATTTCCATTTATAAAATTTATTAAAAGTTGCAAAAAATATAAATTTGGTTTAAATATATTTTTCTTAAATTTGATAAATAAGTTACAGTTATTATTTTTCGGAATGAGACATAATTCAGAATCTAGTTATAATAAAGAATCCTTATTGAAATTATTTCATGAATAAAAATAGTATTTAAAAAAATTGCATTACCTTTGTAATATTAGAACTTGTATTTATTAGAACCTGCTAATAAATAAAACATCAAAGGCATTTATTCATACTGCTTGAACTGATTAAATTTTATTCAAATGTTTCTAATTAAAAATAATCAAAAGGAAATGGGAATTAGAATTAATGTTCATCGTCATAACTATCATCAGCGTCATCATCACTAAAATGGTTCTCGGTATCAGAATCCGAATTGATGTTGAAAGAAATGTTTTCCACGACTTCTTCGACAATGCCATCAGTTTCCCAATACTTCTTTTCAATGTGTTCGATATGTTTGCAAAGTTTTTCCCATCTCATATTTCCAATATTTATCATGGCTTCCGAAGCAAGACTTTCAAGACGTTGAAAACTCATGTCGACAGTCGCATTTCTCTCTCGCACGTAACGTTTAACATCCGCCCAAATTAATTCTATTGGGTTTAAGTCACAATGGTATGGGGGGAGTCTCAAAACATCATGACCTTGTTCTTTTAGAATTTCGTCAATGAAATATTTTTTTTCGACACTTGCATTTGCAGACATCAGTTCTAGTAACTGAACTTTTCGCATTTTTTTATCATACGAGATTTGCTTTTTTTCCAACCAGGCACACATTTTATCCTTTTTTGAGCTTTTTGTGGGTACGGGATCCATTACTTTTGTGTGATAAGCTGCATTATCCATAACTATTACCGAATTCGTTGGAATTACCGAATTCGTTGGTAGAAGCTTCTCAACTATCCATTTTTTAAAATTATCAGAGTTCATCTGCCCGTGATAATCTCCAGTTGCAGATCCAGCTTTAAATATTAATCCGGCATTTGGAACGAAACCAGATTCTGATCCAGCATGAACCACAATCAGACGATGACCTGAGCTATCTTTGATGGCAGCGCCAATTTTTTCATCTCTCCAACATTTCTCGAATGAAAGATTGCTGTCCAACCACGTTTCATCTATATAAATTATTTTCCTTTTTGCTTCTCAGAATTTTTTTATTTCCCTAAGAAAACGAAATCTCCAGGCTACAATGTGCGATCTTTCAATTAAGATCTGTCTCTGGTTTCTGCAACGTTTGTACTGAAAACCTGCAATGTGGAGGTATTTCCATAGAGTTCCTCTTTTCCAAGGAAAATTTATTCTTTCCTTCACCACGGGAAGCAATCGAGATAAAGATGGAATTTTGTTGTTTGCATAAAACTCATTCACAATTTTTCGAATAACACACAGATCAAAATTGTCCAATATTGCATTTCGAGTCTCGGGACGCTTTCGATGTTTCCCCGGCGTAGATAACAGTCCATTTGTAGAAATATCTTCATTTTTAATTCGTTTAATTGTTCTAAGTGAAACACCAGTCCCTGAAGCAGCACGTTTTTGGGCTTGGGAAAGGGGAAGCAAAAGTGTTCCAGCTCTAGCCTCATCTTCACAAAATTTAGTAACATTATTTATTATATTTCTCTCTTTCGAGTGAATAGTTCGCCCTTTTAAAGACATTTTGCAGTTGTTTGCTTTGAAAAAAGCAGTTTTTGAAATTAAATATAGATTATTTATTAATAACTAGCTAGAAGAACGATAAATACGACAGCAGACGATGAAACAAAGTAAGTGATAAAGAGTAAACATTGCCGTTTGGCGCGCATTTAGGGTTGTCTCATTAACAAGAGTGGGGGAGTTTACACGTCTTCCCCGCGCTGAAATGAACTCTACCTCCTAGAAGGCGGACCGAAGTGCCTTCTCCTGGTGAACATAGAATACCCAACATGACTCACGTGACTTAGGGAGAGTCTGAGAGTAAGAATACCTTTTTTGGTGACATATCGCAAATCTTGGCATACTCAAAATCTGTGGCGAATCTTTTTCTTCCCGGCATTTGGTCCGGTCGATTTTCATTTCCTTCCTTCTTTTCTTGTTTTGAGAGTATCATTCTTCTAAGTAAAAACCAAGCAAACTGGTTTCGAAAATAATTTTTCTTTTTCATAACATCAATAGCTGAGTTTGTTGATTTAAATCATGTTTAGTTTTTTACTTTGTTTATTTGCATTAATTAAAAGTGATTATTTTTCTTCTTTAAGTAAACATTTTATTCCTTTTATTTACCTAAAAGCATCTTTTAATTTTATATTACATGTTTGATACTTCTATCATGATTTCAAACAGATAAAAAAAAACTTTTATAAAAACAGAATATAAAAGTGACCCAAGTCTTTTTTTTTTCTTCTTCTGAATATTCTGAATATCTAACAAAAATGCATTCGTATTTATGATTATTTATCTTTCTAAAAATAAAATTATAATCAAAGAATTAGGAAAATAAATATTTATTTTTGCATAAAAAATGAAAAAGATAATTAAAACTGTCAAATTATTTTGAAATAATTTAGAAAAAAAGAAAAAAAAAACGAAGAAATATTAGCCGAGGATCAAACCCGGATCTCATAACTGCTATGCCAGATCCCTAGCCATTATACTATTCGAACGCTCGTTCACTGTGACACATTATTAGTATATAAGCTATCTTGAAAGTTTCAAGGTTGGTTATTGAGCCTTAATATTTTCATGAGTGAACATTCTAAATGTATGCTACCATTATATAAAATCTCGTCCCGAACTCGATTTTAAACCTCGTGCCTTCCCCTTGTTAGTATCACTTTTAAATATTTCGCTTCCGGTTTATAATTTTGCCGGTAGCATTGCTTCTAACTACCGCAGAAATAAAAGTAAATCATGTTTGGAATCTTAAATGTGTTGATTTTAATACAAAATAATAAAAAATTTCGAAATTTTTACGGTGATTTTTGTAAACTTTTCCCTAACTTTTCAATGACCATCGAGGCCAACAGATGGCGTCACAGACCTTAAGTTATTAATAAATGTTGACATTCAGACAAATTTTTATATGCAAAGATAGCATTTCTTTCTTTAATAGTTTCTTATCTTTAGAATATCCACTAGTTTCTTTTTAGATCTTAATTGAAATTTATAAAAACATGCAATTATTACTAGCACATTTATGAAATTTTAGTTTCACTATTTCCTTCACAATGATAATTTAATATCGTTCACGGTATAACACGATTCGAATATTTATGGTAAAAAAGAAACAACATATTGGAAATAATAAGGAAATTTACTTGCATTAAAATAAATATACAATTATTAATCGGTCAATAATGTTTATATATACACTTGTATTGGCGAGAAAAAAATTATGCCAAGCTTGCAGCCAAGCGCGTCCAACACATTCGTGATTAAAATAAAGCGAGTAGCAAAATATAATGCAGTTATATCAGTTTAAATGAAAATTAATAACAAGTTAACTAAATTAAACACAATAACTAAACCTAAATATGAAATATTATTCAGTTGTAACATCAAAATCACTGAGTGATCCAAGTTACAAAATTTTAAACTGACTTAAAATGGGTATAAATAGAATACGTTTATTGTACTTAGCTGTGAAATGACCCAGGATTTTCCTTAGAAGATTTTTCTTTGGATCCAATTGCACAGAAAGAGTTAATCATGGCTTAAATAGGCTTTAAAATTTAACAGTTAAGAGCGAGAAATAATCTGCCATTGAAATATAACGGAGAATCGAAAACGTGGTTACAGCGAATACAAATTCTCTCCCGAAGTCACGTGATTTTATCTTGTCCTACACCAAAATAGGGTTGCAGTTCCTCTATCACTATTTCAACTCTATGGTCCCAGCTTTCCTTATCCCTTTCCGCTTTTTTGCTAGATTCGTGCTAGAGATGGGACGTGTCTTCTTTACACTTCTATCTCGCCTTCGAAAAACAGCGTCTTGAAAGCAGACAATATGTCTGATGATGAGGGACCTTCCAAGCGGTTATGCTTGGGGGTCCAAGATATGCAGATTGAAAATGAGGAGACAAATAACGAACAGGTTATTTGCGACATTTGCCACAGCAAAGAGACGTTAATCAGCTCCATACAGATGGACGAAACTGAATTTAAACACTGCATTAACAAGATGAATCTTTTGGATCCCCGGAAACCGAGGCAGAATGTATCCAAATCACTCAACAGGCCACTGATGTCAGGAGCCAAATGGAGCACCTGAAGGATGAATTGGAAAAATTTAGTGTTATTGAGTGTAGTAGACCGGGAGAGTGTAGCTTATCCCAAACAATCAGGTCAGGCACATTGCATCATACAGGGGCTGCGAGGCCTTCCCTAATTTAATCAACAAAACAACAATAGTAAATAGCAAAAATAACTACACGCCCAGGCAACATCAATCATTTATAAGTTCTAACAGAACTTTTCCCCAACTTTCAATGACCATCGAGGCCAACAGATGGCGCCACATACATTAACTGCAACAGCTGACAAAAAAAGCAAACAGTATCAGAAATGTAAACAAAGACGAAATAACAGTTCACATTTCAGCTATATGAATGTTTACCACGAAATTAAACAAATAATAATGCAATTCGCTGAAATTTTCCTAATGGCACAGGAATTCAAAAAGCGGATAAAATAAAATTTAAATAATATTTAGGACAATCATGAAAGCAGTGGAAAGAACTAATAAATAATGGTCCACTGTAAATCATTCGACATCGTGTATTGGAACGCAAACGGGATTAAAGGCAAACTAAACGAGATAAAACTGTTCATAAATAAGCAATCCCGATCTAATTTTATTACAAGCAATCCACCTGAGGCCCGTACAAAAAAATTACATAGCAAACTGCTCCACTTACTATTATTATAGGGAAATACAGGATGAACAAAAAGACAGAGGAGGAACGGCAGTCATTGTTAAAAATTCCATACCCCATTACCAGACCACCACTCCTAACACTTAATCACGTCGAAGCAATGTTTGTTGCCCTAACCCCGAAAAATAGAGATGCAATAACCCTAATACCTATTTATGTTCCCCCTAAAGCTGACCACAATATCATTTTTGACATAGAAAATCTATTCCAAATTAGCCCAAACTCGATCATCTGCGGAGATTACATTGCACACCAAACCTCATGGAGATGCAACTATAACAACTCGAAAGGAATTACACTCAGGAATTTCGTTGATAGTGCAGGGCTCGAAGTCCTGGCACCTAATAAGCCTACCCACTATGGAACAAATTCTGCATCAACAATAGACCTTGCAATAGTTAAAGATTTTTTTTATTTCCATATGAAATTAATTCACTAGCAGAAAAGAACTCTGACCATAACCCGGTCCCTCTGACATTTTATTTCAGGTAATGCTACCAGACACCAACGCCAAAATGAAAACTAACTCGGAAAAATTCAGGGAATACTTCCGCAATACCCACTTCCAACTTAATAACCTAAATAGCTGAAATGATATCGACAAATTATCGGAAGAAATCGAAAATACAATCAACTATAGTAAGAATTTAAACTCCTTCCCCGTCAAGCCTAATCAGCCATACAATAATCCCCAACTGAAAAAATTAAATGCAGAAAGGAACAAAACCAGGAAACTATACCAAGTAAATAGATGACCCACCATGAAAACTCAACTAAATAAAATGGATAAATTAATAAACAAACTGGATAATGAAATAAAAAAAATCGTGAGCTAACGAAAAAACTTTTTAACCTAAACAATGAGAACGACGAGCTGTGGACCTTTGTGAGACCATTTAAAAAGAAAAAAACAAAACATTCCGACCCTTCATTGTCCGACTAGTATCGCACAAACTGACATCGAAAAAGCAAACTGCCTGACAAGTGGCCTGGAGACTCACTTAAAATTAAAACAATTTAATCCATAAAGAAACGGAAATCGAGGTCGGAGAAGCTTTAAGTCCCTTCCACGGCTCCCATCTAAGATAATTGATAATATTAAAAAACTAAATGTTAATAAAGCCCCAGGTATTGACAATATCTCAAATAAAATTATTAAGAAGCTACCTTTAAACATAATAAAGATTTTTACCCTGCTTATACAAAAGATTTTGGAAGTAGGTCACTTCCCAACGAGATGGAAGACAGCAAGGGGGCGTTCCTATTTTCAAGCCAGGAAAGGACCCCACAAATAATACCAGTTATAGGCCAATCTCACTGCTTTCAACGTTAAACAAAATTGCTGAAAGTATCATACTCAAGAGGCTGAATACACGCCAAGTACATTCTCTGTCAGGAGCAATTTGGTTTGCGGCCAAACCTATCCACGACACACCAACCAGTCAGGGTTGTTGAGTACATCACTGAGGGTTTCGCTAACACGCAATAAACAGGAGCTGTCTTCCTAGACATAAAGAAAGCATTCAATCGAGTGTGGATAAACGTACTTGCGAGATGATCCAAAATCAGATTCCAGGTGATCTGTAGACATCCTGGAGTCCTACCTCACCGGCAGATCGTTTAAAGTCAGGGTACAACACGAACTTTCAGACACGAAAACAATTAATGCAGGCGTACAGCAGGGCTCCAAGCGAGGCCCGGTACTGTTCTCCATTTACATAAACGACATACCTAAGCAATTCAACACTATGTTATGCTTATTCGCAGATGACACAGCGATACTAGCCAAAAATAAAAACACCAATTATGTACACATCGCGCTCAATAGACACCTCAAAAAATTAGAGGAATGATTCCAGAAATTGAAAATTGAAATCAACGCCTCTAAACCGGAAGCAGTCATATTACACAAGGGTCGATAGCAACCAAACTTCCCCCAAATTAAAATTAAACATAATCTTGTGCCCTGGTCTCAGGATGCAAAATATTTAGGAGTAATTCTCGACAGGAAGCTTACATGTAAAAAGCAATTTTTATTTATTAAAGATAAGTTTCTAGCTCTATCACGTAAATTTTACCCCCTATTAGCTCGAAACTCCAAATTGAATAGGGACATGAAAATGCTTATTTTTACAGCCTATTTGCGTCTAATACTCATGCACGCATGCCCTGTATGGGGTTATGCTGCGAAAAGTAATCTTAAAATCCTCCAATAACAACATAATAGAGTAATAAGAAATATATGTATGTAACGCAACCTGGTACATGACAACGCCGGATCTAACAAAAGCATTAAATTATTATTCCTTCTTTGAATTAGTCCAGAAGCTTTCAATTAATTTTTGCAATAGAATGGATAACAATGATAATGAAGCAGTCAAAAATATCGATACATACTCCCCCGACATTAAAATTTAAAGACTCAGAAATATCACCATCACGCAATAGTCCATACCTAAGTCCAAAGTTTTCATGTACCAGTTACTCCCACATGTAATAGTCTCCTCATTGGTTAACAACAGACAATAGTTTATACTCATAAAAAAAAAAACCCTTAATCGTAAACTGCTACACTCCTCTGGTCAGCACACGGCACCACATGGACGCTCCCTCACCCCACCCCCCAGCAGGCGAAGCGTTTCATTGGAGAGAGCTGCACCCCCTCACAAGAGACCAGACTGAATAGAAGTCTATTTATACCATACCAACTCAGTACAAGGCATATCTTCTGCCAGGATTTTATTCTGTAGGAAGGAGATAGCCTCGTGAAAGAGGCGAGTGCTCCATAAAACTAGTAAATTCCTCTCCTTATCCCATCGCATGATAACGACCACTGATGGAAGTTATACACTGCTTGTCTTATTGTACGAAAACAAGATTTCTTTTGCACTCAAGTCGCAACAGAAAAATATTTATTTGTGCTTTTAAACAAGTTTCTGAAGATATTCAATGCACCAACTAAATTTCGTATGTGATATCCTTAACTGAGTATCAACACCATAATTACTAAATTTCTACGATTGAAATGATTTGATATTTGCATCATTAAATTTTCTGTGCCTGGTTAGCATGAGAATTCCGCTGCACTGAATGATTTCCCAATTTTTTAAAAACAGATTTATGGCTTATTTTCAAGCTCTTTTAAAAAAATAAAAGGAATATTTTAAATAAATTGCAATGATAAATTTCTCTTCATGGATTTTTAAAAACATCTTTGGAAAGATGCAGAAATTCATCCAAATGAAAATATTTTTTTAAACATATAGCAGAAACTTTAAATGCTGACATCACGTATATATCAATATTTTTGTCTACATATCTTCAATATTATGGTTGGCAATGTGGTAAAGAAAAAAAATGCTTCGTTTGTTAAAATTTCATGGATTTCAGAATTTATCGGGAAATAAATTATAATGTTCTCAATAAAACTATTTATTTATTCTTTTTGCAAAAAACTGATTTTCTTTAAAATATTTTGAATTTAAATTTCTTCTACCCCCCCCCCCTCCCCCTTTTACAAAGTATGTCAGAGGTATATCATTAGACTCGAAAATATAATCTCATAAATGTACTAAAAAAAGTCATTTTAAGAAAATGCCAGAACTGCTTGCTGTGTCTTAATCATTCTAAAGATTTAAAAAAAATCTAATCGAAATTTCTGAAAATAAAGGAAGAAAAATTGCTGAAAAAGAGTTGCAACCAGCCTTTCGATTATCAGTCATGTATTTTCTAGATTGTATTGTCTATACACTATTTTTATTGAAATTGTATTTTATTTTTTCAGAGAAAGTTTTAATAAAAGAAACGCACAGAAACAATACTAAAAAATCGTAAAACTCCATTAATTATAAAATATTGATTATCAAAACTAAAATACCTTCAAATTAACATTCTTATATATTAAAATAAATTCTGCATTTTTTTAAGTGTGAATTGAAAATTTTTTAGCCCTGATTCATAAGAAACGTAAAAAAATCGGTATTGTATAAGATATAGATAAATGCGTGTTTGTGTCTCTCAAGACTATGTACTACTAGGAATTTAAAATATATATATATATGCCAATGGAATGCTTTGAAATGTTATATTCTAAAGTTATAGCCGATTAAAATGTCTTAAAAATATTTCATAATGAAAATATAATTTATAATGTAATGATTTAAAATGAGACAATTTTTTACGGGTTTAAAAAACTATATACCTGAAAAATAATTACTGAGAAAAATATCATATTTTCTGAATATTTTTTTTTTGAGAATTGCGCTTCTAAAAATAGAAAAGGGGGAAATTCGCCTGAAATTGACCAATATCTTCTCAACATGAAAAATAATAATGAGCATTGCTACTCTTAAAAAAGTAAAGATAATCGATTTTGTTTGATCCCTAAGTCAATTCTTTAACTATTATAGATTCTAGACTTTACCTATTATGAAGTCTTTAATTATTAAAGATAAAGCTATTTTGTTGTAAGAATTTGTAACTGATTGAGAGCATTTGGAAAAAGTTCAGAAATTTAGTGCAAAAATTTCGTAGTTTGCTCAAATATTAAAAAAACGTATATATATATATATATATATATATATATATATATATATATATATATATATATATATATATATATATATATATATATATATATATGTTGATTTAATACATACATAATACACACACACACACACACACATATATATATATATATATATATATATAGAAATCATCAAAAATCACTACAAAACAATTTTTTATACCACATATTCAGAAATATTTAGATAGTTAAAAAGGTAAAAATACGATATATCCATAATCCACTGTAAATATACAATAAAAAAGCTGCTTTAATATTTAAAAATATACAAATAAGTCATTGCACCCACTGTTCCACATTTGTTTATCAACTCTGCATAATTTGATATGAAAATAAAATTCAACTTACTTCATAAAATTGCTTTGTAAACTATATTGGCTGTTTTCCCTCCTGGTGCCAAGACAAAAAGATTTTGTTCGGATGTAACTCTAGAAAGTGCCTCATAAAGTTGTCCATGAGAAAACTATTCTTCGCTTAAGTCAATTCCAGCAATGTGAAACGTTTATCTTTGAGCTTTATTTGTTGTCATGGCGAAACAGAGCCTAACTGGGAACTGAATACGTTTAAAGGAAAACGGTAAATCTGTTGGAATGAGAGGGATCTTTGATATTAAAACTGATTCTCCTGCACCAGAGCCAGTTAAAAGTACTGCCTCAATAAAGAATTTTTTCATACTTTTTATTTGTAATCAAGTGCCATTACACAGTTTTGGAGGATTAAAATTACTTAGTAGTATAATAGGAACACCAACTTTAAAAATTAGTTTGTGTAGAGGAAGACCAGATGGATTAAGAGAATTTAAAAATTCAGTTGGATAATGAATAGCTTCATTATTATCACAACTGTGTCCATTGAATAATAAACTTGATCTGGGGTATCGAGTAAAGATAGATCTGGGGTATAGAGACAGTAATGATGTTTTTCGCATCAGTCATCAACAGTTCACCATTCCCTACTTTAAGCAATAAATCTGCAAAATTATCTTCTGGCATTATCTTCTGAAGAAAAAAAGAACTGGTTTTATTGATAATACTGTCATTTCTCAGAAAATGCATGAACTTTTGAGAAAGCATTTGCTTCATCAGCTCTTGTTCCTCTCGTTACAACAGGCAAGATTTGGCGAAAATCTCCAAAAAACAAAAATGTGCAACCACCCATAGACGATTAGTGCACCTGATTAGAGATGCATACACTGTAATTTCTGAGGAAATATTTGAATTTAGATGAGGTAAAAACACCGTTTCTATCCGTAAATAATTCGGAAGGGTCTTGAATTTGAAAAATTTGTTTTAATATATTAATATAAGTTTCAGAATTTTCGTTTTTGGAAGGAAAAGCCCAAACATATATAGTTGCATGATCAATCACTATATGAAGAAATTTTTTTGTTGAATTGTAATAATTAAATCCACCAACAGTATCGACAGAAAGACATTCAAAAGGACGATCTTTGGGGGGGGGGCACAGTCTGTAAAAGACCAAATATTTTTTACTTTTGCTTTTTATTTAATTGACAAACATCACAATGTTTAACAAAAAGTGCAATACCTTGAGTAATGTGGTACCAATAATATTGAGGAGTAATTAAATTTATCATTTTTTGAGTGCCTGGATGCCCGAATTGTTCATGAGCCTTTTGCAAAACCTTTCTTCTAAGAGAAAACGGTACAACTATTTTAAACAAATTTTTCTTTTTAACTACAAGTATATCATTAATATTTTTATAATTAGTATTATCTAAATTGTCTAAATTTTGATAGTTATAATCTAATCTAATTCCAATAAATGCACAGAATGTTGGACATACTGAGCAGTAGGATGCCTTGATAACATATCAGCTTCAACATTAGCTGTTCCCTTTAAATATTTACCTTCATAATCAAACATGCTTAGTTTTAAAGACCAATAAAATAATCTTCCCCTTAAATTTTTTACATTTTTAAGCCAAACAAGAGCAGCATGATCAGTATGAATTATGATTTTTTTCACATGTAAATAGTAATAAAATTTATCAAGAGCATCTACTATTGCTAAACATTAGTTGAAGTTGTTTAACATTTTTTGGAGGTTGTAATTTTTTAATATTTTCAGTATTATGATTATCAGGAGAAATGCACCCTTCTTTGACTTCATACCCCAAGAAATTAATTTTATCTTCAGCAAACACTTTGCTGAAGATAAAATAGTGTTCCTCTAATGAGAGAAAACTACTATGTCATCAAAGTAGTGACATTCAAAATTTGAAAATTTATGTTTATTTAAAATTCTAGGAATTGTTCTATTGAATTTTGCAGGTGCATTTTTAAAGCCAAAAGGTAAGACTTGAAATTCATATAAACCTTCAGTAGTTACAATTGCTAATTTATTTTTATCTTGTTCATGCAAGGGTATGTGCCAATATCCAGATGCAAGATCCAAAGTTGAAAAAACTTTAGCACTACTTAATTTATCTAGTAAAGTATCTATTCTAGGTAGAGGTTCTGCCTTAGATTTGCAAAGGGAATTAATTTCACGATAATCAATACAAAGTATACTTTTTTCTATTTAATCTCTTTTATATGCTAAAGTTACAGGGGAGGAATAGTTACTAGTAGATTCTTTTATTAAACCTGCATCTAACAAATTTTTAATTTGCTTATTTATTTCAATTTCATCGATAGCAGGGGTTCTATAAGCCCTTTGTGAAACTGTTAAATCAGATGTTAAATTTAATCTAGGAGGTTCCGTTCTTATTCTACAAACATTATATTTATTTTTTTTAAACACATGAGAATATTCTGACACTAATGAGGTGGACTTTTTTTTTTTTTTCTAACACAGGTTTAGATAGTTTGTTTACAGTCAGAGGTGGAAACATTTTCTCTGAGATATTCACTATCTTGGCCTTATTATCACCAGTGTTATTATTTTCTACAATGTATAAAGATATATAATTATAATTGGTATGCAAGTTGGTGATAATTTTTCCATTTTGAAATATTTTGTTTTTATCACAATCTATAATTAATTTATATAAACTACAATCTGAAAGTCCTAAGATGATATATAGTAATGAATTTTCCATAATATATAATTTGATTTTCTTATTTGGCCAATTTTTAAATATATATCACAAATTTGGGTTAATTGGAACTTTCCATAAGCTTGTTTGACTCTAACAAGGTTTACATTCTTTCTTGTCAAGTTAAGTTTTTTTACAGTATCTGCAGATATAATTGAAAGACTGGATCCTGTGTCAATAACAATATTAACATTACTATGAGGGTTATAAACATTGTCCAAGTTAGCTAGACTTGGTAAAGTTGAGATGTGTCCGGACACTAATAATTGTAATTGCCCTGGCCCAGGGGCCTCATTAGAAGAATTTGGTCTCATTTTAGAATTTTGAAAACAACCAAGAGGAACTTCTGTGCACGGGGAAGTCAAATTAGCTGTTATAGGAGTATTGATCATTAATTGAGGTTTATAAAAGGGACATACTTGTGTCCAATGATAAACATTTGGAATACCTATTTGAGTATAAATTCTATATGGAGAAAATGGTAATTTTTGTTGAAAATGCAAATTATTACTATAGTTATTGTAATTATTTAGATATGGCCTTATTGAATTTTGATAATTTTGTCTAAAATGATTTTGAACTCGAGGTACAAATGAATTTTCAAATCTATAATTAAAATTATGCCTAAGTGGAAAAGATGCAGGTTGCCTTGCTCTTAATCGGGTTTCATTACTCCTACCTGGATTTGGTTCTGAAGATTCTTCCATTTTTAATAGTTTAGTTGTTATTATAAGCCATTCTGTAGGGGTTGAAGGAGCTTTTATGCTAACCAATTGTTTTAATTGAGTTAGCAGTCCATCAGTAAAAACTTCTAAAATCAGTTGTGGAATAAGGCCCAACTGTCGGTCACAATTTAATTTTTGATGAAAAAAATCAACAACATTTTTGAATCAAATTTTAATTGAGAAAAATAAGAAAAAATAACAATATTAGGTTGAATAAACTGTTCAGTTAATATACAACATAAATCATCAAAATTATCAATATTCAAGCAACTATTTATATAATGAGTCAAAGCTGACCCTTTTAGAAATTTAACAATATTTTTAATTTTCCACAAATCAGTTTTGTTATTTTCTCGACAAATTTTATTGAAATATCCCAACCATAAATCCATTTTCACCCCATTTTCTGGATCAAAAGGGATTATGAAGGGTTCTATTTGATCACTTTCTTCTTTATCTATTTTATTTTCTGAATTTGAGGGTCAGAGGTATTTGTTTTATCTTGGTCAGTCATCTTGTTTTATCTTTTCCAGATCTTAACAACATTAAAGTATTTTTCACAAAAAAAACATTATTAATTTATGTATAAAATTTTGCAAAATATACTTGATAACTAAAAATTCAATATTTTAATTAATACTATAAACTAATTTGCAATAATTCTAAAATCTAAATATGCAAATCAAAAGAAAAGAAAAGCACACAATATAAATCTTGATTTTCACCTTCTGACCCAGAAAGCACGAATCTCCTTTTAAGAAATCCCAAAAGGTAATTTTGAGCTCTGATTAACTGGAACTTCTCTCTGATGACAAGGAGCACAAAAACACAAGAGTATTGAGCCGGAGTGTCGGATGAGGTCACAGGTTACGGCAGGAGTAGCGAAGATGCGGTATCAAGAACGGAAGCATCGTCATTTGGAGAATTTCAGCGACGTGGTCGGATCTGAAGACGCTATGCCACGGGAGGTAATCCTGAAGAGTCAACAAGCAAGCGGCCGAGCCAGCACGGAACCATCTTCAGAGTAACGGCGAATCAAGGAGCCGTACCATAACCTCAAATAACCTCTCATTTTGGGGATTTAATTCTTTTAAATGTTTTTCACAGGAAACTATCTTGTCGACTAAATAATATGTAAGCTTATTTTGGTTGAAGCAGAATGCAGGTTAGAAAACATTGAAGAGACATTTTACATTTTAAAATTAATTTTAATATTCGTTCCGGGAAAGCATAATTATGTACAAACAGAGACGCGGACAAGGCACGTCCGCCACATTGGGGCACAAAAACAGAAGTAAAGAAGGGAGAGCGCGAAATAAATGATCACTAGTCTTATATAACATGGGATTTCCGACCACGTGGCGACTGAATACACGTGTTGACCTTTAACAAGGGCAACGGAGGGATCATTTTCACTTGATACGTAGAACTGATTGCGCAGTAAGTTTTATACAGCTTCATACGTGGAAAGGGATCAGGAAACAAGAGAACACTTTATAATGACTCCGACATGGGCCGAATCAGGCAAAAAATTTAGAAAATTAATTTGGCTTAAATTAGATATTAAAATATTATATATATATATATATATATATATTGAAAACTTCGAAATTTTTGCACCAAATCTCTGAATTTTTTCAAAATGCTCTCAATTAATAACAAATTCCCAGAATGAAATAGTTTTATCTATAATAGTTAAAGACTTGAAAATAATTAAAATCTAGAATCTATAATAGTTAAAGAATTGACTTGGGACCAAACAAAATCTATTACCTTTACTTTTTTAGAGTAGCAATGTCCATTATTATTAATTTTATGTTGAGAAGATATTAATCAATTTTCAGCGAATCCCCCCCCCCGCTCTATTTTTTAGCAGCGCAATTCCCAATAAAAAATGTTTCGAAAATTTGATATTTGACTCAATAATTATAATTCAAGTAGACAGGTTTTTTTTTTTTTTTAATCGGTACGAAATTGTTTTGTTTTAAATCATTACATTATACATTTTATTTTCGTTATGTAATATTTTTAAGACATTTTTATCAGCTATAAGTTTAGAATCTAACATTTCAAAATATTCCATTTGCACAAAATAATTTCCAAATATCTTATGAATTTATCTTATCATAAAATAGTTTCAAAGTCATTGTTTTGTTTTCAATCTTCCAAAATTTTTATTAATTAATATGCAAAACCAAATGCGACTTTTCCCCCCTGCATTGTTGTACAAAAGAAATGTAATTGTTTTCTTCATTTCAGATTCATTTTGAATTTCTTTATGAACATTACGAAGTAACAGAAATAATTCTAATGCTTAAAAATTCATATCTCTGTTTAAACTTATAAGCAGAAGCAAAAATGATAAAACGCGTAAATTGTATTGCAATAACAGCGCCTTTACATATATATCACATATTTTTAAAGTGTCTTCTTGTATAAATGACCAAATCTGGGAAATACTTAATTATTTAATTTATATATTAAATTAGAGAAATTTTATGGGCTATGCGAAGCATAAAAGAGTATCTTATAGGCTCACATACATTTTTACACTCTTAATAAAAAAGAGAAACCATTGATAGTGTCATTTTTAGGAATGCGGCTATAAAATTAGGTTTGAATCAGAAAAAAAAAAAAAAATTACGCAAAAACATTTTTTTTTTCTTTTTTGAAAATTATGTAGATGCACTGAGATTCATGGGGATCTCAATTGGATGACCTTGTTAAAGGATAAAATACACAAAGATAAGAGGAGACTTCTATAAATCACAATCTTTTAAAACCTTTATGGTTATAATATTTATATTAGCGAAATAATGTATTAATTTCACTGTTATTTTTTTTTAATTCCTAAGAGTATATAGAATTGCGAGACACAAACACTTTATTTAGCTATGTCCTACAAGATACCGATTTTTTTAAGCGTTTTCTACGAAACATGGCTGAAAATGTGACAATAGATATTTTTGAAAAATGCAGAATTTATTTTAATATATAAGAATGTTAATTTGAAGGTATTTTAGTTTTGATAATCAATATTTTATAATTAATGGAGTTTTACGATTTTTTAGTATTGTTTCTGTGCGTTTCTTTTATTAAAACTTTCTCTGAAAAAATAAAATACAATTTCAATAAAAATAGTGTATAGACAATACAATCTAGAATATACATGACTGATAATCGAAAGGCTGGTTGCAACTCTTTTTCAGCAATTTTTCTTCCTTTATTTTCAGAAATTTCGATTAGATTTTTTTAAAATCTTTAGAATGATTGAGACACAGCAAGCAGTTCTGGCATTTTCTTAAAATGACTTTTTTAATACATTTATGAGATTATATTTTCGAGTCTAATGATTTCGGTTATCTTATATATACCTCTAGAACACTTTGTAGAAGGGGGGTGGGAGCAGAAGAAATGTTATGTTAAATTGGTAATTTATTTAACTTCATTTAAATTAAAAATATTTTAGAGAAAATCAGTTTTTGGCAAAAAGAATAAATAAATATTTTTAATGCGAACATTATAATTTTTTCCTGTCAAATTCCGGAATCCACGAAATTTTAACAAACGAAGCATTTTTTCTTTACCAACCATACTGTTGATGATATGTAAACTAAAGTATTGATATATACGTGATAGCAGCATTTAGATTTTCTGTTATACATTAAAAAAAATATTTACATTCAGATGAATTTCTGTTCACCGCCCAAGATGTTTTTAAAAACCCATGAAGAGAAATTTATCATTAGCAATTTATTTAAAACATCCCTTTTAATTTTAAAAGAACTTAAAAATAAACTATAAATCTGTTTTTAAAAAATTGTGCAATCATTCAGAGCAGTACAATTCTCATGCTAACTAGGCCCAGAAAATTTAATTATGCGAATATCAAATCGTTTCAATCATGGGAAAACAGTAATTATGGTGTTTATATCCATTTAAAGATATTGCATGCGAAATTTGTTTGGAGCATTGAATATCTGCAATATTGTTTAAAAAAAAACAAGAAATATTTTTCTCTGGGGACTTGGGTGTGAAAGAAATCTTGTTTTCGTACAATGAGACAAGACGCGCTTAAAGCAGGGTTTTGCAAACTACGGTCCGCTGGCCAAATCCGGTCTCAGATAGAATTTTAATTGGTATCTGGCCGTTTTAAGCCCACATTGGAAAAAAAATTTACCCAAAAGAATGTGTCAGAAAACCGACACAGCAAAAAACAGTGCACAAACATTAATTATTTATTTTTAGCAAATTAAGTAACATATTAAATCTTTTGTTTTTACTTATCATAAATTCCCAAATAAATTGCATCAAGTAGTCAAAATTCTGATCCTGATGTATTCCTAGTTTGTTACGTAGAAACCTTTCTGTTAAGGACCAAAAACCTCGATATTCTGCGTATGAATATTTACATCGTTTGGGCTTACAAAATTTTTGGAATGGTTAATTTGTTGGTGACGCCACTCATCTGTTCCAGGAAGAACATATTCATCTAAATTCTCAGCATTGTTTAAGTATTTCTATTGGTTACAGGAACAAGAAACTACTTTTTACTTGCCGGTTCGATACCTCCAAATACCATTGCCCTGTAGTTATCCGACCTCTATTATACTATCTTTAAAAAAAAAAAAAATGACTTTTGTCTAACTCGATGATTTTCGGCCTTTCATCTTCAGTTTGGCCATCCTTCCTGTCATTATTACTTATTATGTAACGCACTATTACGTCTCTTATTTTCTCACTTTATTCTCCGACTATTTTTCTACTGATATCTGTCTCATATGCCAAATCTGAAAGTATGCCACGTTTAATATATTTGTATATAACAATGACAATTTGTTTTAGGCTATGTTTAAAACCTTTAATAAAGAACCCGATCTAATAAAGGGTCTTTATTAAAGCCTTTAATAAAGGATCGAGAAGCGTTGCAAGGTTTCTTACAATTCCAAGTAAACCCGTCAACATTTTTTGTTTGTTTCACGAGAACGAAACGTGGATTACCAACGCACCGCTTGCACCTCATTTCATTTGCTATTAAACTTGCACGGGCCAGGAAAATAATCTGACTATTTGCGTTAAAAAAATCATTTATGTTATTTTCATTGATTTTTAATTTATATATATATATATCTTCTTCTGCGTATCTTTTGTCTTCTTTTATAATTTGAACTTGTAAAACTTTTACCATTTTTTTAGGTAATTTTTTTTCCAATGTGGGTTTAAAACTACCACATACGTTTTAATTCGCCGGTCCAATGGAAAGTAAAAGAAATATTTATTTTATATTTTATATCCTTTTTCTTTTCTACTTTGTTAATTATTATTATTTTTTCTTTTTTTCAAAGGACTGATGATCTTTTTAATTTCTTTATTTTTGTACTACAAAACATAAATCGACAAAAATATCAAGCACAGTCAGCTTTCAATCGATAAAGTGTTAAAAGCGGAATTTCTTTGCTAGTTATTGCTATGAAAATAACTAATAAAGCGCCAACAAGCGTTATCTCTTTATCGGAAGCAGATATATGTGATTCCATTATAGATGAATTGGACCTCACATGTTTCAGACTGCGTATTTTAAGCTCCAGCCAACGGCTTTTCTTTTGATGCGCGTTTTAATATTTTTGATTGCGTATGGAAAGATTGTGAACATATAGCATCATTGTGAATAGTGGTGAAAGTATTAAAAGTATAACGTAGCTAGGCTAGAGCTTGTTTGGGTTATTCGTAAAATATTTCAACCCCTACTAAAATGTCTACTAAAAAACGCAAAGTTGATTCAGAGTGCCGTGCTTTTAATGGTGAATGGTGCTGGAAATATTTTTTTACAGTTGTTAAAGATAAACCAGTGTGTCTCTTCTGCAATAAAACTGTAGCAGTCTTCAAAGAATATAACATTTCTCGTCATTTTACATCTAAGCATAAGAATTCCAATTACGATGAAATGTCCCAATCAGAAAGAAAAAAAAATGTAAAAAGTCTTTGTAAAAGATTATCAGACCAAGAAAATGTTTTCAAGAAGGTAAACACTATCCAAGAAGAGCTACCCATGCAAGTTACATTGTAGCATACAATATTGCTAAAAATAATAAAGCTCTGAGTGAGGGGGAGTTTGTTAAACAATCCATGCTCCAAGTTTATGATGTTTTATGTCCAAACAAGAAAAATAATTTTGAGACTGTAAGCTTATCTCGAAAAACGGTGACTTCTAGAATTGAAGCCATTACTTCTAGAATTGAAGCCATTACTTCTAGAATTGAAGCCATTACTTCTAGAATTGAAGCCATTAATAAAAATTTTACATCACAATTAGAGTCAAAGATTGGCCACTTTAAATTTTGCTCTATAGCTATGGATGAAAGCACTGATATAAATGATACTGCTCAATTAGTATTATTTATAAGAGGTGTTGATGAGATCTTTGAAATTACCGAGGAACTGGCGTATATGCGTTCTTTAAAGAGAACTACAACGGGAATTTCAGGAAGGGTTTTTATCCATGAAAGTGCCTGTAACAAATATGTGTAATATTACGACCGATGGAGCACCAAATATGACAGGGAAAAAATCTGGATTTCTTGGACTCTTTAATCAAAACTATCCCTGAAACAATGTTGTTTTTCTACATTTTGTTATACATCAAGATGCTCTGTGTAAATCTGCATTGAATATGAAACCAGTGCTTGATGCAGTCGTGAAGCTTGTAAGCAATATTCGATCTCGTGGGCTTACTCACAGACAATTTTGAGATTTTCTTCAGTCCGTGCAATCTGAATACTCTGATGTACTTACTGCATTACACGAAAGTAATGTGACTTAGTGCAGGACTTGTATTCGAGTGAGTTTGGCAGCTGAAAGACGAAATTGTATCTTTCTTCCATGAGAAACAGTGTTCTGTGGAGTTCGAAATAGAAGATACAGAATGGTTATCGGACTTTGCATTTTTCACAGATCTCCTTTGTCATCTGAACAACTTGAATATCAAGATGCAATTGAAAAATCAATTTATCTACGATATCTGGACCCATCTCAAAGCTTTTGAACTAAAACTTAATCTGTTTGCTGGGCAACTAGCTAAGAACGACTTTTATTATTTCTCAAATTTAAATTCAATACCCTCAGTAAATAAAGAGAAGCTTAAAAATTATGAAGATTGCTTTAAAAAACTGCATTTTGAGTTCGAACGTCGATTTCAAGATTTCAGTACCATTCAAACAGAATTGGATATTTTTACTATGCCTTCTAACGTAAATTGTGAAGTAGTGAGCTCAAGCTTTGCTGCTTGAATTAATGGGGTAAATTCACGGTCACATGTCAGGTACCAAACAAACCGCTTCTGTTTAATTTTCAATCGTTCTGCGTATGTCGTGATGTCTGCCGATAACGTTGATGAAACCATTGTTTAGTAAATATTAAGTTAGCTGATCAATTATTAAAAACTTCTGCTTTTTTTTTAAAGATTTTATTTTGAATTATTTTCTCTAAATTTTCTTAGTTATATAATTTAATTTCTTATATTAAAATTTTAATTAGTATTTTCAATGGAATTATTGTTTTTGCATAATTAATTAACATCGCTTTTTAATTCGTTTGATGCCACTTTATTCTTTCTTTTCTCATATTCTCCCCCCCCCCCTATGGTAGTGTTTTTGAAAAATTACATATGTTCTTTTTTACATATTATTTAAATATTATTGAATGTCGAATCTTATGAATATAACTCCCCCAGTTAGTTCTTTTTAAAAATAATTATTACTCTTAGATAAGTTAATATTTTAAAGCTTACTAATAAATTTATTACATTTTTTTCTTATGTAATTACTTTTATAAATATTGAGACTTTGATGTTTTCAGTTTGCTTAGAGGAAAGAACATGAAACTCAAATTAGTATATATTGAATAAATTATGTTTACAATCTCAAATTATGAAATATAAAAGGTATATATACCTTTTTTTAAATCTTTGCAACTTATGAATCAATAATTTCATTAATTTGTAGAAATCATTAAAGGAAAACAAACAAAATCACGCTTTCATAATTTTTATTTACACATTACAATATATATATATATATATATATATATATATAAAATATATGTGATAATTATTTGAAAAAATAAAATCAAATGGATGTTTCAATGTACTTACTAATTCAAAAAACTATTTACTATTTATCAGCGTTTATTTTTCTAGACACTTAGAAATAATATAAACACAGTATGACAAGAATGTCAATGTAAAGGATGAAATCAATTTTATTCAACAGAAACATCCTGGATACTAAACAACAGTTTTTTTTATCACCAATAAAAAAATAATGTTGAACAATATACTTTTAAAGCAGAACATTTAGGAATTTTTTTTAAATGCTAGAGTTACATTGATAAAAATTACATTGAATGAATATCATAAAATAAAACAAAAAGTTACAATACAGTAAATTTAATAAACAAAAATAAGTTCATGATATATATATATATATATATATATATAGAGAGAGAGAGAGAGAGAGAGAGAGAGAGAAGTTAAATAGGATATAAAGAGGAGTTGAAAGAAACACTTTTATGCTTTTTCAGAATTATATAATTCAAAACTGATATGTTAAAGAAATAGAAAAAAAAAGTGAAACATGCATGTAATGAAGTTGGGAATAAAAATTATATAATAAATGCTGATATGGAAATTGATTTTCAATGAAAATACCTGTATTTATTAAAACAGAAATCACTGAGGTGCACAATGCTATAACATACTATGATAACAGTCAATTTCAGTTTAAATACAATAAATATTGACATTTCATTTTTAACAATAGAAAAGTTGTTTGATATGAATTCACTTTGAATCCATCACAAATCTGCAAATGTAATTAGAAAACTAGTAATATTCACTTCCACCTAAGTTTAGCATTATAGCAGTTGTTATTTTTGTAACAGGAGTTTTTTTACTTAAATTTATTAAATTTATACATTAATCAATTAATTTAAATTTATATAAGATTTTGTAGAAAAATGAATATAATATTCATGCAAACATTTTAAAACCTTCTAAGCATATTCAAAATTATCAGAAATTTCATCAAATGTGAATAAAGTAAATTAGAAATGCACTCACGATTTTATTTGATTATTTTTGACGGCAAATCGCTTACCGATTTCTTTTTCTTCGAAGAGTTTTTCTAACAAATTACTGGAGCAGCTATATTTAATAAATTGACACACACTGAATGAATTCCTCAAAATGATCGGAATATATCACCGCCTTCGAAGGCTTGAAAAAATCTATACCAACGCTATCAACTGAAGTCAGGATTGTTGAAAGGAAAATAAAGAAACATTTTATCATGACAGTCACTCTTGTGTTTCGCATTAAAGCATGCATCCATCAGCACACCAGTATTTCCTCTGTTAACACATAATAAGAGGAAAGAAAATGACTCAAAATTTTAGCTTCAAATGTAAACAAAAAATCCGCTTCATACTTGGCGGAGAACGTTAATGGCAGACTAATCGACAAAAGTGGTGCGGATGAAACTTAAATGTCATGCGCAGAAGTTCATGACATGTGACTTTTACGTCACATGAATTGACCCCATTGAATTGCAATCTAACAATCATCTCAAGCAGCTGTTTCTAAATATGCAAAAGTTAGAGTTTTAGAAATCTTTATCGAAAGTAAGTTTTCCAAATTTAATATCTCACTCCAAGAAAATCAGTTCTATGTTTGCTTCATCTTGTATATGTGAACAAGTGTTTTCATCTATGAAGCTTAGAAAGAATAATTTCAGAAGTAGACTGACAGATGAGCATTTAACCTCGTTCCTTAGAATCAGTGCATCTCACTTCGAACTTCAATATAAGGAACTTTTAAAAATGAAATCGCAATTTCATTCATCTCATTAACATATTTAAATTGTAGTACTAGTATATTGTTTTCCTCATTTTCAAAAATTTATCTTGGCCCCCGACCGAAAAAGTTTGCCCATCCCTGGCTAAAAGCAATATCATTATCTTGCGATAAGATCGGAAGAGCTCGGACTATGACTCTTTGTGAAATGGGAAACTCTCTGCATTTCATCAATAAGTTCCGCCGCCCGGCACAACTATTTGTGAGAGATCTGTTCCAGGAACGTATATCAACGTGTAAGAGACTTTCCCTATGCATGTTGAATTCTTTTTTGAGACTTTCCATTGGACAGATCGTATTGATTGTTACTATCTATTGTGATGCAAGACCAGTAATCGAAATATCACCAATAAGACCACGTCAAGGATTTGAATCACACCTCTCTGAAAAGTATTGATAACTAGTATTTGTGACTTTTTGATATTGGTTACGTAATAACCGCTCTTAAAATATTCGTCATCTCTACACCTGATATCACGCGTCGTCTTGTCTAGTGCTTCGACCGATATTTTATGACATTAATGCCTCTTCCCAAACAATAAATGAACATTTTTTTTAGTAATTTAGCGGTGCTGCTATGTTTTGAAATGTTACATACTCTTATAGCATCAGTGCAAACTTTTATGGGAAGTTTAAACGTCACATGTGTTGTTCTTCCCCTTACTAATAGTTTGGCTGCGATCCCAGAGGATGCAACAGCAAGAGCAATATTTCCATCAGATTTGGCAAATAGCAAATTAATAAAAAATGTTTTGTCCATGCCTCCAGGAGCACCCAGGAAAAACAGTTTGCCACACCTGTTTCTTATGCTGGATGTTATTCTATGATAAGCCTTTTTCTGATCCATGTTGAATCGTAGTTTTTAATGCGCAACAGTTTCTAACATCCGAGAAGGATCATACGACAACTCTCTTGAATATTTATTACTGCTTGGCTCTAGATTAAAGTTATCAGCTAAAGGAAGACCAAAGTCTCTGATAGATTTGTTTGCAAGAGATACTACTATTTTGTTGATTTCGATTAAAGCTTCATCAAATAGGCTTTGATTGTGTATGCTTTCTTGATGATTATTCCAAAGCGTCAGCAAATCAATTGCATTACAGAAAACATAATAATAGCAAACAAATACCTAAGTGATGTTGGCAAACTGTATAATGCAGCTTCTGATAAGGTATTTTCCCAGTGAGAATCGCTTTCCAACAATCCCATGGATCTGCACGCAGCTTGAAATATATTGCAAGTCCATCCACAGTTCTTAAATATTCAAAAGAAGTAGGTCCTTTAAAGACATGAAGTAAAATCCGTAGATGGAAGCATTCACTGTTCTTAGAGTGGATTACATATACTCGGCCAAGAGCATCTGATTTTTTAATGTTGTCATAACCATCGACTGGAATACCTTGCTTCCTACGTTGAAATTGCCTGTTAGTCGCATTCCAAGTATAATAACTAGGAACTTTGTCATAAGTAAGAGACTTGGCAAAATCATCTGCAATGCAAAACTAAAAAAAATGCAGTTAATGTCGTATCCGGGGATTGTTTACAATATCACTTGCGTTATTGGCTGTGAAATATACTCCCTGTCCGTTTTTTAAATGAATCGCAAGGTGAGCAATTGAAGGTGATCGCTCATGCACACTGAAAGACAAAATCCGCCACACTGCCTCTGAACTACAAATGTATCTACCAGATTGAAACTGCTGAATCTCATCATTGGAATTTGTACTAAAAGTAGCCTGGTCACTGTTTTATTGATATATTTATATGCATATTTTATTGATTTGACAGAACTGCATAATTCTACGTTAATGTGAGCATCAAAAATTTTCAGAACTGGACTGTAGGGAATAAATCCCATCGGTTATTCACTTCATTGTTATAGAGAAATTCCTCCACTATCTGCTTACAACCTGCTATATTTAGGGCAACCATCATCACCAGTTTTTCTGCAAGTATGAAAATGCTTAGGAAATTTTTTTGTGCATATTCCCTCTCGCATGTAAGTTGAATTTGGATTTAACGTGTCGCATAGACCATGAATCATGTGTTTTAACACAGTTTCATACAATATCGGAACCACTTGCTTAGGCGGCAACTCTGCAGAAATAACGCTGTCTATCAGATATCGATAGATTTTATTTTGCAGCCACTGTGGCAATCGAAAACTGATGAGCAATGAAAATGAGCACGCATTACTCACCACGCCTGCGATCGCTCTTTTCGCTCTGAAATGAAGCCACATTCGAACGTACGAATTGACATTAGAGTTGCATAATCCATGATTTTTTGAATAACAAATAATTTTGCTACTGTTATTTTTAAATATTTATTCCAAATATCTGTTACTTCAATCATATTATTAATTAAAAACTATTAATTAGTATTAAATATAAAATTTATTAATGGTAATTAATAATTTACTAATTTAAGTAACGTGTTATTGAATTAATTTTTCTATTTCAGCTTTCTTCTTAAATTTGATTTTTTTTCAAAACAATTTATTTAATTTCTTTATTGGAGTAAACCATTATCTCAAAAATTTTAATTAAATATTTATGTCATTTCTGTAAAATGTTTTGCTTTAGTTCTATATTCTACCAATAGCTGGCGCCAGCAGTAAACAGAATATTGCAATGAAAGTTATATCACAAGCAATTAAAAATTATGTTTATGGAATAGTGCATCATCAAATGCGAATATCGGAAGGTCAAGGTCACTAATGAAGTGGAACGGTGACTTCACACTTTCCAGTGAAATCACTGCTCCGATAAATTTCAGTGACATGCAATTCAATGATGCGATAATTCCAAGAATAACATGTCCGTTCACTTTTTTTTCTGTTCAAGGGACTTTCCCTATGCATGATTTAACTCTTGTTCGAGAACTTCCATTCGAGAACTCGAGCAAGTTCGAGAACTTGCTCGAGAACAAATCGTATCGATTGTTACTTTCTATCGTGATCCAAGACCTGTAATCGAAATATCACCAGCAAGATCACATCAAGGATTTGAATCACACCCCTCTTTGAAAAGTATTGATCACTGGTATTTGTGACTTTTTGATATTGGTTACGAAATAACCGCTCGTAAAATATTCGCCATCCCTATCGATATTGATGCGAGTTGATATTAAATTAAATCAATCAGTCATCAACACTGGAGAGCGCCAATCTGAAAAATACTAAAACATTTAATTAGTTGAAATTATTTACAGAATTATATACAGGAATTTTAGTATAAACATTTTCTATGGAGCTGTAACACCACACGTCGCCAAGTTCGCCGAAAAAAGTTTCGATTTCGTTTTCAGGAATTCCAGGAGTTGAGTTATCTCAGTAGAAGTGAAAGTGCTTTTCGTGACATACTCCCCACCTTCAGTTTCACCACACTAGAACTCAATTCCCAAAGAAGAAATGTTCTAGAGATCCAAACGATGAGGAGCACGTAGAGTTCGGCCATAGCGGGTGATTCGCCGAGGTTGAGAAGTGGGTAATAGTTCTTCCGGAGAGACAGGCAATGGCGATGTTGTTTCCTGAGAGACGAGCACTGGTGCTGATGAATCACTCGGATTATGGTTCACTCCTTCGTCACAACTGGCGGGCGATTGCGAAGATCTCTGTCAATGAAAGAACTTACTTCAAGAGGATAGAGGCGCTGAATAGATCGAAATAAGTCTCCTTGCTTGGTGCGAACTTTGACAAAACGCACTATTCCGTCTTTTCCTTTGATTAATTCGACCACTTTTCCAAGAGGCCAACTGATTCTTTTAGCCGTGGTTTCTAATAAAACTATATCTTCTATGGAAAAGAGGTAGCTGTTTCGTGATTTTTTCTCATAACTTCTAAGATGCCCAAGATACTCAGACCGAAACCGTTTTCTTAGATCTTCACGAAGTTTAAATCTATAAAGATATCTTTTTTGCAAACTTGTAGATTCGATTTTATCCATATCTGGAACTCCACTCTCTTTAAGGTCTCTCAGAAACATCGCTGTAGTTCCAGGTCTTCAGAAACATAAGTTATTGGCCTGGAATTAATGACATTTTCACAATAGCAAAGGAATGTTGAGAGCTCCTCATACTTTAAGCAAGCCTTGACGAGGACTTTTCTTTAGATGGTTTTCATTAGACTAATCAATCTTTCCCAGAACCCTCCCCACCATGGTGAGCTGGGCGGGATGAACTTCCACCGTATTCTTGACACAGATGTGTCGCTTTTGATTTTTTGCCAGCCCCCTCTTCCCAGAGTGTGCTGGATCCATGAAAATTAGAACCGTTATCAGTATAGATGATAGAAGGTCTTCTTCTTCTTGAGATAAACTGATGTAAAGAGAGAAGGAATTTTTCCGTCGTAGGTGATGTTACTAATTCAAGATGTGTTCTTGACACAGATGTGTCGCTTTTGATTTTTTGCCAGCCCCCTCTTCCCAGAGTGTGCTGGATCCATGAAAATTAGAACCGTTATCAGTATAGATGATAGAAGGTCTTCTTCTTCTTGCGATAAACTGATGTAAAGAGAGAAGGAATTTTTCCGTCGTAGGTGATGTTACTAATTCAAGATGTGCTGTGAAGTAAACTGCACAGGTAAATAAAATAATCCAAGCTTTGGATCCATCCTTTAAAAACAAAGGACCTGCTAGATTAATACCAGTAATTTCAAAGGTAGAAGAGTCCCTTAAACGGTCTTTCGGCAAAGGTGCAGCTTGTATCTCGGGATGTTTAGCCTCAAATCTTTTACAGGTGATGTTGATTTAATTTAAGGATTGAAACGACTTAGAATCAAAAGAATGTATAAATTCTGGTCAGATTCAAATAAAGGAATATGAAGACAAATAAAGGAATGACTCACCTCAACCAAGGATCGATATTTATTTGGCAGCGATTCAGGGGCATTCAGAATAAGAATGAATTTCAGATTTAAATACAGCGAATAGAATTTTTGTATACAGCTTTCAAACTACACATTTTCGTGCGCGTGTACAGAAAGCACCCGTTTCATCCAAGCATCTCCTAAGAATGCCAGTCCCTAAAAAACAACAAAAGTTCTACGCTCTGGTTTTTTCATTGCGCCATCTGTTGATATTCAAGTGAATCACCAGGTGACACAAGATTTTAGGACCCTGCGAATTTTTTTTGCGACTTCTAATTAACCAATAATGTTCTATCAAACTTGACATTAAAGTCTGAATTCCACAATGAAATAGAGTTTTTTGGTTATGCATAATCATTTTATGAACTGCCATATGATCAGGAGGTAGAAGGATAGGATATTTGAAATTTTCAAAATCCTTCCTCATTAAGATCTGTGCCTTGATTCTAATGAGACCTTTGGGATCGACGAAGGTTTCGAAGTCTTTCTTCACTGACTGTTCTAAATGAGGTCTTTTTATCTAATTTTCCAAATTATGGTTTCAGCTTCTGACAGTTCTTCAATTTCCAAATTTTGTGAGGTTACAGAGTCGCCTTTTTACAATTTCTGACAAATCTAAGTATCCAGGATGTAATTCTCACGATCTTCTTGAAAGATTAAATATTGGTTAAGTAATCAAATTCTTCATTCTTTGTAGCTGCCAAAGTAACTATAGTCTTTTTCTTCTCCGAATTTATGATTTCTTTATCGACCATAGCTTCACTAACTGGGCCAATGCTTCTCATCTTGCTTCAGCCAAGATGGGCCATCATGCCAGTGTTGGCTTAATAAAGTGACCACAGAACATCCTCTTAAAGGTAAGTCAGCTGGATTGAATGTTCCAGGAATATGATTCCACTCACCTTTTGAACTATAGTTTCTTATTTCTCTAACACGGTTCATGACAAAAACTCCCCATTCTTCTTCATTTTCAATCCAATGTAAAGCATTCATTGAGTCCGTCCAATAAAATGTAGTTACATCTTCCATGTGCAAATCTCGTTTGATTGTTGTCATGAGGCGTATTCCTATAGTACACGCGAGCAATTCCAGTCTGGAAACTGTTGCAGGTTTCAATGGAGCTACTCAGAATCGTGACTGTACGAGTTAACAGGAAATCCCTTCTTCATTTTAGTCTCTCAAATATATGCAGGTTGCATACGCTAATTGAGAGGCGTCACAGAAAACGTGGAATGATAGATTGTTTCTTTCTTTAAGATTTACTACCGGTCTTCTATGGATCGTTAAATTATCAACATAAGTTAAATCTCTTTTCAGTTTCAAAAATTTTTTGGCAAGTTCATCAGACAGTTCAGCATCCCAAGACAATTTAGCTCTCCAACAGTCTTGCATCAAAATTTTAAATCTTAAAGTCCCAGGACTCAATATTCCAAGAGGGTCAAACAGTTGATTTGCTGATGATAATGTCGATCTTTTAGTTAATGGAATTGCATTAAAAAATCTTGTTTATAAGCACATCTTAATGTGTCCTCTTTTGAATTCCATTCAAGTCCCAACACTGAAACATTTCCTTCATGTGCAGGGGATTCTTCACCAGTTAGATGGGAGGTGGATTTGTCTTCATTAAATCTCCATCCTCTCAAATCAAATTTAGCACTCATCATTATTTCCGTTGAGTGTTCAATAAAGGCTTCTGCTTCTTCCCTGATATCTAAACTTCTGACACAATTCTCAACATATATAGAAATCTTCAGTTTTTTTCGCTACCCCTTGAAGATATTCAGGGACATGATCTAGATGGTACGAAGTACTTTCCAAAGAGGAAAGGACTTGCATTTATTCCAAATACTACACGTTTATGGCGATAAATCTTCAATTTATTAGGATCTCCGTTTTCAAACCATAAAAATCTTAGATAGTCTCTGACCTTGTCATTAATACTTATCTGAAGGAATGCTTTCTTGATATCAGCGATTATGCCAAACACTCCAGGTCGGATTGGATTGGATTTGTGGATTTTAATGGCGCAAGAGCCAATTCTGACCATACTGCGCCAACACTCCAAGTCGGAATCTATTCAAAATGTTCGGAATCAGTTCCACTAAATTAGGTATTTTTTCAAGACAGCTGTTCAGAGATAATTCATTCTCCTGCTTTGCTGAAGCATCAAATACCGCTCGAATCTTTGTTGTTGAATTCTCTTTGATCGTGGCCCGATGAGGTCAGTACGTGCAAAGAAGATCATCTAATCTTGTTATATCCATAGGTCCTATTATTTTTTCTTTCAGCCATTCGTGGAAGACATCTTCATAGCTCTCTAGCAAATTCTTTGCTTGAGTAATCTTAATTGTTCCCTTGAGTCTTCTTTCCGCAATCATTCTATAATTGGCAGGTGGCTGCATCCCTTCCAACCAGGGAAGAGACACTTCATACCGGCCATCAGGAAGTCTCTTCAGTGTTTTCAAGAAATACTGCATGGATGCTTCTTCCTTCTCCGTCTTTGATTGTTTTTCAGCTAGATCTTTGATTCCTATGATATCAAGATTCCATAAATCTGTTTCAGAAATTCCTCCTGCAAGCATTGAAGTAACAATCAGATCTGTGTTTCCATCTCCCTTTTCTCTTCTTGTACGACCCATGACCGTCCATCCTAACTTTGTTTCGATGGCAACTCAACCAGAAGGTAAGAGCTTATAACCTCCGGTCAGAAGCTTTCCGGCAACATCTGCTCCAATCACTAATTCTATGGGTCCATGGTGTTGATCACTCAAATGGATATTGTTTTCTGAAAGTTCTTTCATCCACATACCATCCGCAACGGGTGGGATTGTTGCACAGATTGTTTCTTGGCCGAGGACTTCAAAGTTACACTTGTAAGTCAGATCGAAGTCCGTGAGGAATGCTCTATAAACGTCGTGATGACAGACCTCTGTACTCGCTCCACCAAACAAGGAATGTCGCAGACTTTCTCTTCGGTGGGGTTGGTAATTCAATCTCTGCGCCGTACTTTTCAAAATGTACGATCTTTGAGAAGCTGAGTCAATTATTGCTCTAATCTTCACTTTACCCTTTTCTCCTCTTAAGTGAACTACAAGAGTCTGCAACAAAACATGAGGTGAAGACGAAACTATTGACAGCGTCTGATCTTCTACGGGAATATCATTAACAGGTTTAGATTTTGTTATTTCCTTGGGAGACTGGGTTTGATTATTATTGCATAAAAGATGATGATGTAATCTTCCACAGTTTAAACATTTGATTCTGGATTTACAAGAGATAGAAATATGATTAATTTTCAAACACCTAAAGCAACCACCTTTTTTCCTTAAAATATCTTTCCTTTGATCACCTGGTAAACTTTGAGCATATCTACAGTCAGCACTAAAATGATTCTTATCACAGAATATACATTGAGAATTCTTCGAGGCTGTATTGCTTTGTACTGAGATATAGAGTTCCATGCCCGTGGTAATATTTTTATTACGATTAAAAGAAGACTTAATTGCTTGATTTTTCTTGTTCTTATGTTCTAGCCCAAACCCACTTTTGGCTAAGTTAATCTTCTCTTCACTCTCAATTTCATTTCCAAGGAATTTCATTAATGTTTCTAACTTGTTAAATATCTCATCTGATTTAAATGTTATCGAAGACAAATGTCGTTCCCAAATTCGTAAAAGATCAATAGGCAAACATGACTCGACCAAAGGGTAAAGCATGGACGCATACTTATCACTTGTTACACCCAGCATCTTCAAAGATCTTAGCTGAGTTTCGATTTTGTCGTACAATTTAATTAACAGAAGTTTATGTTCATTATTCAGAGTATTATTTAATACCAAGCTCAAAAGTTCCCTTACATAGACCTCCGCTAAGACATCCTCTCTTCCGAAACGCACTTTTAAACATTCGATGTCTTTATAGTTTTCAGCCATGGGGGGGAAGACTCGACAACCTCTCTAGCTCTTGAACCTTTAAGGGCTGACTGTATCAAGTACTGATATTTATCTTCATTCGAAATATCAGGAGCTGAATTTATTTTTTAAAATAATCCCCAGAAAGATAACCAGTCCTTTAAAGTCCCATCAAATTTTTGAAATTCAATCTTAGGCAACTTAAAATTTCTTTTTTCACTAATTGAATGTGCATCAATTTCACTGTCAGATCTATTTATGCAGCGTTCTAGTTTCGTTTTAAAATATATGAATTTATCTTCATAAGATTCGGCACTTTCGATTTCGTCACATATGCTTCTCTCGGTACACGTAACATCACTCTTGATTAAATCAAGTATATCTTTATCTAAGTTTTGAATTTTCAAATATTTCTCGGTTAACTGACTCAAGTTACTAAAATACAAATCAGAATCATCTACATTCGTTTTCAAAAATAATTCCAATTTTTCAGTAAATTTAGTAAAACAGCCACTATAAGAGCCTCTCAGTTTAATTAATGTTTCCATTTTTAATGCTAATACAGGGTGTTGCCGAATTCGACTGACAAATTCAGAGGGGTGATAGTAGGTATCAAGAAGATAAGGAATCACCATTCAACATGGGGTCCCAGACGTCGTTTAGGGGTTGAAAATCGCAAAAATATAGGAAGTCGACGAACTTTTGGAAAATGTAAAAAATTAATTAAAAAATAACAAATGGTGTTTCAATTATGAATTTTTTTTAAGTGAAAGCACATTCTTACAAGTAACATGCCGATTTGATGAACCAGGGGGCCATAAATTATAGAAAACAAAAAAGTAGTTTAGAACCCTTACCTGCAAAAATATTAAAACTTAAAAAAATAAAATAAATAAAAGCTTGAAAATATAAGGAATTTTATAATCTTTAATTTGATATAAGTCTGTAGTGTGAAAACTGAGGAAGTTTTCATATTCGAGAAAAACTAAAATGGTTGTCGGGAAACGTCGCTGTAACATCGACACCAATGTTTACAGAAGGTATTGCAAAATTCTATCGAAAAATTCTGAGGAGTAATAGTAGGCAACGAGGCGATAAGAATTTTCAAAGAAATCTAAAATCTCAAACGACGTTGAAAATTTATTTGCTGAAATAGAGATACAGCATACATTTACAGCACAGACCTTTTAACATAAGAAAGGAGACGATGAGAAACTTTTATAAAAATTGCTCAATGTTTAGGCCGCGAAGGTTATTACACAACCGACAACGATGTTTAAAGGACCACCGGAGGCGCTCAAACATAATAGATGTGCGTGCGATTTCTCCAGCAGCAACGACGATCCGTGCTACGAGAATTCCACTTTATCCAAAGTGTTTGATAAACAAGAGATTTCATGTGGCCCCCGAAGAAGAAATCCATTGTATTGTGGTCCGGAGAACGTGGAGGCCAATCAACCGGTCCGCCGAGTCAAATCCATCTCCCAGGATATGTATCATCTAGGTAGTTACGCAGAGAATTAAAAAAAATGCGCTGGTGCCCCATCATGCATTAACCACATGTTCTGACGTGCAATGGCCGGTATTTCCTGCAGTAAATCCGGAACCGCGTGTTGCAACAAAATAAGATACTTTGAGCCACTGTGGCGTTCGGACCCACATTTGACATCGTTATTTTGAAGGATCCTGTCTCCCGCAACCGTCTATTAATATTTGCAAAGGTGCTGTGGTGTGGACAACGCCTACTTGGATATTGCTATTGGTATATTCTTTGTACTGGCCCTCCATTACCATCCGCTCGGTCGTAAATTAAATGCATATCCTCATATTTGGCATTCCTAAAATTTGACACGCTGTTTGCGAATGAAACTTATTGACTATCAATTCTGCACCGCTCTTTAATGAATACAAGATGCTTTTATATTCCTCGAACCATCAATTATGCAATGTTCGCTGCTTTTATATTCCTCTAACGCATGGAAAATTTACATACGAGAATGCTTCTTCTTCTCGACTACCTTGTTCCAAATCCTTGCAATTTTAGGGCCATTCTCTTCGCCAAGCTACTTGTCTCTTAATGTCTGTTTTTGCGATTTTCACAGAATAAATGTCTCCTGCAACCATAAGTTTTTATGATAATTTTTCATCTCCTTAATGCCTACTATCACTCTCTAAATTTACCTTCCGAATTTGGCAACACCCTCTGTAAACATCGGTACCGATGTTGCAGCGATGTTTCCTGGCAAACATTTTAGTTTTTCTTGAATATCTTAAAACCTCTTCAGTTTTCACACTGCAGACTTATATCAAATTATAAATAAAATATTCTTTCTGCAGCAAAATAAGCAATTTTCCACTGCAGACTTATATCAAATAAGAATAAAATTTCTTATATTTTCAAGCTTTTATTTTTCTTAAAGTTTTAATATTTTTGCTGATAAGGGTTCTAAACTATTTTTTCGTTTTCAATAATTTACGACCCCCTGGTTCATCAAATCGGAATGTTACTTACATGAAAATAGCCTTTAAGAATGTGCTTTCACTTTAAAAAAATTCATAGTTGAAACACCTTTTGTTATTTTTTTATTAATTTTTTACAGTTTCCAAAGTTTGCCGTCTCCTTATATTTTTGCGATTTTCACCCCCTAAACGTCGTTTGGGACCCCATATTGTACGGTGATCCTTTATCCACCGGATGCCTACTGTCACCTCTTTGAATTTATCGGTTGAATTCGGCAACACCCTGTATACTAATTTAAATGCTAATAAAACTGTGAATAGATTCTCAATACAACATACACTCTTATTTTTGTTAATAAAATGTAATATTAAATTCAATAAATTCTATTCATAAGGAAATGCACAATTCAAAACATATAAACATTCAGACGTATTCTAGTTCTTAAATTAAAAGCTTTCCAATAAAAAAAATCTTCCGAAAAAGAATAATAAACTTCCAAGTAGAATGCAATCAATTCTAAAACCAACATTCAGTTAATTCAGCATCAGAATAACTTTTATAACGTATGTTCAGGATTATCACAATCGAATAAATTTAACCATTCTAGATCTTTATTAAAGGATACTGCAAACTGTCATAGGATCTGTGAATTTCAGATATTTTTATGCCATCAAAAACATAACTTGTAAAAAGAACCAAGTCTCGCAACTCAGTTCTTCTATCGTGAAAAGTTGTGAGATCCATGTAATACCAAGTCGGTCAATTTATTCAGTCCCTACTTAAGGGTCCTTCTGTCTTAAATTATTACGTAATTAGCTAACCTAACAACATCTTATAGTGACCATATCAATATTAAAAATCTTTTATGGTTTAAATAAAAAGATTGACTTGGCCATCGCACTAGACAATCTAATTTAACATAATATGCTAATGTAATCTAATTTAATGTAAAGATACATTGTGTTTTCATGCGATGGCCAAGTCAATCTATTTGTTTAAACCATAAAAGATTTTTAATATTGATATGGTCACTATAAGATGTTGTTAGGTTAGCTAATTACGTAATAATTTAAGACAGAAGGACCCTTAAGTAGGGACTGAATAAATTGACCGACTTGGTATTACATGGATCTCACAACTTTTCACGATAGAAGAACTGAGTTGCGAGACTTGGTTTTTTTTACAAGTTATGTTTTTGATGGCATCTCATTTCTTTTTGTAGATAATTCTTTTCTTATTTTTGTATGTAGTCTTCCTCTTTTTCTTTTCTGGTACTACTTTTTGAGCTTCAGCTACAGTTTTTCTCAAATTCCAATCCTGTCTCTATGGGTTTTTCTCCTAAGCTTTGATGTTGCAATTTTTAACTTCTGGATGGTAAATGCTTCTTAGTCTGTTGCATTCACAAATTGAGGAATCCTGCACTTTAATACTTCCAAAGTCGACATTTATTAGATGTAAGCCGTCCACCGTTTTACAGTAATCTGTATTGGATGCCGAGCCAGTGATCCCAGAGATTGGTGATAAACTTGGCGACCATTTGGCGACTTGGCGACGAATTTGCCGACAAAATGGATAATGCTCGAAACTTCGAGAAATTTATCGATCCGTCCATTATTACATGCATATTTTAGTTTTTCCTTGATTTGTACACTAAACGCTAATTGTATTCTAAATTTGAAGCTTCTATGTCTGCTAGAAGTTCCTTAGAGTTTTGATGATCGGTCAGTCAGTCAGTCAGTGACAAAATTCACAAACTTTGACTAATTATAATTCTTAAACTACTAGTTCAAATTTAATGAAATTTGAAATATGCCCTGTTTATATAATGCCTACTTGGTTACTGAAAATTCAGGCTTCTAGTTTTATTCACAACGAAGTTATAGGGGGTCGAAAATGGCCTTAACTGCTTCGAGAAAAGGATGGTACGACCGTGCCGCTTGTTTCTGCTCGACTTGGCGGGGCACTGCCGTGCTCCCAGATAAGGCTGTTATCTCGGCTACACAATACAATATCTCTTCTGTGAAATTCTCGCCCAGTTATCACAACAGCTACTTCACTGGTAGTTGGAGCATTATATCTGCCTTCGATGTTCACCAACTGGTACTTTATCAGCATGTATGATAATTTTGAAGTCAGGTACATCAGGCGAGACACTTCCCATTGCTGCTTTGAAGGCCTACAAGTAATTTTTAATATTGTGCAACATTTCTTGTAAAGTTATTATCAAAGAATAATCAAGAGTTTGCCGAGCTATGTTACAACGTGTCAAAGCTTGTATTTCAGGACCAGTAATAAAATATATCTGAAGGAATTTGTGATTGTTAGGTTGTAGTGGAAAGAGAGAACCAGCCAAATGGTAGACTTGATCATGTACTTTAAATGTTGGCCAAAGCCATCACATGCGCCTGTGCACTCATAAATGAAGTCATTTGAAAAGGATTATTATACTGGCGTATGTTCTTCATAAATTCTTTAGAAGCAGGATGTTCATTAGTAAGAAGTGAATGTAATGGTTCAGGAGGAGAGGGGGGGGGTGATTTCTTCTAATTTAACTTTTCCTTGTAAAAAACACATGCCTTTTGATTCATCTTTCCATTTTAAAGCTGATCAATATAGTCAGACTACAGACATTGTTCCAATTGAAACCGAAGCATCATTTCTGTAATCCACACATGGATCGTATTTCAGAACGGAATACTCCTTTTCAAACCAAATATCAGGAACGTTTGTCTTTTCACTTCTTCCCCTCTGTCTCAAATTTAAATGTCTTTCTCTGTCAGCAGACAGGCGATCATTTAGCCTCAGGAGATTCATTCTGTCTCAGCATTTCAGTTGCAGTGCTATTTAAAGAAAGACGGTTATTTCGCTCATGAGAAGACTCTCCTTCCCTAAGTGTGGATATTATTTCTCTGATATTCGCTAAACGAACGTTTCTCTCCTCTTCATTTTCCTTATCGCGCAACAAACGAAGCTTTTTGATATTTAATGAGTTCCGGCCAAGATTGGATTTCCTTCTTTTGGACATAATAAGATTTGAATCGCTTTTTAAAATCAGACGTAAACAAAGAAATGTATCGCATATGAATATCACAGCTCTTGCTATTTGCACATGCGAAGTTTGAGGTTTCCGCGCATGTGCCGATAAGTGCAAAGCAGATATCGCTGTTTTATGTATGCGTGAATCATAGTAGGAAAATAATTAAAATCGCAATCATAAAACTCCATTTTTTTTTCACATGACTTCAATATACTAAAACCTTTCCTAAGATATGCCCTATAAAATCGCACAATGTTTTCAATATTCAAGCATCTCTTGAGTTTTTCGATTTCAAACATGCAGACTTTTTCAGTAGACTTCAATTGATACAATGTATAAATATAATTATAATCGGAATCAAAAATACTAATTTAAATATGACAACCCTTTTGTTTGAGCACGCACGTATGCGTGAGTAATTCTTAGTTTTTTTATGTGTAAAAACATTTCCTCACTAAATTATGGTTTGCATATCAGATTGTTTTGGAGAAAAAGTGAAATTAATTTTTAAATTAAATGAATTTCTTCTTTGCAAAACTGATGCCTACGTAAATGACATAGAATAAAAAAACTTTTTTAAATCAATTTTCTTCATAACATGCCAATTTTTCTATAAGAATTCAGACTTAAAACGTGAAAGCATTAGAAAAGTATTATTTCAAATGAAATTTCATCCAGATACTTTTTGTTAAAAGAGACTGGACTGGTAAAAGCAGGCCTGAAACATTGTCTTACTTTCTTGTAGTACTTTCACTTTTTGAAAATGGCAATATGTAAAAATCAGAATCAAAATAAAAGGATAGAACGAAGTTGCTCTGAATTTAGATGTCTGATCATTTTTACTTTTTAAAAGCTTTATTAGGAGAAAGAGAAACAGTTTGTTTCTGCAAATATCAACATTTGGTGACCTCGGTACGTGATTTATGAAAATAAGCAAGAAAAATACAGGTCAGGCAATTTATTTATCTTTTAGTAACGGATGCTTTGAGCGTCCAAGGTCAGACGATCTATTACATTTTGCTTTCGTGTTTTGTCTAAGTTTATGGAAATGGAAGCACTAATTCAGAGACGAAAACCCTTTAGAGCATCTTTTACGAGAATATGTAATGGAATTAAACTTGAAATAGATAAAGAAAACCCGGACGAAGAATTTGTAAGATCAAAATTGACAACTTTAGAACGTTTGTCGGAAGAACTTCGTTCTTATGATATTCAAATTTTAGATTCAGAATATTCTTCTGAAGAGCAATTTAACAGTGAGTAGGAAAGCGTCGAAGAATACAAAGAAAAATTAGATATAATTAAAGTTAAAGTTGAAATGTTCTTTTCCCGCCAAATCGCACAATCCGTCGCCAGTGTGTCTCCAAACTTAAACAAACGAAAACTCAAGCTGCCTGAAATAGTATTAAAATAATTCGGTGGGGACATTAAAGATTGGTTGCCATTTTGGGGGCAATTCCAACGAATTCGTGATGATAAAGAAATTCAGAACGAAGATAAATTTCACTATTTGATCTAAGCTACCATACCTGGTACTAGACCGCGTGACATTGTAAATAGCTTCCCGGCAACCGCGGAAAATTATCACAAAGAAATAGAAAGCTTGAAAAATGGATTCGGGCGGGAAGAGCTTTTAGTGGAATTTTATATCCGCGAATTGTTAAGTCTAATTATTAAAAATGTAACTAAGCAAAGAAAAAGGTGCAGTGTGTCCGAGCTGTGCGACAAATTAGAATCCTATTTATGTTCGTTGGAATCAATTGGAATGACAAGCGACAAATACGCTGCCATGTTATTTCCACTCGTTGAATCGTGTATTCCCGAGGAGTTATTAAGAATTTGGTTGAGAAATCATGCATCAATAATTACAGAAGAAAATACTTATTCCAAAAAATTAAAACAATTATTGTTATTTTTTATTTAGAAATGAAGTTGAGGAGAGCAGAGAATTTCTCTGGCAAAAGCTGGGTTTAAATTTGATTTTGGTGCACGAAACGAAGTTAGAAGGGATAAAAGGTTCCAAAATGAAGATTCCATGCCTACTGCGAATGAATTATTCTCAGGCCATAAGAAAACATTTAACCTTGGGGGAAATAACTCTTGCATATTTTTTGAGAAACAACATGAAAGCCAAAATTGTTTTGTGGCTCAAAAAATGACTTTAACTCAAAGGAATGATGAAATTAAGAAGAGAAATGGATGTTTCATCTGCCTAAAAATTGGACATAGGACCAAGCAATGTAGGTCAACTGTTCGATGCTTGATATGCTTAAAAAGACATTGGGCTGTAATGTGTCCAAACTTACAAATATGTAAAAAGAAAGATGATGATAAAATTAAGGAGGTATCTTTAAGGTAAGGAGGTATCTTTAATAAGTACCAGTTTTAGTTATCCAGATGAAGTGTATTAGTGAATATCGAATCTAATAAAATGCAGAAAACGGTAAGGGCACTCATTGACACTGGATCACAGCGTTCATATATATTAAAAGGAACGGCTGAAGAAATTGGGCGCCATTCAAATGGAACAGAAACTTTGATTCATGCTCTTTTTGGAGGAGCCACAACAAAGAGAGAAACCCACAAACGTTATGAAGTGTCTCTTAGTAGCCTATATGACAATCATTCTAGAATATTAAACCTGTTGGAACAATTAAAGATTTGTGAACCAGTTTGACCAGTTACCAGTTTGCAGCCTAGACCATGAATAGAAGAAATGAAACAAAAAGTTATCACTGTCTCTGATGTTGGAAGAAAAGATTTGAAAATAGAAATCCTTATTGGAGCAGACGTCGCAGGTGCATTATTAACGGGAAAAGTTCACAAATTAGAAAACGGATTGGTTGCTGTGGAATCTTTGCTCGGATGGACAGTTATAGGTAGAATAAATTATTACACTTCAGAAAGTAATGTGTCTATGTCCTCCCTGATAACGTCCATGTTGGTTCACAGTAGCGACTTAGAAAACTTGTGGAAACTAGAGGCATTGGGAATTATAGATTCCAAAGAAAATAGAAGTGATGTCGAATTACAAGAAGCAGTATGGGATCAATTTCACAAGACCCTAAAAAGGACAGAGGATAGATATGAAGTCTCTTTACCTTGGATCAAGGAGAAAGACAAATTACCCAGAAATAGAGAAATAGCGAAAAAAAAAAAAAGACTAATTTCCACAACAAAGAAACTCATGTTGAAAGATAAAACAGAAGTTTACAATGCAGTGTTCGAAGAATGGGTTAAATCCGGAATAATCGAAGAAGTACCAGAAGAGGAGAAAAGTGTGCACAGCCATTACCTTCCACACAGGCCGATATTCAAAGAGAACTCTGCAACATCCATAAGACCAGTTTTTGACGCTTCATGTAAGCAGAAAGATTTTCTTTCCTTACCGACTGTCTCACAAAAGGTGAAAATTTAATTGAATTAATACCAAGCTTGTTTCTTGATTTCAGACGAGGAAAAATAGAGATCAAAAAAAGTTTTTCTTCAGATATCTATTCAAAAAAATGATCGTGATTTTTTGAGATTTCTGTGGTAGAAAAACTCTGAACAAAAGGAAATAAGAGAATTTCGACACTGCAGGATAGTTTTTGGGCTAAAATGCAGTCCATTTTTATTAGGTGCAGTGATTAATTCGCATTTGGATCAGTGTGACATTTCTCTAAAAGAAACAGCTTCAAAATTGAAATCTTCATTTTATGTTGATAACTGTGTCACTTCAGTCAATTCGAATGAAGAAACAGAAGATTTTATTACAAAGTCAACTCGATTGATGGCAAGTGGTAACTTCGACATGAGAGGGTGGGAGCAGACAGAGAATAGAATGTGAAATCGACAATAAGTGAACCACTAAAGGTTCTTGGTTTTATGTGGGATAAGTTTGAAGATTCACTGTTTTGTGACATACCTAATGTCGACTTAGATGACATCATAGTGACAAAACGAAACGTGTTATCAATTGCACAGAGAATCTTCGACCCAATCGGTTTTAGCTGCCCTTTCACGCTTCGACCAAAGATATACTTGCAAAATAGTTGGGAAACTAAATTAAGCTGGAATGCAGAGCTGCCTGAGGAAATCAAAAGAAAATTCTTGAAATGGGTTAAGGAATTGCCCTTGTTAGCATCAGTAAAGATTCTTAGGGTGAGTTTTTCTGACCGGTGGGCAGTCTTTTGGCCTCCATACATTTTCCGATGCTTCACAGGGATCTTATGCGAGTGTAGTATTTTTAAGAAGCCAAAAATCAGATTAAGTCGAAGTGACATTATTGCAAGCTAAAGCCAGAGTAGCTCCGTTGAAGAAAACAACTATACCAAGACTTGAATTGCTTGCTTGTCTTGTTGGAGCAAGATTGGCTTCATTCATTAAGAAGAACCTCAAGGTCGTAATTTCAAAAGAGTATTACTGGACCGACTCTTCGACAGCACTCTTCTGGATAAAAAATGTAGAAGCTTGGGGAACGTTTGTGAATAACAGAGATTCAGAAATTAGGAACCTGACAGACTTTAGAAATTAGCTCCATATACCTGGTACAGAAAATCCAGCCGACATGCCATCAAGAAGAGGCTCAGTGAAGAAATTTATTGAATCCCGATGGTGGGAGGGACCTCATTGGCTGGAAATGTCGGAAGAAGAATGGCCTCGTTCTGCGCCAATCGATGACAAAGTGGAGGCTAACAAAGAAAAATGTGGAGAAATAATGACGTCATTAAACCATGTTGATGATTTTTCTTCACGAGTTTTCAACTACTTTTCAAAATACACGAAAATACTAAGAATGATACACATACTTGGATACACAGATTTATAGGAAATTGCCAGAAGACAAAAGTAGAAAGAGTAGACAGCGAATTAAAGGCCAATGAGCTAAAAATGGCAGAGAAATCTATCGTAAAGATTATTCAACATGATTCATTTTCTTCAGAAGACATAAAGAAGCTGAAGTCACTTAGTGTGTTCAAAGATGAGGAGGACAGTTTACGTGTTAAGACCAGGTTAATTGAAAGAAAGGACCATCACAATTTTATTTTCCCCATGTTGCTTCCGAAGAAGCATGCAGTTGTGGAGAAGTTGATACTTCATAAACATCTATCTTTGTCTCATGCCGGGATACATACATTAATCTCCAAACTTCGGGAAACCGTTTGGATTATCAAAAGCAGATCAACTATCCGAGGAGCTTTATCTCGATGTGTTAGATGCAGAAAGCATGAAGCTAAGGGACTGCAGACAGGGCCAACTACTCTGCCCGAAAATAGAGTTAGAGATGCTAAGATTTTCGAAATTGTGGGAGTAGATTTAGCCGGTCCACTAGTTTTGAAGAACAAAAGCAAAGCCTGGATCATATTTTTCACCTGTGCTGTTTTCAGAGCGGTTGATTTGGAACTAATTTTGACCCTCTCTACTCAGGGATTTTTACTTGGTTTTAGAAGATTTATTGCTCGTAGAGGGCGGCCATCCATAATTTACAGCGACAATGGTAGTAATTTTGTCGGATCCAACAATCTCTTTGAGTCAATTGATTGAAATATTGTTGGAAGGGAATCTGCCATACTTAAGATAGACTGGAAATTTAGTTCACCAGCAACACCATGGTGGGGCGGTTTTTGGGAACGACTTGTGCAAATGATTAAGAAATTTTTACGTCGTATCTTGGGCCAGGCGTCTTTAAGCTACGAAGAGTTAATGAGTATATTGTGCGACTGCGAATCAACTGTGAATTCCAGACCCCTTATACATGTGACAGAGGACTCTGACGATCTCATTCCTTTGACATCGTCCTTGTTTTTAGGCGAAACTCCAGAGTTTGGTGCACCAGACTTTGATCACCTAGATCGAATTGATTTGAACAAGAGACTTAGACATCTTCAAAGTGTGCGAGAACTTCTGAGAAGAATATTTAGATTGGAATATCTCAGCTTATTGGTTCAACGTCCATCAACGATGTTAATTTCTAGACAGATTAAAATTGGGGATATAGTTCTCGTCGAGTGTGACAACAAGCGCAAAGTGCTATGGCCTCTAGCCAAAGGTATATCCAGAAAAAGACGGCAACATTCGTGTTGTTCGTGTGAAAACCGCTTCCGGATAATTAGTTCGAATAATAAAGAAAATATTCTCCCTCGAAATACCTTCATATATGGAGTCAGATAAGAAAAATGAAACACTTGAAAAGGAAAATATAATTTCTGAATCACCGATGAACAATTCTGTTCCAGAGTTGTCCCAGAAGTTCAGAACTATCGTGACTAGACCTGGAAGACAAATTAAACTCCCATCCAGATTTATTACTTGAACTCTAACTAAGTAAATTTAAAGTTTAAATACTAAGAATTGGATTTTTAACTATGTAACTTTAGTTAGCTTCATAATTGTTTCATTAGTGTTTTGATTAATTTATGTGCCATTAATCAAAAGGTGGGAGGATTGTAAAAAGAGACTGGACTGATAAAAGCAGGCCTGAAATATTGTCTTACTTTCTTGTAGTACTTTCACTTTTTGAAAATGGCAATATGTAAAAATCAGAGTCAAAAGTAAAGGATAGAACGAAGTTGCTCTCAATTTAAATGTCAGATTATTTTTACATTTTTGAAAGCTTTATTAGGAGAAAGGGAAACAGCTTGTTTCTGCAAATCTCAACACTTTTCACTCTGTTTTTCGAAGTGTGTTAAATATGAAACGGCGCGTGGGTAAAAGATTTACGAAAAATCAGCAGATGATTTGCGCTTGTGAGGTCCGTCCATTATTCTTCCTCTTCCTCTGATTACTCGGCCGTTTACCAGGTTTCATGAGTCACCTTCTGAGAAAAAACACTATCTGAAAAAGAGGATCAATATCTTTCATTTAAATAGGCAATTACTAAACACGTGTTCTGATGTGAATATGTCTTTTCTTCACCACTCTTTCTGATATTTGCAGTTTCAATTTGTTTTCGGGTTCTTACATCTTTTCAAGTTTTTGTTTTAAATAAAAAATTGTAATCAGAGTAATTTTATTTTATTGTTCATCAAATTTTAAATTGACCAAAATTTAATTCACCAAATTTTAAATTTTAAATTAAATTTTAAATATTTTATAAGAATCTCTTTTGAAAACCGCTGACGAATATATTTGATTCACTAATCTTGATTGCGATTATTGTAAATTGAATTTAAAGTATTCTCAAAATATAATTTAGCTGACTTAATGTAAAAAAATAAAGCTAAAATGAAAGATCGCCGGAGACTACACGATTTTATGCAAAAAAGAAAGTTAATAAGGCATGCTTAAAAAAATTTGTTTAAATGACATTTAGTTTTACACTAGGAAAATTTTATTTTTTTCAAAACTTTATTCCAAGTAGTGATATAGAAAATATTATTAAATTTGTTTCCTATTTTATAATACCATTTGTTATAATTTGTATTTTAATGCAGTTGTGCATCGTTTAAGATTCTTATTTAATTATTATTTTATTGTAAAATCAAATTAGTCTCTCTTTTATTTTTATGTACATAAAAGAATATATGCATTCCTTTAATGGCAATGCAGCAGTAAATTTAACCCATACAAAAATGGTGAAAAAAGTTCAAACCCTAAGTTCTTCTACGGTAAACTTATAGAATAGTGTGGTAAAATAAAACTCTTAATGAAAAAAATTGAACAATTTTAATACAGTAAAAATCCTATTTTTCTGGAGGTTTCGAAAAGCAAATATAGTATTTGCAACATTTTAGTGAATACTATGAAGAAATGTGATATAATAAAAATTAATAAAAATTCAGAGTAAATAATTAATATTTTAATTCATTAATTCATTATGAAATCAAATCAGTTGTACTTATTCTTAAAAATGCACACACACAGAAAACCAGATGCAAATATTTTAATAACACAACAAGAAATAAATTCACCCCATATATAAATGTATACATATATATATTTTTTTTAATTTCAAGAATTAAATCTTTCTCCCTAACTTCGAGAAATAATTGGTACGAAGTCGTAACACTTAGACCCTTATCAAAGCAAGAAATGCAAATCTTTGTTTTTTTACTTAAGTTTTTCGCAGTGTTATATGAAACAACTGAGCATACAGTGTTATATGAAACAATCACCAATTGCTGCGTTTTGAAACTACAAAACATTTAAATTTTTTCTTAGAAATCGAGAAAAAGAAGGATCTATTCTTCTCACGAATCGAAAATTAGACACTATAAGCAACCGGTGTCCTGACACTGCTTTCGGTGGCTGGGAATTAATTAGCATTTCAACTGGAAGGAAAATCTACAAAAAGGGAAAGCAATATCTTTGCCCAATTTGTGACACTTAAAAGTAGTAAACGATATATATATATATATATATATATATATATATATATATATATATATATATATATATATATATATATATATATATATATATATATATATATATATATGATGATGATTTTTCTAATGCATTCATTTTCTTTTAATGATTATTTCTAATTGCATAAAAGAAATGAAGGTTTCTTTTACAAACATATGTATGAAATCACATCCATAAAAGTATGTATTTTTTATAAGAAATATATGTAGGAGAAAATTTTTAAAAACTTATTTTCAAAATGTATTTAACAGAAGAGAATATAAGATCTCTTTGTTGTATAATACGTGGAAAATAATCCACTTTAAAAAAAAGAAATTTCCTTTTTATTTTATTATTATAAAGTTTATGATTCTCTGGTTATTGTGCCATGAAACCTCGTAATAATTACGAGAAAATGCTTCGTTATCAAAAACAGCAGAAATGAGATAGAATTATCAAAAACTGCTACTACAAATTGAAATAAAATGAATCTCAAGTTTCCTCAGTATTGATATTTTTACCTTGAAATATTAAAAAATGTTTTGAAAAAATATTTTATTTATAATGCCTAACAATTAATACACGATCGATCATTCTTAGGTGAATGTACCAAAAAGACATCGAAGGAGTCAGCCGATTTCAATTTTATGTACGATATTAATGTAAAATCTTAAAGTCTGCAATAGGCGAATATGTTGTTAGTGGAAAAGGAATAAAAAGATTCGTGGATTCTCTTCAACCTAAAGCCGCAAAGGAATAACTCCCCGTATTGACATTTCGCGGCTTCAGTCGACCCTTCTGAAAGAAAGGAAGGGGTATCGGCTGTTTCCCGACCCCCAGGTAGAGGAAAGGAAATAACAGAAACACAAAACATTCTTCTCTTGTGCACTGAGGAATTGCCCCATCCCCTTAACTGAAGTCATAAAGAGTAAAGCAGAAATTTGTGAATGGCTTGATAAGCGAACGGAACAGTTATTCTTCGAATTACAATATCATTGATTTGCGTATGATGGAAATTGAAGTGTTCACAAGAAAATAAGGACGACGAATATTTTACGAGCGGTTATTACGCCACCAATATCAAAAAGTGCCAAATACCAGTGATCAATACTTTTCAAAGAGGGATGTGATTCAAATCCTTGACATAATCTTACTGGTGATATTTCGATTATAGATCACGATAGAAAGTAACAATCGATACGATTTGTCCAATGGAAGCTATCGGACAAGAGTTCAATCTTGCATAGGGGAAGTCCCTTACCCACTGATGCACTTTCCAGGAACAGAGTTTCCACAAATAGTTGTTCCGGGCGGTGGGACCTATTAATCAGATGCAGAGAGCTTCATATTTTACAAAGAGTCAGGTTCCAACTCTCCCTATTACATGATAACGACCACCGCTGGAAGATATACGCGGCGTGTCTCATTCTACGAAAATAAGACTTTTTTTGCTCTCAAGTATGCACAGAAAAATATTTATTTGTGTTTTTAAACAAGTTTCTGAAGATATTCAATGCTCCTAACAAATTTCATATGTGGGCAACGGGCAACGTTGTGATGTTTCGGAGTTCCGCGAAGTGACAAAGTGGTCACGAGCACCTCCACATCATAATTTGGAATAGTTACTTTAATTTGTTAGTTTAGGGAAAAGTTAAATTTAATTGAGCTAGTTTAGACGAGCGCAGTAAAGCTGTAACGTCATGAAATTTGGTATTTAATTCATTTTATTATTATTTATGATATAATTAATTAATTAAAAATAATATTCAGATTATTTATGGGGTAGAATACAGAAAAATTTAATGGAATTACGTTGCACGTGCCTTAACTATTGGGACTGATTTTTTAAAAAATAAATTTACTGAAAGAAAAAAATTAAAGAAATTTCACGCGTTCAGCTCATCGTAGCTATCTAAGGCCAAAACAAATAATTTTGATAAATTTAATCCACCAGATTGGTTACAGAGTTAATTAATTCTCAGTTTTTTGACTGAGGGAAAATTAACGTAGACATTGTCTATCGCAGCTGTCGGTCTCTTCCTCGAGCTGGATACTGCTGGATCATAAGCAGGTAGGTTAAGTAACTTGTTACGAATCTGGGGTAGTTTTTCGAAGAATTTGATTGATGTTTTTCTAATAAAGTCCGAAACAGATTCAATTTTGAGATCGTCATGTAAAATTTTTCTTCTGATATACCATAGGGCGTCTACAATCTTCATCATGTGCCTATTTTGGAAAACTTGCAACCGCTTAATGTTAGTGGCGGAAGTCGCCCCCCAAATCTGGGAGCCATACATTAAAATTGGTCTTAAAATAGGGTTGGCCGAAAATTTGGATAGGGGCTAAGTCAGGCATTACCAGTTTTTTAGTAAACAGAAGGCACGCGCATTTACTTGGGTTGACTTTTATTTTCCAGCTGATGAGCCAGCACTGTAAAACGGTCATGTACTGTTGTATGTTTGCTATGACTATGTTTGGATCCCTATGCTGTGTGAAAATGGCGGTATCGTCTGCAAATATTGCTAAGTGACAATTACTAGCTCTAGGTAGATCGTAAACATAAATGTTAAAAAGAGTTGGACAGAGTAAACTCCCTTGCCCACAACCGCTCAGGATTGGTCTGGGGAAAGAAATTACATCATTAACTCGCACCCGAAAATTGCGAGAAAGTAGGTACGAGCGTAAAATTTTGACAAATTGGGCCGAAAATCCAAGTCGCCTGCACTTGAATAAAAGCTCTTCGTGCCAAATTTTATCAAAGGCTATGACTAAAGAAAAAGTGCACCTCTGGTTTGAGACTTCACAAAGCCACTGTGAATCAATTCTGTAACACGAATTAGCTGGTGATTCGTCGACAGATTTTTACGAAAACCGAATTGTTCGGATATTAAAATATTATTGTCGCTGAGGAATTGATTCAGGCCTTTGAGAAGCACAGATTCGTACACAGATTCGCTCAAGCGACTAAGTAGAGAGATGAGACGGAAATTTTGAGGTAAAGTGAAATCGGAGTTTGGTTTTGGAAAGTGTGAAGTCGCCGCTCCACTTCATGAGAGTAAACTTGACTTTCCGATATACGCATTTGATGATGCACTATTCCATACAAATCCTTTTTTATTGCTTGTGACTTGACTTTGCATACATTCCTTTTACTGCTGGCGCCATCTATTGGTAGAATATAGAAGTTAAAGAAATGACATATTTAATTCAAATTTTTCAGAAAATGGTTTATTTCAATAAAGGAATAAAATAGTTTTGAAAAAAATCAAATTGTTAATCAAGTAAGCTGAAATAGATAAATTAATTCAATCACACGTTACTTAAATTAGTAAATTAAATATTAATTACAATTAATAAATTTTATATTTAATATTAAGTAATAATTTTTAATTAATTTAATAATATGATTGAAATAACAGATACTTGGAACAAATATTTAAAAATAACAATAGCAAAATTATTTGTTATTCAAAAAATCGTGGATTATGCATCTCTACTACTAATTGATAGAGTTACTAATTTTTGGTGCGACAGTTTCTACAACGAGATCGATATGCATTTTCAACTATCTTTCAGGGATTCTTATTTTTTCAATCCATCCAAATTGAACTTTAAAATTCTTATTAATATTATTTATTCTTTGAAAATGTAGCTCATAATATTAAAATTATATTACTGATCATATTAGCTATTAACTGTAATCGTTTCAAATGTTTACGCTCCATCTCAAAAACTCATGCAGGCACGTTTTGCGATAAGATATCATAAACGTGTGTTATCGTAAATGTTGTTTACTAATATCGTTATAAATATTTTATGATAATGACTTTAGATCCAGAAAAAAAAGATAAGACGGTGTATCGGCTAGTCTTAACTGGAGGTAGGGAATTTATTTATTTATACTATTTAGATAAGGAATGTTTCTAGTATTGCGCACTTTTAGGGGCAGTGATTATCGTTCCTTCCTTTTATTACTTCTTCCCGACATTACTTTGAAAATTATATATTTAATTTTGATATGCATTTTACTCGTTACAAGTTTGAACAAAATAGTACAAGTTTGAATAAAGTAGTAGCTTCATTAATTAATTTTTATATTCCCTCCAAAAAAAAAATAATATTCTCTGTGCCTACTTTACTTTATATTTTTAACGATAAAATGTAACTACATGGAAAAATAGAGGATATTTTTGTGCACTATAGATTTTGGTTATTTTTGAATTAAGCGATTCTGCATAATTTATGTTTAATTTTTAATCATTTCATGTTTCTACATAGAGCTTCTTTCTGTTATAGACTGAACTAAACCGCATCGAAATTTTGTTTTGACATGCGCTTTATCAGCTTCTACAGGCAAATATGATAATTTTATGATAAAATTATTTTCATTAAAATAAACCCTAAGTACCTGCATCTATGCTTGACTTTAAATAAAGATATAGACCACTAGATGGGCAAAACGGTGCGACTTATTTATTTTTAAATAATTAACCATGCTAATTGATTGCTAGAGGTAAATGCATGCTTAAATGAATCCTGCTATATTTTGACTCTCCAGTGAGAACTGCTATCTTTCAGTATTCTTTGCAGCTTATTAACCAGAACAATTCTAAATAAATCAAAGTGTGCTAATTACTTCTTAAGTCTTAATACGCTTCTTTTATAAGGTTAAATTATTAAACTCAATTTCTCTATTTCTGCAAAAAATTTTCTTTCATATATTGAAAGTTTATCTCAATAAAAATAAGAATCTTTCAAAATTTATTTGCCTATTTTTTGTTGAATTTTTATCCTTAAGAATTTATAACAAAAGAGAAATAATTCACTTTTTATATCATTTCATATCTTATTGTCTTTATAATTTTATATTTTTTTGAAATGTGAAGTAAAAACCTAGAAAGGCAGAAAATTTCATAATTGAAATTTTATCTCTTGTCACTTTGTGGTTTCTTTCTCTCATTTTCTTTAATGTTATAGTAGTCAGTTATATCAAATTTCAGTATTGTTTGAATTTTTTCAAGCAATAATCATACCTCATTCAATATAGGGATTGTTTGGCAAGTATTTTTGCAGTTACCAAAGTTCTTCAAATTCATATGTGTTTTCTATTAAAGAAATTCTCTATAAAAATGGTGAGTTGGCATTGAGAACAACAATATAGTTAAAAAGTAAGAATTAAGATTGTTGCAATCTTGACAAGATTGATGTTAAACAAATTCATGGAGAAAGTTAAAGGTTTTCATTTTAGTGTAGGCCTTATGGAATTGTTTTTTCAATTTCACAGACAAAGAACATCATGCATATGGAATTAAAATTTAACCATGCTAATTAATTAATTCATAATTTATAAAAATATCAAAATAGTGTATCAACATCAAGGGCATCAAAGTACACTTCATCACTTCAGGATTCTCAGATAAAAATATCCATGATTTGTCACTTTTTTGTGCATTTCAGTTTTAATGTTGACCAAAAAGTGAAAAGAAATTTTTTTGCCAAATTATAAAAATATATTCAAGTACATTATTATTTAGTATGAAAATTTTTGAATTTGCAAATCTCGTACCATGTAGTTTGACAACTGAAATTGCCAGATTGGCAAAAAAAATTTCTAGACACTTTTTAATCACCATTACAGTCAATACCCTTTTTTAATATTTTGAAATGATCAACCAAGTCCAATCGGCTAAAAAATCATATTATATTACATTAATTTTTTTTATATAAATTATTTTTTAAATCTTATTTTCTGGAGTAAACATTTTTTCTTTAAATATGCTTTAATTTTCCATAAAGTGCAAAAATGACGTTTGTGATTATTATAAAATTTTTGATAAATCCAACTATAGCAAAGAGTTTCTTAGAAATTTAAATTTCTCTTAAGTATTTTTGCTTTTAATATCTCTTACTTTAATTAATGCAAATTATAATAAATGAATAGTGGAAAAAAATGTTATCAGATTCTATTCTATTTCTATTACTTGCATTCTGAAACAAAATAGGACAGTAAAGCTTATGATGAGCAAAAAATGTTGCACTTAATAATTTTTTTAGTTAATGTTGAGAATATCAATATTCAAATTTTTTTTCGGACCTTGATCAGGTGTTGGATTCTAAGTTATTCAAACCACAACATATTTAAAAATGCAATCTGTCCTTATTAAAAAGTACACACACACACAAAAGGAAAAATAGCAACATTTAAATTCTTATAAACATTTTCTTGGTGTGTGTGTATACATTGGTGCTTGTATGTATATTGTATTGTTGTTTTAAAATAGACATTCCTGTTTGTTGAATAGTTTAGAATCAGCAACTTTTTAAAAACTAAACTCCTGATTAGAATGTCATTCAATACAAATTATTGATCTTATCCTCAAAAACCACTGTGTCTACTATTTTCACCCTCATTTGGAGCAGCAAATGTCCTAAAGTCAACAGATAATACAAATCCAGGCAGTTCAGCAGTCAGAAAAATTAAACATTTCAGTAATATCCAACGGGAAAACATAAGTAAGTAGAATAATAATGTCAATGTCCTTTTATATGATTTCAAGCTAAACTGTATGCAACTAATGGTAAGCTGTTTGAATTCCAATTAAAATTTTTAGTATTTTGGAACATCTATAAACAGAATGAAATCTTTAAAACATATTTTCCTTCACTAAACCAAACATGCAAAAAAAAAAAAAAAAAAAAAAAAAAAAAAAAATCATTTCTTGACAATTCTTTTATAATGCTTATACTTTGATTTTAGGCCCTAACAAAGGAAGCAATATATAGAAAACAATCATTATTTTCAAATTCTTACATCATGTCTACAGTGACTAACTTTGGTCAAATTTAAATGTACTCCACTTCCATCTTTTTAATGAAAATTTTTTTTCCTTGTCAGATTTCTATAAATTTTGTGAACAATAAGAAAGAAAAATTAATTTTTTTTTTTTTTTTTTTAAGTAGTAGGTCAAAATTTATTTTAAAAAATCAATTGTAATATTCACTTGTTAGAAGCATTGTGAACTGATGATAGCACTACTCTTTTGTTTTACTTGACTTAGTTTTGAAAGAAATTGTTTTAAAGAAATATAGCTCATACTTAGCCCTAATTCTTAATACAAGTTGTAAAGATAGTGTTGCATTTGAGCAGGCTCTTTTATTTAATGGAATTTTCTAAATTAGAGAAATTTAATGATCTATTGTAATCTTTTTAATATATATTAGTTTTTGCTAATTTTCATTTATAAACTATTTTTTGACAGCGTAACTTTAAAAAATATATATATGGGTTGAGTTTTGTGTTTAAATCTTTCAGAATAATTCTCATTCCCTCTGATAAAATAAATTGTTTCCTAATTGTTATTGTTTATTCTTTAACATATAACATTTTAAAATTTCAGGTCCATGTAGTGGCAAAACAACTGGACAAGCAAGATTATGTACATTTTTTGAAAATTTAGGATGGAAGGTAATGTTTTAAATCATAATTTCTAAAAAGCTAAATTTGAATATCTTGCAATTAAAATAATTATTTGTATTAATTGTTGAACATATGAAGCTTTCAAATGATGCTCAGATATCAAAGAAAATATTGAAAATGTTCTAATGTAAGCTTTCTTTAATTGTTTTGAATTAATCATTCTATCTGTCCTCATTCTAGCAATTTAGCTATTACATTTCCTTCCTCCTGGAATTTATTATTTTTGATCTTCTATTCTTTGAAAGTCTGCATTTTCTGACTGCACAATGACCATTTAAAAAAAAGAGGAAACAATTTATTTACTTTATTAAATTTAACAGATGTGTCAATTTACTATCCTTCTCATGTATGTCTAAATGAAAAATTTAAATGAACTAAATTCAAAATCAGATTTTTTTTATCTTCAAATTTTATAAATGAAAAAAAAAGTTTTAAAGTAAATCATTTTATTATATTTTCAGATTATGCTTAATAAACTATCTCTTACCAACACATTGAAAGATGCATGCTCTCTTCCTCCCTTCTCCCTTTATTCTCATTTGATAGACAATCTTACTGAATATGAATCAGTGATAGTTATGTTATAAAAGTGTTCTTGTTCAAAAAATTTTTTTTTAATTCTCTTGATTTGATAACTTTCTGTATTCTTGTGTTTGACATTATCACTTATACCACTTCTCTGCCTGAAAGGAGGCTCCTGCTAAGAATAATTGTTAAAATAGAACTATGGAGAAAATCCGTGCAGTTAAGTATTAAAAAAAATATTCATGTGGGAAAAGAAATTAATCATAATGGCTTAGAAGGAATATTAAAGGAGCAATGAAATATCAGACATTAATTATAACTTGATTTTTAGGAATGGATCAAAGTTAATTTTATAAGAATATTAAAATTGTGCAGTTAGATTCACAATCTTTTTGTTTTTATATGTTTAAAATAATTATAGAAGCAATGCATTCAATATACTCTTGATTTGAAGATCATTAATTATGAATATTCTTCCTTGAAAAAAAAATGGAACAAAGTTGTTGGGAGCAAATGCTTTTATTTTGTTATCATATTACAGATTAAGAAACAATGCTAAACTTTTGTTAAACAAAAAATTGTACGCAAAATAAATAAATAAATTATTACAAGTTATGTGTAAAGTTTTGATTTTGGGGTAAACTATTAAAATGAGCTTTTTCAAAATTATTATAGATGGTTTTTGTAATGTCCTATTCATTGAGACTTTTTAAATTCAAAATTTTATGCCGTATTAAATTGTTTAATAAAAATTAGTAATTGTTTATTAATTAGATTAGAAAATTGAAATAATCAATATGCAACTTATTATAACTGATTCCTCTATTATTCGTAGTTTTTAATAATCATGTTCATTTGAATGTTTGATGAAAAATATTTGCTTTCATTATTTAAGCAATGAATAATGATTGTTAGTTAAAACTTTATTTACATAAGCTTACAGTTGCCTGTATAGTAAGATAGTTTTAATTAAGTTTACATTATTTATCTGTATTCAGATTTATTATCTTATTTATTTATTTTATGAAGCAACATTTTTTAATCTTTTTTTTTATATTTCATGTTTATTTCTCAAGATAAAATGTTTCACTTTATTTTATGTTATTTTTAGAATTATCTGAAACCTATGTTGGGTTAAATAAATCATAAAAGATTATTTAGACATTATTCTCAAAGTGAGTGAGAAGAATTAATCAATAAAAAATTCTTTTTTAATTTAAATTTGAACATTAGTATATCATTTATTATCTTTAATATATATATATATATATAATTTTTATTGAGGTAGACATTTCCTTCATCAGTAACGTGAATTATTTATATCAGGAAAAGTTTAGAAATTACAAGCACCTAAAAACTGATTGTATTTTAATTTTGCTCTTGTGCCCATAGATTAGCAAAAAAAAAAAAAAAAAAAAAAGCAGTTAATAATTAAAAATACTCCAGTACACTTCAAAGTAACTCAATACATTAAATCCTTAAAAACATACTGTACTTTAAAACTTTAAAAGACAATTTCAACATCAGACTCCTTCTTGAAGAATTGTGGCTGTCAATTCCGATGCTTCAGGGCTATACAAGATTTCCCCAATGGGACAGTGAGTAGTAGGTACTGTTCCGAGTTAATATATGCAGCAAAAGCCTGGCATTCAAAGTTATGTTTTGGTGTGAGCTGGACTTTGTGAGATTTTTACAATGAATATATTATCTTGTTTTATCTGGATGAATGTGATGTAGTGATTTGTTCTTATTCTATTAGTTGTGAATGTTATGTTTCTGGGGCAGTTGATGTCTGTTATAAGTGGCTTCTTGAAGGTGTGTGTCAAAAGTCAACATCTGGCCACTGTGTTTGGATACCTCACATGCAAACATGATGGGGGTATTGGTCAAGATCTAACTTCTTTAGCCAAAGAATCAGCATACTTGTTTCCTGTTTACATGTCCAGGTATCCATTGTAGTGCACAGGACTTTTCCTTTCTGTGCAGCTGTTCTAGAAGGACAGTTATAGTGAAGATGATGCTGGGATTTTTGTTTCTGATAGTTTCCAAAATCAATTTAGAATCTGAAAAGATAACCAAACCCTCCATAGAATTCCTGGCTTGTAAATCAATTAGATATAAAATGAGAACCTCCCTAATTATTATAAGCTCAATGGTGAAGTTAGAGACAGTCATAACTTTATTGATTTTGTGCGTTTTTTGTTATTCTCTGAAAGGAGGGAGAGTACACAAACATCTACTTTGTTAAGGGATTTGTCTGAAGAGCCATCAGTGTAGGCAATGCTAAATTCTTTTGCAAGCGCTTTTCTATTGTATCAAGATTCTTTTTTTTTTTTTTTAAATGACCTAGGGTCTTCTTTTTTTAGAGGTGGGTTGCAGCAAATTCAAGCAAGACTTGGTGTTCTTGGAATGAAGAGTCTAGAATAAAATCTCGGGAAGAATGTTCCATTTTTACATTTCTTTTTATATCTTTATCAACCCGGAGAATCAAGAATATTTTGAGCCTATTTGTATTGTTCCATTTATTGAAATCCCTAGTGGAGATGTGAATTGTGGTGTTACAATAGAAATTGTTAGTGAACTTGATGGTGGCAAGATTGTGCTTGCTCTCTTAAGGAAGGCAGGTCACATTCCTGTTCAGTTTTTTCATTGTTGATTTTAGAGTCTGCTCCATGTATAACTTTTGAGGCTCTATCTTGGATGGAATCCAGTTTTAGCGTGACAGAGGTAGAAGCTGGGTTCCAAATTGGTGCATGATATTCAAATATGGATCTAATAATTAGCATGCTCTACATGCTTTTCAGAGTTTGTGATCTTGATCCCTATGTGGTACTACACAGTTTTCTAAGAATATTTAACTTTCTGAGCACTTTGATTGCAGTATGTTTAACATGCTTTGTAAACCAAAGTTCAAGATCTAAGGTAATAATATAATATTTAGGAAAGTCAATCTCCTCTATCCAAGAATCCTTTATTCTGATGTTCATGTTGAAAGTGCTATGTTGTCTTCTGTCATTAGGGAAGATGCAATAATTTGTCTTGTCTGCATTGATAATCAATTTAAGATTATTTGCCCATATAACAGTTCCCTTAAGAATTGTGTTAAGAATCTCCTAAGGCACTGCAATTTCTCTGTGTAAGCATTAAACTACTAAATCATCGGCATAACATGCAGTTTTTGTGTAAAGGAAGAATATGGGAGTGAATGATTTTCATATAAATAAGAAATGTGACTTAAGACTGAGTACTGTGGTACTCCTGCCTCAATCTGTGTGACTTGGAGAACTCTCCATTAAATTTTACTAAGAATTTTCTGATCTTAAGAAAATTGTTTATATGCATTAGTCCATTCCTTTGGTTCTGATACTGTGAATAATGTGGATGAAGTTTTGACACCATGCTTGGTCAAATGCTGTTGAAACGTGAAATAGAAGAGTTGTATTGCTATGCTATAACATTGCTAATATTTTATGATGAAGCTTTTCCTGAAAATCATCCATTATCAACAATTCAAATAGAAAAGTTGATGCACACTGCTGTGATGGGCTCGATATGCTATTTGATAGAAATAGAGTTTATTATTCCCTATGAGCCAATGCATAAGTTTTCTGTAGACTACATGTTTCATAAACTTGTATAGAGTGCTGGTGAGTGAAATAATTGTTGCATTCTAATGTGTTTTTGTTTGATTCTTTAATTGGAATAACATTTCAGATTTTTGGCAATTTGCCACAAGTCCAACAGACATTTTATAGTTCTAAAAACCCATTTCTTGTACTCACTCCAAAATGTTTCACCAAGGAACTGAAGATTAAGTCGCTATTGGGAGCTCAGCTGTGATTTATTTTGTCATTGGCAAATTCCAAGTCTTTCAGTGATATCCACTCTGTGAAAATGTCTTTATGCTGTTTGTCTTTTGAGTTTTTTTTATGGATCTCCTGTAGGCTTTTAGCAGTTTTTTATCATTGAATTGAAGTTTAATTTGTTTTTATTTTCATAGTGTTTGCCAAATGTTAATACAGTTTCTTTTTATTTGTGGTGGCACTTTTTTTTAAATAATGGAATGATGTTTGACGGACTATTTATATCTTGTCATCAAATGTTATTAAATTATTTAAAGTTTTGATAACTTTCGAGTAATGTGATATTATTCAGGAGTCTAACTTTTTGCAGAATTCTGTCCAGAGTTGGAAGAGATTCCCTCTTCAACTCTATGACAAATTTCGGTGAATCTCATTCCGTTAATTTATCTTAAGGTTTTCACAAAGGTTGTTACTCTCGTCAATCAAAAGGGAACCCAATCATTTATTTTTTTGATCCTACAAAGGAGCCTTTTACAACCTAATTGATACTTGAGGCAAAGGTCTGTAATTCATCATTGACTGTGTGTGGTAAATCAAGTGAGTAGTTTTTCAAGTTCTAAAGTGAATTTGTTCCAATTAGCTTTCTGAAAATGCCATAATATATTTTGTTTTGAGTGGTAATACCAATTTTACCACTCAAAACTAAATAGTGGTAATATCAATTATTATCAATAATATTTGAGCTGGTATCACCTAGTATCACTATAACCAGCTGGTTGATGGTTAATGGTGATACTAGATCACATGTCTTCGAAAGAAATTTATTTTCCTTATTATTAGGGATGGAGAAATTGTCACTGAGCAGGTTTTCAATCTGAGAGCCCTTTGAATCCAAAGTCGGGGATCCCCAAGATAAATACCAGAACTTAGTAATACCTTACTTAGTACATAATTTTAAATTGGGATGTGTCAACATGCTTTTTATTATTATTATTATGATTTTTCAATACTATTGAGGATGAATGCAATAGGATTTAAAATATGAGAAAGTTAAGTATTAATATTTTGTAAGTTCATGTTTAAAAGGCATTACTCTTGCTCAGAAAATTTTGTTTCCTCTGGAATGAATATTTCAGGTTGGATAAAAATTTTCATGTAACTAATTTGGACCTTCCCACCATTTAGAAGCAATTTAATGATTTATGTAACATCCCCCCGATGGGGGATTTGTTTTATTTCTGGCTCTTAGTACATATTTCCAGCAAGTTTATTTTGTCTGATTTCAAATTTGCTATTTTTTGAAGACATTTTAAGGCCAAATCTTTGTGAGAAAATACAAGAGTATGGTCTTCCTGCCATGGCAAGACAATTTCAAAACATTTTTCATTATTTGTAGAAATTATTTTTTAAAAAAATATTTTGGTATTCAAATTCTCTTCTTCTTTAGATATCTTAGTCATTCAATCTATTATGTCTTTTCCCTCTAAATTCACGAAATCTGTATAGATGTTTCTTGAATAAGCAATGATGTTACAAGTATAGTAACATTTTTTGTATTTTTCATCAAATGTTGACTTTTCTATTATAGTCCAGCTTAAAAGAATTTTTACAGCAAAATTACTGTAAACAGATTTTCTTGTCTATCAGTATAAATAATTTGGCAATGTTGTCTCCAATCAACACTGATATAGGCCTCATAGAATCATTAGTATCTGTAGTTACAATATTCTTAATCTGCCACCCATGGATCTCCAGGCACAGGATTAATATTATAAAATATTACTGACTGATCTAATACTTCAAATTACTTGATACAACTTCTGTTAAGATTTTATGAATCGATGCAGCAGGTATTTTCCTTATCATTGGTTTTCTTCCGACTAAAAAGAAAATGAATAATTTGTTCATGTTTTGCAGCCCTACAACTTAATTTTACAGTTGTTTCTTTTAGAATGTAAGATATTTGGCATTGTGTATCAAGAGCCAGAACTGTAAGACATTTATACAATCCCATGGCTTTAACAATTAAAGTTTGTAGGAATACTTTAAGTGATTTTGAAAAGTTGGAGAAAGAAGCTTCCTTATTTAGCTTTCTTTATTGAGAAATTCTTTTCATTTCATTTTTTTTTTTTCTGAAAATGTATATAAACTGGACACAGTACAGGATATATTACATATATATATTATATTACATATGATGCTTATTAGTATTGCTTTATACCTTTCAGAATTGTGTCCTATATATAAACAAGAAAAGCACATTTTTTAAACTTTCAAATCTACTAAAGGCATTTTTATTGCACTAAAACTTTTGAAATTATGAGATTTCAAGCTAAAAAGAGAGCTTGACTCCTTGAACTAAAAAGTTTGATGCAATCATAAGTTTTGTTTATTTATTTTTGTACTTTATTTTGAAAGTGTTTTTTGAAAGCCCAAAACCATTGATAGTTGTAGAAATTCTTCAACTTTTACTTCAGTTTAATTAACCTCATAGGTTTTTCCATGCTCGAAGAGTTCAATCTATGTTGATAATTGTTCTATATATTTGTAAAATATCTTGTGATGAACTGCTTTCTACGAAGGGGTACAACAAAGGAGAGCATTTTTCAGGAGTAATACCAAGTGATAGCCAAGCTTTGATTGCTTTCTAATTTTCCTTTGACAGCAAGAATCGACAAGTACTTGACTATATTCTTAATAACCAAATGAAGAAGTTCTCTGCATTTCATTTAACCTCTAACATAACAATACATTTCAATTAACTATCTTTTGGATCATATCTGTCTTTAATATTTTCAATAATCTTTTGGCAATTTGGAGTAATCGTTGGAAACTTCATTAGAAATTCTTTAGCCTTAGATCCTTCCTGAATAAACAGAATTAAGAGTGAAATATGTTCTTAAGAGCCAGACTTTGATCATTGTATATATTAGAGAACTAACTTCAAAAACCAAGACATTCCATTAAATTTCTTGAGTTCAACTTTCATTAATTTCTACCATATTGGCAGATCATTAATGGTCTGAGAATTGTTGTCTTGGCCATGATTATTTTTAATAACAAATGATTACAGTTTCAAAAATTTAGTTGATATTTATCAAATACAATTAATTCTCTTGTTAAATCTATTTTATTAGTTATATCCAAAAGCATATTACAAATATTGTCATACAATTCCTTGAGTCTTTGAATTTAATTTCCAATCATTGAAAATTGAGCGTTTGCCTAATTTTTATAGTAGCTATCAGCTGCCATTAAAATCTCACTTGTTTGCACTGACTTGAAAATGCATTACCGATGACAGTTCTCTCAGTTTTTAACTTATCCCTCATTTTGTTCAAAATTTAAATCAGATTACCGTTTTTGCAGATGCTAAATTTTCAATACACTCTATTTAAATAATGTTCACTTAAAAAAATAACAGAACTCTTTATTTTCATGTAAAACCATTCTATCATACTTTTTTTTTGTCAAAACATATTTTTAAATTAGATATTTTTTGATTTTATTGATGGATGAAACTTCTAATTAGTATAATTAAAGATTAGATAATATATAGTGAGTGTTTTTCCACTTAATAGTTAAAATAATATTTGAATAATTTTTATTTTCTAAGTGTATAAATATATGAACATAATAATATAAAGATTATCTTTTTATGAGATTTGAACTTATAAGAATTATTGCATTTTTTTAAAATTCTGTATATATAAAATACTAATATACATGACATAGAAATCACTTATTACTTTTTCTCGAATGGCAATAGTCAAATGTAAACAAGGCTTCATACAAAAGTTTCAGACTGCTTAAATGAATATTTTTACAACTGCACTTAATTTAACTCTTTAACTTTACTAATTAATAGAACTGCAAAATATTATTAGAATTTCTCAGTTGGGGGCTGAAAACTATTCATTCAAAGGAAGAAGTCAAGATAGTAGAAAAAAGAACCAAACAAAGTTTCATTGAGCACAGAAAGAGATATATCTATTGCTAGATGAATAATCACAGTGGCTTATCTATGGAAATTGATATTCATATTTCTTTAAACTATTATCTCACGAAAATGAGTTTTGAATTATCTTAAAATTCAAACAATTGCCTTCTTAATGACATCAATTTCATTTTTAAATACTTTCTTTTTCTTTTCAGTGCTTTTATAAATTAACTTTGAAAAATGTTATGATGAAATTCAAACTGATCCATCAAAATGTTCAATCATATATTTCCATTATTAAAATTGAGGCTTAAAAAATTGTCTTTGGGCATTTTAATTTATACTTTAATAATTTGTAGTAGACTGATCCATTTAAATTCATGCCTTTCAGTTGTATCAAATAACTTGCTAATGTTTTTTTAATGCATTCCATATTTATCGTTTTACTGCTTAAACTAATATCAAAAATTTTGGTGAATAAGCTGCTGGTTGCCAAAGGTGGCTAATTTCAAATAATACCACTATTTTCATGTTTATGACTGTTTTACTTGAAATCAAGTTGCATTTTAAATTGCTTCATTGAATATTTGAGAAGTGATAGTAGATTACTTTACTCCAGCATCAACAGATTTAATTTACCAATTGTCCAACATTAACCCTTCAACTGGCTGGAAATGTAGAAAGTCATCTCAGAAGGTTTTGCCAATAAGGGCTTGAATATAGAAAGTTGTTCTTTCTACATTCAAGCATTTCTGTTTGAAAGAGATTCAGTTGCTGGTTCATAGGTTAAAGTTGAAGTAGTTTATTTGTAGTAGTAGTAGGTTATTTGTTTGAATGCCCTATCTTATATATTGTCGAAATAATAATTATGTTCAGAAACTGCAAATGAAAATAACTTTATTAGATAGCTATAATTTGAAAATATAATTATTGGACTATCTTTCTTTAATCATATATTGCTTCTTTGTAATAATGTTTATATATATTTGATACATGCTTTTCATCTTGTCTATTACAATCTCATCAATATCCTATCAATATTATTAAAATATTATAACAAAGTATGTTTCTTTGTGTAAAATTGAACTAATTTGTTCCTTAATAAAAGTTTTTAGTTATGCATTTTTCTGTTTTCTCCTCTATAGGTTTATCGAGTACCGGAAGCTGCAACAGTGTTATTGAAGTAAGTAGAATGAAAAATAACTATGAATATTTTATATGCTAAGTAGAGTATTTTGTTACTATATATAGTGGGTGATGAGTTAATTGTCAGTTAAGATTGCAAACAAATTTAGCAGCACATGCTTTCCATTGTTAAAACTGTATTCTCATATATATATAACAAAGACCTTACAAAAGCTGCAATAAATTAGTACACTTTGTGCAAGATGAGTAGAATTTCTTGTTGCTGTCGTCTGTTAACAATGCCTCTATTTAAATGGATTAACAAAATGGGATTTAGAGGGTTGCCAGAAATTTTTATAAATATGTTAAGGCTAAGCCGATTATAAATAATAACCAAAATCAAAAATAGGAAGTATTAATTGTAAAAATGTCTAAATGATTTTTGAAATGTGTGTGTACAATTTTATAAAGAAATATTCACATACATGTTCTTGGATGCTCTTAGAATTTTGTAAATGCATCTTAGGACTTATTATTAAAAATAAGAGAAAGAAAAGACCTGGCGATAATATGGGGTGAAGAAAATTGAGAGTTAAATATTGTGCTCACCATAATAACCACACCGGATGTATTATTGGTGTTGCATATAAGCAAATATTATTCGAAATTGCATGTTAATTTATTTATTTAGTTAATCTCTAGAATAGATTTATGAAATTCTCATGAAAATTTTTAGGAAATTGCTGATTAGTAATGAAAAATTAATCTTTATTCAGAGTAGCTCATGAACTTTCACCCACTGTTATAAAGTTATTAACAGTATCTTTATAGCTTTTCAGTTCTATCAAATTTACTGTTTCCATTAAGTTTTAATACTTTGCTTTTTTTGCTTTTATTAATTTATAACTTTAAAAAAATTTATTTCCCTCTTGCAGTGGAGGTGTTCGTTTTCCAGATTTGACTCCAAGTGAAGGTTGGTCTAAAGATTTTTCTTAAAGACGTTATTTTAAATTTGCCATGCACTAAAAATTTACCTACTGAAATGTAAATAAAAATCATTCCATACTTTTTACAAATGCACTATTTCATTGCAGGTAATTAATAATTAATAAGTTTATTTGAATGGTAAGAAATTAAAAGAGATCCATATTTTTAAAATTTATTTGTTAAGAAGTTCCCCCTTCCTTCACAAAACTCTTCTTAAGTGTGTAAAAACAAAAGCTTGAAAATTATAATTTTATAGAAATAGTTATTGTTGAAATACAATGTTCCTTTTTAAAGAAAATATCATGCATTAAAAAAGCAAGTTTAAAGTGTTAATTTTGAACTATTTGCTTAATTTCAGTCATATCTGTTTGTACAGTATAATAGTTCTAAGTGTGGATTGATTCCATAATTCTTAATTATATTGGTTTTATTTGTATTCCAAAGCTCTTGATAATGAACTATCAATATTGAAATTATTAATTTGAAATATATGTCATAAGATTTAGACATTTTTAATAATCCTTCCATATGTGGGAATAATAATAATAAAGGAAGAATTCTCAGGGTAAAAGTTGAAAGATCCTGTCTGGTAGGTAAAAGATTCAACGAGGACTTAACACTAAATAGCCATAGTTAAAAAAAAAAAAAAAAAGGAGGGTGGGATTAATTTATTTATTGTTTTCTTATTATTGAATTATTATTATTTTTTTAATTTTGGAAGATATTTTGTAATCAAATAATTTCTAAAGAAAATACAATAAACTTTTCCTCCTTCACTTAAACTACAGTTTTATTTTGGAATATTTTTGTGTAGAACGATTAGAATAAGTATTTCAAGGGATAATTTAGACTATTAAAAATAGATATTAGTTATTTGAAATAAAATGTAAAACATTACTTGCCATAAATTGATTTTTTTTTAATATCTAGTAGCAGAATGTTATTTCTTTATTAAAAATGTATTTCCAATGCTGTTATGCTATTGTATCTGTACTGAATTGCATTTAAGACATTAATAAAATATTATGTATAATTATTATTTGAAATTGAATAGCTTTTGTTAGCATAAACACTGAATTATTAAAAAAAATTTTCCAATATAACTCTAATTATATTCAAATTATGAATTTGTTTATAGCTTTTCTTAATTAGTAATGCATTTATGATATTTTGTTATATTGCAATTTATTTCACATATTTTTTTTTGTTCTTTTAGTTAGAACTCAAAACCGTTCTAAAATGCTACTTTTGCCAGGTGATTTAATTATTCAGCATGCTCTAATATAAATATACAAAAAAAAAAGTGTGTATTTTAATTTACAATTCCACTTCATTCTGCATGATTTGCATGGAATATTTAAATAATTTTAAAATGAAAATTTTTAATTTGGTTTAGTATTTATTACACATCTTATGGGTTTTGTCTGTATGTCGCTACATTTCGTAATAATCTAGTGTCACTATACTAAATGCTATTTACCTCCGTATATTACCGTGCAATAAATATATTCTAGAATTAAAGATGTTCCATCCTCATCTCCCCCCCCCCCCCCCAACTTGAGTTTTGCCTTTGCTAATTCTTTACTTTGTTAATTATTACTACTTGAATTTTATCGTTGCTTTTCAGAATGAAATATTGTGATTTATAAATTTGTTAATTTATAAATCACAAAAGATGTTCCATCCTCATTCCCCCCCCCCCCCCCCAACTTGAGTTTTGCCTTTGCTAATTTTTACTTTGTTAATTATTACTACTTGAATTTTATCGTTTCTTTTCAGAATGAAATATTGTGATTTATAAATTTGTTAATTTGCTCCTGAGAAATTTTAATGATAAATTTTTTAGAAGCATTTTTTTTCAAAAGTCAATTTTGTTTTATTATTAGTAAATCATCTTAAAAAAAAGTAACAAGTTATAGTGTTATTAATACAAATTGAATTACTGAATGTATTTTTGTATAACTGTGAATTAATTAAAATAAATGTGAAATGTATATTTTTAAATTGAAAAAAATTATTTTACATTTTCAGCTGAAAAGTTCCAAGAAAATCTTCTGAAAACTATGATGGCTATGGAGGAGACATATTTCTCTTTAGCTTCAACTTGTAATCGAAATTGTTTAGTCATATGTGATCGTGGAACAATGGATGCTGCAGCTTGTATGTTGCTTATTTTATGTTATTTTATTATTCAGTATGCTATTATTGAATGTATTGAAAATGTTTAAACATATCAAAAGTTATAAAAAAATTTATAAGCACTGTCTTCCTCTACCTAATATGTCTTTATGTTGGTATCAAATGATGTCAATATCTGTCAGTTTATCTTGTTTAATATATTAATTGCATTTTTTAGTAAGGAAATTGGTCAAACCAGATTGTATTAATTGATAATTGTCGAATTTAATTTAAAGTACAGATATCAGTAAATTTCTTTTACATTGTTGAAAGTGTTAAAATTAAAACAAGTGGAAAGGAAAATGAAATTCGAAATAAAAAGAATTGCCAAATAAAAGATGGACATTAAATGTAATGATGTTTCATTTTTGAGAATATTGGTCTTAGAGAAAAAGTTCATTCTCTGCAAATACCTGAATGTTCCTGATAAAGATTTAGATATGAATATTGAAGTACATCTCGTAATCGTAGCCATTCAAATAAGTAATTTAATTCAAAGGGATTTGTTTTATTCTTTATAAATTTGGTGACAGTTATGTAACTTTGAAATGCTATTCACTTTCACAAAATAAGTAGGAAAATTCTGTAGTGCAACAGCACTAGTGGCTACTGCTAATGCTAAAATTAATGAAAGTTACAAGTTTTGTTTATTTAAAAGGCATTTTTTTATAGTAGATTCAGATGCTGATGCCAGTCTCATCTCTTCGACTCATTCTCCATATAACTTAAAATCATTCATGCAATAATAGAAGATTTTAAGTGGTATATAGTGAATGGAAAAGAAATTTCTTGTAATAAGGATTTGTAATTTATTTACAAATACTTATTAATTTCATTGTGTATTTATTGTGTATTCATTGTGTATGTGATGTGTAATTATGTTAGTCAATACCATAAAATATAGTGTGATGAAATTTGAACACTAAACTATTTCATCAATAAATCTAAAACAGTCATTTGGCTGCTTGCAGTAGTTTTAGTATTAACTTGGAGCTATGGTTTTCAGTCATTCTTGATTTTTTTGCGATCTTTTTATTATTATTTATTTCTTATTCATTTGAAAATCATTATTTAGTAAATCAAAATCACCAAACTTTAGTTTTTATGAAAAATGCCTGCTGGATCTGATATTTAAAATTTTTTAAGAAATAAAGTTTTTCACAATTTTATTCTTTAAGGTTCAGATTCAATCACTTTTTTTTTTAAAACAATTTTTGCTTTTTCTCTGTTTGTAATTACTACATTTATTTGTTTTTGTTTCTTATTGAAATGTATGCATTTAAAAATTTGTCCTGATTGATAGAACAATGCAGAATATAAACCGTCAAAATTAGGAACAGAATTTGGCAAAAAGTTTCTTCTTAGGCACTAGAGGTCTGTTAAGAATGGATTTTTCAAAATTTCAATTAGAAGATTAATCAAAGAATAAAAGAGATTTTTAATATATTTTCACATAACATCAAAGCATTATCACAACAAAAATTATTTTTACATCCTTTTAAAGGTTTAAAAAACGATGACTTTTCTGTTATACTACTTTTGTTTAAATGGATGCATTTTTATTTAAAGTAGTTTTTGAAAAACGAATTTTTTAATTCGATTTTCATATAATGAAATTTAAAATAGTGTAATTGCTTCATCAAATCTTGAATCATGTTAAACTTATTAACCTCTTGACACTATTTACATTGGGTTAAAAAAAATGTTGCTTTAATTTAAACTTCAGTGAATAAGATTTTTCACTTGATGAGTGTTGTTAAATTTTGAGGTAACACAATTCATTGTCTTGCAGTTGCTTTAAAAAATACTTTTTAAAGAATGTGTCAATTGCCATTTTTTATTTTCATTTTTCTTTTAACTGCAGAGCTGGTATATTTTTAATTTTGTGAGTTTATTTCTATGATGTATGAAAGCTAGAAATTAATAATTTTCATATTTTTCATAAAATATATAATCATGTTTTTCTTTAATTTTCTGTAAAACTAAAAGCATACTAATTAATTTGCTTCCTTTTTAGTTATTCCTAAGGATGTGTGGGAAAACATGCTAGCAGCTAATGGGTGGAATGCAGTGCAGTTAAGAGATAACCGATACAATCAAGTCGTACATTTGGTCAGTATTGTGGGTTATACAATCTTGGTAAATTATGTGCATGAAAAAACAGCTAAGAAAATAAATACTGAAGTATTATCTTGTAGTGAAATTTATAATTTTTTTTTTTTTTTTTTTTGTTAAGCTGTAAAAAATGTCTGTTAATTTTTTTCATAGATGAGTTATCTTGTTTAATTTAATTTTCAATAGTGCAATAATGTGATTACTTTTATTGTTAGTGGCCAGATATTATTGGTAAAATATATACTTACAAGATTCTCCAATCTTTGAAAATGCCTGAAAACTCCTTGAATTTTATTTTTCTGTATTTGGTATCCCAGAAAAATTCTGGATTTTCTGTTAGCCCTTTGAAACACAAGCAAAATTTACATTTAGTTATTATAAGTTCTAAAAATGTTGCTCTGCATTTTCAGATGGTCTTATTATAGTCAGTTCTCTGAAAAAAAAAAGAAAGTGAAAATTAAATTTGAAATAAACAGTTTGTCGTAATTTTTAGCTTGAACACACTTTCTGATGATCGTTATGCTTGAAAATACTACTCTTTCTTTTTTTTTTATTTCCAATTTCTTTTTCTCATAATCAATCATTGTTATACCATCTGAAATCATTGAACAGCATATTTTTAAGAAGATAGTTTTTGATTTGTGAATGTGGGAATATAGGAAAGAACTTAAGTTATTATTATCAATCTAAAATTTTTATTAGTCATATCCTTCTGCTTAAAACATCCTTAAATAAATTTGCAAAAATTTTGCTCAAATTGAAAACAACAACAAAAAATCTTCCAAATTTAAGTTAATTTTTTTTTTTTTATATATTAGTTAGCTTTCTTAACATTCAACAGCTCATTATAAAGATCTTTTTAATATCTAGCCTATTTAAAATTTTCTTCTCAAATTAATAGCCTTTTATTTAAGCATGGATAATCAAAGTTTGATCTTTCTTATCTTGTCTTCCGCATCCCTAATTCAAGTGCAGTGTTAGAGGCCTATTTTCAAGAACCACCTTAACAATCTAAGCAAATTAAAGGGCTGTTATATAGGCATTTTTCTTAACTTTCCAATGGGATTCTTGGTTTTGCCTTGTGTATTCCACCAACAGAGAAAAGGTTTGTTTATATGGGAGAATGTACAATCTCTAATCTTTTCTGTTTGTGTAAGTAAAGGTTATGCAGCAACTAGGATTACCACACAAGGAAGGAATCTTAAGCAGAGAAGCAGCTGGAGATAATTATGTCATTCAATGGTTTTGACAATGCTTAAATACAGAACTAAAATAGTCTTTGAAGTATTATTTGTATAACTCATGTAATGGTGGATTTTTATTTAGCATTGTTCCATTCATTCTAAGTGTTCTATTTAGGGTATGTCTGATCATAATGCAGGTAGTCTAATATTTGATGAGCATTCAATCAATCTTTGAAACCAAAGCAAATGAATTTATGCTTTCTGTTTTAAAATAGGGAAGCAAAATAGAAAGAAAGAAAGTTAGGTATGTAGCTTCAACTTTAATGAGCTATTGCATTGCCCAAGATATTCTCCTTTTAAGTACTATGAGGAAAATATAGATTTGAGAAAGGATTTATTTATATATTTTGTTGGATAGCTCATCGACATATTCGAAGTTTTCAACTCATTTAATATTAAAATAGCCTGTATGGAATTTTTAGCTGTTTTTTATCTATTATGTATGATTCTTTTAAATGTTCGATTGTGAGAAAACAGGATTACACATCATATTTCAAAGGGAAAGTTAAACTTCCTAAGTATTTTTGGAGATCAAATGTCTAGAGAATGCAGCCATTGCTAAGTAAGCAGTTGAAATGGGGATTGAGTTGGTATTATATGTTGAAAAGTTCACATTTATAACACTGAGGTGTAAAACATAAAAATTTGTTGCTAAATGCAACAAAAATCCTGTCTCTCAAAGGTTTTTCTTACTAGAGATTAAGATTATTTAACCATTTTTTGCATTCTTCTATATAGAATGTCTGCTTTTGCTACTTTTCACTTTGATTATGAAAAAGATGGTCACTGGATGATGAAAACTTTCAATGCCATGGAAAATGATGTTTTTAAATGTCTGAAAACTGCAAATTACATTTTACTGGGTTAGTACTCATATACACAATTTGTTTGAATATGCCAGAGAGTTAAGACTGGATTCTTTGGGGTACAAAATGCTTACTAATCCAATTTTTTTTTTTATCTTACTAATCCAATTTTTTTGTCATAAATGTCAGGATTTAGTATACTTTCCTTAAGTTTTGTATAAATTTCTTCTCAACTGTTTACTTGCTAAAAGTTTGAGTGTCTTGATTCATGGAGAATATCCAAACAATCCTTGCTATAATTAGTTGAAAGCCATTATTTCTGTTTTTATTGTACAGTTGGCTGCCTACAAGAAAACAAATTTTTTCTATTTTCATCGAATCGAGCAACTTTTTAATGATGGGCTTATAATTCATTAGAATTCAAAGAGTTGGAATTATCCATAAATTGAATTGACAAGTTTTTATCAAAACATTGAAAAGGTCAAAAGTCTTATCAGAAAATATGAGAAATAATTAAAATTATGATGATATATTCTCATTGTCAGACCCCAATTTATTGAGAAAGAATTCTTCTTAAATAAGAATATTGGGATTTAAAAACTTAACAGAATGAATAATGTTGCACAATTAGGTTTTCAGCTGAATTGGAAAAAAAAAAAAAAAGAGTGGTGGGGTAGAACATTTTTTAACCACAAACAAAATTAAATATGCAGAAAAATAGCCATTCTAAATTTGTTGAAAAAATAGACAATCAAAAGATTATAATTTCAAAATAGTAAAATACATAAGAAAAGACATTAGATAAATTAAATGATTAAAACAATTTTTTTTTTAAAAAAAGTGAACATCGAATAAAGGATTTTGATACTGCAAAAATCTGAACAAATTACTAAAAAGGCAAAAGATATTGAAATTTTCAATGCCTAGCAGAATCAAATAGTTTTAAGAATTAAAAATTGAATAAAATAATTTAAAAGGTAAAATATTTTAAAGCACACTGTTTCATGTTAGTTTGTTTTAATATAAATAAAAATTTCTTAATTTTTATTTGTTTCTTAACTTTTTCCCTTCATTCTGTGAAACAATCAAAAGTAAGGTTAAGAGATATTTATGGAATGAAAATTCTTAGTGAAATGCATTTCAATTAAAGTGTGAATGTGTTTGTGAACTGAGTACCCTTGTTTTTGGTTTGTGTAAAATTAGCATCTACTTTTTACTGTGTGTGCAATAAGAGCACTTATGATCTACAAAACCTGTTTAAGCCATAAATTTTAATTTATTATCTGAAAATGAGCGTAATGAATGACTTTTAGTGTTCTTCAAGCATTTAAAAGTAGTAAGCAAGAAAGTAATCATACATTTGTGCGTTGATAGCAAAAATATTTTATTTGAATTTATTGTTTGTATTTCTGTATTAATGTACTTAATTTTATGGTCTTAGAATTTTTTTTTCTTTTTTGAAGTTCTTGAAAATGCTTGATTTTTTTCCCCCCTTTCAATCAGAGTGAGAACCGTGACTTATATATGTTTTTATTGGGATGTTATTTTTCTATGTATTTGTGGTTATCCTCTTTTTATTTTATCTTATATTTTCCCTCTTTTTTAGCCAAACAATTTTTCTGCAATTAACCACAAAAAAGAATAATCTTTTCCCCAAAATTTGTAATATGATTTGTATTTATTCCAGTATTAGAATACTTACCATTTCAACCCAGAAGTCAAGATTGGATGTGTAAATAATTTCCATATATATATTGAAAGAATATTGTGCAATAATTAAGAATAAAATAAAGCAGCATTGTTCTGAAGATACTAAAAGCATATGAAAAATTTCACGAAAATTTCTAAAAATATCTGGAAAAGTTGGAGAAATTCAAACAGCAGAAATGCTAATCACCCTGAAAATATACTAATGAGGTAGATTTACAATATCTAATATTTGTCTTCTAAAGAATTGAATTAAGTTTGTCCTGTATGATATATTTCTTTAAGTGCCCTTGAGAAAATCGGATGCTATTGATACCTTACTTATATAAATATTTTTAAATGAATATAAAAAGGGTTGTATTTGTGATGATTTTTTCTCCTTACATTGATGGTTTAGTTTGTACTTTTTACATATTTTTCTTTTACACACTGTTTAGTGTCACATTTTTGGATTTTTACTTCTTTTCTCATTTTTCTTCAATCTCATGATGCTTATTATTGATTTCATTTCATTAATTCTTATGAACTATATGCATTTATTTCATAATAAAATTTCTCTTTTTTTAAAAGGGTCTTTTTTTTTTTTTTGAAAAATTGAAGATTTGTTGAATTTTATATTTTGTTGCAGATTACTGCTGCCAATGGAGCAGAAGAGTTTTATAACGTCGAAGATAATAGCTGTCGAACAGAAGGCTTAGACTTAGCTAGAGAAAGAGATCGTAGAGCAGCTGAAGTACATAAGATCTTTATATAATTTTTAAGTAAACTTTTAGTTTAAATTGTTTTAAAGTCTATATATTTCCAGATTTTAAAAAAATGTATATTACAGGCTTGGGTTGGACATCCATATATTGATGTGATTGACAATTCTACAGATTTTGATACAAAACTTAGAAGACTAATTGCAGTATGTATTGTTTACATTTTAAAAAAGATATACGAAAATGATGATTATATCTGACTAGCAAACATATTGATTTTAGTGTGTATATTCTTCAGTTCGATTTCAAAATTTTTAATAGATTCATTTATATTTTATTAACTTATTTTAATCCTTATTTCAGTTTAATGTTATTTTTTATATTTCTGTGTCTGATGTTTGGTATGTGTTGAATATTCTTTAACTTGTTTGGATAAATATGCTTTTATTTCTCTAAATAGAATATGAAATAATTACAGATATTCTTTAAATTAAATAATAAATATATGTTTTCAAGTTATATTGCCTTAAAAGGAACAAGATGAAACAAGGATTGAACAGATCTGATAACAAATTAAAAGAACATAATTAAAACTCTTATATATATATATATACGAGGGCAATTCAGAAACTAACCTCCGATTGGTCACAGTGCGGGTAGTGGGGGGAGTAGCGCGCCATCTGTGCATTCACACGCTCAGCAGGTCAGTCGGCATCAAGCCGTAGTCGAGTGAACATCGTACCTGCGCTAGTTTAGTTTTTGTGGCAGTTTGAAATGTGTGCTGCAATAGAAAATCCCGCCAAATGTGAAGTGCGTGCTGTTATAAGGTTTTTTACAGCCAAAGGATACTCTGCAGCAGCTATTCATCGTGAGCTTTGTGCCGTGTACGGACCAAAAGTTATGAGTGAAGGAGTTGTCCGTGAATGGGTACGTTTATTTAAAAGTGGACGAGAAAACGTTCATGATGAAGAGAGGAGTGGTAGACCATCCTTGGTGACTGACGAACTCGTTCAGACAGTTGATGCAAAAGTTCGTGAAAATCGACGTTTCACAATGGCGGAGTTGTCTACTGATTTTCCACAGATTTCTAAGACTCTTTTGTACGAGATAGTGACAGCAAGATTGGGTTACCGTAAGTTCTGTGGGTGCCCAAAATTCTTACCGACCACCACAAAAGTCAAAGAATGGCCTCTGCATTAGACTTTCTGTCACGTTATGAGGACGAAGGAGAACCATTGTTAAACAGAATCGTGACCGGTGACGAAACCTGGATTAAGTACGTGAACCCTGAGACAAAAGAACAATCAAAGATGTGGGCACATTCAGATTCGCCTACCAAACCAAAAAAAGCCCGGCAAGATTTTTCTGCCAGAAAACTGATGGCAACGGTGTTTTGGGATGCCAAAGGGGTGTTGTTGGTTGAATTCATGGAACGTGGGACGACCATTAATACAGACGTGTACTGTTAAACACTAAAAACATTACGACGGGCTATACAGAACAAACGCCGTGGTATGCTGACTTCCGGTATCGTTTTTTTGCACGATAACGCCCGTCCTCACTCTGCTCGCAGAACAACAGCCCTTCTTGAGTCCTTCAAGTGGGACGTTTTCAACCATCCACCTTACAGCCCAGATCTGGCGCCAAGCGATTATCACCTCTTCATGCGTATGAAGAAATGGCTCGGGTCCCAGCGGTTTGATGACGACGAACAGCTCAAAGATGCGGTCACAGGCTGGCTCAAGGCACAAGCGGGTGATTTTTATGCAGAAGGAATTTCAAAGCTTGTGAAGAGATACGATAAGTGCCTCAATCGTTATGGAGACTATGTCGAAAAATAGTGCAAAGATGTAGTTGTAAGATGTATATATTAAAATATTTTTACTTAACTTGGTGTATTTTTTTCAATCAACCGGAGGTTAGTTTCTGAATTGCCCTCGTATATATATATATATATATATTGATATGCATAAATACTTTCAAACATTAGTTTAATATTATTAAAAAGACAAATTATGCCATTTTACATTTGCTTTACAACAATCATTTTCTACATTATTGAACATCTTAAAAAGGACTATGATAATTGCTAAAATCTTCATGAAAATTGTACACTTTCATACATAAGAAACCATTTAGAAAATTAAGTTGGTTGTCAGATGTGGTTGATTTTCTGGTATTAATGTAGTGTTAGCTTGGAAAAACAGCCTACATTTTTAACTATATATGATGAACAAAAATCATTTGCCATTTAGATTGAAAAGTAATTTCATACAAATAATATTTAAGATGAATTCATTCAAAAATATTTATAAAATAGCATGCTAATGTATTTTGTAACTATTCATCATATTTAATATTTGCCAAAAGCCATTCTTGTAGATCTTCTTAATATATCATTGTGATGTTTATTCATTGAAAGAAGGGAGAAGTGTGTGTGTGGGGGCACTGCTCATAACTGTTCTCTATTTCTGCCTCATTTACTGACTAGATTTTTCTTTCTTTTTTTTCCCATTATTTTTTCTGATTTTGAGGCTTAATTTTTTTCTAAAGCCCTAATAAACTCTCCAATCATTTTAAACCATTATTATGTTGCCACAAAAAGAAAAAAAATCGGTTTCAGATTCTAATTGGGTATATGTTTTGTGCTTTTTTTTTTTCTTTTTTTCTTTCTTTTCTTCCCCAGCTATAATTTTAAAGTGTATTTCTAATGTAAGCTGAGAATTCTATTAACTTCATAAAAATAATTCTTTGAGAAGTACTTCCAAAATAATATATAACTTCAGCTTTTAAAACTTCTTTTTAAGTTCTTTAAGTATCTTCATAATTTTTTAAAAAGAAATTAATGATATGCTTGAAAGGGACAAATATTTTGTCACTTTTAATATATAAGATGTTGCTGAATAATTAAGAATTATTTGTGTTTCCTAGAGTATTTGTAAAAGAGCTAGAATATCTACATATATATTGGAAACAGTTTGACAATGAATCATCACCAAGTCAATTTATTAGTAAATTCCTTTCTTTCTTAAGGCTTTTTGCTTTCTGAAAAATGTTCTGTAAGAAGTTCTGATCTAATTCTGCTACATTTACAGTTTCATTATGTATATAAACCATGATGTTGATATGATAGTCCGCATAATCGAAGAAGTTATTAAATGTTTTTGGTACTTTTAAATATTTATTTTTAGTTGCCATCTTCAGATTATTTTATTATATATTTTTAAAGAAATAATTATTATGTAATGTACCCTGGAAATTTCTGATTTTTTAAAAACTTTGTATACATATATTCTTATATGTTCTGATTACATCTTATTCTGTTTGTTTAGAGTGTTTGTAGAAGAATTGGAATAGATACTGGAGATAGGCTTGCAACAAATAGTCACAAGCTGAAATTCCTTGTTAGCAAACTTGCTCCAGATGATGTAAGTGTTTACCCTATTTATCAGTTATTAAGTAAGACATATATTATATAACTACTCTTAGAATCTTTTTTAAAAATGGAAAAATATTCACTTAAATTATTATTTTTTCTTCAGTTAGAATAACTGGAATTGGAACTTTTCGATAACTGGAATTTTTCGATAGTAATTTATTTTTAAGTAAAGTTCTCACATTTCTTTAATTTGTTTAAGGAAGTAATAATAAATATGTGAAGTTGTGAAGTCTAACATTTGCAAAATCGCGAAAGCATCATCGGAATTAGGGTTGCGTGTATTTGTTGTGACTCCAATTATTGTGACGTTTTAGAAAAATATTTTTATTTACATTTTAACTAAAAAAATTAAACATTTGATTTTTACTAAGAAATTCACCGAGATAGTGTGCTAGAGCATTCTGGAGAGAATACCTTTTGTTTCAATAAGCGGATGATGAGTGGTGCGTCAATACGCGGATGATGATTAGCGCAATATTTACGTCATGCACAGCCTTGATGGAATTTGTAGTTTATAGATATCTGATATGATTCCTGATAGATATATATGATTTATGATAGGCATTCACTACGAAGTATCCCCCAGTGACGAAGAGAACGAAAATTACTTGGAAGTGAATGCACTCATAAGAATTGTTATAATGTAATAGAAAAATGAATAACAATATATTGAACAAAAACTATAAAAGTGTTTTAAATTTCTTCACTTAGTCATTTAGAAAAGAAACAACTCTATCATATCTGGTTATTTTTATATTTTAAGAATTATCATTTTGTTGCAATTTACTGTTTAGCATAGCTACTTTTGATGATGAGTGGCGCAGTAATTACGTCACACACAGCCTTGATGGAGCCTGTAGTTTACAGATATCTGATATGATTTATGATAGATATATATGTTTTATGATAGGCATTCACTACACATCAAACAGTTAATTTTTATTTGCTTAAATTGTTGCTATTGTTCAAGAAGCTATTATATCTTTTGAGGCATTTTTCATTATTGCATACAGAGCAGTTTAAATAATATTATTTTTCTTTGAAATTTCCACTATTTTCCAATAACTTGCAGTGTTCACTGTAAGAACATTGTACTGCTATTACAGAACTTTTGAATTAGATAATTTTTAGAACATAATGTTTTTGTCAATTTTTGCCACCATTTGCTGTCAATATTCATTTGATTTTATTGTTTCATGCTAGTATGGACATAGAGAGCAAGAAAACTGAAACCTGGGCATTTATTGTTTTTTTAATAATTTTGGAAAGTCAAAAATATTTTTTCATGATGCAAAAATGATATATGCTGTTTATGAAGATAATACAATAAGTGAATGAATAGTGCGCTAATTGTTTGTGAAATTCAGAAAGGATAAATTTTGTATTTAAGAAGAATGTTGCTGTGATTGACCATAGCAATCATGACCATTGATAGCAATCAAGTTAAGACATTGCATACAAATAATTAGTGTATCACCATTGACAAAATAGCATAGAAATACAAAGGTTTGAATTCTAGCTTTTATTTGTGTTTGATATGGCTTCAGTAAGCATACAAATGAATTAAATCGTACTTTCATACACAGTTTATTGCTCATGCACACACACACACACACACACACGAAAAAAAAAAAATTATGGATTCTGGAAATAGATGATGGTGGCTATATGAAATGGACTGTTTATTATTCCTATTGCTGACGGGATTGAAAGGGCATTGGATATTCAGGCTGCTGACACTCATTGAAATAATTAATTTGACTAGTAGCCAACTGGACAACTTTAAGCAGAAGCACTCATAAAAGACCTAGCATAAAGAACTGAACTTTCAGTTGTATAATGCTAGATTGCATGTGTTTTTGACCATCTAGTGGAGACTTCAAATTGTTTGTGTGGGATGTTTCAATTCGGTACCTTTAAAGTTCCATCCACTCTGTTCTTTACAAAATTTGCTAAATTTTATTTTCTCTGAAGAATTGCAAATTGTATCTTGAAGTTTTTTTAGCAGAAAATCAAGTATGTATGATGTAATGAGAATAGAATAATGAAACTTGTAAAAAAAAAAAAGTATTATTGTCAAATAAGAAGGTGCATATATCATTGAATAAACTTGATTGTTAACAAATAAAAAATAAATTAATTAAATAAAAAATAAAGCAAATAAATAAATTTGCACTCAAAATTAGTGGAGATATTCCAGACAATTTATTCCTATAAGCACCTTAAATATTCTTTCCACAGAAATTAGAAATTCTCATTTTAATTTTTTCCTCTTCTCTACATTTTTTTTTTTTTTTTTTGACATTCATAGAAATGATGTAGATAAAAAATAAAAAGCAAGCAAGAAAGAAAGATCTGCATGAGTTAGTATTTCTATGAATTGCAATGAAAAAAGAAAGATTGTGATTTAAAAGAAAATAATGTTTATTAATATTAGTTGTTTATAAAATATTATCATTGAATTTATTTGCAAACAGTTGTTACTATACAAATAGTTAGTACGAAAATAATATAAAATGTTAATATTAATTAAAAACATGAAAATGATCTTTTAAGAACTCATAATTGAAATAAATTGCTTAAAGTAAAACTTTTTTTTTTTTTTTTTTTTTTTTGGATAAAATCTAAAATATTAAAGGTAATTCTATTCTATCAAAGAACGAGATATTATCTTCGGAGGCAATATGGCTGTAGCTTTTTGTTGCTTTTTTTTAAGTAACTTTTTCTACCATTGTTTAAAATGAATGTTATATCCATTGTTAATAATGCATATTGGCATGTAATTTTTTATAATTTAATGACCGAGGTTTCAGAAATTGTTTCATTTCTTCTACTGAAGTTTTTAGCATGACGTTTTTTTAAATTCTGGGGTAATTACATTTTTTTTTTGACTAATTTCTGGTTTTTTTTTTTTTTTTTTTTTTAAATATCAAATTCTACTACCATGAGCATTTTGTGGTATTAATAATTTTCCTTAAATTCACACACACTCATATATATCCATCCATTCCTGTGAGAAAGGAAGGTTATGAATTAACTGAAAATAGCATTTTTGTTCTTTTTTTTCTTAATGGCTAAAGAAAGAATTTAGCTCTCTTTTTAGTGAACCTTGCCATGAATGACACGTTTGATGGTAATTTGGCTATACAGCAGCCTATTGCAAGTACCTTCGTGAAAAGTTTACACATTGAGGATTATCTGCTTGTATCAATGCCTGCACCCTCTATAAATGGTATGGCTGCATAAGTCTAGCATACAAAATCTCCCATATATGTCTTATACTTAGTCTGAAAGGAATTACTCTTATGCTTGTGAAAGGATAGTGTTCAACTGAACATCAAACATCTTCCATCCCAGTGTGCTCACTGAGCGATGTTTGCACTCATCATGTCTGCTGACAATTAAAGACCCTCTTTCACAAAGGTCTGTGCATTTACTTGAAAGTTTGATGCTTCAGTATTTCTCTGTTAGGAAATCATTGCTTGTACAATCTTAGCACAGCTCTGTCATTTCTATTCGCAGCTTTATATATCAGAAGGATATATGCTTTTACAGCATTTGGAAGTGTAGCATACTATATGAAATCACAGAGGGTAATGACAATTTCTCGCACTGCCGACTTGTTTCGATAGCCGTATACAATTTCATCTGTTGCATTCGTGCTGTGTTTCTGGGCACATATTGTACTAAGAATCCTTTTATATTCGTCTCTTCCAACCATCTTTAATATTTGGTCAGCCATTTTCTGATCATTCTGTATATGTAAGCTTCAGCATAAATGTGTATCATTCAGCTAATCAGAGTTAAGAACTAATTTGAAAGAAAATGTTTTTTTTTTTCATTGAAACGTGTTTCCTTCTAAATATTTTCTTCTCTGAAAATTCAAATTAATTCAATTCTTCATTAATTTTTATGTATATTACTAGAACATAATTGTATGTGGTGAATCTTTCACCTGCCTCACTTTTCAATACTAGAATAATTCTATTTTACTATTATTGCTAGGGAGCGTGGCCCCATGCTCAGCGATGCTCGCCTATCTTCCAGAAGATTGACAAGGAATAAAAATCATATGATTAAGCCTGTAAATTTAATTTTTTAACTAATTGTCTATGTTGTCTTTGTTTCATTACATGTTTGTTTAAACTTAGACCCCCCCCCCCCCCCGATTCTTTTAAATGTTAAACCTTTAATCCAAAACATTTTTGTAAGTTTTAGCATGTATGATTTTCACCATTCAATAGTAAGTGAATAAAAATGTACAAGAATTTTGCTATTTAAAATCTTGTTTTCGGGGGGGGGGTAGATTTGTTTAAAACATACCAAGATTTTTTTAAAAATTATTTTTCCAGGAATTATAGAGATACTATTTTTGTATTCTGTGTCTTTTTGTTATTCTATAGTTTGATTTTTCTTACCTCAGATGTTCCCACCTTTTCAAGATTTTGAAGTTGTGCATGACTATCTTGTCACATCCAATCCAAAAATTCAAGCCAGGTTACGCAAGCGGGGCCAAAATGGTAATATTCTTTTTTTTGTGTGTGTGTTTGTTTGTTGATGACATGATTTTATTCATGTGCATTTAAATCATTAATATAATACATTTCAGGAAATTGGAGTTACATGCATACTCAAAGGCGCAGGGATGTTGATTCTCAAGTGATTGAAGTGAAGAGACAAATTACTCATCGAGACTATATTGTAAGAAACAAATTTCTTTAAACTTTTACCTCATTGTTTTTCTGAAAATTCAGTTATTATTTTAAAAGAGAAATTTTGATTCATCAAAATTTTTTCATTTGATCATTTTTGTAGTTTTTAGGCATTAAAGCATTTAAAAAATATGAAAATATTATATAAACATCAAATTAAAATTATCATGAAGATTAAAGTATTAGAAAACTGATATAATGTTAAAGCTATAGTTTATTCTGAAAGCAATGTATAAGGTTTATTTTTTATTTATTTATTTTAATTTTTAGTTAAATTGGACTGGTCATCCCCTCTAGTTACTCGACTAGATAATAAAGTTAATGGGAATACCGTTAGTGTCTCTACAATTCTTTGCTCTGCACATTATTTGATGTAGAGATAAGCAGTTTTATCTTAATAACCAAAACTCTTTAATAGTGCTTACTCATTTCATTGAAGCCCTGGGCAGACAGTTATTAATAATGTTATGTCTGAAGATATGGGAGGCAAAGCTGAAATCTGTTGCTCACTAACATGATTTTGTGATTGCACAAGAAATAGCCCAAAGTAGCTAACTAATTTTAGCTCTACATACTTTATGGATAACATAGAGAAATCCCCTGATAACAGTGCAGAATTATTATATTGGTTGCATTTAGACCTGTAAAAATTTTGTATAAGTATGGTTATTGAAATTCTTAGATTGTTTGTCGAGAAGTAAATTATTTTTGATTGTCATAGACTGATACTTATTCTAAATTATTTTCGTTATAATTTTAGAATATGCTGAGTCAGAGAGATGAAAAACATTATAGGGTTCTGAAACTGAGGCGTTGCTTTATGTTGGACAATATGTATATGCAAATGGATATTTACAAGGGTCCATGCCATCCAAGGTATATTCATTTTTAAACAAATAGAAAAATGTTATTTTTGTTACTATCTGCACTTTATTTATTTTCAACTGCTTAACTTTTAAAATTATTTTAATATTAAGGTAGTGAATATAATATATTTCTGTTTTCAAAATTTATAAAAATTATTCAAAAACAAAATTCCTTTGTTACATTTATTCATCTTTTAAGAATGATTATCCTTGTGTAAAAATAGTATTTTTGTGTTTATTACCATCATTATCTATTATATAGATTCCTCTTTTGTGATTTTAAAATAAAATTATTTGTGCTAAAAGTTTTACAAGGTATGTTGTCTATATCCTAATAAAAGTCAGATGTTTACTAACATTTGATACTTTATTCAGATATGTATTACACTCCTTCATATTTATTTTCCTCCCTTTAAAATTGATTTTATGGAAAATGTAACCATTTAATTTAATTATGACTTTTATTTGTCTTAAAATCTTTTTCTAGTCACAAAATAATAATTTTATATCTTCTTCCTTTGAATTCAAATGGCTAAATTTAAAATGAAAACATTAACTGCCTGTGTAGTTAAGCAATTTTAAAGGACTTTTAATAAGGACTTATTTTTTAAGGTCCTTAGATAAGGTTGTAAAAATGCTTGTTTTTTATGCAAGTGTTTAAATTTTCCTTTTGATGGCGAGAGGTTCCCATTTCACCTTGCTAGATCTGCCCAATTTAGACTCTTATTTTCTTTATGATGTGTTCAATGCTCAACAGATTTCAATGAATCCAGAGGTCAGTGGAAAAGGTTTTACCTCACTTTATGGAAATACTGATAGAATGAATATAATATATCTTTTTTATTTATCTGACTCTTCTTTCACCTCCTTTGACATGTTTAGATAGGCAGGGAAAATCCTTTCTTTTTACAGATAATTTTATGTATTCATATAAAACCATTAATGTTGGAGGTTTTTTAACAGTAATTCAGTATTTTTCTATTTGATTATTTGTTTGTAGAGCAATTGTTAGTTATATTTGAGCATGATTTAGTGGCTTGCCATTAGTGAATTATTTAAATATTCTTATGTCAATTAATTTTTACTAAAGTTTAGAACTTTTGAACTATATGCTAAAAAATGTGTTTTCATTCATTGTAGACTTCCAAATTGAATATGTTCCAAAATTGAAAGTAAAGCATAGTGTTTAATACTCCAGAGTTACCTACAAGTCATTAGTTACTGTTGCTAAAATATACCAAAAATTAATTAATGCCAATAAAACTCCTTTTTTACTTTTTTATTTGCAAACTATTGAAAGAGAAAGAAATGCAATCACCAAAAAATTCAAACTTTAAATTCTGCCCAATCTTCTTGATTTAAGCATTTTTGGAATTATGTATGTATGTGAACAAGATAACGTAAAAAACTTTGACTTGGAATTTCTTAACACCAAATTTGTTGATTTCTATCACAAAATCCATTGCCTTGAAGGGGTTTGTTTTATTTGTGTATGCAAGTACTCGTGGACATGATAAGATCAGTGAAATTTGGCAAAGAATTTTAACATCTAAAGTGTGCATCCATATCAAAATTTTGAACACAATCCATCAATGAATTGACCATGTGTTGGTATTTATTTCTGCATGCACATAAATACCGTAACAGAAAAATGCAACAGCTTAAATAAATGAACTGTGAAAAGTTTTGAAAATTATTTTCATTTATTTTCATGAACAAGCATCTGATGAAAGAGAAATACATTGAAGTAGGAAATGTGAATGCAAAATATCATATCTAATAACATCTATGACCACACAATGCTGCCTGTCAGAATCTGTTTAGTAAATGCCACAACATAGATAAATGAAATTTGTTAAGTGATCTTGTTTCTAACATCGTTGTATGTTACAATTTTAGATTCAATTGCCTGGCCAAAAATTTCTGCTCATACAAATTGAGAATTTGAGAAACCCTAGCCCATTCAAAATGTTGTCTATTTTTGTGGAAACAGATGGCAAAAGAAATAGCTATCATTGGCATGAAGTTAAATTTGATCTCTTTACGGAAAAAGAAATTTCTCTTAGAAGAGGAAATTACTGAAAGTGAATATAAAGCTAATCTGAATTGTTCGTGAAGTTAGAAACTTTTCACTATTAACAATATCATATAATGAATAGAGAAAAGTTATTTTTGCAAAAATTGAACCAATCGAAGGATTTTAGGCAAATCTCTAAATGGAAACACCCTTTTATTTACATTAGTAAAATTAGTGTTTTTAAATTTGCAGTTTGTTTACTTAATCTTTTTTTTTCCCTTGATGAATTGACATGTTAATAAATCATCTTTTTTCCCCTTGTGTTGTTAATTGTAGTGTAATTAAATAATTTAAGATATGAGTTGGAAGTCTTTTAATAAGATTTATCAAATGAAGCTTACATAAAAAACATTTTAAATAACTTAGTTTCATTGTTGGTGAAATAATATATTTGATTATTCCTGGTAATATTCTATGTTTATATTCATATAAAATTGGGCATTTATTTAATTAATACTCAACTTATTGAATCCATAGTTCTATAATAAAAAAAAATCCCTACATTATGGTTAGTTTTTATTTTTTATTTAAAAGAGCTTATAAAGTGCTTAATTTTTAAAATATAATTAGTCTATGCACCCTGTTTAATATTATTTAAAGAAGGTTTCATTTTGTCAAAATTTTAATCATTATCTGAGAAAAAAAATTGTGGCTGTTTGTCATATTACAGTCAATGAGATTTCTTTTCTCTGCAGTTAGCAAATCTCTTTATAAAATCCTTCATGTTAGGATGCAGAATTTTAGTAATTTTCAACAAAGTACTCAGCTATATTAAAATAATAAGAATATTGCAATACTTGTACTGATTGTTCATATGATTTTGTATGTTTTTTATTAGGTGTGAAGGTTTAATTTTACTTGAGACCTACACAACACTCAAAGGAAGGGAATTGATTGGACGCTTGCCTGCATTTTTGAATGTCATTAAAGAAGTTACTGGGAATCCAGCTTACTCAATGTTTAACTTGTCATTCAAGGAAGAGTGGGCGCCCAGCAAGTTTAAGAATGAAAATAACTGTGTTGATGGAGCTTACACAACCATCATTCAAACCTAATTAAATGGTCAGGTTTAAATTTTGTTTGAGATTAGGGTAATCAAGTCACATTTTTTTAAGTACTTATTAAGTATAAAATTGTTTTGTATAAAACTGTTATTTATGATTAATTGGGATTAAATTCATTATTGTATACTATATGCTTTAGGTTTCAAATAGAATCTAGATTGCAAAGTAAAAAAGAATAGTACGAGAAAAAAATTAGAAATATAATTACACTAGAAGTGTCAAGATGTTCTGTTAGTATTTTCCTTTTCTATAGGTCATTCTGTGGGCTCTTTTTATTTATTTTTTTTCAGAGACTTTTCTTTCACTACCTTTATTTAAATGATGGGAAATGCAATTGCACTTGAATTTTGTTTTCTTTAGTTTTTTTTTTTTTTTGTGATCTGAAATACCAAATGTATTAGACATTTTTAAATAGTTATTGTTATACCTAAAAAACTGTTTTGTACTAGACTAGTACCAAATATATATGTTTGTTCCTTTGTATATTTATTTGACTTTGTTTTAAGTGTAGTATATGTACTTAGATTGGATGAGACTGTTAATGCCATGTTTGTACTTGATATAATATATTATATTTGGTATTTGTTTTCTTTTGTTATATTAAAATTTTACAAGTGAAGTTATATTCCCCTTGTAAAGTTTTTTAAGACAGGACTTCTAAAAAAGTATTAAATAAAGCTTGTTTTAACAGGCTGAATATTGCTTGTTCTGCAAGCTATCTTTAATGTATACACATAAGAATATTTCTTGAGGAGAAATCAAAGAATTTTAAATATTTTGAAGAATTTGTTTTTTGTTTCTGTTAGACTTTTTAATATTTTATAAAAAATGGAAAAAATGGAAAAAAAAATGTATTTAAAATTAATTGTGAAGAATATTAAAATTGTTGGCAAGTTCCTTCCTTGTGATTTCTTTTCAAGCTTACAGATAAATATTAATACTTGAGTAATGGATTTCCCCCCCCCCTATATTAGTATTATTTTTTAAGGCATGTCAGTATTTTTCAGTAACTCATTGCTACCATACTTGTTTTTTTTAATATTATGAAAATACCTTATGAATAAAATTAAAATTTTAAAGTAATAAATTATGCCACTGTTAGAAAGAAGTTTAAAAAATTTATTTCATTGTGGTAGATTGTATTTTGTATGAATACTTTCCTTTGATAAGTTTTGACAATTCTTTAAAAACATTTGTAAAAGATTATACCACCCATATCAAATGCCTTAATGCTTTTAAAAATGACATGTTCTGCTAATTTCCTTTTATACTAAATGTATTTCTAAGGGTAATTGGTATAAACTTTTAGAAGGATGTGTAATGTTTTTGTAAATTTTGCTGTACTGTCATGGAAAATAACCTTGTCAAATGCATGTGTACTTGATTTTTATTTGTTTAGGTAATTATTTTTTCCAAAAAAAATGAAAATTTTGCTTTTAAAAAATTTTTCTTCCACCAGTATTATTTTATAAAATTTTCCTTGGATATATTAGTATTATTTTTTATTTAAAAATTTAATTAATGAATTTAAAATTATTAATTTCACAGATATGATGATTTAATTCCCCAATTCATTTTTCTGTGATAAATTTTTTTTTATCACGATATTTGTGTATAAAAATTTTTGTTGTTAAAACCAGTTTACCATCTTTTTTTTCATTACTTTGTTTTATATCATAATTATATAGTATCTGATACTGATTAGAACTGTAACTGCATTTAACATTATGTTATGATTCATAAGTATCCATCCTATGGCTGCCTTTTTTCTTATTGTTAATTTTTAGTTTGCATTTTTTCTCCCCATTTCACCATTCAAAACCTCAGTGATTTTTACATTTTTTTTTTATATTTATCTCCAAGATAATAAAAAAACATTCATATCATATTATCATAGGTATTCATAATTAATTTTAGATGACTGTGCTTATTATTTGTTCTCTGGGAACATATTATACATATGTTAAAATGACAATTTTTATAATATTAGGTTTTTCTTTTGTTAAATGTAACATCTTTCTGTGAAAAATTACCTTATTTCACCACAATGAAATCAGAGCATTAAATTCCAAAATATTTTTATAACTTTCATTTTTGCCTTACAATTTTTTAATAGATGTATAAACAACATAAGAAAAAATATATAACTTTTATAAATTTTCTATGATGTTCAGTTTAATGTTTTCATAATTTTTAAGCATAATGTGAAATTGTCTATTTTTCTAATTCTAAAAATTAATAATTTTCATAAAAGTTGCAGCTAAATTTACAAAGAAAATTATTTTCTATATAAAATGCTTTGTAATAAACTGGAGGAAAGGGACCTTATTTACAGTTGGTCAGTATTTTTTTTTTTTTTTTTTCATTTGTTGCATGCATTTTTGTCCCATGTTACTTAGAAGAAAATAGTAGAAAATCTTATTCCCTTTTTAGAAAATTTAAATTTAATAAAAAAATTAACTTTTCCCCAATTTTCAAAATGTCACTCTAAATTCTTTTTTTAAAACTTAGTTTCAACTGTGATATATTGGTATTTTTAACACTTTTCAGTATGGAATCTCAGATGGGTTCACCCACCTCCCCTTATTTTATAATTTTTTTTTAGCCCTAGATCTGATTTATGTTTGTATTCTTTGGCAATTTTTATAAATGGCTAAAGTACTTGTGTTCATGTTTTATCAAAAATGGATTTCTTTTATTGGCTTGTTTAAACATTAATCATTCCCCCTTTTTTGCATAATATGATTTTGGTTGTTACAAGTACCTTTTATTTTCATGTACAATTTTGTTAATGTATTGTATTTGCATTCTGATTGGCAAGAAGGCAGTCTGGTTTGTTTATAGTAAATTGTGAGATTTTCCAAAGAATGACAAATCACAAACCTATTTTTGTGATTATGTGATCCATTTGTGAAATAAATCTTTAAGAAATACATGAATATTTTTCTTTATTACAGATGTTTACCATTTCACACTTGAAATCCTATACCCAATTTGTGCAAATTACCTTAACAATAAGAGGAAGAAATATATATTAAGTAAACTATATTTTACTTTTAAGATTAATTAGAATTTTTAAATATTGATTTTACTTTCATTATATCTATGCTTTTAAGCATTTATTTTACAATGTACAAGTTACAAAGTATATATACTTAAGAGAAAAATTGTTTTCAAATTTATTTCTATATTTCAAACACTTGTTTAGCTAGGTATCATGGGCCAAAGAAACTACTTTATAGAATGCTACTTACTTTTGGTATATTCTTTAAATATGAAATACAAACAGGGGGAAAAAAATTGCTTTAGCAAAACTTTGAGAACAAAGAATCATTGATTTGATACTTTATAACTCTTTTTTTTTTTCTTGCATTATTATTGATTATTATTATGTGTAACCAAAGGGATGCTTCAATTAGTACATAAAATGTGTCTACTTATAAGATAGAGCTCATACATGCTACATTGCATTTAGTGATGGTAAAAAAACTGGAAATTTGCATAATACTTTAGTTTGTTGCATTCGCCATTACTTTTTAAAAGCCATGTATTTCTACAGAATTCACTCATTGTTATCTGCAATCTCCTTAGCTGAGAATGATATTATTGTCACTCATCCAGTCAGTATTTAAGAAGGGCTACACTTGTTTGCATTTTTTTGCTGTTAGGATCCGCTCCCCATTTGATGCATCTTTCTTTTCCATCCGTCTCTGTCCTGTAAAATAAATGTATACTGGATTATGGATTTTTTCCCCCTATTCTTAATTAGTTAAATTAGTTAAGAATTTTGTCTTATAAACTGCTAATGTACATTATTTTCCTTTAAAAAAAAAAAAAGGCAAAATATGTTTTCTAGCTTCCCCAGTCTAATAATGAATATGGTCTGAAGATATGAAACTTCTGTTTGCTTTATTCCCCCCCCCCTCCTCCCTCAAAGCCTTTATTGAAGGAGGAAGGTTTACATTTCTAATTATATTAAGTGCATTTTTAATGATACACATTTTTTATATTTTATTTATTAAAAATCGGCAAATGTTTGTAATCTAACATAGATATTAATATAATCAATTTTACAATCAGAATTAATGATTTTCATCCCTAATAAAATTTTAGTCCCATTCTTATAGAGATTCTTCTTCAGAATCAAAGACTTACAAACCTACCGTATATGGTGTCCTGGTGCATGTTATGGCCAAATATCCCCTTACTATTGTAGTGTGGAATTTTTCGCATTGTGAAAAATATATTGGTAGAAAGGGTCTATTATATTTATTGCTGATTTGTTATAATGTGGGATATTGTTTAATTCATTATGTAAATATTTGGCACATTTATTTATTTTTATCATGTGAGAACATGATATTGTTTTGGTCAGGGAGTTTTGAAGCTCGCGTAGGCAATGAATAATTGAAGCTCGAAATCGCGTAGGCAATGAATAAAGCATAATTGGCAATTTTCATCCTCATTTGCTTTTACCAGTATTGCCTTATTATTATTATGTATGCTTTGAAAGCAGATGCGTTTTTAAGAGGTTGACCTGCTGTTAGAGAAAATGGGTTTCACCATAGAAAACCTACAGGGCTATAGTAGACCCCCCCCATAAAATCATCTACTGCGCATGCGCAGATGATTTTCGTTATATCTCGTAAACTACACATGTTACACATAGGGTTTTCAAAATAGTAATTCTATGGGGCTATAGAAGACCCCCATGGAGTCATCTACTGCGCAAGCGCAGATGGTTTTCGTCATATTTCGTAAACTACATATGTTAGAGACATGGGATTTTCACTTAGAAGTACCCCCCTTCCAATTTTGGATCCATTGCGCATGCGCAGTACGGATTTAGCTTAATATCAATGTCGCAAAGCAAATCAATGTCGGGTCGACACCATAGAGTTCCTATGGGTCTTGGGATGTCGATGACGTCAACTTTTGGTCAGACCGGAAGTTGTTATATCTCAGTTTGTATGCAACGTAGAGACGAGTGCGACCCGTCTAAACACTCGTCTCGATGAGTCGAATGACATTTTTACCGACACTCGTGTCTCAATAGGGGCCGAGACCGGGTCATTTGCTCATATCATTGGATACTGCCCGTCAAAATGCACGTAACGATACGAGTTTCACGTTGCTACTCCGAGTGATTCGCGAGATACGAGCTCTCAACGTTGTAAAAATTTGAATTTTCGACCTTGTTTTTGCAAAAACTGTCTTTACGACTGGCATCGATACAATCTACTCGATGTCCTCTATCGAATGATGCCACATTTATGTCGCTTACGTTATTAGAAGCCGAGAAACGGAAAAAGAACATGATGTTGTTTTGGTTGTGGGGGGGAGGGGTGAAGCTCGAAATAGCGTAGGCAATGAATAAATCATAAATGGAGTGGCTTTCTCCCGGTGAAGCCTTGCAAAGAAAAAAAGAAAAGGAACGAAAGAGCAAGCAGAGGCCGGAATAAAACCTTCAATCAACAAAAACGAATGATGAAAATTTAAAATTAGGAACTGATTGAATTAAACATGAACGTAAAAACAGCTTTACAACGGGAACGAAGAAAAACACAGAACGCCTCCATTAGGATTCTGAATCTCAACATTCAACGCAAAACGTCTCCGTTTCGATTCTGAGTTTCAAATATCGCTTTCTAGCTCTAAGCAATTCATCGAAAAAATATTCTCACATGATAACTTGAAATTTGGGATAGCAGATTTCAATTTTTAAGCTTTCATTTTCAATTTTTTTTATTTCCCAATAAAGAAAGGAAAAAAAAATAATAATATTTTTCTTAAATTATTTGCAACTATTTAAAAACTTATTGGGGGAGGGGGAAGTCATGTATTCTAAACGTAACTATTCTAACTAATACTTCTAATAAATAACAGTGTTATGTATCCGAGTAAGCAGCAACCTGGGTTAAAAGAGGTAATCGAACATAGTCTTATTTTTATATACTTGGATAGCAAGTGGCTTGATACAAAGGGGTTTATCATTAAAATGATCCTACTCAGACCCATCTAAAACTCGTTCTACCTCTCCGAATTTGAAGAAACATAGTGTTTTACTTTATTGGATCATGGGAAAAAGATTTCTGCAATAAAAATAGCTCCATTTTTGATCACCAGGGGGAATCTTGATGCCTAAAGGACAAAAAAAAATCTGTCTGAATCTTTAAAATTTGCTCAATTACAAAATGTGCTCCATTGGCATCAATTGTGTTGAAAGCGCATTATAGCGTGTTCAATGGTAGCGCGAAGAAAGTCTCGAGTTATTTCAGTGACATGGCGTGCAATGCTGCCTTTCAGCTCAGTTAAAGTCTTAATTCCTCTTCCATAAACACGGTCTTTTAAGGAATCCCCACAATCAGAGATCTCAGGGATATAAATTGGGTGAACGAGGAGGCCAGACACCCGGAAAAATTTTGGATATCACATGATCCTCGCCAAAGTTTGCACGAAGCAGTTCTTTGACTTAGCGTCCAACGTGGGGAATTGCTCCATCTTGCATGAAGACTGTGGTCTGCAGAATTTGCCGCTCTTGCAAAGCAGAAATTCACTGTACCGTGCGCTTGTGACAGAGCACTTCTTAGGGCCTTGAAGCGATTCCTTTTAAACCTCAAGTGACACCAATCGAGTACTTGCTGAAAATAACTGGAACTGGAGGAACTTTCAACCACAACAGCACCAAATTCTACTACAGTTTCATTCGCAACCGTTTCCATCCTGTTCCTGGAAGCAGATCCAAATCTCCAGTCTCTTTCAATTTTATCTTCTTGAAACCACTTTTCGACACGGGACCTTTTCGCAATCCTTTTAAACGACGATATTCGCGCAGTGTAGTAAGCTATTACTGTCGTTTTGATAAAACAGTTTTACCAGCAAAGATCGATCTTTCTTCTGTAAGAGTATGATAAAGGAACGCGGAATGATTTTCGGGCTCTGACAGCCAGTCTCTTTACAGATTTGACTAATTTGTATAAGGAATTTTTAAAAAGTGTCATCTGGTGGTCAAAGTTTGATCAATTCTTATTGCAGAAATCGTTCCCTCATGACCAATATAATGTGTGCACCATGTTTTATCAACAACAAAACAATATCGTTTTCTAGAGGAGTCAGAATAGGGTCACTTTAGTTATAACCACTCTGTATGTTTCGGTGAAATTTTATTTCCAAAATCTCTAATTTTGCCAAGTAGCTGCTGAAATTTTGTTGAAATAATTTATTTACGGAAAGAGAAATTCATTGCCTCTGCGACAGTGCAAGTTTTTGCTGTGTGGAGATAATGTTAATTCTGTTTCATGTGAATGCAGCATTCGTATTCGCCATAAATTTAAAAATACGTGATTTTTATATAAATGAGCAGACAGTTCATGAGATTATTGTTTAAAATGTACACTGGTGTCCAGAAAGAAAGCATTATTAATAAGGAATTCGGAATGACGGGAAACGCGATATGCGACAGTTACAAAATAAGAAAAGTTCGATAGCAACCACTTCTATTATCAGTTAACGGTTATAAGACTTAAGGGAATCTTCTGAAAAGGTCAAACTAGTATAGTTAAAAAAATTTATTTTTAAATAAGTTTTTTCTAGTATTAGAAGCACTGGAATACAGTAAAAATTTGAGAAGTGGAAAGAACCAAGGACGAATGGTCCTTTCGCTCTCAACCTAATTCGACTTTAAACTTCGTATTTCACCTTCTGGCTTAAATTTTTGGAATTGGCGTTTTGGACCTTTTCATTCGTACCTTTGTAATTTTTAATGTGCGCAATATTTGAGCGCATATAATTTTTTAATCTGAATTTTTACACAATATGGTTTATATTACTACGTTTTTAAATAATATAAAATTAGAGTGTTTTAATACATGCTATGAATTTTATTCCTACTTGATTATTTCAAACTTTGGAATTTTATATAAAAAATAAATTTTTGACGTATATATTAGTTTTTTGCCCTTTTATGACGGACTTCCCCCTTCCATGCAGTTGTTATCTTTTTGCCGTGATCAGCGGCAGTGAGGAAATGCTTTTACTGTTAATCGTATTTAGAATGGGGATCGTTGGTAAATTTTATTTTAATTTTGTAGTTTTTCAATTATTAATTTTGGGAATAATTGGCTATTTGCTTTTGTATGTGTGAAAATTTTCATGTTGATGCTAGTGTGTTTGTCTTCTCTCTCCAGCTCCTGAGATCTCTAAAAAAATTGTTATTAGATTCCACCTCCGCTTATGGATAAAACTGCCTTCACTTCCAATCTTATGGATCTTGCACCCTATCTGTCCAATGTCTGAGTTGGGTAGTATATTGTAGACAGGCACCTTATACAACGAATTACCATTCTTGCAATGTCGAATCCCCATGCTTGTGGATAAGGTATCGGCTCAAAGAATTGCTCCAAACGCCCAGAAGACATTTTTTTTTCACTTCTGGAATGGAGATTGGTGGGTGCGGAAAGGCGGTAAGTCGTCTCCCATATATTATCGATTAGATTCAAATTAGGTGAGTGAACAGGCCTTCCCATGCTTTGAATAATTTCATTTTCAAGAAAATCGTCGTTCAGGTTCACACGAAGACGAGGCGCATTATCATTCATATATATAAAGTAGGACTGACAGCGCTTCAAAACAGGCTCGAGAAATTCATTTCGGCAACTTTTAGCAATCGCAAACTCCGTATCATGGTTATAGAAGTCAGCGCAGTCCCTCAACAGAATGTCTATCCGTGCATGTCTCTTCTTGATAGAAAACAATGTCTTTCCTTGTTAGGAATTTGGACCTCATTCTCTTAGTATAAGGAAAATACATTCTGGAATTTGCAAGAGAATTAGACATTTTTTTTACAAAGCAAGGTTATTTCGTTTCTTACTTTCTAAGCACACATGGCATTTCTTTGTAGATTGTTTTTATTGATCAAAAATATGCGTTGAAAAGAAGGGAAGGGGATACTTTGAGCATTCGAAACAAAACAGAATCGACACACGACTCTCGGCTTGCACTGCAAACAGTTCTTGACTTCTCGAAGACATCGAAATCTACAGTGGCGAATGAAATGAACGGCATCTCCCAGACGTCTTTATAAATCAAGAGTCATGCGAAGATGTTGCTTTGATATAGAACAACGTGACTGAGTCTTTTATAAGCAATCTGTGTGGGAGTTCGTACTTCTGTGACGGCTGTAAGTGCGGAATCCAGTTTCTCGATCTCCCTGACGCTGCGCAATTATCATCGGATGTCGGTCTCGGTGCACGACTGTGGCTCTCGCTCCACTTGGTGTTGGTCGTCTGTTAACAATTAGAAGCTTTTACTACAATTGGAATAGGTCACACGTTGGGGCACATTCAGAATTCCAGACACTTTGATTTGCGATCGTCTGGATTCGAGCATTCCAAAGATTCTTCCCTTTGACGGGTCCAATTCCTGTCTTATTGCCATCATTCGTCCTGTTTAATCGTTAACAATGATTCTTCGCGCATGAATTGCACGAAACCTGTCTGAACTGTTCATGTCGAGTAAGCATGTTTATTCGCGTTCCGACGCTCGCCTTCAAGACGACCTTTTGTGCTTTTCAGTAAATCTCATTACAGACACAAATAAAATAGCAAAAATCCTTTTAAGCGCAACCACTAGCTAAGTAGTTTCATTCCCATGTTACTACCTTACTCAGTTGCTGAATAAAAAGCATTAAGAACTTCATGTTCACGTACCCTGTGACTGATCACTCAAATCGACATTTTGCGCATGAGGGCATAAACTGAAATGTTTGGCACCTTCAACATACGATTATTCAAAAGTTATTTTGAAAAAATTAACAAATACTTATTCAGATATTTTTGTTCTTCTTATTTTAAAAACTATGCATGAATTTTGGAAAATAGAATAAAACCATTTTCTGGAATCGACTTGTACCGGCTCGCATTATCAATGCGATTAGTTGACAAAGGATGATAATGCTACAGTCTGACAATTAAATGGTGAACAATTGAATTAAAATGCGTAATCTTAATGAGGAAACAAACACCACTTATAAAATATCAGCTGAGATGTTTTTTTAAATATATGTAAGCTTTAGTTTTTTTTAAAAAAATGCCATTTTTACTATCTAAATTTAAAAAAAATGTTGAGCATTTTAAAGATTTTTCCTCCTTTCCAAATAATGAAAACCGGACGAATCCATTCAACCATTTATTTTGAAAATAATAGAAATAGCTAAGTTACACAGAATTCAAGTAACTAACACAATGAAAAGTTTAAATTGGCACATTCCGTTACACATTGGTTGGTGATGTTTGGGAACCACCTTAAGAAATGTAAGGTTGTTTTTATCTTGGAAGTTACCTAAATGGGAAATGCTTACTTAATGTCAAAAAATAAGTATCATCGATACTGCCTTCTGAAGTGTCTTAAAAATTTCCTAGATATTTTGCAATTTATATAAGTTTAAAGAATTCTATTTATATGATACTTAACTAACTCGAAAAATTTTTAATTAAATTCTTCGAATTTTTTTCTCCCTTGAATTTCCTTTTAAAATAAATATGAAATATTACCTGTAATTCAATTATATTTTGGTTAATTGAATATATAAGCTGAAACTTGCATTCATTTGAAAATTGTTTCTATTATTTATCTATTAACTGAATCATCAATAATCATTACAGAATAATTTTTAAACTCATTTTAAGGGTGACAGAAAGCTCTATAAGCCGTTGGAGTGAATTAAATTTCAGTCATTGAAAATCCGATTTCCGTAAAATTTCAAAATGTATACAATTTTTTTTTTCGCCTTTACTTTAAAGCGCCTTGTCAATGAAATCTTATTTTTTGTTGCTACATTAGAGAAAATGCTTTTTTTTCCGTGCTCTTTAGAAGCATTATGGATAATCAAACTCTTCTGATTACCTCTAAGCGATGAATTAGTGAGGAGCTCCTGAAATTACCAGAGCTGGTCAAGAAATGGCATTTTTAAAATATGCTTTTTGTCTGCCATTAGATTAATTATTTAAATTTTCAAAATCAGATGCGAAATCAGCTATTACAAAGTATCGCTGCAACTGTTATATTCCTTAAATGTTTTCCAGAATTTTCGTGGTTTTTACTTTTTCAGGAAGACGTCTCGAATCATTCCCGGAATCCGTAAACAGTCCGTGTGCCATCTCCATCTTAAAAGAAACACGAGGAACCTAATAATACATCTCCTTCATTGCAGCTATTGGATCAAACAAATTTGGAATAAATTGAATCGTGAAATTTTCACTGGTATTGAATTTTTCTGCTTGAAAAAGATTGCTTTCGAAACTTTTTTTCGAAAAACTCTAATAAAAAATGATGCATACCCAATAAGCCAAACGTTTCTATGAGAAAAATTGTGTTTTAGTTTTCAAATCACTCAATTGACTTCATGCGCTATCTGCATTTCTTTTGCTTGTTGATTCTTTCTCTGCCTTCACACTGTTTTCTTTTTCAGTTGATCATTCAACTTCTGGGATAATAAAGCAAGTTCATCAAATTGTCAGAGTTGAACAGTTCGATAAAAAGGCATTCGGGGAGTGCTGTGGCAACACTGAACGATCCGTCACTCCACTGAATCCAAATGAATAAAATGCATCCATAAATGGGAAATCAAAATAATGATAGTACTTATCGTTGCTATTCAAACAAATTTATTTTGAACCTTCAGTATTTGAACTTTTTCAAAAATATTTTGTCGTTTTGCAAAAAATGTCGATTGAAAGAGTGAAATCAATGTTGTTTACAGAAGGATAAATTATTAAAAAATTAATTATTCAAAAATTGTTTACAGAAGAATAAGAATGGTTAAATGCAGAATTAAGAATATTTCTAAATTCTATAAAACAATACTCAAATTTTATAGAGATTTCATAAAAAGCATTTAAATTACATAATGTTCCATATTCTAATTTTAAAACTGTTCAACATTATCTTTAAGTTCAAAGTCCTGTGAAATATAATGTGATGCGTGGAAGTTGCTTTTCAACATTCATAAATGAACAGAAGTAACGAGCATTTTTATTCATTAATGTTGCTTTGTTCTTTAAAAGAAAAATGAGACTCGACATTCGTGATGCTGTAAACAATTAAATTTTCGTAATGTAAAACTACTTATCAAAAGTTATTTTAATGGAAAATGAAATAAAGGATTTTTTATTATTCATAAAAAAATTATCTTAATAGAATTTTCTGTGCCTATTATATTCACGAACTTCTATTTTTAGTTATTAATTTTACTGAATTATTTTCGAGGTTTGTGTACCACTACTCTGTCGTTGCTTTTTAAGTACTTTGGTCGCATGCGATACAGCAAACATATTTTGTCTTCTTCCAATTTTCAGCTAAAAATAAAGTCAGTCGAAACTGATACTGTATCACACAGCACGCGAGTGTGATTGTAAATTACACATCATAAAAATATATTCATGTGTTATTTTCTTTTTGAATTGACAACATTCATCTCTAGCGGCAGCATTTTTGTTTTCTCCCCTAAATTGAGATGCCCGCTATTTCCACGCAGTCATGATTCATAGTTACACATACATTTTCAAGAAGTCACTGAAATAAAATAAAAATATGACATTAAACTACGTGCTTAAACGCAAAAAACAATTTTGTCAGTTTATTACAAGAAGGATCTCACAGAGAGCGCTGGCTAAATCTGCAAAGTGCTTGAATTCGCTACTGCCTTTTAGAGTAAATATAATAGCTAATAAAACAATTGCAACGAGGAAAAAGTAACTATGAGAATAAATATGTGTAATAGAGATAGTTTTTTTCTTTCCAGAGGAAACTCTACGTTACTATATCGAGGGATGTGCTTGTGCTCTCTACGTTTTACAGATGTGCAACTGGACTTTTTTCTATTGCTGAATCAGTGCATTTCGCTGTCAGTCACTTTAACAACAACTGTTGTCTGTGAATGAACGCAGTTTCTCGATTCATCCACGTCTAAACGTTTTAGGCCTCAAACCTTTTTTTCTTTTCATCCACAGAATGTTGAAATGTTTGCCCTCGATATATCTTCTGAGTGTCGCCTGTTGTTAATAAGCTCTCGTGAGATTTGCATGGAGGGATGAATAGCTTTTTAAAACGGCATTTCAGGTTACTTATTGTAAATTGCACTGGGACTCATTTCGCGCCTTAAGCTGTAGCTGTTCATTGCACAAGATAGATCATTATTGTTTTATTTACCTGTTTTCAGTGCAGACGAAAGGCCTGTGTTCTTTGATGCATTGGATTTTCATTATATTGAAGTACAAGTTTCCTACGACGTCTGCAACTTTGTTTCGGGAGGCCTTCAGACAAGAATAGAATTCTTTATCACAGTCACAATGGGATCTAAAATAAATGCAAGATTCATCAATGCACAATATTTGGGAAAGAAGAATTTACATTTCAATAAATTAATGAATGTTATAATTTATGTTTTTAAAAAATTAAAAAGGTAACCTTTGATGACTGAGGTTAACGAATCATCAGTCAGTGCACAGTTGATGTATAAATATAATGAATCCTGTGGATTATAAAAAAAACTTTTACAGATTTGTATTTATTTAATGCGAATACCGGACATTACAGACTTACCCTTTATTTTATGTTGCCTTGTTGCATAAGAATTAAAAAGCATAATGTGAAGTTTTCTAAAAACGATCATTTTTTAGAAATTGCTATTCCTTCACTGATTTCTGTCGGTAGAAAAACTTCTCACTTTTTTACCCTCAAATTGGTCTATCATGGTGAAAAGAGACTGGCGCGATGAACTAAACAAACAGCCGGTAACAGGAAATAATTATAACTTAAAAAAAAAAAAAAAGAATGCATTACATTTGTTTTCAAAATCGCTTTTCTTCAATATTTTTAGTTTGGCGAGAAAAGAAACAGAAATTCAAATGAATAAATTAAATAAAATAAACGAATACTCGTTAGAATGGTAATGCCAAAGATGTCATAGAAACTGAGAAATGGGATTTAGTTAAATGAATGGTGTAGTGGATTCCACGAGCGCTCATTCTTTGTCAGCTAAAAATGATATAATGGATACTTTGCCAAGATTAATTAGATGGAAAAAAAAAAAAAACTCTCAAGAAATTAAAAAAATTAATTTAATATTAAGATTCATTAACCTTACCAATTCATTGAATGGGAATTTCAATAAGATCAGTCTTTTATGCCGGTCTGTTTCTCTCGTCAGTGGTAAAAAGAGACTGATTTATAGAGTTCAGCTCGATGCGAAGTATTTTTGTATTTCTACTCGCCAAATTCTGCTGAAAATTAATTTTGTCTAAAAGAGTGTTATTAAAATATTATGGAATCATTTCAGGCTAGCATCCAATTTTACTACCGTTATTAGCGCTCGTAGTATATGAATGCTATGGTTCAGCTGATTACTAAAGAGAGAAAGAAAATTCTAAGCGAACGTCAAGCAGACGGACCGCGAAAGCGATTCCTTTTATCCGGAAGGAATGTCCGTCTTGCACCATTCCTTCCTCCAATTTTATTAGGTACGGAGCTACCGGGAGAATTCAACTGATGAGGCCATTCCTACAAGGTGCCTCGTGTGAGACGCCTGCAGCCGAAAATGATCTTTCAGTCTCTGATTCCTAACAATTGTAGCTATAGTGAAAGGCATGATCATTCGTAATCGGGAGAGAAAAGAAAAACTTCAACTCCGCCGTCGCCAATCCTGCAAGACATAATTATATATATATATATATATATATATATATATATATATATATATATATATATATATATATATATATATATATATATATATATATATATATATATACAAATTAGCATATTTTTAAAATTTATACCTGATCTAGTGAATCTATTATTACGTTTTATAATTCATTAGATAAATCTTTTAAATGCCTACTATTTTTTATATGTAAACTTTTCTTCTGGAATCGATATATATATATATATATATATATTATTTAAAAATGAAAAACCGATATTACAACTTCCACCATATCCTCTACTCCATATCTGAGTGCAAACTTAGACACCTGTTTTGAATAACCAACTCAACACTTAAAAAAATAAAGTTGTTGTTATGTATTCTTCCAAAAAAAAAAAAAAGAAAAGAAAAGAAACAGTTCACCTGGATTTATAGCGACAATTGGGAATTGGAACTGAAATTTTCATTAGATTAACTTTGACCAAAAGCAATGTCTTTTGTCTTGATTTTAATTCTGATTGCCAATCTTTTTTGTAACTAGGCTTTAGTTCGATTCGTTTAGCTTTTTGAGGCAGGGCTCGCTGCAAAATGCAAATGGAAGGTATGCCTCTCGGTCGCTTTGTCTAGAATTGCAGAAAAGGGATTGAGAATGAAGACATTGGCAGAGTTTTCACTGCCTCTAATCTTACAAACCTGTTTCAAGACGGAAATGAATTTGCGGTTGTCAAACACAGTTCGGTTGGAGAGATAAATGTAAATGGAATACTTCTCGAATTGAAGGCAGGACAAGAGGTCGTGATCTTCTGATTCACGTCGGTTGCATAAAGAAAAGCGGGCAATGCTGAGTTAACAAAACCTGCCTTTTGTAGTTATTGAACGGAAACAAGTAAGACTGATCATACAGTTTTTCCTCTGTTTTTCTCGGTAAAAGTTTTCAAATTACTTTTGAAAACTTTTACTTCCCTTTGCAAACATTTTTCCATAATGATTTTAATTTTTGAAAACGAGATACGTTATGAATTCCTGTTGAGCTCACCTTCCTTGACCGAATCCTTTCAATATTATTCCACCCATTCGATCAGCTGCTTCCCCTCGCATCAGACCTCAAAGGAGGGGGATTGACACACCATTTTTTCTTTCAAACTCAGGGGAGTCTAGTTTAAATTTAATTTAATTGTGAAAAGGAGCAGATGGATTTCGTTACTCTATACTATTGCAGACTCCTCACAAATAACAAATTAAAAGACTTGAATGGATCATATTTTTTTATTATTATTTGATTTAACTATGATCTTTGTGACAGTCATACAAAGACGTTAAGTTTTATTCTTTCACCTTCAAATTTAAAATCGGAAATGATGACCGAATTCTTATTTTAGAAATCACTTGCAGAATTATGCTGCTTTTATTTAAGTTTGACCGTAATCATCTGTGACATGGACGGAGGTATAATGTTTTTCCACCGTAGTTGTCTGAGTGATTATTTACTATAAAACGCTGCTTTCTTGTTACTTACTTAGTGTACAAAGACAAATTGATCATTCCGTAGCCAGTACGGAAGGCTTTCAGTTTCACTGGACAGTGGTCATGTGCCCTGCAGCATGCGTCCACTTCTGTCTGAGATCCCAGCTCTTCGAAAGAATCAGCAATGTCACCCACTCCACACCATTTCGTACCTGCAATAGAATCTGGACGTTCAGTGATTACATTTGATGATTTTATACCCAGATACTCAACTATTCGAAATATGACACAACTATTTGCGATTATATGATGTATTGCTTGCTCTTTTCGCTAATCATAGCATAACGCATTTCGTACAAGTAATACAAATAGTGACTAGCGCTTATTTTCTACCTGAAGACTTAAAATTGAAGTTCCATTTTTAAATGGAAATAAAAATAAAACTTCGATAAAAGGTTTTCACATTGGGTAATAGTTTACAGGAGGTTATGAGATTTTATTCCCCGCCGAAAATGTACCATTAAGGGATAACGGCGCTATATGCAATATTGGTAAATGAAATAAGGCATTATCGTTCAATGTTTTTAAGCATTTCAAAATCGTAACTGTGAGGTAGCGAAAAAAAAACTGCTTGTAAATGGCTTACGGCAAATAGGAATGCAAATTAGTATTATGCGAATGCACCTTTTTCATCAATGAAATGGAGCCTCCACGTCAGAGCTCTCATTTTTACGATCCGACAATGGTTGCAAGGCCGTGCCTCTCCCGTTAGGCATCATGGTGGACGGACGGAGTGCTTCGCAAAAGCATCTTAGGCCTCAGTTTCGTGTTCGTTATTTGATGCATCTGGAAGAGCAATGGAAACCGGAGAAGTCGTTGCATTAACAGCGGAGAAGCAGCGTAAGGGTCGAATATGCTTACCACTGAATGAGGTTTACAGAATCGTTCGTTAGGTGCTCATGCAGAATCTAATTTATTCACCAACTTCAACGCACTGATCCTCTACCAGAGAATCTTTCGCTTTGCACGGTTCACAAACATTAACTACGGAGTCCTTTGTGGATGGCTGAAATTCGCTTTTACCTCAATGGGATATCAACACCCGTAACTGCAGGATTGGGTCGAGCCAATCTCTCGTACTTTCCGCACCGTTTCGTTGCATTCTCCTCTAGTCACCGTTTGGTATAACGCATAGTGTCACAACTGAATTATTTTCCCTTGAAGAGAAATCGATAGTTGGGCGGGCTCGAGATCGGTGTTATGAGCTTGGAATAGATGGAGTATTCGTGATCTTCAGCATTTTAGGCATCAAGATTTTCATGCACTCCACCTCACATTGGCAGATGGGCCAAACAAACAACATTTCAAGTCCAATCCGGCAGCATATTTTTTTCACAAGTGCGCATTCATTTTGCATCCGGCGGAGGTATTCTCAATTTTAGCCAATCACAATATAGAAAAGTGTGCAATATTAAATGTCAATATTAATGTAATTACAATTTTATCATCAACGATGAAGTCTCATTTGAGATACCGTGTTTCATCGGATCGGTGATTTAACTAACAGAGCATTATGTAGGTTTAAATCGTCTTTTCCATTTTAACAGAGTAGTCAAATCTGTTTAAATCGTGATAAAGTATTTTTATGATTTTAAGGGATGGATAGGTAAGCTGTATAAGAAATATTTGTAAACTATCATAAGACATTGATATGAGATTGATTGAAAGTTAAATTTATTTTAATGAATCTATTCTAGAAAGTTCTGTCTTCTATAGCAATTCAAAAAAGGTAGAACATACAAACTGGAACAGACTAGATAGAACAGGCCGCTTTGGTCTCAGGATGCTATTTACAATTCCCCTTTTAAATTGTCTCATCAAGAGAAAGATTGCCTTTTATTTATTTATTTTTTGATACGGACAAAAATTTGAATGAATTAATCGGAAAACTCAAAATCTGAAAATCTCTATGTTTTTGCCAAAACTGAAGTCAAATGTTTTCTTTAATGTTAATGCAATTTGTTATTATTTTCCTAATTTCAATATAGGAACTCATTTTTAAAACTTTATAATTAAAATCAAGCGACAATAGCTATTCAACAAGCATTGCAAAGATTTTAAAACGCAACATTCGTTTACAATCTTGCTTTTCCTTTGTACGAAAATAGAGCCATGATCGGTTGAGATTTGGGATATCACCACTGTTTGCAAAATGAATGTGTACTTGTGAAATATGCAACCCTATCCCTAAACCTCTTCTGACTGCTTGCTATGGGATTTCCTCGAAGCTATCGATGATAATACGCCACTGACGTGTTTCTGACGATAACATAAAATAGTTTGGCGGAATCAAAAAATACGATATACTTACATGTTTACTACATTTCTTCTGATACGCTGTGCGATTCAACTTTCTTTCAGAAAATGGAAGATTCCAATATTTTGGTATTCGCCTGGTACCTTCACCGTTATGAATCCCTCGGGTGCTTTAAAACACTTTATTACGGTGGCATCCATCCTTACAGAACATTTTAACCGAAGTTAGAAATTATTTCTAACCAAATATTAGAAATAAATTTAAAAACCGAAATCATTTTCATATGCAAGCAACATAAGTTTAAAATCACTACCACTAATAGTGGAGAATGTGGGTGAGTTTGTGCTCTGTGGGCATACCATTAGACATAGATATTTCAAATTTAGCATATATATACTTTGGAACGTGAAAACGTTCAGCTCAGGGTGATTTCTTTTTTTGAAAGTTTAATTCATTAGAAATGAAACGACATTTTGGTGTTTTCTCAATAACACCAATTGGGTTGCTGTGAGATTCCTTACTTTAGATTTAAATAGTTTTCAAGGATATTTTGCAAAACTATTTTCACTGTTATGAATGAAACCTAAATTTTTTCCATTGTCGCTGCTAATATTTCACCCGGGAATTTTCTACCATTGTAAACGATTAAACTATGAAAATTCGGTTTATTTTTCTATATTGAGCGAATGTTTAAATTCAGATTTTTTTTTATTTAAAAAAAAGATTCATGCATTTTACAATTTTTTTATATTATAGATGTTTTTTTATCTTAATATTTTGCTTTCTCATGGAAATACGTCGATTTTATATCTTCTATACGAAGTATAAAAAAAGTATTGCAATCCTCAAAAAATTCGAACTCAAGATTTTGACGTTTGAGACCTCGGCGAGTCCGAAAAACAAATTTTTGGAACTATGTCAATCATCTATGAACATAGTAACTCAAAATCACATTGAGGTTGATGAATAAAATTTAAATACATAATATTTACATCAAATGAATGGACATCTGCGAAATTTTGAACCAAATCATTTCAGAAGTGTCCTCCTGTCCAAACACAAGTGAACACGATAACTATAAAACGATGAACAGATAGGAAAAAAAAAAGACATATTGATAAGAAGATGAAAAAGTAAGCAAAGAGATGGATGTGTGACATTTGATGCGTAAGTTCAACGTCTAAAAGGTGGAATCACATCAAATTTTTAATCAAATCTGGCAAAGGGTTGATTGTCTGTACTTTCACATACATGTGGGTGAAATACCTTAGTTCTGCGTCAAATTTTAGTTTTAATCGGTCGGTAAAAAAATGTATTCAAGGTACACATTCGCACGATAGATTCAGTAAAAATTCTTGATTCACAGCAAAAATCTATATTCACTAACTACTGTTTGGAACCGCCGTGAGTAGTATTCGATGACTTTCTACAATTTTATGCGAGGAAGGCCTTTACTTGAGATACGTGAGAAAGCTTTGGGAAGACCACTACAACTTTTCTTTTTTACTGAATCAGAGACCGATTTTATTGAATTCTCCGATATATTATGATCTGTAATGTATGCACAAAATAATTTTGAACGATTCATCACTCTGTCTTTGCGTTTCTTTTATGAGTTTTCTACGACTCAGCAAGCACGTTGTTGGATTAATTGAAGCTTAATCATTCCTCTTTCAAAATTATTTTCACATTTTAGGATAAATGACCGAAAATCACAGAAGTGTACTGCACAATGAACATAACTGCATAGAATTATTTTACAAGTTATACGAATGCGAAAATTTGAAATTTAAAAACACTTTGCTGAATAAGTCATTCAGATTAAATGACCAAGAATTCATTTCAAATTTCACAATGCAAAAATTTTGATGAATCAGATAATTGCCAAAGGTTGTTAGATAAACTGGTAATATATAGATACACTGATAGTATGAAGGTATTCCGATATGATGACAGTACAGATAAACTCTGTACTCGGAGACAGAGTTCTGAAATATCTCTACTTGTGACAATGGAGAACTTGCGCACGTATTGGCGCTTTACTGAAGACACCGTTTGAGCTACCAAATTTGGCAGAGATATAATTTGAAGAGTGAAAATGTGTATTTTAGTGGAATATTTAAAAATTTTTTTAATTACATTAGAAATTTTTCTTTTTTTAATTCATGTTTTTTTTTCTTTTTTAATGTTTTGAAGTGTTATATGTGATTACTATTCAAAGAAACTGCTAGAGACCTTGCATTTAAGTCAAGACGAAGGCTTCTTTCCATGCATGTTGCAAATAAACGCAACGATGTCTTTCCAGCAACCGAGAAAAGTCAACGCCACTTCGCATGGACTTTTCGCAACGCATGTCAGTTTTTAAATTTATTGGCGACCGACCGACAATGGAATGTATGCCTTAATATCGCTTGCAATAAGTCGCGTCACATCCGAGCACTGTTTGCAATCAAGTGGGCCGTCTGCTCACCCTCATCACCTGGAGAGTTGTGAAGAAAATATAAATCGCACATTCGAAAATTCAAATATGAACATGGATGTTTCAAAGCAAGACTCTGCAAAGAAGCGTTAAATATGATTGAAGAAATGTGCTTAGAAATCACAAACAAAATTCTCAATCAGTTGGGAGTGCTTTCACCGAATACACCTGCTGCTGCTTCGTTCGATGTAGAATTGCGTCATCGACAAAACTACAACACTACTCATTTTGTTATACGTGCAATCAAATGTTCCTAGGCTAATGCTTGGGCAAAAAACATTTACGATTAAAGAATGCAAACTGTCAATAATGACATTGGAGAAATCTTCTTAGATGAGGCAAGATGAATTAGTAAAATGTTCCGAATTAAATGGATTCTGGCAACAATTCAATCCCAAAATCAATAGTCTTAACTCTTGGCTTGTCCAGAATAGCTGCGTCATTGCTGCCAGGTGGAAGAACTTCTAATTTATCTTTGAAATTTTCACTGAACACACAATTCGTTGAAACTCCCACGTGCAACATTCCTAAAGCATGTGGTATTTGAAAATTATTGCAGAAATGCAAACTTATACTTTGAGATAAATGTACAATTATAACTGCATATTAAACATGCACCAAGTAAGCAAGCAAATCTGAGAAAATTGAGAATAAGAAAAACTGAGAAAATAAGAGTTGTATTTGGTAAATTGTTTGTTATTACTAATGATACCATTTAAAGTTCAATGGTAATGTCAGATAACTTTTTATTCTTTCAGCTTTTTATGGATCTCCCTTTTCCTCATCCAATTTCGTAGAGGATTTCCGATTAAAAATCTGTCTATTTAGTTCCGCAGGCAGAAGCATGGGATAGTCTTATTGGACTCTAACTGAAGTCATTAAATCAATAAAATCATAGCCCTAAATTTTTTCCAGTTTCGACTTCCCTGCTGTTGGCGCATGCCACGATTACTAAGATACAGCTTTCCCCTGAGCATTCCCTAAAATAGGAAAAGAGTTATGCCGGGGATATTCGAGACATCATTTATAATGACACAAATGCGGTCTCCAGTGAAAAAATCTCAGTTTAATAATACATCCAAAAACATTTTTTTTTCTCATAATGCAGCTACGTTTTCCTAGGAAATCGGATTCGCAGTCATTGCGGTCGGGTATCACGTGTGCAATACCCAACTACACAGCGGCTGCGTTTCGTCGCAATGAATGGCATCGGACAAAGCATAGCTGCATATCGTCAGATTTAAGGTACAAAACGAAAGCGGACAACTTGAAAATACATTACTCAGTGACTCAACAAAGGAGATTTCGGTTAAATTATGGTCAATTTGGAGCATGGGTGCTTTAAGACCGCTTGCAGATGAGGATGGCGATATCTGAGCTCTCGAAATTTCCTCACCACATAGCAGTGCATCGCATGAAAATGGGAAACGATTGTTAAAAATAGCTAACTTAATTCCTATGGTTCTCTGGAAAAGGAAAAATTTTATTGACTGATAGCTGCTAAAAACTGCTTAAGTATGTACAAATTGAAAATAAATTACTATTCAGTGCAATTGGAAAAGACATTTTCATACGAAGATGCTTTTTTTAACAGGTGGATTTCTGCCTCGGACCTATGATGTCTATCTAGAATTCATTAAAGATTATTTTATATGAATTTGGCTTTTGAATTAGAGTAAATAATGAATTTTAAATATTTCTGAAATGACTTAGTCTATCGCGATATTAAAAAATGAAAATGAAAATGTTTTGACTCGTGGCGCCTGACGCTCATTAGCCACAGTGCTTGAGTACTTATAAGAGCATATTTTTTAATTGGAACAAAATGTTACCCTATCATTGATGTTTTTCACAAATTCTCTAAACTCTTCAACAATTTTCGCATGAAAAACAACAAACTCAGCATTGATGTCGAAAATCAGCAAATTATCTGGCAAGAAGTCATTGTCGGAAGGACTCTTCTAATGTTTTGTTGACAAAAAGAAATTTCTTGCAAACGCGATGATTAATATTGCAGTTAGTTTGCTTTCATGCTGCAGAATTTGTTCAAGGTCCGCAGAAGAGTAAGGATAAAAGGTTGCGAAAAATATTTTATTTGCTTTCAGCCCTGCTATATTTATTTTTAAAATATAAAAATAAAGCATCAGCATTTTGTGTTAGCGCTGTTCCGTCAAAAATTCGTACTCGGAGAATCTATTATCTTTTCTTCCCCCATGTTCTGGAAATTTATGGCGAATATAGTTTGTTAGATTTCGCTTTTAGGAACAACACTTGATTATCTAGAAAATGCTTCGTAATTTCGAATCGTAGGCGGATAATTGAGTCGTCATATGAGTCAGCATGCTTTCCCCCTGTTCAGAGCATCCTCGAGACGACAGTGACATTCGCCGTCCGTTTTAAAGTGCGCCATATACATGCAGACTTTTGTTCCGAAGTGCCATCAAAAGAATAGATATATTGACTGCTTAATAACTGCTTTAAGAGGTGAAAACAAATGCCCCATTCAAAAATTTTGAAAATAAATAAGGACAGGAAGTTTAATGAATGTTGTGTGAAATAAAACAGTCTCTCAACAAACAGTGCCACTTGTCTCAACTTTCCAAGTTTTACGGAAGGAAGAAATAATTGCCTTTTGCACAACCCATAACGAGTATTTCTGGATTTTGTTTCCTCCATAGCAGGTAAAAAAAATATAGTTTGATCTTCGCATTAGATGCGAAAAAAAAAAAAAATTAAAAAAGTATTCCTCAATGGTTGCGAGAAATTCTGTTTTTGCTTGCACTGAGAAAGTGAGGTAGGTGGCGTTGCTTGTTAAGCGATGACATCCAACAAACGTTATTAAAAGCATTTCATTAGAGTATCCTAAAAGAGATGCGTAAAGAAGACTGCACTAGAGTACTCCGTAAAGTTCTCTTACCTACCGGGGAGTATTCCATTCCACAACGACCAGGCTGACCACGTGGATACCACCTCCAGGGAGCTCGTGGTGTTGTCAGTGGAATTCGCTGCTGGTTTCTCGAGGAAAGTACATTCGTTGATGAGCTGGAGCATCTCTTTGAAATTCGGATACTTCACCTGCAGCCCACTTCCCTTAATGATGGGCTCTGCGTCAGATGGCTCCCTGAAAATATAAAGCGCATAAATTCAATAAGGTTTTGTCTTACTAATATTTTCGGATAAATATTTAAAATAGTAAACCAGAATAAAAGGAAAAAAAAACACCTGGAATAATAATTTTTACAACTTGGTGTGCATTGGCAAGTTAAGAGTTTTTTCAGTGGATCAGAAGCAGAAGTAAATTTACAACGGGACTTTTAATTCGATAAAAAACTTTGAGACATTCAAAGAAATATTCGAAATCGAACTTTTTGCATTCCCATGTACAAGAAACGACCAAACCACCAAAAAAAAAAAAAAAAAAAAAAAAAAAATTAGATCCACTTTTCAGATTTAGCAGAGTTCGAGAAACAATGCTATTAAAAATTGTAACAAGACAGAGGAATGATTCGCTATGCGATCTTTAAGCTAAAATGGTAGCTTTCTATTAAAAGATTTGATCTTGATTTGGTATTTTTTAGTTTTTGATTTTTTTTCGGGGCAAAAGCCATTCTTGGCGAAATTGCGGGAAACATTTGCTGAAATCAAATAAAATGATAGGAAGTTAAAATTTTCAAACACCTTTGCCGCTGTTAATATAAAAAATCCTGGAAAAAGATGAAAGGTGTGATTTTTCAACAAGAAACAAAAGTTATTCAGTTGAAAAACAGAGATAAAATTGTTAAATGCACATAAGGAAGTCAAATGACTTTAAAAATTTCTAAACTTAAATTTTGAACTGAAAATAATTTCTTGTTCCTACTTCAAGAAAATTGAAAGATCTTATAATTGCGGTTATGAAAAAATTATTTTATTATTTAGTTGATTTTCAAAAAATTAATTGAAAAAAATGAAGGAAACTTGAATTGCAAAGGTGTTTTCAGTCTGATCGAGTGAATGAAGAATGAATCATTTCAAAAAGAAAAGCAAAAACAGAAGTCTTGCGGCTTTGTTTCATTCTTGTTAGAACAGAGCCAATTTACTTATTTTCATAGTTAGCGGACTAGAAAGAACCTGTGTTAGTAATATCCGTTTTTCTTCGGAACCAAGGTAAAATTCTGTTCGCCCAAGATTCATTTTTTACCTTGACTGTTTTTTTTTCCAAGAAAATCAAAGTATTTAAGTTTCTAACGATAAAAAAATCCTTTGCTGAATATTTTTTGTCATTCAATCTATATACAAAACACTTAAGTGAAAGCAAAATCAGACCGAATTTGTTAATCGCCGCTTGGCAACACTTGACACTCCAAATGAGTAAGGCTTCAGTTTTTTTTTTTTTTTTTTTTTTTTTTTCCTTACGCTAACGAGGTTATTCTTAACATGTTTTCGATCGATTATTTAAAACAATTCTGTTTATTTTCTTAGTGTTAATGCATTTAAAACTAAACATTATTAATTAATCGATCTTTCGGATTCATTCTGAAGTACTTTTGAATTAAAATAAAACAGAATAAAGGAAATTAAAAATTTCTAATATGCATTGCGTTACCCCAAATAGTGTAGAAAATTCACACATTTGCATTACCCAACTGGGTAATGCAAATGTGTGACCAACTGGTGATCCCCTAGAAAATTCACGGATGCGCAGTGTGTTCTGATTGTTGACAACTGTTTTTCATCTCTCTATATATATGTAAACGCTTACGTGAACGCAAAATCAGGCCGAATTTGCTAATCACCATTTGGCAACATTTCGACCTCGCCCGGGAACATCAACACGCGGTTTCTTAAGATTTCAAGCGAATGCTATTCCTGCATCGGTTTGAAAATTTTTTAAATAAAAAATTAACAGTTCAAAAACTTACAAAATTCTACGATGGGTTTAAGTCGTGCCGTATCGATTTTAAAACGAAATCGTCGATAAAGAGAAGACAGGTCGAAAGAAAATGCTCAAGAATCGTTCAGAATTGCTCAGATCCAGTCGTAATGAACGAGATGGGGTTGAACGTTTATGTTTACGAGACGAAGTTTTCGAACTACAGAAGCATAATTGTGGAACTATGTCAGGACTCTCTTCTTTTTACCAGGCATGTTACAGGGAAAAGAAGTAAATTCAAGTGGAAAATACACAAAATTGTCATGATCAAAAAATTATTTTGGAACATCTGTTGAATCCCCCAGAAATATTGAAAGACTTGCTGATCAGTGATTCAATCGAAGGAAGAAACTATCGGAAGCATATAAGAGAATATAATTCTGTTTCAGCTTTTGCTTCCAAGGGAGTTCAAATGAAACCTCCTCCTAGAACAGAGGCCCCTCAGGGGTTCACCTTCTTTAAGTGGGTACGGGCTTCTATGTCACTTGCGCTCGATAAATTTCCCCCTTTCCGCTCAAGTGTCAAGAAAGACTACCAAATTATAAACTTTATCTTTGCATGTAAGATTTGGCGATTTTACAATGTACGCCAAACTGTGCGGTCAACTGACCCATCAACCACCCCCAATAAAACGATTAACCAATAAAACTTTCCCTTACTCTCTGAAGAGGTCACTGTCTTTGTACATCACGAGAGGGGTTTGGTGGGGTTAATGAGTCACCCAAACTTGTTTGGAAAAAATACTCTTTGAGTTGGATATTTTAGATTTTCTCTGCTTGCACAGAAAATCATACTGAGGCCCGCGTGAATGTTAGAAGGGCTCTTAGAACATAGAACTCATCACTGATTAATTATTGAAGCACTTCGATTTTGGGACATTTACTTGCTCTCTATAATTCTGTTAATTAACATTACCGAATTCTGTAATTTAGAAGGAGTAATTCAATGTTTGTAGTATTTCGTTTGACACGATTTTATTTTTATCAATAATTGCTTTTATTAATTTTTCAATCCAGGAGAATCGGCCAACATCTATGTGCCTATGAAATTGTAAGACCTCGGATTCATCCCAAAAGAATGGCTCAATCCTTTCTCTCAATAGTTTTAGTACTAACAGCGAATTTTAATAAAATGTCCCTAATTTTTTTTCGAATTTTATAAGTAAATTATTTATTCAAAAAATATTAAATAGGTTTAATTGAGAAAGAAACGAACAAAATTAAATTGAATTTTTGTATATTTCGTTATTTCGTATTAAAGTTCTGGAATATTTCAGACTGAATATTCATCTAGGAATTGTTATAATTTTTACTTATACATAAAAAAATAATATGAAAATAATAAAAAGGTGAATTTAAAAAAAATGAATATAATTTCTAAATAATTCTTTTTTTTAATATGCATTCACAATATGCATAATATGGTCACTTACATTTAACAAAAAATAAATAAAGAAATAAAAAAATAAACTAACTGCAAACATTTATCTCTCTGACATTCAGCATAGTCAAGACTGTTCCGCATTTCTGAAAGCTTAACAGCATTTTTTGTTCATTTGTATGTAATTAAAATTTTAAAAAAAGTTTTGAGAGATTCATTGAATAACTTGGTAGTAATGTTGCTTTTTTCAAAATAGAAATTATGATTACTCCTATATAACCATGAATTGAAGAAAAATAGCTGCAAAATATATTGTTACACAAATGCTAATACACATTAAAAAGCATTTTTTTAAAAGTTTTTATGAAAGCAATGGCCAACTTAGTTTTATAATTCAGATTTATGGTTGCTAAAGTTTACTTAACTTGGCATTGATCGCTTACTCACAAGAGCATATTTAACTTCAAATTCTATTGGACATGTAACATTTACTATTGTTCTTAAAACCGTATACTATTCCGCTTTTTGCACAATGCGTCTTTTTTAATTTTCAGTAATCTCAACAAAAAATGGGAACTTGAAAAACGAAAGTGTTTAAATTTCAACTAATACGAAAATTTTCTCAATCAGCATTGTTTATGAGCATTACAGATAATATACTTATCTAATATTAATTCATTTCACTGACATTGACCCTTATACATACAATAATTTGTTACATTAAGGAGTAACAAGATTTAAAAATGGATACACTTTCTAAAAATTACAACGCTATAACTTCCGAAAATATTAAAACACAAAATTGATTTTTGCATCAAGATAAAGCTAAAAAAATTATCTTTTTAATGATACCAATGCTTTAATCTACAAATTAAGTTTTGGTTTTTAACGTGTTTTTAAAGAAACATTTTAACCATATTTTTCAACAATGTACTTCGCACAAAATAAAAATAAAATTTAATCTGCATGAGCACGTCAGTGGGAAAAAATTAGCTGTTATCCACCTATTGCCATCACATTGAAAGAAGTTCAAATTAAAAACATAAATCAAATATTATTGTAAATTAAATATATAAAAGTGTAAATTTCTGCTAGTGTCTGTATGAAGCGAACAAATTTGAAATATATTTTCTAAAAAGTAAATGGAGGAAAAGATTTCTATGAACTTTTACAATATCTATATTATTAATTAAATCAAACAATTAAATTTAAGGTAAACAGGGTTTACTTATCTATTGGATAGTCACTGTAATCAGCGCCCATCAGTCAATTTTAATCAGGGGCACGCATCTACTAACAAAATGGTCTAAATGAACTAAACAATTACAATTTATGTTACTGGAGTCAATAAAAGCTCCGATGAATTAAGAATTTTAAATTTTTTCATAGGTCCTTTCAATTACCCTTTGTAATCCGTTTACATATTTATCCTTTTACATTAACCTTTGAAAAAAATTTTACAAAAATTATCGCCATTCCATTATCACCAATAAGCCCGATCGGAAATGCAGCTATGGAAAACTAAAAACCGTCACCCGCGCCAAGTTTTCTTGCCAAAGGTCCAAATCCCAGTAAACCTATGACAGCAACAGGGGTAGGGAATGATTTACCGAGCGCAAATGTTCCGATACCGGGTACGGGTGTGCCAATCCCGAGATACCCTGGGATTTTTACTCTTTCTTCTCTCTTCCTACTCTCCCCTATCCCTTTTCTCTTCTTTTCCCCCTTCTCTCTTTAAATCCACCCTTCCCCTTCTGTTTTCTTCATTCTTCCATCCCTCGACGGTAGGCGAGGGAGCTCTCCATCAGAAGTCGTCGCCGCTCTGTTTGCTTCTTGCTTCTCATGGACAGCCAAAAACCCCATGTATTCGCCGTGCGTGGCGATCCTTTAGTCGGGTGGTACATTTCGGTCCCTGATGTATCAATCGGCCGGTATCCCAGATATTTGACTAGGCTGCTCAAGGGGATCAAGCGTAGGGGTCACTTCTTGGGCTTGGCGTTAAGGGTGGTCACTGTCCCCGGGGGTGACTCTCAGCGTATAGGTTCCGGCTAGCACCATGGTAAGCGCCGAGGCTGGGAATGTCTGGAGCCGGTGGCTGCCATCCTTTGTTGGGCTCCGTGGTGGGCGGTGCCGTCGGCCCGAATCCTTCTCTAAGTCGCATGGCTTCTACTGTTTCTAACCATTGTAATACTTTTTATAAATTTTTTGTTATAAGTGCTGAGAAAAGTTCATTGAAATTTGTTTCGCAAATTGTTATTCACAAATGTATAACTTGTCTCATTGGAGAAGTTAGCAATATAAAAAAAAATTGTTTAATGGTAACCTTCTTATAGAAGTGAAAAATAAAAAGCAATCAGAAAACATTGAAAAACTAAAAATGTAGGGGAAACCCAAGTCACTGTTGCAGCCCATCGATCTTTAAATCATTCCAGAGGAGTTATATCGGAACGAGAATTTCAGACAGACCTTGAGGAAGACATCCTAAATTGCCTCAAAGAACCAAATGTAATAGCTGTTCGTAGAATTACGATTAAAAAAACAATCAAATCCTCCTAAAAAGCACCTTATCTTGACATTCAACACTCCTGTTTTACCAAAATCTGTGAAAATAACCTATATAAACTGTTCTGTTAAAACCATACATACCGAATCCCATCCGATGTTTCAAATGTCAGAAATTTGAACACACCATAACGGCATGCAGGGGAGACAAAGAAATTTGTGTTCGATGCTCCCTTCCTGATCATAATAGTAACAATTGCACTTCGACACCACCAAAATGTTTCAATTGTAGCGGTGACCATCCAGCATACTTCCGATCACGCCCACGTTACAAAGAAGAAAAAGAAATACAAACAGTTAAAATCACAAAAAACATACCTTTTCCAGAAGCTCGAAAAATAGTCACAGACAGAACACCCAAACCAGGTTTCTCGTATTCTGCTGCATTAAACACAACAACTGAACGAAATTCGCAGCCAATACCTAAACCGACTGTTAATAATCTTGTCACACCTGCAAATACCAACCCAGATACTGTAACAGTAAAAAGAAGTGATTGGCTCGCACTTCTTGAGATAAAAAGATCGTATGAAGAAAATCCCCCCGAGCCTTCTAAAAAAGTTAAGCGGAAAAAGATTTTGAATAAAGTAAAAGCTCATCAACGTCTTGAAAAAGAAAATAAAAAACATCAAATCGAGAAAAAGGAAGAACCGCTGAAAATTCATCCGTCAGACTATTCTATAAGTAGCATGGATGAGAACAAATTAAATTCTGATTCTACTCGCATGACATCCGAACTTTTTAAATCAAAATTTTAAAAAAAGAAAAAAAAAAAAAAACCCTCCAAATAATGGCTATCCATTTAATCTCTTGGAACTGTAATGGCTACCGCACCCATTCCAATGATATCAAATCTATTTTGAGTAAATATCAACAATAGGGATTGCAATATCGGAACAAAATTTCAATACTGGTATTCGATATTTTTTGGATCTTAATACCGGTATTAGAAATTTTAGAAAAAGAAAGAAAACACAGATGTTTCTTTGTTTTATTTGCCAGTTTTGTTAGAGAGTGTAACTATCACAAAAAAAAATGTAACTTATAAATTATAACAGTATATAAAGAATCACAAAAAAGTAAAGAAACATCTTATTTAAATCGCAAATTGTGTAAATATCACTATTTAGTCTGTGGTACTATTACAAATTTTTAAAATGTCATCTTAAAAAACATAATGCATCAATTGTACTGTAATTAAACCTGAAAAGTAATTTTGTGCAACAATTACCATCTTTCGGAAACGCTCTTTCGTCATCTACACTAGTTAGCAATGCGCGATATATTTTTTCCAAGTATTTACCTGTAAATCCCTCATCTTCAAATAAAACAATTTCTCGTCGGATAGTTTTTGGATATAACTGATTGTATTTTGGTTTATTGAAATTTTTTTTATTTATCACTAATTCTAATTTTTGTTCAAGAGACAATTCCTTTTCACTATCGACATTAGTGTCATCATAATCTTTCGATAACTAAACCGAGTATGAATAGGTTTGTGGGTAAAAAATTTAAAGAAAATTTACTGTAAACTTAATCAGATCTGAATTGGTTATTTTCTTTTCTTCTTTTCCCTTTTCATTTTTAAAATCATTATAATTATGTAAATACCATAAGACATTTTCTATTTCGGTATGCCTTTCTTCTGTGCGATTTTTCAATGTAATATATAATTCTTCAGATAGTGATGTGTGCTCCTGTCGATACTGCTACGTTCAGTGGTGGCGGGGTGGTCGGCTGTACGCAAGAAGAAGAAGTGATGTGTGCTGTTCTTTCAGTGACTGCAACATGAAATTTATTGTTGCATTAGCTGTTAATAAATTAGAATCTCTCCGACACAATGCCTCAATAGTCAGTTTTATTGGAAGTAGAGCTGATGCAGTTCTGATTAAGTGGAATTCACTATCTGAAAAATTAATTTACAGGTTTAAGTCGATTATTGATTGGATTGGATTTCTCAGTTTCAAAAATCGTTCCATCATTAGGAGTAAACTATTCCAACGTGTTTTAGAATCTAATATTAACATATATTCTGTTTTATTTTCAGTTAGTATAGATTTTAGTAAAATATCCTTTTTATAGGAGAACGTTTAAATATCTTAACAATTTTTCGAATTTTATAAATTATAGGAAGCAATTCTTGATAGGTTAATATTTCATCCTCATTAACAATATCTTCTTCAACAATTAAATTGTCATTATCTTCATTGTCAATATCACTCTCACTCGTACTCTTTTCAAAGTTGGAATCCAAAATTTCTATATCCACAGTATTTGGATTCTTCTGTTCTTTATTTTTTTGGTATAATACATCTATTACTCCTAACTGAATTCCATGTGCATAGCACAACTGCTGATTTGCACCAATCAACTTTCTAACTTTTTTCATAACTATTGCTCCATCAGTCGTTAAAAATGCAATATTTTCTTTCAGGGATAATCCATGTTTCGCTAATTTAGATTTAAGCAATTAATTAAGTCGTTAATTAGCTAATTAATTTCGCCCGTTATGGAGACATAAAAACAAAAACGCATACTATTTTGCTATGTTCGTGATCCCTGAACATATAGTGGAGAAATTTTACAAATTTCTAGTAAATACCGAAAAACCGGTATTTAAACTTGTGAATACCGGTATTACAAAATTGTACAAATGGCTCAAAATACCGGTATTCGGTATCACGGTATACCGGTATTGCAATCCCTAATCAACAAGTATGCTTAGGGATCCAAGAAACACATCTCAACCCTATCACTGATGCGAGATTAAAAAATTATAAAATAAATAGGAAAGAATATTTACAAAATGTTTGTACTTCTGAAGGTGTGGCTACTTTCATACCCAGCTGTTTTCCGTTCAAGAATCTTGATATTCCTTCTCCACTACAGGCTGCAGCTGTACAAATTCAGATCAAATCTGTAATTGCCGTCTGCTTTGTATACCTTCCGCCTAATGACACCATTCACCAGAAAGATCTTGAGGATCTTATCAAACAGTTACCAGCTCCCTTTATTATTCTTGGAGATTTTAATGGGCATAATACGCTTTAGGGTAGCACAAATACAAATGCAAGAGGTCGACAGACCGAAAAACTCATCGATGACCATTCTCTTTGTCTTTTAAGTGATTCAAACGTTACTTACTTTCATCAAGCAAATAAAACTTTTCACACCATTGATCTTGCGATTTGCTCACCTTCACTTGTACCCCATTGGGATTTCTCAGTTTCAGATGATCTATTCAACAGTGACCATTTTCCCATTATTTTAAAATATTCAAAATCTGATATTAGCCTTCCCAGAAGACCTGTAAGTTTTATCTTTGATAAAGCCAACTGGCAACTTTTTAGGTCTCATTCCGAACTTACAGAAGATATAGTAAAACAGCCAAATATTGATAATGCAGTAGATCCAATAACAAAATGCTTGATGAAAGCTTCAGAATTAGTCATTCCGAAATGCTCTGGAAATTTGCCAAGGTTTTACAAATCCTGGTGGAATGAAAAATGCGCTGCTGCTAAAAAAAGCACAAAGAAAGGCTCGGGATAAATTCAGAAGATATCCTATCACCACAAATTTTATTGCCTTTAAAAAATCTAAATATTTTTTTAGAAGAATTAGACGACAGAGTCAGTATAACTCCTTCCAAAAATATGTTAGCTCCATCCACGGACATTTGTCTTCCAAGCGCATGTGGGAAAAAGTTAGGAAAATTTTAGGGAACAATGGATCATATCAGAAATTTGCATTCTTACACAGCAATGGAAATTCCATCACTGATACAAAAGATATAGCGAATACATTGGGTACAGCTTTTTCTAATGTAGCCAGTGAAGAATCGTATCCTCAAAGTTTTATTTACTATAAAAAACAACAAGAAAAAAGAAAAATCGATTTTAATACATTAGCATCATATGCTTATAATGCTGATTTTCAGCTTCATGAACTTAAGCGAGCATTGCAGAACTCGTATTCTACATCACTTGGACCTGATGGCATTCATCATGACATAATAAAAAATTTGAGTTCCTATTCGTTAAATTCGCTTCTAATTTTATTAAAAAGAATATGGAATGAGCATGTTTTCCTATTGTCCTGGAATCGAGCAAAGATTATTCCCATTCTAAAACCTTGATGGGTCATTATTTGTCGACGATTTTCAAATCAATTTTTCAAGTACTCACAGGCCTTTATCGAACGACAATTCCAAGCTGCTGTCAAATCTATAATGGAATGGTCTGATAACAATGGTTTCGTTCTTTCTATTCAAAAAACAAAATGCACTCATTTTTGTCGAGTTTGTGGCTTGCTTGCACCCCGAACCAGAAATTCAGCTAAAAGGCACAGCCCTTCCGGTTGTGTCGGTCGTTAAATTTTTAGGCCTCTTATTTGATTCTAAACTAACCTTCCGTCCTCATATTCTTCATCTAAAGAAAAAAAAATGTGCTCAGTCTTTTTGTGATCATAGGCAATCGTTTGAAAAATACGGCACTGCTTTTACAGATGGTTTCAAAATCGGTGTCCATGTTGGCTCAGCTGAAATATTTCACCACATTGTACTTTCCAGGAAGCTAAAAAAAATTGTTCTGTTTTTACTTCGGGGATTTTTGCCATTTACATTGCTTTAAGAGCGATATTATCAAAGAAAGACTAGATCATATATACAATTCAAAAAGTTCAATTGAAGCCATTTTGAACTCATCCAGACAAAACCATCCTTTTGAACTCATCCAGTAAAACTATATTTTAAATTGCTGGATCGTAATTTTAATATTCTATTTTGTTGGATTCCAGGACACGTTGGTATCCCTGGGAACGATCAAGCTGACGTTGCCGCAAAAACAGCTCATTCAAATGAAGAAACCTTTGTTCCATTTCAAGACTTAAATCAAATTTTAAAGCAATGTTCGCTTCGTATATGGCAGAATATTTGGGACTCGCAACTTGATAATAAATTGCCTTCCATCCAACCATTTATTTCTGGGTTTAAGAATGACTCTCTCAGCCGTAGAATGAGTGTTGTGTTAACAAGGCTTCACATAGGTCATACTCCTTTTACTCACAAACATCTACTTCATTCAGACACAGCTCCAATTTGTGCAAAATGTAGTACTATAATTTTTCAGTTCGGCATATCATATGTGAATGCGCTTAATACCACTTTCTAAAAATAAAATATTTCGGCAGTGATTATCCAAATTTGAAAGATATAATTGGCGAACCTTTCCATATTAATGTATTATCATTTTTAGTTGACATCAATTCCATGCATAATATCTAAAATTCTATTTTCACTTTGTTATTTTAACTTCACATACCCTTACTCTAATGAGTATATTTTTTGTATTTTAAGTTAACTCGGGTTTGGCACAACTTGGCCAGTATTGGCCCTTGCACCCTAAAAAAACAATCAAATCAAAATCAAAACCTGGAACAGAGCCATATTGTTATAAGATTCATGGTCAGATATACCACATGGTTTCTCCTTTATGCAGTGGTTAGCAAACCAGGCTATGGTTAGTTATATGTGTTTTTACCAGTGAAGCCACTGAAAAACGTATGGAGAGAAATGAAGGGTGTTTGCTCTCTGTGATGGGAAGATTGGAATCTATGTTGAGAACAATCAATCCGTTCATCCATTGTTACCTGCAGATACATGGTATAATTGAAGAAAAACCTGCTACTAATATCAGGATTTGATTTTCATGGAGACTAGAAATTTTGATCTAAGTGGATATAACCAACATATTACAAAAACTGAAATTGGTGCGATAGTTGTTGGAGATAATGGCGAACCACCTACTAATCGAGACATCTGTATTTATCCTGTAGGTGATAGCTGCAAAAATATTTCTCCATTAAACCAATGTTGTGATCCCATGGTCTATCCCTTGCTGTTTAAAAGAGGAGAATTTGGTTCAATTTTCGAGTGTACTTTTTGCCTTACATTTTTTATTTCTTTCATTGTTTTATCTTATTTTGGAATGGATTGAATTTATATATAATTTATTTTTTTGTACATATCAAATTCTTATTCTGTTTCTGTAGTGTAACTTCCAAATTTGAAGAATTGAGAGAAAATCACATTTTTTTTCGTATGGTATAGTTCCCAAATTTGAAGAATTATGAGAAAAGCACTTTTTTTAAAACTTTATTTCTTTGGTGAATGTATATAGTTATTTAAATGAAAGATTAATTGTGTATACAAAGAACTTTGATGCAGGTGATCTTTGTGAGTGTACTGTTTGCTTCACATTTTTTATTTCTTTTATTGTTTTGTCATATTTTGGAATAAATTGAATCTGAATATATCTGTTGCTAGACTAAAGTGGTTTAGTAGATGGCAAGGAGGGAACTGCATTAGCAACTCCTGTGGGTAGGCGAGCATAAGCGATCAGGGGACTGGGCCCCCTGGTTGGAAATAAATCATGAGAAACAAATCTGAAATTTGACAGAAAGTTCATTTTTATTATAATGCATTCGAGTTCACTATCCTTGTGAATCAAATAAATAAAACACAGTTGCTCAGTTGTTCCCGAAAAAAAAAGAAAGCATTTAGATCGTCTCTCGTCCGGGTATGCCATACCTCCCTCAGTTAATAAGAATGTTCACATCATACGATTTTGCGAACCATATTACAATATATTTGGAATAATTGTTTTTAATATTTCGGGTATTTTTCCCCAAGGTTTTATAATTTTTTATATCTTAGAAATTTCTTGAATATCACTACTTTTGAAATTATTTATTTTTAGTTTTTCCATTCATAATTATTTCCCCCTATATTTGGTTTACACTTTTCCTTTTCATTTAGTTACTTTCTTTTTTCTTTTCATTTTTTTTTCTGAGTAAAAGGGAAAATTCTGAGCAAATCTGCAATAAAAAAATGCTGCCGATTCATCATTACAATATAGTTTTGAAGCCCCCCCCCCCCATGTCTCAAGTTACGAGGCGAACGGCTCGAATACCTTTCCGGAAATCCGCCACTGAAGTCAGCACATTTTAGATTCCAAAAATGATTGACTTTTGTTTTTGCGGTAGTTAGAAGCAAAGTTACAGGCAAAATTTTATAAACCAGAAATGAAATATTTAAAACTGATACTAATAAGGGGAAGACACGAGGTTTAAAATTCAGTTCGGGACGAGATTTTATATAATGGTAGCATACATTTAGAATGTTCACTCATGAAAATATTAAGGCTCAATAACCAACCTTGAAACTTTCAAGGTACCTTATATACTAATACTGTGTCACCGTGGGAGAGCGCTCGATTACATGGTGGTTAGGGCTCTGGCGTAGCAGTCACGAGTACTTTTTTGTTTTCTTTCTAAATTATTTCAAAATAATTTTACATTTTAATTAATATCTTTTTTTATTTTTAATGCAAAAATAAATATTTATTTTCCTCATTCTTTGATTATAATTTAATTTTAAAAAGAATATATGAATGCATTTTTTAAAAAAAATATTCAGGAAAAAAAAGACTTAGGTAACTTTTATAATCTTTTTTTATAAAAGCTTTTTTATATGTTTTAGGTAATGATAGAAGTATTTGAACATGTAATGTAAAATTAAAAGATGTTTTTAGTTAAATAAAAGAAATAAAATGTTTACTTAAAGAAGAAAAATAATCACTTTTAATTAATGCAAATAAACAAAGTAAAAAACTAAACATGATTTAAATCAACAAACTCAGCTATTGATGTTATGAAAAAGAAAAATTATTTTCGAAACCAGTTTGCTTGGTTTTTACTTAATAGAATGATACTCTCAAAACAAGAAAAGAAGGAAGAAAATGAAAATCGACCGGACCAAATGCCGGGAAGCAAAATATTGAGCGACAGATTTTGAGTATGTCAAGATTTGCGATATGTCGCCAAAAATGTATTCTTTCTCTCAGATTCTCCTAAGTCACGTGACTCATGTTGAGTACACTTGTTTTCGACAAGAAACATACGACTTGCTCCCTCCATTTATATATCAGCTCTATGGCCAAAACCCGCAAGCAAGAATGCTCTCTGTATTTAATGAGGAAAACTGAGTAGCAGAAATTGAACTTGGGAGAATTGTTAAAAAAAAATCTTTTAAAACATTACAGCAATGTGAACTGATTTTTTAAAAATTGAGTGAAGTTAAAAATTGTACAATTTACAGTTAAAGGAAGTATGATATAATTTCAGGAAGTATGATATAATTTTTAAATTGATTACATTTCATTTGAAAAGGCTGAAATAAGGGGTTTTTTTTTTATCCACAACCTTGCAAATATCCGAAAATACAAGACAATATTCTCTGCGAATGGGCAAGGACTTTTAAAAACTCATACACTTTCAAAGGCCTGTTCTTCTTTCCTCCTAGCCTCTGAGCAGATGAATAGTGACCTGATTCAATGAAGTAAAGGCAGCAATACTGCGATATTACTTGGTTTAAATTTTTGACAAGTCCAAAAAACTGTAAGAATCTAAATCCGTAGCAGGGATAAGGAAATGATTTGGTAAATTCAGCTGATTTAATTCGAAAATCAAATAAAGATGTCTCTAAAATAAATGTCTACCTTCCCAACAGTTATTCGTTAAACAAGCCTCGTAAACAGATTAGGTGGTGATTACCAAAGGCAACATTAAAATCAAATACCTAAAAAAACGCAACATAAAGTACAAAATATATTAATAATATGTATTTTTTGTGCTAAGTTTGTTAACGCATAACTTGTACGCTCGAAAACGAATGAAACTGAGGACATGAACAAAAGGCCTCCATTAAATCTATTACTAACGATTGAAAATAAGTTACAGAAACAGTTCTCATTTCAGAACTAAATCCATAAGAGTCTTTCTGCAGGATTATCGCAACTTCTAATAACTGTTTGATGGCATGAGCCAATCATTCATAAACTCGCCACAAGGGTTGGAAATGTACTAACGCGATTTCCACTACTTCTCATGACGACTCAATGCTGAAATGTCTCAAACTGAAGTATCTCAAAATTACAATTTTGGATTTTTAGAGCATCTAGACGGCGATCTTACATTTGTCTTCTTTATTATATGATGTTTATACTACGTAGTCGACAACAGCAGTTTCTTTTTTAATAACAGGTTTGCTATAAATATTTGTCATGCTTTAATTACTTCAAATTTCATTTACTAGTCATGAAATATAATAATAATAATTTTAATAAATGTTTTATAGCAATTAAATAATCAAAAAAATTTGTTTCTAGACGGCAAAATATGAAAACAGTTTCATCCCAAAAATAGCTGGGCTTATTAGCCATTTTTTAAACATATCCATCCGAAAGATGTATCAATTATTTTAGAAAAATATTTCGATGAATTGCATTTTCTCACATTTTAATTATTAAACAGATTCGTTTCTTTATTCAAAATAAGAGTGAAATTAAATAATTTATAATTAGTTTCTTAATTATAATTAAGAAACTAATTATAAATTATTAGAAATTTTTAAAAATCAAATTTTAAATTATGATATTTTGGAAAGATAATTGGACAAGAATCAACAAATACGGTGTTGCTTTCGCCTCTCTAAATTTATGATTTTCTGAATTATCGTATTAATGTGCATCAAAATTGTATTTTTTGTCTCAGGGACGTCTGAAAGAGAAGACCAATCAAAATCTCGGATAATTTGACGATTTTATTCTTCTCCTTTCGCGCATTTCCGATAGGAGAAACATTTGCCGAAATACTTCTCTGCCCAGTTCCACTGACATTTGGTGAAGGTGAATGACCAGAATACTTTAGACAACGCTCACCAGGCGATGCAGAACCACTCACAGTAAGCACCGCTACATGAGCAGAACCCCGGCATGGATGTGCGTCCCATTACTGGCGGAGGGCCAACCTTTACCTTTATTATATCATTTATGAAATACTTATTTGTGCGACAGCTTTTCGGTTTCTTATCTAAGGTGGATTCGAGACCCTGCGGAGGACTAAAAAAAGTAATAAGCAGAAGCGAAATACAATTTGCTTGCAAAATTCATTCTGCAAGAAAAAAAATAAAAAGCAAATTACGCAAGCTTAAATGATCGAGAAGCATCTATGAGAGAATTTCTGAAACGAAAGGAAATTTGTTGAAACGGTAGATGAAAACTTTATCCGCTTTGAAAAGAAACAAACAAACAAACATATATATATATATATTTTCATGCAAGCAATATTCATCTAAAGAAGTATCCCCTTAATGTTCCGTTTTTTACATGTGCATGCTTATCGTCGATAGGAATCTACCCAAAGTGGTAATTCATCTTTCAAAATGAACCCCCTTCGACGAGTTTATATGCCATTGGATTCCTTCAAAAATCCCCCCCCCCTCCTCCCAGGGTGAGATGTGCCTTCATACAGGAGATGAGATGAAAACGGCCCTGAATTTTAGAAACATCTGTCTACCATTGCGATGCGTCCAGGATTTCAGGATGCACAGAAGGCTGAGAGTACCACTGAAGCAGAGTCGGGAGTACGCTCTCATTCCCTTCGTATCGAGCTGTTAAAAAGACCCAATCAACTATTGCTTCACTCGCACAAGTGATTTGACAAAGGAGGATCATGAAATCGTAAAATCAAGCTGTTTGTTTGTAAATATCAAGATTTTTTTTCTTCTTTTTTTTCTATAGGAATAGAACTGTTTGCAGCATCAGGAATAGACGATAGCACTTTTCCGGTTTTATATTGTTCAGCTATTCAAACTAATTTGTCTTTTCTTTTAATGTTTTTCTATTTTCTTTTTAATGATTTTATTAAAGTACTAGCCGCCTTTGGCGACCAGCCGGTTCGCCAATCTTAATGTTCGTTAAAATTTTAATAATTAAATATTTTATGTAATTCCTATTTTAATAGGTTCTTTATCAAAATATTTTAAAGCTTCAAATTTTGAAATTCATATAATTCACTCATAATATTATAAAGGCCTTCCGCCATAACGTAATATGTATCTCTCTAATTTTCTGTCAGCTCCCGTACAATTTATGCTTTAAATTAAAGAGAAATGATTAAACTGCAATTAATATAATAATATTTTTTACTGAAACGAAGCATTTTTTTTAATAATATGATTACTGAAAACAGAGTCACTGAGAATTTAAACCTAATGGGCACTAAAGAATATCTTATGTAACATCTTAAAAATTTTTCAACAAAATATTCTCAATTCATCAGCAGCAGATCGATTAATTAACAATGTTTAATTTTAAATTTATCAAACACTAAGAAAATAAACAGAATCGTTTAAAATAGTCGGTCGAAAACAGATTTTTAAAAAAACTACTTAAAAAAACCGATGTACTTAAAACTATAAGCATATACAAAAAATATATGACTAACATAAATACAATTTAATTACAAAAGCACACAACTAGCCTAAAAATAATTTGAATCAAGTCCGAATCCATTGAAAATTGTTGTCAACAATCAGAACACAATCTGAATGCGTGAATTTTCAACTCCAGTTGGGGTAACGCTATGCAGATTAGAAATTTTTAATTTCCTTTATTCTGTTTTATTTTAATTCAAAAGTACTTCAGAATGAATCCGAAAGATCGATTCATTAACAATGTTTCATTTTAAATGCATCAAACATTAAGAAAATAAACAGAATCATTTGAAATAATTGGTCGAAAACATGTTAAGCCTAACCTCTTTAGCGTGGGAAAGAAACTGAAGCCTTACTTATTTGGCGATGGGGAAATGAAGATTCTTTGGCAGGAAAGTTAGTTTTTAATTAGTAATTAAAATTCTAATTAAAAATTCAAAAAAGGACCCCAAGTGCACATTCCCGATCTCCAAGGTATACATGTACCAAATTTGGTAGCTGTAAGTCAAACGGTCTGGCCTGTAGAGCGCCAACACACACACACACACACACACACACACACACACACACACACACACACACACACACACACACACACACACACACACACACACACACACATTGAGTTTTATTACATGTATAGATATAGATATAGACATAGATTTATAACGTCTTAAAGTTAGCATATATAACGTTCTGTTTTATTCGAAGAGGACAGAATCCTTATGCAAATGAAGCGCGAATCCCTCCTCTAAACTTCGGTGTAGGGAGAACTTTTGCACTTGAATGAGAAATTTGACAAGAATCAGATCTAAATGCACAGTGAGTCGCTGATAGATATTGATTTAATTTCTTCGCCAAATATAATAGAATAAAAAAATAGGTTCAAATCTCTAAATTATATCCACGATGCTTGCGTTTTTTTCCTAGGAAGGTCTTCTGTTAAGTTTTCACAAATCGCATTAAATGTTTCATAAATAAATTTTTTCTGAGAGAGGGCGGCGCATCTCGTCAATTGGAATTCTATACTATGTACACTGATGAAGGTGATCAGAGAAAGTCGGTGGTGTTACGGAACTTGATTGCTACTCACAATTTATTTCTCTGTTAAATCTGCAGCTTCAACAACAGTGGGTTTTTTTAAAAATTATTATTATCATTTTTTCTTTCTTTTGTCAGCACAAGTTTCATAAGCACGAAATAAGCTCTCCTTAATATCAGATATCCATTCGATTCTCCAACATTTCATCTGAATTTCATCCGCATTGCCCGAATGGGAAAAAAAGGGGAAGATAAATCATTTTGATGCGCGCAGGACATACTGATTTTTTTAGCCAAATAAACTGAAAGAATGGGGAAGGCAGACCCCCTCCAAATGTATCCATTTTAATCTCTGCTTGCATTGCATCCCTTTCGTAAGAAATTCGACACTTTAATGCCAAGAACTGAAATTTCTTTAAATTATGAAGTCAAAAATGAAAATCATTCTCTTATTCTCGCTCATCGCCCTTCTTGTGCATCACGCTGGCATCGAATGATCATTTCTCAGAATCTTGAGTTGAAATGAATTCGTTATAAACATTACCCACAAACATCCTATGGATTTTTAGTTGAATCAGTAAGTCCGATTGAAATGGAAGATAAAATTATTATAATTAGACCACGAAAAAGATTTGGATTTGGATTTAGATTTCTGGCGCAAGATCCTAATATAGAATATGCTGCGCCGAAGCAACCACGAAACAGAAGCGGAACAGTTAAAGGATTTAAAAAATGAAGACGAAAAGAAGTGAACAATATTGAACTACGATTTAAAAATATATTTAAAAGAATAATTATACCAAAATGATCAGTTTTTAGCAGTTAATAATCAATTGTTGGTATAGACAAGTCTTGAACAAATGACTGATTTCTAATTCTTCTACTTTAAAGATATTTTGAAAATATAAAAAATTTGCTTTCAACGTTTCATTTCTTTCTTTGGTGTTCCGACTTTTAGTAATTGCAGGTAATTTTCTAATAATATATTTACTGTCAAAAATCAAACAATAATGAAATAATACATTAAATAAAACTTGTTTTATTGTTGAAAAATTTTCTTTCTTCTCTCGATATATTATAATTTTATTCCCTAACGAAAAGGCATTTATTCCCAAACAGTTATATCCAGGTAACATTTACTTTTAATACATCTTTCTTAACTTGCTCTCTGCTCTGTCTGCTTGGTGCAAATTTTGAAATCGATTTTAAGCTAACTTCTGGATGAGTTAGAGACTTGAAAATTTAAACATTGTTCAAAACTGGATGCCAGTGTAAAATTAATACGCTTTCTTGTTCTATGTTGTTTGTCTGTTCGGTACGAATTTTGTAATCGATTAAAACTTTTCACTGCCGATTGTACTAAGTCGTTCACTCATTGAGAATTTAGTTTAAAATCGATCGCAAAATTTCACACACACAAGACTAAAATTAAAAATCATTATTTAAATAAAATGTTTTAACATACCACATTTTTAAAACGGGCTAAAAAGTATAAAATAACTACTAACTTTATACCAACTTTTTACTAACCTTGCACTGCTTTATTAAGCCATACAAATTGTTTCTGAAAGTTTGTGATTGTGAATTTTTAACAACACAAATTGTGTTTTTGTGTTTGTGATTGTGTTTTTTTAACAACTTGTTATTGTGAATTTTTAAAATTCACAATAACAAGTTGTTTTTAGGGAGAGGGGGGCTAAAAGGAGATTTAAATATGTTAACTTAAGTCAATATCCTTGATTTCTGAATAATTATCTTTATAAAACCATTCAAGATTTATTTCATTCTTTGGAAAATTATATTGATTTTTATAGTATACTTTAAGTTTATTAATGGTATCTTGTTAATTATTAATAGTATTTGTAGTTTATTTATGGTATTTGTTCTAATTTTAAATTCTAGTGAGATCTTCTTACCCAAATTTTCCTACATTTAAGTTTAATGCATTTTTTTTTTGCTTTAATTTGATATTTTTAAATTCTAGGCATGTTCTTGTTCAATTCCAGTGACAAAATAAGCAGTCTATTCGTTGAAAAAAGGCTTGGTTTGGTTTTTTGGCACAAAAACCATTTTTGGCCATGCTGCGCCAAACACAAGATTTATTCCAACATTTATTTTATTACAAAAAAAAAAGCACAAAAACGATGTCTAACGAAATATATTACCAAATTTGCTTTTCGATTCCAATATCTTGCAAGAATAAAAAAATATTTTGGTTGGGTTTCTCACCCAACAAGTCTTTTAAAGTTACATTGTTGCTACCAAAATAGATCCATCTAAATTGGTTAAAGCTGGGACATTCCACGAGTATACTCGTTTTGGATAAAGAGCGATGACAATGTGAACATGTAGGTTGGGGCTCTGAGTTGAGTAAATATTCATGAGTCAATCTGGTGTGTCCAGTTCTGAGTCGATTTAACATAACGGATTTTTTTCGGTTTAAGTTATAATATTTAAAGGACTTTACCGAAGATTGAATTTCAAACAACTTATTATGAATTTCGTCGAAAAAGATTTTTCAATTGTCTTAACTCTTTAAAATGCGAAAAATTTAAACATTCTGTGTTATTTAGCATTTAAAGAATAGATAGAAATACGTTTACTTCTTAGTTTAAGAGTTTGGTAATATATTTCTGAAATTATCTGCAAGATTTTGAAAGCATCGCATGATAAACTTCTTAACTAGGAGATTTTTGCTTTATTTACCAAAAAAATACCGATTTCCAAATTACATTTTCCTTCGTAAACTTTTCATTCTACTTTCATTACCGATAGAAGAGGATTGTAATTCAATTTATTGAACGCGAAATAAAGTCAATAGGTAGGATTTCCTGGAATATAATTGTTGTTAACATAGAATATATGATGCCAAAATTTGGAATCTGCTCCCAGTTTCCATTTCCATTTATTTTGGAATTAGGCAGGGTTATCAGGCTAATTGCCCTCATCACCCTAGTTGCACTTACGATTATGTATTTTTACACCATCTTCATTCCCTTTGTGCTAGTATATTCGTGCTTCAAAGCCTGCATCACTTAATTAACTCTCACTACCGTCACTGGATGACGTTGATAACAAATATATCTTAGACAGCATCCTTGCCCTTATTTTAAGCGAGATACTATATACTAGGGGGAACCGCCCCCTGCTCGTTTATACTCTCCAACCTCCAGGAACTGCTAAGGCAGTTTCTCTCGGATCACTCCGCGATCCAAGCTGCCTTTCCTCGCTTGACATCTACTAAACCACTTTAGTCTAGCAACAGATATATTCAGATTCAATTTATTCCAAAATGTGATAAAACAAAGAAATAAATAAAAAAGATGTAAAACAAAAAGATGTACACTCGCAAAGATCACCTACATCATAGTTCTTTGTAAACACAAATAACCTTTCATTTTAATAGCTATATACATCCACCAAAAAAATAAATTTTTTTTAAAAGTGCCTTTTCTCACAATTCTTTAAATTTGGGAACTACACCATAGAAACAGAATAAAACATTTATATTAACATGATATTTACAAAAAAAAAAAAAAAAAAAAAAAAAACAATGAAAGAAATAAAAAATGTAAGGCAAAAAGTACACTCGAAAATTGAACCAAATTCTCCTCTTTTAAACAGCAAGGGATAGACCATGGGATCACAACATTGGTTTAATGGAGAAATATTTTTGCAGCTATCACCTACAGGATAAATACAGATGTCTCGATTAGTAGGTGGTTCGCCATTATCTCCAACAACTATCGCACCAATTTCAGTTTTTGTAATATGTTGGTTATATCCACTTAGATCAAAATTTCTAGTCTCCATGAAAATCAAATCCTGATATTAGTAGCAGGTTTTTCTTCAATTATACCATGTATCTGCAGGTAACAATGGATGAACGGATTGATTGTTCTCAACATAGATTCCAATCTTCCCATCACAGAGAGCAAACACCCTTCATTTCTCTCCATACGTTTTTCAGTGGCTTCACTGGTAAAAACACATATAACTAACTATAGCCTGGTTTGCTAACCACTGCATAAAGGAGAAACCATGTGGTATATCTGACCATGAATCTTATAACAATATGGCTTTGTTCCAGGAGGAGGTTTAATTTGAGCTCCCTTGGAAGCAAAAGCTAACACAGAATTATATTCTCTTATATGCTTCCGATAGTTTCTTCCTTCGACTGTTCGTGTATTTGCAACCTGAATTTGCTTCTTTTTCCCAATAACGTCCTGGCAAAAAGAACAGAGTCCTGGCATAGTCCTGCAACTACGCTCCTCTAGTTCGGTAACTTTGCTCCGCACACATAAACGTTTAACCCGTTCTCGTTCATTAAGACTGGATCATCTTATGAACGATTCTTGAGCATTTTCGTTCGACCTGACATCTCTTTTTTGACGATTTCATTTTAAAATCGGTACGGCACGAATTAAACCCATAAAATATTTTGTCCTTTTGTTGACCGTTAATTTTTTTTTTTTTTTAAATTTTCAAACCGATGCAAGAATAACGTTTCCTTGAAATCTTATCAAATCGCGCGTTGATGTTCTCGGGAGAGGTCGAAGTGTTGCCAAATGGCAATTAAAAAATTTGACCTGATTTTGCGTCCACGTAAGTATTATATATATATATGAAAATACAGTTATCAACAATCAGAACACACTGCGCATGCGTGAATTCTCTAAGACAGTTGGGATAACGCAAATGCGTGATATTTCTACCTCAGTTGGAGTAATGCAATGCTGATTAGAAATTTTTAATTTCCTTTATTCTGTTTTATTTTAATTCAAAAGTATTTCAGAATGAATCTGAAAGACCTATTATTTAACAATGTTTAATTTTAAATGCATCAAACACTAAGAAAATAAAAAGAATCATTTAAAATAATAGGTCGGAACCATGTTAAGCCTAACCTCATTAGCGTGGAGGGAAATTGAAGCATTTTTCATTTGGCGATGTCAAGTGTTGCCAAACGTCGATTGACAAATTCGGTCTGATTTTGCGTTCACGTAAGCGTTTTATATGTATATAGATTTGTTTGCAGATCCGTGGGATCCATTTTTTTCTTTCGTTTGCTAACCGGCTCTCAAGTCAATAATTCTCAAATAACATAAGATAAAGGGAAATAATAAAGAGCTCCACTTTTACAAGAAATGTCAGTGCTATTCCCTGCACCTACAAGGGTGTGACATTGACCCACTCTTGACCTCATTCCAAGGGGATGATATTGCTTCGTAGAAATTTTCTGTGTATTTTCGTTTTCTGTCTTCTACATTTCCATTAAAGTATTTTTTTCTAGCGAGATTTTCTTTTTCTCAGTTTTTGAAGATGCCAACTCCTTTACACATTCTTCAAGTATCGAGACAACAAACGCCTGTGTTTTTAATTAAAAATATAGTTTTCCCAGCTTTTATAAATATTTATTTATTGCCATTTTTAATGATTTAAAGAGAATTTATTCTATTGTTTTCTATATGTGTAAATTTTTTAAAAAGTTGAACGTTTTGATAACAAAAAATGAAATGATAATTTTAATTTTGTGACTTGCCATTTTTTTTTATTAATTTAATATTTTTAAATAAAAGAAAACAATTATGACTTCTTATTTAAAAAATTACATAATATATAAGGAATATATAACTATTGGAAATCGTCCAATTGAAATTTTCTGAAAACATACTTAAAAACAAAAAGAAAAAAAATGAAGCATTTTTCTTAGGATTTATTTCCAACATAAGAAAAAAAAAGCTATTAAAAATACACTTCATGCAATAGGTTTCATCAAATTTATATTACAAAAAATAGCTACAAAAATTTTATTATTTTGGTGCAAAAATCACATGAATGGTATTTATTATTCAATTGAAGAAGAATTACTCTTAGCTAAATGATGGAGCTTTTATTAGAGTGAACTCATTTATAGAAATGTTAACATTTATTAAAGCCAAAGAGTTGGCAATTAAAGTGTCAGATTTAGCCTTTTCTCCGCTGTGCATTTTTTAAAAAAAATTCGTTAGAGTCCTCCCCCCCCCCCTCATACTAGACACTTTTTACTGAATAACATAGTTTACATATGAAATTTTTTACTTCATCTTTTTTTCCCGCAAATACTATTGGGGGGGGGGACTTGACATGTATTTAAATCTAGCTAACTACATATTCATTCTGGAAATTTTGAAGTATTAGTCACTTTAAATGCGTTATAATCAAATACATGTTTGATTATAACGCATAACAAGTTTGTGTTATGTATGACACATTAATATTTACAATATTCAAATCATAGATTGTTTCAGAAAATTTAAGAACTGTCCGTCTTATGATTTAATGCACAAATTTCTTCCTCGGGGAAAAAAAAAAAAAAACTTGGGATTTTTATAATCTTTTTTTTATGTCGTTGAAAATATGCTTTTTATTTTTGCCGGCAATAAATATTTTGAAAGCGTACCAAATCTTTCAAAATAACTGCATTAAATAGGAAAACTTTTAATTTTAATTCAATGCTAATTTTTTAATTTAATACAACGCTAGTAAAAATATATAGTTCTGACTCCTTTGTGTGTTCGTCCTCCTAAGTAAAATGTCGCACTCGCCGAATAAAATCTTTTTAATAATGTTCAGAAGCATTGGCAGTAAGCGAAGCTGAGGCAACGTGGGCATTTCTTCTTTTTTACACAGGGGCATCATTAGCTGGAAGAATCATGTAAGTTGATGATGCATCCACAACTGTGAAAAAGAGGGTTTAAGTCCTAATTTATGTCCGAGAGAAATGAGGTGTCTTTATATCATTCTGTCCCTTCAACTTCCATTGGACCAATATCTCTAACAGTTGCTAATTGTTCAAGGCAGGGATAAAAGAAAGATTTAGGAACAAAGGTTAAAAACAAAAATTCAAAGGATAAGAACAAAAATTTAAAGGATAAGAACAAAGATTAAGAACAAAAATTTAAAGGAAAAGAACAAAGATTTAGGAACAAAAATTAAGAATAAAGATTTAAACGATAAGAATAAAGGCAATGCAAATCGTTGAAAAATAGTTAAAACTGAAGTTGCTTTGAAAGAGGTAAGAAGTCTTATTATTTTACACAGATTTGTTTTATTAATTATTTTCTTATTAAAATATGATTTTTTAAACTATTCCTAAGAAAGGTGTGCAAACATAAATTAATAATAAATGTTCATGATAAAATAGAAAAGTGCATTTAATGCACTTAAATATCGTACACATTTTAATTATGAATATAAATTCTATTTGAATTGGATATCGGAGCAGTTATAAATATATATGTCGTGATAATTTTTTGTCTAATATAACAATTTTAACTGTCGGAAATAACAAGACTTTACTCTTTCCAGCACGATCATTAAAACAATTGTCGATAAATATTTCACCGATTTTGGTATAAATCGATGAAATATTTATTCATTAATCGTACATTTGATACATATTAACTCTTTCTCTTTTTAATAAGTTAAATTCCATGAATCTTTTAAAACGATTATTTTAGTTATAAGTTTAATAACCAGAGCAGAAACAGATTGTTAATATAACAATAATGGACTTACATTGGTATGAAATATTGTGTTTTGCAATTATATCATTTTAAACTCTATAATTGAAAGCTTTATTAGTTTATCTTAAATTTGAAGTTTTAAAATTGTGTTTGCCATTTGTTAAGTTTATAACTATAACTTACAAATTTTTCGGTGTTAAAGCTACTGCCAAAACACACACACACACACACACACACACACACACACACACACACACACACACACACACACACACACACACAGACACACACACACACATACACACACACACACACAAAAAAAAAAACACGTTAATGCTTTTTATTAGCTTTCCTCGTAATTATAATGGTAGTTTATTTTGAACATTCTATTTTATTTTTAATATTATTGTGCTATATAATGCTATATGGTGTTCATCTACCCTTAAATCCTCATCCAAGTTCATACTGGAAGTTAGGAAAAACTTCCAAGATATTGAAACTAAAGCCTATCAGATTACTGATGACAGGAAATGTAAAGAATGTAGGAAAAGGAAGAGAAAGTACCACTCTGAAGAAACGAAAGGTGAAGAAGCTTGCTTCGACGAAAAACAATAATTCATAATTAATGTTCATAATGTAATATGTGATATTTCAGAAATTTCTCAAAGAAGCATTAGATATAATAGTATTTTAAATGATTTTCAAATCTTTCTTTACGGCAGCTTGGAAAAAAAAACTTTTGACATTTGCATAACGAACTTAATAACAAAATATGGTGATGATATGAAAATACAGAGTTTTTTTTTTTTTTTTTTTTTTTAACTGACGGAACTGAGAGATCTCTGTAGCTTGAACTATCGCCGCAAAGCCACCAAATTTTGTACGGGGACTATTGACGACATGGGAAAAAGGAATCCGCGAAAAAAAAAAAAATTGTTCGTAAAGTTGCCGATAGAGGGAATGTGGCGCTTTTGGTCTAAATTTTAAGTTTAACTGCACTATACAATTTTTAAAAACTAAAGTAAACAGATAAATGAATAACAAAGAATTAATTTTTCCACAAATGTGCTTTATTTGAAAAAATAGCTTCTGTAAATGATTAAAAACAAAAAGAGGCGATTCTATCCGACTTCCTTTTTAATCTTTGTTCTTTTGTTTTTATTCTATAGAATCGATTTCCCGGGGAAGACATCGGCTATTTTCAACATGACTTTCATTTTTTTTTGGACTAAGCATTGCATTCTGTACACCTGAATGCAACATTTCAGGAGGCATATTCATAACAGTGCGTTGTTATGTTTTCCTTTAAAACTGATAAGTTCGAGACTCCACCAAGATAAACCTTCGATTCCTCAGAAAAAAGTCAAAAAGGGTTAGATTCGGGGAGCGAGATGGCCATGTAACACGAAAACAGCGACTAATGACTCTTTCTTCTGTAAAGTGAAGGTGCAACGGTTACTGTACAGATGTACCAATTTGTGGTGGTGCTCTAACCTGCATAAAGACAATTTTATCTAAGCATTGCCTTTGCTGAAGTTGTGGGATAACAAAGCGACTATCAGCATATTATGATATCGTCGAGCGTTTACGAAATAGGTCTACGGTCCTGCTTGGGCAATAGTCTCAAAAAAAGTGTGGTCCGATGATAAAATCTGCTGTAAAACCACACCAAACAGTTACTTTTTGAGAATGGAGTGGGATTTCTTGAAATGCATAGGACTATTCAATGCCAAAATTCTAGAATTCTGAGTGTTAACAATTCCATTCAAGTAAAAATGGGTCTCATCACTCCAGAGAATTGTCGAAGGCTAAGCCTCGTCGATCTCCATCATGGCAAGAAATGTCAAAGCAAAGGTAAACGGAAGATCATAATCTGTAGGTTTTAATTCAAGCAAAAGGCTGATTTTATATGGATAAAATTGAAGAAATTTTCTTAAAAGTTTCCATACTTTTGAAGCACTAACATCCAGTTGTCGGGCAACTCCACGTGTGCTGCTATTACCAACCAGCAGTGCTCGTCTGATTTCTTTCAACGATTGCAGTCGCAACATCTGTGATCGTATCCTACGATACCGGTTTCCGTCCTCTACCAGGCCGAGTTGCCAGAGAACCCGTTTTTTCAAATTTTTTAATCATTGCTTTCACTGCATTAATTGATAGAAGTCCTTTACGTTAGTTTTTTCGACTTGTAAATCCACGAAGAGCGGCTGTTGCATTTGATTGATTAAGATAAAAGAGCTTCACAAATAACGCACGCTGTGCTAAAGTGAGACGCATTTTACAAATCAACTGATACTTGTAATGATTTTCAATGCCCCGCTTCTTTTTTATAACTCGAAATACTGCGCTGCTGTCGACTACATAATCGGGATTTTACATTTAGCAATTTTTCCCCGTGTTTGATGCAAAATGTTAGCTGTCTTAAAGTGTAAAGTGCCACATTTCCCCCTATCGGCAACTTTTGGAACTCATTTCTTTTTTTTCGCGAATTTCTTATTCCCATGTCGATAATAGTCCCCGTACAAAATTTGGTGGCTTTGCGTTGATAGTTCAAGCTACAGAGGTCTCTAAATACCGTCAATAAAAAAAAAAAAAAAAAAAAAAAATTACCCTGTGCATTATTTGAAAGATGACGTACAGAATTTTATTAAATATACAAAAAAAGAAAAAATTTCAAATCCAACTGGAATGTGTAAAATGATTGTGGATGGCCTACAAACCACATTTCCTAACGTGGAAACAATTTTAAGAATTTTCCTTGCCATGACAATTGGCAATGCAGGTGGAGAGAGATCATTTTCGGTTTTAAGACGAGTCAAGAACTATTTATGAAAAAACAATGAGTCAGTCGCATTTAAATGAGCTTTCACTATTTTTCATTGAAAATGAGGTAGTAGATTATGAAAAACTTATCGACAAATTCTCCAAATTAAAAGCAAGAAAAGTGATATTTTACATTTTTTTGTGGCTTTCAATGCTTGTTTCTGTTCTTGTAGAAATTTCTTTTCCATTATTTTTGGCGTCTGTTTTTTTATTACCATTTATCATTTTAATACTACTTAATATACATTTTTGTCCTTCCTAGAAAAAAAATAGTTTCTTTTTATTATTTAGCATTATAATTTTTATCGTCACCGTCCAAAAATATAAACCTAATTTTACTTTCTATATCAGAATATATGTAAATAAATTGAATTTAGGTTATCAGTGTATTTTGTGTTATATTTTTGATTCGTTATATTATTTTGGAGCACAAGGCCTTTTTTTTTTATAATTTATATCATAACTTTTTAAGAACAAGACTTTTTAGAAGAAAAGGTAAAAATGTTTTTAATTATTTGTTTTGTAGAGTTTCAACTAGATAATATTTTAAGAGCTATTTAAAAATTTCTCTGAGTATTATTTAAAAACATCTTAAAAGAGATAATTTTATATATATTCTTTTGTTTTATTATCTGCATTGTTAATAGAAAATACCACTCAGTCCTTCGGTCAAAAGATGTTAATATTGTTTATACCAATTCAAAGTTTTGAAGGAATGTAAATAAGAATATAGGGTAGGCAAAAAGTCCGGATAAAATTTTATAAAACCCAAAAAAGTAAGCAAAATAAAAAGCGGTTTGCAAGTTCAGTATCGGTAAGTCACGAGATTTTTTTTAAAGATAAGAAATAATAGTAATAATTCAAAAAACAGCCGATAGGTGGCGTTTCGTACATAAGTGAAAGAAAAGACACGCAAATAACAAAAATATTGTTACCAAATTATTTATTCCAACAGTATGTGTCCCACATGTCCACCACCACAGGTGATAGCGCATTGCAGGCGTATCACAAATCCAGCAGCGGCAGAGTGCAGCATGTCCGGCTGTGTACAAGACAGCTCTTGGCTAATTGCATCTTTCAATTCCGACGTATTGGATGGACGGGATCGATACACCCTGAATTTTAAATTTCCCCATAACCAAAAATTTGTTAGTGTCAGATCTGGAGACCGAGGAGGTCATGGAAACTTGGCTTTTGCCAGCTTCCCTGCTCTGCTAGTCCCTGTTGCGGATTGTGAGGCTAATGTTTCCATTTTGGCTGCAACGTGCGCCAAACGTGTCTCCCTTAGACTTGGTCTTCCTAGCCTTACACGATCCTCCAGTGATGCAGTTTCCTCTGAACAAGCTTTATGAGGCCTGCTACTATTCCCTTTTCCAGTCTTCACATTTGACTGAAGTCGGAATTTACGCAGTGCAACAGTCCCTGATTCCTGGTTCATGCAAAACAGCTTCGCCAATAAAGTTTTACCTTTCTCACTCAGCATCCTTGTTCACTTACATGGCAGGCAAAGGAGAACTGGTTCTAAATTAAGAGAGTAAGTATTTATAATCATCTGTCTCATTTGCATATTTCCAACTAAGTCGTTCGTATCAGCGCTATCTGTCGGTTGTTTTTTATTTATTTATTTTTAAATCCCGTGCCCAATCAATGCTAAACCTGCAAACCGTATTTTATTTTGGTTATTTTTTCGGGTTTTATGACTTTTTAAAGTTTTTACGGACTTTTTGCCCACCCTATGATTTCTCCTAATAGTTACTGAATAAAACTGTCGTTTTATCTTTATGTTAATGATTTTTTATATAAATAAAAGTGCCACTTTTTTATCGATTTGATATATAAATAAATAAAATGCAGGAATTGCAAAAAGTAGGCGCAAAGTTAAAAAACTAAAAACTAAAATAAATTTAAATTCATAATACTTTCTTTTTGTAAATAGAATTTACTAAAAGGGGGCCTCAAAATAATTTATTGCCTGTGGTATCATGTTGTCAAAATCGGCCACTGGTTGACTGTAATATAAAATTATAAAAAAATTCGATATTTTTACGAAAGCGATGATTTTAGGGTAGGTACATATCGCAAGATATTAATAAATGTTGACATTCAGACAAAATTTTTATATGCAAAGATAGCATTTCTTTCTTTAATAGTTTCTTATCTTTAGAATATCCACTAGTTTCTTTTTAGATCTTAATTGAAATTTATAAAAAACATGTAATTATTACTAGCACATTTATGAAATTTTAGTTTCACTATTTCCTTCACAATGATAATTTAATATCGTTCACGGTATAACACGATTCGAATATTTATGGTAAAAAAGAAACAACATATCGGAAATAATAAGGAAATTTATTTGCATAAAATAAATACACAATTATTAATCGGTCAATAATGTTTATATATACACTTGTATTGGCGAGAAGAAAAAAATTATGCCAAGCTTGCAGCCAAGCGCGTGCAACACATTCGTGATTAAAATAAAGTGAGTAGCAAAATATAATGCAGTTATGTCAGTTTGAATGAAAATTAATAACAAGTTAACTAAATTAAATACAATAACTAAACCAAACTATGAAATATTATTCAGTTGTAACATCAAAATCATTGAGTGATCCTAGTTACGAAATTTTAAACTGACTTAAAATGGATATAAATAGAATATGTTTATTGTACTTAGTTGTGAAATGATACAGGACAATCCTTAGAAGATTTTTCTTTGCATCCAATTGCACAGTAAGGGTTAATCATGGCTTAAATAGGCTTTAAAATTTAGCAGTTAAAAGCGAGAAATATTCTGCTATTGAAATATAATGGAGAATGGAAAATGCGGTTACAGCGAGTACAAATTCTCTCCCCAAGTCACGTGATTTTATCTTGTCCCCACCAAAATAGGGTTGCAGTTCCTCTATCACTATTTCAACTCTATGGTTTTGACGCCTTCCCATAATGCGCGCCGGGGGTGCAACAAGCACTTCTTCGGAACGAAACAGAAGCAAAATGCTATCTCATATTATATAAGCATGCTAAGAGCAAAAGAGATGCTTTTTTGAAGGAGCTTTTAAAAATCTCTTCACGGGAAACAATCCAACTTTATTTGAACCCGTAAAATTAAATTTTAATGTCGGGCATTCACTTGAATATCAGGTAGCTGGATTTTATCAATAACAGCACCTACATAAACAGATGTGTTTTTAACAAGGAACGTTTTTACACCGTGTTGTAAGTAGGCCCAGTACTGCTCAGTAGCATTTTGGTCCATGTCACATTTAACTCATGACATTAAACGAGTATTCAACCTCGTGGGGGACGAGAAATGTATCTTGCAACCACTCAAGGAATTGTATGCAATACAGATGTTTTGCAGTCATACCGTAATATAAAAAAATATAATATAATAAAAATAATTATTGGATCGAAAATTTGAAAAGATGTATTCTATAAATATACACTCCGTATATTTCAACCCCGTTTCTATAAAGCCGTATTTTCGATATTGCAAGATATAAGAAAGAAAGCAGCAAAGCCTCGAAAGTAGTGGAATAATGCGCAAGCATCGGCGCATCTCTCTGCCGGACTCCCAAGCGCAACGATACGATGTGCTTCGTTTCGTGTTCCGATATGATTTGAAGAAAACCGAGTGTGAATTTAGAGCGTCTTCCTTGCGGTCCAAATTATGATAAGAAATTACAACTTTGGTCATGTGACCACATGCCATGTATCGTTTATCGAAGTCGTCGTGTTATAGCCCTGTGGTGAATGTGACCGGCGATTATCTATTAGCACCGATAAGTTTAGTGGTGATGGTGAATAACTACACATGATCACCGGATTACCGTCACAGTTAGATATATAATTAAATATATAGAACGACTTCGGCGAAACATTCAGGGTGAAATGTGCACGCATGCATATCTGATGATAAATTAATATCCCAAATTTCATCAATAATGGTCTTTTGTTGTTGTTAATGCATTCGCATCACACAGATGAATTTCTTCCTAAATTTGATAGAAATTGAGAAAATCGGAATTTTTATACTACATGAAATATTCTCTAACTCAATGCATTTTGGAATTTGTAGACAGACAGACATCATTTCAAAAATGGATTTTGTTCCCCTTGTCCCGAGGTCAATTTTCTTAAAATTAATTTTTATTATGATTTAATTTAACGCCAGTTTTACTTTGTGAATAGAATAATAACTATCATTTTCAATTGCCGCTTTATTAGGATTTCGCTCTCTCTTTTAAAAAATAAAAATAATCACTCTAAAAAATGTGCTTATTAAATTGGAAGAAGAAATCCTTAGTATGAGGGATCAAAATTTTTTTGAATGAAGAAGAAAAAAAAAAAAAAACTTCGTGCTTGCATTTTTAGATTGAGTTTTCATCACTCGTCCCAGGAAAGCGTCAAAGAAGCATTCTCCTCCTAATCAGCCGGAACGCCGAAGAGGGAGATGACGTAAACATCACGAGAGGTGTTAAAAACAGAATTGAGTGCTTTCCTTCTTTGAGCAGATTTTAATAGTGCGGCTCACAGAAGAGCGCAATCCGCTTTGCTGTCGTGTGTTCATCGGGATCGTATTGAAACGCAACGAATTTCATATTTTAATAAACAAATATAGGCGCCGTTGATCCCACCGCGGACTCCTTCAACAAAAGGACGAGAGATCGTTTAAGAGGTAAACCGGTTCCCGCAACGGCTCCATTCCTTTCTGGGGCGAACTCTCTTTAATGTGGAACTTCCTTAAGCCTGCATCAGGCAGTCGAAACCTCTCCGATTTTGGAGAGCTCTTAGCGCAATTCGCGCTGATTCGCTCATTCAAGTTTACGTGCTAGTCGTACTGATTTTCCTTTGCATTGACCTGGTATGAAAACCATGCGAGGCGAAGAACTGAAATTTTTCCGGCGACAGAAATTGTTAAAATTATCCACTAGAAGCACAAATTCAAATAACTAATTTACGAGAGGTTTAAAATAGAACTTCTAGATTCTTTTTTCTTTAGAATTTGTAATCCAAGTAAATAGCATTTTTAAAAAATGTGGACTTGACGAGATTTTGAAATCAAGTCCACCCCATGTTTTATTCTTTGAAGTGCTTCTCCGCCTATTTTAAAAATCTACTTAAATATTTTAAAAGATTCATCAAAATATTTGATATAATGCAAAGGTGCCTTTTATTTTCAAGCAGCAATACAAATTATTTCGAATTTCATCTTTATAATCATGCACTAAAGTAGTTGTGTTCTCATTGCCGCAATGGAAAAGCATAAAACTTGCCACGCAATATTTTGATTGCTATTCTCTTGTCAATTTGTCGATAATTTTTTTTTCATGCAATATGTTAATTCAATTATTATTTCGTCAAAAGAAAATGAGTGCACGATATTTTTCACAAATTTATTTACTTCCCGGTTTATATGAATCGATTGCAAAGAATCTGCTAAAATGGAAATCTTTCGGCAGCTTACATTCATGATATTTAACCGAGTTTCTTTCTGGTCAGATATAAACGAGGTTGATATTATTTTCTGCGTGCATATATTGTGCGAAATCAAGAGAATTCCTCCCCTTTCTTAACGCGAGATAAAGCCACGAACCTCGGACATTTCTTGTGTGCGAGTTGAACGAACGCTGATAAACTCCTTGATTTCGGAGAAAGCGTTTCGCAAGGAAGGCTAGGATTTCTAGCTTTTGCTTATGATATAAATGTAAATAATTTTGATTGTATATATTATGTTGATTTTTTTTTAGTAATGATTTCGTTTCATTCTTCTCAGTTTCGTAGATGCAGTTGGTTCAAACAAATTTAGCAAAGGGTCTTTCCGCGTATCGATTCATTACACGTGACCTGCTGATGTTGCATTGAATTTTCGATAACGCTTTTAGCAATTATCCAGTGCGGTGATCCTTCGTTCGCGGACAAGAAAGCTGCGACTGACGTTCCGTGCCAAAGTAAAACATTTAGGGATGAAAAGTGTTTGATGCACAGTAGACAAAAACAGTTCCAGTACCAACTTATTTTACCAACTTACTAATGCTGAACTGAAACAAAACACGCCTTCCAGTTTGAAAATGTGTCTGTTGCGGGCTACTTCTATTCTTTTTCAATATTTTAAAGGAATTTAGGGAATCGCTTTCGTGTGCTCAAATGTAAAAACAGATTCATTTCTTCATCACGCATTTCAGAAACTAACAGGATCGTTTTGCAACTCTCCTGCGCTTTTCACAAACTCGCATAAGGAGGAGATAGGACAAACGTAAATGAATGGTAAGTGACGCATTTGCGTGGACATGTTTATCTCAGAATATGATAAATAAAAACCATGACCTGTTATATTTGCGACATGCATAATGCAACTAATTACATTAACGTTCTCTACCTAGCGTTTAACCAATATCTTTATCTCCAGGATTTATCTGACATCGATTATGTTAAAATGGGAATGAAATCTTGATTTCTTCTATTAAAACTTTATACGCAAAAGGTTCTCATGTTTTTCTGTTCTACTAGTATTTAATTTTCTCCTTTTATAATTTTCCGAGCCTTAGATTTTTTTCTTCCACTATGCCATTCAAATATTTTGTTTTCTTATGGATTTCCTAAAGAGTGTAGTAAGCAAATCTGTATTTTTTTTGTCTGCATGATAGATAATAAGGTTTCAATAAAGATGATGCTTTCATTTAACCATCCAGTAGCCATAATTGTTCCAAACTCAGGGGTCAGAGATGATATTTTGTTTGGGCTACTACAAAAGTTATTCACTATACTAAAAATTTAGAAAAAATAAAAATAAACTCTTAGTTTCTTCAGTGGCAGTTTTAAAGCCATTTGTCAGAGAGAGAAGAAAGAAAGTTTATAAATATATAATAAAATTATACTCTCTCTGCATGAACGCTTTTTATACAAATCAATAGTTTTCTTTCGATCTTCATGAAATACGGCCAGCGTGCTATTCAGTACAAGGTCAAGTCAAAGTCGTCAACTTTCACACACCAATCAAACTAAAAATTAAGTACATTTTTTCTTCTTTAACAGTCAAATCATTCGAAAATATTACCTCACAAAAATAATTTTTACTTTATTTTAAAACTCAAAAAATTACCTTATTATAAATACCAATTCCATTTCTTTATATTTTTTTCTTTTATTTTACTAAATTTTAAAATTTAATTTCGCTCACAATTTGTAGTAATATTTTGTTTGTGAAGAGGTTCCCACTTATATTATCATTTCACCAAATTATTCAGTCGTGCGCTTTTACAAACATTAAAATTAAGAGAACAGATTGCCTTCTTTGTACATTAACTACGATTTTCAATTCTGCTTTTATTTCACAGTATATGCACTTATTATTTCCCTCAGAGAGTGGTTCTCTTAAATTCCTATCTTTCAGTCTTATAAAATAATAAGAGGAAATTTTTTTTAAAAAAACTGCATTCCATATTACTTGTCTAACAGCTACGAAAACCAATATTTCAAGCGAGCATACTGAGCCCTAAAGTGGATAATTTTATAGAGTCAATAAAAATTCTTTGTCTTTCCTTTCTTACTCATCCCAAAAATAGTGACAAATTCACTTGATATTCGGTCTTTAATCATTAGAAAAAGATTGAAAACTTTTTGAAAATTCCTGTTTCTGTGGCATCCTCCAGTGCTAAATGAAACAATAAAAAAATGACCTAACCACAGCGATGCATCTCTGCAAGTGATAAGCAGAATGCATGCCTGTCTACACCAGTGGTTTTAACAGATGCAATGAAATTCTTGTTCCGTCGGACATCCAACTGTGGAATTTTCTTTAATCGTCAGGAGTTAAGAAAGAGAAACCCCGGTTATTATCTCCGCTATTTACACGAAGAATCAGAAAGTGAAGTGGCAAAGGCGGCGGGCAACAAGATGGCAAATAATCCGAAAATTTCCTTTCTTAACGCCACTGTGATGTCATGGGGCTAGGTTGATGTGCGTAACAGACGGATCAGGTGTAATACTTAAAATAACACGACTTTAAAATCTACTGCCACTTTATGCTTAAAGTGTTTTGATAAAAGCGTCATTAGCACAAAATTATGCATAAGGAATTAAATCTCGGTGAATTAACAAATCAGCAGAGGTGGCTGGTATTTAATGATAGTAAGAAGAAAAAACGACTCTCTTCTGGATTATTCATAGTTTAAATCTGCAGGTTTCTCTCTATAACCAGCTTCTCGGGAGGGAGTAGGATGTTCCGAGACACAGCTCTGCTTCATAATGTATATCAAAGAAAATTCAGTAGCATTGACTGATTGGACGCCTTTCTTTCTGCCAACTTATTTCTTTTCTTATGTTTCTGAATCATCATCTACAACCGGATTATAAATTCGCCTACAATGCTGGTGATGAATCCGTACACCAAAAGTCATCCCTACAGCTCTTTGGGTTTCATTCCAGTGCATGCAGAAGGAAAGATTTCCCATCTACGGATTTCATTCAAATTTTGGTAGAAATCTGCAAATCTTACGACCACGCATCACATTGAATGAGCGGATTATGAACAGGATTCGTAAATGCTGCTTATCAAAATTATATATTTCCCCCCTAAGATTTATCGCTACTGCATTAATGATGGAATTAAAATTTGAGAATCTAGAAAGACCAAAGGTTATAAGAAATCCCCAGATGAAAAGAACTCAAATATCGGAAAGTGCTTTTAGAAATAAGGAGAAAGATATTTTTCTTAACAGTAAAGACTGAAAACACGACTTCGTTATTTTGATAAGCGGTGCTCTAAATGCTAAGCAAGCAAGGTTGCTTAAAAATTGAATTCACTTGTGCCTTCAAATTTCTTATGTTAGCATTCAAAGCACTTGTAACTTTTCGTAGAAAGCTGTTACAACAAAATATTTTGAACAGGTATGAAAAACCATTTATTGATTTTTATTGTTTCAAACCTAATTCATATTACGATACAAAGGAGTAGCATATGGTTTTAATGTTGTCCTATTTTTCGATAAGCTTTCGATACTATTTTACTACGAAGTTTTGTTTCCAGATTTGTACAGGTGCTGTTTTGGGACCGATCTCTGTTCAGATCAGATGGCAGGGACGACGCCGGATCATTCTCCCAAATGTGCACATCGCACGAAGATATTTGACCCCCCTATGACAGATTAAAGTTCACAAGCCGCCAAACACAACCAGTCTTCGAATCTTTTCTTTCCAAGAAACATTTCCCATTTTATTTACTCATCATTTTCTAGCACTTAAATGCTTCGAAACCTTTTTTCTACGTATTATGTTACAAACTGTGAAACTCCTGTATTCCAAAAAATATAACCCATCAATACTAAATAAGTACTTACTCGAGTTCATGAAGACGGCAGTGCGTCATCTCCCCGTTTTCGTCCAGCACAATTTCCGCCAAAGTTTTTCCGTCGCAGTACAGGATAGGTTTCGGTTTGTAAGTTTCATATTCGGCGATCATGCACTGCACCACCGCTGTGCACGCACCGAGCAACAAAACGCACATCAGCGACATTCCTACCTCGACCAGACCCGTTGACCCGCCACCTGCTCATAACCGATCCATTCGACCGACTGAACTGGAGCGCCTCGCGGAACACTCGCTTTCGCGGTCAGGTTTGGCAGCACTCGCTTCTTACAAGATGCGAAAGAACATTCGAATTCTGTGAACCGGAAAAAAAGAGTTGTCTCGGTGCTCTCCCTCTGCTTTTGCCGCAGAAGTCTCCGTGGAAGAAAATAGAAGACACCTTCTCGATTTTATCTGCGGATAATCTGGAGGAAGCTTCCTTCATTAATGCCCGGTGGTTGACCTGGAACTCGAATAGGTCAAATGTTTTCGTGTTATCGGCGAACACGGAAGAGCGTGTAGAGATCGACGATTGAGTAGCCTCTTCAAGGAGGGAACGAAATCATCTCGTGTCCTAAGCGCATCCTTCGCACACCTACGCTCTGTAAAAAACGGACAGGGACATGACTCCATTTGATTTTCCAAATGCGCTAATTTAATTGTTTACTTCTTACCTTTCCCTGCAGGAAAGAGTCAAACATGACGCAAGCATCGAGCAGGACTTTCTGAAGATTTCTGCTGTTAATAACGGCGTCCACAGATGAAGTTGGACACCTGCAGCGTTAAAAGGAAAATAATCTCGCAGAAATGCTGTGTGTCCAATGAATTTGCTTACAATAGATCGTGCTTTGTTCGTAAAATGTATCCTTCGCCTTTTCCTTTCAAAGGACCGTTTAAAAATTTTGAAATGTCATAACTTTCTGTAGAGAATCTACTTCTGTGCACCACAGCGTATAAAATTTGATATAAAAATTCGGTTTTTATAAATTTTAAATTATTTTCTGTCATAGATTTGCAGTTATCGATTTCTTCTGTAAATCCTTCTGTTTTCAGGGTATATAAATAGGGTGGAGAAGTAGGAAATTTGGGAAACAGTCTCAGGTGTTGCGTGGCTGGCTGCTCAAGGCTGGAAATGATGTGTCCTGGAAAAATGGTGTAGTGACAATTTCTAAAGATGATGCATATTTAACTAAAATAAACTATCAAATTTTAATAGTAATTCAAGAACAGAATATTCTAAAAAATAAAACATCATGTTTTGCCTCAATTAAAAAAAAGAAAAAAAAAAGATGATTTTTAATTGTAAGCATTCAGTGTTTAAAAAAAAGGGGGAGAGCTTTATATTCAATATTATTTGTTGGTAATAACAGAAATAGTTTTCAAAGCCCGACGATAGCGCTAAAATTTACGGTGCAATTTATGCAATCGATTGTATTTGTATCAGCTTCGACAAATGGCTCTCATCTCCGTTGATTACAAGCCGATGTGAATTGTTTGGTTTACTATTTCAAGCAGTCGTCATTCTGTACAATAAATGTCGAAAATGTTATGCGTTTCAGTGTGGAAAAGATCGGAAATTTCACCGACTCGTAAATAAAGAAGGTTCATAAAAAAAGAAGAAGAAATCAACAAGACCTGCCGAATAAGAAAATGAAGACGGTCACTGAAATAATGAACGAGGAAACAAGGTAAGGAAGAATGGAAAATCATCACTACGTTAAAAAGGACATCTCCAAATAGCGCTACGTCATTAAAAGAAGAGAAATGGTTTCACAAACTGTTCGATTGAAGAGGGATTGGAATCATTATTCAGTGCCTTGTATGAAGCAAACGGATGCATCGAGGTTATGAAACAATGCGACAAAGTTTAGGAGTACTGCAATTTTCAGAGCACCAGCATTTTTTGAAAATCATTTTCAATACAAATAAAACTCGTTGTGGGTATATATGCACATATGTATATATATATGCGTGTTCCACATCCCCACCCAAATGACTGAATCGATATCAACCAAATGTTGCTCACTTGTTTTTCAAAACAGGACAAATGATGCTTCGCAAAGTGCAAAAATGATTAAAACATTCAATTAATTAGAAATGAGCAGAGATTTTGCCGTTTTTCTGCAGTAACTTCGGAACAAATAATCTTACAAGAAATATTTCAATACCTTTTCAAAATTCAACTAATTGAATTTTACTAATTGAATGACATCAAATACATTACTGCACAATATTTCTTTCAATCATAATTAATTTTTTAATTAAGAGCATAAAATTAACTTTGAATTATTTACCACTATTTTTTTTTTTAAATTTCTGTTTTATTTTATTCCATATCTTTTCAGCGGATTTTGACTTGCTCGAATGCGATGATTCGATAACTCTTAAAAACAGGCATGTGTCAAACGGAGGGCAAGAAAAATCAAGCAGATGCACGCCGACAGCAGCCGTTTCCAACTATGAGAAAATGACTCATATTTTGCATTTTTTTTTTCGCAGAAATTATTGAAAAACACTTTTTACCTTTTTAAAGATACAATTTCCTTTTTGATCTATTTTTCTTCGAATCGTTAATAATTCTTTTGAAAATTTAAGAAGATGTCCTTGAAATGAGATTGGTAGATACGCCTTCGCTGAGCAACGTCAACCCTACCACTTACACTACTTTTTAACATTTTTCTTTTATTTTATAAAAGCTTTTGACAATTTTTTAAAATGACATTTAAACAATACTAATTTAACGTCAACCTAAAAGCAAAAGTCGGACAAACTTAAACGGAAAATGTTAAACTTTTGCAGACAAACGAGCAGATATTTAACAACGACAGCGGTTTCAGGCCATGATAAATAACTAAAATTTTGCTTGTTTTTAGTAATAATATTTTGAAGAAAAATATGTTGGAAAATATATTTTTACACCAAAATAAAATTCAAAATTTTATCTATTCATCGATATTGATTTTATTTCTGTGCAAGCTTTTTTATCGATATTAATTCTTTTTTTAAATTTAGAGCAGATGATTCTGAAATAAGGAAATTTATAAATACTTCTTTGTTAAGCAACGATAAGACTTTAGGCATCACTGCCACCAACCTTTTAAAATTTTTCTTTTATATTAATACATATCTTTTTTCAATCTTTCTTGTTTGATATGAAATATTGATTTAATGATGACCAAAAGAAAATAGAAGTGCAAGTATCGAACGAAGAGGTATTGCCAGAACCCATCAGTAATATCATTGGAGAAAATTTTAGTTTTAGAGAAGAATAGCCATTTCTATCAAGAAAACTGCTCATTTAATTTAGTTTCAGGTTTTTTTTTATTATTGTAAAATTAATTATTTAATTAATTATCTCTCAAATTGATCTTTAAACTTTTTTTTTATACTTGAACATTTGCGGACAAAATTTTCAGGACTAGCATAGCAAACATTCTCAGAAATCAGCCATCATCAATTTTTGAAATCGTCTGCTTCAATTAATCTTCTAACTTAAATTTTTAAAAAGCCATTTCAGACAATAAAAGGGTTTTGTTTCGTTAGATCTGCAAATAGACGAATATAATACTGGAAAATGACTGAACTATAAACTATAAAAGGATTATATTATTTGATGAAAAAATAGGTTTAAGTTTATTGTTGTTGTTTGGTTTACTGGCGCAAAAGCCATAGCTGGCTATACTGCGCCAAATATACGGTAAAATAAGAGAAGACCTTTAACGATAAAACGATTTAAAAAGCAAATGTATATAGTTAAAACCACAAAACAAATACAAATATCAAAAATGTATTTAAAATTAAAGCAATGATTAGAGCAAATGCAAAACAATTGCTCAAAGAAGACACATAGAACATAAAAAGAAAAATAGATGAAAAAATGTGTCGAATGCAGTTGATGAAACAAATAGGTTTTAAAAATACAAAAAAAAAACATTTGGGGCGGTGTTTTTCACCCACCAAGTCCTGCAACTTAAGAAAAGACGAATTGAAAAAATTACTACGATGAACATTAAAATCAGGACATTCAATTAAAATATGTTTAGCACTAAAAGCAATATGACAAGTGGGACACATTGGCACCCTTTCACCCAAGATGAGATGACGATGAGTAAAACGAGTGTGTCCTATACGGAGGCGAGTCAATTTGACATCAATCTGCCGTATAGGGTGGACAGGCCATAAACCAATAATAGGCTTGAAAAAATAGTTGGTTGAAGTGTCTTTTCTGGCGCAAGAGCCATATCTGACCATGCTGCGCCAGACATAAGATAATAGAAATACTTCATTCTTTAACTGTCAGTTAAAAAGAGTAACGAATTGTATGAAATATGCTTCAAATGAACTTCTAAAGAAATGCTAAAAAGGTGTCAATAACTGTGTCTTTAAGAAAATTAAAGAGGTTTTGATGGGGATTTTCTCCCACCAAGTCTTTTAAGGTAATATCATTCTTACAAAAATGGTTGAGTTAACTAATGTCAAAATTTGGACATTCAATTAAAACCTGTTTTATCAAAATAATACATTGGCAACGTAAGCATTTAGGTGAGGATTCTGAATAAAAGAGATACTTATGTGTCATCCTGGTATGACCAATTCTTAGACGCTTCAATATAACCTCTTTTCTCCAATAGAAATTATATTTATTCGAGTGTATGACAGAAGGATGAAACGCATGCAATTTATTAAATTGCTGTTCATCCCATACACTCTGCTATTTTTTCGCCATTAAATTCCTTACAATCTGTAGAGCGTCATTTAAAGGGACAAAATTTTCCAGTACTAGTGAAGCAGTTTTTGAAGCTCTGTTAGCTTTTTCGTTGCCCAATATTACTGCATGTCCAGGAATCCAACAAAAAGCGATAAGCCTGCCCCTTGTTTGTTAAATAATTAACTATCTCTGCACACTTAAGTACTATGAAAAGTGTCTTTAGAGCCATCAGTGAAAATGGGTTCATATCTAGAAAAGCGTTGTCGATGATCATAAAATAAAGTTTTGTATATTAAACAGGATGTTGTGGATTTCGGTAAATATTCAAATTCCTCAATAAAACAAAGCTTAATTTCTTCCCAAGGTGGGAATTCGTCAACTTTATCCAAGGTTGGAACGTCAATAATATTCGTCAATAATAAAGTTTTCTTAAAATTTCTCCGAATCCAAAACCAAATATCGGGGTGAATGAGAGCCGTAATGCAAAAAGCCAACCATAAATGGGATATTAAATTTTATAATGCACTGGAGGCGATGAATTACTTTTTATTTTAAAAAAACATATTGAGATCAAGCCTCTCTCGTCTTAACTATAAAGAAGATTCATTAGTTAATGCATAAATATTCTGAATCGGAGATGTTCTAAAAGCTCCTATGGACCGACGGAGACCCTGATCATGTATTGTTTTGAGAACTTTTAAAACAGATTTTGAAGCTGACCCATAAAGAATGCAACCGTAATCTAGCTTGGAATGTACGAGAGCTTTATAAGCTCTGAGTAAAGCAGAACTTTCAGCTCCATATGATATCCCAGAAAGCAATTTAACAATATTCAGAGACTGGGTGCATTTTCTTTTTAAGTAGTTAACATGAGGTTTAAAATTTAGCTTCGAATCAAGAACCACTCCTAAATATTCCGCCTCCTGAACTATAGGAATTGGGGAGTCATTAAGAAAGAGTTTTAGATCCAAATGAAGTCCTCGTCATCTACAATAATGCAAAGCAACTGTTTTTTCCGTTGAAAACTGAAATCCATTTTTCCCTACCCATCTGTTAATCTTAAGAATTGCCTCTTGAAACTTTCTTTCAACAAACCTCATGTCCACCCCGGCGCAGTGAATCTCAAAATCACAAACAGGGAACCATTAAAAGCTTAGGATAAAAATCGGTAGATTGCCTCTAAAACCAATTTCATATAGACTCATTAAAATACCATATCTCCATGTCTTGACGTAAGCTTTCTCCATATCAAATAAGATCGAAACAAGAAGTTTCTTGGCAATGAAGGCCTCACATATGGCCGTTTCTAGTCGTAGAATATTATTTATTGTACATCTACCAGATCGGAATCCGCTTTGGAACGGGGATAACCATTTCTTTTTCTCTAAAACATGCACTAATCTAGCATTGACCATCCTCTCAAGGAGCTTACATAGGCAACTAGTAAGGGCTATAGGTCGATAGTTATTGGGATTTCAGCTATCTGTACCAGGTTTCAAAATAGGGACTATTAGGTCTCTATTTTAGGCCAAGAATTAGAAATTTCTGCTCCATCTATATTCTGTTGAATCATCTTAAAATATTGAGTCATGAAATTTCTGTAAGGTGAGTGAGTATGTTTAGATGAATATTATCAGGACCCGCCGACGTCGCATGAGATTTAGATAGTGCCCTTTTAAATTAAATGAAACTAAAATTAGAATTATATTCATCATTTGTTTTGATGTTAAAATTTAATTTATGGTTCTCTTCATTTTTTGTATAAAATAAAATCCTGTGAATATGAATTTGCACTGGAGACTGCAGAAAATGCTTCTCCTAATGTATCTGCAATAGCCTCGCCGTCAGTTATTATTTGTCTACTTTTATTTAAGAATGATACTGATGTGCTTTCATTATATTTACCAGAAAATCTTTTCATCTTATCACAACTTTTCTTTGGAGGTGCTGGATTATTTATTGAGGTGAAGAATGCCTGCGTAGATGCTCTTTGCACGTTCATCTCTTCGGAAGTTTGCTGTCGCCCATTTAAAAGCGATTCGGTCCGCTGTGGTCGGGCATCGACGAAATGTGTTCCGACATCTTTTCAGTCGCTTGTTCGCCATTCTGCATTCCGCCAGGCTTTCCAAATTTTTGGTTTTGGGAATGGTTTCATCTGCTCTAAAATTATTGCATTAGTCCAGCGTTTCTCAACCTTTCAGTATTAGCGGCCCAGTTTTCAATCATAATTTTCATCTCGCCCGCTTACAATAAAATGTATACAACAATAATGTATTTTGTAATATGTTTTTAAATTATTTTTAACTAACTGCCAAAACAAGAGTAAAGGCGAGCCAACGTTGGCGAGAAACCACATGTGGCATTTTGGACAAGCGGGCGGTGAACAGATGAAGCGAATGAAAGCGGAGAAAATTTAAATATTATATTTTAAATGAAAGCCAAACAGGGAGATAACGTTAAAAGAATACGAAAGTAGAAAAATTCGTTAATGAAAGTTAACCTAGACTTGGTGAGCTAAATTTAGAAACTGGGAATACATTTTTTCGAATAATAAAAGAAATAAAACAGAAGCTCGACTAAACAAACAAACAAAAAGTTATGTTTGTGGAAGGGAATCCACACCACCGATGCCGTCTCGAGCAGGCGCAGTGCACATGTTTTCTCACAGAAAGAAGGAAAATGTTCGATAACGCAAGTTTCAATTCCTGCGAGTCTCATTCGAGTCGATCCTCCTATCGCTATCGAATCTATCGTGAATGTGCATGTTATATATGTTTTCGTGTTAAATGCATTATTTAATATTCACGGCAGTAGATTTATGCAGACTCGTGGATAAATTTTTAAGCGAAAGTAAGCGAGAATTAGACGATAGTCAAGCACCAACAAATACACAGACGAGGATGGAAAATAAAACCAAGAAAATATTCTCAAGAATACTTAAATTTTGGGTTTATCAGTACTGAAGTAAATGAATAAGAAAGACCCATGTGAATAATTTGCTCAAAAATGTTGGCCGTAGACAGCATGAAACCTAATGAACTTAAACGACGACATTTGGAAACGCTTCATAGTGAACAAACCTAGATAATTCTTTGAATTAAAATTAAAATCATATAAAAAGCAAAAATTCCTTTTTAAAGAAACTTTGCGAATAAAAAAGCTTTAATTGCATCTTATAAAATAACCACATGTAAAAGCCCTCGCACCATTGGTGAAGAGCTTATTTTGCCAGCAGCAATTGAGATTGCAGAAACTATGTTTGGAGATAATTTTTCAAAACAATTGCAGTCCATACCTCTTTAAAATGTTACTGTTGCTCATCGATTTGGTGATATAGCTGAAGATGTACAGTATCAGCTTTTCTCGAAGTTGCGTGAACAAATTGTTTTCAGTACAGCTTGATGAAGCAACAAATAGTAATAAAGATGCTCATTTAATTGCCTATGTTCGATTTTGTGATAATATGTCAGTAGTAGAACTATTTTTCTCCAAACCAATAGAACTCAAAACAACAGCGCTCGCATTATTTGCTATTTTAAATGATTTTATGAATGAGGCAAACATAGAATGGAAAAATTGCGTAGGAATATGTACCGATGGTGCTCGTTCAATGTCTGGAAGATTCCAAGATATACAAGCACTTTTTAAACAAAAATCGCCTCAGTGCACACATTGCATGATCCATAGAGAAGCTTTGGCTTCGAAAGAAATGAGTCCTGGTCTGAATATTGTGTTAACTACGGTTGTAACCGTAGTAAATTATATAAAAATGATACCCCTGAAATCGAGAATCTTTTCAACACTTTGTAAAGACATGGGTTCAGTATATGCAGCGTTACTATTTTATTGCGAGGTAAGATGGTTATCGCGTGGGAAATTTTTGCAACGTGTTTATGAATTAATAGAAGAATTCGCCATTTTCCTAGAAGAAGAAAACAGACAGGAGGCCGAGAATTTTCGCATTGCTTTATTTGTGATGAAATTGAACTACTGGATCGACATATTCGAGAAATTAAATAACTTGAATCTTCAACTCCAAGGAGCAAATAGACATATGTTGTATACGAGTGATAAAAATAATGCTTTTTGTAGAAAATTGGAATTGTTTAACAGAAATTTAAAGCAAAAAAACCTAACAATGTTTGCAAATGTGGATGATTGTACTAAAACTTACAAGGCTAAAGAATAACATGTAAAAGTTGTTTTTGTACCCATTGAAAATCATTTAGTCACGCTGGAAAAGAATTTTAAAAGGTATTTTCTTGTTGACGACAAATGGATAGCAAGTTACGAGTGGGTTAGGGATTCATTTCATAAGACACCCGAAGGACTCTCAATTCATGAGAAAGAAAAATTCATAGACTTTACTACAAGTGGCGAAACTAAAAGACAATTTAGTAATAAATCACTATTTGAATTTAGGGCAGGAGTAGAGGATGATTTTTCTGCACTAAAAAAAAAAAGGAATTTCGCATTCTATTACCATTTTCAACATCCTACTTTTGTGAAACTGGATTTTCTGCTGTGGCTTCTTTAAAGACAAAATACAGATCTCGGCTAGGTATAGAAACAGAACTGAGATTGGCTATTTCTAATATTAAGCCTTCCTTCGAAAACTTTTGCTCTGAAAGACAGGTTCAAGATAGTCACTAATAATTATTAAATTTGTTTTTAATTTAGTATGTTTTAATTAAGTAAATTTTGATTTAGTAAGTTGTTTTACTTTCATAAGTTATTAAATATGTCGAAATGTATTTTGTTTTAGATGTGAATGTTAGCTTTCCTTTCAGTCAGTTGATCAATTTTTTAAATAATATTTTATCTTCGATATTCGCGCGACCCCCTCTAGTGTGCTCGCGCCCCCATAGGGGGGGCGCGCCCCACAGGTTGAGAATCGCTGCATTAGTCACTTCATCAACTGCATCATCGATATTAGACTCTTCTACCATATTCGACGATATTGTAGCTAGTTGTGAGAAAAGCGGCCGATCGGCTCTCTGAAATATGTATTTCTTTGGTTTTTCCGGATATTTAATATCATCGACTGTGTACGATACTGTGATAGGAAATTGGTAGCTGTTATAGAGATCCATTTGATCCTTTAAGATTCCATTCGATGATCAGAGAGGGGGAACACAAAGCTAGATCAAGACTATGACGGTTGATGGAAATAAGTAGGATTGCTGTTGTTTAATATACAGATGCAGTGATCATCCATTAGTCTCTCGATCTGTCGCCCTCTTGCATTGATGTCTGGGCTACCCCAAATTGGATTATGGTCATTGAAATCACCCATGAGAAAAAAATGGCTTTGGTAACTGATGAATTAAATTGTCTAATTGGTGTTGGGGATATTTCGTATTAGGAGGGATATATATAAAACATACAGTTACTAAGATATCGATTTGTATTTGGATTGCTCTAGCTTGTATTTCGCTATTTAAAGAGACCTCAATAAAAGGAAAAACATTTGAAATCAACAATACAACACCTCAAGACACTCTTGCGCCTTGCACATAATCGTTCCTTATCATATTGTAACATTTTATTTTAATAGAATCTTCAGGAGAAAGATGTGTCTCCTGTAGATCAAGACAGACGGGCTGGTATTTATTAAGAACTGATTCGATATAATCAATGTGAGTTTTAACACTGTGAAAATTCCAGGAAATAAAACTAAATACCATACTGAAAAAAAAACTCCCTTTATCCCCGGTTTTAGGGTTTTCTTTCTCTTCCGTGGACATTGCTTCATCATCAGATGGGTGCATTTTAATGCTATCGGTTTCGACATTCTCATCAAACTTGGATTCCTTCAACGAGTCTTGTTTTGTTAAGGTTCGCTTTTTAATAGACCCTTTTATTTTTCCATCTAAATTATTTTTCGCTGCTTGGAGTCTTGTCTTGCTCATGGCTTTTGTTTCCTTGCTGCCTTTTGGAGGTTTATTTGGTGTTTCCATTTTTTTATTACTTGCAGTAGGAATACGAGATATAGTGTTTGGATTTATGAACTCGGCTGTTTTTATTGAGCTAATTAGCAATTTCTTAATAGTACTTGAAACATTTTCTTCGTTTGATTCTTCATTGTTCGCCGTGAATGCATTTAGCGTGTTTTTTTTTGATTGAGTAAAGTTTTTATTTTAGGATTCGTTTTGCTATTGTATTCTATTGGAGACTTTGTAGGTAATAAGATTGGACTACTATTGTCACGTGAAACTTCTGTTTGTATAGCTGTTATATTTTTACAGTTCGGGCAGGTGTTTAACATTGAGGAACACGATACTCCAACAGTGGGAGTTTTGGCTGCTACTATTTTTTTGCGCATCAGCAAAGGAAATGTTTTGTTTGACTTTTATTGTTTGAATTTCTTTCTCTTGAACCCAACGAAGGCATTTTCGGGAGTATGATGGATGTTCTGCTTTACGGTTACTACACTTAATGGTAGAGGTACAAGTTTTACTATTGTGACCAATTTCTGAGCACCTGCCGCAAATTTCCTTTCCACGACAGGCTCCCATAGAATGGCCAAATTTTTGGGACTTAAAGCATCTTAATGGATTGGGTACATATTTCTTTAAGGGGCAGTTTGTGTAGGCTATACGAACAGATTTGGGAGGTGTAGGGATTTTGAAAGTCAGTATTAGATGTTTAGTTGGAATGATCTGGTTATCATTTTTAATAGATATTCTCTTTACTGGTGTTACATTTTGATTTTGCAAGCATTCAAGAATTTCTCTTCGAGAGTCTGATTGAAATTCAGATTCGAATATTACACCTCGAGAATTATTTAAGAATTTATGAGGACTAACAGTGACTGCATGTTCTCCGATTGATTTCAATGATTTTAATAATTGTGTTTGTGCCAAGGATTTAAGTTCAATTAGGATGTCACCAATTTTTTTTTAATCGATTCAATTTCACCAATCATTCCACTATAAAATGGTTTTAGGGATCAAAATAGGAGAAACAGTTTTAAAGTTGCCTTCAATTTTTTTCTAATAACAAAAAATTTATCAAAATGCAAATGGTGCTCCAAAGGAGAGTTTGACGGACGCATGTCTCCGTCGTTACCAAAGTTTCGGGAACCCATAATTTTTAAGCGATGTTCATTCCAGGACGCCCACACCCACCATGGAGCCCAAAAAAGGAAGGCAGTTTCCTGCTCTGGGCTTCTCCAGCCTCGATACTTACCTTAGGGGTGGTACCGGAATCTAAATCTACAAAGACTGCAGACATAACCCTAGTGCAGTACTTCCTTGTTCCCATAGAAAGATATCACCAGCCGATTGACAGAAGCGGCTCACTTCTGCCGCCTGACTGACGGAGCAGCGTGGGCCAAAGAGAACGCAAAGGAACCCCAGGATCCCATTTAGCCACTGACGGGCGACACCCGTATTTACCAAAGACGGTTAACCCCCGGAGAAAAGGAAAGATATCTGGGTACCTTGGGATTCGAACACCCGGACCCACCTATAGTAGATGAGCCCCTGAGGTGGGGGTTTAAGTTTGAAAAATCCCACATGAAAGGTTTTTAATCTAGGACACCGCCGGGTATATCATATAATATAAGATAAAAAGAAAATGATAGATATACTATTTTGATTACAGATTGCCAAAATCGCTCTTTTCCTTTTTTAATACGTGAATAATTTGCTCTTATAAGTTTCTTGCATACATTTATTTTAGCTGCTAAATCATTAAAAAAATGACATTCCATAATTTGACCAAATTATTTTTGTAATTCGTTTACCTAATTTTTCCATTTTTCTTAAATATTACGATTTTCTAACATTCCACAATTGTTGGCAAGATATCCTGGCTCTTTTCACGTTAATTATTTAAACCGCTTTTAAGGCATAACCATTAATGATCATGCCAATAGGAATATAACGCAACTTTTAATGTCTCTTGCTCTATGGTATTTCTGAAATCACATATATTTTTTGAAACATTCAGCTTTTTTACAAAAAAAGACCTAAAGTTGAAATTTAAGATATCTACCGGAATATACACATGTATGCATTCTATTTGTTTAAAAAACATACATTTTTTGTTTTGTTTAGAATCTTTTTTAAGATTATAAGTACTACTACTTTTAAATCTGAATGTAGTTTTTAAAACTTTTAAAATTCAGCATATGTAATCTTTGAATTTCCTTCCTCAACTGAGCTTCCTTTGGCGCCATGCATGACTATAAATGAGAGATTCTGTGGTGTGGCGGATGCAGTTGAGCACGTCATCAACTGATGGCATACGTGTCTACATTGTAGGTTCTTTGGATCTTAATTATCTTTAGTAAGAAGACTTGGCGAACGGCTGCGGCTCGTTCTTGTAAGAGTCTGACTGATCGGCAAGAGTTCTCTTTCAAGGGAGAATGACTTTTTGTCCCTTGAGAAAATTGTTAATGGACTCATAACCCAGTGTTGGAGTCAGGGAATTTCGGTGGCCACTGGTACCATTTCATCCTAAGCTATAATTATAACTTAAATAAAAGCAAATGCAATTAACAGAAATCAAATATAAAATATTTCAAAATGATGATAAATGTGACAAAACCCAAATATATTGTAAGAAAGTTCTAGTGGAGGTAAGCACTTTTTTTTTTCTTAAAATTTTTTTATCAATGCATTTTAATGACAGTTTGAATTCACTGATATATGTTAATAAAACTATTATTATTATAATTAACTATTTCATTACGAAAATCGATCTTTTTTCAGCACAGTTATGTCAAATGATGCTTATTTCCTGAAATTAGTACTTTATATGATGATGTCGTGTCCGCCTCATTACTGAAAGAGTACGCAGTAGCTTCTGATGGTAAAGACCCCTGTGCACCCGAGGGCAGAAGTCTGACTTCTAGCTGAAACGAAGATGACACACACACACATTCACTTGCGCTTGAACAACCCCTTTTTGCAGGAGGGCTCTTTCACACACCTCACAGATCGAAGACAGAGGAAGAACAAACATGCCCGAATCAGGACTCGAACGCGGGACGTCCAGATCACGGGGAAGAGGCGTTACCTCTAAGCCAGGACGCCGGCAGTACTTAGATATCTCTTAAAAATATAAGTTATACTAAATATTGATTAAAAATTTTTCTTTATTTCTTTCCTTCTATTACTGAAAGACGATGAAAGAAAATTTGAAAGACAGGTGTTAAAAACCTTAGTTATTTTAAAAGGCAAATAACAGACTATACACCTTATAATAAATAATTAAAGTATTGGAAAGATTTATCATAATAACTCCCATAAAATCATTTTTGCAGAGCTAAAATTTTTCTTAATATTTAATTCATTCATATTGGCACTACAAAAAGAAAAGGATTTTAAAAATTATATAAAGGGGCAATTTCAAAAAACTTTCGAAAATAGAATTATAGTAGATATCATTTTTAAATTATAGAAAATTACACAGAGACTGAGAGAAAGAATTTCAATTATATAGGAAATCATACTTATGGTAATTAAATGAGGAATTTTAATAGATAAAATGAATAGAAATTTTGTTCAAGATACAATTTACGAATTATTTTTCTTAACATAACAAAGAATTGAGTATGGCTAATATTCAGCTGATTCTGGAAAAGTCTGCATGCAGTTTTACATCATCAGAAATTTTGTTGAAAACATAGCGAGCGGTTGCATAGCAAAAGCATGAATTAGTAAATGGAGCAATGTAAGTGCTGACGCATTTCCCAAGTAACGGCACAGTAAAATGTGACATATCGAACGGTTCTTCATTTCTTTATTGATATTATTTAACTTTAATTGTGAAAGAAAATTGTATAAATAATAGTTATAAAGATATCACGAGTTCATATTTTAACAATGCCGGTCGATTCATTAAATATTCATCCTATTACTTTCAAATCAGTGGGAGGGGTCCTCCAAAAACTTTCTCGGATATTCTCTAATCACAGAGAATGCTTTATGTGGCATCGCCATACAATAGTTGCAAAATATTAAACTTTGGAATGGATTTAGCGTTTTTACTAACACTATCATGTGATCCTTGGCGAGTGTTTTTGGCAATTGAACCCTGGGATTCTGCTAAAAGTATCTGAAAATCGAATTTGGAGCTTAGACACTTTCTTTCCAACCGATGGAAACCACAATTTGACATAAAACTGTGCATGCCGTTACGAAATCCCATATCAAATTGGATATATTTAAATCATCGTGTTATTGAATTAATCAATAACACAATTCATCTGAAAGTACAGAAGACAGACAACTCCTTGTTGAATGTAACTTGATAATTGTCTACACAATAGATGTTAAATCTGTGTGCCGAATTTTATCTATCTAGCTCTTTTCATTTTGTGGTAATCATGCTAACTTATATTCGAACAGACAGACTTCTTCTGTAAGGAATTTGCTCAAAATTTGAGAAAAACCTACAAGTGTGATGTAAGGACCGTATACTAAATTTCGTCCGTGTAGCTGAGAGCGTTTTTGAATTGTCTTTCCACAGACAAACAGATATTTTCCAAAAATGTGTTTTTCAAACTCAGGAAGACATAAAAATTCGTCAAAATATCAAATTCGAATTTTTTGACGATTACAATATTTTCCATACAGTTCGCATACGAGAAAGTAAAAATTTATGCAGTGCTATGCTATTCATTTTGTTTGCGTTTCTGACCCAGCGGGAGTGGTCTCCCCAAAACTTTCTCTCATAAAATCATATCCCGGCAAATGCCTGCCATAGAATTGGCGCACAATAGTCACGAAATATTAACCTTTGGCGTGAATTTAGCGTTTTCACTGATGCGTTCTCTTGGCGAGGTTTTGCCGATTCATTCCTGGCATGCGATGTTTGAAAATTGAATTTGCGATTTAGAGGCATTTTCTCACGCTGACTGAAAAAATAAAAAGATACAAAGCTGCAGTTGCAGTCACAAAATCCCACACCAAATTTGATATATTTAAGTCGTTACGTTTTTCAGTTATCCAGTTCATATGTTTCTGAAACTACAGATTGACAAACGATCAACTTCTCGTGTTTGGTTCAAAATTTGATAGATGATGTTAAATATAGGTACCGAATTTCATCCATCCAACTCTCTTGGGTTTGTAGAGGTCGTGTTACCTTATACCTGAAAAGCCGGACGGACAGACTTTCTTGGAGCGAATTTTTGCTCAAGATTTGATAGAAATCTGCAAATTGGATGTTATGACCGAATTTCTTCCATCTATCTCAAAGCGTTTTTCAGTTATCTTTGTCACAGACAGACAAACTGGCATTTTCCAAAAATGTGTTTTTCGAACTCAGGTAAGTCCGAAACGTGGAAATTCGTCAAAATCTCGAGTTCGAATTTTTCGGCGGTCACCCTATTTTATCTACACTACGCATACGAGAAAGTAAAAAGAAGTCTTAGTCTCATGATTTAATGTTTTATTTTTAGGGCATTAAATATTAAATCAAAATGCGACTAAGGTTTAATGTTTGGTCGCCAGCTAGCTCCTGTCAAAGCGCTTTTGATGAGTCGGTATTCATTCCGTTGTTATCAGAGCACTTCTTTATCTCGAGGATTTGAATGATCTTCAAAGGCATTTCCGAGCTGAAACTCCTCATTGAACCATAAAATAGGTGGCTATTCTTGTGTTGCGACAAATAAAGAAAAGTGAACAAAACCAGCAAACGTCCGAGTCTTTATTTCAATTTTACGACCGGCGCGTGTCGCTAAAAAAGTGAATACCCTCGATTCTTTAAAAGCGTCTTACATTTGAATAGAAAAATCTAGAGAAGGAAGGCCATTTACCATTCTTATGTTTATATTTATCTTTTTTTTTGGCAGATATTTGCGAACATTATTCTATTGTGTTGTTGTCCGTCAAATCTATTGTTCTAAGAATGCACGACATACGGAAAGAAATGCGCCGGTGTCTGAAAACCCCGCTTCTTCTGCAGCGCACAGCTTATTGGATCTCCATCTTAATAAGTATTGTGCATTACTAAGAATCCACTTTCATACCTTCTAAACATACTTTTATGCAGCCGACAAATGAATGCACTAAATGCATCGGAAGATTCTCTGAAAATATTCATTCTGGGGACGCTTTTATAAATGTTAGAAAATATCGATAAAATATAAGGCAATTTATTTTTTATTTTTAAAATTATGTTCTCACTTTCAACGCTAAATGGCAAGCTAGGTCAAATCTCAAATATCTTCTTAAAACAGAAATTTTGAAGCCGAAACAAGAACAAAAAAAAAATTGCTTGTCCACTTTTTAAATCAATCAAAGAATAGGATCGCCTAATCTTTTTTAACTGCCCTCATGTAGTGATGCGATGTTATAGGGACGTCTAACTGTTTGTCGGAAGATTTAGAGATCCTACAAGTCAAGTGCGTGAGATGGCGAAAGACACGGTTCAGATAGGATCGCAAAGCTGTTCGAAATGAAAGGACAGTAATCAATGTACAGCTAGTGGGAAGCACAGAGTTTATTCCTGTTGCGGAGTGATTAAGTGCGTCCTCCTTGAATGCAGGTAGAAATTCGAATGAATTGAATTTTGTTGTTGAATGGGAGAGAAATAGGTCATCGAGCTGAGCCGTTTTAGCTCATCGCTGGCAACAGCTTTTCCGAATTTCTATGTCTTATGATTATGATGTATTTAACATAATAGCTAGTACTATATATATATATATGCACATATTATATCTAATATATAAAAATCTCGTGCCACGGTGTTTGTGTTCGTATTCTTCCTAAACGGCTCGACCGATTTTTATGAAATTTGTTATGTGTACTTGGTAGGTATGAGAATAGGTCGTAAAGTATATTTCATATCACTAGGTAATTAGGGTGTCATATCCCGTCATTCCACGTTCAACGTACGCTGATGGGATCAACGCTTGCTTGAAATCACCACCACTGTGGCCTAATGTTGAAAAAATCCAGCTAAAAATAAATATGCGCGTCCAAATTCTACAATATCCGTCTGCTGACACATTCGAGGGCCAATTGTTAGATATCGGCGATGGAAAAGTTGCTATTTATGAAAATATTTAATGCATAAAATTGCCCACTAATTTCTGCACTATCGTTGATTCGCAAAATGCTCTCGTTGACCGCATATTTCCCGATGTACGCACACAATACATAAATCATGCGTGGTGTAATAAACTTCTAAACGCAATTCGAATTCTTGTTTTTATTCAAACTTAAAAACGTAACAACAGTTTCAAACTTAAAACAAAAATTAAAAGTTGAGTTGATCCAGTTATACACAGAGAGTTGAGTTGTTACAAAATGTAATGCGAGTATCTCGTGTGTAAGCAATAACTGTTTAACGTCACAACTGAATTATCTTTTACATTCAACCATCCTGACTATGGGACGACCTCTTCCCTCTAATACAGCTTATGGTCTTTCAAGTGGTGTGGTATGCGTCCAACCCTTGTTGGTCGAGTGTTCTCTATACATGAATTTTCATCGGAACCGTTATTGCAGTAACTGGTAATTAGGTCCTCACTGTCGCCATCAGATAGATCTTCATCTTCTGTGATAAGATGAAACAATTTCAACTTTGAAGCGTGAGCGGTAGTTGTATAATTAGGTTGTCTTTTTCTCCCTTATCCAACTATGCGTAGGTCAGTAAATTGATAAGTATCCGATGGTAATGATAATTGTTAAAGGACCTCTGAACTTAGCTTGAGTTTTAGAATTCGGTAATAAAGTTTGTTCAGGCAGTCGTCTTACAACCACAACATCACCTATACTGTAATTTTGTGCTCTACATCGAGGTTTGTCATAATTCTTTTTTATCTTTTCTTGCGCAACCCTAATATTTTCCTGGGCATCTCTTTGCAATTCGGTCGGCTTTACGTATTGAGGAAAATATCCCAATTTTACTGGTGTGTATCCATACAAAAGTTCAAAAGGAGGTTTCCCAGTCGACTTACTCGGGGACCACTTAATGCATCGTTTACTTCTGGCAATATCTTATCCCAATCTTTGTGAGATTCTGTTTGAACACTGGGTGATATCATTGGAATGAGTATTCGATTAATGCGTTCAACTTGTCTATTAGCTTGCGGTCTTTGACTAGAATTTAATGTATGCTTGATTCCAAACTGTTTGCAATAGTATCCAAATGCTTCAAAAAATTATCAAAATGTTCTTGAACTGTTTCTCTTAAAACTTGCCTCTCGTAGTTAGATGCTCGATATGGTGAATGAGATACAGGTTTGCTACCTGGAGTCTCAGTTATATGCATTGTTGCGTTGTTAATACATCCTAGTTCATCTGATTTTAGAGCAAAACACAGTCTAAATTCATTTAATAACTTGCATAAAATTTTTTGCTGTTCTTCATTTATGGAAGAACCAAATTTAACAGACTTTAAATCGATAGGATTTCGCAAAATTTCTTTTGTTAAAAGTACAGTAGGCCTTGAAGTCTTTTTTTCTTCGATATTAAAGTTGCATTTGTTTTCAGGCACCCAATTTCCTCTAAAAATTGCACGATTTTTCTTTAGTTGTAAATGTAAATTGCTTGGATTCCTTACTGGTACTTGTGTTTTGCCATCATATACACCCAAAGTAACACCACTAGACATATTGACTTCAGTACTGTAGGATACATATCCATCACCTTTTTTACCCTCACTAAAAACGGTGACCCATTGAACTGTGCGTGGTTCAATCACTAAGAGTCCTTAACACTGCTCTATCAGGCAGTTCATCCACTTGAAAATCACGTAAAAAGCTCAACTCATCAATATTAACTAATTTGGATCTCCCTTGATTTCGAACCATAAACACATTGGGAGAATCAATAATGTCATTGCCTATGACAGCGATTCTCAACCTGTGGGTCGCACCCCCTAGGGGGGCGCGATAATATCCAAGAGAAAATATTATTTAAAAAAATTGATTAACTTACTGAAAGGAAAGCACACATGCACATAGAAAACAGGTAACATTTCGATATATTAAATAACTTATTAAAGTAAAACAACTTACTAAATCAAAACATACTAAATTAAAACTAATTTAATAATTTTTAGTGACTTCCTGGTGCCTATCTTGTAGAGCAAAGTTTTTCGAAGGAAGGCTTAATATTAGAAATAGCCACTCTCAGTTCTGCCGTGCTGCAATGTGTCCAGACGCACTGAGGCGATTTTTGTTTTACAAGTGCTTGTATACCTTGGAATCTTCCGGACATTGAACGAGCACCATCGGTGCATATTCCGACGCAATTTTTCCGTTCTATGTTTGCCTCCTTCATATAATCATTTAAAATAGCAAATAATGCTAGGGCTGTTGTTTTGAGTTCTATTGGTTTGCAGAAAAGTAATTCTTCTACTACTGACATATTATCACAAAATCGAACATAGGCAATTAAATGAGTCTCTTTATTACTATCTGTTGCTTCATCAAAATGTATTGAAAACCATTTGTCACGAAACTTCGAGAAAAGTTGACGCTGTACATCTTCAGCTATATCACCAATTCGACGGGCAACAGTATCATTGGAAACAGGCACAGACTGCAATTGTTTTGAAAAATTATCTCCAAACATAGTTTTTACATAAGCTCTTCACCAATGGTGTGAGGTTTTTGACATCTGGATATTTTATACGAAAATTTGTAAGATGCAAGTAAAGCTTTTTTATTCACAGACAAAATTTCTTTAAAAAATAATTTTTGCTTTTTATATGATTTTAATTTTAATTCGAAGAATTCTCTGGATTTGTTGACGTACTCACTATGAAGTGTTTCCAAATGTCGTTTAAGTTTTTTAAGTTTCATGCTGTCTGCGGCCAACATTTTTGAGCAAATGATACACAGGGGCTTTCTTCTTCATTTACTTCAGTATTGGTAAATCTAAAATTTAAGCATTCTTGAGAATATTTTCTTGATTTTATTTTCGGAACCACGCTTGTCTGTGCACTTGTTGATGCTTGACTGTCTTCTACTGCTCGCTTACTTCCGCTTAAAAATTTATCCATGAGTCTGCATAAATCTGCTCCGTAAATATTTAATGTGGTGAATTGCAATTAATACGAAAACATATATAACATACACATTCACGATATATTCGATAGCGATAGAAGGTGGAATAGACTGGCTGGAATTGAAACTTGCGTTATCAAACATTTTCCTTCTTCCTATGAGAAAACATCTGCGCATTCTTGAGACGGCATCGGTCGTGTGGATTCTCTTCCCCAAACATTACTTATTTTTTTTCTCCTTTTTTTAGTCATGCTTCTATTTTATTTCTTTTATTATTTTATTATTATAGTATTCCCTGTTTCTAAATTTAGCTCACCCCGTCTAGATTAACTCCCATTAACGAATTTTTCTATTTTCATATTCTTTTAACGTTATCTACCTGTTTTGCTTTCATTTCAAATATAATATTTAAAATTTCCCCGCCTTCATTCGCTTCATCTGTTCAATGCCCGCTTTGCAGAATGCCACATGTGGTTTCTCGCTAATGTTGGCTCGCTTTTACTCTTTTTCTGGCAGTTAGTTAAAAATAATTTAAAAACAGAATGCAAAATACTCAATATACATTATTGTTGTATACTTTTTATTGTAAGCGGGGGGGAGAGGGGCGATTTGAAAATTATGATTGAAAACTGGGCCACGAATACTGAAATGTTGAGAAACGCTGGCCTATGAGGACGTCAGGACCCTCAAAAGTATCATCATTCACAACATAAAATAGCACTTCACGTAGCTTTACTTTGTCTATAATCACGTTAACAATAATGATTTCGAGTGATTCTTTCACACCTCCAATACCTCTAAGTGAAACAGTAACTTTTCTGTTTCTGTTTTTATTTTACCGTTGAGCAAAACTACAGGGTGTTTATAAAGTCCCGGACCCATTTTGATGTTTAATAACTCATAAAATAATAAAGATATAAACACACTTATGACATTTATTGATGGAATAACTCATATATTTTCCTTTTCAGGTTTGAATATTTTTACTTTTGTAAATATCGTCTGCGCGTGTGGTTCATTTCAGATAATTTCATTTTCCAGTCTAAATATCTGTACTTTTCTAAATATTGTCTGCTTATCAATTGCATTTTTCTCTCTTTTGTTTTTGTCAGCTATTGCAATGTTATGTTTACTTTTGATGTGTTTGTTCTATGTAGTACTTTTGTATGTGATGTTTTATTCGAGCGGATATTAAGGAGAATGCATACACCACAAGAGAAAGCACAGAGTTTATGGTGGTTCATAGAAATGAAATCGATAGTACAAGCACAGAGAAATTTCAGAAGAATTTACCAAAAAGATCCTCCATCCAAAAACAGCACCTTGCGGTGGAAAAAGAATTTTCTAGAAATTGGAAGTATCGAAGATAAGAAACGTTCCAGACGTCCTTGCACAAGTGATTTTGATGTTGAGCGTGTCAGAGAGACATTTTTACTCAATCCTAGAATATCTGTGAGATCAGCGGCAACAGAATTGGATATGCCAATTTCGACGGTGTACAAGTTATTAAGAAAAAATTAAGACTGCATGCATACAAAGTTCAAATTGTTCAAGTTTTGGAACCGAACGATAGACCTAGGAGGATGGCCTTTGCAACAGATATGCTAAGGAGGATAGAAGATGCTGCTGATTTTCTGAAGAGCATAATGTTCTCAAATGAAGCATCCTTTCATGTTTCTGGCATTGTTAATCGCCATAAAGTGCGGAAATGGCTCTGTGGATGCCGACATGCTTGTCGCTACCTGGCGTGAAATTGACTATCGACTTGATATTCTCCGTGCGACGAAGGGGGCACACGTGGAAGTTCATTGACAAGGGTCATGAAACTTTTTGAGTCTATTTAACCATTTATGTTATTAATTTAAATCTATCTTTATTATTTTATGAGTTATTAAACATCAAAATGGGTCCGGGACTTTATAAACACCCTGTATATTTCAAAGTAGATATATCAGCTGCGGTATCCATAAGAGCACTTGTGTTTTCTCCTTCAATACTGATATTCTTTGTTGTGTTATTAACGCGAGTAGCAGCCGAAATTGCGTTGACTGATGGTGAAGGTATTTTATTTGGACATTCTTTTGTCCCATGACCCTCCTTCTTACATGCAGTGCAAAATTTTGGTCGCTTGGGCTGTGCGCAATCAAGAGCAAAATGTCCACTTTCAAAGCAATTATAGCAGATGGTTGGATTGTTTTTAAATCGGCTTAAATCAGTTTGTTTACTAATGGCGAAATTTTCTTCTTTTGGAAAACTTAATGCTATGAGTTTATTACTAAAATAACCACTTTTCTTGAAATTATCCTTTAGTTCAATGAATTCATCAACATTTTCAGCAAGCACGTATGGGGAAACTATTTGTGTCCATTGATCCAAATAATGTTCATGAATTTCTGGAGGTATGCGGGATTTCATTTTATCTGCGATGATTAAATCCTTCAAACTCGCAAAACTGTTTATTTTAAGCCCTGCGGTCCACCCATTAAAAAATGTTTCCAGATCATGATAATATTCTTTTCATGTCTTACCACAAGTAATCTCATGTGAATAAAATAATTGCCTAAATTTTTCAGCACTTAATTTATAACGCTTAAGTAAAAGTGACTTCACATACTCATAATTTTCGGACTGTTCTTCCGGTTCTCTCATAATCATTTGCACAATTTCAGTTCGTAGCTGATTAACCAAGCATGCCATCCAAAGCGTATTTGGCATTTGTACTCGTTTCATGTCCCTCTCAAAGTGAACTAAATAAAGACCGATGTCTTCACTACTAGTGCAAAATTTCTCAATTGTGACTGCCAATCAACTTTTGGCGCCGATGGTAATAATTCTGAGCCAACGAAATCTGAAGTTTCAGCAGCAATCTCTAACTTTTTAAGTTCTAAAGCATGTTTTCTTTCTGCTTCTTCCCGCTTTTTTTGTCGCTCGGCTTCTTCCCGTTTGGGTTGTCGCTTTTTCCGTTTGGCCTGTCTCTCGGCTTCTTTCCGCTTGGCTTGTCTCTCGGCTTCTTTCCGCTTGGCTTGTCTCTCGGCTTCTTTCCGCTTGGCTTGTCTCTCGGCTTCTTCTCGCTTGGCTTGTCGATCCTGTTCAGCTTCTTCAATTAAAATATAAACAATTCCTCTTACCATTTCTTCATCATTGTTTTTACTATTTAATATTAACTTTCTCAAATCTGGAATTTTCCAGTCACTAGATGTAAAATCTTCGAATAATTCTTCGGCTACGAAACGTAACTGTTCCTTACGAAGTCGCGTTAAAAACGACATTTTGTACTTTAAACTTCAAACTTAAAAAAAAAAAAAAAAATGAAAAGTTGTGTTGATCCAGCTATACACAGAGAGTTGAGTTGTTACAAAATGTAATGTGAGTATCTCGTGTATAAGCAATAACTATTTAACGTCACAACTGAATTATCTTTCACAGTGGCTGGCAGAAAGAGCCGTTTTGGCAGTAAAAAATGTGGACGTCGATGATCCAAATGAGATATGATCCAAATTATTCAAAGATTGCCATGTTTCGCAATTTGGTTGATTCGACAGGTTAAAACGATGTAGAAGGCTAGGTGTGATGAGTGTTTCGGTAGAAATTCTAGTGCAAATTATGTCTTCTCTTCTATTTCTTGTCCATCTAGCAATATTTTTTATGTCTGGAATTTATCCAAGAATTTCATAATATTTGCTCTGTCTATAGCTGTCGGTTGTTTTTCTTTTTGAGATTTGTTTGATGCGTGAGATGATGTCTTCCGATGCGATCCATTCAATGCATGGGCTGATCTCTGTAACTGATTTTCCGATCAAGTCCGCTTTTTCATTCCATAATATTGTCGAATGCCCTGGGATCCATAGAAAAATAATATGTTGGTTAATCTGAGATTTTTCCACAATTTTATGAATAATGGATGGGGATTTGTATGAAAATTTTTAAAGTGCTGTAAGAACTGAAATACTATCTGTAAGAAGAAGTAAATGTTTCTCAGGAACGGAAAGATAGTCCAGAGTCTGGCAAATTGCAAGAGCTTCAGCTGTAAAAATTGAATTGATGTTGTGGTTTCGAAAAGCAAATTGAGACAGATCCGAAATGCCGGCGATTGAAGTTAAGTTTTGCGATTTCGATGCATCAGTTGCGATTATGAAACATTGTTTGAAGTCCTTTTGTAGCGTTTCTTGAAAACTGCCATTAATAGCTGAGTGTGGGAGAGATTTGTTTTGAAAAGGGTATTTTGAAATTATAATACTGCAATTTTTTCTTAGTAGATGCAAAAAATGTTGATCAGAAATAATACGATTCCAATTAATGTTTAGATCAGAAAAAATGTTATCCAGAAAAATTTTGTCCTGTTCAATCAGAGCAAGATTGAAATGTTCTAAATCTAATTTGTAGATGGCGAAGAAGGAACTGATAGAAATCTGCTTAATTAGAAATTGTAAGGATAAACGTTTGATTTTTTTCACTGAGAATTTCCTGATTGGAGATGTAAAGGAGAGCTTTATTTTTTGTGTACTGTGGAACACCAAGTGCAATGCGAAGTGCTTTGGTCTGAATAATATTACATGCTTTCATGTGACTTTCTGGAAATTTGTTGATAATTTGACTCGCGTAAAAGAATAAGCTGCAAATGCTATTGTCTGTGATTGTGATTAAATCTTTTGTTCTTGGGCCCTAATGTTTATATGCAAAACCCTTTAATGCGTTGATTTTTTTAAAGCTTTATTTTTAATTTTATTGAAGCTCGATCCGTTTTGATTTCTTTTTGAAAAAGGAATTCCGAGGAATGTAATTGAGTTTTTCCATTGGATGTTCGTTCCTGCTAGTGAGATATTTGGGTGGGCAAAATTAATTTTGTTTGAAAGATCGGCTATGTAACTTTTCTCTGCATTAACTGAAAGCTTCCAATACGTACACCATTGATGTACGGTTTCCATTGTTTTTTGTAATTTCTTAGTAATAAATTCAATAGACTGGTGCGAACAAAAAACAATCAACTTCATTTTCAAGAGTTTCAAAAAAATCCGATATAAAAATTGCCCATAAGATTGGCGGGAGGACACTACCTTGTGCTAATCCTTTGTTTGTAATTCTTACGTCGGAGAGTGTGTGTCTCCATCGCACTTGGAACGTACGGTGACTAAGGAATTGATGCAACCAAGCGCATATCTTCCCGCAGATGCCCAATTCCAAGCATTTATATATCAATCCGTCAATATAAACCGAATTGCATTTTTGTTAAGTTTTCTGAAAAAGGATGGGGGAATATTGTCTGGACGTAGGGTTGTTGTTTTTGATTTTTTAATTGCGAATTGTAATTCTCCCATTTGTAGTGCTCCGTTTAATTCGCTTTCCTGATTGTCTTTAAACTGGATTGGTAATGGTTCGTGAGAACTGGAATTGTTGGCATAAAATTCTGCGAACAGATTACTTTGCACGAATGGGTTTTTGATAAAAGAATTGTTAACAGAAATGGTGTTGAAGGAGTTGTTATCTTCATATTGCTGATTCAGTTTTTTTAAGATAGAATAAAATAAACGAGGATTTCTTGCACTATTACATAAGTCATCCCAAAATTTTTGTTTTGCTTGTTTACTATAAAATTTGAATCTGCTTGCGAATTTTTTGTGAAGAATTCAAAATTTAGTTGAAATACATCTTAATGCTTTCTTCCGATAAATGATTTTAAGGTTGTAAAGTTTGTGACAGGTTTTATCCCACCAGGGTGGGTATTGTTTGTTATTCAAAGGTATTTTTCTAGTATCATTGGATATGATTTCTGAAATGTTTGATGAAACTGAGTCTAGGTTAAGATTTGTATCTTCAAAAAAAAAAAAAAATTCCGATTGAAATAGACTCCTTAGGGGCTCACCTACTATAGGTGAGTACGGGTGTCCCAATCCCGAGGTTACTCCTTGGACTTGGCGTTAAGGGTGGTCACTGTCCCCGGGGGTAACTCCCAGTGTATAGGTTCCGGCTAGCACCAAGGTGAGTGCCGAAGCTGAGAATGGCCAGAGCCGGTGGCTGCCTTCCCTTGTTGGGCTCCGTGGTGGGCGGTGCCGTCGGGCCCGAATCTTCCTGAATATTGCATGGCTCCTCCCAAGAAGGGTCCCTTTAGTGGGCATCATAAAGCACCAATTTCCTTCAATAACAACGAACATTTCATATTTTGTATTAAAAAGAATTTCCGAAAATAAAGAAACATTCGAAACAGTCTCCCCCTTTCTTGTACAAAAAGCTATAAATGCTACAGTCGGCGAAGTTGCATCGATTCGAAAGATGAGATCTGGTGACTTGCTTGTGGAGGTTTCTTCTCGAAAGCAAGCACAACAGATACAAAAACTTAAATCCTTGGCAACAATAAAAGCTTCTGTAACCCCTCACCAATCACTTAATAGCTCTAAACGTGTCATTACCTGCGTCGAAATACTAAATCTTCCCGTAGAGTTAATTGTTTCCGAAATGAAATCTCAAGGTTTTACACACGTACGTCAAGTTTCTATACGACGTGATGGACAACTTCTTGAGACGAAACATCACGTGTTAACTTTTAAAACTCCTAAATTACCCGAGTACGTATATGCAGGCTATATAAAGTTACCGGTGAGGCCATATATTCCTAATCCACTGAGATGCTTTCAGTGCCAACGCTTTGGCCACTCTAAAATGAATTGCCGCAGGTCTCTCACTTGTGCCCGCTGTGCACAAAAAGGGCATGATAGCCAACAGTGTACCGCAGAAGAAAAATGCGTAAACTGTGGTGGCGATCATCCCTCATATTCTCGATCTTGTCCGCGCTGGGCACTAGAAAAGCAGATTATGACAATAAAATTCAAGGAAGATTTATCTTATTCCGAAGCCAGACGCAGGGTTAAAGCACAAACCCCAACTCCTGGTGTCAGTTATGCTTCGGCAGTTAAGAAAACTTTCTGTGAGAATTGCTCCTGTGAGAACTGTTTAAAATATGCCAGGAAAACAACAAATAATGAAAACACTTCCGATTCCGATACTGAACATTCTCTGAAAACTAAAACTGATACTCAAAAAACTATTAGAAGAAAATCCAAATCGCAGACTTCGCTGACATTAAACTTGGCGAAACGTAGCCTTACGACAAAAGATCTACGAAAGGAACTAAAAAGTTCTGTATCAAAAAATTCCGTCGCATTGGGGTTAGCGATGCAAGGTGTTGTCAATAAGGACTTGAAGTCCATCTTTGGAGACACACTTAATAGCCCCGATATTAAACTGCATCCATCTGAGGATGAATATGAGCTTGGTATGAGTTGCGATGATCATGCAACTCCAACAGATGCCTCCTCTCTTTCTCCTCCCAAATCACTCTCTTAATGGGTACCTTCCTCTCTTGGAATTGTCGCGGCATTCGGCCCAAACTTCATGACATCAAGTCTATTATTAACAGATTTTATATTGTTTGTTTTGGTCTTCAAGAGACCTTCTTGAAGCCAAATTTCCCAATTAAATTACGCGGTTACAATTGTCTTCGGAAAGATGCAGACAGTGGAGCTCATAGTTCTGGAGGGGTCTGCATCTTTACTTCCAATTTATATACGAGCAATCCTCTCACCCTACACACCTCTCTACAGGCTGTGGCTGTACAAGTTCATGTAAAAACTTTGGTCACAGTCTGCTGTATTTACTTACAGCCTCATGATGTCATTCGTCAACAAGATCTTGACCAGTTAGTGGGCCAGCTTCCTTCGCCTTTTATCCTGCTTGGCGATTTCAACGGCCACAGTACGTTGTGGAGTTCAAATTGTACAAATTCTCGTGGGCAGCAAATAGAACAGTTCATTTCTAATAACTGTCTATGTTTACTCAACAATGATAAAAAGACGTACTTCTATGAACCCACACGTACCTTCCACAGTCTTGACTTGGCCATATGTTCCCCCGAACTTCTGCCGTTGCTAACGTTTGCTGTTAGCACCGATTTACATAATAGCGATCATTATCCTATTATCGTCTCCCATATTGATAGCGGCGGTGAGACTTATTGTCCTCCGCGTTTCTTATTTCAGCGGGCAGAATGGACTGCTTTCTCTCAAATGGCAGCTATCACAGAGACATTGGTCAATACATCAGGCATCTCGGAAGCAGTTAAAAATGTCGTTGAAAGTATAATATGTGCCGCAACTTCCACTATTCCAAAAAGTTCACCGCGACAGACCATGGTGGAATGACGCCTGTCACGACCGCCACAAACATCAGAAAAAGTTATGGAATATCTTTCGAAGGTATCCTACTACGGAGAACCTCGTCGATTTTAAAAAAGCAAAAGCACTTGCTCGCCGTATACGCCGTCGTAGCCAGAGGGAATCCTGGATTCAATTCATATCCTCTATCACATCCAATACCTCCAGCAAAGTTCTATGGAAAAAGATAAAGGCTGCTAATGGGATATATCATGAATCCTCCATTCCTGTTTTAAATAGAGGGAATGTGAAGTATTATGACCCATTAGACGTAGCCAACATTCTGGGCGAATCATTTGCACACGTCTCCGCAATTAATTCGTATAGCCCTGCTTTTCTAGCAATTAAGAATCGCGCGGAACGGTTGCATTTAAATTTTAGTGAGCGAAATACTTCTCCATATAATTGCGAGTTTAGGATGTTTGAGCTAGAAACAGCATTATCTCATGCCCATGATACCAGTCCCGGGCCTGATGGGATTACATACAATATGCTCCGCCATTTAAATAGAACTTCCCTTACGAACCTATTGTTATTATTTAACAGAATATGAATCGAACAGAAGTATCCTTCACAATGGCGGGACGCTATAGTGATTTCTATCTTAAAACTTAACAAGGAAGCTTCTAATCCTCTGAACTACCGACCAATTGCACTAAGAAGTTGTCTTTGCAAGACCTTTGAGCGAATGGTCAATTCTCGACTCGTATATGAATTGGAGAAACAAGGATGCATCTCTCCGTTGCAGATTGTTTTCCGTAGAAGTAGAACTATTTCCGATAACCTCGCATTGCTGGAAACCCAGATACGCAACGCATTTGTCAGAAGGAAACACCTTGTCTCCATTTTCTTCGATATAGAAAAAGCATATGACCGTGCTTGGAGCTTTGGCATGCTTTCAACTCTTTTTAACTTTGGCTTTAGGGGAAACCTGCCCATATTTTTACAGAACTTTTTATTATATCGGACCCTCAGAGTTCGTTTTGGGAACTTTTACTCAAATCATCTTATTCAAGCTGAGGGGGTTCCACAAGGAAGTGTCCTCAGTGTCACCCTTTTTATTATTCATCTTAGCCAGATTTTAACTTATTTGCCTTCATCTGTACATGCGAGTCTCTAAGTTGATGATTTGCAGATTTCATATCAAGGAAGCAATATGAATCTTATCGAGCGGCAATTGCAAAATACCGTGAACAAATTGGTTACTTGATGTAATAACAACGGTCACAGTATCTCGCCGGAGAAGAGTCGATGTGTACACTTCTGCCGTAAGAGAAACATCCACCCAGATCCAATTATTAACATTGGAAATGTACCAATCCCTGCAGTGAAGGAAATACGGTTTTTGGGAGTGATCTTCGATCGCAAGTTGACTTTCCTTCCGCATATTTTACATCTGCGGAAAAGGTGTGAAAAAACATTAAATATATTGAAGGTGCTCTCCAAAACATCATGGGTGCTGATCGAACCTCCTTACTCCGTATTTACCAGGCACTCATCCTTTCCCGAATTGATTATGGTTGCATGGTGTATGGCTCAACACGTCCTACAGTGTTGCGGCGATTGGACACCATCCACCACACGGCTCTGAGGATATGTTCCGGAGCATTTCGCACTTCTCCAATAGAGAGCTTATACGTCATATGTCCCCAGTTACCTCTTCATTTAAGGCGTACCAAATTATCAGTTTTGTTTTATTTCCGCACACATTCCGTACCTCATCACCCCATTTATCACAACAAACTTCCAGTTGGTCTACGTAAACTTTACGATGCCCGTCCTGCTTGCATTCTGCCATTCTCTGAGAGAGCCAAAATGATATTACACGATTCGGACTTTAACGATGTAACAGTCAAAGTTCATAACCCTTTTATCTTCCCACCTTGGGATATCCCGCAATTTTCATTTCTGAATCCATTCGTTGGTTTCGATAAGTCGTCAACAGCTTCTGTAGTCTTCCAACAGCTCTTTTTATTTCATCGTTATCAGTATTCTTTGTTTGTGCCAATTTTCACGGATGGCTCGAAATCAGCTGGACATGTTGGTTGTGGTGTCATACTGCCATCTGATACACTGAGCTACCGACTTCATAATTGCTGCTCTGTTTTTACTGCTGAGTTGATGGCAATTTTCTCTGCTTCCCAGAGAATTCCACCTGCTCCTCAGCGTAATTTCATTGTTTATTCTGATAGCATGAGTGATTTGGAATTGCTGTGTAATTATGATAATCGGATACATCCTATCGCTACCCGCATTTTATTCACTTTTCGTTTACTGAAAAACAATGGTTTTAATATCATTTTTTGTTGGGTTCCGAGTCATGTAGGAATATCAGGTAATGAAAAGGCCGACTCGGCTGCAAAATCTGCGACATCTGACTTAAGGACTGGAATACCGTATTGTGACATTAAGATGGCATTTTCCCGCCATATAATTTCTTTTTGGCAAGAAGCATGGGATCGGCAGACGCATAATAAACTACACTCTATAAAACCTACAATTGGTTTTTGGCCCGTTCTTTCTATACGTGAGATGGATGTCAAACTGACTCGTCTCCGTATAGGACACACACGATACACCCATAGGCATTTCATTTTTGGTGAGAGGGTACCAGTGTGTCCTACATGTCATGTTGATTTTAGTATCAAACATATTTTAATTGAATGCCTTGTTTTTAACCCTGAACATGTTTACCATTTTTCAACATCTTCAACAACTTTAGAGGACTTGGTGGGAGAAAAATTCCACCGAAATATTTTTAACTTTTTACGAGCCATTCGTTTTTATACTTGCATTTAGCACCTTTTACCGTTTGTTAGTGTTTTGCATGGTCTCATTGCTTCTCATTAAGTTTTCATTATCATATGTTAATACCCATGTTCATATTATATTACCAGAAATTTGATTTTTTAAAGTGCTATATTTTAACCAGTTTTATGTTGATATCATAAATTTTATATTTTATAATCTGCTCTGATTTTACCGTTTGCGTGGTGCAGTATAACCAAACGTGGTTCTTGCTCCATAAAACCGCAAACAAACGCATTGGTTTTTAACTAAACTAACTGATTGTGGTCCGTAAAAATTGTAAAGTCCTAGCCATGCAAGTAAAATCGAAGCTTCTTCATGGCGTACACTATATTGGCACACTCTTTTTCAGTATTGTTGTATTTCTTTTCCGCGTCTGCAAATTTCTTACTTAGATATTAAATAGGATGTTCCTTGCCTTCGGAATCGAATTGAGACATTACAACTCCCATCCCTACATCCGACACGTCAGTTTGAACTATAATTTTTTTTTTTTGAATAATCAGGGGTATGCAAAAAGAAATTTTTTTTGTCAAACTCCTTTTTAATTCTTGGAATGCTTGTTCGCATTCTGGCGTCCATATGATATGCTCTATCGTCATCCTACCTTTCAATGCATCGGTTAAAAGTGCGTCGATGACAGAAATTTTTTTCACATAGTGGGCGTAATAACCCGCTAGCCCAAGGAAAGCTCGTATCTGAGTTTTTGTTTTGGGGGGTAGGAAAATCCATAACCGCTTTGATTTTTGCTTAAGCTGGCGTTCGAAAGTCATTCCCTACCATATGTCCTAAATATTTCGTCCGACTCTGCGCGAGCTGACATTTTGATAGTTTCACGGTTAGATTTGCCACTATTATTCTTTTAAGAAGCTCGTCAACATGTTTCAAGTGTTCTTCCCATGTTTCGGAATGGATCGTAATATCGTCTAAGTAAGGCACTGCGTACTCCTCACAATTCCCTAATATTTCATCCCAACATCCTGGCTACTGCTATATCCTGACAATGTCTCATGCGTTTTATTAAGTCATACATGTATTTGGCTACCACCATTTCGTTTTATTTCGGTGCTACCCAGTGCTCGTACAACAGCACTTCCAGTGTTCTTAGGTTTTTCCCGTGAACCAACTCAGCGGAGCTAAATCATGTGCTCTCGTGGGTGACAGTTCTCAAAGCTAACAGAGTCGCTAGAAGATTTTTCTCCCAATCCTTTCCGGACTCTAAACATAGTACCTTTAGGAGTTGCTTAATGGTTTTGTGAAAACGCTCGACCGGGTTTCTTTGGGGATGCCGCACGGATAAATGAGTGACTTTTATTCCGAATTTATCAAAAAATTCCGTAGTTAAATAGTTAGTGAACGTCGTACCCCAATCACACTGTCTCTCACGGGAAAGCCGCATTCTACTAAAGACGTTTAACATAGCGTTTATCACTGTTATTCACGTAAGGTCTTCTATAGGAATTGCATCCGGATATTTCGAAGGCATACACATCGCCGTTAACAAATATCGACTGCTTTTCTCACTAATGGGTAATGGTCCTACGCAATCGATATTTAATTTGCTAAAAATTTCCGATATAACGGGAACTAATTTGAGAGGGGACTTTGTCTTTTCCCTCGTTTACCGACTCGCTGACAAGGATCACACGAATCATTTCCTTACGCAATTTGGCCAAAAATAATATTTTAGGGCCCTATCTTTCGTTTAAGTTACTCCTAAATGTGCCGACGTCGACTCGTGGCACATCTCCAATATTGTCGGTCTGAATTTTTTCGGTACAATTAATTGAGACCTCGGATTCCCTAAATGATCTTTCGTTACCCTGATGAATAATCTCTTTTCCTTTATAAAACCATCATATGCTTTTTTGACGCGTTCTCTACACTCTTTCAAGGTTTCGCAGTCCCTTTGTGCATTCGAAAATTCTGCCTGGGTTATCTTGAACGGAGTGAATAAATCTTCAACTCCTTCCCTTATCTCAATGGGTGGTTACGATTCTTCCCTCAGTTCCATATCAGGCTCTAAGACCTTCTCGCTTCCAACCCCTTTTCCTTGCGAACGAGTAGTGACAGTATTCCCAGTGGCGACACTAATGCGTTTCTTAAGTAACTCGGCGGTTGCATTACTAAGAAGGTAAATTCCTTGATCGAGCGATGAATCGACAATAGCGGCCTTTGAGACGACCTCCCCAAACTCTGGGCTAGTGAGCTTTACATGTATGTACCAGAGGCAAACACGTCAAATCTAAGTCCAACGATTGTTTGACCCAAATTACCACACCGGTAAAATCCGCATTACTGACGTAATTTCGTGTAACGATATCTACGCTGGCGCCCGAATCCCGGAGAAATTTGATTTCCGATCCGTTAACGGATCCTTCACTTATATACGGAGCAAATAATTCATTTTCGTGCGCTCTTCCTACGTGATTCATCTGCTCTGTCGGTTGATTTATTTTTAATGGCGGGCAATTCGGTCTTAAATACGTCGTGGACAGACATTCATAACACTGTAATTGTTTCCGCTGATCAAAATTGTTTTCCCTCCAATTCTTTTGTGGGCCTGAATTTCTCCACGATTTATTCTCAGTGGATTTAGCGGTTACCTGTCTTTCCGCGGCTATATACTTCTCATCTTTCTTAGGCGAAAACGGTCGGTTTCTCTCAACAGTTCTTTTTTCGGGGAATTTTACAAAGCTGGATTTCATCCACACCGATTCGTAATGGTTCAATCTCTCGGCTAGAACAAAAGGATCCACGAAGAACGACCATACGTCAAGAAAATGGTCTCTTATCTGACTCGGGACGCGTTTTTTATCTGGTCGGTGATTAGCAACTTTTTTAGCCCGATGAAATCCGTCACGCCCGACCCCGAAAGACAACCAATTAATAAATGTTCCAAATCAAAAATTAATTCTTTCCATAATGCGGTCGGATTTTTCTGATGGCTCACGAAACGTTGCCTATATCAGTTTTTATCTTAAATCTTTTCAGCAAAACTTGTTTAATATGCTCGTAATGCTGGGCCTTATCCTCCGGTTCTTTCACTATGATTTGGGCCAAATCTAAAGGCAATACTGACAATAATTGAGAGACCCATTTGGCCTTATCAATTTCGGAGAACCCCCGGGGGAGCATCTCGAAATGAGGATGAGATGCTTCCGGCATGGTGGTTGGATCTCGCCACTCTGGAGGGTACACTAATACGTGGGGGATCTGACTCCTTCCATCGATGACGGGACGTACTTCCTTCGGGGAAGGTTGTACCGTGACCGGTGATGGCCCTTAGGACTCAACCACAGTTCCCGCCAATGTTGCTTTTGCGGCGGTCCGGTCATTCAGTTTTTATGATTTAAATCCGTGTGCCTTCGTGGCGAGTCGGAGAGTCAGATGGCTGACTTATCAATCTCGGAGGTTTTTAATTGTCTCTCCAATAACGTAAGATAAATTGTCGCATCCGTTTGGTTACTATCAAACTTAGGCATTAAGTGCTTAATATCTCTTCGCGGTCTAGAATTCCAATTTCGTTTCGAATGTTAAGCTATTAATTTCAGAAGAATTAGATATTCTTAAGAGATCCAACTCAAATTCCTGTTCACGCTTTTTTTCAGCTTGTAATTCTGCCTTTTATTCGGCCTCTACGCGTTCTTCTCTTTTCTGTGCTTCCACTATAACCTCATATCTGTCTTTTACGAAGTCTAGATCAATATCTGGGAGCTCTTTAATGTTCCTAATCAGTTCTGTTACTTTATTTGAGGGGTCAGTTTCGACCCCTAATTCTTCCGTCAGGAAGAATAAATCTATTTTTAGCGCTCTGTTTAAGAAAGCCGTTTCTCGATTTAATCCAACTTACAAATTTACTAATAATCCCACTTTCAAAAAAAAAAATTAACTACACAAAAATCTCAACCGATTCTAAACACAAGGAACTCCTTTGCGTAGCAACAGTACACATAAAATACACTTGATTTACAAAATACACGATGATTTTAGTAAATATCTCACCAATTTTGTATAATTTACTGAAATCCGCAGATTTCTATTCAACTAACTACTGCCAAAACTGTCACACAATTTTTCTACTTAATACACACTCAATAAAAGTCAAAATTATCATTCATCATGCATTTGGATCAGCCATTGAAACCTATGGTTACATTTAGCATTTATAAGTTAGCATTAATTCTATATATCATGAACAGAACTAGTGTACCAAATTTTTAATCTTTTACAATTTTTCTCAACTAATTAAAAATTTTCCCTACTGAATTGCTTTAATAGCCAATTGTAAAATCCTACACTGAAATTCCAAATTTTACTTCAGTAATCAACAGTTACTTTTTATAACAAAATTTCTACCTCTGGAAAAAAGGAAAGTTAGGAAGCACTCACCGGTGTACAGGAGACTAAGGCCATTTTTTCCTGTCGTTAGTTGTTCCTGGTTAGCTGACACCAGGTTAGCGGTAGAGGGGAATCAAATCGAAAGGCCGTCTCAGGTAGGGTGCGCCTCTCTATAGCGTTGAGTCCACTCGTCGTTCTTGCAGCTGGCAATGGGGTCAATTCACGGTCACGTGTCAGGTACTAAACAAACCGCTTCTGTTCAATTTCCAACCGTTCTGCGCATGTCGTGATGTCTGCCGATAACGTTGTCGAAACCATTGTTTAGTAAATATTACGCTAGCCGATCAATTATTAAAAACTTCTGATTTTTTTTAAAGATATTATCTTTTCCAAATTTTCTTGGTTATATAATTTTATTTCTTATATTAAAATTTTAATTAGTATTTTCAATGGAATTATTGTTTTGCATATTTAATTATTTTAAATATTTAATTAAAATCGCTTTCTTTAGGTGAGTACGGGTGTCCCAATCCCGAGATACCCAGGGATCTTTACTCCCTTTCAGTACGCTCTCCTCTACGCCTTCGGCTTTCTGCTGTGTCTTTCCTTCGCTCGACGGCAAGCGAGGGAGCTCTCCATGAGAAGCTGTCGCCGATCTGTTTGCTTCTTGCTTCTCATGGACAGCCAAAACCCCACGTGTTGGCCGTGCGTGGCGACCCAATAAAAAGATGGGTGGTGCACTGTGGTCCCCTGTGTATCAATCGGCCGGTAATTATCAACCCAAGTTGTCAGTCTGCTAGGGATCAAGCGAATGGTGTCACTCCTTGGGCTTGGCGTTAAGGGTGGTCACTGTCCCCGGGGGTGACTCTGAGCGTATAGGTTCCGGCTAGCACTAAGGTAAGTGCCGAGGCTGGGAATGGCCAGAGCCGGTGGCTGCCTTCCCTTGTTGGACTCCGTGGTGGGTGGTGCCGTCGGGACCCGAATGCCCATCAATATCGTATGGGCCAAAAACACCTTTCTCCCTTCAGTGGGCGTCAAATGTTACCGAATCAAATACAAACCATTTCACATTTTGATACATTTTTCACCATTAAAAGAGTTTCCGAATCCAAAGATACTTTTCACTCGGTATCACCATTTCTTGTACAAAAAGCCATAGTAGCAACCGTCGGTGATGTTGCAGGTATACGTAAACTGCGTTCTGGTGACTTGCTTGTAGAAGTTAATTCTAAGAAGCAAGCGCAGCAAGTAACCAAACTAAAAGCATTAGCTACAATACCAGTTACTGTTTCCCCTCACTCTTCCTTAAATTATTCGAAAGGTGCATAACCTGTGGAGAGCTGTACAATGTTTCTCTTGAAGAAATATCTAAAGGATTTCAACAGCAAGGAGTAACTCATGTACGCCGCATAACCATTCGGCGGGATGGGCAACTCATTAATGCAAAACATCTCATCCTCACTTTCCATTCGCCTAAACTGCCTGAATTTGTATACGCCGGATATCTGAAATTACCTGTTAGAGCATATATACCCAATCCCTTGAGATGTTTCCGATGTCAACGTTTCGGCCACTCCAAAGCTAATTGCCGCGGGACAGTAACTTGTGCCCGATGTGCTGAAAAAGGTCATGAAAGCCAGGAGTGCACTGCGCCAGAAAAGGGCGACAATTGTGGTGAAGATCATGCTTCCTTTTCGAGACTTTGCAAACGTTGGACTCTCGAGAAACAAATAACCACTCTTAAGTTCAAAGAAAACTTTACATATCCTGAAGCTAGACGTAAAATACTAGCTCAAACACCTACGCCTGGTTTAACCTATGCTTCTGTGGTACAGAAACAGATTTGTGTAAACTGTTCTTGTCCAAATTGTGTAAAATCTGCCACCCACACAAAAACACTTGAAAAACCAACTGATTCAGAAACAGAGCATTCCACAAACAATGAAATTGAATTCTCGAAACCTGACAAACCTAAAAGAAATAAATCAAAATCTGGAAAGCATTTGAAATTACAACTTTCAAAACGTGGTCTTTCTCCACAGCATATTAGAACAAAACTTAGAAAATCAGCCTTAGAAAATCAGCTTTGGGACTCACAAATCAAGGTCAGTCCACAAAGACCTAACGTCCATTTTTGGTGGCACATCCAAAAATGTAGACCTAATCGCACTTTATCCATCTAAAGAAGAGGATGAAGAACTTAAAATGAGTTGCGATACTTCGCAACTTCTCAACACTATCCCTAATCCTTTACTTGAATCAAAAGTTTCTTAATGGATAAATTCGTTTCATGGAATTGTCGTGGCCTTCGGTCCAAACTGAATGACATTAAGACCATCCTTAACAACTTTCATCCTATCTGTTTTGGTGTTCAGACCTTCTTGACACCTAATATCCCCATCAAAATACGCGGTTATAACTGTGCCTGGTTATAACTATTCCCTGGGAACCTCGGGTGTCCCAATCCCGAGGTTCCCAGAGAACTTTACTCCCTTTATGCTTATTCTACCCTACGCTTTCTGCTTTTTGCTGTGTTTTTCCTTCCCTCGACGGCAAGCGAGGGAGCTCTCCATGAGAAGCTGTCGCCGCTCTGTTTGCTTCTTGCTTCTCATGGACAGGCAAACACCCCACGTGTTTGCCGTGCGTGGCGACCCATTAGACCGGTGGTACATTTCGGTCCCCGGTGTATCAATCGGCTGGTATCCCAGCCATTTGGCTGGTCTGCTCAAGGGGATCAAGCGGAGGAGGTCACCTTCTGGGGCTCTGCGTTAAGGGTGGTAGACGTTCCTGGAAGTGGCTCTCAGCGTATAGGTTCAGGCTAGCACCATGGTAAGCGCCGAGGCTGGGAATGTCTAGAGCCGGTGGCTGCCATCCCTTGTTGGGCTCCGTGGTGGGTGCTGCCGTCGGAACCCGAATTTTTTTCTGACTCTTATGGGTTTTTTTTCTTCCGACACTGAACCGTTTTCTGAAACTGCTCGTTTTCTTATTCTCTCCATTCCTGGTGGAAAAATATCTGAATTATCTCCTTTTGCCGTTGAAAAAGCTTTGAAAGGTATTGGCGGTAGTCCAAAATCAGTCAAGAAACTTCGGTCGGGCGACTTATTGATCGAAACAACTTCTGCTCTTCAAACTAAATCCTTTTTTCAAGTCAAATCATTTTTAAATCACCCAGTTACTGTAACACTTCACCGAACACTTAATTTCTGCCGTGGTGTTATATCTGAAAAGGAATTCTTGAATTCTCTAGAAAGTGAGATTCTTGATGGCCATGCCAGCCAAGGTGTAATTACAGTGAAACGCATTTTTATGAAAAAAGGAAATACTCTGATTGCCACTAATAGTGTTATCTTAACTTTTAATACAACAAAATTACCATCCATCATTAAAGCAGGTTACTTAAACTGCAAAGTACGCCCCTATATACCTAATCCTATCAGGTGCTATAATTGCCAACGTTTCGGTCATTTCAAGACAACTTGTAGAGGGACACAGACCTGTTCTAGATGTGCAACTGCTGGCCATCAAGCCAATGATTGCACTGCAGACCCACAATGTGTAAATCGTAAACAAGCACATCAATCCGACTCTCGAGACTGTCCACAATGGAAATTGGAAAAGAAAATCCAAGAATTTAAAATAAAGAAAAAAACACCGTGCTTTGAAGCAAAAAAGCTATTGACACTTGAACAAAGACCACTTTCTTATAGCAATGCAGTGAAATCAGTAACTTCCTCAAGTACACTGACTGATGAAAACATTACAAAAATAATTTGCCCCCCGCTATCTGAATTAAAACCGATAGCTAAGAATTTCCCACTCAAAAATGCTTCTGCATCCATTGAAACTGGGAAATCTAAACCAAACACCAAGCAGAAAGTTGAGACTAAGAAAGCAAACAAAAAATCTGACCAAATAAAATAAACTATAGAAACAAAAGACAATAAACGAACTAAAATTTTAACAGAGCGTAGAGCCCAAACGAGATCTTCACCAAAACATTCCTTAACACAGGAAGACTTCTTAAAAGAACAGAAAAAGATTAAAGACAAAGACTCGGACAGTGATCCTCTCTTCAGTGTTCACTTGTCTGACGAAGAAATGTCCTTCAGTGACTCTAACGAATCGGTTTCCTCTAAGAAATTATAAAGCAGTTTTTCTCCTTTCTTCCACCTCTTTAATGGCAGACTTCCTTTCTTGGAATTGTTGTGGACTAAAAACTAAAATTTCAGACTTAAAAGATCTCATCAATACCTATGCACCAGTTTGTGTCGCTTTACAAGAGACCCATCTGAAACCGGGCGATAACATTCATGTTTCAAACTACACTGCTTATTACAAGAATCATATAAATGATAGAGCTACAGGTGGAGTTGCACTGCTTGTTGCAAGCGGCCACCCGCCCACTCCATTGAATTTAAACACAAATTTACAGGCTATTGCTGTTCGAATACATATAAAATCCTTGATAACCATATGTAATTTATATTTACCTCCTAATGAACACATCAATCAAACCGATTTAAATTGTTTAATTCAACAACTTCCTACTCCGTTTCTTATCATCGGAGATTTTAATGGCCATAGCCTCATTTGGGGAAATTCTGACACCAATGCAAGAGGTTTACAGATTGAAAAGCTTTTACAGGATCACAATCTATGCCTTTTAAATACAGACGAACTTACCTATTTCCACCAGCCTACAAAATCCTTCCATGCAATCGACCTTGCCATTTGTTCTCCATCAATCTTACCGTTTCTTTATCTGACTGTAGACAAGTATCTCCACAACTGTGACCATTTTCCTCTGATTATAACTGATAATAGACATAACCATCATAATTATTATCAACCATCTAGATATATGTTCACAGCAGCTGACTGGAATACATTCTCTGTTCTTTTAAAAATAAGTAAAATTATGATTAAAAAAATTTTCTATTGATCAAGCATTAGACTTAATTACCCAAACTATAATCCATGCTGCAAATGCGTCCATCCCGCAGACTAAATGCACTCGGAGGAAGCAAAGTAAACCATGGTGGAATAGTGACTGTCAACAAGCCCGTAAGAAACAGAGGAAAGCATGGAACAACTTTCGAAGATATCCCACAACCGAAAACTTAATTGGATACAAAAGAGCCAAAGCAGAATCGCGACGTATTCAACGATATAGTCGTAGAATGTCGTGGCAAAAATTTGTTTCAACATTAAAAGTTCCCATTTCAAGCCGAGAACTTTGGCAAAAAGTTAAAAAAGCTACAGGCACTCCTTTTCTAATACTGTGTCAATATTAAATGTTAATAATCAGACTATATCAAATTTAAAAGACATAGCCAATACAATAGCTTCTACTTTAGCAAGTATATCCTCCAGTGAAAATTATAATCCACAATTTTTAAATTTCAAAAGACTTTCTGAGAACAAAAAATTGAATTTTGAATCACAATCTGATTTGCCTTACAATAGTAATCTGGAGGCACGGCAGTGCCCCCGCCAAGTCGAGCAAAAACAAGCGGCACGTACGTACCATCCTTTTCTCGAAGCAGTTCAGGCCATTTTCGACCCCCTATAACGTTGTTATGGATAAAATTAGAAGCCTGAATTTTCAGTAACCGAGCAAGCATTATATAAATACGGTATATTTCAAATTTCATTAAATTTGAACCAGTAGTTTAAGAATTATAACTAGTCAAAGTTTGTGAATTTTGTCACTGACTGACTGACTGACTGACTGACTGACCGATCATCAAAACTCTAAGGCACTTCTAGCAGACATAGAAGCTTCAAATTTAGAATACAATTAGTGTTTAGTGTATAAATCAAGGAAAAACTAAAATATCCGTGTAATAATGGACGGATCGATAAATTTTTCGAAGTTTCGAGCATTATCCATTTTGTCGGCAAATTCGTCGCCAAGTCGCCAAATGGTGACCAAGTTTATCACCAAGCTCTAGGATGACTGGCTCGGCATCCGACAGCATCCAATACAGATTAATGTAAAACGGTCTTTCTTATGATAACACTATTTGCTCTGGGAAGCAAAATTACAGGTTTGTAACAATATGTAATTTGAAATAATTCAATTTGAAGCTCTGGAAGCTGCAAACGCAATGGGTGACTTTCAGAGAATCAATCTGGTAGAAGAAGAGCAAACTGATCTTCAAAGTATGATCGCAAAACTTAATGCCGATCAAAAAAGAGTCTTCGATATGATCACAAATAAAATGGACACAAATGATAATAACGCTGGCGTTTTACGCTGTTTTTTGAGTGGAATTGGTGGCACTGGAAAGCGCTTTTTAATAAAAACTCTGAAAGTTTGTGTTAAGACGTATTTAAACAAAAAAGTGGCAGTTAGTGCTCCAACAGGAATAGCTGCATTCGATGTGAATGGATTGACTATACATAGACTATTGCAGCTGCCTGTAGAACACAAGCAAACACCGAAGTACAAGTCACTTTCTGATGAAGTGCTCCAAGTTCTGAGATCAGATTTGAAAGAAGTAGTGTTGTTTATCATAGACAAAGTGTCGATGATATCCAATGTTACTTTAATATATATTCATTTACGCTTACCTGAAATATTCGACACAAGCGATGATCAGAATGGGTGGTTTGGAAAAAAACATCTTGTAGTTTTCGGAGATCTCTTACAGCTTCCGCCAGTAAGAGAAAAGTCACCTTTTGAAAAACTACCAACTGCTGAAACTAATAAGTTGTTAGGTTCCCTCAGGATACCGAATCTGTGGATTGAACTGTTCATATACGATGAACTTACAATTAAAATGCGACACCTCAATGATTCTGACTTTGTTGAAATGCTAAATAGAATAAGATTAGATGTGACTACACAAAAGGACCGCGACTTACTCTCGACTAGATTAATAACTCTAAAATCCAATTCAAATGAAAACAGATTAATTGAAATAATTGAACACTTCTCGAAACTTCCTGATGATACCGTTTGCTTATTACCTACAAAAAACATGTGTCAACAATTAAATACTGCAATGCTTCAATCTCTTCCACATCCCGAAATAAAACTTACAGCTGTAGATAGTATAGATTGCCTCAGATACCTCACAAAAAGAGCTCGTGAATGCATAAAAAAATATGAAGACGATGCTTCTACGACTGCAGACCTGGAAGAGTACATAATTATAAAAATAGGAGCAAAAGTCATGTTAAGGCGAAATATTGACGTGAGTCTTGGTTTAGTTCAGGGTTCTATCGGTATAGTGCAAAGAGTAAAGGTTGATTCGGAAAATACAAAAATAATTAAGAAAATATACATTACATTTAATAAAAGACATGTTTACGAGCTTAGTCCGGTCAAAATTAAATTTGAAATTATTAATATAGCTTATGTTCATCGCGAACAGTTTCCCATATGTACAGCCTATGCTATAATTATACACCAAAGTCAGAGCCTAAATCTAAATAATGCACTGATGAATATCGGTCCTGCAGTATTCACGTCCGGTCAAGCGTACGTGGCAATTTCGAGAGTTATAAGTCTGGACGTCTTACATCTAATAAATGTCGACTTTGGAAGTATTAAAGCGCAGGAATCCTCAATTTGTGAATACAACAGACAAAGCAGCATTTACTGTTCAGACTTGTCAAAAATTGTAACATCAAAGCTTACGAGAAAAACCCATAGAGACAGGGAGTGGGCTATGAGAAAAACTGTAGCTGAAGCTCAAGAAGTAGTAACGGAAAAGAAAAAAAGGAAGACTACATACAAAAATAAGAAAAGGACTATCTACAAAAAGAAATGAGATGCCATCAAAAACATAACGTGTAAAAAAAACCAAGTCTCGCAACTCAGTTCTTCTATCGTAAAAAGTTGTGAGATCCATGTAATACCAAGTCGGTCAATTTATTCAGTCCCTACTTAAGGGTCCTTCTGTCTTAAGTTATTACGTAATTAGCTAACCTAACAACATCTTATAGTGACCATATCAATATTAAAAATCTTTTATGGCTTAAATAAATAGATTGACTTGGCAATCGCACTAAATCTAATTTTATATAATATGTTAATGTAATCTAATTTAATGTAAAGATACAATGTGTTTTCATGCGATGGCCAAGTCAATCTATTTATTTAAACCATAAAAGATTTTTAATATTGATATGGTCACTATAAGATGTTGTTAGGTTAGCTAATTACGTAATAACTTAAGACAGAAGGACCCTTAAGTAGCGACTGAATAAATTGACCGACTTGGTATTACATGGATCTCACAACTTTTTACGATAGAAGAACTGAGTTGCGAGACTTGGTTTTTTTTACACGTTATGTTTTTGATGGCATTTTACATTTCAGGAACTTCAGTTTGCTTTATCAAATGTTCATAAATCTTCTCCGGACCAGTTAACATCAGCTATGCAATGATCCAGCATTTAACTTACGAATCGCAGAAAAATTTGTTGTATCTCTTTTATCGAATTTGGAAGGAACAATATTTTCCGTCTTCTTGTCAACAGGCAATAATTATTCCTCTCTTAAAGCCCAATAAAGATCCCACGAATCCTTTGAACTATCGCCCAATAGCTTTAACAAACTGTCTGTGCAAACTCTTAGAAAAAATGATTAACCGGCGACTTATATACTTTTTGGAAACAAACAAAATTCTTAGTCAATTCCAAAGTGGCTTTAGAAAGGGAAGATCAACTTTAGACAATATTTTAAGTTTAGAAAACGATATTCTTTCTATTCTATTCTTTTACAGAGAAAACACTTGGTGGCCGTCTTTTTCGATATCGAAAAAGCCTACGATCGCACATGGAGATATGACATCCTGAAAGATTTCTACGACTTTAATGTACGAGGAAACTTGCCAATTTTTATTCAAAATTTTATTCAAAGTTTAAAGTTAAACTAGGACATGAATTTTCTGATATTTTTACCCAAGAAGAAGGTGTCCCACAGGGCAGTGTTTTAAGTGTCACACTTTTCATTATAAAGATTAATAGCATTTTAAACCAGCTTCCACCATGCGTCAAAGGATACCTTTATATAGAAGACCTATACATTTCTTGTATGGGAAATCATATGTGTTTTATAGAGAGACAACTGCAAACGGCTGTGAACAAAATTAAACAATGGTTTCCCGCTTTTTTCATTCAACTTCATTGACTCTTAAGGACTTGGTGGGTGAAAAACACCACCCAAATATCTTTAAATTTTTAAAAGCTATTAAAATTTATACTTTTATTTAGTGTAACTGATGCCTTTTTTTTCTCAGTCATCGTGCCCTCCGTGATCAACAACGATATGATTCCATATTCTTTGGGCTTTTTTATTGATGTTTTTTAAACTCTGAAATTTTATTGATGCACTGTCACACTTCATAAGTTTCAAATTATGAGTTTATAGTAAATAATATTTATTATCTGAACTTGTATTTTACCCTTGATATTATATTTTATCATTTGCATGGCGCAGCTTAGCCAAATGTGGCTCTTGCGCCAAAAAACCTCACAAAACAAAACAAAACAACTAAATGGTTTCACTTTCTCAACGGCAAAAACAGTGGGAGTGCATTTTTGTCGGAAGAGAAATCTTCATCCAGACCCTGAAATTATTTTATATGGTCAAAAAATTCCTTTTCTAAATGAAATTCGTTTCTTAGGAATCATTTTCGACAAAAAGCTAACGTTTCAATCCCACCTAACTTTTTTTACGAAAAAAATGTGAGAGGTCTTTAAATATCTTGAGAGTTCATTCTAATACATCTTGGGGAGCTGACAGAACTTCATTGCTGAGGATTTATAGAGCTACCATCCTTTCGAAAATAGATTATGGGTGCGAAATTTATGGCTCAGCTAGGAAAAGCATACTGAAAAAAATTGACCCTGTTCACCATGCAGCTCTTAGAATATGTTCTGGAGCTTTCCGCACCTCTCCAGTTAAAAGCTTATATGTTGAGTGTTATGAACCAGATTTACACCTTAGAAGACAAATGCTTTCTTTACATTATTATTTTAGAATTCAGTCTCATCCTTGCCATCCATATTACGATTTTAAACTTCGACCTTTTCTCCTTCGTTTGCAAGAAGCTAGAAAGAACTTTGAACCTATATTTTTAACCAGGGTACGCATTATTTTATCAGAACTCAATATGAACCATCTAGAATTATCACCACAACCATTTAACAGTATCCCCCCATGGAGAATCCATACCTTTTATTTTCTTAATCGTTTTGAAAACTTTAACAAATCGGACACAACAGATATTGTTTATCAAAAATTATTCCTCGAACACAGGTCTCATTATCAGTCTTTCATTCCTGTTTACACTGGCGGATCTAAGACATCCACCCATGCCTCATTTGCTGTGATTTTTCCAGATAAAATGTCATGTTTTCAACTTCCTTCATGTTGTTCCATTTATACTGCTGAGACCACTGCAGTTTTGCATGTTTTATTAGAAATTTTAAATAGACGTAGTGGAAGCTATATTATGTACATTGATTCTTTAAGTGTTTTACAATCATGCTCATCAAAATATTTTAAAGATTTTAGACCTATTTTATAAGATTATCTCTCGTGGCTTTACAGTCCTATTCTGTTGGATACCATCTCATGTGGGAATTTGTGGGAATGAGCAGGCTGATAAGAGTGCCAAATCCGCAACTCATTTTTTAGAAACACCCATACTTGCATGCGATTTGAAGAAACAGGCAAAAATCTGTCTTTACAAAAATTGGCAAATTCAGTGGGTTTCGGAAACTCTAAACAAACTTCATACTTGCAAGCCTATCATAGAAAACTGGCCTTCTTTGAATTATCGAAAACATGACACAGTTTTAACTCGTCTGAGAATCGGTCACACTAGATTCACACATAGACATCTGTTATTAAATGATCAATTGCCAACATGCCCACATTGTGACTGTGGAATAGCAGTTTATCATATTCTTGTTGAATGCCCTTATTTTAATGCTCAACGCTTATTTTACTTCAAAACAACTACAGTTACTTTGCCCTTGTTGCTTGCTAGGGATCCACATGAGAACCTTTTTGTCTTTTTAAAATCTATAGGTTTTTATTCCTTAATTTGAACTTATCATTATGGCTTCGTTTTGACTTTTTGTAATTTATCATCATTTTACCAATGTTCTTTATATCACTTCTATAGAAACTGTTTTTTATTAAACTTTGAATTAGAAATAATCTTTTTTGGCGCAGTATAACCTACATATTGGTTCTTGTGCCATAAAACCTCAAACCAAACCTATCATATCCGAGTACACCTCTCCTATTACACACTTCTCTGCAGGCTGTGGCTGTTCAGGTTCATACACGAATTTTGGTCACAGTCTGCTACATTTACTTACCGGCTCATGATGTCATTCGTCAGCAAGATCTTGATAACCTTGTGGACCAACTTCTTTCGCCATTTATTACACTTGGAGATTTTAACGGCCATAGTACGTTGTGAAGTTCGGAAAGTACAAATTCTCGTGGGCAACAGATAGAACAGTTTATTTCTAATAATTGTCTTTTTTGCTCAATAATGATGAGAAGACGTACTTCCATGAACCCACACGTAGCTTCCACAGCCTTGATCTAGCCATGTGCTCTCCTGAACTCTTGCCGGTATTGAACTTTGCAGTTAGCAAAGATCTATATAATAGTGACCATTTCCCTATTATTGTCTCCCATGCTGATAGCGGTGGTACATCTCTCTGTCCTCCGCGTTTTCTATTCCAGCGGGCAGACTGGGATACTTTCACTCAATTGGCAGATATCACAGAGACCATGATCAGTACTTACGACATTACGGAAGCAATGCAACTTGTTATTGACACCATATTAAACGCCGCAAATGCCACCATTCCAAAGACCTCCCCACGTCTCAGAAAATTTCGCAGACCGTGGTGGAATGAGGCTTGTCGCGACAGCCACAAGCAGCAGAAAAAATTATGGAACATCTTTCGGAGGTAACCGACAACTGAAAATCTCATTGTTTAAAAGAGCCAAAGCGCTAGCTCGTCGCATTCGTCGTCAGAGTCAGAGGGATTCCTGGATTAAATTCATATCGTCTATTACATCATCGACCTCCAGCAAACAGTTGTGGAAAAAAGTAAAGTCTACTAATGGTATTTATTGTGAATCTTCCATTTCTGTTTTAAATACAGGAAGTGGAATACATTCTGCTCCATTAGAAGTAGCCAATATCCTGGGCCAAGCATTTGCACAAGTTTCCGCAATAGATTCTTATAGTTCTGAGTTTCTGGCGATTAAGAATCCCACGGAACGGTTGCCTCTGCATTTTAATGACCGTCGCAAGTTTTCATATAACTGTAAATTTAAAATGTTTGAACTCGAAAAGGCCTTATCTAAATCTCATGACACCAGTCCAGGGCCAGATAGGATTACATACAATATGCTCCGTCATTTGAATACCACTTCCCTTTCCAACCTGTTATTATTATTTAACAGAATCTGGACCGAGCAGAAGTACCCTTCACAATGGTGCGAAGCTATTGTTATCCCAATCCTAAAACCCGGCAAAAGAACCATCCAATCCTCTGAACTACCGACAAATAGCTTTGACGAGCTGTCTCTGTAAAACCTTAGAACGTATGGTCAATTCTCGTTTGATTTTTGAATTAGAAAAACAAGGATGTATCTCTCAGTTGCAGAGTGGTTTCCGTAGAGGACGGTCTACTGTTGACAACCTCGTCCTTCTGGAAACGCAAATCCGCACTGCATTTGTGAGGAGAAATCACCTTGTATCTATTTTTTTCGATATAGAGAAAGCGTACGACCGTACGTGGCGTCACGGCATACTCTCAACTCTTTTTAACTATGGTTTTAGAGGACATTTACCGATATTTTTAAAAAACTTTTTATCTTGTCGAACGTTTAAAGTTCGCATGGGTAACGTCTATTCAGATGATTTTATTTAAACTGAAGGCGTTCCGCAGGGTAGCATTCTTAGTGTTACTCTTTTTATTGTCCATTTTAGCAAATAATTAATGTTTTACCTCCATCTATTCAAGGCACATTATACGTGGATGATCTCCAGATCTCTTGCCAAGGGAGCAATATGCACCTGATAGAGCGACAACTGCAGGTTGCTGTAAACAAACTCGTAAATTGGTGCAATGAAAATGGACATACGATTTTTCCAGAGAAAAGTAAATGCGTCCATTTTTGTAGGAAACGGGGTATTCATTTAGATCCCAAAGTTCAGATTTGTAATGCTGCCATACCTGTGGTAAATGAAATAAAGTTTTGGGGGATAATATTTGACCGTAAGCTCACTTTCCTTCCGCATGTCCTACATTTGCGGAAGAAATGTGACAGGTCATTAAACATTCTCAAGGTACTGTCTAGAACCACTTGGGGAGCAGATCGAACTTCCTTGCTCAAAATTTATCAAGCAGTGACTTTATCCCGTATAAATTACGGAAGTACGGTATATGGCTCTGCTCGTCCTACGGTTTTACATAGACTTGATACTATACATCATTCTGCTTTGAGAATTAGCTCAGGAGCATTTCGCACCTCGCCTGTGAATAGTCTGTATATGCTCTGCCATTATCTACCACTAAGTTTACGGCGTGAAAAATTATCTGCCCAATATTATCTTCGAGCTCTGTCTGTTCCGAAGCATCCTGTGTGTTCTTTGACATTTCCAGTTAGTCTTCGGAGACTTTATAATGCCCGTCGCTCTCACGTGCTTCCATTCTGCGAGAGAGTTAAACTGCTCCTTCGTGATTATGGAATTCATGATAAGGTAATCCAGACTACCGATCAATTTTTCTTTCCTCCCTGGAATGTTCCTCAGTTTTCATCCCCTCAGGGGCTCACCTACTATAGGTGAGTACGGGTGTCCCAATCCCGAGGTTCCCAGGGATCTTTACTCCCTTTATGTTTAATCTCCACTGCGCCTTCTGCTGTCTCCTTTTTTCTTCTTTCCCTCGAGGGTAGGCGAGGGAACTCTCCATGAGAAGCTGTCGCCACTCTGTTTGCGTCCTGCTTCTCATGGACAGCTAATACCCCCACGTGTTTGCCGTGCGTGGCGACCCATTAGACGGGCGGTGCACTGTGGTCCCCGGTGTATCAATCGGCCGTAGCTAGCAACCTGAGTTACTAGTCTGCTAGGGATCAAGCGAAGGGGTTACTCCTTGGGCTTGGCGTTAAGGGTGGTCACTGTCCCCGGGGGTAACTCCGAGCGTATAGGTTCCGGCTAGCGCTAGGGTAAGCGCCGAGGCTGGGAATGGCCAGAGCCGGTGGCTGCCTTCCCTTGTTGGGCTCCGTGGTGGGCGGTGCCGTCGGACCTGAAACTCTATTAATATCGTATGGGGCCTAAACTAATTTCGCAACAAAAGAACGAAAAAAAAACTAATGGAAAATATTTTGATCATTTTTTTATAATCAAAAGAATATCAGAAATTAAAGAAACATTCCACACAGTTTCGCCTTTCCTTGTTGAAAAGGCCGTCGTTGGTACACTTGGTGAAGTTTCTTCTATTCGCAAACTTCGTTCTGGAGACTTGTTGATTGAAGTAAACTCCCGACAACAAGCACAACAGATTCTTAAGTTGAAAGCTTTGGCAACTATTCCTGTATCCGTTACCGCTCACACATCTTTAAATACGTCTAAAGGTGTGATAACTTGTGGGGAGTTATTTAATACTTCCAATGAAGATATCGTAAAAGAATTCAAATCTGAAGGAGTAATTCATGTACGCCGCATCTCAATTCGGCGAGACGGACAACTCCTTCCCACAAAGCATCTTGTTCTCACCTTTCAGACACCAACATTGCCAGAAAAGGTTAAAGCTGGTTACATGCGTCTTGCTGTCCGACCATTTATTCCAAATCCTCTTAGATGCTACCAATGCCAACGTTTTGGGCATTCAAAGATGGCCTGCCGCGGGACACTCACATGCGCCCGTTGTGCAGAGAAGGGACATGACAGCCAGCAGTGTACGGCACCCGAAAAGTGCGTCAACTGCAATGGCGAACACACTTCATATTCAAGATCCTGTCCACGTTGGAAATTGGAAAAAGAAATCGTAACTGTGAAAACTAAGGAACAAATCCCATATCCGGAGGCAAAAAGGAAAATCCTTGCACAAACACCTTCCCCTGGCATAAGTTATGCATCCATTACTAAAAATCCATTTTGCAAAAACTGTAAATGTAAAAGTTGTGTTCAGATTTTAACTGAGAAACAAACACCTGATTCCCTTGTAAAACAAACCCCTGTAAAATCATCCGATTCGGATACTGAACCATCTACAAACAGTGCTCCAGAAACTAATGAAACCAGAAAACGGAAACCTAAACCGAAACCCCAACGTTCTCTAAAGCTAAAACTTTCTAAACGCGGTCTTTCGCAAGAAATGGTATCGGAGAAACTGAAAGCAAAATTTAAATCTAAAACCCACAATTCTGTAGCATTAGAACTTGCAAAGCAGGGCATAGCCCACAAAGATCTAACATCTGTTTTCGGTAACCCGCCCAAAACTCCAGATCTCATCACCCTCCATCCATCTGAAGGGGATGAGGATTTTGAAATGAGTTGCGATGTTTCGGCAACTCAAACTATTGTTTCCAAGCACTCTCAACTTGCAAAACTCTCTTAATGGGTACCTTCCTTTCATGGAATTGTCGCGGCATTCGTCCCAAACTCTTAGACATCAAGACAATTTTCAATAAATTTAATCCAGTTTGTTTATGTGTTCAAGAGATCTTCTTGAAACCAAACACCTCTCTTAAATTACGCGGTTATAATTGTGTTCGGAAAGATGCAGACACAGAACCTCGCAGTTCTGGTGGAGTCTGTATCTTCACTTCAAATCTTTATCCGAGCACACCTCTTACTTTACATACATCTCTACAGGCTGTGGCAGTTCAAGTTCACACACGAGCATTAGTCACGGTCTGTAGTATATATTTACCGCCTCATGATGTCGTTAATCAACAACAACTTGATAACCTAGTGGATCAGCTTCCTAAACCATTTATTATGCTAGGCGATTTCAACGGACATAGTACTTTATGGGGATCGGAAGATACAAATTCTCGTGGGCGACAGATCGAGCAATTTATTTCAAATAACTGTCTCTGCCTCCTAAATAATGACGAGAAGACTTATTTCCATCAACCCACTCGCAGCTTCCACAGTATTGATTTGGCTATATGTTCTCCTGAGCTCATGCCACTGCTGACTTTCGCAGTAAGTGAGGATCTTTTCAATAGTGATCATTTCCCTATTATAGTCTCCCACGCTGATAGCGGCGGTGCGACATTATGTCCTCCGCGTTTTCTATTCCAGCGGGCAGACTGGGATTCTTTCAAGCATTTGGCAGAAATCACAGAGAATATGGTTAATACTTACAACATCACGGAAGCAGTGCAACATGTCGTTGATAACATAATAAGCGCCGCAAATGCCACCATTCCAAAGAGTTCCCCACATGTAAGAAAATTCCGCAGACCGTGGTGGAATGAAGCTTGCCGCGATAGTTATAAAAATCAGAAAAAACGCTGGAACATATTTAGAAGATACCCTACGACCGAAAATCTTGTCGCTTTTAAAAAAGCCAAAGCCTTAGCTCGACGAATTCGGCGTCATAGTCAAAGAGAATCTTGGATCAAGTTCGTATCCTCGATCACATCCTCAACTCCCACTAAACTTTTGTGGAAAAAGATAAAAGCTGCAAATGGCATTTATAGCGAATCCTCCATTCCCGTTTTAAAAACGGGAAATATGTTGTATTCTGCCCCATTAGACGTAGCTAATATTCTAGGCCAAGCATTCGCACAAGTTTCCGCAGCTGATTCTTATAGTCCGGAGTTTTTGGCAATTAAGAATCCCGCGGAACGGTTGCCTTTGCATTTTAATGATAGTCATACCTTTGCATACAATTGTGAATTTAGGATGTTCGAATTGGAAAGGGCTCTATCTCAAGCCCACGATACAAGCCCCGGACCAGATGGCGTAACTTATAGCATGCTTCGCCATTTAAATGCGACTTCTCTATCTAATTTGTTACTATTGTTTAACAGGATTTGGACTGAGCAGAAGTACCCTAAACAATGGAGCGAAGCTACTGTAATTCCAATTCTAAAGCCTGGGAAAGATCCATCAAGCCCTTTACACTACAGACCAATTGCTCTTACCAACTGTCTTTGCAAGACTTTTGAACGCATGGTTAATGCTCGTCTAATCTACGAATTGGAGAAACAAGGCTGCATCTCCCAGTTGCAGAGTGGTTTCCGCAAAGGAAGATCGACTTTTGATAATCTGATTTTGCTGGAAACCCAAATTCGCAATGCATTTGTTCGGAGAAACCACCTTGTGTCCATATTCTTTGATATTGAGAGGGCTTATGACCGTGCGTGGCGCTTTGGCATACTTTCTACACTTTTTAAATTCGGGTTTAGAGGAAACATGCCCATATTTTTACCGAACTTTTTATCGTATAGAATTTTTCGAGTTCGTGTTGGTAATTTTTATTCAAATCATTTTATACAAGCTGAGGATGTTCCTCAGGGAAGTGTCCTCAGTGTCACCCTCTTTATTGTTCATCTCAGTCTAATTTTAAATCATTTGCCCTCATTCGTACACGCCATTCTGTATGTTGATGATTTACAGATCTCATGTCAGGGTAGTAACATGAATATAATAGAACAGCAATTGCAAAATGCAGTTAATAAGGTGGTAACCTGGTGCAATAAAAATGGCCACACTATCTCTCCTGAAAAGAGTCGATGTGTTCACTTTTGTAGGAAAAGAAATATGCACTTGGATCCGGTTATAAAGATAAGAGGCACACCAATTCCAGTTGTGACTGAAGTACGGTTTTTGGGAGTGATCTTCGATCGCAAACTCACTTTCCTTCCACATGTCTTAAACTTGCGGAAGAGGTGTGAGAAAAATTTGAACATTTTAAAAGTGCTTTCTAGAACATCTTGGGGTGCCGATCGAACCTCCCTGCTCCGTATCTACCAAGCGATCATACTCTCGCGCATGGATTATGGCTGTATGGTGTATGGGTCTGCCCGTCCTTCTGTTTTGAGACATCTTGATACTGTTCACCACTCTGCTCTCAGGATCTGCTCTGGTGCTTTCCGCACCTCTCCAGTTGAGAGTTTATATGTAATTTGTCACCAGTTGCCACTTTGTTTGCGGCGTCAAAAATTATCTACTTTGTTTTATTTTCGGGCACTATCTGTCCCAAACCATCCCATTCATTGCATGGGTTCTCCTGAAAACCTTCAAAGAATTTATAATGCCCGACCTTATCATATTCTACCTTTTTGTCGGAGAGTCAAAAGTGCCCTGCATGACTCGGATCTTAATAACATAGCCATTAAATCTCTTGATCCTTATTCTTTTCCTCCTTGGGATATTCCAAATTTGTCTTTTCTGAACCCTTTTCTTGGCTTTGATAAATTTTCAACTAGTTCTGTTATTTTTCAACAGATTTTCCATGACCACCGCTGTCAGTATTCCTCTTTTACCCCAGTGTTTACAGATGGCTCAAAATCAGATGGACATGTTGGTTGTGCCATTATAACTCCATCTGATACACTCAGCTACCGTCTTAACCACGTTTGTTCTGTTTTTACTGCTGAGTTGATTGCAATTTTTTACGCACTAAAGGAAATTTCCCCTTCTACTGAGCGTAATTTTATCATATATACTGACAGTATGAGTGCTTTGGAAACCCTTGCTCATTTCCAAAACCACATGCATCCAATCGCCTTAGAAATTTTGTTTAACCTGCGGTTACTACAAAACAGGGGTTTTAATATAATTCTCTGCTGGGTTCCGGCTCACGTGGGTATTGCGGGCAATGAAAGGGCTGATGTTGCAGCTAAATCTGCATCAACATTTCAGTCTCAGGCCCTCCCATATTGTGACATCAAAAAGTCATTTGTTTACAAACTCTGTACAACTTGGCAAGATTCATGGGACCTACAGACCCAGAACAAACTACATTTAATAAAACCTACAATTGGTTTGTGGCCTGTTCTACCTATACGAGAGGCTGATGTTAAATTGACTCGCCTCCGTATAGGTCATACGCGTTTCACTCACCGTCATCTAATTTTTGGTGATAGAGCGCCAATTTGCCCCACGTGTCATGTGAATTTTAGTGTAAAGCACATCTTTGTTGAATGTCCTTCTTTTAATCATCAGCGTCATTGCCTTTTTAAGTCAACTTCTCTTAACTTAAAAGACTTGATTGGTGAGAAACACCATCCAAATGTTTTTAAATTTTTAAAATCAATTGGGTTTTATATGAGTATTTAACATTTTTCTTTTTTCTTGATAATCATTTTTGCGTATCATATGTGTCTTGTGTTTTAAAACCTTTATCGCTTTTAATTCAAATGGTTTCTAGAATTGAACTTTAACTCAACAAAAGTCTGGCGCAGTTTAGCCAAGAATGGCTCTTGTGCCAAAAAAACACAAAAACCAACCAACCAACCAACCTCAGTTTTCATTTTTAAATCCCTTCTCTGGTTTTGAAAAGCAGAGTACTTCCCCTATTGTTTACCAGAATCTGTTTTATTCTCATTGCTGTCAGTATTCAGATTACTTAAAAATATTTACGGATGATTCGAAATCAGATGGTCATGTTGGTTGCGGTATTGTCTTTGATACCGACATGTTTAGTTACCGTCTAGATTCCTCTCTATCTGTTTTATCCGCTGAATTATTAGCCATCTTTTATGCTCTTCAGAGGATTTCACTCTCTTCTGGTCGTAAATTTTGTATCTATACTGACAGCATGAGTTCACTGACAATATTTTCCAACTGTAATAATCAGATTCACCCGGTTGCCTTGGAAATCCTTGATCTTCTAAGGACTTTAAAAAACAGGGATTTTAAGATATTATTTTGCTGGATTCCGAGTCATGTCGGAATCGCTGGCGGATAATGCAGCAAAGCGTGCATCTTTGCTTTCACAGCGAGACATCCCGTTCTGTGATGCTAAAAATATTTTTCAACGTCGTATGAATTCACTCTGGCAGGAATCATGGAACAATCATACTAATAACAAACTTCATAACGTAAAACCTATCATTTCATCCTGGCCTTGTTTACCAGTGCGAGAGCTAGACGTCAAATTGTCTAGACTCCGCATTGGTCACACTCGTTTCACTCATAAACACCTTTTATTCGGTAATCGAGCTTCTATTTGCTCTAGATGCCAAGTGATTTTAACCGTTCTTCATCTTTTAATAGAGTGTCCTAATTTTGATCATCATCGTTTACGTTTTTTCTGTGCTTCAACAGTGGACATGCAAATGCTCGTGGGGGAACGTCCCCACAAAAATCTTTTTAAATTTTTAAAAGCAATTGGTTTTTATAATTTTATTTAACATTTCAATTCGTTGCTAATTTTTACAATGTTTGAAGATATGGCCTTGTAATTTTTTTAATCAGTTTTTAATTCTACAGTATCTTACATATAAACGCCTTATATATTTTAACCATACGACTGGCGCAGCATAGTCAAATATGATTCTTGCGCCACTAAATCCCACTATCCATCTATCCCTTCCTCGTTCAAAAGGCGATATCAGCAACGATCGGTGAAGTTTTATGTGTTCGCAAAATGCGTTCTGGGGACTTGCTTGTGGAAGTTGCTTCTAAGAAACAAGCCCAACAAATCATCAAGTTCAAAACACTAGCAACAATTCCTATCACTGTTCAACCCCATGTGTCATTAAATTATTCTAAGGGTGTAATTACTTGTGGGGAATTGTTTAACGTACCGCTAAAGGAAATAACACATGAATTGCGGAGTCAAGGAGTAACGCATGTACGCCGCATAACTATCCGGCGGGATGGACAACTCCTTGATACCAAGCATCTTATATTAACTTTTCACTCTCCTAAACTGCCGGAATTTATCTACGCTGGGTACATTCAATTACCAGTTAGGCACTATATTCCAAATCCACTCAGGTGTTTTTAGTGTCAACGTTTCGGCCACTCGAAAGCTAATTGCCACGGGACTGTCACATGCACCCGCTGTGCTGAGAAAGGCCACGAGAGCCATTAGTGTACCGCACATTAAAAGTGCGTGAACTGCGATGGCGCACACTCATCCTTTTCGAGAGAATGCAAAAGGTGGGCTCTGGAGAAACAGATCACTGAACTTGAAGTAAAAGAAGGCATTCCGTATCCCGAAGCAAGACGAAAGATCTTAGCTCTAACACCAACTCAAAGCTTAAGTTATGCCGCAGCATTGCAAAAACCCTTCTGTACGAACTGTTCGTGTTCAAATTGTGTTAAACATAAGACACAAATGAAACCTCCAGACAAACCATTAGATTCAGACACTGAACAATCTACAGCTAGTGCTCCTGAGACTTCAAAACCAGAAAGAAATAAACAAAAGACTGAATCAAATAAGACTTTGAAATTGAAGCTATCAAAACGTGGTCTTACAACAAAAGATCTCCCTGCAAAATTGAAAAAATCGGCATCTAAAAACTCCTTCGCTTTAGGGCTAGCGACGAAGGGAATTGTTCATAAGGATCTAGCGTCCATCTTTGGTGGCGCTAGCCATAGCCCAGATATTAAATTGCATCCTTCAGAGGATGAATCAGAGCTAGAAATGAGTTACGAAGACCTAGCAACTCTAACAACTGCATCAGTTCATTCCCCTTCCAAAAAAATCACTTAATGGGTACTTTCATCTCTTGGAATTGTCGCGGCATTCGTTCCAAACTTCCTGATATCAAGTCCATTGTTAATAAATTAATAAATTTCACTCTGCTTGCCTTGGTGTTCAAGAAACCTTTTTGACACCAAACATTTCCATGAAATTGCGTGGTTATAGCTCTGTTCGGAAAGATGTAGACACAGCACCTCACTGTTCTGGTGGCGTCTGTCTCTTCACCTCCAATCTTTATCCGAGCACACCTCTTACTTTACATACGTCTCTTCAGGCTGTGGCTGTAAAAGTCCATATACGATCTTTGGTCACAGTCTGCTGCATTTACTTACCGCCTCATGATATAATACGTCAGCAAGATCTAGACACATTAGTGGACCAGCTTCCTCCTCCATCCTGCTAGGTGATTTCAACGGCCATAGTACGTTGTGGGGTTCAAATAGTAGAAACTCTCGTGGGCGGCAGATCGAACAGTTTATTACAAATAATTGTCTTTGTCTGCTCAATAATGACGAGAAGACTTACTTCCATGAGCCCACACGTAGCTTCCATTGTCTCGATTTAGCCATACGTTCTCCCGAACTACTACCGTTGTTGAATTTGACAGTTGGAGATGATCTGCACAATAGTGATCACTTCCCCTTAATAATCTCCCACTCTGATAGCGGCGGTGTGACTATTTGTCCTCCGGGTTTTCAATTCCAACGGGCAAACTGGACTACATTCTCCCATCAAGCTGTGATCAATGAAACCATGATCAATAATGTAGACATTTCGGAAGTCGTACAAAATGTCGTTGACACGATAATGAATGCCGCTACTATCACCATTCCGAAAACTTCCACACGGCTAAGAAATTTATGTAGACCGTGGTGGAACGAAGCCTGTCGTGACAGTTACAAGAACCAAAAGAGACTTTGGAACAAATTTAGACGGTACCCAAAGTCAGAGAACTTAGTCGCTTTTAAAAGATCCAAAGCCCTTGCTCGTTGTATTCGCCGTCGTAGTCAGAGGGAATCTTGGATTAACTTTGTAACATCTACCACATCCTATATTTCCAGTAAACGTTTGTGGAAAAAAGTAAAAGCAGCTAATGGAATTTATAGAGATTATTTCCTCCCTATTTTAAATGCAGGGAATGTGTCCTACTCTGCTCCATTAGACGTTGCCAATATTTTAGGCAAAGCCTTTGCAGAAGTTTCCACAACCGATTCTAGCAGTTTTGATTTTTTATCAGTTAAGAATCACGCGGAACGGGTACATTTAGGCTTTGAAACCCAGGAAACATTTCCATACAACTGCGAATTTAAGATGTCGGAACTGGAATCGGCTTTGTCTCAAGCCCATGATACAAGTCCTGGACCAGATGGGATCACATATAACATGCTCCGGAATTTGAATACAAATTCTCTTTCCAGTTTATTACTCTTATATAACAGAATCTGGACTGAGCACAAGTATCCTTCACAATGGAAGGAAGTTTTTGTGATCCCCATCTTAAAATCTGACAAAGACCCATCAAACCCTCTGAACTACCGGCCAATTGCGCTGACTAGTTGTCTTTGCAAAACCTTTGAGCGAATGGTTAATGCTCGTGTCGTATACGAATTGGAGAACCAAGGATGTATTCCCCCTTTGCAGAGTGGTTTCCGTAGAAGTCGGTCTACTTCTGACAACCTCATTTTACTGGAAACCCAGATCCGCAATGCTTTTGTTAAGAGGAACCACCTTGTCTCCATATTCTTCGATATTGAGAAGGCTTAAGACCGCACATGTCGCTACGGCATACTTTTAACACTTTTTAATTTAGGTTTTAGGGGAAACCTACCCATATTTTTACAAAACTTTTTATCACATCGCACTTTTAGAGTTCGTGTAGGTAACTTTTATTCAAATCATTTTATTCAAGCTGAGGAAGTTCCACAGGGGAGTGTCCTCAGTCACACTCTTCATTATTCATCTTAGTCAAATTTTAACTCATTTACCTTCATCTGTGTATGCTAGTCTTTATGTTCCCCTCAGGAGCTCACCTACTATAGGTGAGTACGGGTGTCCCAATCCCGAAGTACCCAGGGATCTATACTCCCTTTATGTTTCCACTCCCCTACGCCTTCTGCTTTGTGCTGTGTTTTTCCTTCCCTCGACGGCAAGCGAGGGAGCTCTCCATGAGAAGCTGTCGCCGCTCTGTTTGCTTCTTGCTTCTCATGGACAGCCAAAACCCCACGTGTTGGCCGTGCGTGGCGACCCATTAGAAAGACGGGTGGTGCACTGTGGTCCCCGGTGTATCAATCGGCTGGTACCTAGTCACCTGAGTGGCTAGTCTGCTAGGGATCAAGCAAAGGGGTTACTCCTTGGGCTTGGCGTTAAGAGTGGTCACTGTCCCCGGGGGTAACTCTGAGAGTATAGGTTCCGGCTAGCACCAAGGTAAGCGCCGAGGCTGGGAATGACCAGAGCCGGTGGCTGCCTTCCCTCGTTGGGCTCCGTGATGGGCGGTGCCGTCGGGCCTGAATCTTATTTCATATCATATGGGCTCCCGCAAAAAATCTCCCTTCAGTGGGCAAAAACTACCTAAATCTGTTTTTAATCTCGAACAGTTTGATAAATATTTTGTAATAAAACGAATATCAGAAGAAGAAACTTTCCATAACGTTTCTCCCTTTCTCGTTGAAAAGGCTATCTCTGCAACCATCGGTGAGGTTAAATCTATAAAAAAATGCGTTCTGGAGATCTATTGATAGAAACCGATTCCAAAAAGCAATCCAACCATCTTTTTAAATTGAAAGCCATTGCACACATACCTGTTTCTGTAAGTCCTCATTCATCTCTGAACTTCTCCAAGGGTGTCATAACCTGCGGAGAACTATTTAATGTTCCCTTAGAAGAGATATCTGCCGAGTTGAAGAAGCAAGGTGTAACTCAAGTCATCAAATAAAAATCGGACGTGATGGGCAACTTTCCACAACCAAACATTACATACTGACATTCCACAATCCTAAATTGCCAGAATATATATATGCCGGTTATATCAAACTTCCAGTCAGGTAGTATACCATATCCATTAAGATGCTTCCAGTGCCAGCGCTTTGGCCATTCGAAAGTTAATTGCCGCGGGACACTCACTTGTGCCTGCTGTGCTGAAAAAGGGCATGATAGCCAGCAGTGCATGGCACAAGAAAAGAATGTGAACTGCGGCGGAGACCATCCCTCTTATTCTCGAATTTGCCCCCGCTGGAAACTGGAGAAGCAAGTCACAACTATCAAAATAAAGGAAAATTTAACATATCCCGAAGCCAGACATAGGATTCTTACTCGGACACCTACTCCTGGTATCAGCTATGCTTCAGTTGCACAAAAAAAAACTTCTGCACAAACTGCAAATGTGAAAACTGTGTGAAATTAATCGGGTAATTAAATTTTACCCTCCCGAAAATACATCGGATTCAGATTCTGATAAATCTTCTAAAAGTGTTCCAGAAATCCATAAAATAGAACCATCGACTTCAAAAAAAGTTCTAAAGAAAAAAGTAAAGAACTCACAAATATTAAAGCTGGCTAAACGTGGTCTCTCTCAAGTGGATCTCCCAATGAAACTAAAAAAATCATCCTCACGAAATTCAGTCGCCCTAGGGCTGGCGACAAAAAGTATTGTCCACAAAGCTTTAACGTCCATCTTTGGGGACAAAATAAGTAGCCCCGATATTAAATTGCATCCCTCAGAGGGTGAAGATGAACTTGAGATGAGTTGCGAATCTGAGGCAACTCCAACTAATGCTTTTAATTACTCTCCTTCAAAAAAACGTTCTTAATGGGTACCTTCCTCTTGTGGAATTGTCGCGGCCTTCGTTCCAAACTTCAGGATATCAAGTCAATTTTTAACCAGTTTCATCCCATCTGTTTTGGTGTTCAAGAGACCCTCTTGACGCCTACCATTCCCATCAAATTACGCAGATACAGCTGTGTCCGGAAAGATGCAGGCACTGGATCTCATCGTTCTGGGGGTGTCTGCATCTTCACATCAAACCTTTATCCGAGCACACCTCTCAATTTGCATACCTCTCTTCAGGCTTTGGCTGTACAGGTCCATATACGATCTTTGGTCACAGTCTGCTGTATTTATCTTCCGCCTCATGATATCATACGTCAACAGGATCTTGATACCTTAGTGGGACAGCTTCCTAAGCCATTTATTAGACTCGGTGATTTCAATTAACATAGTATTCTTTGGGGCTCGGATAGTACAAACTCTCGAGGGCAGCAGATCGAACAGTTTATTGCTAATAACTGTCTCTGTCTGCTCAATAATGATGAGCAAACGTACTTCCATGCTCCCACACGTAGCTTCCATTGTCTTGTCCTAGCTGTATTCACTCCTGAACTGCTACCGTTGTTGAATTTGACAGTTGGGGATGATCTGCACAATAGCGATCACTTTCCCCTAATAATCTCCCACTCTGATAGCGGCGGTGTGACTATTTGTCCTCCGCGTTTCCTATTCCAACGGGCAGACTGGAATACATTTTCCCAACTAGCAGTTATCAATGAGCCCATGGTCAGTAATGCAGACATTTCGAAAGCCTTACAAAATGTCATTGATACGATAATGAACGCCGCTAACGCCACCATTCCAAAAACTTCCCCACGTCTAAGAAAATTTCGTAGACCGTGGTGGAATGAAGCCTGTCGCGACAGTCATAATAAAGAGAAAAAACTCTGGAATCTATTTAGAAGGTACCCGACGACTGAGAACTTGATTGCTTTTAAAAGAGCCAAAGCGGTAGCTCGCCGCATTCGACGTCGTAGTCAGAGAGAAGCATGGACTAAATTTGTTTCAACCATTATATCCTCCACCTCCAATAAACTTTTATGGAAGAAGGTAAAAGCTGCTAATAGGATATATAAAGAAACTTCTATTTCTGTTTTAAAAACCGGTTATACGATGTATTCGAGCCCATTAGACGTTGCTAACATACTTGGTCAAGCGTTTGCGCAAGTTTCCGCAACCGATTCTTACAGCCCTGATTTTTTGGCAATTAAGGATCGAGAGGAACGGTTGCCTTTGGGCTTCAATGCCCGAAGTGCCATTCCCTATAACTGTGAATTCAGGATGTATGAACTAAACATGGCTTTGTCTCAGGTTCATGATACCTGCCCTGGACCAGATGGAATCACGTATAACATGCTTCGCCATTTGAATACCATTTCCCTTTCCAATCTGTTACTGTTTTTTAACAGAATATGGACTGAGCAGAAATACCCTTCACAATGGCGGGAAGCTATTGTGATTCCTATCTTAAAACCTGGCAAAGAACCATCTGTCCCTCTGAACTACAGGCCGATTGCTCTTACAAATTTCCTTAGTAAGACCTTCGAGCGTATGGTCAACATGCGTCTAATTTTCGAGTTAGAGAAACAAGGATGCATCTCCCCATTGCATAGTGGTTTCCGTAGAGGTCGGTCTACTTTTGACAACCTCATATTATTGGAAACCTAAATTCGTAACGCATTTGTTAGGAGGAACCATCATGTTTCAATATTTTTTGACATATAGAAAGCGTATGACCGTGCCTGGCACTATGGCATACTTTCCACACTTTTTAATTTAGGTTTTAGAAGTAACTTGCCTATATTCTTACAAAAATTTTTAACACGACGTTCTTTTCGAGTTCAAGTTGGTAACTCTTATTCTAATAATTTTATAAAAGCTGAGGGAGTTCCACAAGGAAGTGTCCTCAGTGTCACACTTTTTATTATTCATCTTAGCCAAATTTTAAATCATTTGCCTTCATCTGTAAATGGAACCCTTTATGTTGACGATCTGCAGATCTCATGCCAAGGTAGTAACATGGCATTAATGAGCGACAATTGCAAAACGCAGTAAATAGAGTAGTAGCTTGGTGTAATAACAATGGCCACACTATCTCCCCAGAGAAAAGCAGCTGCATTCACTTCTGTCGGAAAAGAAACATTCACCAGGATCCTTGTATTCGAATTAAGAATATTCAAATTCCTGTGGTGAATGAAGTACGGTTCTTGGGAGTAATTCTCGATCGGAAACTCACCTTCCTTTCGCATGTATTATTTTTGCGGAAGAAGTGTGAGAAATCATTAAATATTCTAAAAGTTCACTCAAAAACATCTTGGGGTGCCGATCGAACCTCCCTTCTCCGTATTTATCAGGCAATCATTCTCTCCCGGATAGATTATGGATGTATGGTATATGGTTCCGCCCGCTCATCTGTTTTGCGGCGATTGGATACCGTCCATCATTCAACATTGCGCATTTGCTCTGGTGCGTTCCGGACATCTCCAGTTGAAAGCCTATATATTATATGTCATCAACTACCCCTTTCTTTAAGGCGACAGAAATTGTCAGCCACATTTTATTTTCGAACGAAATCTGTTCCGAAACATCCTTTGAGCCAAATGTCATTGCCAGTAAGTCTTCGTCGACTTTATAATGCCCGTCCTTCTCACATCCTTCCATTTTGTGAGAGTGCCAAATTGCTCCTTCATGACTCGGACTTTAACACGATTCGTGTTAAAGCTGTTGATGTCTATAGTATCCCACCCTGGGATATCCCACAGTTTTCTTACTTGAATCCTTTCATTGGATTCGACAAATTCTCAGCTGCTCCTGTGGTTTTCCAACAGATTTTTTTCTACCATCGCAATCGGTATTCTTCCTTTCATCCAATTTTCACGGATGGCTCGAAATCAAATGGTCATGTCGGCTGTGGCATAATATTTCCATCTGATACACTGAGCCATCGTCTTCATAATTGTTGCTCTGTTTTTACTGCTGAGTTGGTGGCAATTTTCTGTGCTCTACAGAAAATTTCACCCTCTACTCAGCGTAAATTTATTATCTACACCCATAGTATGAGTGCTTTGGAGACACTTTCGCATTACGACAATCGGACACATCCGATTGCTATTAAAATTTTGTTTACTTTGCGATTGCTGCAGAATGATGGGTTTCAAATCATTTTCTGTTGGGTTCCGAGTCATGTCGGCATCTTGGGAAATGAGAGGGCAGACTTGGCTGTAAAATCTGCATCGACCTTTTTGTGCATGGCTCTTCTCTTTTATGATGTCAAAAGGTCCATTGTTCATCACTTCTCTTCTAACTGGCAAAAGTTATGGGGTCTGCAGATCGGAAATAAATTGCATTCTATTAAAACGGACATTGCTTTGTGGCCTGTTCATCCTATACATGAGATGGATGTTAAATTGACTCGTCTCCGTATAGGGCATACGCGCTTCACCCACAAACATCTCATATTTGGAGAAAATGCGCCTATGTGCAACAGTTGCAAAGTTTCTTTTACTGTTCATCATGTGTTAATTGAATTTCCTGTTTTTAAATCTTATCGTGCACGTTTTTTTACCTCGGCATCTTTAACATTACAAGACCTGGTGGGTGAAAAATAACACCCAAATATTTTTAATTTTTTAAAAGCTATTAGTTTTTTCACTTGTATTTAGCATCTTTTTTCTCCTTTAGTGCTATAAAAGATTAAATGAATTGCCTCTCTGTTTTGTTTTCTTATGAATCATAGTTTCGACTCTATTTGTATTTGTTTCATCTTTTTGCATGTATTTTTATCTTTACACCGCTGATCTTTTTTTTTAATGAATGAATGTTTTATAAACCTTTTCATAATTTTACCATTAGATTGGAGCAGCATGGCCAAGCATGGCTCTTGCGCCAGAAAACTCAATCAATCAATCAAGCTAGTCTTTATGTTGACGATCTGCAGGTCTCATGTCAAGGCAGCAATATGAATCTAATTGAAAGGCAGTTACAAGCCGCTGTAAACAAATTGGTCTCTTGGTGCAAGGAAAATGGTCTCTCCGGAGAAGAGTCGGTGTGTCCATTTTTGCCGAAAACGAAATCTTCATCTTAATCCGTGTAATCATATTCAAAATATTCCAATTCCCGTGGTAAACGAAATACGAATTTTGGGAGTGATATTCGATCGGAAACTTACCTTCCTACCGCATATCTTATATTTGCGGAAGAAGTGTGATAAATCATTAAATATTTTAAAGGTTCTGTCTAAAACATCTTGGGGTGCCGATCTACCCTCCCTACTCCGTATCTACCAGGCAGTAATCCTTTCCCGTATTGATTACCTCGGCTTCATAGTGAGTACGTCAACCATCCCAGAGAATTCTTCGAATTAAAATTAAAATCATATAAAAAGCAAAAATCATTTTTTAAAGAAACTTTGTCTGTAAATAAAAAAAGCTTTAATTACATCTTACAAAGTTCATATAATTGTAGAAATCCTTACACCATTGGTGAAGAGCTTATTTTGCCAGCAGCAATTGAGATTGTAGAAATTATGTTTGGAGATAATTTTTCAAAAAAATTGCAGCCCATACCTGTTTCAAATGATACTGTTGCCCGTCGAATTGGTGATATAGCTGAAGATGTACAGCGTCAACTTTTCTCGAAGTTTCGTGACAAATGGTTTTCAATACATTTTGATGAAGCAACAGATAGTAATAAGGATGCTCATTTAATTGTCTATGTTCGAATTTGTGATAATATGAAGTAGAAGAACTACTTTTCTGCAAACCAATAGAACTCAAAACATCAGTGCTCTCATTATTTGTTATTTTAAATGATTTTATGAACGAGGCAAACATAGAATGGTAAAATTGCATCGGAATATGCACCGATGGTGCTCGTTCAATGTCCGGAAGATTCCAAGGTGTACAAGCACTTGTTAAACAAAAATAGCCTCAGTGCAACATTGCATGATCCACAGAGAAACTTTGGCTTCGAAAGAAATGAGTCCTGGTGTGAATATTGTGTTAACTACGGTTGTAACCTTAGTAAATTATATAAAAATGAGACCCCTGAAATCGAGAATCTTTTCCGTACTTTGAAAAGACATAGGTTCAGTACGTATTGATTACGGTTGCATGGTATATGGCTCTACACGCCCTACAGTTTTGAGGCAACTGGATACTATCCACCACTCTGCTCTAAGAATCTGCTCCGGAGCTTTCCGTACATCACCAGTAGAGAGCAGATATGTTACTTGCCACGAACTGCATCTTCATTTGCGACGACAGAAGTTATCTATTTTATATTATTATCTTACAAAATCTATCCCTAATCACCCTATTTGTAATATGAATCTTCCTTTTGGCCTTAGTAGACTATACGATGCCCGCCCCTCTTATATCCTACCATTCAATGAGAGAGTAATGACTCGGACCTTTCAAACATCACCATCAAAACAGCTGATTCATTTTGCCTTCCGCCTTGGGATATCCCGCATTTTCTCTTTCTGAATCCCTTTGCAGGTTTTGACAAATCGTCAACAGCTCCTGTGGTTTTCCAACAACTTTTTCTTTACCATCGCTGTCGGTATTCTTCATTCACTCCAATTTTTACGGATGGCTCGAAATCGGATGGACATGTCGGTTGGGGCATCGTACTTCCATCTGATACATGGAGATATCGCCTACACGACCACTGTTCTGTATTCACGGCTGAGTTGGTGGCAATTTTCTGTGCTCTTCAGGAGATCTCGTCTTCTTCTCAGCGTGATTTTATAATCTATACTGACAGTAGGAGTGCTTTGGAGGCACTCTCTCATTGTCATAAAGGGATACACCCAACTGCTATTCGGATTTTGTCTACGTTGCAAATTTTACAAAATAGAGGATTCAATGTCATATTTTGCTGGATTCCTGGTCATGTGGGTATTTCCGGAAATGAGGAGGCAGATTCTGCTGCTAAACAGGCTACATCCTTTCTGACATACGGCCTTCCATATTATGATGTGAGAAAGTCCGTCAATAATTATTTCCACTTAACTTGGCAGAAGGCATGGGACATGCAAAACTAACAATAAGTTACATTTCGTCGAACCTACAATTGATTTCTGGCCTATAATCCCTATACGAGAGGTTGATGTCAAGTTCACTCGCCTTCGTATAGGGCATACTCGATTCACGCATCGTCATCTCCTTTTCGGTGAGAGAGCACCGATCTGTGCTGCGTGTAATATTGATTTTAGTGTGAAACACATTTTAATTGAATGTCCAGTTTTTAATTCTCATCGTCAATATTTTTTTTCATTCACCTTCTCTGGACTTGCAAGACATGGTGGGTGAGAAATACCACCCAAATATTTTGAACTTTTTAAAGGCTATTGGCTTTTATGCGTGCAGTTAATACGTGTTCATTGTTTATTTTTTAAAACTGTAACATCTGATTTCTGTCACAGAATCATTGCCCATTTCCTTAAAATTTAATATACTCATTGCTACAAAAATATTCTTGTTTGCTTAATTTTCCTACTTTTAATAACTGATTCATTTTAATCATGCTATATGTAAAACCATATGCTTGGCGCAGTATGGCCAAGATTGGCTCTTGCGCCAAAAAAAAACCAACCAACCAACCCCCCCCCCCCCTTTTTTATCCGAAGGATACATTTTTGACAAATGACTATGACAGTGTTTTTGAAAAATTACATATGTTCTTTTTTATATATTATTTAAATATTATTGAATGTTGAATCTTATGAATATAGTTCCAACGGTTAGTTCTTTTTAAAAATAATTATTATTCTTAGATAAGTTAATATTTTAAAGCTTACTAATAAATTTATTACATTTTTTCTTATGTAATTACTTTTATAAATATTGAGACTTTGATGTTTTCAGTTTGCTTAGAGGAAAGAACATGAAACTCAAATTAGTATATATTGAATAAATTATGTTTACAATTTCAAATTATGAAATTTAAAAGCTATGGACACCTTTTTTTAAATGTATGCAACTTATGAATAAATAGTTTTATTTTAATTTGTAGAAATCATTAAAGGAAAACAAACAAAATCACGTTTTCATAATTTTTATTTACACATTACAAATATATATATATATATATATACAGAGAGAGAGAGAAAAAATATGTGATAATTATTTGAAAAAATATTATCAAATGTATGTTTTAAAGTACTCACTAATTCAAAAAACTAAAAAAAAACTATTTACTATTTATCAACATTTATTTTTCTAGACACTTAGAAATAATATAAACACAGTATGACAAGAATGTTAATGCAAATGATGAAATCACGGGCCCTAGGGGAAAGCCCGGTTGAAATTAATGCGTAGAGATGGCTCATATTAAGAGAATCACACACTAATTAAACATAAACAAATTTAATGAACTGGACGAACGGCTGGGCCGCTTTACATCGAGGGACGGTAGTACAGTACTGACACAGTTTTTAGAGCGGGAAAAAGATATCTTCTTATTGGCTGTTGAGTGACGACGCGAGCGCCGTTAGAATGACACTCCGTACCGCGAATGCCGCTAGGATGACGCTCCGTACTGCAAGCGCCGCTAGGATGATGCTCCGTGCACTACATATATATATATAGAGAGAGAGAGAGAGAGAGAGAGGTTGGAAGAAACACTTTTATGCTTTCACAGAATTTTATAATTCAAAATTGATATGTTAAAGAAATAGAAAAAAAAGTGAAACATGCTTGTAGCAATGAGGTTGGGAATAAAAATTATATAATAAATGCTGATATGGAAATTGATTTTCAATGAAGAGACCTTTATTTATTGAAACAGAAATACTGGGGTGCACAGTGTTATAACAGGATATTATGATAACAGTCAATTTCAGTTTAAATACAATAAACTATTGACATTTCATTTTTAACAATAGAAAAGTTGTTTGATGTGAATTCACTTTGAATCCATCACAAATCTGCAAATGTAATTAGAAAACTAGTAATATTCACTTCCACCAAAGTTTAGCATTATAGATGTTGTTATTTTTGCAACAGGAGTTTGTTTACTTACATTAATTAAATTTAGATAAGATTTTGTAAAAAAATGCAATGTAATATTCATGTAAACATTTTAAAACCTTCCAAGCATATTCAAAATTATCAGAAATTTCATCAAATGTGAATAAAGTAAATTAGAAATGCACTCACGATTTTATTTGATTATTTTTGACGGCAAATCGCTTACCGATTTCTTTTTCTTCGAAGAGTTTTTCTCACAAATTACTGGAGCAGCTATATTTAATAAATGGACACACACTGAATGAATTCTTCAAAATGATCGGAGCATATCACCGCCTTCGAAGGCTTGAAAAAATCTATACCAAAGCTATCAACTCAAGTCAGGATTGTTGAAAGGAAAATAAAGAAACATTTTATCATGACAGTCACTCTTGTGTTTCGCCTTAAAGCATGCATCCATCAGCACACCAGTATTTCCTCTGTTAACACATAATAAGAGGAAAGAAAATGACTCAAAATTTAGCTTCAAATGTAAACAAAAAAATCCGACTAAAAAATCCGATTTTAAAGACTCATATATTTTTAAAGCCTGTTCTTCTTCCCTCCCAGCCTTTGAGCAGATGAATTAGGGCTAACATGATTCCAGGAAGTAAAGGCAGCAACTTCATTGAATCAGGTCACTATTCATCTGTGAGATTACTTGGTTTAAATACACTTGGTTTAAATTTTTAAGTCCAAAAAACTGTAAGAATCTAAATCCGCAGCAGAGATGAGAAAATGATTTGGTAAATTCAGCTGATTTAATTCGAAAATCAAATAAAGATGTCTCTAAAATAAATGTCTACCTTCCCAACAGTTATTCGTTAAACAAGCCTCGTAAACAGATTAGGTGGTGATTACCAAAGGCAACATTAAAATCAAATACCTAAAAAAACGCAACATAAAGTACAAAATATATTAATAATATGTATTTTTTGTGCTAAGTTTGTTAACGCATAACTTGTACGCTCGAAAACGAATGAAACTGAGGACATGAACAAAAGGCCTCCATTAAATCTATTACTAACGATTGAAAATAAGTTACAGAAACAGTTCTCATTTCAGAACTAAATCCATAAGAGTCTTTCTGCAGGATTATCGCAACTTCTAATAACTGTTTGATGGCATGAGCCAATCATTCATAAACTCACCGCAAGGGTTGGAAATGTACTAACGCGATTTCTACTACTTCTCATGACGACTCAATGCTGAAATGTCTCAAACTAAAGTATCTCAAAATTACAATTTTGGATTTTTAGAGCATCTAGACGGCGATCTTACATTTGACTTCTTTATTATATGATGTTTATACTACGTAGTCGACAACATCAGTTTCTTTTTTAATAACAGGTTTGCTATAAATATTTGTCATGCTTTAATTACTTCAAATTTCATTTACTAGTCATGAAATATAATAATAATAATTTTAATAAATGTTTTATAGCAATTAAATAATCAAAAAAATTTGTTTCTAGACGGCAAAATATGAAAACAGTTTCATCCCATAAATAGCTGGGCTTATTAGCCATTTTTTAAACATATCCATCCGAAAGATGTATCAATTATTTTAGAAAAATATATCGATGAATTGCATTTTCTCACATTTCAATTATTAAACAGATTGGTTTCTTTATTCAAAATAAGAGAGAAATTAAATGATTTATAATTAGTTTCTTAATTATAATTAAGAAACTAATTATAAATTATTAGAAATTTTTAAAAATGAAATTGTAAATTATGAAATTTTGGAAAGATATATTGCTTTAGAAAAGTTTTAAAAAAATGTGAAAATATGTAAAAAGAATAAGTATTTTTATGGAGTGCGGAAATGTATTTTTATGGAGTGCAAAAGGAGTGCGGAAAGTATTTTGAAATCCTAAATATCAAAAATTTTTAGCTATTTATTCTCAAAAACTTTGATTTCATTTTCACGATAGAATTGTCTTTCCTATACCTGCTTTCAAGAAACGTTTTGATATACACGGCATTGATGCATGTCAATGACAAAGTGCAAAAAAAGAAAAAAAAAACCACTCACCAATCTTTAAATTGCTAGAGAGTGAAACTTTCCTTTAGTCGTCGAAGAGAATACCACCTCAATGGTAAAATGAGGCAACATCGGCAATTATTAGTCTCAAATCGATCGATGTATTTTGAATGGTTTCTCTTAAATACATTCCAAATGCCGAGGTTTATTTTCTGTATGATTCAATTAATCCTGAGTATCCCTGCCTATTTTATCATGTTGGCAACTCTATTAAAAGAAAAAATTTGACAGCTGATAGTTTAGGGTTACTAAAATGGAGCATTACAGGATATAAGAACGTGTTTTCATCGTTGTACAATATTTCAAAAATAATTAAAGTTTGGCGCCAGAGCTCTTAAATTTGAGAATTGGCCCCCTATATCGTGGGATTTAACACCACTGTATTTTTTATAGGGTTATTTGGAGTCAAAGGTTTATGCCATCAAGCCCACCAGCTAGCATGCATTGAAGGATGAAATTTAACGCTGCATCAACGTCACATTTATGCAAAATGGCTATAGATAATTCCGACAAAAGAGAGCATATATGTCAACAAAGCCATGGATGCCATTTGCCTTATGTGTTATTCCATACATAACACTATCCTGTGTACTTTACACTCAATAAAATCTAACAATTTAAAGAAAAAAGTGTTTTTTATTAAATTCAAATCTTGCGTAAACACGCCCCTCAGGGGCTCACCTTCTTTAGGTGAGTACGGGTGTCCCAATCCCAAGGTACCCAGGGATCTTTTACTCCCTTTATGTTTATACTCCTCTACGCCTTCTGCTGTCTGCTGTATCTCTTCCTTCCCTCGACGGCAAGCGAGGGAGCTCTCCATGAGAAGCTGTCGCCGCTCTGTTTGCTTCTTGCTTCTCATGGACAGCCAAAACCCCACGTGTTGGCAGTGCGTGGCAACCCACTAGAAAGACGGATGGTGCGCTGTGGTCCCCTGTGCATCAATCGGCTGGTATGGTAACCATTTGGTGAGTCTGCTAGGAATCAAGCGAAGGGGTTACTCCTTGGGCGTGGCGTTAAGGGTGGTCACTGTCCCCGGGGGTAACTCCGAGCGTATAGGTTCCGACTAGCACCAAGGTAAGCGCCGAGGCTGGGAATGGCCAGAGCCGGTGGCTGCCTTCCCTTGTTGGGCTCCGTGGTGGGCGGTGCCGTCGGACCCGAATCAATTGTCATATCGTATGGGCTCCTCCAAACGTGGTCCCTTTAGTGGGCGTCATAAAGTACAAATTACTTCCAATTCTGAACACCATTTTGACCGATATTTTATAATTAAACGTATATCTAATGAAAACGAATCTTTTGATACAGTATCTCCTTTCCTAGTGCAGAAATCTATCTCCGCAACAGTTGGGGAAGTTGCATCTGTTAAAAAAATGAGATCTGGTGACTTGCTTGTAGAGGTTAGTACTCGAAAGCAAGCCCAGAATATTCAAAAAGTGAAAGCTCTGGCCACGATTCCTGTTAATATCAGCTCCCACACATCATTAAACACATCTCAAGGCGTCATTACTTGCGGTGAAATATTTAACCTCCCTTTAGACTACATTCAAGAGGAGTTAAAACCACAAGGTGTAATAAAAGTTCGCCGTATTACCATCCGGCGAGAAGGACAAATACTGGAAACTAAACATCACATCCTCACTTTTAAGTCGCCAAAACTGCCAGACTTCATATATGCAGGTTATATCAAGCTACCTGTCCGACCATATATCACAAACCCACTTAGATGTTTCAAGTGCCAGCGTTTTGGGCACTCTAAAGCTAATTGCCGCAGAACTGTTACGTGCGCCCGTTGCTCTGAAAAAGGGCATGAAAGCCAACAATGTTCTGCACCAGAGAAGTGCGTAAACTGCAAAGGTGAGCATACTTCTTTCTCTCGGTTATGCCCACGCTGGAAACTTGAAAAACAAATTACCACTACAAAAATTAAAGAGGAAATCTCATATCCTGAAGCACGAAAGAAAGTACTTTCACAGACACCGTTACCTGGTGTAAGCTATGCATCCGTGGCCCAGAAAAATTTTTGTGGAAACTGTACTAAGAAGGTAATGCAGAAGATAATACCCCAAAAATCATCGGATTCTGATACAGAAGAATCAATAAACATTATTTCTGACTCTGGAAAGCCAGATAAAAAGCAAAAGAAATCAAAACCTGACAAATCTCTAAAATTAAAACTATCCACTGTTGTGACGTCATTGCCAGTTGCTCTAAATAGTAAAATTGTTTCTCAGCCAACTGGTCATGAATGTAAAACTTCTAATGTCCCATCCAATGAAATGCCACAGGACCTTCATGAATTTAAAACCGTTACATATAAGAAAAAATATAAAAACCACAAGCAAAATTCTGAAAATGTATCCAGTTCTAAATTCTGGAAGACTTCACCTCGAGAAGTCTCCCAATCTATGCCAGTCGCTAATTTTAGCTCTTCGACCATTAAATCCAAAATAGATGATAAAATGGATGAAGCCAACTCTATTCTTGAAACTATGTCCACAGATAAACCCAACCAAAACACTGATAGCGAAATAGAATCGGATAATGCAATAGTATATAATGCTCATGAAACAATTGATGAAACACCACCTGCACCGGAACATTCTACCGATTCCACCACAGTGGACAAAACTGTTTTTAGACAAAGTCTTCAAAAAAGTATGGTTGAATGGGTTGACCCAAAAAATTTAACAGTCAACCTTCAAATACACCTATTCACAAGAAATACTTAAAGAAACATCGAATAAAAAGGTTACAATGATTTTTTTCACTTGTTTCCGTGATTTTTTTGTACCTGTCTTTTTATTATAAGAGTTGCACTTTTACCTTTTTAAATTTCATTGATATTTTAATCTTTTGACATTTTTGGAAAATTTCCTTTCTGGGATGTAATTTGCATTTTTAAGACCGCTGTTACTATTCATTATTTGTCTTCCATATGATCATATTTTTAATTTTAAATTGTATGACTGAATTGTACTAGATACATTTTTACCATTTGTTTGGCGCAGTATAGCCATATTTGGCTCTTGCGCCACTAAATCTCAAAATACCATACCATACCTTGCGTAAACACGCTGTTCTATCGTGTAACTCTCCATTTTTACTAATCCTGACACTTTATTGCGCGAATGGTGACAAATTCAAATATTCCGTTAATTCTGGGAAACCCTTTACTTTCTTTTTTTCTTACGCTATCCAGAAAACTGTTACAACAATAAATTATCAAATGTGTTAATCCTTATACTTATTAACCAATTAAATCATATTTATTTTTTGTCTATATGCTTATACAATAGAAAATAAGATTAAAAACTTGTATATATACCAGTTCACATCAGACTAATTTCATTTTTCTCTATAACATACATTTGGTAGCATTTCTATATGAAAATGTCGTTTATAAATATCAGTTTAATTCCCAGTGACTTTTTTTCGCAAAATATGAGTAATATTCTTGAAAAATAAAATGCGTATGCTATAGTAAAGAGTAGTATTTATTGTGCGAATAAAATTTTTAAGATTTAAAAATTTGTTTTGGGTAACATTTCCTTTGAAGATATGTTAAAATGATGGGTCCTACTCTTCTCCCTATCTTTATAGTATATTTATGCAAAATCAAAGAAACAAACAATGAAATCTGCTGTTATATATCTTTGTAGCAAACAAGTATTGATCACATTCAATTCTTCCTGATGTAAGGTAAAAGAATTCTTAAATTGTATTTTGAACAGAATTTGCATTCTTTTCATTTCTTTTCTGCAAAGAAAGAAATAAAAGAAATTAAAAATAAGAAAAAATACAAAAATAAATAATATAAATATAAATTAAAATACAAAATAAGAAATTAAAGAAATGCATTCTGCATTTCTTTAATTTCTTATGTAACTGACGTTTTTGCCTTCAATTTTTTGAAATAATGAAAAAGTATAATTTTTCATAATTTGAAAATAATATCTGTTCTAATTATATTTTCTAAATTTTCTTGAAATTGCCCTTTAACATAATTACTTAAATTCCTTTCTTTTTAATGCTATCAATATGATTTCATTAAATGATAAGAAAAATTTCAACTTGAGTAAAATGGCACTATGAAAACTACTGTGATAAACATTTTACCAGCTTATTAAAGGCCATATTTCATCCTTTTATTTTATGTTCTTATTTCAAAGCGTATAATTTATCATTGGCTTTTTTAAAGGATAAGTAAGTCAAAATAGATTTTAGAAGGACATTGCAACAATGAGATACGAATTTTAAAAATTCTGCAAATGCGCATTGATAAAAGTTCGAGTGAAGGCCCTCTAAGCATTCAAAAGAAATTTAATTGTGCATATCAACTCATTGTATTGCGATTCATGGTGGACTATGATTCATCGTCATAGATAGATTTTTTTAAGCATCGAAATTCGACAAGGCCGTAATTGCAAATACATATATTTTTTAAGAAGAATCACAAAATACATGCGATTCTATATTTAAAGTTCTTGCTTTAAGTTGAGTTCTGTCCAGTGGAGGTGCTTAGTGATTCAGGATCGAGAATATCTTTCATTTAATTTGTACACCGTTCTTCGACACTGACTGGGACAGTCCGCTGCCGTAAGTCCTGCATTTATATTTTTCTCGGCATCGAAACATGGAAGATCCTCCCTAGTAGATCACTGAATTAAAAAGGATCGGGAACCGGTAAAATCCTAATTTTATTGAATTTCGGATCAAAATCCCCCGTTTTTATGATGTTTCTTTTTCTAGATTACTTCCAAGAAAACCTTTTAATATACTTTTTTAAAACATCTAGATTACCTTTTTGACACCGTTCCCAACCGACTTCCTCAAAGTGAATCCACCTAATTTTATTACTTTAATAATTTGATTTTGTTTCCCAATAATTGAATACTTTCTATTGTTTCATTATTCAATATTATCAACATAAAAAGTATTATTTTCGACTGCGCGAGTTCTGACGGAACTCTTTGTCCCTCGACATAGGCGAGTTATTTGAAAGTACGAAACGCAAAACTCTTTGAATTTCGCCAAATGACTCTGATGGCCAGTTTGATATTAGCTGATACGAATTCGCTTACACATTTTTTTCGTTGACCGTCATTTAAACATTTGCCATTTTTAAAATAGTAGGAAGATTTTTCTTATCCATTTGGGTGCTTAAGCAGTATCTCATGTAGAGATTTACCGTTTGTTGTTTTTAGCGAAGCGTTGACTCAGTTTCGTAGTTTGAACTTTCTTCTTTGCAAACCGGGTGATGAGCCAGTAATAGCCGTGAGATGAATTTTCATCTTCTTTAACCCTTGCCTGCCACGGGCGTATATATACGTCTCCCTAAGTCAATGTGTTTACTGCCCCTGGCGTATATATACGTCTCACAACTATATACGTATAATATATACGTGGCACTGGGGACCGAATCCTCGGCAGGTAAGGGGTTAAGAAGAAACTTCATGAATGTTTACCTGCACAGGGGACCCAGTGTTAAATATTTGTCGTTTTATATGTAAATGTGCATCGAGTCTTCTCTCCATATTATATGAAAAACTATGAGGCTGTTGTAGGTAGCGATTAACCAAAATCTGGGGTATTTATTAAAAGGTAATTATATTGTGTACCGATTACCGACCTACAATTGGGTGTCTTTAAGTATGTTTTCGTAAAGTTTCTCTTCGATTGATATATATTTTATGAGTGCCTTTTTTTTTTTTCAATTTCCCAATATAAATATAGTTGATCAGTAAAAATATGCATCATGATTATTTCTATCGAATTCTTTTCGGGATACGAATTTGAATGTATCAGATCAGTCAGGGTCTATAAAATTTTGTGTTTCGGGCCTTATTTGAAAAGCTTCCCCCATCAAAACCCCACCGAATAAGAGTGAAGGACTTAAGTCGACTTCCATGATTGATACCATTCTACTGGATTTTCAGTAATTTGAATAGGCTAATCTCTTACATGATCCTACAGTCGTTTTTCGACATTAAAGTTAGGAGAGTATCCTTTCAAGTGCCTCAACATTAAAGCTCGGACTTCGGAGACCGCTACTCCAGAGTTCATTGAACTAATGTTTCAAAACATGATGCTTCATTGTTCTTAGTTCCGGAAACTTCAGCTGATGCTCGTTATTTTTTTAATTTTAAACGCTGCTCTAAATATTCTGATAAAAACCTGCATTGGGAACCTTGAACCATGATTGTACTACAGTTCATTTCCTCATAAATATAAAGCTTCTGTTATTATGGTATTCAGCAATGTAGTATTTCAAACCTATATTATCACATGTGGTATGCGAAACTTCCATTTCTTGAGATATTCCTTTAGGCTTTGGAAAAGCTATATTAGAATTACTGAAACAAGCATTAGAGTTTTTCGGGATAGTTTCATGCTATGGAGTGCGATGTCTTTTACAGCAAAATTTCTACGAGTTATTTGCCCAGACATTAACTAACTGTAAAACAATTGATGCATATTTTTTTCTTTTCACTACTATTAATCTTATGAAATAAAATTTCTCTAACAAATCTGGGCTTTTTCTTTCTAGATTGTCGCTTACAACAATTTCGCAACGTCGCAATTTTAATAACATATCGCAGCCTTCTCAACCTTTCAGTATTCGTGGCCCAGTTTTCAATCATGAATTTCATCGCGACCCCCCACCCACCTCCGCTTACAATAAAATGTATACAACAATAATGTATTTTGTAATATGTTTTTAAATTATTTTTAACTAACTACCAAAACAAGAGTAAAGGCGAGCCAACGTTGGCGAAAAACCACATGTGGCATTTTGGCAAGCGGATGGTGAACAGATGAAGCGAATGAAAGCGGAGAAAATTTAAATATTATATTTGAAATGAAAACCAAACAGGGAGATAACGTTAAAAGAATATGAAAGTAGAAAAATTCGTTAATGAAAGTTAACCTAGACTTGGTGAGCTAAATTTAGAAACTGGGGATACATTTTTTCGAATAATAAAACAAATAAAACTGAAGCATGACAAAACAAAAGTGAAAAAAATAGCAATGTTTGTGGAAGGGAATACACACGACCGATGCCGTCTCGAGCATGCATGGAGCAAATGTTTTCTCATAGGAAGAAGGAAAATATTCGATAACGCAAGTTTCAATTCCAGCCAGTCTCATTCAAGTCGGATCCCCATCCAAATATTTTTACTTTCTTGAAAGAAATTGGTGCTTTTCCATTTTATTTAACTTGTTCAATTTTATCTCCACATTTCTTGGTTTTTGCAAATTTTACTTTAACTTTTTGGAACTTCACTGAATATTTTTTATCTTCAACCATATGTTTGGCGCAGCATAGCCAGATATGGCTCTTGTGCCACAAAATCAGAAATAACTAACTAACGAACTCATTCAAGTCGATCCTTGCTATGCTATCAAATCTATCGTGAATTTATATGTTATATATGTTTTCGTATTAACTGCAATTCACCATATTAAATATTAAAGCGGCAGATTTATGCAGGCTCATGAATAAATCTTTAAGCGGAAGAACGCAAGCATTACGCGATAGTCAAGCATCAACAAGTACACAGACGAGCGTGGTTCCGAAAATAAAATCAAGGAAATATTCTCAAGAATACTTAAATTTTGGGTTTTCCAGTACTGAAGTAAATGAAGAAGAAAGGCCCCTGCGTATCATTTGCTCAAAAATGTTGGCCGCAGACAGCATGAAACCTAATACACTTAAACGACATTCGGAAACGCTTCATAGTGAGTACGTCAACAACCCAGAGAATTCTTCGAATTAAAATTAAAATCATATAAAAAGCAAAAATCATTTTTTAAAGAAACTTTGTCTGTAAATAAAAAAAAAAGCTTTAATTGCATCTTACAAAGTTCATATAATTGTAGAAATCCTTACACCATTGGTGAAGAGCTTATTTTGCCAGCAGCAATTGAGATTGTAGAAATTATGTTTGGAGATAATTTTTCAAAAAAATTGCAGCCCATACCTGTTTCAAATGATACTGTTGCCCGTCAAATTGGTGATATAGCTGAAGATGTACAGCGTCAACTTTTCTCGAAGTTTCGTGACAAATGGTTTTCAATACATTTTGATGAAGCAACAGATAGTAATAAGGATGCTCATTTAATTGTCTATGTTCGAATTTGTGATAATATGAAGTAGAAGAACTACTTTTCTGCAAACCAATAGAACTCAAAACATCAGTGCTCTCATTATTTGTTATTTTAAATGATTTTATGAACGAGGCAAACATAGAATGGTAAAATTTCATCGGAATATGCACCGATGGTGCTCGTTCAATGGCCGGAAGATTCCAAGGTATACAAGCACTTGTTAAACAAAAATAGCCTCAGTGCAACGTTGCATGATCCACAGAGAAACTTTGGCTTCGAAAGAAATGAGTCCTGGTGTGAATATTGTGTTAACTACGGTTGTAACCTTAGTAAATTATATAAAAATGAGACCCCTGAAATCGAGAATCTTTTCCGTACTTTGTAAAGACATAGGTTCAGCACATTCAGCGTTACTATTTTATTGCGAGGCAAGATGGTCATCACGTGGGAAATTTTTGCAACGTGTTTATGAATTAAGAGAAGAAATCGCCATTTTCCTAGAAGAAGAAAACAGACAGGAGGCTGAGAATTTTCGCGATAGTTTATTTGTGATGAAATTGAGGTACTTGGTCGACATATTCGAGAAATTAAATAACTTGAATCTTTAACTCCAAGGAGCCTATACACATATGTTGGATACGAGTGATAAAGTTAATGCTTTTTGTAGAAAATTGGAATTGTGGAGCAGAAATTTAAAGCAAAAAACCTAAAATGTTTGTAAATGTGGATGATTGTACTAAAACTTATAAGGCTGAAGAAGAACATGTAAAAGTTGTTTTTGTAACCATTGAAAATCATTTAGCCATGCTGGCAAAGAATTTTAAAAAGTATTTTCATGCTGACGACAAACTGATAGCAAGTTACGAGTGGATTAGGGATCCATTTCATAAGACTACCGAAGGACTCTCAATTAATGAGGAAGAAAAATTCATAGACTTCACGACAAGTGGCGAAACTAAAAGTCAATTTTGTAATAAATTACTATTTGAACTTTGGTCAGGAGTAAAGTTGATTTTTCTGCACTAAAAACAAGGACATTTCACATTCTATTACCATTTTCAACATCCTACCTTTGTGAAACTGGATTTTCTGCTGTGGCTTCTTTGAAGACAAAATATAGAAATAGAACTGAGAGTTGCTATTTCTAATATTAAGCCTTCCTTCAAAAAACTTTTCTCTGCAAGACAGGCCCAAGGAATTCACTAATAATTATTAAATTTGTTTTTAATTTAATATGTTTTGATTAAGTAAGTTGTTTTACTTTAATAAGTTATTAAATATGTCAAAATGTATTTTGTTTTCTATGTGTATATGTGCTTTTCTTTCAGTCAGTTAATCAATTTTTTAAAATAATATTTTCTCATGGATATTCTTGCGCCCCCCCCCTCTAGTGTGCTCTCGCCCCCCTAGGGGGGGACGCCCCACAGGTGGAGAATCGCTGACTTATCGCATTTGATCTTTCACAGCGTCTAATCTCCTAAAAATCTAAACTTCAAGAATATGAATTTAAATTCATTGAAAGAAGGAAGTTCCTTTTCTCTGAGATGTAGTCTGTTCCCACAATAGCATGGCTTCCTATACCAGTCCATACATTGCTGAGTAAATCGGAATAGGACTCTAGTGTTGTATCTAGTAAATATTTAACGTTCATAGCATTATCTGATAAAATTTTAAATTAGGAAAATAACAATTTTCGATACTCAAATCGATCTGCTAAAGTAACAGAAGTAGTATTGCAATTAATATCGACTACATCAAAATGCTTAATTAATCTTTCGGCTTCGACAGAAATTTGAGTTTTTAAGTAATATGGCATTCTTAAATCATTGAATTGAATAGGCCCCCAAAAGAATACCAGTTTTCATAATAACCAATGAATATCAGCATTTTAAAATTTAATTTCAATCAATGCATTCTTTAGAACGAAAGATTTTTGAGGATGAGATGGATTCATTTCAGGAAGAAGGAAACATAATTACATGTCCTCTTTCATTTCAGCATCACTGCTTAAGTATTCTTCAAAAAATACATATCTTTAAAGATCGTCTTTCAAATATAATTTCGTTGCTGGATTTAAATACTTTTCCCAGAATGAACAAGTCCTTTCCCACTTTAAAAATCCTACTTATAATTATGAATAAAATTCCTCATCCTAATTTGTTTATCATGCTGTATAAAAATTAAATTCTTAATGGCTTTTGATTCTTCTTCTTAATTCTTAATAGCACAAAAAAGGTCTGTGAATTTCTCTCGAGGAAAATCTTTCAGTTTACGTTTACATGCGTGCATATAATTGGAAAAAGGAATCCTTCCCAATGCAGCACGATCAATGGTAAACACGAATACTGAACTTTTTTAAAAAAAAATTATTTTAGACTTCTTTCCAGTTTGGAAAATACTGTTACGAATAAATATTACATTATCACTAGGGTTTATTCACAGGAATTGTTAAGTCCCAGGAATGAAGAGCGAATTGTTGTTGAACTGATTTTTAATCCTGTCGTCTGATACTAGTGATTTTTTATTTAAAATAGAAAATAACCTTTTCAAATAGCATCAGAGGATCTGAAGATCTTTAAAAACCACAGCGAATTCTTTTTCAATTGAATAAGATTGGTCACATAAATATTAACATTCTTATTCCAGTGATCAAGCAAGAATTTCTCTTCTGATTTATGTGATCGCTTTAGATTTCCTATAAGTACAATTTTTTTTTATAATTATATATTCCATCCTAAAAAAGAATTGGTTATATATATATATATATATACGCATGCTTGAGATCTTATATAAAAAACGCTTTATATCTGAACTAGATATAAAGCATTTTTGAAGTTGTTTTTATTTTGTTACAGATTGCATAAAACTTATTTCTTCTTTAAAGTTCTTAAATGTACCTTTCGGTATCAGATTGAAACAAAAATTGACATATTTATTAAAAATGTATTGAAATTTTTAAAAAAAATTTTTCCGAATAGTGATATTCCCTAGAAATTTATTCTATAGAATTTTATATGAAGCTTTATATTATAAAGGTTTACATATTATATGAAACTATAAAATTTATCAACTCGTAACATATGGATTTGATACTACAGAGAAAAAAAATTAAAGGCTGATATAGGATGTAGCAACTTCATTAGGAAAGAAATTTTTTATTAATATTTGGAAAGCTTAAAAATAATGTCAAATAAAGATAATTTTGAATGACTTTGTATACTCTTCCTATTTTTTCCCAGTAACTTAGAATGAAATCTCATGAAATTTTTTTTTATTATAATATAGTTTTTTTTAATTATGTGTTCTGTTAACAATATGATAGAAATTTTAAAATATTATTTTAATTCAGAAATCATTCCAAAAAGCACGAAACGCCAACTACATTGTAACTATATCTTCATAGTATTCAAAACATCAAGGTGAAAATATCATGTATTAATAGAATAGACAAATTTTGCGTACTTAAAAAAATCTAATGTAAAATGTTTACCCAGAAAATGGAAGGAATATGATATTTTCGACTTGTACTTCGATAAATGATAACTTCTAGAGCTTCAACAAAACTTCTTTAGGTTTAGTAAGTATTCAATTTTTTAAACATAATTCTTTCTTCTGACTACATCTTTCAATACACATCATTTTTTTAAAAAAATGTCATTTTAGTAATACTTACAAAACTCCAATTAATATTATTTAAAGTAAGAAAATCATCCTAAAAAATTAATAATAAAACTTTATACTATAAAGAGCAAAAATAAAATTAAAACGGCCTTAAGTTAACAGAATAAAAGTGAAAGCCAGACTGTGTGGAAAAAAACCGTAAGACAATATCAAAGTAGTTCGGTGGCAGATTTATTACTTCGAAAAGATGGATGCGAATGAATATTCAGAAAGTTCAAGTCGCGTAGTTCAAAAAAATTCTAATATTAAAAGGATAAACAAATAAAAGCTGCTTTGTTGTTAAAAAATTTTAAAATATATTCAAATTTCAAAGTAGTATATATTTACTCATAAAATAAACACTTATTCTTAAGAAGGATTCTGAACAGAACAAAAATATATATATGCGAGCTGATTCGGAGAACTTCGTACCGCCTAACAATTAATGAACTGTTTAGTTACACCATTTATAACTCAAGAACGGCTGTTCCGATTTTAATCATATTTGATTTGTTATAATAATATAAGGAGAAAAACAATTCTATAAAACTACAAAAACAAGTATTACAAGGGCTAGTCAGAAAGATATTTTCTTTATTCAACTTATATATACATTTGGGTTTATTCTCTTGAGTCAAGCACTTTCTAATATACAACATTTTTTGTTTTGTATCAGGTGCAAGAACAAATAAAGCGGATGGTTTATCAACACGTGAACATGTCACATACCATGAGAAAAGCATGGGTTTTCTAGAATCAGACCACAAACACTCAACGATTGACCTTGTGATTATTAATCGTCATCACGAATTGGAAATTGAATTCGTTTAAACTCAAAGGGCATATCGCTTGGGAACATGGGAATCCTCGGAATGAGATCTTCCTCATCTTTGAATTTTCCTTTGAGTATAGTCGCGTAAATCACATTGATCATCAGTTTTTTTTTTTTATCAACAAACGCATTCTATTGCATAGTTTTGGTTGGTTTAGGTCTCGCTCATTCAACCATTTGTGATTTTTGTGGTTATCAGTGATGTTCGGGAACACCTTGTTAATGAGCTCATCTTTCGATGAAACGAAATTGCAAAAATTCCGAGGAAAGGAAATCAATCCGCTCGATTCGTCGACAGGAACCATTTGTGATTACCGACTAGTTACCGATAGTCAAATCTTCAGCAGATGGATCGTTCAGCAATGCAACTCTCATATTTGTTGTCAGTTGAAGTTTCTTCACGTAGCGCCACAAATTTGATGATTTGAGGCAAGCGTTTATTTCATCGGCAGCAGTCGATCTTGGAATGACTGACAGTGTTTGGTGGAAATCGCTAGACAGTAAAATCATTGTGCCTCTAAAGCATCTCGGGTCACTGCGCAGATCTTTCAATGCCCGGTCAAGTGCTTCACCCCGTATTCGTCCCATATGATGATTTTAGATACTACTAAAATTGTGGCCATTGCGGACTGTTTCGAAATGTTACATGTCACTTGTTCAGAATTTTGTAGGTTTAATGGCAGTTTTAACACTGAATGAGCCGTACGACATCCTTCCAAAAATGTGGCCGCTATGCCAGAAGAAGCAACTGCTACTGCAATGTCCGATCTCGCACGAACAGTGGCCAAAAGTAATGATATGAGGAATTGTGCAATCGTATAGAACCGCTGCTCGATTCAATCAACACTTGAAGCATCGCGCCGAAGATTATCTCACTGTTGCAATATTTTCAGCTTTTTAAAGAAATAATAATTAATTATAAAAAAATATTTTTAAATACACAACAGAAAATTGCAAATAATATTCCGTTCGAAAGGCCTCCATCGAAGTTCAAGAAATGAATTTAAACTGTCACAGTCGCAGTTCATTTTGTAGCAAAACCGAGCTGAAAATCGTCTGCCAGTCAAAAAAACTGGAAACGTATCCTGGGAGCTAGAATCCAGCCTCTATAAATTCAAACTATTTCATTTTTTAGTAGTGGTAATTATTTTTAAATTGTAATGTTTCGAAGCCAAATGTTCGAATTATTTACGACCCAATCCAGAAACGTTTCTCAGAAATATGATATCACTTTCCAGAATTTTTTTTTAATGCGTAGAATAAATTTGATACGTTGCAATGGATCAAGTATTATTATCTTATGTATGAAATTTTTATTACTGTGCACATAGACGTTTCTCGGAAATAAGATATTTTATTTGAATATGATGAATTCCACACGTTTTAATGGATCACTGATTTATAGAGCATGCTAAAATTCTACTTTTTGCTTAAGAAGTTTGAAAAATACTTTCGCGTGTGCACGGATATTTAATAATTATCGTTTTGAATGAATTGCGATTATTTATCTTACAGTTTACTAAGAAAATGCTGTGCGGTAATAGCATAGATGAATTATCAATTTATGTATTAAAACGTTTTTAATATTGTTACGAAGCTCAGTCATTAAATTGGTAAAAACAAAACAAATCATTTAGTTAGTAGTTTTGACCTACTTGACAGTTGTTGCAGTGTTACCAAATCAAAAAAAAAAAAAAAAAAAATCCCCTAAGATCAAAATTAATTTTGGTGCGATCGTAATTTAACTCCCTGCTTGGCGAACTTTTCAAAAATCGCCAACCAAAAGCTTACGCCATATTTTTCGGAGGAGTTCTAGGCTAGAGAAAACGGGGTAGCCAGCTTTGGCGCATTCTCGCCAACGGCGAAGGAGGGATTAAACTACGATTCACCATTAATTTTTTCCCCGTGAATTTTTACGATATTTTAATGGTTGTTCTGCTATTCGGGGCTGAGACGAATCCAAAAAAAATCATTAAAATCGGTACAGCCGTTCTTGAGTTATAAATGGTGTAACTAACATAATTTACGACTTTGTTTTATATATGTAGATATGTAAAAAAAAAAGAAAAAAAAAAAAAAATTGGCAAACATTTTAAAACAAATAACAGTGTTGCTAGGATAGTTTAATTATAGTTGCTAAAATCAGAGAGTTAATTCGAACGATTCAACGATTTTATCAGCTCAAAATAATCTCAAAAGAAGAGCTAGTCATCAAGATGAATGGTGCGATTTCATAACCTGGATGATTTCAGAATACGACAAAAACACTAACATGAAAGCGAAAGAAGCCAACAAACAGAAGAAATCAAATAATATCTTTTAAAATGGAATACTATCGAAACTAAATACTCATCATAGATGACAAACAAAATCGCCAGTAGTGTAACATTGTTCATTAAAAAAAATAGAACAACGAGAATTGTTCTTTCTTTTTCTTCTAAAAATTTTTCAAAAATTAAAAAAAAAATTATGGTTTTGCTCTTTATTTAAAATTATTCCAAACTTAAATTTTTCATATCAAATATATGCATAATGATAGGGATTTTTTTTTTTATAGTAATACCTTTTTCAAGAAATAATTTTCCACTTTTTGTCTACGATTTTTATTAGAAACTTTAACTTCGACCACTATTAGTTTTTTTTTCTATCAGTGTCAAAATTTTTTTGTCGGCTTCATTCAATTTGTAATTAATTGACAGCATTTCAAGAATTGGCATTCAGTTTAATTCCCTTATATTTTGAAATTTTTAAAATAGGGGGACTTCAATATGATGTCCAGATCGATTCGTGCAGAAACTCGTAGTCGAGCAAAAGATGATATTAAGCGTGTTATGCAAGCCATCGATAAAGTTCGTAAATGGTAAATATATTTTATTGCTTGTTATTTTTAAAATAAAAAAAAGTGATGAATATATTAAAAATTATTGCACAGTTATTAATAGTAATGAACCCATTGCATAAAAAACATTAGAATTTTATTTTGAAAATGTTTTAATTATTTAGCGTTTCTACTCAGTGAGATTATTTATTGATCAAATCGAAATTTTGTCTTAAATGAAATTTTATTATCACAGGGAGAAAAAATGGGTGACAATTGGTGATACAACTATGAAGATTTATAAATGGGTTCCTGGTGAGTTTTATTTATGACCTTCAAATTTATTGTGCTTCGTTCTGAAAAGTTATTGTAATTTTGTTTCGAAAGGATATATATATAAATATAATATAAATAATTGAACAGATAATCATTTTTTCCACGATTTAATCAAATAACAATTGTAAGAAAAATACCATTGTTCTTGTATTGATCATCATAATAAATTTTTTTAAATATCTTTCCTTCCATAACAATGAACATATATCATGAAATGCAGTTTAAATTTTTTTTAATGTCTTGGCCCAAAAGTCAGATTTTGTAATTAATTTCATTCATGTAATAGTCAGAGAATTTAATTTTGCTTATTTAAAAGTATTTTACCTTTTATTTTCAGTGCCAACCACCCGAGAAGCACAAGTAAGTGAATATTTGCCTATGTTTCCTCTTTTGTTCAACATTTAAATAAGAAAATCTATAAAATATGAATTATATTTTGACTTCAGAAACTTATTAATCTATAATTTTATGTCTGTTGTCTAGAGTCGTACTAAAGGAAAAGGCACATCATGTAGAGGAAATAAGGAGAACATTGAGAAATGTCTTCCAAATGACGGAAAGTCACCAAGTGGTAAAAGTAAGATCATTTACTCCATTTTTCAGTTTTAATTTACTTCTGAAAACTATGATATTGGTATTTAAATTGGGAGAATACTTTTTTATAATTCAACTGTTTTCTTAAAGTGTTAAACTGTCTAATGCCATAAAGCAAAGAAAAATTTGTGAAGCTTTATATTTATATCAGCTTGGTGATTTCTTGAAACATCTAAATTTCTTATTGCAGAAATTGAAACATTTGATTTCTTAATTTTTTTTCCCCCGCTAATCTTATAGAGTTAACTGACTTCTTTAAGAATACTTGGTCCAAATATGCAAATTTAAATATTTACTTTCTTTCTGTAAAAATTGCTAGAAAAACTATTGTATAAAAATTCAAATGAAATTTTCTGTTCATTGTATTTTTATTAATGTGAAATTAGAAATACAAAAATTTAGATAAATGGTTTTTTGATTATTTGTTTTGGGAGAACAGGTGAAGATAATAAAACATACTCAAATGCTTTTCTGTTTATTTGCTATATCTTTTATAGTTTATTGTAACTCAGTTTATGTTGAAATGCTAAAAATAATTTTTTATTATTATTATTATAAGCTTTTAAAAGGTTACATTAGGTTTGTAATTTTTTAAATCTGTGATGGATATTAATTTGGCTGAGTTATTTTTGAAAATGAGTTATTATAACCAATGTTTTTTGGCTGAAAAATATATATAGATATTTCTATATTAATATATATTTTATCAACTGATTACTACATGTCTATAGTACATGTTTGAAGTAAAAATATACAGATATTTAGCTGTGAAATTATTTTTACCAGAACTTTTCAAAACATCTAATAAAACTTTTGGCTTAACCACATGTCATTGGTGAGCATAGTTAGATTTTAATTATGACTAATATGACATGTTTGACAATTAATCATTTGGTGTAATGAACATGACAAATTTGGCATTTTTTTTTCAGGTTTAATTCTTGATGTGCAGTTAACAAGTACCATTAAATTTTAATTATTTGAAATTTTTTTTTAAAGTTAATGATTGGTTATGGAATTTAATTTTAATATTCGATTTCCCTGAAAAGATTACTTTGAGAGGGCTACAGTGTACTGTTCTTTTCCATGTTGGAAATTTCCTTTAATTATCGAAGTAATGACAGTTTTATTGGTATACCACAATAATTAAATAGGCAGCACTGAAATTATAAGATTAAGATAACATATGAGTTTGACAGCTATAAGCATTTATTGAAGCTTTGTATTACTTTAAAGCTTGTAATTTATTGTTAAGCTTCTTGCTTCACTAATATTCATTGGTTAGTAATGTAGCTATCTAATGAAAAAAATAATTTCCTCTGTCTTGTAAAATATGTAACAGTGTAAAATTATCTGTATTAGTGTAAAGCTACTAATATTTAGAAACTTGAAGTTATTAAAAATGAAATTTCTTTGGGTACTCGGTGTATAATGAAGGACCATTTCTATAAGATATAGTGTATTAAAAATCAAGTATTTATTATTTTAATTATTTTTGTTGGCAATTCTGCATTTTTCAAATAGTATGTGATTTAATGTTTTTACTTTTTCCTTAAGTCATTGTCTACATTTATCAAATTATATGAATATAATAAGTATTCATAGTTTCAGTGAATTTCTTTTCTGCAACTAGTATTATTTATGGTACAGTGTTAATGCTGATTTTGGTAATTTTTTTTATATAGTTTGGAATTTTGTCCTTTTATTCTGTGAAGTTTATGATTTTCTTCTTAGTAATAATGAAACTCATTATTAAATCCTGTTGTAACATTTAAATTTTCTCATTTATGTATTTTGCCTAATATGGAATTAAAATTTTTTTTTCTTTTTAAATCAATTACTAAAAATGCATTATAAAAAGTAATTTTTCTCTAATGTATTATGATGAAAAGTGAAGTTTCTGATCTCTGCATTTGCATTGAATGCTTTTACACTCATTCTGAATGTCTTTTATTTAAATTCTTTTATGTCTTTCATTCCACATATCTGGTGATTTGGTTGGCCCAGTTTTCTACTCTTATTTTAAAAGTTGTCTGTAATCACCTTGGAATGGCAGGCAGTCTCTCCTTTCCCTGCCCCTTTTTTCAAAAAATTTTTCATTTTACTATGTGGCAGTGAAAATACATTCTTTTTTGTAATGCATCGATGAAAATAAATTTTATGTAATTAAAACTGAATAAATCATAGATTCTGACTCTTAAAACATGTTCTATTTGAAGTCTTTGTTGGAAGTCATTAGACTTACTACAAGAAAAATATTTGTAAACATCTTTTTATCTATGTCTTATTAAACTACTTTCTTTATTATTTAACAGGTTCACCTGTTAGTAGTGAGAGCAAACACATGTGTACTAGAGAATCCAGTTCCATTTCTAGTGTCATGGAAGAATCAAGTTTAGGTATTATAATATACAGAATATCTAATAATTTCTTCTGAAAATTTTAATTAAATTAATTTAAACATATTTCATGTTACATTCAAATGAATGATGATTTCTATGAGTATTTGAGACTGAATATTGAAATTGTTTATTATTAGTATTTGTATAGTGTTCTCTATACTTTTGAAAAAAAAAAATCTGTTTTTGAAGTGATTATGCCATTTAGAAACATATATTCATAAATTCATAAACTTTTCTCAGTACATAACTTGAAAATACAAGCAATTAGAAGAAAATACAACTTTGAATTTTACACATCATATCATGCAAAAGTGTTATTTTTTCTCTTGATAAAAATCTTTTTTATACTATCATAATTGGACATTCTGAAGGATGTTTTTATATTATATAAATAAACAAAAAAAAAGTGGGGGAATTATCAAATCATTGGCAGATTTAAATGCAGGCAATTGTCATTGTTGGTTGAAAAAATGTTATATCTATTAATATCGAATCTGCACACTTGTAATCATCTTATTGTTATCTGACAGTCATGTGAGTAATGAAGTGCTAATTATTAAAGTTATGGAGTATTTTTCTATATAGATATGCCTTTAAGAACTCCACATTTTATATACTAAGTATTTTCCCTATTACAAAATTGAAATTTATTTTAATATTATCACAATAGAATTTCTGAATACCTGTGTAAACTGTAATCCCTTTGTGTTTTAGAACAAAACATTTTTATTAGATCTCAATGGAGATTTGTTTAGTTATTCACTCTAACAATTAGTAAATTATTAATATTTATATTTTTGTTTAAGGTTTTGCAGACATAAGTCAAGATTCTCGAGCTGCTAGCGATGATGCTACAAATTTAAGCATGGAAAATAGTAGTGATGCTCAGTTTCCAGATAGCCAGCCAGGTTAGAACTGAATTATTTTCTGTTTTCACACATCCATCTCCTTTTTCTTCTTTATTTTTCATATTAAGTCTCTGTCTTGAAATTTAAATAATAATTGTTTTGACTGTAATAAAATAATTGGTAACTAAACTACAATATTATCCCTTTTTCATTTTTGACAATAATTTTATTGGCCTTCTCAGATTTTCTATTTTTACAATGTTTCTGAAATTTAGTGCTTCTCACTATTTTTATCACACCAAACAATTTGAGTGGGGAAAAAAATTAAATTAAAATTATATTGCAATCAAAATGCTTCAAGTAATAATGGCATCATTTATTGAAAGAGGTAAAAATAATTTTCAAGAATCTATCTGAAATTTTTGAACAACCCTTCTGTTTACCAGTGGATAAGCAGAAGTACAAGAGCAGAATAGTATCATCAGTTTATTTGCTTTGGATATTTATTTAATATAAATAATATGAATAAGAATAAATATGCCATAATATTAATAACTAGTAGCCTTTGGCAGCCATCTGATTTACCAGAAGTAATGCCCTTTAAAATTCTCGATTAAATATTTATGTGTCTTGGTTTTTTAATAGCTTCTGCAGCAAAATATTTATCAGCTTAAAATTTCGGTAGTCAGATGACTCATCTAATTATAGTAGACTTATGATATCTAGTTTATTATACTACATATCTGTCTTATTTGCTATCTGCAACTATAAGATTTAAATTTGATTTTGAAATGGAAGAGATAAAATTTCAATAAACAATTTTTTGTTTTGTTTTGTTGAAATGAAACATATTTTTAAAAAATGACTACAGAAAATTGAATCCTCCAGTATTATGTAACCAAAGAATTTTTAAAAAAGAATTATTTAACATAAATTTCTCTAATCCATTTAGAAACTCTATTTTATTTACAAAAATATTTAATTGGGGTATGTAATATTTTATTTTACTTAAATCCATAAATGTACTTCTGAAACAATTAAGAGGTCTAAATTTTATACAATTCTTTGATCCTATAAATCATATTCTTGATAATCTATGTTTCAAATTACTACGATCAAACCCGACTGAGTTATAAAGCTTTGAATATCATCATTTTAGGGTAATCAACAATTTCATTATTTTAAATTATTAGTCTTGGAAAAAGTCCAATTGCTAATTGGCTTATTTTCTTCATGACAGTCAATGGAGAAGTATAAAATCGTGCATTTTTATAGAATAGACACACTCAAATTTTCATAACTCAGTCAGTTTTTATTGCAAAAGAGTGGAACTTTTTTTTATTAAAATATTAGTGTCTCAAGGATATTTTATTAAATATGACTCACAGAACAGAGGATTTGCATAAAAATTCATAATTCAACAAATTATTTATTGATTAAAACTACGAAAAAATATAATTATTTATTTCATTTAGACCTTTTTTTATTGGATATATATGTAATTAATAAAGTATTAGAAATTAGCTGTTGGTCCCTATTTACAGTGGATATTCTGCATATATTAAAATATGTATGCCTTAGATAAAATGGAATTATCGAATTAATAATGTAGCTATTTTAAAACATGGTAGAAAACTTTTTCTCACATTAATTGTTTTTAAAAAATATGATATTTTATTTTTATTCCATTTCACATCAACAATTGCTGAACATCACAATTTCATAGGTTTAGTTTGCAGTGAGAGTTAACTTAATCTTTCAGTGTGAGTTTTTGTAAACGTGATGACAGTGAGCTGATAACTAATTTTTGTTACATATTCATAATGTGCTCATGCAGGTTAAATTTTATTTTCATTTTGTGGGAAATAATAGTTTGAAAATATAATTAAAATATTTTTTTTAAAAAAATTCATTGAAAATAGGATTTAAATTATAGGTTATTTAGGCATAAAACCTAAAAGCCTATAAATTAGATTTATAGGTTTTTAGATTTTATTAAAAGGATAATTGGTATTACACTGGTATTATTAAAAGGATAATTTTGAGCTTTAATTTGATTAAAAATCACTTTTGTTAGGTCATATAGGTAAAATACTGGTATTATTAAATTGATAGTTTTTGAATTTTAATTTGATTAAAAATCATTTTTGTAGGATATTTTCAGAAGTCAAAAAAAGAATGCCAAAATTTTGCTTAATTTTTAATTAATTAAAATTCAGATTTAAAATTCTGAAAATTTGCTCCAAGGTGCACATTCCTGACATCCTGGGTGTGCCAGTTCCAAATTTGGTTGATGTAAGTCAATGGTCTGGCTTGTAGTTGTACCAAATCACACAATTTTTTATTATAAGTATAGATGAATATTTAGGAAATTTTACTTCTTTATTCTTGAGCATATCTCACTTCTCAGAATTTACTTTATCTATTTGCATCCCTATTCCTCTGATTCCCTCAAAAATATAAAACCTAGATAATATTGTATGTATTCGTTAGTGTGCCATTGTGAAACAAATGACTTGCAGTGAATTTGACTGAATTCCTGAATTGTGAGCTTTCGACATTTATAAGCAAAAGATGGGGGGGGGTCTGCTTTAAAAAAGAATTAGATTTTAAACACTTAATACTGTGTGACATTCTAATTGGTGCCATTTAACGTCTGTAGATGGCTTAATATTTAAATTCATACTGTGTTACATATATATTATTACATATATTTAATATTGTCAAATCAAATGGAGGTACTTCTTCAAAAAATAAGTAAAAAAGTATTAATGGTGCCCCCCCCCCACACACACACTCTCTCCCTTTCTCAATATACTGAAAATTATAATAGCTAAAGGTAAAATGGTTCTTTTATCACTTTTGCCGAAAAAAATTATAGATTTTGTTTCTAGTTTTTATTGTTATTTTTTTTAATAATTTTTTTTTGTTTCTTAAAGATATGTCATTTAATTATATTATAAAGCTGAAACTATAATTTTTTTATTTGCTCCATATAGAAATCCTAACTACTGAATAATTTTCTTTAAATTATTTATAAAAATATTGCAGAGCATATAGAAAAATTTAATGATTAAATACTAGCTGCCTTTGATGACTAGTCAGTTCACCAATTTTAATCCTCGTTAAAATTTTCATAAATTATTTTATGTAACTTGTCTTTTAATAGCTTCTTCGTCAGAATATTTTTAAGCTTTAAATTTCAATAGTCATATAATTCACTCTTACTATTATAAAGGTCTTAAGCCATAATGTAATGTGTATCTCTCTAATTTTCTATCAGCTTTCATAAAATTTCAGCTTTAAATTGAAGTGGAAATGATTAAATTGCAATTAGTATAAAAAAATTTACTGAAACCAACTATTTTTAAAAAAATTAAATATGAGTACATAAAACTGAATCATTCAGCATTTAAATCTTATGTGCAGTACAAAAATAATTTTCATTATATATATATATTTAGATTTTTATAAATCAGTCAATTTTAGTGACTGATTTAGTTGATTGGAGTGCAACTCTTTTTATTTAAAATATTAGTTTCTCAAGAATATTTTGTTAAATAGAATTCACAGAACAGAGAATTTAAATAATGTGAAATTTATTAACTCAAGTTACTTAAAATATATTTACTTCATTTAGATCATTTTAACACATGCATTTCTTTTATTAAAGGTTTACAAATCAGCCATTGGGCCCTAAATTGAAAGGATATTTATTAAGTTATGTTTGCCTTAAATAAAACAGATTTATTGAATTGATAATGTAGATACTGTAAAAGATTATAGAAAACTGAAAACTTTGTCTTGCAGTTCTGTTTTAAAAAATATATTTATTAATTTCATCTCATTACAAAAATTACACTTTTCAGATTTGCAATAATATTTAATTTGAGCTTTTGTCAATGTGATGACAACTCCTTGATTTTTTTCCTGATCCACAGTAACATGCTCATGCAGGTTAAAATTTATTTTTATTTTGTGCGAAATAAATTGTTGATAAATATAATTAAATATATTTTTAAAAATAGAAATTTGTTTGTTAAAACATTGGTATCATTTAAAAGGTTATTTTTTGAACATCAGTATGATGTAAAAATCAATTTTTTGATGTAATATTTTCTGAAGTTATAGCTGAAAAATGCAGACATGTTGTTTATTTTTTTAATTAATTAAATTTGAATTTTAAATTTAAAAAAGAAAACATTCTGAGGTGCATGTTTGTGGTACACATCTGCCAAATATGGTATCTGTAGGCCAAATGGTCTGGCCTGTATGACGCCAACACACACACATTCAGCTTCGCTATAAGTATCGTATTTCCTTTGTATTTATGCATTGTTGTTATTGTAAATTGTTTAGTAAATGGAATTTAAAGAAACTAAAATATAGGAAAGAAACGCATTTAATTAAGGTGTACTTTATCTTATTTATTAAAAAAAAAATATTTCAGCTTGAAAGAATTTTTAAATTTGAAGTGTAAGTGACTATTTGCAAAACATGATTATTTCTTTTTATTGTTCATGAAAAGTAAAAACTTTTTGTTGAAAACAGAATTGATACTCTACCATCACATTCTGTGTTGTAAGCATATATTTAATCTATCACCTATCAGGTTTAACTAAATTTTGTATAAATCTTAAAAAATTTTTAAGAATTTATGGGGGAAATGAGCTTTTTGCAATGTGAGAAACAATGAGATTTTAAAATTTTTTGATGAAACAGGATTTTTTTCTTTTATTAAGAATTAGTTTTCAAATAATAGAAAGATTTTATGAGTTACAAAATGTTGTTTAAAATAATTCTCTGCATTACAAATAAATCTGCATTTATGAACAGACATGTTGGGATCCTATTAAATGTTAATTAGAAGCAGAATACCAACACTATTTTTTTTTTTTTTTTTTTTTTTTTGCATGGAGTGCAAAGTTAAAATCATAACTAAATTATAAACAAGAATTTAATGAAGTTTTTTTTCAATAATGAATTAAACATCTTTTCATTAATAGAAGAACAAGAAAATTTCATCTTTCACAATGTTGTAAAGTTGATAAGCATTGGTCATATCTTCTTCAAATTTCATAGGAAACAAAAGTTTGGAACTGGATATCGCCATAATTTTATCAGATTATCTTTATCACTGTAATGAAAAACAAAAGTGCTGATGGGGTAGGGGAGGGCAACTTAAAAAAAAATTTTGATTTTGATTTTTCTGCTGAAAATCTGAAAACTAGATATCATTGACATCCATCACATTGAATTCTTAGGCAACCAATCAAAAATAGTCAGCAAAATGTGATATTTTATTCACTTGTCACTTTATCAGTTATACTGCCAAAAGTAGTGCAAACTGTAAGCTGAATGAACAACATTTGAATTAGATGTGTTGAAAAGCTGTGAACCTAATGACATTACCATTAGTTGCATTGAGTTCTGAGTGGGCCGACCAAAAATTATCGGCAAAATGTGACATTTTATTTAACTGTCACCTTCTTGGTTTTATTACCAAATTTAGTCAAACCATTTAAATCTTATTTGAATATTTTGATTGTTTGCAATATATTAACTTTAGGATGTTTTTAAATTATCATACTCAGTAATGCCCAGCTCTCCACAACTGTCTTGAAATAATGAAAATTTTTGCTGAAGAAACTCTACCTTGCTGTTGGGAGGGGCAATTTAGGAATTTATTTGTTTAATTATTTATTAGTACTAATTTTAGACAAAGCATTAAACTGAATTTTATACTTCTGTTTTAATTAGAATCCTTGCTTTAATTAATTAATTTAAAAAGATTGAAATCAGTTTTTAAAAGCAGTGTATTTACTTTGCTTCATTGTAGTCATAGCTTTTTTTTTTTTTTTTTTTTTTTGCCAAATATATAAATGTCATAGTATGGAAATTTACATTTTCCATTACCACTATGTGTTAATTTTCTAAATCTTAGAGCACTCATAGATATAAAAGGGAGCCTGATTGATGTTTGACAATCGAATTTTAATTAAATGCTTCTTTAATTAAAACTTCCATCGTACATCTGAACATATAAATTATTTCAAGATCATCTTTCTGTTAATAAAGTGCATTTTATCGCTTGAATCGCCTTGCAATAGGTGTTATTCTTTCAGCTGGAGATATTTTATTTATGTTTTGAAGCTTTTATAATCGCCATTAATTCCTTGTGATTAGATATCTGTTAATTGTGTTATAGAATATTAATAATTTCACTACTTCTAATGTTTATTTGCTTTCTTTTTCTGTTATTCTCTTCAATAAATATTCGGGTTCTTCATTTGGTATAGTAGAATCATTTTAATGAAAAAAATTTGTTTAATCTGAGATAACATGGTAAATTTCAGAATTTTGATATCAAGATTTAAATTAAAACTCAATTTTTTAAGTGTTTATGTCTTTTCTTGGGCTTAAAATTAAAAGCAATGCTTTTAGCTAGACATGCATCTTATTTTTCATTTTTTTTTTTTTTTTTTTAAATTTAGAACACTTTGTACTTATCTCTAAAATGTCACTCGTATTTATTTCTATAAATAAATCTCCAATTTTTCAAAATAAATTAAATTGAGGGAAATTTTTTCTGTATCTGGAATTACCTTGGCATTCTATGAGGAGCTTTCTTCTATTCATTTGTGAAAAATTAATACTTTTTTTCCTAAATAAATGCTTATAAAAGAAAGACTAGAAATATTCAGTGTTTTAATTGATTTTCAGACAAAAAGAAATTGCTTAGATTTATAAAATTGCTAGTCTTTTATTTTCTTACATAAGCTGTTAAATAAAAATGTGTGTGTGTGCATTATATGAAAGTCATCACTGGAAATTGATTGATGTGATGGTCTTTTTAACGAGCAAATAAGAATTAATTTATCATGAGTGTGTTTTTTAATATATTTGCATCATTGTGTGATGCATTTTTCTTTTACCCAATCAGCATTTTAATGTCGTAATTAAAAGCGTAATTTAAATTCATAATATTTTTATTTTTTTGTTTAGAAGTTAATTTATTATAGAAATTTTATTGTATAAGTATTCCAAACGGCAACTGAATCCTATGCTTCAATCAGATGTAAAGCACCTTTGCATTAATAATAATAAAAAAAATGAGTTTCTTTCATGCTTCTCAGTAACTGCTGAACATCCTCATATTCATTGTTTTAATTTTTATATAATGAAGTTTCAAAGAACAAAGAAATTATGCATTATTTAAATGAGTAAGATATAGTTTGTCTCTTATATAATGGAAAAATAAACTTATTAATAATATATATTAATCAACTTTGGTTAGGAAATAACCATGTTTTTTTCAAACCATAAAAAAAGTATTTCAAAGTAAGTGATAGAATCCTTGAGATGATTTATATTTAGTATAGCATAGTTAATATCACAATATTTCAAAAATGGTTCATGTTTAATATTATGAGTGAAATTAACTGTTATAATTCTTGTTAAAAAGGACAAAATTATCCTATCAGATAATTACGTTATCCCTTTATTTACTGACGGTACTCTAAAGTACCGTTTAAATCCAATTTGATATCCTCACAATTTGAACTATTTTTTCTAATTATATTTAAAAGAACATGAAGAACGTATTTCCAATAGAAAGCAATAGATGTCAACTAAAAATAACATTAAAAATGTTTTATTATTAATTGAATTAATTAACTTATTTTAATTAATTTAAAAAATTTTTCTTCATGGGTTTACTCTGTATCAAACTTAACTAAAGGTTGAAAAATTGATGGTAAAATAATACGGTAAATAAAGATTTAAAGGATTGTATCTTTGGGTCTTTATTGCTAATATATTTAAGATGGATAATTTTTTTGGCGTGAATAAAAATTTTCCATACTCAAGAATTCAATCTTTTTGATTATTACTTTTATCATAAAAAAATTCTGTTTAGAATGAAATTTATGTCGACATTTCAGCTCTGTTTTGAAAATGTGATAATATGCATTTTCTATTTTGTCATATTCTTTTCACAGATGCATCGTTACATCTGAAATCAGAAGATATGAGTGAAGACAGCTGTGAACCACCTTTAAAAAAAAGACTTTCCAGTGATATGAAAGACTAAGCTATGAAAAATTTCTATTTCTTTTTCAAGTTGATGCTTTATTTTATTGTATTGCATGTTAAGGCATTGATTTTTAAAAAATTTGCACCATTTATAGTTGGGAAATTTACAAAAAAGGAAAAAAAAAATCCTATTTATGTGTAATTTCTAAATATTTGCAAAAAGTATGCATTAAAATTAATGTTTTAGTGTAATAAGTATATTACTATGATATAAAAATGTTTATCTGTAATTAACTTTGTTATAAAAAATGCTCGTTCTACTTAAATTTGCATTTGAAATGAGCAGTAGGTTTATAATTGACTTTAACAAATTGTTTCATTGAACTTTAAAAAATAAATAAATTTATATTCATAGATTTTTATTGCTATTATTATTATTCTTTTTGAAGCAGCTGTTAATTTTTTCCCAAGTAATTTGTAATTTAAAAATTTTGTTTCCTGATATTTAAAATAGGTAGGTAGTGTCTTTCTTTTTACTAATCAATAAATTTAAGCTTTTCATTTGCTTTCCTTCCTGAATATAATTTTAGTATTTTAAGGAAAGCATAGATTTAACTGTTTACATAATGTGTTTAAAGTTCTTGGCCTGTATTTTCTTTGTTTCAACTTTAGTATCATTTGTTTTGATAGTGAAAAGTTTATATTACTTTACATTATTGTAAAAATTTAAATAAGTTAATAAAATAATTGAATCATCTGGGCATGTATCTAATCAAATTCTTTTGAAAGATGAATTAAGCTTGTATATGAAGTGAAGATTGAACAATCTACTTGATAATTGTATTACATTTCATAATAGATTCTGGAAATTAAATAAAGTAGATAAATGATTACAATATGATACTAAATAACTGAAAACAAGCTGTATATAGCTGGACAAAGCAGTATACGTAATGTTGACTAGTGAAGCATATGCTCACCTTCAACATACAAGTAGTGGATGTGAAACTTCTTTTGTTCAAAACCACATGCTGAGGCAATTAGTATTCTTAAATTTAGCACCACATGCTGAAGAAAAAATTGCCTTTTTGCTTGAAAAAAGAAAAAAAATTGCTTTTTTTTAATGTAAATATTCTCTCAATTGGCTAAAAAATATATGGCTAAGTTTAGCAAAATGATAATATTTTCTTGTATATTAAATTCCATTTTTATAACTATGGTTTACTGAAGTGTTTTCTCGATTTGAATGTTTGAAAAAAACTTTTAGCTGTAGGTGGACCTGATTGTATTGTTGCTTTGTAAAGTATAATATAAATAAGCCCTAGGGCTACTATCATTTCTTGGATATGAAAAACAATGTAATATATTTCATGCTTTTTGTAGTTATGAATGACTATATAGTTACTGCACAAGCATGCTGCTTATATACTTAATTTTTTTAAAATTAGGAATAAGTATTACTGAGTTAAATATTGTATCAAATAAAGTAAATTGATATGCTTAACTGATGAGAAATGTGCATTTGTCATTACATAATGCATTTATTATGAATTGATATCCTTAATATCTTTTGTGAAACATGCATTCAAGTGCCCCCCCCCCACTAATTAATAATGCATTTAATAAAATCATGTAAGCCATTAATCAATATCTTTCAAAAAACTGTTCACTTGCTGTTTAACTCAAAATTTGTAAAGTATGGCATTTAACAAACTTTGTATATATGTACATAAAATAATTGTGTTGCTTATGTAACAATATATGTAAATTTGACAATCTATAAGGCTTTATTCCATCAGGTATTGAATGTCTTATTTGAAATTAATATTTTTTTCTCTGATCCTGTCTGTTTGATAAACATATTTCTGTAAATAATTCAGTATTCATTGTATTATTTTTGCTATGTTATGGAATTTTTTATGTAAATAAAACAAGAAAATTTGTACTTTTTTTTTTTTTTTTTTTGAACACATTTGAGTGTCTCTATCTCTTTCTACATATTGATTAATATTTGCCTGCCTTAGTTATAATGTTCTACCAGATAAAATTGTTTGTTGAGCAAGTTTCATTTTTAATCTATACTTCATAAAATAACATCTAATAATGAGTATCAAGCCTAACTTTCTCGCACACTATTGTTTATATACTAAGAATTAGCATGACTTTTAGTAAATTCCTTGTGGGAAGACTATGCATTGCAATATATATACAATATGGTTCTAACACTTTACCGGTTGTCTTCTGAAAATGATAATTAGAGTGATTATTAACCAGCTTTGGATATATTGTAAGAAATGTAAAAATGTCAGATGAGTTCATAAATAATCATGACTCAGAAGTGGAAATGGTCAGAAGTTGAAATTTTTAATTCTTTATAACTGTAGAAAAATAAAACAGATAAGTACCTCATTAAAACAAATAACTTTTGTATTTAAAATTTTTCAGTAACTGCAATTGCTTTGTAGTTAGGAACTAAAAGGGATTTTCAACCTTTAATTGTGACTGTTTCTAGCATCAACAATCTATATTGCCAGTTTTGGAAAAAAGGAAACTCCTATCTTTATTTAATTTCCATAATTTAAAATGCACTTGAACAAAATTGAATAAAACTAATTAAATAAAAATACAGGAGAAAAAAGCATAAAAAATTCCAGAAGCTGGATTGTTTTAGTTCTTTTTATACCTTTTATATCACTTTTATCTTGAAAACAAGAGTCTGAGTGAGTCTTATTTCTCTTTTTAAAATAAACCAAATTACTTTCTAAAATTGTATTTTCTTGTAACAATATACAAACAAGTGAAATACACAAAAACTCCTTAATCATTAGAAATAATTTGAAATTTGTCAGATTTTTGTTTCTTTGGTGGTAGGCTTTTTTAAATGTGATTAAACACTGTCAGAAAGGCTTGATTACTATTTTTTTTTATCCAAAGAAAATACTTATCAAACTGATCGTTATATTGATCAACCAGTTTACTAACTGGATGTTAGTCACTTTGTGAAAGTGTAAAATAGATTACTGTTCAAATTTTCAATTATATTTTGCAGTATTCATTATATAAAGAATTTTCTATATTATTTTGTATAGTGAACATAAACTTTGCCGATTAAAGGCACTTTTTAAATTAACCTTATTCTGAATCTTTTGATAATTTGATGGTCATTTGGTTTGATGTATGTTGTATCTGCTGTAAGTATACTGTCTTAGACAATCAATATAGTTTTAACTCAAATACGGGTATTTGTCTTGGCTGCATAATAGTGGTTAATTGCCAGTTAGATTATGCTTGTTATTGATATGTGATTAAGCCTGAAGTTTGCCAAGCATTTAATACACAAGTACTGAAGTATAACTGAAAAAATTGATGATATAATCCCTTTATTTCATTTACTAGTTATGAAAAGTTACTAAAGATTCAAAAGCATAAAAGATAAGATCTTAATTTCTATTGTAATTAAGAAAATCAAATGCTTTTCCAATAAATATAATTGAAAAATGTAATGATAAATACTTAACTTGCATCATAAAACATTTGTCTTTGCATTTAATTGAAGGAAGGAATTACTGTAAGCAGTAATTTCCTCAAATATATAAAATGGAGAAACACTTTTAATTTTTGTGAACCAATACAATCTTTTCCTTGCTTAAAAATTTCAAATTTTTTCAATAGTATATTTTAAGCATTAAAATAACATTTTTGCATTTTATTTTTTATAATATTTATAACCTTAATATTATTTATTTTGCAATATGCTGAATTATATGAGAACAGTAAATCATTATGTAAGGTTGCTTTGATATGATATTTTATGGTTTTTTCTAATCATTGAAAGGAATTTGAAAACATTTGCTAAGATAATATGGAATTTATTTTTGCCTTTCTGCTTGCCAAGAGGAATTTTATTGTATGTTAAGTCTATTATGAAATATACATTTTTTGAAAATTGAGCCTAAAGTGATTTTTTCCCCAATTTGTGATTTCCATGAATAATGTTTATTTTTTCTTTTACTTTATTTTAATATTTTATTTTGTTTTAAATATATTATTTCTTAATCTAAAAACATGTATGTGACTTCAGAGCCATAGATTGCTGCTACTTACCTTATCCATTTGTTTTAGATTCATTTGATTGTATAGTGGTTTTTAAATGATAATGGAATGTAAATATATGTTTTTATTTATTGCCCTAAAGCACTTCCTATAAATTAATTTCCTGATATTTAACATTTAACCATCATTTAGAAAGTTCATTATCTGCATTGAACTACAATGCATGCATGGACTTTGCTTTTCAGAAGAAAGTTCACTGCCACAGAAAGAAATGTTGCAAAAGGATACCATACTGCAGTGCCATGCCCATCCAGTTGTCTGTTCCCTGCATGGATTTCTAGATGGTAAGAACAAAAAAATGTATGTTTTTTTAACAAAGCCAGTTCCATTAGAGCCAAATATAACATTACATGTTCTTAAGCCATTATAACATTAGACGGCATTTTACTATTTTTAAATGGTCTCCATATTGTTACTGCAAATGAATATTTTTATCATGCTTGTAATATTTTACAGCTGAATATATAGTTCAAATAATAAGCTAAAAAGTATTCTGAATAATCAAGATGTCTACTAGTTAGATATTTTTTAAAAAAAATTTCAGTCTGATAGAGTGGGGAAAAGGAATAAGACATTTCTTTAATTAATGCCATCTGTTATGAATTACAACGTCTAAGGTACAGGTGACACTATGTGTATTCACTTTCATTTGTATATATTATATACTCTTTCCTTGTATAGTGCTCACTTCTGTAAATACCACTCACAATAAATGTGTTTTTGAGAGCTCTAGAGTTTTCTCTTAACAAGGAGTAACAGTATATATAGGCCAGTTGCAGGGAGCAAGTCCCCTACATCATCAAAAATTAAGAATTTAAAATAAATCATATTAACGAATTTCCCCATTTAGAGGTCTTTTACTAAAGAATTCAATATTTTGAAACAGCTTTAAAAAATGGCATTTTTTTATATTTACATGAAGTACAGATTGTATTTTTTAAACTGACGGTACTCAGAAACCTCTGTAGCTTGAACTATCAGCCGCAAAGCCACCAAATTTTGTACGAGGACTATTGACGACATGGGAAAAAGAAATCCATGGAAAAAAAAGTTCCATAAGTTGCCGATAGGGGAAAATGTGGCGCTTTACACTTTTAGACAGCTAAAATTTTGAAAAAATAAGCGGGGCATTGAAAATAATTTCAAGTATCAGTTTGAGATCAGATCGTTTTTTTTTTTTATTTGAAAGATATAACAGTCTTTTGTTTATAAAAAAGCGAAGTTGCGTTTAAAAATACTGTACGCTGTATTTTTTTTTTTTTTTTTCGCATCTTACTCTCAAGATTAGACAAGGTTTTATTTTTTGTTTCTCCTCATATTTCTACTCTGCTTAATTCAATTTGTCCGAGGTAAGATTGTTCCTTTATATTTTGTGGATTTTTTCTTCATTGCAAGCTGAGTCACACATTTGTATCAGTGCAAGACTTTAGTGATGAATCCTTTCAACTGAATCTCTCGCCTTCAACACGATGCCTCAAATTACTGACATTTATTTTTTGAATGAAAAACCTGCCAAGGACCTACTGCTAAATTTAGGTCAGAAACATTACGAGGAAATAAACGTTATTTTTTCTAATGCGAATGCTTCTTCTGAAATACCGCAAACAAACCCCATTCTGATGCAAACTTTCATAAAGCAAAATATCGACAGACACTCAAATATCATGAACATGAGATTTACCCGGCAAGGGAAACTAATTTTTACTACAGTTAATTCATGTGATTGACAAACGGGAAAAAATTAAATCTCCATCCAGGAAGAAAAAAGCTTTACTTAATGCTTCGAAAAACTTCGCTAGTTCTAGTAGTCTATGCAATGGGACGCTGGTGACCCTGCTGGGACTTAGGATTAATAATCTTTTTTTGCGCTTTGCTGTTTTTTGTTCCTCTCCCGCTTTACTGCTTGTTATTTGTTTCTCTTCTTTGTAAAGCGCTGCGGTTATTACGTAACCAATATCAAAAAGTCACAAATACAAGTGATCAATCAGTTAAGAGGGGTGTGATTCAAATCCTTGATACCATCTTACTGGTGATATTTCGATTACAAGTTTTGGATCACGATAGAAAGTAACAATCGATACGATATCACTGAAATTTACCGGAGCGGTGACTTCGCTGGAAAGTAACAATTGATACGATATGTCCAATGGAAGCTCTCGAACATAATAGAAAAGGAGAAATCTGTGAACGGACCGGTTATTGGAATCATCGTATCACTGAAATTTATCGGAGCGGTGACTTCACTGGTAAGTGTGAAGTCGCCGCTCCACTTCATGAGAGTAACCGGTTTTATTGGTATTCGTATGTGTTGATGCACTGTTCCATACAAATCGTTCTTAATTGCTTGTGATTTGACTTTGCATATATTCCATTTACTGCTGGCGCCATCTATTGGTAGAATATAGAACTAAAGTAAACAATTTAAAGAAATGACATTTATATTTAATTCAAATTTTTCAGAAAATGTTTTACTCCAATGCAAAAATTAAATAAATAGTTTTGAAAAAAATCAAATTTAAGAAGTAAGCTGAAATAGATAAATTAATTCAATGACACGTTACTTAAATTAGTAAATGAAGTATTAATTACAATTAATAAATTTTATATTTAATATTAAATAATAATTTTAAATTAATAATATGATTGAAGTAACAGATATTTGGAACAAATATTTAAAAATAACCATAGCAAAATTATTTGTTATTCAAAAAATCGTGGATTATGCATCTCTAGTTTAATCTATTAGGATGCGTTTTGTTCAGTGGAATTGCCGTAGTATTAGGAATAAAAAAATCTCGCTTGGTATTCCCCCCTTCTCAATTTCAGATTTCTGGATTTTTCAAGAAACTTTTCTTTATGCTGAAGAAGATTTTAGTTTCTATAAAAAAGGTTTTTTTAGATCTCACAGGGAAGGCAGACTGGGAGGGGGCCTTTTAATTGGAATCCCCGATCATTTGTCGGCATACATAATCCCTTCCGAAATACCTCAAAATTCGGATGTGGAAATGCTCACCGTTAAAATCATTACAGCTTCTCTAAATTTTTGTATAGTTAACATTTACGCCCCTACAGGTTTTGACATTGAAATTTTCAGAAACTTTTTTAACTCACTTTCTGAACCAACGTTCATCTTTGGTGACTTTAATTTACATCACTCTTTTTGGGGCTCAACCACTTCTTCCAGACTCAGCAACAATTTTGTCGACTGGTTAACGGATTCAAATTTTGTCATTTTAAATACTTCGAACCCGACGCACATTACTCCTGCAGGTAACCAATCACTTCTGGATCTTACCCTTTGTTCCAAATCAATCATCTGTAGCTCAGATTGTTTTGTTGCTGAATCATTTTTTGACAACGACAATTTCCCCATTATTTCCACCTGCAAAGTTCTACACAACAAACAAAGGTTCCTCACAGAAATTAAATGAAAATCTATTCTATTTCAATCAGATTTTTTTTTTTTTTTTTTTTTTTTTTTTTTTTTTGAAGATACAAATCTTAACCTAGACTCAGTTTCATCAAACATTTCAGAAATCATATCCAATAATACTAAAAAAATACCTTTGAATAACAAACAATACCCACCCTGGTGGGATAAAACCAGTCACAAACTTTTCAACTTTAAAATCATATATCGGAAGAAAGCATCAAGATGCATATCAACTAAATTTTGGATTCTTCAGAAAAAATTCGCAAGCAGATTCAAATTTTATAGTAAACAAGCAAAACAAAAATTTTGGGATAAATTATGTAATAGCGCGAGAAATCCTCGTTTATTTTATTCTATTTTAAGAAAACTGAATCAGCAATATGATGATAATAAATCCTTCAACACCATTTCTATTAACAATTCTTTTATCACAAACCCATTCGTGCAAAGTAATCTGTTCGCAGAAGTTTATGCCAACAATTTCAGTTCTTACGAACCATTATCAGTCCAGTTTACGGACAATCAGGAAAGCGAATTAAACGGAGCACTACAAATGGGAGAATTACAATTCGCAATTAAAAAATCAAAAACAACAACCCCAGGTTCAGACAATATCCCCGCCCCTTTTTCAAAAAACTTAACAAAAATGCAAATTATTACATTCTTCAATTATTTCAACAGATTTTAAACACAGCATATGTTCCCAAAACATGGAAACATGCACTTATTATTCCCATTCCAAAACCAAATAAAGACAAGCTTCAGATAACATCATATAGGCCAATAGCTGTAACATCTGTTTTTTCCAAAACCTTTTAACGTATCTTATGTAAGAGAATTGCTGATTTTCTTACAAAGAACAAAAAACTTCATCCAAAACAATTTGGTTTTTTACCATACAACGACAATAGGGCAGCCACATACTCATTATATTACAACATTTCAAAAGCAAAAAGGGAAAACAAACAAACATTTCATTGGTATTAGTCTTGACACCGCAAAAGCTTATGATTCGGTTTATATTGACGGATTGATATATAAATGCTTGGAATTGGGCATCTGCGGGAAGATATGCGCTTGGTTGCATCAATTCCTTAGTCACCGTACGTTTCAAGTGCGATGGAGACACACACTCTCCGACATAAGAATTACAAACAAAGGATTAGCACAAGGTAGTGTCCTCTCGCCAATCTTATGGGCAATTTTTATATCAGATTTTTTTGAAACTCTTGAAAATGAAGTTGATTGTTTTTTGCTCGCACCAGTCTATTGAATTTATTACTAAGAAATTACAAAAAAACAATGGAAACCGTACATCAATGGTGTACGTATTGGAAGCTTTCAGTTAATTCAGAGAAAAGTTACATAGCCGATCTTTCAGACAAAATTAATTTTGCCCACCCAAATATCTCACTAGCAGGAACGAACATCCAATGGAAAAACACAATTACATTCCTCGGAATTCCTTTTTCAAAAAGAAATCAAAACGGATCGATTTTCAATAAAATTAAAAATAAAGCTTTAAAAAAATCAACGCATTTAAGGGTTTTGCATATAAACATTATGACCAAAGAACAAAAGATTTAATCACAATCACAGACAATAGCATTTGCAGCTTATTCTTTTACGCGAGTCCAATTATCAACAAATTTCCAGAAACTCACATGAAAGCATATAATATTATTCATACCAAAGCACTTCGCATTGCACTTGGTGTTCCACAGTGGACACCAAATAAAGCTCTCCTTTACATCTCCAATCAGGAAATTCTCAGTGAAAAAAATCAAACGTTTATCCTTACAATTTCTCATTAAGCAGATTTCTATCAGTTCCTTCTCCGCCATCTACAAATTAGATTTAGAACATTTCAATCTTGCTCTGATTGAACAGGACAAAATTTTTCTGGATAAAATTTTTTCTGATCTAAACATTAATTGGAATCGCATTATTTCTGATGAACATTTTTTCAACTTCTAAGAGAAAATAGCAGTATTATTATTTCAAAATGCCCTTTTCAAAACAAATCTCTCCCACATCCAGATATTAAGTGCAGTTTTCAAGAAACGCTACAAAAGGACTTCAAACAATGTTTCATAATCGCAACTGATGCATCGAAATCGCAAAACTTAACTTCAATCGCCGGCATTTCGGATCTGTCTCAATTTGCTTTCGAACCCACAAAATCAATTCAATTTTTACAGCTGATCAATTGCCAGGCTCTGGACTAGCTTTTCGTTCCTGAGAAACATTTACTTCTTCTTACAGATAGTCTTTCAGTTCTTACAGCAGTTCAAAAATTTTCATATAAATCCACATCCATTATTCATAAAATTGTGGGGAAAATTGTGGAAAAATCTCAGATTAACCAACATATTATTTTTCTATGGATCCCAGGGCATTCGACAATATTATGGAATGATAAAGCGGACTTGATCGCAAAATCAGTTACAGAGATCAGCCCATGCATTGAATGGATCGCATCGGAAGACATCATCTCACGCATCAAACAAATCTCAAAAAGAAAAACAACCGCCAGCTATAGACAGAGCAAATATTATGAAATTCTTGGATAAATTCCAGACATAAAAAATATTGCTAGATGGACAATAGAAGAGAAGACATCATTTGCGATAGAATTTCTACCAAAACACTCATCACACCTGACCTTCTACATCGTTTTAACCTGTCGAATCAACCAAATTGCGAAACATGCCAATCTTTGAAGAATTTGGATCATATCTTACTGCACTGCCGAAAATACTCAACCATCAGACGTTGCCTCTGGTCGAAGTGGGGCCTCAACTCTCTTTCAATCTGTAATTTCAAACAACTCACCAGCAAAGCATTAGCAGATAAACTATCTCTCCATATTTTCCTTCAACACTTGAAATTTTTTGACATTTATTAATTGGAGATAATGTTGAACGCTGGGATGACAGCCTTTGTAGCTAAATTCTCTAAATCCCCCTCATTCAAACAAACAAAGTATCAGTTGATTTGTAAAATGTCTCTCACTTCAGCACAGCGTGCGTTATTTGTGAAGCTCTTTAATTCTAATCAATCAAATGCAGCGGCCGCTCTTCGTGGATTTACAAGTCGAAACAATTTACATAAAGGATTTCTATCAATTAATGCAGTGAAAGCAATGATTAAAAAAAATTGAAAAAACGGGTTCTCTCTCAACTCGGCCTGGTAGAGGACGGAAACTGGTATCGGAGGATACGATCACAGATGTTGCGACTGCAATCGTTAAAAGAAATCAGACGAGCACTGCTGGTTGGTAATAGCAGCACACGTGGAGTTGTCCGCAACTGGATGTTAGTTCTTCAAAAGTATGGAAAGGTTTAAGAAAAATTCTTCAATTTTATCCATGTAAAATTAGGCTTTTGCATGAATTAAAAACTACAGATTATGATCTTCGATTAATCTTTGCTTTGACATTTCTTGCTATGATGGATGTCAACGTGGCTTGGCCTCAGAGGTGGCGATAGAGAACTGCCGACGGGGGGGGGGCAAGCACAATATCTCTAATTTGGCTTCAAAATAGCTTATAATAATTAATTTTATATTTAATTAAAAAAAATCAAGTATTATTTAATTCTTTTTTATTTAAATACTGATCCTTTTTTTAAAAAAAAAAACTTTATAAAAGTATTTGTTAAAAAAAAAAAAAACAGGTTCTCAGTTTCTTCTCAGGCTCCTGAGATTTAATTTCTCTGCGATCTAATTTTAGAAAAAAAATATAGTCATATTCCATTCTAGATTGTGGTATATAGATAGAAACACAGATTGTACCAGAATGACGTGTCATGCTAAATGGACACATGCATACTCTTACTATTTTGTATCAGAAGCTATATAAAATGAATGTTGAAACAAAAAGTTTTATAAAAGTAACTGCTTTAGAAATCCAGAATAATAAATAAAAAATATTCGAGGGTTTCTCAAAGAAACGATTTTTCTGCTTAGTCCCCTAACTAAAATATTTGTTAAGTGACGATTGCAACAACCAGCAAGAATTAAGATGTGTTTTGAATACGAGGAGAATAAGTGCGCGTACTCAACAAAAATTTACTATAGTTCGGACACGAACAATATAGAATGCAGAAAACATACAATATGTTGTTTTTTAAGAAGGTCGGAGAAAATATTTTTTAAATATATGTACAAACTTACTATTTTATGTAAGATATGAAAAATATTCTTATGATTAATCGACTGCTTAAACGTTAGATCTCCCTTGTATTTATTTTTCTATATATATTTAAGCTTAAAAAAACCAATACATTTTATTTGAAAAAAAATCGATCTCGAACAGGAATTCACTTTTATTTAAGCACTTTCTGACTATTCTATGTACTATTAAGTACTTTCTTAATTAGAAGTTAATACAGGCTAATATTCCTACCAAAAGGTGAGTTTTATCCCCTCAGTTGCATGCATAGGCCTTTTTTAACCCCTTCATATACAATGGCGAGTCTAACTCGCGTATGGAATTATTTAATTTTTAAATCTGAAATTAAGGAAAAGTATTAAGTAATTTAAAACGCTAAAATCACTTGAAAGCGCATCATTACCTCAAATGCCCCTATATTTTTCTGGGGATTAAGATAACGATAATTGTCCCAAATAAGATCTAACTAGAAAATAAGATCCATCTAACTAGGAAATTAAGTAAATTCGTATATGAAGTGGTTAATGTGTTATTCATGAATATTCTAAGAATAACTATTTTAATCCTCTCTTTATCAAGACATCTTTATTCAAAGTCTATAAAAAATTTAGAAGCATCTGAAATTATATACTTTTTGCCGATAATAGTAATTGGAAGAAAAGTATATATAAATGATACGTTCTTCGATCACATGGTCATAATATTGAATGCAGAGTCTTAAGCATTTAGGTAGTAATTTATTAAAAAAAAAATTAGTGCATACTTTGATACTTATTTTAGTGCAGCTAAAAAGCTACCATACTAAAAGTATATTTTTTTTGTCGTCAACTGTGGTTGGTAATATTTCTTTAGTGAAATACTTGTAGCATGATAAATTAAATTGTAAAAGAAAACATATTTTATTGTTAAATGGGTTTAATTTACAATTATACAATTTACTTATTCCAATGATTTATAATGAATTCACATAATTTGGTTACAGCAGAATAACTCTTCTTAGCATGCATACTCACAAAAGAAAACTTTTTTTAAAAAAATTTAGTTTAACCATTAACTAGACTTTAGTCAGGCAATTCTCATAGTGAAATGAATAAAATAAATTTATCAATTCGTTACCGAGGAGGTAACAATTATTTGAATAACATGATGATTAATTTTAGAACTTAGATTTGAATTATGATTTACGGGAAACAACTCTATCGTCCTTTCATGAATAATATAAAAGCTTCAATTTCTCTAATAATTCCATTGGCAGGTAATCGAAGTGCCCGATGTAAACATTTTCTTTTCTCCATAATCTATGATAAAATCTTAGCCGAAGGATAAAGATTAGTCGATATTCATTAGCCAGACTATTGACTATTCAGCTAAACATAGTATAAATTATATGCTGAATGAACATTACGACATTTAAATAAAATGACTGAGAATTTGAACGCGTCGACATCCCTTCACACTGAATTCTTAGTCAACCGATCCAAATTGTTTGATTGTTTGACAAAATGTCTTATGTTTTATACACATGTCATCTTGTCGGTTATATTGCCAAAAGTAGTGCAAATTAAGCTTGATGAACGACATTTGAATCAAATATCTGAAAATCTGTGGATATATTCTTCGACATTCATCATATTTAGTTCATAGTGGGCCGCCCAAAAGTTAGCGGTAGAATGCTGTATCTTATTCACTTGTCGGATATATTGCCAAATCTAATGCAAATTATAAGCTAAGTGAACGACATTTCAATCAAATGTCTGAAAATCTGCAGATTTAACATCTTCGGCACTCACCGCATTGAGTTTAGTAGACCGACCAAAAATTGCTGGAAAAATGGGAATATCACCGTGTCAATATCATATTCACTTGTTGCCTTGTCGGTTATATTGTCAAAAGTACTACAAATTATAAGCTTAATAAAAGACATTTGAATCGGATGTCTGAAAATCTACGAACTTAACGTCTTCGACATCCATTGCATTCAGTTCTTAAGACCTTATGACACGGGCAAATACCGTCTACACTTTTGTGGACAATTTTCCGTTTTTACCCGCAGGCAACTGGTTAAGCAAGTTTTCCGCCATCGTGAGCTTTTTTCAACCAGCTTGAAAATGTAGATGATAGTGACGGAAATATCGTTTGCAAATGAAATTCAACCAATCATGTCAAACTTCGATAGTGATGTAGTGTGCCAAGAATGGTGCGACTGACGCTAACTACTTTGTGGAAAATAGTTTGATTATTTCTGGGGGAGGATATACTTAGAATGGAGTCTTCCGAATTGAAAAAAAAAAGTGATGTTTCGGAATCTGTTCCCCATGCTGTGGGACAACTTGTTGTCTCCACTTTAAAAAACTGGCACCACCGTATGGGGAACAGTTCACCAGAAGAATCTTTCAACTAATTATGGAATTTGGAGAGACATTTTTTCATAAATAATAAAAAAAAAATGTTGATGTGAAATGTTTTCTTTTTGTGAAATACATTTGAACATATTGAATCTTTTGATAACAGTAATTTCTTAAATAGTTCATTAACAGCCTCAATATAATTTTAAAATTTTAACTCCTATGATAATGTGAAAATTAATAAGAATTAATTCTGTTTTATAACCTTGAAATAGTTACCATATAGTACATTTGAGGGAATCATAAGATATGAATGATTCTGCTATTGTTTCATATTTTTAATGCAAAAAAAAAAAAAAAAAAAAAAAATACTTTTTCTATTTAAATGCTGCACAGTGAGAAAATGCTTCAAAAATTAAGCATTTTTAACATTCATACATAAGTGCACCTGTTTATTTTCTAAGCATGGGATGTTATAACGCCTTATTTTTTATTGAAATTTTTAAAATTCTTTTTAAATGTGTATTTTTGAAATGTTAAATTATTACTGTAATAAGATAATAATTTTAATACTTTTTAATTCCTGCAACACTGCAGGAGCATCTGTTGTAAAACATATTTGATTTTGAAAAAAAAAAAAAACCCATAAAAACGATCATACTTTTATTATTACCAAAAAATGAAATCACCTTTTCTACGATTAACAATACAATTCAGGCTTCTTTTAAATTTAACAAATTACCAGTTAATTTGTAATGAAACATCTATTTCTGATTATGTATTGGCATTGAAAAAGATCCATAGAAACAAATTAACAAAGATTTGAAGCATTTTAAAAAAAAAAAAAAAACTCTGTAGTTGAATTTTTTTTAAAAAAAGTAATTTTTGAAGCTAGTGTGAGACTAAATGCTGCATTACCTTAAAATTTAACAATATTTATTAAATGATTTGCACAGATGATGCAGATACAGTAAAAAGTGTTTTTGCTTGTTAACATATTTGTTTATGTGATTTTATTATTTATAATATTTCGTTTTATTTAATTACTTTATTGGTATTTTTTATTCTTTGTATATTTATTCATACAGTAAAGATTAATACTGAACATAGATGGCGCAGTATGCGCTAACCCATATGTATGTTTGGAATGTGGGGGAGGCGCACTTAAGCTGTTTTTGTAGACACTTGACCCTGAGAGTTGGTGTGAAACTGGTGCAAGTAGGCACCGCTCGCTCTTTTGTTAGCGGCAAAAAGAAGTATTCGTTCGCTCTTTGTTAGCGGCAATTTCTACTTTAATTGTATATAGTATTATGTGTTACCTTATATGTGTGAAGTCATCGTCCATGTGTTGTTATATGTGTGTGTGTGCAAAATAAATAAGAAAAGAGACAAGAAGGCATCTTTCCTTGGCTTAAATACACACAACCAGCTACAATATTATTACTGCAAAAATTAACAACAAAACTGTTACTAAGAATAATAAAAAAATACCTTTATTATTTTACAAAATTCATTGTTACAAATTTTAATAACCATTACAACCAGTTGAATGATACAATAAGATCAACACTGAAAAAGACAATGGAAGACAACAAAGGAATGAAAAAGACATTCAGAGGAAAAACATTTTCAAATTTGATAAATGTACAACTTGGCTTGATTTTACAATCCTTATTATATTCCTGATTTAATTTCAACTAATACAATAACTTTTTAGCTCAAAATAAACATGTCAATAGAAGTAGGAATTTATTACTGAATAATGGAATTTCGTTGCCCAAGCTTCACAATTTATCTGCAAGTTTGATGAGATAGCAATAATAGTTGTAAGTTTTTTTTTTTTAATTCAAACTATCATGGGCTTTTCATACATTGAAAGCTAATGAGATCACTAAAAAACAATTTATTCCAAATTTTATAACAAAACTTACTGAAAATGAGTACAGCAAGTAAAAACAGCAATAACAAAAGTTTTATTATGTAACAGATTTAATAAATGCCAATTGAATAGTACAATATATACAATAGACAATACATGTAAAAATGAATGTAAAAGGCACAGATCGTTCTGCCATTTAACGGCACCAACTCCATTAAAATATCTACAGAACTTTTTACGTATATCTTTAGCCATTTACACCGAGCAATTCAACAGAAACCAACAACTCGAGAAACAGAATCCAACGAGTTATGAAATGAGAAAACTGCAGATATTCATTAAGTAGAAGCAGTGAAAAAAGAGCGATAAATAGACCATAAAGTACACCTTTCTTTTTACGTTTACCAGACAGCAAATGCTCAAGTGACGTACACTTCGTCTACACTTTCGTGGTCGTTTGTAAATGAAAGTAACGGTATTTGGCCGTGTGATAAGGCCTTTAGTTTGTTCTATCAAAAATTATCCGCAAAATACGGCATATTATTGACCTACCCCCAATTGATTTTGCCAAATATAGACAAAACACTTTAAACATTACTTGGATATTTCGATTGTTTACAATATATTAACTTTAAGGTGGATTTTAAATAATCATATTCGATAATCCTCAACTGTCTACAACCATTATAAAATGATGTACACTTTTGCCGACGAAACTCTGAATTTCTCGCCGACGGGTGGGGGTGGGGCAAGAGGCTGCCGACAGGGGGCAATTGGCCCCCTGCTACCGCCACCTCTGCTTGGCCTTGGCCAATTCTCTGGAGTGATGAGACCCATTTTTACTTGAATGGAATTGTTAACACTCAGAATTCTAGAATTTTGGCATTGAATAGTCCTATGCATTTCAAGAAATCCCACTCCATTCTCAAAAAGTAACTGTTTGGTGTGGTTTTACAGCAGATTTTATCATTGGATCATACTTTTTTGAGACTATTACCCAAGCAGGACCGCAGACCTGTTCCGTAAACGCTCAAAGATATCATGATATGCTCAGTAATTTTGTTACCCCACAACTTCGCAAACGTAATGCTTAGATAAAATTGTCTTTCTGCAGCATTCAGCCCCATCACATATTGATACATCCGTACAGCAACAGTTGCGCCGTCCCTTTACAGAAGAAAGAGTCATTAGTTGCTGTTTTCGTGTTACATGGCCATCTCGTTCCCCGAATCTAATCCCATGTGACTTTTTTCTGTAGAGTTATTTAAAATCGAAAGTTTATCTTGGTGGAGTCTCGCACTTAATATTCCGTGTTATGTTTTCCTTTAAAACTGATATGAACATGCCTCCTGAAGTGCTGTATTCAGCTGTAGGGAGTACGGTGTACTGAATGAAATACTTAGTCCAAGAAAATGGCGGTCATATTGAAAATAGCCGATGTCTTCCCCAGAAAAGCGATTCTATTAAATAAAAACAAAAGAAAAGGAAGTCGAATAGAATATCCTCTTTTTTTAAAAATTTGCAACCATTTACAGAAGTTATTTTTTCGAATAAAGCACATTTGTGGAAAAATTCTTTGTTTTTCAGTTATCTCTTTACTGTAGCTTTTTAAAATTTTATAGTCCAGCTAAAATTTAGATCAAAAGCGCCACATTCGCCCTATCGACAACTTTTCGAACTAATTTTTTTTTTTTTTTTTTCCATGTCGTCAATTGTTCCCATACAAAATTTGGTGGCTTTGCGGCTACAGAGGTCTCTCAGTGTGTGAAAGAAAGAAAAAAACTAACCCTGCATATGAAATTCTTTCTTGAGAACTGTTTTGATTTTTAATACAATCTATTGACCTTTTTAATTGCTTAAACTATATCGCTCTACTATACACAACTGTATTGGAATTTATTGCCTATCTATAAATGATCTATTCTATACCTATTATCTATCTATACCTATATCTATATTAATTGTAATCCAAGGATTGTCCTTTCAATTCATGTATGATTGTTTTGATCAGTGTTTCCATTTACAAAAAGGAGATAAAAATTAATTTTCTAAGATGTAATTTCAAGATTTGTTTCCAATTTTTATATTACATATATTAAATATATCATGTTTTATTTAGGTTGCATATCTCTAAAACTAATAGTACATAAATTAACAACAATATATTTTATGCACCTACTAGCAGCCAAGGATGTTTAGGAGAAAAACGCCAATGTCTTTATGCCATGATTTAGGAAGTTTTACTCAGGACTATATACTCTTTATCACAAAAAAAAAAAAACCCTTCTATTATATGTATGTTTCTAATTTCCCCTTTATAATATATATGTTTTGTATGCTATGATAGTCTAGTCTAGTTTTGCATGCCACAATGCTCCATATAACTTTGAAGGAATCAAGCCAAAAGTTAGGAACTCCAACAAAAGACAAATATACACTAACCAAGTTAAGACCTGAAATTATGTTCATGGTTCAGTTTTACAGAACACTGTAGCTCAGATAATATCAAGTATGTGAAAATAGAAATTGCATAAATCGAACAGCAGGAATAAGAATTTTATCATGGGGAAATTCTCAATATTTTTTTTTAAATGAATGAACATACTGTACTGTATTCAATTATTAAAAAACTGCAATCTATTAAGACAAATAATTTTGGAATTGTTTCAAATATGTGTCAACTTTTAGTCAATGCTTTTCAGATGAAAGTTTAAAGCAAAACTGCTAGAAATAATCAGCAGCTTAGAGGGAATCCGGAAAAAGAATTACTCATATTAAAAAATTCTGATTGTTGGTTTTTGAATGTGACAAAGAAGGTCTACTTTTGATTTCCAAAATGGATTTAGATGCAATGAACTTTTTCACCTGAACTCTTTTAATGAATGAAATAATCACAGCCTACAATTCTTCAGCAAGTGACTTTAAGAAAAATAACTGTTGATACTAACATTGATATTTTAATGAAGCTTTTTGACTTGAATGCCAGTGATCAGAATATCTGCAAAAAGAGTCCCCTCCCCTTCTTCTTTGGAACAAAGAATTAAAACGGATTTAACAGATGCAATGTAGCAAAATAAACTGAATGCCATTACATTTCTTTGCATTAAAGAAAATTTAATTATATTGACATAAACAAAAGTGCAGTATAAAACAAAGTAAAAAATTCAATGGATATTTTTTATGGATGTTAAAGGTATGTTATTTATTACGTAGCATAGTTTTGAATTAATACTTGTAATATTACATGCTTTAAATATTATAAAGTACTTAGATGTTTCAAAAATACTTTATTATATCATAATTCGAAGATTATAAGCCAACTTTTTGTATGGTCACAGAAATGATTAATTTCAATCCCGTGAACAGCAAATCCCAGTTCATTCAAGAAAGTAATACAAGAATAAAAAAATTTTAAAAATTGAATGTAATAATATATACCTTTATGTTTTCTTTTTTATAATAAAAGCTGAAATAAAATATTACATTTTGACTAATCATCTTACATCAATTATAATGAAATTACAATAATATTGCACTTTATTTAACAATATAATGATCTAAAACTAAGAAATATATTTTTTAACACTGCCTTCCTTTCAGTTTTAACATGTAGACAAAAAGAACCAAAAAATTTTAATTATAATTTTAAAAAGTCAATAACTAAACAAGAAATTACAAGAAAGTGTACACAATAAAACTATTTGAACACTGACAACAGTAAAAAAGCTAAAACACAAATATTAAGATTCCTTTAATCTTTGTCATTATCACTAAGCAAAACAAAACAAAACAAAAAATATTCAAATTCCTACTAAGATTCCTATTCAATTCCTGTTTTAAGATTCTTGGATATAATAAATAGTTGGAAGTGCTTTTCCAGTTACATGAGTTATCTCCCACACTTGTGTTGATATTTCAGGTTCACTTTCCTCAGATATACCTGGGGAACTGTATTCTGCTATATCATCACCAATAAATTCCTCAGGTTCAATATGTATAGCATCCGGATCAGAATCGGTTTCTGAATCTTCACTAACAATGTATCGCACACCCACAGCAAGAGGCCTGCGCCACGGCTTATGTTCAGGTCGAGCAACTTTTCGTTTTTTCACGGGCATTGAGGCAGAAAATTGGGTTTCACATTCATTCATCGTTCTTTTAACAGTTTCTGGGATAGTAAATTCAAAAGAAACAGGTTCTCGAAGGAATTTGTGGAATTTACTCATATCAGCTCTGTCTGATATATCTGTGCCAAACAAACCCTTGGCATGCCTGGAAACAATAGGAACTATGGAACGGGGTCGAACTAGTTTCACAAACTCTTTTATTTCATAGTAGGAGGAATGATTAGAATAAGGTATGACATGAATATCATTACATTTTGAAAATGGTTTAAATTTAAATCCACAAAATCTAGCTGTGGCTAAAATGGCATGTGTTTTCATTTCATTGTTCCACTTTACAATGTTTTTTCCATTAATCTGATTTGTAGGAACAACGAAAATTTTTGTATTTGATTTATCAGTTGTTACTATATCTGACATTTCTAAAATATCCATAATATTCTTCCTACTTGGATACACATTTATTTTGCATTGCCTCTCTTTAGCAATTCTTTGAAGTAATTCTTCTTTACCTAAATTATCAAGACCCAGATATACTCTTTCACTTTGAACCAAACAAACACTAAGCTGGGACAAAACATTTTCGATGGCATCATCTCGAGTTGGAAATATACAGCTTGGAGAACAGTAAGTATTGTCCAAATATAATACATCTATAGGAGGCAATTCAAAGCCATCTAGTAAGTTAGGCCTAAACCTAAAATCCCCCGTATAAAGAATATCACCAAAGTAGCCACTCAACAAGAACATTACTGAACCTGGACAGTGATTAGCATCAAAAAGAGTCACAGTGATCATTTCTTGCCCTTCTTGGTCTATAGGAATAAGATGATCTTCTCCAATTTCCAAACTTCTCACTAGGTCAGGATTTATCTGTAAAAGTGTACAATAATCAGTTAGATTAAAAAATAAAAGAAAGGGAGAGAGATTAAAATAATGTCAAATAGAAATGCAATTTTCATAAAGAAATGGAAGAAATATGTTTTAAAAGTATCTATTAATTCATTCTATTTATTTTATTAAAAAAAAACTTTATGGTTATAGGAAAAAATTGCTCATAGTTAAATGCCACAAATTAATTCTTTTTTTTTTTTAAATAATAGAAATGAAACATAAATGAAAACTTAAAAATTATTTTATAATTTCTTTATTTGAATGAATTAATAGATACCCTCCAATTCCATTCTTTCTTTTATTTTCTAGTTTTGAAATGATTTCATTTGAGAAAAATACAATTTGAAATGATTTCATTTGAGAAAAATACATTTTAAAAATTTAATCCATCTGCAAAGAGGAATTAAAATAAAATATGCACATAATAATATTATCACAGTTTACAGCTCTAAAGTTGAAATTAAATGATTTTTATATATTATAGTTTATTAAAGAAAGCAATAACGAATCTATAAACATCATAAGTATTTTATGGAGTCTTAAATGAATCAAAACAAAAGAATATTCACAAAACTAAAGAGAATTAGAACACTAGGAGAAATTAATTAGATAATAAAAGAAACAAAAAAGTTAAGAGGATGAAGCATAAAGAAATGCATTACAAACAATCCGTTTTATATGACTAGTTATAAACAACTAAATTTTTTACAAAAATGTAAGAAATAGTTTTAAAAAATACTACTATTTTAACCCGTTTTTTTTTTTTTTTTTTTTTTTTTTTTTCAATTTTCATACAAAAATTCAGCTTTTTTTTTTCTCTTTATTTATTACAGATGATTAGTCAAATTTTATCTTAAAAATTAAGCAGTTTATAAGCACCTTTATGGAAAAAATTAAGGACCAACATTAAGATAATAGTTATAATTATGGAACTAAGGTACATTGAAATACACAAAAATGACCAAAAATTTTTTTAAATTTAAATTTTTTTAAATTTTAAATTAAAAAAAATACAAACATAAAATACCACCCATAACTACTACATATTTTTCATAAACACTAAAGCTAAGTTACTTAAAATGTTTTTCTGAAAGTTTCTTATCATTTTATTCCACATCTGAAATACTTTATTTACGTGACAGTCTGTATAAAAAAGTAAAAAATATTACATTCAAACTTCATTAAAATTTCAATTTCTTAATAGAAAAAAAGGTAAGGTTAAAAGGTAAACAAATCTGTGATTTAAAAAAAAAACATGTAAAATTTGAATATAATATCATTTATTATTTTATCAGCATTTAGTCAACTATCATGTAAAGCACTCTGGTGGAATCCACTCAATAAACATTAAAACAGAATTGAGAATATCAGCTCTCCATTCAAAATATCACCTCACATATTTTCAGAGGAACAAAAAACTAAAGAAGTTGCTACCAATAATATAAAGAAAAGACAGAATCTGATTCTTCAGTCTTTTTCTGGAAAAAAAGAAGTCTCTTTTAGAAAAGGAAATCGCTGAAATTGAATGCAATACTTGCCCAACAAAGCTGACAACCAAAGACTTTGTACTGCTAAAAAAAAAAAAAAAAATCTAATGAGTTATGAATAATTATTAATGAGAAAACTGAACAGTTGAGAGAGTTAGTGAAACTTCTAACTTTATGCCTCAAAACTTTTATTAATGCTGAATCCTCTTTAAATAGATGCAAGCAATTTTCAAAACACCCCAGAGTTTTGACTTTAAAAAAAGATTTAAAAAAAAGAAAAGAAAAGAAACCATGAACTGATCTCATTTTTCTGAATATTAAAATTCTTGAAATCAAGCAATTATGGGTTGACTACATTTTCCAAGAAATCTATATATCTATTAGAAAAGCATCACAATCATCTTCATCAATTTGTCTTTTCTGATGTAAGTACAAAAGAACTCATTTCATTTTATTTTCACACTTACAAGTTTTCTCTATCGTGTATAGTGGGTCAATCATTATGCATTCCAACACTTTTAAAACAAAATTCTGACAGCTATGCTTGAAAAGTGTATAATTTTTATCAGTTATTATTTTTTTTCTCCAGAATGTAATTTTCCAATAATTTATCTCATGTTATACCTGCAATCCTATTCTGCACTCTGTCAATTGTAGAATAGGATTCATTATCAGAAAATTTAAATTTACATAAGCTGTTTACTAAAGAAATTTCAGCTAAGATTTTTTTTTTTTTAAATGCAAGCACTATTTTATTAATTTATAAATATCTGATGCATAAAAAGGCAACAGTAGGACATCACTCTGATACATTTCAAGAAATGTCTTAATACGTTCTGCAACACATGCAAAAGAAAGGAACTTCTCACATATTAATTTACCTCTGGTAGCTTGAGAAACAATGAAAAATGATTTAAGGTAATGTTAAGAAGTTTACCACTTTCAACTAGTTTCACATAATTTATAACATCTTGTCAGATTTCAAATGCACATTTTTCTAACCATCTATGAATGCAGAACTTAAGAGGCAATTTATTAAGCTTAGAAGATTCTAAAAAATCTTTTCTTCCAGCAGGAGAATCTTTAAACGTATTAAACAGTGCCAACAAAATCGAAGATGGTTCCCATTCACCACAAGATTCAACTATTCAAAATGCATTATTCACTGTGTAATTCACATGTACCAATATTAACACACTCAATGCTATATTCTTTAAGTCCTGATAAAGAAATTCATGAAATTTTAAATTTACTGCTGGGCCACCCATGCTGATTTGTAACAATTTCTTTAGATCCATCCAACTTTGTAACTGCTCCTTGAAATGCTGTAAAGATATCAGAAGCTGTGGAATGCCCTATAAATAGAAATGAAATGTATCTTGTTTGAACTTTATCTTCAGCTAAACCTTATGTGTAAATAAAGCTGAATTTGCTGATTTGTTCTATTTGGAGTTTCTTCAAACAGTGAAATGTGACAGTTTCTTAAACTCTTCATATATTATATTCTGAAAGTATGGAGACAAGTCAAAATGACATAAATAGACTACTTTCCTTCTGCTGATAGAATATTTATATGTGATTGCACTATCAATGAACATCATGCAGACAATTTTACAAATATCATTGTTTGATTTATACAAATAGTGGCCAGTTAACACTTTCATGCACTACAAAATTTCTGCATCAAAAACAATTTTTTTTTTTAATTTTGCAGCAGAATCTGTTATAGTCATGGAATTAGAAGTAGAAGATACATTTAAAGAATTTATAATGACTGTTACAGCAGAAACAACATTCTGTGCATTCTTATACGAGTAATGTTTAGAATGCTACAAGATATAAATAAAAACAAATAAATAACCTTAAACACGTAATTATAAGAAATTCATAAAAAAATACACTTTTAAATCATTATAAATTATTATTAATTTATAAATTAGCAGAGCAATCTTGCTTTTACTACTTTTCACAACTTTTAATTTATCTTCAAATTTGCTGAAAGAAGAGTGGAATAAACAATTATATAAGTGTGTGTGTGTAATGATATTTTAAAATTTAATTTAATCCTAATTAATTTCAAAAGTTTTATCTAAATTCAACCCATATTAACTTCGTTCTAAAATATTTCCTGATCCATTTCCACCTTTTTTATTTAATTAATGCAACAGAAGCTCTGTAAAATTGCTGAGATCGACAAGTGCCCACACTCCGAGTGAAGGGATAAAAATTCGTCAATCTAACAAATTCTTTTAAAAGATCCCTATAACTCCCTTATCTAAATCGCCATGTGTAATGAAATCCCTATCAAAATCTCTCAGTATATAATCATGGGGATAAAGATTTCATTAGCTCTTTTCTCTTTTCGCTCTTGTGTCGTTCTGTGTTGATGTGTCTTGCCACTTCTGTTTGTACATAAATTATGCCTCCTGGATTGGAATAAAAGCGAAGTTTGAAATTTGAAAGTATCTTCTCTCTCTTTTGGCCTCTGCTTAAAAAATTATGTGTTACATATATATATGATGATATCTTTTAATTTAATTTAAATCCTAATGAATTTTTTTATTTTTTTATCTTAAATTAATCCGTGTTACTTCATTCTAAATTTTTTTTATTGCTTCCTAATCCACATTCTATTTAATTATTGTCAGCACATGTTGATACATTCTCTCTCTCTCTCTCTCTCTATATATATATATATATATATAACATGTGCTGGATGCATGTATATATATATATATATATATACACATAAACATATTTTAGCAGAAAAAAGAAATGAGCCTGAAATTTAACTTCGTTTTATTTTACCACAGAAGGTATGATATGCACAATGAAGAAGTGATGATCAAAAGATGTCCATTTGCCAATGCAATGGCAAATTGGCAGAAATTTTTCCCTTCAGTTATTTTACAATGAGATTTTGATAGGGATTTCCTTGACACATGTAGACTTAGGAAAGGTATCTTTAAAAGAATGTTGTAAGCATTAAGGATTTTTTCCTTATGAGTGTGGAAAATGCAAAAGTCATCCTTTTTGTAGAAGGTGTATTAGAATTTATTGAAAAAAGCAGTGTGAACTAAATCAGGAAATAAGATAACATCTTAAAACGAAGTTAACACTGGTTAATTTAAGATAAAAATTAGGAATTTAAGATTTAAATTAGATTTAAAAATATCATTACATATAGTCTATATATACAGAAAAAAAAGCTTGATTCTTTTTTTTTTTTTTTTTTAGCTTCTTATAACAAAGCTCATTACACACTTAAAATATTAATAAAATGATTTTCAAAGATAAGACATCATGAAATTATTAGCTTAAATCTAATAAGGTTTATTTGGATTTAATTCCAGTATCCTTAAAATATTCATAAAGCATCAAGCCATAAAAAAATTATATTTTGATATCTTTATCTTTGCTCACCAAGATTTTGCTCTGCATGGTGTCTCAAAAAGTAAGGTATCTTATTTCATCATTTATTTCCTTAAATACTGAGGCCACTTTTTACTTTTTATTAAATTTCTTTAAATAAAGTAGGCAAATATATATATAAAAAAATGCTTTGGTTTCTGTAGATGTTGATAATAAGTAACAAACATTAAATTTTCATAGAGAAAAAAGTCCAATAAGTAAAATATTTTCTTAAATACATCTATACACACATAAAGTTTTATGCATCCATCTTCAAAGCATGCATATAATTATTTCCAAATTTAGAGGGTCTTGTCATAAATTTTGATGGTGACATTTGTTTCAGAAAAGCAAATTTATTCAAACTGAAATATGAAATGAAACTTAATTGCAACTTTCTTCCAAGTCATCTTGTAATGAAAGGCAAATGCACACATCCCACTTCAGAAGCATGGACAGCTTTCTTCTTAGAGAAGAAAATTAGGGAATTTTCTTAAATATATGTGATCAGCTTCCAAAACACCTTGTAAGCTCATTGCTACCTTTCACCACTTTCTGTGAAACTGAAATTTTTCCACACAAAACTCGATTTATATTATGCATATATATATATATATATATATATATATATATATATATATATATATATATATATATATATATATATATATATATATATATATATATATAAAGCAAAGTAGCATCAAATCTATAGAAATGATATATTATGAATCTGAGGAAGATTTTAACTTCTTGAACAGAATCCATAAGAAAAACTCAACAGTTTTTAAACTAAAATTATGACACAGAAAATGTATAAATAAAATAAAATCTTACCCTTCATATGTGCTTTTACAACTGCTTCTCCCATATTAAAAATGTCAAATTCTTTGCAGCACCATGAGCATCTTACTTTATATTTATTTTTGGAAGCCTTCAACCATTTAGTATATTCAATTTTGAAAGTCCACAGAATTCAACACAGATTTTGCCCAGCATTTTGTTAAAATATACAACTTTTGCACAAAAATTACATGCAGTAAAAATATTTAAATAATTTATATATGAAAATATAATAAGTATTCTGCAAAGAAGTAACCACAGAACAAAAGTGCAATAATGAGTTTTAATCACAGCAAAAAAAACTTTATATATTTCTGGACAAAGCATGAAATTATCCCTGAAAAGAAACATTTTTTCTTTTGTTTACTAACACGAGCAATAGAGCATAAAAAAAGTTAAGTCAATGAAAAAGATACAATTTCTCCATGCACATATGCATGTATATAGTATATTGTCATATGCGAAGCATTTTTCAACTTTTGGACTCCTTAATGCAAATGAAGCAATAACTCTCATCACTTCATTGCAGGCAGCACTTTTCATTGAAGTATGAGAGAAACCAAAGAAAATTTATTCTTCTATTAGAGAAAATCTAGCTTCTGAAAAATCTGATTTTTTTTTTTTTTTCATAAATAAAAGTAAGCACTTTTAAGGCCCTTATATAAGGACCCTAAAAATAAGCAATTCTTAAGTACTTTTCATTATACTACATATTCTGCATTATGTATTTTTAATTAGTGCAACAAGATATAATAGATATTTTACTGAAATTTATGTATTTTTAAATATTTTTATAACAATAAATATAAATAAATTAATTCCTTAGTATTTTTTAGTTAAGAAAGAACACAAAAATTAGTTTTGAATTTTAACAATCAAAAATTAGATATTTATCTGTATAGAAGAAATATAAAAGAAAAGAATGAAAAGAAATAAAGTATTAAAAATACACAAAAATTGCAGTTCAAATCAGAAACACGGTCCTAAAAGAATAAATTTACAAGATCAAATTCATATATTTTCCATTTAATTGCAAAAGAAGTTGAATTACTAAACACATGAGTGGATAGGTGTCTGTATGCTCAGTCAAAAGAGGTGCAGCATAAAACTTGGGCTTTCTCTTAACATTATGAATGGCACCAAAGAGCCATAAAACACATTATCAGTTTATTCAGAATAAATAAAAAATATTCCATTTATAAATGTTATGGAATTTATCATAAATTGTCAGACATAAATCAGCAAGTGATAATTATTTATAGAAATTTTCAATAATTGTACTAACCAAGATAACAAGGCAAGCAGTTAAGGCATTATTAATTAAATCTTCTGTAATTTGAATTAGTAGTATTAATTTAAAAGATCAATTTTAGCATACATAACAGGGTTTTGAGGAACATTTAGATTACTGACAAAGATATAAGGAAAAACTAAAGTTTTTGTGTTTAAAAGTTAATTAATATTAAGTTTCAAGGTTAGTACATCTTGGTAAAACTTAAATTTGTAAAGTTAAAAAAAAAGTATTTAATACAATTCTTTTCTTTCTTTTTTTGATTAAGACAGAAAATTCTGCAAAACTAATTAAGAATCTGAAATGAATTTAGCTACAGAAACATTTTTTATAAATATATACTTAATCTCTTTTAATTTCTTGTCAAAGTTTTATTTGACTTAAATATTATAAACCTATTTATCAAATAATAAATACTTACTTTAAGATTACGGATGAGGAATTTCGCAGTAATTGGTGAAGTATAAATAGGATACTTCCAAGAACTATTAAGGCCCACAATGTGATCAGCATGGAAATGGGACAGGAAAAATATTCGAGTTTGAGGATAACTTTTGATATTCCACATATCAATGGCTATAGGAGTACCAGGAATTGCATGCCCATTTCCCAACATGCTAAAAAATTTTTTTTTGTAAATACAGGAAAATAAAATTGATAATTAAATTTAAATATTTTTTTTTTATTTAGAAATAAAATCAAGCAAAGATAAAAGTATTTTTAAAAGTTAACAATATTTATTAATATATAAAATTATAGAAAATGAAGAATTTCATAGATTTTTCTTCTATAAAATATAAAAAAAAAACTATATCAATTTAACTGACTTTATTACACCCAACAGCTATCCTAACTGAATAAGCTATGAGTAACAAAGCCACTTTCCAGTTGGTAGAATTCCAGTGGTCATGCTACTACATTCGTGGTTAAAATTTCTTCTGTTACAAAACTGCTCAGCTAATAGAATTGAACCAGAAACAGAAAATATTCAGATATGTTCAGAAAATCTGCAAATATTAAGTTGTTAAATAATTAACCAAATGAAAATTTAAAATTAGTGTAAAATCATTTGACTCTATTTAATCTATATTTGTTCTATCTATGCAACAATTACTTTGTATATAATAATATGAAATGTGTAGCTATATAATCACGTTCTCAAATTCTGCTATTCAAATCTGCATTTTATTCTTTCAATAAGATCCTGATACATAACTTTAGATCTTAAGTTGTACAAAATGAGCTTCTAAAATAAAGGGAAAATAAATACCTAATATTAAAAGAAATCAATCAATCCTTTACTAATTACATTTCTAATTTTTGAAAGCATACTCATTATTATTTGCAACATATCAAATCCATATTTCATATGCATGGTTCACCTGAAATAGTTTTGAGAAAAATGCTCTAAATGAGATGTTGCACTAAAGGGAAACATTATTGTTTCGAATTCAAAGTTTTTGAAAATTTTAAAAATATGTGGAAAAGAAATGACATATTCAAAATAATAATAATGAAAAAAAAAATCAGCCTTAAAAGCAGACACATGAAAGAAAAAAGGCAATTATAAAAAAAGGCGTGGAAGCTATTAATTTTCATTTCATAAATTTAATTCAGTGTTTTTGTACCTAAGACAAAATATTTAATTTCACACATTAAATTTAATCATTATTTTATCTCCAGTTCAAAGCTTGCTATTTTTAAATCAAACGTTTTAAAATTTACATGTAATAAATCTGAGTAACTTGAATATTGTTTTGGTTGGAAAAGACAAAAAGGGCCATCATCCCTCTTTACTAGTAATATTTACAATCTACTTAGACATAAAATTCTAAAAAACTGTAGTTTTAAACTAATTTATAATACTCAAAATTTAAAGTTAAGAAAAGTCACTACATTATTATCAAAAAGGTATAAAATTTGCATGAAATGTATAACATTAAAATCGGGAGGGATGTTTACGATGATTTTCTTACATTGACTTTCCTACAAAGCAGGAGCAGGATCAAAAACTAATGCATCAAATTTACATATACCGCCAAACCAGTAATGATAAAAAGAAATTAAACCAAAAGATCTTGGAGCGTTTATAAACGAAACTCGCTCGTTTATTCAATTGGATAATATTTCGCGCATGCGTATATGTCACAGTCGCTAGCGGAAAACGTTTGTTGAAGAATTGGAATACTGTGCAGACCTCTTTTTGGTGTACTCTGCATCGGGTTGTCATGGCAATATGTGTAAGCGATTGGTATGAAAAATCTTCCAGGAAGAAAGTCGTAATTTAAGGAACAAAGCATATTTTAAATATTGTAAGTATATTTTATTTTTGTTAAAAGCATGTTGTTTTAACTCAATATGTTATGTGATATGTTTTATTTCCACTTTAATGTTATGGGGTACAAGTAAGTTACGATGCCATGAAAATTAAGTTGTATTTATTTCAACAACCATTCACTGGTGTAATTTATTACATTTTACAATCTTCTCAGCATTAATGAGCAGAGGCTTTGGAATATACTTACCTCAATCGTGGGTAAAAGAGTTATAATATTGTACCTGTGAGCAAAGAAATATTGTAAAAGTTTAACATACTATATATAACACTGCTTTTATTTCTAATAGATTACTAGCCGCCTTTGGCTACCAGGTTGTTCACTGGAATTAATGGTTGATCGAAATTTCATTTAAATATTTAGAATAAATTGGTTTCAATAGCTTGTTTAGCAAAATATTTTTGATAGACATATATAATCCATATATCAGTAGCACTACAAAGCTGCACAGCATTTTGGAAATATTGTGAACACTGTGAAATACTGAATTCAATGCCACTGTGAAATACTGAATCAATAATATTTTATAACACATAACAATATTTATAAGGTATTGAAATTTTAAAAGCATTGTTACAGTACAATTCTTGCACAAAAGATATTGGTTTTAGTTTAATAATTCATTTAATTAGAGATTAATATCGATCAGTAAAAAAAAAGCTATATATTTTATACATTTCAATATTGTAAAAAATACTGCGTACCATCCTATTTTCTAAATTTGACACTATTATGCTATATAATGTGCTACTTGGGTACTATTTCATAAGCTTTACATAGTTTTGCTCTGGTACAATGCATTTATACTTTTTTTTTCTCTTTTATATCTTTATACAATTAATAATATCACAGGAAAGAAGAGTAGTGCTTAAGAAAGGCGGCACTAAACGGCACGTTCATGATTCTTATTGTAAGAAAAACAAAATTTCACAATTTTTTTAAAAAGCATTTTGAACTAAACCGATCCACCGCGGAAAAAAAATTTACCGAAAAATTGTATCTTTATATCCCACGATGGAAAGAAAAGCCAGGATGATGTGTTAATAGCAACAATGAAAGCCATTTGAGTTTCATTTAAACAACGAAATAAGCCTAAAATATTTTTAAAAATTAATTAAAAATCGACAAAAAATTTATAGCAATTAAACTTTTATTTTGAAAAGATAATATTTGAAATTATAAAATGACGCAAAAATCATTTTTGTATTCATATATTTTTTGCATTTATGGTGAAAAAACATTAAAATTTCGTTTTTTAAAATTAATTAACATTTTAAAGGAAATCGCTCCTACATTTACTCAACATTCCTGCACTTAAAAGTATGGCGGCGAGTTTTGTAGTTTCAAGTTAAAATGGTTTGGCCTACGGTTGTATCTTTATTATAAATGAGATTAAATATTATCAGTCAAAATTCCTTTGCTTAAAATTCGAGATCGAAATATTTCACCAAAAATCTGTTTTTCTGTTATGGAATTATGGAAAGCTATGAAATATTGTTGCCAAATAATACCAGGTTTAATTAAAGCTCTGCATTTTTTCCCTAATAAACGGGTTTTACTTCGGAAAAAATTTAACGGATTTTTTTCCCTATACAGAGATTTTATATTTATGTCATTTTGCATAATATATCAAAAATCCTCAAAGTTCTGATGTACTCGTCCCCATTTTGAGGAAAGGTTACGAAAATTGTATTTTAGAAATCTGGAATAGGTTAGGGATGACGAATATTTTAAGAGCGGTTATTACGCAACCAATATCAAAAAGTCACAAATACTAGACATCAATACTTTTCAAAGAGGGGTGTGATTGAAATCCTTGACATGATCTTACTGGTGATATTTCGATTACAGATCACGATAGAAAGTAACAATCAATACGATCTGTCCAATGGAAAGTCTCAAACAAGAATTCAATCATGCATAGGGAAAGTCCCTTGCACATTGACGCATGTTCCTGGTACAGATCTCTCACAAATAGTTGTGCCGGGCGCCGGAACCTATTGATCACATGCAGAGAGTTTCCCATTTCACAAAGAGTCATAGTCCGAGCTCTTCCGATCTTATCGCAAGATAATGATTATTGCTTTAAGCAATGCGCGGCTTGTCTCACTGTACGAAAACAAGATTTCTTTCGCACTCAAGTCACCACAGAAAAATATTTTCTTGTTTTTTTTAAAAACAATTTTCTGCAGATATTCAATGCTCCAAACAAATTTCATATGCAATATCCTTAAATGGATATAAACACCATAATTACTATTTTTCCATGATTGGAACGATTTAATATTAGCATAATTAAATTTTCTGGGCCTAGTTAGCATGAGAATTCTGCTGCTTTGAATGATTACCCAATTCTTTTAAAAACAATATTTACAGTTTATTTTTTTCTTTTAAAATTAAAAAGGATATTTTAAATAAATTGCTAATGATAAATTTCTCTTTATGGATTTAAAAAAACGATGGATGATGCACAGAAATTCATCCAAATGTAATCATTTTTTGTAAATGTATAACAGAAAATCTAAATGCTGGCATAACGTATATATCAATACTTTTGTTATATACGTCATGCCAGCATTTAGATTTTCCGAAAGGGGGGTTCTAGAAGTATATATAAGATAACATTACATATCATCAATATTATAGTTGGCAAAAAAAAAAAAAAAAATGCTTCGTTTATTGAAATTTCCGGAATTTAACGGGAAAAAATTATAAAGTTCGCATTTAAAATATTTATTTATTCCTTTTGTAAAAAACTGATTTTTTTAAAGTATTTTTAATTTAAATGAAGCTAAATAAATTACCAATTTAACATAACATTTCTTCTACCCCCTCCCCCCCTTCTACAAAGTGTTCTAGAAGTATATATAAGATAACCGAAATCATTAGACTAGAAAATATAATCTCATAAATGTACAAAAGAAGTTATTTCAAGAAAATGCCAGTAATGCTTGCTGTGTCTCAATCATTCTAATATAAAGATTTTTTAAAAAAAATAATCTAATCGCAATTTCTGAAAATGAAGGAAGAAAAATTGCTGAAAAAGAGTTGCAACCAGCCTTTTGATTGTCAGTCATGTGTATTCTAGATTGTATGTCTATACACTATTTTTATTGAAATTGTATTTTATTTTTCACAGAAAGTTTTAATAAAAGAAACGCACGTAAATTATATTAAAAAATCGTAGAACTTCGTAAATCGTAATCGTAAAATCGAAACTGTAAATCGTAATCGAAAAATCGTAAAACTCCATTAATTATAAAATATTGATTATCAAAACTAAAATACCTTCAAATTAACATTCTTATATATTAAAATAAATTCTGCATTTTTTAAAAAAAATGTATATCATAAAATTTTTAGCCATGTTTCGTAGAAAACGCTTAAAAAAAATCGGTATCTTGTAGGACATAGCTAAATAAAGTGTTTTTGTACCGCAATTCTATATACTCTTAGGAATTAAAAAAAAAAAAAAAAATAACAGTAAAATTAATACATTATTTCGCTAATATAAATATTATAACCATAAAGGTTTTAAAAGATTGTGATTTATAGATTATTATTGATTATTGTGATTGTGATTTATAGATTATTATGTGATTATTATTTTTATTAAAAAAAAAAAAGAAAAAAGAAAAAAAGAAAATGTTTTTGCGTAATTTTTTTTTTTCTGATTCAAACCTAATTTTATAGCCGCATTCCTAAAAATGACACTATCAATGGTTTTTCTTTTTCATTAAGAGTGTAAAAATCTAGTTGAGCCTATAAGATTCTCTTATATGCTTGGCGTAGCACATAAAATTACCCTAATTTAATATATAAATTAAACAATTAAGTATTTCCTAAATTTTGTCCTTTATATAAGAAGAAACTTTAAAAAAAATCCGATGAGTTAAAAACTTTGATATTGTCTATATTTATTGTTCCTATGCAGATTATTAAAAATTGAAAACTATTCAAACAAAAATAATAAATCATTCAACAATTTAATTTAACTTAACAATAGAAAAATATTGCTATCATTTTAAATATTGCTACTCCTCAAATATCCTATTTAGTCAGCGTCAATAAATAATTAATAAAAAACTTAATAAGAAAAAAAAAAGTTTTTTTTTTTTTTTTTTTTTTTTTTTTAAACAAACAAAAAAAAAAAAAAAAAAGCTAAAAATATTTTTTATATCTTAAGCACAAAATAATCGGATATTTGGTCGGCCTCTTGATGCTATCATAAAAGGCATAAATATCGAGTTACTTATTTATTTCTGGCAAATGTTTTATCTGATTGGCTGTATGTTTTCCAACGAGTTCAATCCTTTTGAGTTCCGACAGAATTAGGTGGCGAAACGGCATGTCAAGGATTGATAATTAATCCCATTCAAGAAATTTGGAATCTCACAGAGAACATCAGAAATCGCCTCAGACCAATGATATATGTTAAGGCGCTTTGTTGCAATTAAATTGACGCGTTTTATCATATTTGGTTCTGTTTATAAGTTTAAACAGATATACGAATTTTTAAGCATAAGAATTATTTCTGTTACTTCGTAAAATTCATAAAGAAATTCAAAATTAATTTGAAAAGAAGAAAAAAATTAAATTTCTTTTGTACAACAATGCAGGGGGAAAAGGCGCATTTGGTTTTGCATATTAATTAATAAAAATGTTGAGAGATTGAAAACAAAACAATGACTTTGAAAGTCTTTTATGATAAGATAGATTCATAAGATATTTGGAAATTATTTTATGCATATGGAATATTTTGAAATGTTAGATTCTAAACTTACAGCTGATAAAAATGTCTTAAAAATATTCCATAACGAAAATAATGTAATGATTAATAATGATTTAAAATGAGACAATTTCGTACCAATTTTGAAAAAACTGTATACCTGAAACATAATCTACATAATGTAAGCATATATTCTTTGAAAGCAGATGGAAGTTTCGAAGATAGTGAAGACACTTTGCATTTTTAAGATCGTTTTATTCTCTCCCGAGAAGTATGCATGATTTATTTACAAAAGGAGCGGACAAGGCATGTCCGCCACAGTGCGCTACAAGAGCAGAAGTGGGAAAGAAGAGAGAAATAAAATATCCCTCGTCTTATATAACATGAGATATTGATAGGGGAAATATTTTTTCATAGTGCTAATATATATATATTATAATCCGTATCAAAAATATTAATTTAAATATGACAACACTTTTGTTTGTGCACGCATGTATGTTTGTGTAATTCTTAGTTTTCTTATGTGTACAAACATTTCCGCATGAGATTATTTTGGAGAAGAACTGAAATTAATTTTTAAATTAAATGAATTTCACCTTGGGAGAATTGACGGCTTCGTAAATGACATGGAAAAAAAAACTTTTTAAAATCAATTTTCTTTAAAACATGCTATTTTTTCTACAAGAATTCAGATTTAAAACATGAAAGCATTAGGAAAATATTATTTCAAATGAAATTTCATCCCGATACTCCCCCCCCTCTGTTTTCCCAAGTGTGTTAAATATGAAACAACGCGTTCAAAATGCTTACTAATTGAAATTGGCACGTGAGTAAAAGATTTACGGAAAATCAGCAGATGTTTTGTACTTGGGAGGTCTGTTCTTTAGTCGCCCTGTTCTTTACCAACTTTTACGACTCGACTTCTGGGAAAAAATACTTTCTGAAAAAGAGGATCAATATCTTTAAATTAAATAGGCAATTACTAAACACACGTGGAGACTTGAATATTTTTTTTCTTCACCACTCTTTCTGACATTTGCAGTTTTATTTTGTTTTCGGCTTCTTACATTGTTAGAGTTTTGAATCCCTCCGGTGAAGAAAAGGGAAAAATTTGTTCGCCTAACCAGATGTATTCGAGACGCCGGCGCGGCGACGTGTACACTCTCTCTCTCGTGTTTGTGTTGTGATGTGCTTGTGTGATAGTTTAGAATGTCTGTGTCCATATATGTGTGAAAATAAAACCTATGAAAATTTCAACTCTTGCTTCGTCATTAATGGAGTTGTCATGCACTGACTAAACATCGTGGTGACCCGGACGTAATATGTTGAAATTTGGAATTTGGAATTTTTTGGCGAGCACGACAATTTGTAGGAAGCGCAGTGAGAACCAGAGGTGGGCACAGATTTTTTGAATGATTTAGTTTAAAACGGACATTAATAGATTAAGGGGAAAAGGGAAAGGATTACGTACTATCTTCACGAAAAATTTATAAAAATAAAAAATACCTTAAGTAAAGAAATTTCTAATGAATATACGAAAGAAACCAAACTTAATGAGCTTGTGAGTTTAAAAGCTCAGCTCACGAAAACATTGAAGGATTTAATGAGCGTGGATGATAGTATCCAATTAAATATGAACCTAAGCGAAATGGCAGACGAAATTGAGTTATGCGAAGATTACAAAGACAAAGCAATCGATCGAACATCTAAGCTAGACAGGCAAATAGAAAATTTGAGGGATATTCCACAAGTAAGGACAAACAGTATAGTTACGCATAACGCGGAAAATATTATCCTCTTAAGAAATCAAAGTGTTAATTTATCGAAATTAAGTATACAAACCTTTCAGGGCGATTGTAGTCAAATATAGATTTTTGGAATTCCGTCGAAGTTGCAATTCATAAAAATGATTCATTAACAAAAATGGAGAAATTTGCTTATCTAAAAACGTATCTTCGTGGAATTGCCTTAAATGCTGTATCGGGATTTTCATTAACTGAGCAAAATTATGGTGCGTCGATAGAGTTATTAAAAGAAAGATTTGGCCGAACAGATATAATCATATTTTCTCACATGCATAAACTTTTATTGATTGATCCAGTAAAAACTTACTCAAATGTAACAGGCTGAAGAAAAATGTATGATGCAATAGAAACTCAAATTAGATCGTTGCAGTCATTAAATGTAGCTACAGGTACTTATAGTAACCTATTGTGCCCTGTAATACTACAAAAGCTACCAGGAGAATTAAATTTAAATTATAATCGTCAACGTAAGGCAGGTGAATTATTTGATATCACTAATTTAGTAGAATTCATAGGAATTGAAGTAAAATGCAGGGAAGCTTCGTTATTACTGGCAAACCTCAACATTTCGAATGCAAAAGAATATTCATTTAGAAACAAAACTGATCAGGGTTACAAAAAAATAGATATTCTTCGCATACGAATGCCTTAACGACACACGCTGACTCATCTCACCATAAATATGAATCGAATCGTAAATTTAATTCAAAAAGAAACTATTATCCTTCTTCCAGTGACAGACTGAGTAATAAAAAAGGTATCTTTTGTACTGAAAAACACGCGAGTCATGATTGCTCACTTAGTATTAATGAAAAGAAAAAATCGTCAATGGCTAAAGGAAAATGCTTTATATGTTTTCAAAATAATATAAGAAAATTCTACAATGGTAATTATCATAATTGTAAGCTCTGTGGTTCTTTTTCGCATAATTCTTTAATTTGTGAAAGACTGCAATCCGAAACCGAAACTAAGAATACTTCCCCTCCAATCGAAGTAGAGACTTTTATCCCCAAAGAAAATAATACAGCTTCTACCATGATATCTTTCAGCACCGATTCAAATAAAAGAAAAAATAGGGTCCCTGGTTTGGTTTTATTACAAACATTTTCAGCTGCCGTGAACGGACGCACTTGCGTTATATGTTGGATTGCGGGGCCAATAAATTCTTTAATTTGAGGTGGTCGAGGAATTGGAATTGAAAACAGTGGGCAAGGAAGTTCTAGCTATTCACACTTTCGGAAGTAAAACCGCTGAGCGTCGTGTTTACGATTTAGTGGAGATTACGTTAAGGAATGTGCGACTCGGTGTGTTGAAATATAAGTGGTTGTTTTTGACTCGATTACTTCGGTGAAAATTCATACTCCATCGCAGTTTGTTAGAAACATACGTTGGAAAAGGGAATTGAATTAGCAGATGTTAGTACTTCTGAGAGGATTGATGTCTTGATTAGTTCGGATTATATTTCAGAGGTTTTAGGCGAAAGGAATATAAAGATTAGTAAAAGATTGATTGCAGCTGATCGTATTTTCGGATATTTACTACTGGGAAAGGAGATGGGAATTGATTGTTAAGAGATATCTGCTAACCATTTGATCGTCGAGGGTGAGGAATGGAGCTTTGATAGCGTAAAAGATTTGTAGTTATTAGAAACGATTGGGATAAATGCGGATAAAGAAGTGTCTCTATCAGATAAACAAAATACGACGTATAAAGACAAAAGATACGAAACTCCTTTGTTATGGAAGGAGGATAGGAAGGCATTAAACAGTAATTATGAAATTGCAAAACGCCTTTTATTTGGTTTAAACAAGATATTAGATAAAAACAAAGAATTATTTGTTGAATACGATGGCATCATTAAGGAACACTTAAGAGAAGTTATTATAGAGCGAGTAGATTTGAATTTAGACCAAAATATAAACGCAGGTTATTTTCTTCCACATCACGCTGTAGTGCGAGAACGGAAGAATAGTACAAAGGTTAGGATTGTCTTTGACGCATCATCAAAGGGAAAAGGTGCGTTATCGTTAAACGATTGTTTAGAAAGAGGACCGAACTTAAATCCTGATTTACTTGAAATCTTGTTACGGTTTAGTTTACACAAAATTGCATTTCGTGCTGATATCCAGCGCGCTTCTTTAGAAGTAGGGATCGCCGAGAAAGATAGGCAATTTCTGAAATTCTTATGGATAAAACGGGATGCTCCTAATTTCGGTTTCAGCTCTCACAATATTGGAACATTCCAGTATAAAAGAGTCACCTTTGGAGTGAAATGCAGCCCATTATTACTTGCCGCAGTTATTAAACTGCATTTAGAAAAATTCGAAAGTGAATATGAAGAAGCGTGTAAAATGTTGCGCTATTTGTACGTAGATGACCTAGCAGCTGGCACGTCAAGCGTTTCCGAAGCTATAAAATTGAACAAAGAGATGATTTACATTTTAAGTCAGGCCAGCATGAATCTTCGAAGATGGGCTATGAACTCCCCAATTCTAAATGAAGCTCGGGAACAAGCTTATGTTTACTGCCTTAAAACATCTGAAGAATTATGTGTGCCATTAAAAATTCTTGAACTCATTTGGGACAATATCAACGATAAATTTACCATAGACATTCGTCAAATTTCTAAGATGAAGGACAGTAATCTTTCAAAGCGATTGATTCTGAGCATCTGTGGGATGCTATTTGATCCATTGGGGATTATAACCCCTTTCACTGTCAGAATAAAATTGTTACTACGGAACACCTGGGAACGGGAGCTGAAATGGGATGAACCACTACCACCAGACATTTAAGAGATATTTCTGTCATGGCTGGATGAGGTAAAAACTATCCCTCTGATTTCTTTGCCTCGTCCTTACTTCCTTGATGCAGAGACTCCAATGGCTGAAATTCACATTTTCTTCGATGCAAGCCCAAAGGCTTATAGTTGTGTGGCCTACTTCAGGAAAGTGACCAACGGGAAGGTGAACTCCAGTTTCATAATGGCGAAATGCCGCCTAGCTCGACTGAAAAAATTGAATCTGCCCAAACTCGAAATCATGGGAGTCCTTGTTTCTGCCAGATTAGCAGAATTTTTAAAACGAGCATTTCCCTGGATTACATCTGACCACATCTTCTTCTGGTCGGGTTCGCAAATCAGCAATAATTGGATAAAAGGAGACCCTCTACGATGGAAGGAGTTTGTGAGAAATCGCGTACGGGAGATCCAGGAGAAAACCAATTGAGACCAGTGGAATTACTGCAGAGGAAAGACGAACCCCGCAGACAAGTTAACCCGAGGACTGTCTATCCGAGTGTTAGCGCAAGATGATGTTTAGTGGCATAGTCCAGACTGGTTGTTTAACCCAGATCTATGCCTTGACAACGCAGTGAACAGCGAATTCAACGAAGTTGAAGTAACAAACGAACTAAAGAAAGACTATGTTCCAGCGAGCAACATAGTAATGACTGTAATCGGAACTAATTGTGATGATTTTCTCGATAAACTTCTCAAAATCACAAATGACTATGCAAAACTGATTCGTATTATTTCGTATATTTTTAGATTTTCAGCTAATTACAGGTACCCTCAGTCAAGGACTGCAGGGCCCATTACGGCTGATGAAAGGATTCAGGCAGAAAACCAATTAATCCGACTGGTTCAAAATGGTAAGTTTAAGGAGGAAATCAGAGATCTGAAAAGAGGTAAGAATGTTTCAAAGAAAAGTAAACTGTCAACCTTAAATGTATTTTCGGACGAAAATGATATTTTAAGAGGGGGAGGCAGGTTAAAAAATTTCAAATGAAATGTTTATTCAAAATAACGTTCGGAAGCCTACGCCAGCTGTTGGATTGAAGTGGGACTGCCGGGATGTCAGTCTTTGAAGAGGAGAGAAATGTTACAAATCTGTAATTTTGCTATCCGGCACGAATAGTGCCATCCTGGAAAAACCGTTAAAATCTTTGTAAGATCTGTACTGTGCGTGCTGAGCTTGGTGACCATTTGGCGACTTGGCGATGAATTTGGCGAGTTTGGCGACTAAATGGATCATACTGGAAAGTTCGAGAAGTTTCACGATCCATCCAGTAATAACCGAGATACACCGAGGTACGCCCTGATTGATCTGAAGATTCTAGCCCCGCCTCCCGGAACTATAAAAGACGAGCACTCTGAAGCTGGGAGGAAGTGTGTGTATCGTCTGAAGTCGTGTGTGAGAGGAGTCGGAGACGCCGACAAGTAAAAGATTTTAGAGAATCAGACAGCAAGCAAGCAAGCTGCTGAACTATAGCGATTAAATGTGTTGCGATTGATTAGCGGTATTTGTAGGAGGAAAAATTACGTAGCATTTGGTGTCAGAAGTGGGGTTAGTTGGACTTTCCTGTGTATGCCTTGAAACAGAGGAATGAATGAAAAATTTGCAGAGCTACTTGCCATGATGGCAGAGTTGAAGAAAGGACAAGAGGAATTGAAAGCCGGATATGAAGAAATAAAGAATGAATTAAAGAAAGAAATTTTAGAAGATGAAGTTAATAAAATCGAAGACGTCCAAGTTATCACAGAAGAAATTGAAGGAAGCAGCGCGAGCCAAGCGGAAGAAAAGGCTGAAGATCGAGTGCAGACCGGTGTCACGGAAAAGGAGCTTAGCCATCCAGAGGATGAACCGAAGTTCAATAAGGAGAGGCACGAACAGGGAGATCATCAAATAACTGCAGAGCTGCGACAATCTTCTCCGAGTGAGTCCCCTGAAGTGGAATCGGAAGTACAGGCGTTTGGGGATGGAGAAGATGAACTCTCTTTGGACGGGTCTGTTATTGGCGACCAGTGCTCAATGACTATGGATGCAGGCGTTAAGGCGACCCTGCTTGGATTGGATTCATCCCAGAGGTTGACGGGACAACCTCTTAGTGTCTCCTTGCATTGTGATACGGAAGAAGACTACGTTGTTGGAATCGCTGATCCCTGTAGTCTCGGCCTCGACTTCCCTCGAGAATCCGGCCTTGCTGCGGATTTGCAGAAGAGTGTGATGTGAGAAGAAACCGACGGATCTTCTATGTATTCGGACAAATTACGTCGTCGCAGAAGAAACCTTCCAGCAAAGGCAGATGCGCTCTTCAGAGGATCCTGTACTGAGAGTTGTGGCCAGTTCTCGAGTGCCGAGAATGAACTGGAAATGAGCGGGATATTCCCGTGGAAGATCTGGCAATGAAGGCGAATCCCTGGCTTTCAAGTGGAAACAGGAAGGCACTATTGGACCACCCTGATATTCGGTTGGTTCGATGGAAGAAGTTCAAAGTAACCAACCGACCATCCTGGCTTGAGTTCGTTTCGGAGAGTCCTGTTGCGATACCATGTTCGGCTCCATGGGGCATCCAGCATTTTAAGGAGCGGAATCAAGTCTGGATGTACAATCCGAAACGACGAAGGGGTCCGAGTCAAAAGCATTGAGAAGGTTCGGATGAATCATTAGTCGCCGCCAAATTAGCGAATGATGTCATCTTCGAAAGTGCTGAAGTCGCCAAACGTATCAACATCATCACATCGTTCGGAAGCCTACGCCAGCTGTTGGATTGAAGTGGGACTGCCGGGACGTCAGTCTTTGAAGAGGAGAGCAATGTTACAAATCTGTAATTTTGCTATCCGGCACGAATAGTGCCATCCTGGAAAAACCGTTAAAATCTTTGTAAGATCTGTACTGTGCGTGCTGAGCTTGGTGACCATTTGGCGACTTGGCGATGAATTTGGCGAGTTTGGCGACTAAATGGATCATACTGGAAAGTTCGAGAAGTTTCACGATCCATCCAGTAATAACCGAGATACACCGAGGTACGCCCTGATTGATCTGAAGATTCTAGCCCCGCCTCCCGGAACTATAAAAGACGAGCACTCTGAAGCTGGGAGGAAGTGTGTGTATCGTCTGAAGTCGTGTGTGAGAGGAGTCGGAGACGCCGACAAGTAAAAGATTTTAGAGGATTAAACAGCAAGCAAGCTGCTGAACTAGCGGGTAAATGCGTTACGTTATTACGATTTATCGGTGGTATTTCTTGTAGAGAAAAATTTCGTAACAATATATGTATGAAAATAAAACCTATGAAAATTTCAACTCTTGCTTCGTCATTAATGGAATTGTCATGCACTGACTAAACATACATCTTTTCAAATTATTGTTTTAGATAAAAAATTTAATCAGAATAATTTTATTTTATAATTCCCCAAATATTAAATTGATAACTTTTTCAGCATCTCTTTTGAAAATCGCTGGCGAATATATTTGATTTACTAATCTTGAATGCGATTATTGTAGATTTAAATTTAAAATGTTTTTAAAATATTATTTATCTGACTTAATGTAAAAAAATAAAGATAAAATGCAAGATCGCTGGTCACTATACGAATTTATGCAAAAATGAAAGTTAATAATGCATTCTTAAAAAATGTGTTTAAATGACATTTATTTGCTTGGACACTTCATTCCAAGTAGTGATACAAAAAATATTATTAAACTTGTTTCTTATTGTATAATACATTTGTTATAATTTGAATTTTAATGCAGTTGTACATCGTATAAGATTCTTACTTAGTTATTATTTTATTGTAAAATCTCTTCTTTATGTTTATGTACACAAAAGAATATATACATTCATTTAATGGTAATGCAGCAGTAAATTAAACCCATAGAAAAATGATGAAAAAAGTTCAAACCCTAAGTACTTCTACGGTAAACTTAAAGAATAGTGTAGAAAAATAAGACTATTAAATGAAAAAAATTGAAAACTTTTACTACGGTAAAAATCTTATGTTTATGGAGAAGCAAACATAGTATTCGCAACATTTTAGTGAATACTATGATGAAATGTGGTATAATAAAAGTGCAGAGTAAATAAGTAAGACCTTGACACTGCTTTCGGGGAATCAGTCGATTTCAGTTTTATGTACGATATTAATGTGAAAGTCTGCAATAGGCAAAGATGTTGTAAGTGGAAAGGGAATAAAAAGAGTCACAGATTTCCTTCAACCTAAAACCGCAAAGGAACAACTTCCCGTATTGACATTACGCGGCTTAGCCGACACCTCTGTAAGAAAGGAAGGGTGTCTCGGCTAATCCTCGACCCTCCCGGGGAAGGAGAGGAAATGCCAGAAACACAAAAGATTCGTCTGTTGTGTACTGAGGAAATGCCCCATCCCCTTAACTGAAGTCATAAGGAGAAAAGCAGAAATTTGTGAATGGGTTAAAAAGTGAACGGACCGGTTATTCTTCGAATTATCGTATATTTGAATCGCATATCCCTGAAAGTGGGGCTATCATAGGACAGTGTTCATAAGTGTGAAGTCACCGCTCCACTTAACGATAACCGTTCCGCTCGACTTTCTGATATTCGTATTTCAAAATACGCTGTCCCATACGCTGATCATTTCTAATTGTCAGTAGCATGACTTTCTAAAGGCATACAATCTGTTCGCTCTGCAGGCACCATCTATTGGCAGAATATAGAACTAAAGTAAACATTTTAAAGAAATGACTTTTTTTAAATTCAACTTTCCAGAAAAGGCTTTACTTTAATAAATAAATAGTTTTAAAAAAATCAAAATTAAAAAGTAAACTGAAATAGATAAATTAATTCAATGAAAAATAGTAAAATAAGTATTAATTAAAATTAATAAATTTTGCTATTAATACTAATTAATAATTTTTAATTAATAAAATGATTGAAATAACCGATATTTGCGCAAATATTTAAAAATAACAATAGCAAAATTATTTGTTATTCAAAAAATCGTGGATTATGCACCTCTAGAATAGTTTAATGGTAGGAAATTTTAAAGCCGGAAAAAACTATTGTTAAAGTCTCATTGTTGTAATCCCTTCAGCAGGGGTATAATTTAACTTTCTCAAGTTTTCATCTATTAACAAGGGGAGGCCACAGGTTGGAAAATTGAGTTCGCAATGAGATTTAGAATAATGGTAAATGGTAATAAGCCCTTAGGATGTTCATTTATTAAAATATTAAAGTGCAAAAGCCAGCCAGTTTCGAAAAAAAAAAAAAATGGTCCTCGAACTTTCACTATAGCTCATACACTAATAATATTCGCTGTTGATGAGCAATGGGTGACATTTTTTATGGGCTCATCAAGAAACTCATATCTCTGTTAAATTTTGAAATTCTAGTTCTGCTCTAGTGATAGAAGACAGTGTCTCTCAGTCTATCTATTCTTAGGTATTGAAACGCGATTTCATAGGCGCAACAAGCTGGAAACGTGCAACTTAATTTGTGATTTGCGAATGTTGCTAATTTTGGATTCGATCCATTAAGGAGATGAGACTTAAAAAGTATACTGAATTGTCGTCTCTAAATAAATAACGTTTTTAATTTTTTTTTTTTTTTTTTACATGCTGATATTTGTAGGCCGTATTGTATTTACAACCTGCGTGATGAAGCATGTGAAAATCATTCACTGAAACAAAAGGGTAAAAATCAGTATTATAAAAAGCTGCTGTAAGAATGACTGAGCGATGGGCATTCTTTGTGTTCAACAACGGCTGATGCAATCAAGGCGAACAAATGTTCTATACAAGTATTCTATTCTATACGATTCAAACTATTCAATACAAATGAATAGAGCTTAGCACGTTATCGGGCTACGAGTTTTCGAACTGCAAATTCGAAATTGTGTTTTCGCATAAACGCAACCGGAAAGGGGAGAATATTGAATAGCTCTAAAAGATTCATTTCAGGGATATTTTGAAAATATTCTCTACCTAATCAACGAAATGTACGAATGAGTGCTCATCATTAAGGCCTTGAATACGTGAATCATAAGTGCCAGGTAATTTTTTTTTACTTTAGCTTTATTTAACTCACTAATTGGTCAGAAACGGAGCCGATTTTCGTAGATTTCTTGCTAACGATAACTGGTAAAACATAAAAATTGATTAAATATTCCTACAGTTAATCTGTCTCCAGTCAAATTTTATATTATCTGTGAGAAGAAAATATTAATTTTTTTAAAAAGAAAGTTTGATTCATATTAAATTAAAATCGCCTGATCTGAAAATAAATTTAATATTTAGCAAGTTTCTAATCACAATTAACGCGCGCTTATACATGCGCGTAAAAAATTCATTAGGCGCTTTATTTAGACAATAACTTGGCTGTACGCATCCTCTTTCAAAAGAGAAATGAATATTTTTGAAAATTAGAAAAATCAACCGGAACTTTTTTGAAAACAAGTATTAATATTTTTGCAGCAAAACATATATTGTTGCTTTTTGTTTATGCAAACCTTTATGACCAACAACCTTTTTTAGTGAATGTTAAGATTAAAGGTGTTGTTTTCCGACAATTTAAAAAAAATAAACAGCCATTTATTTCATTTTTACCCGCCCCCTCTTTTTGCAGTCAAAGTTCACTTCTTCATACTGAAAAAAAACTTGATGGAACTTATACTTTATGTCAGCCCTTATTGAAGTGATTAAAACCGCAGATATTTAGCCACATTTTTTTTTCGATTTAATATATCCCATCCCTAGTCTATGGCCATGTAGCTGAGACACAATTTTCTTTAACTCACTCAAACGTACAGCAGAATGTCGGGAACTTTTGAGACATTATATAAAGAGGCATGAATATAAAATCTCTGTTTAAAAAAAATTTTAATCTAAACTTTTTTCAAAGTCAAATATTAGAGTTACTGTACTATATATACACTTCTCAAAACAATTAGGGATATTGGGAATTAGGTAGGGAACAACCATATAATCGACAACTTTTTTTAACAAAAATGAAACAGCAGGAGTTAAAAAAATTATAACATTTATAAGGTTGAGGATATGCAAATTTTGTCCGTGAAGTAGAAAACTACGTGTTCTAGATAAATAGTGAAAAGCGACCGGCAGCATTCTTTTTGTAGAAGCAGTTTATAAACAATTGGCACTTATTAAATGATTTATAAGAGTGTATACGATGTCTCAGCGACACGACCTAATTGAATCAGTAGCCATGGCTCGTTTAAGGGGGGGGGGGGTCAAACACAACCTGTTGTAGCGGAAGTGTCAAGAGTTTCTCTAAATGATATTTTCAGACAATGGAATGGATTTTTGGAATCTTGAATTGGCCCCGAAAATCGAGACAAGGTCGTATAATAACACGAAATGAGGATTGGCATTTAATACTAAAGATCAGAGAAACTGAACGATGAATGTCACTTTATTGCAACAGCACTTTAAGAGGGCTGGCGGTTAAAGAGTTTCGATCAAACTGTAGGAAACAGACTTAGCCATGTGGGTTTGTGTACTCATGATTTGTGCTTCCTTGGTATGGGAATACTGTGCTGTCAGCAAAAGGTGAGCATAGGAACATCTCAGATGGGGATGGCAAGAGTGGAATAATGTGTTCTTCGTGGACTTCAGTGTTCGGTCTGATGAAAGGCGGACTGTCGTCTCGAGAGAACCTTGTGCTCGGAATAATCCTGAATTTGTGCAAGAAATTGTTCGATTTTGTGAAAGCGGAGTGATGCTCCGGGCCGATATTTCTATCAACGACCAACCTGCACATTATCAGGAATGAGACACTAACGGCTCAGCGATATAGGAATGAGACCCTTAGACCTATTCTGGTTGCTTACTCTGTAACAATCAGGGATGAATTCCTTCTCATGGGTAATAACGCCCTTACACATCGAGCTATTGGACAATCTCCTTTTCGATGAATAAATCGTTCGAAAGGATTGTTCAGCATATTCCCCCAAAAATTTTTGGGAGATTCTCGGGAGAAGGGTTGAAAATTTCTCATCAGCCCCAGAAATAATTCAGCAGCTTTAAACCTCTCTTCCACTGTAACCGTTGAAATACCCCGGAGCCTCGCTGACAACCCCAAGGATATTCGACCTCGCTTTCGATCATCCCTCACTGAAACTCATTTTTATCCGAGAAACACCTATACATCATAGATCAGTCGCCAAAACGTTTTCTCTTTCGCAGTTTACATTCAAAATCACAATAACTAATTATTTTGAGCAGTGCAGTTTTGTTGTTTTATAAGTGCCGTAACTAGGTATGTGCAGAGATTATATGTATGGTAGAGTATGTGTAGGGTATGTGTAGAGATGTATATGTATGTCGATTCTATGCAAGATAGAATCCTACCATATTATTTGTAGCATATGAAGGCGATGGAAGAAGCGCCATTTGATGTGTTGTGTATTTGCGATGAATTCTTTTTCTGAGCTCAAAAGAAGCGACGATTGACACCGCAGCAACCTCAATCATTTCCATTATTTGATTCTTCTCTTTTTGCGACAGATGATGCCGAAAAACTTCTGCAGTTAAAGATAAGTCGTTTGCTCTCCGCATCTTGTACATAGCACGAGGATTCTGTTCTGAGAGGTCATACAAATCTACTCTTTCCCTACCCGGTACTAATCATCCAGCAATTTGGGAATGCAGTCTCCGGTCATTTGGAATAATCTCGAAGTCGGTATTCACAGTTCTGAGACTCCTCGGAAAAGTTATAGAAACTAGCGGGCGAAATGAAGCATAAATGAAGTTTTGTATCATATAAAACTATCAACAAGTGAGTGTTCCGCTTAATCTAATTTATTAGCTAACAAAATTTTATACTCATATCTGTAAAATATGCTGTTAAAGAACAAGTTTACTGGCTTAAACTTTTTTTCTTACTTCAAACTTGAGCTTAAATGTGAATTTTAGACATTTACCTATACACTTCTAAATGTGTATTTAGACCCTAGGTTATGACAATGGGTTGTTAAATTGCCGAAATAGAAAAATTATAATACATTTAATGACTCTTATTAAACTTAAAAATGGTCATATAATGCATTAAATGATAAGTTGAAAAATTGTTTAAAATGAACACCACCGAAAGCAATATGCAAAATTGCATTCTTCTAATAATACTTGCAGACATGCGATCCAATTCATCAATTGCAACATTAGGCAGTCTTTTAGAATTCGTAGACAAAGATATGCTATTCTTAAAGGAAAAGTGCTATACACAGAATAATATAAGCGATTCCGTAAATGAAAGTCAAGAGGCATGCGATCTAGGAAGAAATTCAATAGGAATATTTCTTGACAGGCGGATTTTTAAACCATCCAACAGTCAAGAAAAACCTCATTTAACGTGAAAAGTACGAAAAAAAAAATCATTCGTTTCACCTAGTAGGAATATATCTGTCAACATTTAGCGCATTGCAGTACAAAACGGGAATGATGAGGCTGTCTTTTGAAGAATGGATTTCTATTGTAGCAGAAAAGAGCGCTTCAAAGGCTCCCGTTTTAATTAAAGCGGCATTCCAAATTATACTTCTGAAGAAAGAAGGGTGTGAGTTTATTTGAATCAGGGTCCAAATGTGAAACTGAAGACTGATTGTAGTTAATTATAGAATCCACGAATGCCGTGTAGATACCAATTATTACACTAAAGAAATCTCTGTACTGTCGTTTCTGGGATATTTTGTTATGAACTGACACTTCGTACAATAGCATAAGATTAAATTGAAAAATAAGCCAAAAATGTGAATTTCTTTATTGGTTGTTTAACGTTTCATCTTTCCAGAGGAAGTAACCATAAACAGCTTCTACGACTCGCCTCGATTGACATATGGAAAAATCTAAAAACTGGACCGCCTTAACAACATTGGCGGGAATTGAGTTTGAGTTTTAAGGGCCATCACCGGCCACGGCACAGCCCTTCCCCTAAAAAGAACATCTTCGTGAGGAAATAAGGATATTATAACTTGGGATCGTTGAACAATTTTATATATACGCCTTCATAGAAGCTGCTGCTTTATAGAATTTTGGAAACATTCTTCTATTACAATTAGACTTATATTGTGATTACATGCAGCATAAATAATCAATATTTGAAAATGTCTCGTTTTACTCTTTTTTTATACGTCATTCCTTAAGAAAATTTAATATTTAATGCGAGCTAAGAATTTTTCTGTGTGACACTGCTTCTCTGAGATTTCTTTAATTTTCGGTATTTCAGGTTCCGTATCCCCTCTTTAGAAAGCTTCGGTTGCATTTGTCGATCAATCAAAAGGAACAAGAATATGCGCGGTGATCGCGTCTCTTTCATGTAACGATGACATGATTGTGTGCACTAGTAAAGGGATATTTGTATATGCTAATTTTTTTCCATTGAATATATTTGAATTTCTCGAACGAATGCTTCGATCTAAATTTTTACTGGTAAGACTCTCTAAATTTTATTATTGTTCATATCTAAGAATTTTGCAGATATAAGCGTGAAACTTTGAGAGAACTTGGATGAATACAAGAAAAACATTTAAAATTGTTATTTTACACGATAGATTCTATAAAAATTTAATTTTTTAAAACCTTTTATTAAACAACCATAGACGCATCATGCAATTTCACACAATATTTAAAGAAACATTATGAAGCATTGTGATTGGAACTATATGCCCATGTGCAACACTTAGAGAAATAAACGATTGTTCCTTTTTTCTGACAGCCTGTAATATGTACTTTTAATATATTTTTTAAACACTTGGTGCTGTTTTAAAGAACAATACAGAAAAATTAATGAATTTACATGAGTAACTTAAATTTTAAAATATGAAAATAATAGCTGTCTCTCATGTCTAAAACTATATTTGAAAATGAACTAATGATTTCAATTCGGTGGAGTAAAATAGAAATTGCATGTGTCTATTTGTGTCTTACAAAAATTCTTTCATAAAAGTGAACAGCAGCAATATGCACGTGCCCTTCTGAAATGCATTTTTGTGCTGTTTTCTGTTTTCAAAATGAATAGATTCTTAAAATATTTATTAAATAACAAAAAATAAGTCAAACCTTGACGTCAGTTGCTCATAAATTACTTTTGAAAATTTTAATTTATATACCTTCATAAAGAGTAGATAGTTATATTTGTATTGATATCAGTTTTGCTGTGTAAATTCGTAGATATAATTTCTATTCTTTTATTGTTTGCTTGACCTTTATTGCTTCATCAGATCCTTTTCTCAAGTTTTTTTAATTTTTTTTAATTAATTTTTTTCTTTACCAAAGTTGAATTTATTTTAAAAATATTTCTTCCTTTAGACATTGGTTCCAAGGCAAAATGCTCACTTCCGCTTTCATTTCATCTTTTCATACTTTACAGTTCCAAGAAATTCATCATGCATATTAAAAATTAGTTTGACCTTATAGGCATGCAACACTCAAGATCAATTAAAAAATGTTTCACCTGAAGTACTTTGGTTTATAAATCTTTAAATCAATGTGCTGCAGCATTGCATTTTTATTGATATACAATCATTTTTTACTCTTTTCTTGTTAGAAATGTTTTAATTTTCGTAAACTTGCAATTAACGATACATATATATTTACATATTTCAGTGTGACTGAGATCCCGGAGGAGATGACCAACAAGTAAGTTTCGATTCATTTTACTCCCGAAGATTTGTGTGTTTCGTGCTAGTTATTTATTTTAATGATGAATTATTTATCTTTTTCTTTCATTGCGTTTTACGACTAGACAAAATTTATTAATGCAAGCAAAAGATTTTATATGCTCCGGTATTTATATGCATTGGCGGAAAATAGCATCCCAACGCCAAAAGGGATTCTTTCCGAATAAACGCAAATGCGACATCCTGAAGGATGATGTGAACATGCCACGCGAATTTCATGCTCGCCGTTCATCTTCCGGGTTGGGTGCTGTGAGTCAGATTTGAATCCTTTAGAAGCTGAAGGAGGCAGCATCGGCCTCTTATTGGAATGGAACGAGGAGCTACAAGCAATTGAATTTTTCCCACGATGCTGGAGAAAGACTGGTGCACAGTTACAATCATCAGCAGTCAAGGGAATCTACTTTCTCAAAAAGGCCATCCAGACAAGGGCATTAACTGCGAAGGACGGCATGGCTGCGTCTTATCTGCAGAAAAAATTCGAGCTTCTGTTGCCAACAGAATGAACAGAAAAGGATTAAAAACTGATTGCTTGAGGGATAGTTCCGTAATTATAGAGATCAAATGATCTCTAATATTCTAGGGCTAACTTCAATTATACGCCATCTGGGGCTTCAGTCATGTCATTGGGGAGAGGAGTGGAGATGTTCTGTGATCCCCGTTGACAGACACTTCTGTCTTGTTGTCAGTGGTGACCGTATATTGGTCGGATATCTGAATTCACTCCTCGTACCATCCTGCACTTTGGTCCGGAGAAAATTTCGTATGCGAAATCAGAGGGGAGGGTGGATACAAACTAATATTTTAGGAGGATCGCTCTCAACAGTATAGTCTCGGATGGGAAAGATTCTGAAAGTGCTCAATAAAAAACACAGAATTGACCTGGAATGAGGTGCTTAAGTTTAATTTGAGATACAAAATGAAATAAAAAAAATGCAATTGAAAGTACTCAGCATATCAAGGTTAAACAAAAATCTATATAAATAAAAATGTAAATGCTCGTTTATTCTTTATTTATATTAGCAACCATAGCAATGTGTAACGGTTGTATCGAAGTAGATAATCGGTGGTTTGTTCCATATTCGCCTTTACAACAACGCAAACGAAGGAAGCGAGTCGGTGAACAAACCAGCCTCTTCATAGAAACTATGGTGGGCAGATTTGTGCCTCTTCTCCGCAAACCATAAATGTGCCTTGTCCCACATCTTTCCAGTAACTGCGAATTGCAAACGGCGTTACAATAACAGTTTCCGCTGTGCATGTTTAGCTGGATGAATGTCTGAATTTACTAAGATCGACACTGAGATGTAAACATCAATAACATGTGCAACACGTCGCATTTAAATCAAATCCGTGTATTGTTTGCAATTATATTGACCGTCTGCTCTCTCTCACTTCCCACAGGAATTATAGAAGATATATAATTAACACGACTAAAGATATTTTCCGTTGAATACGAAAAGAAAATTTGCTTATGAACAAGGATTTCATATCAGAAATCTACACTCGATTGGGAATTTGAGCTTATAAATCGTGGTCAAAGTTCTCAGTGAAATGGGAATTCTATTAGCAAATAGATCTTCTGTTGCTTCATTTGATATAAAAATGCGCCGTGAACAAAATTAAAACACGAGTGATCTTTTTTAGTATGTGTACTTAAATATTTCTAAACAAATGTTTGAGTGAAAAATAAATTTACGAGCAAAAAATAGAAATTGTCGATAACGGGCCGGGAAGTAGGAATTGGGGAAACATTCCTGATTGGATTGATCCTGGTATCAATTTCAATCCAAAATGATACAGCTTAGCTCTTGCGTTCAGAATGCCTGAAACATTGCTGCCAGAATGTCGAAGTTGCCTATTGGAAGAATTACTCATTCCGCTTAGAAATTGCCATTAAGCACGCAGTTCATTGAAAATCCCACGTGCAACATTTCCAAAGCATCCGGCATGGAAAAAGTATTGCAGAAATTCAAATTCATTATTTGGTATAATCAACAATGGTCCCTAAAAATTTGCTCTAGGCTCTTCATCGACCATTTCAAGATTTGCATAGAAACATGAAACCATATGAAAACTCATTAACGTTGCTTGTGGAAGATTTCAGGCAAACATTGCCTATAACTCCTCGATTGACACCAGAGGATGAAACAAATGCTTATCTGAAATACACTACTTTGTGGTGATGCATAAAGCCATTGTAATTCATTACAAATATGCGTGTCCAACTACAAAAACGATTGATTTGCTGTGATATTCATACATCCATCGCCAGAAATTGGGAACCGGCTGATTTAACCTCCGGACGAATTTAATTGCCTGAGATTATAATCGGCTGAGTGAACCACCATTCTTGTATTTTATTGATATCAAAAGAGGAATTTGTTGAAAAAGTATTTCCCAAAACACAAACCAATTACAAGAATCACGATTGGCTGAGTGAAAAAGCTATTCTTTTTGCCAGGAATAGAGACATTTATGAGCTTAACAATATTATTTAGTTTAACATTCAAACTGAGGCAGTCACATGCAAGTGCATCGACATTATTGTGGAAGAAAATAAAGTGCTAAATTATCCAGCAAAATTTTTGAATTCACTTCATTTGCCAAAGGTGCCATTGAAAATCGGCGTGCCAATTATCGTGTTGCGAAGTATCAACTGCCGTGGTTTGCAGTAAAATGATAATAGACAACGTTGTAGGAGCAACAATCTTGACAGGACTCTTCAGTGATGGAGAGTCCGGTCAGTCATCACATTTCTATGATTCTTCATTCTTCACATTTCTATGATTCTTCATTCTTCACATTTCTATGATTCTTCATTCTTCACATTTCTATGATTCTTCATTCTTCACATTTCTATGATTCTTCATTCTTCACATTTCTATGATTCTTCATTCTTCACATTTCTATGATTCTTCATTCTTCACATTTCTATGATTCTTCATTCTTCACATTTCTATGATTCTTCATTCTTCACATTTCTATGATTCTTCATTCTTCACATTTCTATGATTCTTCATTCTTCACATTTCTATGATTCTTCATTCTTCACATTTCTATGATTCTTCATTCTTCACATTTCTATGATTCTTCATTCTTCACATTTCTATGATTCTTCATTCTTCACATTTCTATGATTCTTCATTCTTCACATTTCTATGATTCTTCATTCTTCACATTTCTATGATTCTTCATTCTTCACATTTCTATGATTCAAATGTTTAAACTATTTCAATTTAAGAGATTGCAATTCTCAACTGGAATGGAGTTTGCCATCACCACCAACAAAGGTCTGGGCTGATTTTTAGAATTTTGTGATTAAGATCTAGCCATGGATCTTTCTCACACTGATAATAATATGTTGAGGATCCTTAGAATTGTGTGGTTCGGATCTAGCCATGGGTCTTTCCCACATTTATAATAATTTGTTGAGAATTCCAGAGCCGGCAAACCAGGCAATCTCTGTATGTGCGCAGGCAATGGAACTACAAAGAAGATTTGTATACCCACAAGCGTTGCAAAATTAATCATATTTGAAACATGCGCTTTCTCTTTTCTTTCTTTACCGTTTAACCAAAGAGAGCCACTGCAAGGCGTAGAGCCAGTTGGAAATAAAAAAAAAAGCAGATACATGAGAAATATTAATTCTCCGCATGAATGGCAGGCCGATGTCTGAAATGTATCAAGTGAGGCGACTTTAGGCATGCGCTTCTGAAGATTGTCAGTTTCAGGTTAAGAACTGTTGGGTATGATGAAGATATTGGTTGAAAAATAAATTGGGAATGAAAAGTGTTAAAACTCTGTAAATTAAAAGTGATTGAAGAGATTGTGAAGGAGAAATATCAGTTTTAAGTTTAAAAAAAACACTAGTAGTTACTTGCTTAAAAATAATAGTTTTGAATGAAAGAGGACTGAAAAAAATTATTATTTAATTACTTGGGATCTTTAAATTCTGGTCAAAAGACGAATTTCCTGATTCAAATTTAACTTTGCTGGCTTGGGTTAGACTTGAACCTGTTGCAATTTTTAAATAACTGCCCCAAAATACTCTGAAATGCTGTCTGAATTTACTTACATTTCAAAGCAATTAATCGAAGCTTTAGAGATAGGGGTATGGAGGTTACTGGTGGTAAAGTCATCTATTAGGCATTCAATATGATTTTTAACTGCTTTTGTTTTGTTGTATATTTTATTATTTCTTATAAATTGATTTAAACTAGCATTTTTGTAAATTTTGCAGGATATGATTTGAACCTAAAATATATGCTTATTGACGTTACCTTTGAAATCGTTTCTTTTATTATAAATATCAATTTTTGTATTGTTTTTTCTTTCTAAAACTAGGTCTAAAAATACTGTAGAGTGTTGGTGATAAGTAAGTTTTAGCTTGTCTGCATAAATATTTTGGGCAACAGAGTTGAAATCTTAGAGATTAAATATAATCAGGTCATCAATGGGACTGAAAGCTGAGTTCATTTTTAAAGCATAAGTTCTTTTTTAAAAAATAGGGAAATATTTTTTTTTTTTTTTTTTGCCCAAGAACCATTCTTGTGAAGAAATATAGGATGGGCAGTAGAAAGGAAAAAGGACAAAGTTTATTTTTCCTGTCGTCTTTCATTTAAAACTATTATTTTTAATCCAACCATTTTTTAAAACTTAAAACTGATATTTCTACTTAACAAATCTTTTTTTAATTTACAAATATTTAACACTTTTCATTTGCAATTTATTCTTCAATCGATATCTATTTACTTTTGGGTATAACTGGCAGTCCTCATAAACGCGCACTAAAAGTCGCATCACTTAATACATTTCAGACGTCAACCTTTCACACACACGGAGAATAAAGTCTTTTTTTTTAGTATTTTCTTTTCTTTACGTCCATTTTTGTTTACCTTGATGTATTTTGCACTTTCTTTTGTTTCTTTTATTTTGTTTGATATATTCTTTACGATTCTCAGATTTATGCATACCATCTCCATAGCATTAGCCAACTACAGAATTTGGGCTGAAGACATCATCATTTCATTCAAAACCATCTTCAGAATTCCTCTGCGATTCGTATTGATTTCATTCCCTGGTGAAGAAATTGAAGCACTGTCTGTTAAGTTTCGCATTCCGCTTCTATCTTTAATATTTATTTGCAGCTTATTTCACAGCGTTCTTTAAATCACACTATTTGGCAAATTGACTGTTCCTCAGTGAAGTTTCTTTGAATATTTTAAATTGTATATGTGAGACAGCAAAAAGATAATCATAAAAATAAATCATTTTATCCGATTCTGTTACCTAATTAGTTAAAAAAAGATTTAAACCAAAGATTCATATATAGCTCAAATGCGACCAGCTCTATGGTAAGCATTGCTTCCAAACTAAAAAATATTGTGGAATGCTTTTTCTGAAGGGGGGGAGGGGAGTCATGGTCTCCTTGACCTTCTCCTTGTATCCGCTTTTGTTCAAGAGTACACTCTCCATTTTCCCACGCGTCTTCACAGTACCAGCTTGGTGTTTAAATGAACTGCATTGCTATTTTTTTCACTAATTCCCGATGCGTTTTCCTACAAGAGAGTCCTCGGCCTTTTCTGCTGTTCAGAGTGCTCTACAGAGTATCGACAAGTTGGCCTGCGAGATCGCAGGTCTGTCGATCTCGGAGCATGTTGTTGGACGACAAATCCGGCATCACGCTCACCACATGGATGGTCGCTGACCAAATGCTGCTACAGGCACGGAACTCCACCACAACGAAATGACGCATAGGACGCAATGCATGCTTGGATTTAAGCATGTGGAGGCTGCAAGGGATATTAACGCCCCATCATTTTATATTTGAAATAGCTGTTCTCGCATATACTTGAGAGATGGGAGCTTGAAATTTTATCAAATATACAGTTTAGTGGAAAAATGTTCCGCTCAAATTTCATTTATCTTAATTCATTTCTTCTTGGTATTGGGGTGCATTTTCAGCAGAATATGACGTGATACAAATTTGAATTTTATAACACTCTTCCTTTGCACACTGGTTTCAAAATAGCGATAAATTAAAAATTGTATTTATTCATTTAAATAAGACAATTGCAGAGCATAGGGCGCGAATAATATTTGTGCCTATAGTATGGAAACAGTTTACCAGACAATTCTTTTGATATTTAAGTTAGAATAAGAATGGCACTGACATACTCAACTCGACAGTTTGGTATAAGTAATTGTGTATTCAGCATATGTATGCGAGGGCCGTCACCACTTGCTTCATTTATAAGATGGCTAAATGATCAAATCCTTGCTGAAAATACCAAAAGATTCATGGTATGTAATGCATGTATAAAGTAAGGCAATTGGAAGGAATTTTGCAGACACTGCCATTTTTTTAAATTTAAAATCATATTATAAGGTAGAGGGCATAACAATATTTTTTGAGAGCGCAATCCCATTCTGCAGAGCTCATTAATTAACCGATACATTTTTTACAATTTAATATATTAATTTACCTGTATTATTTACACGAAAATTCCTAATTAAGATAGTGGGTTCCCAATTACCCCAGAGATTATGAGGTAATCGGGAACACATTTCAGTTTCTGATCACATCAACAAATGGATTTCAAAAGAATTAATTTTAAATGGTGAGAAACTACTATATATAGCCTTAGAATAAATTTTGCAAACGATTCGTAATAATCCAAAATTTATTACTTACTTTATTTAACTTCTGTATATTTTATTTTTTCTGCAAAAATATCTCTTATTTCCTGAAGTATCGCATTTAGAATATCGCATCTATTGAATACCTACGATTTAAAGCAGCTCTTAATAATTCTAAAGTCAATTTTTTCGTGAAATTAGCCTTTAAAAAAACCAGAAATGATTGAATATCACAACGCTCGTGTTATATTTATATCTTGGATACAGACATTAAAAGTAGGAAGAATTTGAGATTCAGTATAGTAGAAATTCCACTTCAAGTAAGGTTTAATTCATTATTCTTTGACCATTACACTGCCTAAAGAACACTTTATCATCCGAGCAATTCTGCTTCAAAAAGGGATAAACGAATATAGTTTTTGCTGATTTTCCAAAAAATGCATTCTTAAAACTGTAGGCTGTTTTGCTGTGCTCGCAACCTGAAGCAGTAAAGTGGACAATCATCAAAACAGATTTGGATTTAGCAGACTGATGCTCTGCCGTTTCATCATCAGACACATCAAATCTATAGGCATAAATGTCTTCTTTCTAAAATATACAATGCTATTTATCAAAATAAACATCTTTTTTGAAACTCAAGATAAGTTGCTTTCACCATTTCTGCAATCACCTTGTTGAAAAGAATCGAATTCAACATCCTTAAATTCTTCCAGGTCATCAGTTTTTTTTCTATGATTGATGACATGCGGTTTCAAATCAATAATAACAAATTACTTTCATATGTAAAAGAAACATATATGTTGATCATATGGTAACTTTTTTAAGTGCTAGTTGTTAAATAAATATAAAATAAGAAACATTATTGAAGGAATTGAATACTGCAGCATTTCTATATTTAATATTAATTCATATCATATAATAAATTATTCTAAATGGTTGAAATATATGCCTTAATTGCATCGAAAACCTATTATAAATTATAAAGCATTTAAAATTGTCAATGGTGCTGTGCTCATAACCTTTTGATCATAAGGAAAATTTAAAAAAAAAAAATTCTTTGTAATATTTATATTCTACAGATTTAAGAAATTTACATAAAAAAACAAAAACAAATTACCTTTTAAGACTGACGTAAGAAAATAAGTCTGATAAACATAGATAATATGAGAAATATGAAAAGAATGTACGATAGCCTCTGATATATGGCTCCGCATTTATTGATTCGATATATATATATATATATATATATATATATATATATATATATATATATATATATATATATATATATATATATATATATATATATATATATATGTGTGTGTGTGTGTGTGTGTGTGTGTAAACACATGTATTTTAAAGCATTTTCGCGGCCGAAGAGAGGGAATACATTTTAAACTTCACTTTTATTCCATTCTGGGAGGCATAAATTATGTTCAAGCAGAAGCAATCAGGTACGTGGACATAAAACAACACAAGGGTGATTCTGATAGGGATTTCTTTACACTTGTCGATTTAGGTAAGGGCGAAATCTAGATATCTTTTAAAAAGAATTCTGTTAGTAGAAAAAGAATAATAAAGCTTCGCTTAAAATAATTTTTTATCCCTTTTCTTGGAGCTTGGGAATCGCTAATATAAGCATTTTACACAGCTTCTGTTGAATTAATGAAATAAGAAAGGTGGAATGAGATCAGGAAATAAGAGAACATTTTAGAATGAAGTTAATATGTGTTAAATTAATATAAAACTTTAGAAATGAATTAGGATTTAAATTAGAATTCAAAATACAATCCCCCCCCCCACCGCAAGACTTGGAAGTGCGCTGGTGCCCTTTGACACACAACCATACCTTACAGTGGTGCCCAAGTAAGAAATTCAAATGCATATTAAAAGGGATACCTAAGTTTTCCTTATCTTTACATTACTAAAAATCCATTTCAATGAGGAAATTAAGTATAAACATATAATATATTTGTGAAAATATTAGATAACTTAAACATTCAGCAATACCAAAATAATAATATTTAAATGTGCAATATAAAAATGATTTTCTGCAGAAACTCAGCTGATTAACTCTATTTGGTGAGGGATGTCTTTAGGGAATGCTTGCACACAGTGTCCTTTAATAGTAGAAGGCTCACCAAAATTATCAATTTGGGTATAAAGTAATGGAATAATAAACTGAACTTATATAATAATAAAATATCAACATAGTTCTGATTTTATATGAAACACTTGAATATGAAAATAATAAACAGGAGATTGAAAATATATTATAAACATTAATACTCAAACAAATGGCATAAAAATGTGCAAGTTTGAAAGAAAAAACATTTAAACCTACTAGTTAGCCAATTAGTGGTGACTAATTAAACCTTGTCCATTCATTTCTAGTAGTGGGGGAAGCTTAATTTCCGGAAAATTTGAACATCAATAAGGGGAATGTAATTCTTATGCTCTTTCTACTCTCACATAAGAATATTCGTTTCCAAAGAGGAGAATAAAATATCCGGTATAAAAAATAAAAAGAGACAAAAATTAAATAGGAGGTTGACCCTATACTCGCATCTCAATAAGCGTGCTATATTTAAATATATGTTATGATGGCGCCTATCCCAGTATCATCATAACGAAGAAAAAAAAGGGGGGGGGATGCTTTCTCATGAGCGGTTTCTCAACCTAAGTTGGGATTTATGTGTGGAAGAATAAAAAATGGGACATAAAAGGATTTTTTTTTTTAAATCTTTAAATTATTATTCTTAAATGTTAAGAAATCTGACTCAACAAGATTACCAAATTAATAATAAAACACTAAATAAAATATCAATATTGTTATGATTTCACTCAAGTGAAATATTAATATAATGATTTTAAATGAAGTATTTGGACAGTAAAATAAAAAATACAAGATCGAAAAACTTCAAATAAAAAACTTGGAAATAAAAATTATAATCGTAAGATTGAAAGATTTCATGTTAAACACTTGTAACTCAAATTAATAAATGCAAGATTCAAAGATTTCATAAAAACACTTGTAAATGAATGTAACAAACACAAGATACAAAATTCTCTTACAATAAATATTTGAGAAATAAAAATAAAAAAATATAAAAAAAAATATTAGGGCAATTGAAAAAAATTTGTATTTAGAAACTTGAGAATATTTTGACGCAAATGACAATAGAGGGTAGCTTAATGACAATCAGAGGTGAAAAAATTTCTCCTGAGGCATTTATTACATTATTCTGATTATTACTTGCCATTATGAAGTATATAAGAACCTCCGTCTGCTATTTTTCTTCATTCACAAGATTTGTATGCTTACTAAAACATGAAAGTATTCTAATACGATGGATAACAGTGGATTGTTTAAATAACCATTAGAAACGTATAAAAATTTCCTGCGATGTATTCACAAATTTTCTCTGATTATCAAGTGTCATTACTTTTATTTATTTACTTTTTTAATTTAAAGATAAATTTTATTTATTTGGGTAAATCATTTTTCTTGAATTTGATAGCAATAAATAAATTTCAAATGCAACACACTTTAATATTATGCATACGAGTACATTTTGAATAATTGGTTGGATAAAAGATTCAAAAATTCAGTATTTTAAGTAATACTATGAAAAGATCATTTGCAATAGAATTAAAATTTAAATATACAATTCAAAGTAAAATAAAAATACTCAATATAAATGTTGAATTTTTGGAAGGAATAATAATATTATTGAGGAATTCTCTTATTATTTTTCCATTGTTGAGTCAGGAACTTCTGAACACTCATCACTTCTATATGAATCACAAGAAGGCAAAATTTTCAGCACTGGTTGTAGAGCAACACTTTTAAGCTTGAAGGGAGGTGATTATTGTATTATGATGAGATTGGAACACAAAAATGACATCTTGGAAGTCTGGATCATTTGGCACAGGCAAGAAGCTTCAACTTCTTCAGCTCGGAAGCGTGGGAACCGCTAATTTAAGCAATTATATAGAATTAATTAAATAAAAAAGGTGAAATGGGATCAGGAAATAAGAGAACATTTTAGAATTAAGTTAGTATGGGCTGAAAAAAGGTAAAAATTAGGAAATTAATTATGTTTAAATTATATATATATGTGTGTGTGTGTGTTTGTGCAAATAGCAACAAAAATATATTATTTTACATATATACTTTTTTAATTCTTATATTCAATCCTTTAAGATGTTTAATTAATTAATAATTCTAATTTGAACAATAATTAGTCAGTTATGTCAAAAAGATATGGTATAGTATAATATAAATTATTTAACTCAATTTTGAAAAATTGATTAAAATTAAAAGAAAAAAAATCATACAGAAGTGAATTTTAAGTCACTGAAAAGCTAATTTTTATTTTCTCGTTAATGAACTGTAAAGAAAGTAGTATAATAATTATATAAAAAAAATGAAATCGAGATTTTGACGAACCTCCCTACTTCACACTTTTCTGATTACGAAAAACGCATTCTTGGATTTCTGCCTATCTATCTGCCTGTGAATATTATAAATGAAAAACGAAAGTCTTTTTGAATTAAACTAATAAAATATGGTATTTGGATGTATTTACTAAATTTTTATCAAATTTTGAATAAAATCCATTCGGAGGGAGTGTGTCTGTACGACTATTAGTACAAGACAGCTCGATAACTACTAAACGTAGATACATAAAATTTGGCACACAGGTTTTAGCATCTAAAATATAGATTCATTCTTTTCAAATTTTGAGACAAAGCTGTCAAAGAGTTGACCGTCTGTTGGTCTTCAATTTCGCTTGCGTATAAACTCGATGATTCATAACCGCAATGACGCAAATCAGTGAGCAGATATACAATTTTTGTAACTTTCAAAGAGGTGTGGAATCGCAATATATATACAGGGTGGTCAAAAAAAAAACTTCCCCTAAATATGAAACCCCAGCAGCCTATCCGCTCAACCAATCGAACCAAAATTTCAGACATGGTTATTTGAAGGTATGCGCTGGAGATTGTGATGATTCTAAACAACGCAGAACTCACGGTTACGGTTACAGTGAAAGAATTTTGAAATTTTCGAATGGCAACACCCACTTTTTCCTTGCGCAAATTGATCAGCGTATTGAAAAACCACAAATGGCGTTGGAACGATTAGCGTGTGACGAAAATTGCCACCTTAAAGCATATGCAAAGAAGAGAATTATAAAGGACTAATGACAACACAGAGAAGAAAGAGAAAAAAAGTTTTTATTGGAATGGAAAGTTATAATTACAGGTTTTCAAAGTGTTCGTCTTCGCAGGCTACAACGCATTGCATTCGGGAGATTGTGGACAACAATGCCGAACGTAACATGCAAGGAGGAATCTGCATAACTTCACGTGTTATCGCATCTTGCAATTCTGACACAGTTGCAGAATTCCGTTATTCCTGAATTGCAGCAACGAAATGTCATTAGGGACATTATATGGATGCAAGATGGGGCTTCTCCGCACGTCGCCCAATGTGTTCGACCAGTGCTGCAACAACACTTTGGTGATAGAATCATCTCTAGTAACTTTGCAGTTTCGTGGCCACCGCGATTCCCCGACTCACTCCTATGGATTTCTGGTTCTGGGGTTATCTGAAATCTAAGGTGTACACGCCTGGTCCACGAGATGTGCCAGAGTTGCAAGATGTGATAACACGTGAAGTTATGCAGATTCCTCCTTTCATGTTACGTTCGGCATTGTCCAGAATCTCCCGAATGCAATGCGTTGTCGCCTGGGAAGACGAACACGTTGAAAACCTGTAATTATAACTTTCCATTCCAATAAAAACTTTTTTTCTCTTTCCTCTCTGTGTTGTCATTAGTCCTTTATAATTCTCTTCTTTGCATATGCTTTAAGGCTGCAATTTTCGTCACACGCTAATCGTTCCAACGCCATTTGTGGTTTTTCAATACGCTGATCCATTTGCGCAAGGAAAAAGTGGGTGTTGCCATTCGAAAATTTCAAAATTCTTTCACTGTAACCGTAACCGTGAGTTCTGCGTTGTTTAGAATCATCACAATCTCCAGCGCATACCTTCAAATAACCATGTCTGAAATTTTGGTTCGATTGGTTGAGCGGATAGGCCGCTAGGGTTTCATATATAGGGGAAGTTTTTTTTGACCACCCTGTATATATATATATATATATATATATATATATACTCATGTCCAAAATTAAGGTCACAAAAATGTTTTTCAAAGTAATTCTAAATGGCTACGAGTAAAATTTAAACCAATTGTATTTCATATATTGTGAATGACCGCTAACACGATATTAACCTTTTTTGTGGGAAAAAAATGTTGTTTAGCATTAGTTTTTGGGGAACTACTGAAATTAGACCGTTTAGGCATCTGGGATTTTTGCCTGCAATTTTGTGAATATTGCATTAAAACAAAAAATTTAACCTGTTTCCAGTGAGAATGAGTTCTCATAATTGTTTTGACGATGCCTTCAGATGGAGTACCGTTGGTAGGCTTGAAGCTGGGCTGTCTCAAGCGGAGATAGCTCGATGGTTACAATTGGTACCTAAAGTGGTATTCAGGTTGTGGAATCAATACCAAACAAGTGGTTCTGTAAACAGGAAGGCCGTCACAGAGCACAGACGCCTGCACAGTATCGCTATTTGGCATTAAGCGTACGACTGCATAGGCTGCCAACGGCTACTGAACTTGCTCGTGACCTTGCCGCTGCGTCTGGAATAAAAATTTCCAGACAAAAAGTATACAGATGTCTAACAGAGAGGGCTCTTTATGTCCGGTGACCAGTAGAGTGCATCCCTTTGACTGCATCCAACAGAAAAGCCCGGCTGTTGTGGTGCCTAACATATCAGTCTTGGACACAGCAAGAATGGTGGCGTGCTCTTTTCAGTGATGAGTCGAGATTTACCACACAGAGTGACACTCTTCAAATCTTCATCTGGAGAGAGCGAGAAGCTCGTTATCATCCCTCCTACGTAAAAGAAATCGACAGATTTGGGGGCAGATAATTCCTTATCTCGGGTGGCATAATGTTGGGCAGTCGTACACCACTGCACGTCTTCGATACGGGTACTGTCAATGCACATCGCTATAGGGATGAGATCCTCGAAGCCTATGTGAGGTTTTTCCGGGGTGCTTTTGACCCAGACTTCATGTTTATGGATGAAAACGCGCTTCCACAAAGAGCCCAGATCGTTGATGATTTTCTTGAGGAAGAGGATATTTGACGTATGGACTGGCCCTCGAGGACTCCGGATGACAATCCTATTGAACATGTTTGTAATGGTCTTGGAAGAGCCATTGCACAGCGTAACCCCTCTCCTAATACCCTCCAAGAGTTAAAAGCCGCGCTTTTGGAAGAATGGGCTTTGTTGCTCCAAGCATTTATTGACACCCTCATAAACAGTATGAAAGCTCGTTGTGAAGCCAGTATAGCAGTACACGGTGGTCACACTCCATTTTAGACAGGCTTTCCCCAATATAAATGCTTTATCTCTGATTCATAATGTAACACTTTTTGATATATCCTATTTCTTCATTCCCAATTAAAATCTTTTCCATGTTGCTATGTGTCTATGTTCTTTCTTCCAGTGTAGTGGACCTCTGTGCCAAATTTCGTGGCAACACAGTGAATAGTTTTTCCTTTTTCGCAGACTTTATGTTTGTGACCTTAATTTTGGACATGAGTGTATATATATATATATATATATATATATATATATATATATATATATATATATATATATATATATATATATATATATATATATATATATATATAATTATCATCTAAAGTCTGGACAATATTAAATGCATGAGATAATTTATTGATAACATTCTTTAATTGAGAAAAGTTATACTCTTACAGGTGGGTGGCTCATTCGGGAACAGAGGCACGGCTCTCCTCTCGCTCTCTGGGACCTCACGCTCAGAGTTTCGAGATCACTGTAAAAACTGAGACTAAATCCAATCGATGAAATGGCCACTTTTATAGCCAACTAAATTTACAATAAAGAATCGATAAGCGTATGCGACTAAGATTATTATAGTTCGCATTTAATTATATTATTTTAATTTCAATTTTTACTTTTTCAGAACTTACAATAATATTTGGAAATCTGCTCAAGAAGACCTGAATCTCATTCTTGAGGAAGAGACCTTGGACGAAACAGTGGCCTCAGAACAGGTAACTGTGTCATTTCTTTTTCTTTGTGAAATCCTCTACGCACGCTTGAAATGGTTGCACTTGTTTCATGTGCATTTAATTTCCACACTGAATTCGTGGTTTATTGAATTGTGGCATGGAAGAGCGCAGATTCGTGCGCAGAGCGCTGTTTTAGATATTAATCTGGGCTTTTCAAAAGCAGAAGATACGAAATCTCTTGATGCTTGCATTTTAGAAGCGGAAATCGTACAAAAATTTCGTGCATGCAAGTAATTGTCTATTTCTCAAGCGGCAGCCTTTTAGTTGTGTGTTTTGTCAGTGGTCATCTTTTTGCTAGACGATCAATTATATTCTCTTCAGTGGAATTCAATCAAATGTCGCTGCTGAAATAATAAAATTGAAAGCTAGATACGCATGTTCTCGCCGTTGACAAGAGTATGCACAATAATATTGAGCTCGACAAGTTTTTTTGCGGATATCATTAATGGGTAAAATTGCAATTATTTTCTTTAATGGTGATGAGAAGAAAAGGCCAGTTTACTTCTTTTGACGTTCTGTCAAATTGGGCAGTGATATGCATAGCTGTTACAAACATTTCGAACAATTTTGGAAAATACAAAATATTCTTGCAGGGTTATTTTTTTTCCAGAAGCCTGAGATAAAATTACTTCAGAAAGCTGTTTTTTCTCTATGTTCAGGATCAAAACATTGCCAGTTCTTGTAATGACGTTGAAGAAAATGCATTCTAGTATTCCTTAATTTTATTCTCAGAAAAATCATTATTAATAATAATGAAAAAGAAAATTGTAAATGCATGGATTGAAATTATGTTTCTATTTATTTGTTGCTATGATTCATATACACGAGAAAATATTGAATGCAATTCATTTAAAATAGCGTTAGAATATACCTAAGTGGATGCGTAGAAAGGGAAAAGTTGCCTTGTTCTAAAATAAAGAATTTTTGCGCTTCCGGGACATAGAAAGACGAATATTACATGACCTCATTGGAAGTCAAAACTCAAAGATGAAAATTTTTAAATCTTTTTTTAAAGAAATTCTTTGATCAAAGTCATCCTCTTTCTTTTCAAAGTTGTCATTGTTACTCGGATTCCTGACGACGAGTGAATCAGTTTGCTCGGAGCAGTTACAGAGCGGATTGGCCGAAGAGAAACTCTCCTAGTACCTTGCCTTTTCACTCACATCCTTTTATTTGAGGAAGAAGCATCCGAAGGGAGAATAAAAGAATTGAACACTTGTGGTCGCTGAGGAAGTCTTATCAATTTAGGAACTGTTGGATTTCTGAAACAAAATTATACAGTTCTTTTTTCAAAACTCCTGACTCCCAGCTGATCTCTCGAAAGAAGTGAAATGAATAGTATACTAAGAAATACACAGGCGATGACAACCTTTCGAAACATTTGTACTGGAATTGAAAGATAAGTCCGGTAATGGTGGCTTTGCTAGCTCTACTCTCTGGAATCAGTGATTCAAGGGTTCTGCCAAGTAGTGACGTGCGAAGGAAAATGGTGGGGTAGTTCAAGCAATATAATCCGTCAGAATTCAGTAGGGTAGTTGGAACAGGCTTCCATGATGAAAGTGACATTGAGTCACATGGTCAAAGAGAAAAGTAATCTTGATATCAAAAGAGCAGAATAATTTTTTATGCAGTCAAATTCAAGAGAAATGACAGATCGCAGTTGCTGGCTCTAATGAATATTGCAATCAAAACATAATGCGAAAATATAATTATCAGCCTTACAACATTTTTTTAAAGCAAATCAGCATCAAAAAGTAATTAAATGAAGAACTGGAAGATTTTTTAGCCTATGAAATATGTCGTTTTCTTTACCTCTATTTAATGATGCTGGAACACGAAAAGGTACAAAACGCTTTTTGTACAAAGCTTTCAAGCCATGCGCACAAGTTATCAATTCTGAAAGCAGTATGTATGCTGTTGATAAAGAGTAGTACTAAGTGGAGTTTAGAATGATATTTTTCCAAAATTTGATTGTTTTTTTTTTTCCAATTATAGGCAAAACGAAAAAAAGCAATTAAAAAACTTTACTGAATAAGTTTTTATACGCCTTCAGGCTGCAAAATAATTTGGCAAGAAATTTTTGATGTCATACTTCAGATTCATAATCAGCACCCGAAAAAGACAAACAGAAGAAAAAAAATTAGAATTTAATTAGAATAAATAAACAGAATTTAATTTACCTCTACCCCTCATTTTTTGGTATCTAGTGAATGGTTTAAATGGGGAATCGGCTTGAGTCCAGATTTTCATATTACTGCCGACTGGCCACGAGACGACGGACGTCAAATAAAAATCCGCATCATCGCTGGATTTGAAACCATCTCTATGACTGACTCTTTCTTTCATTTTTTAAACTCGTGCATGATATCATAGCCGTGGGAAAAAAACGAGAAAAATGAATATTACTTTTTTAAATAGCTTCTATAATTTTATTTTCTATTATTGTGGTTTTGAATTTCTTCGATATTCAAATGGGAATAATTTCTTGTCAGTGAATAATTTAAATTACCTGAAGAAAATTTCAACATGCACACGAAACATCAGCTATGCAATGAATACTTTTTCTGAAGGCAATATTACTGAAGTCATGTATAAAAATATTTGTGTGTGTGCAGTAATAACAGGCAATTTAACCTTGATTTCAGAATCTGCTGGAAAATAGAAGTGTATATTCTGCGTGATATGAATATTTTTAAGAAAATCATCAGAAGTTACTACCACTGAGTTTTGTTGTTCAAGTTTCTTTCAAAAGATGTATCTTTCAGATGCGTGGAGCAAGGAGATACGATTTCTAGTCCAGTCAACCTGATTTCAAGAAAATAAGCTATTAATCTGAGAGGAAAAGTTTAAATTATAAAACTTTAGGCATGATGATATTCTATGAAATGAAACTGTCAGATGGCTCCATTAGATCAGATGTAAATTTTTAAAATGTGCACATATTCCCCCTTTTTTTAATTTGGCTTTCCAATGAAATATGTGTTTCCATATAATATGGAATAAGTGGCCCGACTTATTTGCGTTATTTTTTGGAAATCCGACTTCGTTGAAGGCCAGCGAAAAATGCCTACGAGTACTCGTTTCTTTCTCGTATGCGAAGTATATTGAAATCGTCAAAAAATGAACCAGACGTCTGAAATTTGTTATAACCAAATATGTCATTTTCTATCAAATTTTGAACAAAATTCATTCGTAAGAAATTTTTCTGTCTGGTATTTCACATACAAGTGAACTCAATAAATACAAAGCGCAAAGAGCTAGGCATTTAAAATTTAGTACTCTGGTTTGGCATCTAAAATATGGATACTTATCAAATTTTGAGTGAAAGGGTTCACCAGCTGCCGGTCTGTACTTTCGCATGCGTATAAACGCAATAAATCCTAAATGCAATGACTTAAAACAATGAAATGGGGTGTGTGAAGGAAACTGTGGTTATTTTAGAGACAATCGGCTGGCAAAAAGGCACCGAAAATATATATTCTGGCGATGAATTCAATAAGAATGCTAGATTCGTGCCAAAGATCCATATTTCGTGGCCGTCGTTTATTAATGGCATGTAACACTGAAAGGTAAACATCTTTATAATTATCTGCAATTTGATGCGGAGAAAGGGGGGATGAGGCTTTTATCGTCGATATTCGCAGGAAGAAAACTATTCTTATCCTAAAAGTGCAGCTCTTTGATCGCAGATGGCATTGTAATAGCGGATTTGCACAAAAAAGGACGAAAATCGAATTTGAAGACTTTTTATCTTCATTGCTCATTCTGTTATGACGCTCCAGTGTAGAGAAAGTATAGAAATAGTCAAAAAATTCAAACTCGAGAGTTTGACGAATGCCACGTGTTAGACCTCCTTGCGTTCGAAAAACACATTTTTTTTTTTTTTTTTTTTGTTAAAAAAGGCCTGACTAAATCTAATGTCCGTTTGTCTGTCTGAGACGGTTGAAATTTTTTTACAGTCTTTACACCGAATCTGTAGATTTCTATCAAATGTTGTGCAAAATCCATTCAAAGGAGGCCTGTCTGTCCGACTGCTCGATGGTTACAAGATGAGCAAAGCTATATGGATAAAATTCAAATTTAACATCTATAGTGTGTGCCTCTTAACAAAATTTAACATCTATAATGTGTGTATCTATAGTAAATCCAATGAGGAGCTGATTGTGTGTCGCCTGTACTTTTAGAAACTTGTCAATGCGATAGCTCAAAAGCGCAAGGACTTTAATATACAGAATTTAAAATGTGACTGCAAGTGTAGTTCTATGTCAGATTTTTGTTTTCATTGGTTGGGAAAAAACTAATCTAAATAGGTGCAACTTCGATTTTCGGATTTAACCGCATGTTAGGATGAATCGTCAAAAAAGCTCGCCAAGGATCACAAGATAGATTCAATGAGAATTCCAAATTCACGCCAAAGCATAATATTTAGTAAATTGTTGTTTGCCAATACCATGAAAGGCGTCCTCTGGGATAACAGTTTTAGGAGAGAGTATGTGAGAAAATTTTGTGGAGACCTATCTCACAGGTTTATTGAAACGTCCCCTTTTCAGATAGCAGCCTTTTATTTAAACGCGAGAAAACGAACGTTTATGCTCCTTATTTGGCCTCCTATCCGGGTGTCAGCTAAGAAATCTTACTTAGGATAATCAACTCAACACCATAAACTAGTAAAATGGCTGTTATGTTTTTCCCATATTTTGTTACTTTTCATGAGAATTCGACTGAACTTTTCATTTGTACTTGATCAAACCTCTCTCACTTTTTAATTTTGAATCATAAGGTGATTTCATTTATTTTATACCTTACATCTACTTGTTGATGCTAGCAAAATTTATTAGAAAATTAGGATGAGTGTATGATGCCACTGTAGGTAGGTGATCGAAGATATTGCAAAAGTACCGAGAGGATTGAAAAATAAAAGGAAAGAAGCTGATTGTGGTTTTCACTTGACTGATGTTTATCATGCTACAGGAAGGCCGCTCTCTTAGTGTGTCATTTTTTTTTTTTTTTTTTAAAGAACTGTTCCTTGGATTTATTTATCTGTTTTGGTGTGGTTTAATGACTCGCATCCTGCGCATTACTCCAAATTCTTCAGAAAATGGATGTAATCAGCGATTTAATTTTGACGAACGCATTTTTTGAAAGTTGACGAATGGTAGCATGAAAAGGCATTCCATGACTGTTGTTGAGATACATGAAAGGGTATCACGGAAATTTTACTTCAGCAGATTGGGTGGCTCCATTCTATTTCGTTATAAAATATGTATCCAGTAATATCGTCACTTCATTTAATCTCTAATGAATAAATTGTTTTTATTTATACGTCTCATGGGTCATTCATTATTTAGATATCCTCTACATGGCGTATTTCGTATTGACTGAAATCATACTAACCGTTATGAATGAGTTATGAAAACGTAATTGTCTTGCAGCATTTCTTGGTTTGATGTACTGATTTTACGAGCCTCATCAAATAACTATGATATCAGTTTTTCTTAATTTTAACATTTCTTAAATTCTAAAGGGTTCGAATTATAATCTACAATTTGTTTTTATTCTCATATTTTGTTTTCTTATGAAATACAATCCGGTCTCAATGGTTCATCAGCTTTTAGACGAATCCATTATTAAAAGTTTTCTTGTTATGTATTTTTAAAATTTTCATTTACGTACAGATGCATCTGATATGATCCTGTTTCGTTATGTATTTATTTTGGTGACACTTTTATCTCTAGTTTCCAGTGCCATTTTTAAATAGTTTTAAATCACATTCCGTTATTTCTACATCCAGCGAATGTAAATAACGTTCTTCTATTTCAGTCGGATGTTGAGCAGATTCCGATGAAGGGTGCACGGAGTGACTCTTTTAAGCTTTCGTTTTCGTTTTGCTATTTTTAAGCCTTCTTAAATGCAAGGAAAATTCGAAGACTGCTTCATTTCTTTAGTTCAGTTTGATTCATTCCATCAAGCAAATTAACGGACGCTTTCACGTTAGATTATTAATATTTTGTCTGGTCTGGATATGTGAAAAAGAAACAGATGGAACACTTTTTAACTGTATAATGCTCCATAAATAACTTTAATATATAAGAAAAATAAAACAAAAAACTTTAGTTTCTTAAAATTTCTATCGTAAATTAAATTTTATAGCAGTTTTTACATCTTTCCTGCCATCTGGTACTATGATACTTCGATCCCGTTGCAAACCATAGGATTCGTCACTACAGATCTCCAAAAAATCTGCAATTCTAATCTAGCTATGCAATCGTGATGGAAACGTAAACGAATCATTCATCGTGATTCACTAACAACATGAAATAAAGAATTTGTTAGCAAGAACGCTACGTTGTCAGTAGCAAAAGAAAGCAACTCAGGCTTCTGAAAATTACGGAATTCTTCATAATGAATTCATCAGTTGATTAACACCCCTAAAATGAATCAAGCCTTTTTTTTTTCCAGGAAAGACTCTCCGCTGTGCAGAAAACCTCCAACCTGTACTTGCGCTACATCCAGATCGCCAACCGGCTGACGGAGTGCCGCGAGAACATCCTGCAGCCCCAAAAGCGGCGGCTGCTCCAGAAGCTGATCGACAACTGCATCGGGAGGACGCTGGAGCTGAAGCACGGGCTCGTCAGCCTCGAGTTCGCGGAGGTTCAATATCTGGATGACGCACTGCTGGAGATGAAGATGACGCCGGTGCGTTGCCCCCCTCCCTCACTCGGATTATCTTCACTTACAGTAAAGACGCGCGTGTGTAAATTCCCCAGTCATAATGATCTCAAAAATTTTGTTTCTCAGAAAACGCCAATTTAAAACTAAGCAAGATAACTTAAGGCGATCGAAATAAGGATCATTATTTTAATCTGTTTGAAATATACATAGATGAATACAAGATAAATCGATGCTATCATTCTTTTTACACCAAACAACACCGAAAATATCTTGTGATTAAGCAGAAAATTACAACAAGATCCATAAAGGAGCTAAATTAAATTACCAAAATTCAAAGAAACTGTTAAACATATCACGATAGAATTAACACACAATTGGAGACATTTAGCTCTAATTACAATGCAATAAGACAATTTATAAATCATCCAGTTCACTTTCAAGTCCATTCTCAAATTACTACGCATTCAAAGTATATAAAAAAATATTAAACATTTCATAATAAGATTAACACCCCACATTTAAAGATATTTTAAAGTCTTTAAATTAACATTCTAACACTTAATTTATTATTTAATTTTATTATTTAAGACGTAAAAGTTTTTTATTAACTTTATTACAGAATTTAAGTGCCTATACATTTGTACGTCTGCGTCTCATTTTTAATCTGATCCATCAACAAAGTGGACTGTTTGTCCACATTTACTTGAATGCGAAAGAGTTTACAAATAGGCAATAAAATAGAACTCTCCTTTAAGTTTGAAATGAGTTTTTAAGAAATAAAATAAGAAGACAATTCACTAAATTTTTAGAGCAGCTCTGTGAATCACTGTTATAACTGCACTTTTTTCTTCTTCTTCTTCTTCTTTAATACTGCAGAGTAGGCAAAAGTCTTTTTGATTACAAAAAAAAATCATTACGAAAGAACCACTGAATATAATTCAGCAAAATGTTTATTATCGAACGGTCGTGTCCTCCTTTTTTTTTTTTTTTTTTTTTTAGTTCAACAGCAGTCAATTAGAAAATGATGCTAACGCTCACCCAATGCTACTCCAGAAGATCTTTTTCATTTGGAGTTCCATTAAGAGCGGAGTGCCAGTTGAAGATATGGATGCACTTAAAGGGTACTGTGTACCTTGGACTGGAATATTGGACAATACGCGGTGAGAACCGGAACACCGCCTCCACATTCTGTCAGGCTACCGAGGGTTGCGCCCATTAAAATGTACCGACACGAGTGTTTTTATTAAAATTTTACAGCCGCCTTTACAACGTATCGGAACAACCCTGTGTCAAATTATAATTCTTTTGTAACCAGAGGAAGACTACAAATCACCGCTTAGTAGATAGGAATATTAGGGGCAGTACATAATTCTTCAGTCATTTTTGTATCTTTTGTGAAAGAGGTTACAGTTGAAAAGAACTCCTGACGAAGCAAAGACCTTTTATGTCTCCAACGACCTTCCTGTTGAGTAGAGCTTTGTTTCAGCCATTTTAGGCTTGCAGAGCGTCCTTTCTTTGTCACAAAACGATCTTCGCGCCTTTGAGTGCTTCTTCGCCTTCTACATAAATACATTTTCGATTACAGCAAGTCTCTTCCATCTCAGCTTTAGTTTTTCTTAAAAGTGATAAAAATGCTAAAATGAGAAGAAAAATTCCATATTTAGAGTCTACTAAGAAAGTTGTCCCCTGATTTTTCAAAAATTTTGCATTTTAAATTATTTCTAACTATCTTTTTTCAGGACCAAATGAACATAAAAATTCCTGCTTATTTTCGAGAGAAAACCAAAGAAGAACAAGAAAAGGCTTTACTGATCAAGGAATTGATGAGATATTTCTACAGCGAGACCCCTAATACGGTAAGTTGGATAGTTTTTCTCCAATAAGAATTTTATTTACATTTCAGAAAATTCTTGTCTCGCAACAGCAATTTCTGACTGAAAATAACTCTTTTCTAGGAGAAAAAAAATGAATGTCCCGTTTCTTCTTTATCAAATAAATATCAGCAAAACGCTCGTTCCTTTTTTGGTCGGTGGTAGAGATCCCTTCGGTGTGATTCTTGAAATGTCTACTCCTCCTAGCATAAAATATGTGAGCCTTTAGCTAGAGCGTAAAAACTACCTGTGTGCAAATTTTTATTTTCAGAGTTCAGCACACCAGAGCCTTGCACTTTTTGTATAATTAAGAAAAGTGAGAATGTTCTATAGGAGATTTTATTCAACCAATCGAAGTCAAAATTTGACATTAAACTATAGTTATAATAACAAAATCAAATACCAATTTTCATTCATCACGTTTTTGATTTGTCACTTTTATGTGAATGCAAATACGCAGAGAAAAATACATTAACGGATTTGGTTCAAAATTTGCTATAAATTTGCACTTCAGATATTAGAACTGTGTACCAGATTTTACTCTTGAGTTAAGTAAGCTTTGTAATTATCGTGTTCCCTTATTCTCAGACAAAACATTTCCTTCGAAAGCCTTTCATTCAGAGTTGGAAAGAAATCTACAAATTTGATCTTCGGATTATGTACATCCGTTTAACTCAAAGCTCTTTTGAGTCACATGACAATGATGGTGGCAGGCAGACACCGTCCAAAAATACGCTTTTCGATTTCAGGAGAAGGTCTGAAATGTCAACATTTCGAGTTCAAATTTCTTCATGCTTACAATTCCTGCCTACTGAGTGGCGTTCAGTTTTATGGGTATAGGTGTTTTAATATTTTGGTGGATCTAAAACATTAGTTTGTCTTTAAGACTTTCCAAGAATTCTGAAGAGCTCTGACAGTGATGATTGTCTTTAATAATTAGTTTATATGTCATTCTTTAATGATCTGTCGTTTTTCAGAGTAAATTCTTGAAGATTAGGCCGTAATAGAGTTTTTTGGATTGTGCTTTCTTGAGTGGAATTTGCTTCTTACGTCGTCTTCGGATCGAATGCATCCTATTTGTGTGGGGGGTTTTTCTCTGTCTCCCACAGTGCACCAGGCAATATTGTATTTTCGTTTCATTTTTTATATTTATTTTTTAATATTTGCTACTCGAAAAGATGTTGGAAGGACGTTTTTAAGATAATCTTTTCTATTTGTTTTCTGGTGTTGCAATTTTCTCCTGCATCTGATAAACTTTGCTCTTAACAATTTTTGTTAATTGTCCACGATTTTCTGCATGCCACAATCTTGCTTATAGTGCTCTTCAAACACCAGCGAAAGTGATCACCCTAAAACATTTTCGCATACTCTCCAATGAAGATCTCATCCTCCTCTCCCATTCAAAATGACAGACCTTAGATAAGACCATGAATGTCTTGCACGGCATTGGCGAACAACAGTTACGAAATACAGATACTTGTCGCGAGTCTAACATTTTTATTGAGTTTATCGTACGGAAAGGGTTCTGGATGTCCGACCGATTTGATATGGAACTACTGCTGTAGTAAGGTCATGCAGCTGATTTCATTGTACTCGAGCAGATTTCCTCTAAATGGATTTCGTTGAAAATTCGACAGAAACCTACAGATTTGGTCCAAAATATTTCACATTTCGTTTCCAGCAATTCGAAGCGTTTCCGAGTCATCGTGTTCGGACAGGCTGATGCCAAAAATGTGCGTTTTTCGAATTCGAGGAGGTCCGAAACTTGGAGAATCCTCAAAATCTCAACCTCGAGTTGTGTGTGTGTATGTGTGTGTGTTTTTTTTTTCACGAATACAATATTTTTTTCTCTGTGCTATTTCTCATATATGAGAATGAGAAGCCTCTGCGACTCGGGCGTTTATCGTATTTTCACGCAACTGGTGTCGATGGTAATAGGTGAGCAGATATTTTTTTAGATCGCAAAATAAATAAATACAAACATGAAGAAAATCAGTAACTCTATAAAATAAATCCAAATATATAAATTAAATAAAAATCCAATCATCTTAGCATATGAGTACAGCGGCACTGTAGCATGATGACAAATGCAAAAACCATAAAAAATAAAGGAAGTGTGAAAATGCATGCATTAGCTAGGTTGTGTCAGATGTGAACTGCAGATATATCATCAATTCTTTAAATATGTTTGTGTTAAATCTCACAAAAAGTGAATATTTATTGACTTGTGGTAATGGGTTGACCAATATTTAATGGCTCAATTCGATGCTTAAAATGTCTTTGGGTTGCACCATCTTCATTTGCATATTTAGGGAAAAACATAAAATGACATCCGAAGAACATTTTAAACAAATGAATATCTTAAATGAATATTATTATTCTTTTTAATATCTCGAGAAAGAAATATACTTTCCAAATGCAGAGCAAAAAATTCGCAGTACCTTTCATTTATAAGCAGGGCAATGTTCATCGTCCAGTTGCCGGGGACGGCCGTTCGTTTGTCATTTATCCACGAGTGGAGCTGTTGCCTGTTGAAGCCTGTGGTACGTATTGCCGTGAATGCTGTTGCGCTCGCGTCCAGCTGGTTAACACGGCTAACTGGGATAGCCAGTTGCCTCTTCTAGTTAGCTAATGTCCGATGCAGTTCCTACAGAATGATGTCTGGGAGCAATTTTTCGTAAGATGCTAAACCCGCAGCTGTTATCATTTTTTTATGTGGAAAAATGCCTTGATGCGGAATGATGTCCATTGTCACGAATGTTTATGTAGTGTTTTTTTTTTTTTTTTTTTTTTAATATTTTAGAAGCTCATCTAGAGACCTCAGTTATAGAGTGAACGATGCTCGTTGGACGCCCTGAGTGACTGAATCTCAATTTAAGTTTTTCTATAATTCCAACGAGCATTTTCAGAGCTTCATTAACTTCCTTCTTTGTAATCACGTTCGGGAGGCTATAAATTATTATACTGGAGACTCTTTTTGTTTTCCTGATAGTTTGGCTTTAGATTTTCCTTAATGCATAATTAGCCTTTCTACAATAATTACAAATTACTGCATGGCACTTATTTTGAATTGACCTTATATTATTTTAATCATTGATTAAGAAAACCTAATTGTAGAAGTCTTAATGGTTTCATCTTTGCAAGTATCTTTTATTGTCTTGATGCAAATACTTTGAGTAAAGAAAAACGACCAGGGAATTTTCGGGCTTTGTTTGGAAGGGTAATTTTTGTGCAACGTTTAGGTAAATTATTTTTGCGTTGTTTGACTTCATTTTTCAGTTTGCCGTTCCAGTGTACCCCTGTCACTTTTCTTCTCTATTTCCCTTCATATGCTGTTGTTATTGGCATTGACGTTAATATATATTTTGGTAGGTCGAATCATGTATTTTCTGTGGTTGCTTTATACTTTACAGATATGGTTTTTGCTTCTTTCTGTATGAATAGCTAATGATTATACTTTTGTTATCAGCATTTTGTGTGCTTTCATCTAGGAACAAGGGTCTACTGTAACATTTTCAGTGCTTCAAATTCTTTAAGCCAGTTTACATCCTTAAGCCTTACCCTTAATGTCCTCCATTGTTTATATAGCGTTTAAGAAGGAACATTTGTCTCTGTATAGATGGAGTCGCTAGGAATAGAACTCTCTTGCGGAACGTTGAATTTCTGAATATATCACAAAAAGGAATATTAGGCAGGATATTGCGACAGTTTATTGCCTTTTCACATAAATACAATGCATGATGCCATGTAAGTTGGTTTTGACTTTCACATGCAAAAAATAAAAAATAAATAAATATGATAAAGAATAAAAACAAGAAAGAAGTTTCAGGCTGGATTTACAATAATGTGAGGTAGAGACTACAGAATACCATGCGCTTAAAAAGTTAGTGGAGAAAACTGTACAACATCTTTGTAGTTTGAATTCGAAATCTTCCTATTCTGCCTTAAAAGAAAGCATTGTACGCATTGGGTGTAGAATATGTAGATATATATAAAAGAAATCTCTTTCAAATGTGATGGCAATAAATCCAACGAAAGAAGTGACCGTGGAGGCCGGCTGAAAAATCACCATTCACCATTTAAGCTGATTCAGCTTGACTATACGCAGCTTTTTGGATTGGCATATTTTCTTCAAAAGCTAAATTTTGATAAAAATGGGGAGGGAGTAAAGAGTGGGCTAATTTTGCAGTAAAATGCGCATTCCAACTTCACATTCCGTAATTTTGCTTGACAAAATTTTCTAAGAATTGCAAGAATCTAATTTCAGATATTATTGAGCATCAGTGCAAACGTGTTTTAATATTTTCAGGCATATTTTTGGAGAATGACGTTCCGTTGACTTATGAGAAAAGCAATGAAAATGCGCTCTCATTTTACCCAAAATAATTGAAACCTTACTGAGGATGACTTTTCCTCTTTCTGGATTAGTGTATTTGCTTCAAGAATTGAATATTAATCGGGGGGGGATATGCATAACATATTAATCTTAATTTTTTGAAATGGGAATTCAGAACTCAAAACGACCCCCTTTTTTGCAAATAAGAGTTTCCAAGAGAAGTAGAGGGGTAAAATGAGAATTTATATGAGCATAATCGTAAGTTTGTTTTTGATATTAAAACAAATAAAAAATGCTTATAGGTTACTTACCAGCTTTACTACATTCAGTTAGAACTAACAGTAATAAGGAAAGGTGGTTTGAAAGACACTTTTGTTGATTCTGCTTTAATAAGAGAGACGTTTTGCAGTACAGACCGATGAAGAGAGATATAAGTAATGCAGAAGGCCTTCCCTAAAAGAAATTAGATGGTTCGGATATTTGTCATTTGTATTAATTATGATGACTCTTTGAAATACGGCTTTGAGAAGAGGAAAATCACTGTAGATAGTTGTTTGGGTGAGGGCGTCTCTATAGGTGAGAACTTTGAAAATTTGTAAAAGAGTATTAAAGCAAACAAAAAAGGCAAAATATTCACGATGAATGACGTGAAGAACAATTTTAGAGAATTCGAATTCGATCTGATTCTCTAAAATTACATTAACCCTCCAAGCGGCAAACCCGGAAAAAGACGGAATCTGTTCTCCCTTCAAAGTGGCGGACCCGTCTATAGACGGAAACAAAAACTCACTTAAAACTGTCACTGCCCGTATTTTTAAGGGTTGCTACTTTTCTCTCCCCCCAATCTCAAGCTGTGAGATAATGAGAAGGGAATGTGAGATAAGGAAAAGTGAATCGTTATCAGTGGACAATATAATTGATGTCTTCCTGCTCTCGCCCTTTTAAGCATTTTAAAATCTCGCTTACGTTCTGAGCCGTTACTTTTGAGATTTTGATAATAAGTACGTATCCAAAATGAGTTTTAAATAACGAGAATAAAATTGAACGTATGAAAATATATTCTTGGAATGAATACATATACGTATTATTATTAATAATTTGATCCATAAGATTTTAAAGCTTTCTGGAATAAGAAAATAATTAATCTAAAAAATAAATAAAAAATATAAAATTAAAATTTGACAAGTTTTTTTTTATTTTTTTATAGCATGCTTTCATTTAAGGATTTTAGAATTGACATTACTTATGCAACTTATTTTTGAAAATAAGACACTAAACTTATTTACAGAATTTACTTAACGAACGAAACTTTTTAACTTTTAATGAAATATTTTTTAATGAATATTAGTATTCATTAATAAATGTATTTAAAAACGGGGATATATATAGAACCAATATATTAAAGTGCGATTTTTCGGAAAGATTAGCATTCGTTACATTAAATCCTTAATTTATAACGTAATAATGAAATTGAATTGAATATATGAAAATTGAATATTTTTTTTTTTTTTCATTCTTTAAACCTTATAGAATTTCACACTCCTTGACGAATTCGAACAAAAATGTAAGCATTGTAGAGATATAAGTTTCGTTGTTTTTATATTTTTCCTCTAGTTTTTAATAATATTTTCAAAGTTAATATAAGCGCAGTTTTTATAGGTTCTATTTTTTGTATCGAAATATTAATCTTATTTCACTGTACAATCTTATATATACATCGCACGATTCTGTTAATGTGAAACTGGTTTATAATGACATTTTTACTTTTAATGCTGAGTAATTTAATCCACGAATTTTAATCCGCTTGAAAGTGAGTGAATGTGTGAATTAAATGTGAGAATTAATAATTTTAAAATTGTTGCCATTATTTTAACTCCTTGATCTAATTTTATCTCATATGTTTTATCTCATTTTAAAAATTTCGGAAACACCCACTTCCAAGTAATTAGAAATTCTTTATTCTTAATAACCTTTACCTCACATTTCCATTTTTTAAAAACAGAACTAATTTGAACAAAGGTGTCAGACATGAAGGTCGCTTGCGAATATTTCTATTAAAGTAGCGAATATCTCTAATTATAATAAAGATAACTGTTCGTATTGGCGATCAAATCAAACTGTTTGACTTGGAGCGAACACACTTTGCCCTTATATAATTTCAAAACTGTGAATGTTCACCTCGAGTTGAAATTTATGAAATTTTAATTAGAATTTCTGTTAATTAAAAATTACTTAAAATTTTAACATTTATCAGCGATAAAATCCGAAATTATTCCAATATAATTTATACAATGTGTTATTTATACATTTGAATGAACCATTTGAATCTCCAAGAAAATTCATTCTTTGAGGTGAAATTAAGATCTTTGACTTTTAGTGTCTTATTTATTGACATGTTAATTATGGAGCATTCTCTTGAGCCACATGGTTTATTTGTATTTCAGTAAAGAAATTTTTACCCCTTTGTTTGTAGCTTAGACCTTTTTAACCTTTTAACTAAATCATCATCAATGGGGAAAAAGCCGGAATGAAATATAAGGATAACAATGAAAACGTTTAGTTTTTTTCAATTCAAAAATAAATTACATTATTTAAAATATGCTAAAATATTTTTAATTTAATTAAAAGTGGGAAAACTATATGGCACAAAATTTCGTATCATTGATAAAAAAATTCGAATTCACAATTAATGTAGGAATTATTTTTCTGCTGTGATATTTTCGAATGAACTTAAAAATTTTAATAATTTTTATTAACCCTTTAAAGGGTCTTTTTTTTCCTAGTCATGTTGGAGTAAAATGTTTTCAGAATTGAGATTGGCCTAGGAAAAGTAATTCATTCAAATTATTCGATCAATTTAATCTGATTTATTAATTAATTTTGTCAATTAATAACTAAGAAATATATCAAGACATTTCATTTTATTTGAGATAAACAATTGAAACCTCTAAGTTTCTGCCAAATTGAAAAACTTGCAAGAATTTATGCCAAATTACGTAGCTTTATTCAAAAATTGTTGAATTTGGTGATGAGCATACTTCCCTTGTCCCTTGAAAGGGTTAGTTAAAATTTTAAAGAAATGATTCCCACTGTCCAAAGTATGTAGGCGGATATTTTAGTAATTCTATTTCAAATCGTCTAGTCTGAAGAGCACCAATACAAACAGACAAATAGTGACACACTCATTCGTTCATCTTTATTATTAACAAAGACTAATGTTTGTGCGTGGCGTCTATTAGAGCTTCCATATATATCTTAGTGGAATATACATCTTTGAAAATGAAAATGTACACTATAAAGAATAGCTTGTTTTTTTACTTCTAAAATTTTTTAAAAATTATTAATTAAAAATTAAATGAGATTTTTAAGTGTATTTCAACATAATTTTCAAAATTATTACAGAATAAGAAGGATTTTTGGGAATTTTTTATTGAATAAGAAATATGAGAAATCATCTAAGACATTTCAAAAATTAAGAAGAAATATTTAGTAGTATACATAAAACTTTATTGATGAATGATTCTATTTCCTGTATTTAGAAATTTAATAAGCCTGTTTGGTTTCATCAAAAAAGGTTTTGCATTAATTGAAGTTTATTCACTCCCATTTTAAATTAGGATTTACTGTCAAGCATCTGACAGAAAATTCAAAAAATCTGCAATATAAATGGTACAATGAGTCTGAAATAGTATGAATTATATGTCTATTAAAATTTGACATTTCATGATGTTTTGCTAAGGAAAACATTTAATTAAAAATTTTATATTGATTAGTAACCTCGACACATATGTTGGTCACTAAAAGCAATAAATAATGTAAAAATAACAAGAAAAAAAGATCAATGCGACTATATTTGCAAAGCTTTTAAATTCAGATTGTTTTTTAATTATTCGTTTACCCCACGGTATGTCGTTATCCGATTGCAAAATAGTAAGAACTTTGATTCTAACCCGAAAGACTTAAAACTGAGATTTTTCAAAAATTGTAATTTATTTTAAAACAGTACTTAATATTCTGTAGGAACTTTCTTTGAAGGTATTCAAAAAATTCGACTTGCAAATGGTTAATTATGAGTCTAAATAATCGGTATTATTTGAGTCATTTTTCCAGGCCAAATTTGTTTATATCATAAATATTTTGGCAATTATTGTTATTTGTTACAGTCATAAGGCGCATCAACGGCATAGTCGAGTTATTTCAGCATTACTGAATAACTGGCCAATTAAATATTGTAAAACATATTTAATTACAAAATTTTAATCATGCAGATAAATACTGAAAATCGATACATTTGAAAGTGAAACATCGCATGAAATTCCCTAATTACACAATTATTATTTTTGAATACTGAAGAAACAAAGTTATAACGTAGTGTTACGTATCACAATTAATGTCTTAAACACGCATTTTAAAATATTAAAATAAATTGGCAATGCGCTGAAAGGGTTTTAAAAAAAAATTAAATCGCATGTACGTAATTTTGAGAATAATTTCACAGTACTACGGAATAAAATAATTTGCGAAACATATTGCTATGAAAAAAATATTAGACGAGCACTTTCAATTTATAAAAACTAGACTAGTATCAAAATAAACATGATAATAATTTATTCCTAACATAAATTTTATATAGTGTTTTATGAAATAACCGAAAAAACCTCTAAAAAACAATCGCATTTTCGCATTTTTAGTCGATGCTATTGTCAATCTCGTCCTAAGCACTGAAAAAAAAATGCTCTTAGAAATCGAAAGACTACGATAAGCAACACCTGTTACTCACACCATGAAGTTTGCTAATGACTTCCCACCTGCAGCGCTGAACTGACCGCAAAAGGCGAAAGCAATCCTTTTGACCAAACAGTGACATTTTTAAGGTTGAACCTGTTATTCCGGCGTGCCACTTTCGCTAAGGATAGCAATCTAAAAGCCGCCGACAGGAGGGTTAATTACATAAACATTACATTAACATAACATAAAATTACATTAACAAGCATTACATTAATTCGTATTTTCTTACAACAGCATTTCACATAGACCTTATGATAATTCGTTATTTTTAAATAATATGGCCATCATGATTGCTCGATCTCACATCATGCGATTTTTCGTTTTTAGGATTTTTGAAAGATTCTGTGTCTAAAGACAGATGTTAGACGATCGCTGATATGAAGAAAAGTATAAGGCTTCACATCCGCTAAATCTCACAGAGCACTTTACACGATGTGGTATAAAACACATACTGCTTGATAATGGAATACTTGATTGCAAAGGATAGAGGATTCATTGAGTATAATAATGCTGTTTTTCTGTATTTTGTCGCTGCGAAGCGACATGTTTTATTTTTATTGATGCACATGAAATAATCACATGAAATTACATGAAAGCAGCACATGAAATTATCTCCTTTTCTCTGCATTATTTGGAACCATAGATACGGTTCTAGGGTTTTCTGAAGTAGCGAAATTTAATTTTACTATGAAGGAAGTTCCAAGAGGAGTACCTCGTAATTGAAAATGAGAAGCTTCCAACATGGTGGTTGGTTCTCGCTACCTTGGTGAGTACACAAAAAGGCGGGAATCTGGCTCCTCCCATCAATGACGGGACGTACTTACCAAGGAAAGGGTTGTAAGGTGGGCAGAGATGGTCGGAGATCGGCATCGGCAGGTCAGAGTGGCCAGTTTAAGGAAACTAACTATCTCCATTGGAGGGAGCACCTCGAAAATGAGGAAGAGCAGCTTGCACTATGATGGTTGATTCTCGCCACCCTGGTGGGTGCTGAAAAGTTGAGGGTTGTTTACTTACAATTGTTGGCAGGACGTACTTCCCAAGGAAAGGGAAGGAAGGGATCCTGACTGGTGATGGCCCTTAGAATTTAATCACAGTTGCCGTCAGTGTTGCTGTCGCGGCGATCCGGTCATTCATTTTTTCCCCATGTGCCCTAGGACCAGTCGAAGTAGTTAATTTAAAATTACCAAGTATAAAATAAAATTTCCTTTATATTTTTTACAAAAAATTTGCAAAAATAGACTTATATATTTGCGCAAGGCTATATATTGTCAAAAATTTTATCTTTTTTTCCCGATTTTCGCAGAGAGCATCACTTGTACTACATACTAGAGTAATTTGGTTTCGTTTAAAATCATAGAGCGGTCTCTAGAGTCTTTTGAATAGGCGAACGTTAATTATAACAACCCTTTTGACTATACAAATGCTGCTTTCCTTCGAGAGAGGATCATCCCTGTCTAAGCATTAAGCATATTTTGTAAAGAATTGGAAGATGAAACAGAAAGGTAATCAAAATAGGAAAAAAAGGACAAATGATGCTGAATACATTCAAAATACACAGCTGGCCATTAAGACTGCAACACCAGGAAGGAATGATCTCGAAATCGCATGAAAGGAAGAAGAGGTTGGGATATGCAAATGATTAGTATTTCAATGCATTTAGATGATGCAGGAGAGCAAAACGGCATATGAAGCACAGCATAAGAGAAAATTTTGCAGTGGATTTTTCATTCGGAAAGCGGTTTGTAAGGTTGGAGTTTGGTCAAAATATCATGTTACGCCTCGAATAAGAAGAAGTAATGCTTATCAGCAAATGTCGGAATTCGATAGAAAAAGGATCGTTGCCTATCGGCAATGTGGATTATCGCACTGGTCGAAATCTAACCATTGTCATGAGAATATAGAATCAATGGGTTGCTGAGGGTCGTATTGAACGTCATGTTGGATCTCAATGCCCCCCCATGACTAACACTCGAGAGAACAGACGTATTGTGAGGTCGCCCCTGCAAAACAGTACAACCATATCATGGACCATTAGTCAGGAAATGGACATGTTTGCAGCACGCTTAGTATCCGCTCGTATAGTGCGAAGACATTTGCAGCAGCATGGACTGTCAGCACGGCGACCATTACTTCGGCTTCCCTTGACAATGCAACATAGAAAGAGACGACGACTCTGGTTCGCCGAGTGACAAATCGGCCGTTTTTTCAGACAAGACCTGGTTCTACGTTCAGTTGTCTGATGGTCATACACGCATCTGGAGGCTTGGAGGAGACCGCACGTCACCTGCTTGCTTTTGATATCAGCATAAGGGTTCCACCCTGGTGTGATGGTTTGGACAGCCATTGGACACTCGACACTCCCATCTCTAGTTCGGATCAACTGTAATTTGAAAGCAGATCGGTACATTTCTGACATCTTAAGTCCAGTGGTTGTGCCCTATCTTCGAGACCTGCCAAACGCTATCTTCCAACAAGATAACGCAAGACCGCGTGTTGTACGTCGTTTTCTGACCTTTCTCGATACATAAAGTATTCGGTTGTTGGCCTGGCCTGCATGATCTACAGATCTGTCACCCATTGAAAGCATCTAGTCATGGGTTGCTGAGAGACTGCCACCCCTCTCCAGTTAATACGGTTGATGAAGTGTGGCATAGACTTGAAGCAGCATGGAATGAGTTGCCTATTTCTGTCATCCAAGTCCAGATCTCCTCCATGCCTGAACGGGTAAAGGCCGCTTTACTTGCCAGGAGAGGCAGCTTTTCTATTACTTTCAAACCCCTGTAAACCAGCAAACTGCTTACAAATTTAATCATTTTAATTTCATGCCACACTGTTTATGCACCTTAAATAATTTTTTTTTTTGTATTTGCTTTCCTTCATGATGCTAAAAGTTTAATGGCTAGCAGTGTATTAATTGCAGCTTTCTGGTTTGAGGTCATGTACACTAGACCGATGTCTGACCCGAAAGAAATCGCAGTTCTTCAACCAGATCATGTGAGGAAATAAAAATGCGAATGGAAAAATGCGAATTGCCCTTGTCACGCATTTCTGGTTATGTTTGTGACCTTGTTCCCAAATTGTCTGACGATCATGTGATCTTGATAAAGTCGAGTGTATTTCTATATCTGTCAACTATTTTCTTAGAATAATGGTTAGAAACGATTTTGTTATTTTCCCGTCAGTACTGGGAGCTTCAGGGCATGTCGGAGAAGGAAGCTGTCCACCTCCTGCAGGGTCAAGAGGAGGCGCGACAGGGGAGGGTGGCCTTCCTGGAGGCGCAGAGGATCTTCGAAGTCAAGGAGGAAAACAGGCTGAAGGAATGCAGAAGAAACCTGAAGGCGGCCCTTTCTGACGACACGGCTGCAACTAGAATCCAGAGGGTGAGCATTAAACGTTTTTTTCTTCTTTTTTTTCTTCTTTTTCTTAAATAAGAATTCGATATAATAAAAATAATCTTTCTTTTTGTTTAAATATGCTAATAATTTTACTATCACAGCGGAAAAAAAAGCATTATTTTATTTCACTAAAACAAATAACTCTGAAAATGGTTTCTCACAGATCCAGGTAGAGTGTTGAATCAAATGTGAAGTCCGGCTTTATTTCCTCCTCCGCGCTATTTGTTTCTTTACTTTTTCTTATCATTTTCTTTTTGAAACTTAGTGTGTCCTCTGTCAGCATACTTTAAAAATCTAAAATAGATTGACGATAGTCATGCATCAATTGGCTACAGTCAAAACATATTATCGTATTTCGATTTGTGATTAACTGCCAGATTAACTGGACATGAGCTCTCCAAACTCGACAACAGAATCGGGATGAGATGGTTGTAACTAGAATCCAAAAATGAAAGTTTCTTTAAAAACATTTAGTAATATTTGTTTTATATGGAGTCTTTTCATTAGAAACAGCAATTCTTCCAAGAATTGTATTTGAACCCAAATGTATGCCTATGAAAAAAAAAAAATTATTCGAATGTCTTCAAAGAATGCCAGACGATCGTTAATGCTCTACGGATAGCTGTAGAACAACATGACTCTGTGATATTAAAACAGAATCTGAGAAAATTTCATTAATATTTTAATATATCTTAGAGTATATAACCAACAATCGGAAATATGAATGAGAAGACATCAGTTCCCCTTTCTAGGAATATCGAAGCGAACTGGTGAGCTGCAGCCCTTGTTAGGACATGAAAAAAAGGTTAGTCATTACGTCTGAACTCAATTCTCAATTTCATAAGTGTAATTTAATAAAACTGACATGTGATTAAGAGCCTACATACATAAATTGTAGCTTATTATTTTCATGTACTGTACATGTTTCCAAAAGGCCGTGAGCTCTGTGGTGGGAATCGGTATTAAAACTCCCGCACAATGAAGTGAACTGCTCACAATTGCTCCACTGATCCAAGGCACTGATTATTTTAAAACCGTCATTTCCGGTCATATTTTAAAAGAAAGTTTTTGTTTTCTCTAAGGAACATTAAAATGCTGATTACGAATCGTTGAACTCTCTCATGATAACTGATATTTGTTTGATTTGACGATATTAAAACAATAAAAACTCATTTCTATTCAAAAATAGTTATTTTTCATGGTTTAATTTTGAATTCTTTCCTTTCGCCTTATCGACATTAGACACTCAAAAGGAATACTTCCTCCTAAAAAAATTTAATGTCATGTCTACGGTAACTAATATAATTCAATAAATTGTGCAATTTCAATTATTAAATAAAAGCACTATTCAGTAATATTTTAATACTAAAAGAATTCTAGGGTTGTTGTTTTTTTCGTATCAACGTTGTGATAGACTAAACAAGGTTCTGTCGTATAAAAATCTAATCTACTATGATTTTATTGACAGATTAGCTGGCTTTGGAAATCAACTTATTCATCCGAAATATTGATTTTAATGGTTTTTATTTTCATTATTTATTACTTTAATTTTCCCAAATTTCACCTTTATTTTTTTTGATAAGACGGAAGCATATAAATTTAAGAGAAATTGAACTTTGTAATGAAATGAATTACACTTCCTTACACCTACATCCGAAATATAACATTTTGATTTTCGATATTATAAGAAATATCAAATTTAGCATTTGAAAGAGAAGATGGGAAAAAATTTCTAAATATCTACATCGTAAAGATTAGATGAAAAAAATAACTTCTTTCTTTGAGAAACTAAACTGAGTAATCCAAAAGAGAGAGACTGACTTTCGCAACAAATTATCAAGAAAAATGCTTTAAAAAAATTCTAATTGCCAAAATTTCTGAAGTAATACATTTTGTTAAAAGAAAAATTTTCCTTTGTCAGATTGTTGAAAAACCCACGATTATAATAATTGAGAAATTAAAATGAAATCAAAATCTCTAATATCAAAAGAGAGCAAATAGCAAATGTTCGTCGGCACATTATATAAAATCTCAATATTGTTACAAAATTATTTTTCTACAAATACTACTAATCAATTGCTAGTTCAGCAGCTTGCTTGCTTGCTGACTAATCCTCTTCAAAAATCTCCGTGTCGGCGACTCCGACTACTCTCACACACCACTTCTGACGATACACACAACTTCTTACATACGACTTCTTCAGAGTGCTCGTCTTTTATAGTTCCGGGAGGCGGGGCTAGAATCTTCAGACCAATCAGGGCGTACCTCGGTGTATCTCTGTTATTACTGGATGGATCGTGAAACTTCTCGAACTTTCCGGTATGATCCATTTAGTCGCCAAACTTGCCAAATTCATCGCCAAGTCGCCAAATGGTCGCCAAGCTCAGCACGCACAGTACAGATCTTACAAAGGTTTTAACGGTTTTTCCAGGATGACACTATTCGTGCCGGATAGCAAAATTACAGATGTGTAACAATATGTACCTGTTGCGAGTGTTACGAATCTTTAATGTTGCTAGCAGAAGCATTCATTTAAAATTGTACCATTTTAATGTGATAAAATTATTGCAAATCAAAAAATAAATTATTTTTAAAACTTCGACAGAGTTAGGAAAAAAATTCTGTTACAAATAAAATCTGGCATTATTAAAAGAAGAATTGTTTTTGTTAGATAATATTATCAGAAGATTTCACAGAAAAAAGATCCTGTTTAGTTTTTTATGAACCGTAATTTTAATTATCTTTCGGATTTTTAAAAGTTGACGGTGAACTTCTATCGTTTTTAGGAGTGAGTGCTCGAAATTTCGTCTGTATTTCGTCAAAACCGTTGATTTACTCGCCGAACACGCAAGCGAGGGAAAGACACAATCCTTTATCCACACTCCCAGAGAGCCCGAGTTTCGCAGGCAGCAAACGCAGTTTTATTTCTGGATGTTATAAAAGATTGAATCTTTTACATTTAATAATATTTATTAATTTTTTTTGTCTTAATTCAAAGATAACATTCCTTTTCAGGCATGGAGGTGGTTTATTTTTCACAAGAAGTTCAGAAGCGTTTACGATGCCGAGATGAAGCAGTTGAGAATGGTGAGCCTCTTTGCAATGACAGGCCGAAAATAAAACCCCTCTTGAAACAGTTCAAACATTTTTTTGGGTGATACAAAAATTTTATTATTTGAGTAATAAACATTTATAAAATTTTAAAATTATGAATAAATTGTTTTCATTATCAAATATTTCATTGTCTGAGATTGCGTGCCATTAATGAATGGGTCTCTTCTTTGATACCTAATTCTTAAAATGACAGTAATTTATTGTGATCTGTGGTGCCTCATATACAAGGGATCCTCTTTCTTCTCAAAATGAGAAAAACCTCTGAAAAATGCATTAGCTGACAATCGAAAATTTTAATATGAACATTCGGAATTATTTTTTCCTTTTTTGCTTTTTTTTTCTTTCCCTTAAAATAATGTAATATGAATTGAGAAAGTTGAATATAGATTATATGTTAAAAGAGTATTTTGAAAATTTTAATTTTAATATCTGTAAATCAAGCTTCTAAACCTTTTATTATTGTACTAGTCCCCTTTGGCGACCAGCCAGTTCGCCAGTATTAATTAATTAGTCAGTATTTATTAAATTTTTCAATTAAATATTTTATGTAAATTGGTCTCTTAATAGCTTTTCTTGCAAAATATTTTTAAGCTTCAGATTTTGTTAATTATAGAATTCAGTCATACTATTATGTAGGTCTTAAGCTGTTCTGTTCATTGTACTACTTACACTACTGGTCAAAAGTATTGCAAGTTTGAGAAATTTCACGTTTTTTCAAGATTAATCCCCCCCCCCAAAAGTAATATATTTTTTTTTCATTTAAAGTGATATTTTCTAATATAACATAACATAAATGTGGTGGAGAAGTTTCAAGCTATTGTGCCATGCATTGCGAAGTAATCGACTGCTCCAGTTGTGTCATCCCGGTATAAAATCACTCCGACTGTGAAAGATTTCATTTCGTTTGTTGCGCTGTCGAAGTGTGTTCGCTGTGCATTGCTTAGCGCCATGCTGTTATTTTAATGCATCAAGAAAACATTTCAAATGTTAGGATTGCTCATCGGTGCGATTGCAGTAAGTCGACTGTTTCACGCCTCATTAAGAGATTCAAATTCGAAGGAATCGTAGATAAAAAAAAAAAAAAAAACCTTGAAGTGGTCGTTTGAGGTTATCTTGACGTGCTCATGCTACATTGACACGATTATGCCGTAAAAATAGATTTGCAAGTTCTGCTACACTAGCAAGAGAATGGAATGAGTCCACGCATGTCATTGCCAGTCCCTGAACAGTTAGCAGGAGGCTCTGTGAAGCTGGTTGCAAGGTACAAGTACCTAAAAAAAATACCAGTACTGACGAAAGCAATGTAGAAAAAACTATTGGAGTGGGCCAAAGTTCACAAAAATTGGAGTATTTCGGAATGGAGACAAGTTATATTCAGCGACGAAAGTCGCTCTCCTTTAATGTCTGACAAGCCTGGCCACGTTTGGCATAAAGCAAAGGAGACTATGAGGCCAGAATGTCTGATTCGTACATCAAAACATCCAGAAAGCGTAATGGTGGTGGTGGTGGTGGGCGCATGTCATATCAGTCAACTAACTGGACCACTTCCTTTTGTACCGGGAACCACGAATGGCCACAAGTGTGTTGGTGTGCTGAAGGAACAACTGCTTCGTAGTGCACGTAACATATTCCCAAGGCAGAAATGGATATTTCAGCAAGATCTAGTTCTTAGTCATACATCAAAAGAGGTAAGACAAACTTTACAATTCATTTTAAATGTCATTTCTGATCTCTAAAGCGGAACACTCGTCATGTTAGGTTAAGGCTGCGTTTGCAAAACATGATAGTAATGTTCTTGCATAGCCAGAAAACTTGCTAGATTTATACCCCATTGAGAATTTATGAAGTATAATGGGAAAAAATAACTGAGACTCATCCCAGAACAAAAGGAAAACTTTAGGAAGCGATAATTAAAGTTCGGCACCATGGAATACTGAAAGAAGTGTTGCAGAACCTTTTGGATTCCATGCCTAACAGAGTGGCTGCTGTGGTCGAAGCCAGAGGCGGCCCAACCAAATATTAAATGCTTTTCAGTTAACTTGAATTCTTTTATTATCTTTTCTGATCACAAGAACTTGAAATTTTTTCTTTACTTCATTTTATTCCGGGGAAGCAAAATGGATTCCGATACTGATAACCTGTACATTTTGTTTGTGTTTTATTCTTTTTGAAATGAAAGAATTTTATTTCTTCAATAACTTAATTATATCTTGACTTTTGACTCACTTAACATATTGACATAAAAAAATATCACTTTAAATGAATAATATTACTTTTGGGGAGCTTATTTTTGGAAAAACGTGCCATTTCTCAAACTTGCGATATTTTTGATCAGTAGTGTATCTCTCTCTTTCATTTTCTCTCAGGGCTCATAAACTTGTATCTACTTTAAATGAAAGTGGAAATGTTAAACGGCAAGTAATATAATAACATTTTTTTTATTAAAATCAATCATGTCTTTTTTCTAAATATAAGAATTGAAAGCAGAGTCGTTCGACATTGAAATTGCATGTGCACTGCAGAATAATTTCCGCATATTTATATAATATCTCAAAGATTTATTCAAGAAAAATTTCTCTGACTCATCGTAATATTCAGTTTTTAGTTTTACTTTCAGAAGATATATATATATATATATATATATATATATATATATATATATATATATATATATATATATATATATATATATATATATATATATATATATATATATATATATATGAATATATATGAATATTACGATGAGTCAGAGAAATTTTTCTTGAATAAATCTTTGAGATATTATATCAAGATGAGCTTCTCATATATCAAGATATTATGAGATATTATTGAGATATCAATATTTTCACAGGCATAGGCCAACTCTGTCGAGAATCCCTGAGAGAAGATTGACATAACTTCTTCGAGACGGTCGATGAAATGGTCTAAAATCGCCAGTTTTTATGGAAGAGTGATATTCGAATCTCATAAATCAGCCAGTCTTAGTGAATGATTTTGTTGATTGGAGTTCAACAGTTTTTATTTAAAACATTGTTGTCTCAAGAATATTTTGCTAAATATGATTCAAAGGGTGGATGGCCTATGAAAATTTAAAATTCATAATTCATCCGAGCATTCATTGATTCATGTTACATAAAATATAATTATTTAGTTCATTTAGACCATTTTGTTAGCAGATGTATGCCACAAATTAGCTAATGGGCTCTGATGAGAATATTTATTCTCTATATATATTAAACGATGTTTGCCTTAAATTAAACTGTTTTATTGAATTTACAATGTAGATGATATTGTAAAAGATCATAGAAAGCTTTTCCTCCATTTACTTTTTAGAAAATATCATATTTCACATTTTTTTCATTTCTTTCAGAGAGCTGAAAATGACACTTTTATATATTTAATTTGCAATTATAATTGATTTTTTTTTTAATTTGAACTTTTGTTAATGTGGTTGCAACACGTCGATAAAAGCTCATTTTTTTATTTTGTGCGAAATATATTGTTGAAAAATATGATTAAAATTTTTTTTAAAAAAATTCGTTAAAAATCGAAGCTTAAATTATAGGTTGAAGTATTGGTATCATTAAAAAGATAATACTTTTAGCATTAATTTGATACAATTAATTATTTTGAAGAATTTTGTGCCGTAATATTTTTGGAAGTTATAGCGAAAAACGCTGGAATTTCGCTTAATTTTTAATTAATTAAAATTCTAACTAAACATTCAAAAAATCTCTCCGAGGTGCACATTTCCGACCTCCAAGGTACACATGTACCAAATTTGATAGCTTTAGGTCAAACAGTCTAAATCTCTCTCTCTCACACACACACACAGGCACACAGGTTTTATTATAAGTATAGATTGAAAAAAAAATCAACTAAAACATTTGCTCCAGCAGCAACGAAAAGTATTCTGTCAAAAGTTTATTTTTTTTAAAACTCCCTTAAGAGGATGTTTTTGACTTTTTGAAAAAACGTGGCAAACAAGACATTCCTTTGATGGCGTAAAAAGCACTCAAGCGAAGTACTGGTAGACAAAGCAAAAGAACATTCCCTGCTTAATGGAGACATTTTGCAATTGTGGACAAAAGAAAAAATTCGAATTTGCTTGTAGCATGAACACATCTGCTGAAATCTAAAACCACATATGAACAAGCAATATCTGAATGTATATCGTAGCAAATAGAGACCATAAAAATTATAATTCCAAGAAGCGCTTTGTTCCCCTCCAAATGATTCTCAAAAGCTAGACCTTCTCGAGTAAGCAATGGATACGTATCTAAACGTACAATTTTATGTCAAGCCATTAATATGTTAAGTGGAGGTTGCAATCCAATAAATGAAAAGTTTTGCGTATGAATAACAAGATGAATGACAAATTTTCCCCTTTTAGGGAGAAATTAATTTTTTTGGTATTCTAGAAATATCCACCTGAACACTTTTTCCTCTGTGTAAAATTTTTAGATATGAACGCTGCCTACTTCGAACATTTTTTCACACACTATCCTCTTTTCCACAAATTAATTAATTCTACATTCTTACATTGAGTATAATTCAAGAATCAACTCTTAGATATATATGGAACAGAAAATTATCTCCTTTTGTTGTTTCTCCCATATGCCATTCCTAATCTTATGCCTTCATTTCTTGAGAAGAGTATTTGCTCGCTTTTGTTTCATCTACCACAAAAGCAGAAAAGCTTTATTGGTTAATCCATGTCAAAAGCTACTATGGGGCTTCTTCTTCTTTTATACGGTCGACCACCCTGCCACCACTGAACGTAGCAGTATCGACAGGAGGTACTACGGGGATAATCTCGCAGAACAGGAGATATACCACCGAAAGAAAGAGAAAAAAAATAACAAAGGAACTATCTGATACATGAGATTGTGTAGTCATACGAGAGTTATTGAAATAAACGCCTTGCAGTCCAAATTCTTTTATGATAAATTTTGGCGTAAGAGAATGCGCGATAAGAAGGGTTGAGTTCTCTTGCATCTTGTGAAATGCGCACTTAACTTTCCCTTCGGAATAAAGCGTCCTATTACTTGAAATGCCCTCATCAGAAAAATTTCTTTCTTTTCGATTCGTCTCATCCGCACAGCAACCCTCCGTCACAGAGAAGAGCGAAAGCCTACAAGCCTTCCAGAAGCTGAGGGAACTGAAGAGGCACCGCCGGGACCTCATCCTCAAAAACGAGACAGAATTCCTGGAGGTCATCAGAGAGGTGCAGAAAGAGATAGAGACCTATCAGGCTCCGCAGGCCATGGAAGATCTGCAGGCGGGGATCCGGACCTATTTTGAGAAATACAGGTGCGTTTTGTCATCTCACTCATCGATGAAATAATTTTTTGTGAGCTCTTGAATCAAAATCCACACTTTTTTTCGAATGGAAACTGCAATGGCACGGATAAGATTAAAACGTTAAATAAATATTCTATGTGGGAACAATATAGATGATCGAAATGACAAAGCTATTAGCCAACAGAAAGCTATAGCCAACAGTTCAATTCTGTATGGGTTCATATTTCTCAAGAATCGCTAGTCATGAGGTATCGACCATAAGAGAATGTAGACGGCTCTCTTGGTTTAAATAAAATGCTAAATTTAAAGTGCTGTTGTAAGTCCGTCATGTTAAGAGTATTCGGAAGAATTCCCAGTTTCCATATTTTTTTTTCTCAAAGCAAATAAATTTATTGATAGCGTACAAATGACCTATTAGTAAATTTCCTTCTTTCATAGCAGAATGTGTTATCATAAGTTTTTATTTCATTTGATTTTTCTTCCAACATCATTCGAGATCTGCCTCGCATGCTATGTCAACGCTCTCTAAAGGAACTGCGAGGGACATTTTGAGATTTTGAAAACAAAATCAAAGAAAAAGGTTTTGGGTTATATTCAGAATGTCATCAAAAATCATTATAGTTAGTCTGTCTCTCGGGCTGCTCGAATATACGATATCTATAAAACGATGAGATAACGCTCGGTTGATAAAATTCAGTACACAGATTTAACATCCATAATGTAAGCACCTGTGAAATTTTGAGACAAATCCAATGGCGGGTTGACTGTCTGTACTTTCATACATATGTAAATGCGATAATTCAAAAATACAATAACTTAAAAACATCAACTTTGGAAGGGATTTTGTGACTACAAGTGTCAAATTTTTGTTTAAATCAATTGAGAAAAACGTGTCTAAAACACAAATTCGATTTTTGAATACTAGTAACGTATGCCAAGGATTAATATCCAAATAACTAGTCCAAAAATGTTACAATTCCATAAAAATGTTGAATTCCCGTCAAAAATATTTCATACCTATTGTACGCCAATAACATGCAAGGCGTTCTCTGGCGTTGTAACAAATGTAAGGTGTTCTGACAAATTTATTAAAACGTATGCGAGAAAGTTTTGGGGAGACTACTACCGTTGGTTTTATATAATAGAGAGAATATCAGTAGAAGATGTTAAAAATCTGGTAGATGGTAATATTTCATAACACTGGCCTCAAAGGTAATGAACTAGCCGATCTGGCTGCCAAAGCTGCTTCACTTAAACCTGCAATTGATTAAGAATCTGAAAGAACAATCAAAACTCGTCTTCGTAAAATTCTCATCGATGAATGGCAATTAAGATGGGGAAATAATGTAAAAGGCCGCTTTACTTTCAGTATTTTTTCTCAGGTAAAAAGAAATAGATGTATTGGTAATAAATATTTAGTCCAATTAACTACAAACCATGGACTTTGCCCACATTATCTTAAAAGATTCAGTTTGAGAAATTGTAGTTGTAGATATGGTAATGATTATGATGACATTAATTTTCACTTTTTGTTTGTTTGTTTATATATTTTTTAATTTATTTTTTTTTCTTCTAAATTTAAATTGCTTATCTTCGATAAATTTTATTATTTACAAATTATGTTTCAATGATGCTGTTGGAATATTATGTAGACTCTTCAGCTTGGGCCATTTAGACTTCTCCACTTTTTCTTTTTTATGCCTACTCTTTTTTTTTCTTTTTTTTTTTTTTCGTTTGGCTGTTTTTAGCTTCTAATACACAAGATTATGAAAAAAAATTTTGAATAGCTAGTCCTTTGATAGCTATTTAAATTCTATTTTTTTAAAAAAATATTTATGAGCTTTTACCTGTGTAATGCCACTTTTGATACACACCTAACCATCATCAGAATAATAGAGAGAAAATGTACATAAAGAATAACACATTGGTAATGTCAAAAGTAAATCAATTTCAAAATAATCTTTAATGAGAAAGATAAACGTCAAGTTATCAAAGGGTAATATCAATTTAACTTCAAAATGCAATAATAATCAACGATATATCAGAAAGTAAGTAATACAAACGGCATATATTAATATCAAACGTACTACTGTCAAAAAACAAGCTCAACCATAAGATTCAAAATTAAATCTTGAATATTAGAGTTCGTTTTGTGAAGAATATCCAGAAACTTTATTTATTCGACTAAAGAGCTCTTTAAAGTATCGAATTATATTCGAAATCGATTCAAAGTTTTCCCGCTATCGACAACCATCCATCGTCTGCGAAAACTGACGATCTCAATAAATGACTCGTTCTCTTTTGCTCTCTCCAAATGATAATGTGCTTATTTCAGTAGATAATCTTTAGTCGCAATGTGTGCAATTCACTCATTTGCTCACCCCGTCCGTGCGCAGAAGGATCGCAGTCACTCGTGTTAAGGTTCCCTTTTCTATCTACACCGATGAAAACTTTATCTTTTGCAATTTTGTCTTGTTTGGGGAATATCTATTTATCAGCTTTTGTAAACCGTATCTCCTAAATGATGATCTCAGAAATCTATAGACTCGTTTCTGAACTTTGTTTTAGATTTTCTTTTACCCCTTCAACATGTTTCTATCTTTTGACAATGCTTGAATTTCTCAATTTGATCTGAAAGCATAAGAAGATCTTGCAGGAACGTTGACTTTCAGAGTTTTACATTCTATTTTCTCCACTGCGTGTGCCAATAGCTTGTTATTCACCACCGCTTCACATTCATTGATAAGAGACCGTCATTCAGAAGGGCACTGTAGGAGTTTTCTCAATAACTCTTTAAGCATGCAATATTTTTCCCGAATCCTCCGCTTTGAATCCGAACCGAAAGTGGACCAAACTTCCAACGAATTTGATTCACTTGAAACTTTTCTTGAATTTTAATCCAATCTGATTGTCTAGAGCCGTATGTAACTGAGTGACATTTTTTGTCATTAACGGAATACGGATTTCCGTTCTCTTCGTACAATAAATCCTCATTTAGCTGGAATCAAAGCATTCGTGTTTTGAGAAGGTATCAACCGTAAATGTACGGTCCTGAGCATAGCATCAGAGAACAGTCCAGTCCGGACTTTTCCTCTAGACATACAGCAATGCACATCTATCTCGCTAGCAAAGGCCTAGCTGAATCGATGTTGATAACAGAAAAACAGCTAATATTTTAACAGTATCTCGAAAAGGGCAAAAATGCACTTCTAAGCTTTCAACTCTCTGTTTCTCTCTGATGAAGCATTCACTCACTTCGTTCTTTTAAAATCCAAATTTTTCTATTAAAATAACTTCAAAAAATGTTCCAGCATATGTTCTTGCTCTATAAATATTCATATTGGATGTTTGGAAGACAGATTGTTCATTCTAAATCTAGTAATTTCATTGCTCTGCTAGGAGTAAACGATCTCTGGACGATATCCCTATAGGAGGGACCATCGTCAGTAATTCGGAGTATAGGCGGTTTGAATAAATTGCCCAGTGCAATCCCTCTTATAAGACTGCGGTCAAGAACAACATGGTGCATTTCATTGCTGTTGTTGGAACTCGTGCTAATAATGCATGTGTTTGTTTTTGTGAATATAGTTCACCTCTAAATTGCTTGGCAGAAATGTTATTTCTGCCCTCATCTGCACGATATCTGGATTGCCAGTGAAAATCAAATAAAGCACGGGAAGTATTCGGAAGAAGTTTTCATCCCATTTAGGAATTACGGCATCATGATATATGAGTCGAAGTGTAAATTTGGTAAGGGCAAAATAGATTTTCATAGTCATACAGTTCCACATTCCATAAGGATTCAAGCAATTATCCATTCTTTCAGGCCAGTGACTATTAGCGATTTCGGTTTTTAGGCTAGATTAATCATTACCAAAAGATTATTCTTAATATTACAACCATTTTATCCCCTTTGCGTAGGCTTTTTGTTGGCGCAAAGAAACGTGATAATGAGGGGCTCAGGGGAACATGGAAACTGAAAAACACTTTCGGCATGTTAAACATATCATGTTAAACAAACATGTTCGGCACACTAAACATATCATGACTGGCTGTAAACTTTTGATCAGAAAAGTCACAGAAAATGTTATCGCTTTTTCACATTTGACTTCATGACATTTTCAATTAAATATAGGCAATTCATTTTACATGATTTATTTATATTTTAATTTGTTAAACCTGATAAACAATAGGTCATTTAGTCGAGAAACATTAATGCTTTATAAGAGCATGAGATTCGAAAAGTGTGCATTCACCTTGTTCATATTATAAGAGTTTATGGCACACTTCAGCAAAGACTAATACTTAGTAAATTCAATCAAAAATTGTTACGAGTTGAAATTTTAATAAAGTGCCTAAAATTTCAAGGTGCAAGTATCTTTAGTAAAAAGAATAATAACAAAAAAAACCCCACTAAATATTGTTGGTAACTAGTTTATATTTTGCTTTTTAGGCGTTACCCCATTACCATTACATTAATGTTACCATTTACTAAAAAAATGAAACAAACAAGGCAGCACAAATATTTAGAAGATATAAGTAACATGGGTAAGATGGTTTTCGGGGCCTGATGAAGAGGAACTTTCTGAAGGCGAAGATATGCTATGTGGAAATAGCAACGATCCATTAGACAGTGGGTCTGCAGATACCATCGATGAGGAAGGAAATAATGTGAGTAAACGCGGAGGAAGAAAAAGATTGAAATGCTTTCAAGTTCTAAGGACGAAAATATTTATAAACAAATTATTAACATATTTCATTCGATGAAGCTGTATGGGGGGGGAGGGGGAGAGGCAGTATACGTGGAACTGCATACTGCATTTCAGTTTTTTCATAACGTTTTCAGGGCGGAATCGGGTCCAATGGGATATGTAAAAAGTAATATTATGAAGGGTAAGATAAACACTGCATTTTTTATTGATTATTGATCACCATAATATGAAACATATGTTTACTCCATTTAACAGTAGAACTTGCTAATATAGATATATCATATATAGACTATCTAATTAATGATAGAGAAGTCGAAAACAAATAAAAATAACAAATATGAAAGGAACATTGATTGATTCTATGCTAGATTCTAATAAACTTAAAACATGCCAAATAATGTCATGTAACTGTAAACAGCAGACAATAAAACCATGAAGATTTCTTCTGAATTTAAGAAATTTGTTTGCGGAAAATGTACTTGGACCTTCTTGCATCCATATAAAATGCTGCCAGCAATGAATTCCCTGTTATTGAGTTTTTGTTTTTTATAATAATGGGGAAAAAAATTCAATTATTATCTTAATCCTTTCACTACGGTCCTGTTTAATTAGCCATGTAAATTCTACCCTGGTAGGTTAGCTCCTGTTTCAAATCAAGGGTGCAGGATGTGAAACGAGTTATCATCTCACTTAACATCTTGCACTTTTCGTTTGAAACAGAAACTGGCTCTTCAGGATAAAATTTGCACGACCGGTTAGGACGGATCAGTAGTGAAAGGGTTAAAAGTTATATCATACAATATTTCTCTCTTTAATCAGGACAAATAAATTCGTTATCTAAAAACTGCCCATTTGACGCGTTGAGGTGCCAATAGGTGTATATTAAATCTTGGTACGTTTAGTGTTAAAGTTGATGTGTTTGAAGCAATGCTGTTGCATCATCCATCTGTGGATGCGAAAATAGTGTCGGTGGCAGATTGTAGGGATTTCGCCATGGGGGAGAAAATCTTCCCCAATTGTCTTTTCGGATTCTTTCTCTCACTCATGCAGGGTAAATATTCTACTTACCATCGAAGCTATTAGCGGCGTACATACAGCATTTCAGGCATTTACTATAAACTCGCTTTTCTCTCTTGTACGTTAATTTTTGTGTCTAGTCAAAAACACGAGAAGGCTCCGCCCTACCTAGACGTTTGAGGCCAGTCGATTTCATCTTGAAGCTCACTACCGATGCTAAATGACCCCCCTTTCCAGGCACTGATGTCGTAGCGGATATATTATCCAGGATTTGGGAAACAGTTTTCATTTCTGTCTGATTTAGAGCTGTTGGAGAATCTCCAGAATAATGACACAGAGTTAAGATCGATGTAGGAAGTTGAAGCTAAGTGTGGTGGAAATTATTCATAGATGCCAAATGATGCTAAGTCTCTATAAATCGGTAATTCCACTTGCATAAACGGATTTCTTCTGCAATTAAGACACAATGTTTTTGAAGAGTTACACGGTTTGTCGCATTCAGGAGTTCTCAGTACAAAGCATCTCGTGGATTGGAAATACGTTGGTCAGGTATGGATAAGGACATGGTATATGGAATAGGACTTGCATCGATTGTCAGTGATCGGAAGCTCATTTGCATTCTAAGGCTTCTTTGTTTCGATTCCTTCGATTGAACATATCCATTTGGATATTTTATAATTGTTTCTTACGTGTCTATAGGCATTGCCTAACCGTGATAGACAGGTTTGTAAGTCGCCGTAGGCTGCGCCTGTGGAGTACAAGGAAGTGGAGCTTTTGTGAGCGCCTGGGCTTCACGATTAGTTATGGTAAAGACTCATCGAGGAGGAAAGACCTCAAGAATAGCTTTTATTTTAATAACGCGTAAACGCTCTGCAGATCTTTTTGCGCAACATCTCCACATTCAAGTGGAATTAAGAATAATAAAAAATTTCAAATGAAAGTAAATAAAACAGCGAGAAAGTTTTTAACAACTAAAACATAAATCGTTTTGACTTCGCAAAATTATACAATTCTGTAAAACATCAATGATTAAGAAATACTACTTTCCATACAGCAATGCACATCTATAATTACAGCACAAATAAAACTCATAACTGCTGAACAAAAACACAATTTACTGGGTGAGAATAATACAAATAAAATAAAGAACATTTTCTTTATTATATTCATAATTATTTTATTGGTAACTGGAAAGAAAAAACGCAAAACAAACTAAAAGGAATAAAAATCGTCTCGTCAAGCCGGAAGTCTGACGTGACGATTAATCTAAATAACTGATAATTAACACAGTTATTAATCTAATAACTTTAGATTATTAACACAGGAAGTAATAATCTAAATAACTGTTTTCAAGTTACTTTCAATCTTTAGATAAAAACCAGCGGAAATGATCTCCTCGAAACTTTCTGGCATATTCTCAATTACCCCCCCCCCCCGCCCCGATAAATCTGTGAACCTTGGGCAAGGTGGCGAATACCTTGTTTGACGATGGTGAAGTATACAGATGTGTGGTAGCGTTTCTACTGAATCTATCTTGAGAATTTTCCTTTTGGGCTCCTTTTGCCGACCGATTTGCAGCAAAATTTAACACGGACTGCAATTATAATTCCAATAGAACATACCGTATCTCATTAATGCAATGATTTGATTTAAATCATTGCATTCACGAATCATTATGTTTACATGCACTCAACGAACCAGCAGACGATCAAAAGCTTGATATATTTGGCTCTGAATGCCATAGGAATCTATATTTTAAAGGTCAAGTCTGCATATCAACTTTTATCTGCAGAGCTCTTTGCCTTTTGTAACTACCGGGTTCACTTGTAATGAAACTGCCTGACAAACAAATTTCCTGTGAATGGATTTCGTTCAGGCTACAACAGACATTTATAAGTTTGGTCGTAAGTACATGCATCAAATTTCTTCCGTTTCGCTCAAAAAGTTTTTGAGTCTTTTGACGCTTTCACGGGCAGACCGATACATAGATATAATGCTAAAAATATGTTTTTCTGGAAGGTCTGAAGCGAAAATATTGATAAAAATAAAGAGTTTGAATTTTTTGACAATTTCAATACTTCCTCTGGACTTCGCATAAGAGAAAGTGACAATAAAATATTTTGCATTGAAATAACCATATAACAGCAATGTTTTTATTCCTTTCGCACACTTCAGCATTTGTTGCAACATAAATAATATAAAAATGAAAAAAAGTATAAAAATAGTGCACAAATGCGGGCTTGTTACAAAATTTGTATTATCGAAAAGTTTTTAATCTCAAGTGCCAAAACTCTGCATCAGTTCATCAAAACACATCCGAAGAAATAAACTGTCGTCTGCAGTTACTTTTATTTCAATCAAATGCTAACAGTAATAAGATCTCAAATCGTTTCACGTGACATCGCTCGTTGCTCTGGAATCGCACCAAAATGAAACCAAGTTAAAACCATTTAAATGGTGTCGATGAAGACTTCCCTGTTAGCGTACGTACTGAGAGATTCCTCGTCGATGTTCATAGGGGGGGGGGGCATTTCATTCAGAAGGAGTAAAAGTTGAAACATATTCATCCCCGAAGTGGAATTCAGGCGAAATTTATTTTCATTCTGCTCATTTCGGTTCCACTTATCCTCATCAACAACGCAAAGGAGCTTCCTCGTGTAAAATGATTTTTACGAAAGAAGAAAACAACACGAAAATGTTAATATAGGATCTTTTTCTGGATTCTGTCAAAAAATTGTTAAGAAAGTCATTCAGAGCCTTTAAATAATTCATAAGTATTTTCGGAATAAACACTTTCAATTCGATCTGATGATCATCAATCATCCGCTAACTCTCATTCATTAATATTTCAGTTTGCTATTTGCTTCCCGATTTTGGAGCCATGCGGACTTTTTCATCCGAAAAAAAGTTTGGAGAAAAAAGACGTAAGAAATCCATCTTTGCACACATCATTCCATAATCCCAGCCAAAATGCGGCGTTCCGATACGAGATTTCACAAGAATAAGGTCAGATTGCCACAGGATACACAGCAATAGTAATGTATTAGTTATTAAAAGGAAAAGGAAATGCCAAGTCAAAATATTTCGATTACTGTAAAGAAAAAGGAGAAACATACTTTACAGCACTCGCTTGGCTACGCCTCAGTTATTCTTTCTAAATCGCCGAGCCTTAAGTTTAAGTGTTGGAAGTCGCGAACGAGCAGATTGCACTGCAAACACGGAGTGAGTTAACACTCAAGGAGGGATTGTAATATTCCTCTACTAACAACTCTGACGTTTCTCTCTCCGCTTTCCGCCCCTCTTTTTCGTAAGAAATGTTTTTATTTCTTTCCTCTCACTGACGGCTTTTTCGCAGCAGGCAGAGTTTGCTTAAAGTTTGCTTCCTTTTGAGCTTATTAAATACTTCTCGGCTGATCACTGCTGTGGAGAAGTGAAAACGCAAATTTGCAATATCTTATTGAATATTTGAAAACTGCTTGGAAGAAATAGGAAATCGAGCTTTTTAAAAAATCCATTGACGGTAGCAAAATGACTCTTCAGATATAACATCTCTTTCAGTCTACTAAACTCACGATTGATCCATTTTCAGAAACAAGGAAACAAATCAGCAAGTTTCTTTTGAGAGAAATATAAAATAACAAAGAAATGAGCACTCAGCACTCTCAGACAGCGATCTTTTTCTTTCTTTTGCTAAGCAAGGGAAATGGGGATATCGACTGATTCGACGACGAACACGTGATGGGAAAACTTCCGACATCCTTAAAATTCTTAAGAATTCTAATTTAAGTCATCAGAAGAGAAAACATGTGTTATCCTCCTGTATAACGAATTGGCCATTCTTTTGCCGACACATACCAGCTGGATACAAAGTCATGTTCCACTTTTATCTCACTCCGATCAGGGGCTCAGGCAACTGAAATTTCGAATCATTCAAGAATCCTCCATTTTCTTTTTCTTTTTTTCTTTCGGCGTTTGACGAAGCAGGAATTTCCAGCTTTAGATGAGAACTCAGAGTGGGAATGAAACCGCAATAAATAAAACTGGCTTCTAAAGCAATTCTTATCCCAATATATTCTTATTGGAACTGTGAAGAACATTGTGTAAGGAAAAATAGGAAACACCGGAGACTTCTCACCCAGTTTGCATCTTCAATCCTCTTGATGGCCATTTTAAGAAATGCTGCTTAAATGAGTTTCAGGATCTCTCATTCAACGGACTCTTTGCTTTTCTAATGGTGTTGTTCAATCCGTCTGACTAATAATTCAAAATATTTTCTTTTGAAAATTTGAATATTTCCTGCTAGCAGAGTGCTGCAGGGTTTTTAGTTGCGAGACGGTGTTTTATTTTTCTTTCACGCAGAGAGGTCCACGGCGAGTATCCCGCTTACCCAGCAGACGAAGAGGGCGGATCGGCCGCGATGCTTAAGGAAGCTGCATCTTCAGAAAATGAGCAGGAAAAGGTATTTGCAGAGACTTTCCTTATTCAATCTGAGCGCATAAATTTATTTATTTCGTATTTTTCGTTTTCAGTGTTCCAGATACTGGATAAAGAAATGATATAATTGCAGGATGTACAAAAATGAAAGCATATGAATTTTTCGAGAAATGTTAGCTATGATATCGACTCCTATCCCTTCTTTGGATAACAGAAAGAGAACTGTATTATAAGTAAAAGAACCTGGACCCGATGAATAAGATAACGCTTGAAATCCATTCCATGTCAGAGCGAGGTCGCTTGCCTCATTCCATTCTGGTAGGATTTGTAACAACACTGCCGAGTTAAGAAATTCCTCCGTCTTGTCTCTCTCGAGAAGGTAAAAGGAACATCCTAAGTGGCAGAGCGGGGGGGGGGGATGACTTCATTCAATGTGCAGGACAACATAAAATTCATTCTCTAGTTTCCAAGTGACAATGCTTTCAGAAGAACTGTCGAATGTCACATTCTGCCTGTCTTTTCCACTTCTAGATGCAGGCAATTTTATTCTCAGCTAATAAAGTAAATTGTGTTTATAATTTTATATAGATAATTTTAATTTTGGTGACAAACTGCCAAATCTCAAAATACGAAGTTTTGCGATTATTAAGTCTGCATTAAAAAGAGTAATTAATAAGAATTGCAATTTGGTACTCTAAAGCGCGAGAAAAATGGTTACAAAAAATTGAAAACTGACAAGTTTTTATGGAAATTGTTTCTAGTTCATAAACAATAATCGAAACTTTCGACTCCTTGGCTATAAAAAAAGAGCCACAAAGTGCTATCTAACAAAGAAGCAATAAGAGAAAAGCTTGAAAACTTAACTAAAAAAAATAGATAAAAGACAAAAACAGACCATTGGCAAATAAATTTTGAAACATTCTGTGCTTCAAATTAAATTCCTTTTCTTGATACTATCTTAATAAATGAAGGCAAAGAAATACGAATAATGCGAAAGTTATGTTTTATCTTGGGCTTTTTTTCTGTCTAGCCTATCGATTCCATACTGCTTGTGCCGAAAAAACTGGTTCTAGTTTTGAATCAAATCTTTCATCCAATGTGAAGTGAGTCTCCGATCCTCTCGTGTTGAGTGCTGTGAACAGCACCATCAAAGTATCTCGACAAAGGAATCGGGAGGCTTGGTAAAACAGAGAGAAAGGGGGGAAAAATTTCCCAATTTTGTTTGTTTGTTTTACAAACAATGATGCGACAATAAGCATAAACGGCGTTGAAGAACGAATGGTAGAGGCGGAACTGAGCAGGCAGAATTATAGGAGCTTTTATTTATTTCAGAAAGACTTAAAATTTATTCAATCGAATGTTTGGTGAAAATGCGCAAGGATATGCTCACGTTATCCGGATTTATTTTGTAAGAAATATATTTGAAACTGAAAAAGATTTATCACAATTTTTTTAAAAAATGTTTCGTTATTGATTGAAGCTACGAGAAATAAAAAATACAAAATATTTCCTTAATGATGGAAATACACTTTTTAAATTAAAAATTTAGGCCCCAATTAAAATGCGATTATCTTTCCTTTAATTTTATAAAATATTGTTTGTAGTCTTGCATTCAAACATCCAATTATCTTGAATTCTGCTTAAGATTAAATTTAATGCGTTTAGAGAGTTTCAGAAGGGATGCATGTTCTTAAAAATGGAATTATATATCCTAGGTGAAAAGCGAGATTGCTGTCAAAGAAAAGATTGGTGTTGACAAAAAGGAAGAGGTATGATCTGATCTTTCGTTGACGATTTCTTCTCATTCTTTTTTTCTCTCTTTGAGTGGTGCTTTATGACCAATACAAGTTTTCCATTCAGGAGGAGCCGGCGGGATACGCTTTGAAAGCATCGAAGTACATCCCTGAACTTATGGAACTAGCGAAAGAATATGACAGTAAGTAGTTTTATATGAAACATCATTTAACAAAATTATTGAGTTTCAAACATACATTTTATACGAAATGAGTGAAGAAGCAATCTTTTGAAGCAAAATGGCGGCCCTGAATATAAATTTATTACACTTCATATAATGTAGGATGGTTATAAAAAAATACCATATCTATGTATGAGTCACCTAGCTATCATATCACTCACAGAAACTGAATAAAATTTTAGTTTAAGCTATTTTGAGGTATGCGCTGAAGCATCATATGAAAGATAACAATTACACTTTAAAAGTTATAGAAATTTAATTTTAAAGTTTCGAAATTAGATTGTCATTTCGAAAATTTCAAATGACAATACCTACATTCTTATTGGAATGCGATTTCCAGAGTGTGAATGATAATGATACTCGCTTGTGCTGAACAAACTAAGAAGAAAAATGGGAACAATAAATAAGGAACGAGAAGCAACAGGAAGTAAAATCTTTTGTTTGTTCCACAAATTTCTACATTACAGCCTCCACACGTGATGGCACTTTGCATGTGGTGCACGGTGGACAGCACTGCAGCAGACGCCATGGAAAGAGAATTCTGCTGAACCTGACATCATCTTTCAAATCAAAAACAGTTTGTGTATTAAATGCATAATTTTTATATTCCAGGCATCCTCACAGTTAGAATAATCACTGGAATAAGATCGGAGATCTTGGCAGCCGCAGAAGCTTGAATCGGTGCTGGTGAAGATAACTATGTCGCCAAACTGTTGAGTTAAGCAACGTTTGTCAGAGTACTTCACACATATGAGAGAGCGCCTCTTATATCCACAAGACGTCCGATGGAGCATTTCGTTATTGCAATTCGGGAATTACGCAGTTAGGCAACGTTTCTAGACAGAGAGCACTCGTTGTAACCCACAGCAGTGAATTTTCTAAAGGCCTTATCACACGGGCAAATACCGTCTACACTTTTGTGGACAATTTTCCGTTTTTACCCGCAGGAAACCGGTCAAGCAAGTTTTCCGTCATCGTGAGCATTTTTCAACCAGCTTGAAAATGTAGACGATAGTGACGGAAATATCGTTTGCAAATGAAATTCAACCAATCATGTCAAACTTCGATAGTGACGTAGTGTGCCAAGAATGGCGCGACTGACGCCAACTACTTTGTGAAAAGTAGTTTCATTATTTCTGGGGGAGGATATACTTAGAATGGTGTCTTCCGAATTGGAAAAAAAAAAAAAAAAAAGTGATACTTCGGAATCTGTTCCCCAAGCTGTGGGACAACTTGTTGTCTCCACTTTAAAAAACTGGCGCCACAGTATGGGAAACAGTTCACCAGAAGAATCTTTCAACTAATTATGGAATTTGGAGAGACATTTTTTCATAAATTAAAAAAAAAAAAAAAATGTTGATGTGAAATGTTTTCTTTTTGTGAAATATATTTGAACATTTTGAATCTTTTGATAATAGTAATTTCTTAAATAGTCCATTAACAGCCTCTATATAATTTAAAAATTTTATCTCCTATGTTAATGTGAAATTAATAAGAATTAATTCTATTTTCTAACCTTGAAATAGTTACCATATAGTACATTTGAGGGAATCATAAGATATGAATGATTCTGCTACTGTTTCATATTTTTAATGCAAAAAAAAAAAAAAAAAATACATTTTCTATTTAAATGCTGCACAGTGAGAAAATGCTTCAAAAATTAAGCATTTTTAACATTCATACATAAGTGCGCCTGTTTATTTTCTAAGCATGGGATGTTATAACGCCTTATTTTTTATTGAAATTTTTAAAATTCATTTTAAATGTGTATTTTTGAAATGTTAAATGATTACTGCAATAAGATAATAATTTTAATACTTTTTAATTCCTGCAACACTGCAGGAGCATCTATTGTAAAACATATTTGATTTTGAAAAAAAAACCCATAAAAACGATCATACTTTTATTATTACCAAAAAATTAAATCACCTTTTCTACGATTAACAATACAATTCAGGCTTCTTTTAAATTTAACAAATTACCAGTTAATTTGGAATGAAACATCTATTTCTGATTATGCATTGGCATTGAGAAAGATCCATAGAAACAAATTAACGAAGATTTGAAGCATTAAAAAAAACAGCTCTGTAGTTGCATCTTTAAAAAAAAGTAATTTTTGAAGCTAGTGTGAGACTAAATGCTGAATTACCTTAAAATTTAACAATATTTATTAAATGATTTGCACAGATGCAGATACAGTAAAAAGTGTTTTTGCTGGTTAACATATTATTACTGCAAAAATTAACAACAAAACTGTTACTAAGAATAATAAAAAAAAAATACCTTTATTATTTTACAAAATTCATTGTTACAAATTTTAATAACCCTTACAACCAGTTGAATGATACAATAAGATCAACACTGAAAAAGACAATGGAAGACAACAAAGGAATGAAAAAGACATTCAGAGGAAAAACATTTTCAAATTTGATAAATGTACAACTTGGTTTGATTTTACAATCCTTATTATATTCATGATTTAATTTCAACTAATACAATAACTTTTTAACTCAAAATAAACACGTCAATAGAAGTAGGAATTTATTACTGAATAACGGAATTTCATTGCACAGGCTTCATGCTTTATCTGCAAGTTTGATGAGATAGCAATAATAGTTGTAATATTTTTTAATTCAAACTATCATGGGCTTTTCATACATTGAAAGCTAATGAGATCACTAAAAAATAATTTATTCCAAATTTTATAACAAAACTTACTGAAAATGAGTACAGCAAGTAAAAAAAGCAATAAAAAAAGTTTTATTATGTAACAAATTTAATAAATGCCAATTGAATAGTACAATATATACAATAGACAATACATGTAAAAATGAATGTAAAAGGCACAGATCGTTCTGCTATTTAATGGCACCAACTCCATTAAAATATCTACAGAACTTTTTACGTATATCTTTAGCCATTTGCACCGAGCAATTCAACAGAAACCAACAACTCGAGAAACAGAATCCAATGAGTTATGAAATGAGAAAACTGCAGATATTCATTAAGTAGAAGCAGTGAAAAAAGAGCGATAAATAGACCATAAAGTATACCTTTCTTTTTACGTTTACCAGACAGCAAATGCTCAAGTGACGTACACTTCGTCTACACTTTCGTGGTCGTTTGTAAACGAAAGTGTAAACGGTATTTGGCCGTGTGATAAGGTCTTTATGGACATCGGTAACAATCTTGACCAGTTGCCGACTCGGAATGTTATTCAGGCGGGATCAATCACAAGTAGAATCCTTTTCTTCATATTAGTTCCGTTCAGCTTTTACAGTACACTGACCTCAACGTTGTCCATTATTTCAATGGTAGGCACGCAATGCCTCAGAGGCATTTTGCTCATTAATTAGTAAATCTCTGCAGTTCCCCCTCATTGTTTCCTTGTGAGCGGCACTCTCTGTTCGGAGCGCAAGCAAGCAAGGTGTCTTGGGCCGAACCGGAAAATCTGCGCATCCTCCGCTCGTTTTGAGATGAATTCAATAGGATGGAATGAAAGCCGAAATGACATGATTAGAAAAGAAAATCTTATCTGGTAAGGAGCTCCGATGTTTTACTCTTTCCAATCTACTCAGCTCTTAGATTTAGCGTTTTAATCTGCCTATCGATTTTTTGTGCTGCAGGTAGTATTCCAACACTATTTATAGTTTTGCTTTATGAAAATTACATTTAAAAAAAGCTTATATTACAATTTGAAACTTTCGAAATTTTTTCACTGTAATCATAACTGTTAGAGTATATCTGTTGTTTTTCATATGACTCTTGAGTGTATACCTCAAAACATCTTAAATCAAAATTTCTTTCAGCTTCTTTGAATTGTATTATAACTAGGAACTCAAAAAATATGGATGAGATATTTTTTGTATTATCTCTTGGAATTTCTTTTCCAAATAGAGAAATTATGGCGGTACATCCGGAGTAACAATCTTTCCTGTGCACAAAACTAGCCACCGCAAATACAATCCTTTTATCTGCGGAATAATTGTCTTCCGTGAAACGCGGCCATGCGAATCTCAGCTGGCCGAAAAAATCAATTAGAAGAATTTGAAAAGAAATATTTTCCTTTTCACAATTTTTGCAGGACATTTTTTTTAAAAAAATAAGATTGTTAAACTCGAGGTCGGTTTCTGCTGTCTGGCCAATATAACAATGAAAGCTTCCCGCACTTAGATTAATTTATAAAATGTTAACTACTTAAGAATCCTTTAAGTAAATCACGAAATATTAGTAAAGAAAGTTTCTTCGTTTTCACCAGTTTTCCTGTATATGCAGCAAATGTCTAGGTATAAGCAAATGCAGCGAATTGGCGTCCGGTGCAATTCTAGATCGAAGGCAAAATCAAATGTAACTAATTTTCTTGGATTAAAAAAGAAAATTCATCTTACGCTTGGACATGTTAGAGAATTCTCGAATGAAACCGTTTCTAAGTTGAAAAATAAGAATCGACCAGATAAATTTTTTACGCTCGGCGGACACAAATTGCTTGTGAGGAACAGAATTTCCAAAGTTGAATTTTGGAAATAACTGCTATAAATAAGTTACCTCCAAAGTACAGAAAAGTTAATGAAAGAAAAGTAGTACATAAGCTCAATGGGAAGGGAATAGAATTGCCACTGATGCATTTATTTGTATTTTTATCAGCTACATTTCATTTCATTTCTTTTTTTTCTTTTTTTTTTGTAACTCATATTAATTTGGGATTGTTTACTTTGCTCTCAATATCTTTTAATTTTAACTTACTCGTTTCGGAAATCATGAATCTGAGATGAGACAATGAAAAAAAAAAGCTGCATTACGGAATTTTTATTTAAAAACAGATGATGCAAAAAAGTTTTCTCGAAATTTTTTTTTCTGGAATAACAATTTGACTATCAGAAAGTGTACTATTCGTAAATTAGATGTCCGAAGTAGAAATTCGAGTGTGCAACCAACCTTCCTTCGTCGAAATGACTCTTTCGCAATTTGAAGCATTCAGTAATTCTTGCGTGCATCCAAGTTTTCCACTCATTCATTCCGGGTAACTCGGTTGGCTCAGATTCCTTGAATACGAGGTTCATTCTTATGTCGGGAAGCGTCACGAACGGATTACGAGGAAAGAAAGAAATGCGATGCGAAATGGCCTTGCTCTCCCACTCTTATATCAATATCATTCCTGCAAATTTTAGCAATTCTCGGAAAACTAAAAAAAAATCGTTAAAGTCCCTTATGCCATCAGTGATCTGTTTTTCATTTTCTGAGGTTTTTAGTTCTGTGGGTTTGAGCCGACTCGACATTAGTGAATCTTATTTATGTTGCCAGATGCGCGTTAAAATGAAGACAAGTGAAAATTAATCCATATTAAATCTCTACGTAGCTCGCTGAGGCATATTTGTTAAAATTCTGAACAAGAATTTTCTCGCTAGAGTAATATTTCTATCGCTGAATCACGAAGACACTTCACGCTTTTTCACACAGCCATTAAATGTATCTGTCGTATGCACAGAGATCCTCTGAGAGCGGGGGTAGAGTTTCAAAATCTAAGCCAATATCGCATTTAAGATATTGAGGAGGGAAAGAGCCTCGAAAGAAGTCATCACCTGTGACATCATATTGTCAAAATCATTGAACTGTACTTTACTGTTGAGAAAACCCGACTTATTTTGACGCAACTCAAGACATACCATCTCTTGCACACAACGATAATAATCATTAATCTATAGTGATCCCAATCAGTTGTGCAACTTCATTGTTGAAACTGTACTTCTGAAAAGGTTTAGATCATTCAACGCATCCAACTTCCTTATAGTCCTCAATCCCTGTGGAATCCAATTATTCTCTATAACGAACCAATCCTCGTCCTGATGATTTCATCTATCTCAAGATAAGAAAGTAATTTAAAACTGAACAACTATCCGCTTCTACTGGCATATATTTTCACCTCTAAAGGGCCCTTCGTCTGTTCTTTTGCAGAGATTTGGAAGGAGAAAGAGATCCTCGGGATTTTCGACAAATGCGACGAGGACATGATCCGGAAACAAGCTTTCCGGGAAATGGAGACATCCGTACGACTACAGACGGACAAGATAATGAGAGAAGAATTGTATCGACTCACTGAAGTAAGGTTGCAAATCCCTCTTTGTCTGTGATTGGGGGGACAGGGGGGGGGGGTATTTTCTTACCTCAGATGGATCACAGCTCCTTTTGGACAAAATTGTGCTTTCGTCTGATCCATTTATTATTCTGTTCAACTGGCCGTTGCTTCACATCACTGCTTGCCACAAGAATCGAAAAATCCCCAATTCCGTAGTATAGACTTTTCCAGCATTGCCAGTTGTGCTATTATTTCCTCAGTGTGCCATCTTAGTATAAGGTATCGGAATTATATTTCATAAACGAATGCCATACGACATGTTCAACACGTTATAAGAAAAAAAAAATAATTACATTTCTTTTAAAAAGCCTTCATTTGAAAACGTTCGAGACATTTTTATTTGAGTTTGACTAGATGCTCAAACACCTCCAGTCTTTACTGCATTTCATCGATTGTATGGTGTGCGTCAATAGCGAATGTTGCACAGGAATAAGCTCACTTAATTACAAAACTAAATTTTAGAGAGAATGGGACATTCTTTCCCTAAAAAAATGTAAAGAGATGTGCTCATGTAGAAAAGAAAAAGAAATACAAGCACCAGTAAAGGGATAGATGCAGGAGTTTTGGCTTTAAATTTTTGGGATAGTTTTGTGCTAGAATTAATTTCTTATTATGTGCTAAAATTAATTTCTTATTATGTCCTAGAATTAATTTCTTATTATATTTCTTATTAATTTCTTATTATGATTATGGTATCTAGATATTTTGGGAATTTATATTTACATATTGTTCCTCATTGGCTGGTTTTTAAATATTTTTGACACCTACCTAACGTTTCTTTAACTTATCAAAGGGATTTATAACGTTATAATTTAGGTTTCTTCTTTGGAAGTCACTGCTAACCTTAACTCTAAAAAGTTCTATAATTATAGTTAATAGAACTATAGCTAGTTATAGAACTTAGCTATGGCTAAGATGCCCATGATCCTAACTTTTGAAATAATGTTCCAATTTTTAAAATATTTTAGCCAAATTGGAAATAAAATTTTTCACTTTAAACTGATGTAAAATGTTTGAAGAACCCCCCAAAACTATGCTTTTTAGAAGATTTTTAATCGGAGCAATGATGAAGCATTGTTAAAAAGTTCCAGGCATTTCTCTTTTTTTAACGAATGTAATCCCTTTTTTTTTAATGAAAAAATAGCTCTACCGATCATTTCATTGCCAGTGCATTTGCTTTTTAGACATCCCAGTGAAAAATAGTTTCCTCTGTTCTTTGATAAGATTTCTGAATTACCAAAAAATCTCTGAATATCGAATTTGCAAGAACCAACGCTGTCTGAAGACTTCTCCATATCGATATCAGAAGTGCTATTCGTGAATTCATTTATCGCAGCACTGCCGATAGTGTTATTGTTCACAATACTGCTGATTTAGCATTTACCGAGCTATCACAGGTGAAAATATCATTGCTCTGTTAGGAGTTCCTGACTATTACAGAATTATTTTTAAGGTATTTGCAACAAGAAAAGGAGAGTACATAAAAAGAATGAAGCAGCTGTCTATGTCCCGAAATCTTTTATACAAAGCTTTTTATATTTTTATAGGAAAGTAAACACAAGAAAATTCCATATCAGAGGGTTCTCCATCAAGGCGACATCAAAACAGCGATGGATTTTTATCTTTCACAGTTTTGAAAGTCGCTTTCATCGATGTTTCATTTGAAATATTAATTGTAACTCTACGATCCTTTCATTGAGCTTTCCCTTACTTTCGGGACAGAAAATTCATCTTGCGAGATGTCAATGATATGACTCCTTAGAAATATGTTTCCAAAATTATATCGGAATGCATTGTAGAAGTATATGTAAAAACCAATAAGTTTCTTGAAATTAAAATAAAATGCAGCAACGGTTGTTTAATTTCCTCTCCCATCCTGATGCATTAAAAGGCACTGCATTCTCTATAATATTTATAGACATAGCGTTCTTCTGACTTTTTTTTAATGAGACAGAACTAACAGACTGAAAAGAGACCGGTCGGTCCGATTTATATATCTCAAAAGTGGCTCACTTTACTAAGTTTTAATCTTTCAGGCTTTTGAAAAGGATCTGGGCAAGAAAGGAAAAAAAGGAGGCAAGAAGGGAAGGAAGAAAGGTGGCAAAAAAGAGAAAGGAAAGGGAAAAGGGAAAGGGAAGAAAGAAAAGGATCTGACTCCGAACAGGTGGGATGCTATTTTTGCTTGATTGTGGGTAGTAGCGTTGAGACATTTTGACCTGTCGTTCGCTTTCCCGCAGGAGCTTCGAGTCACTCGTGGAGGAGCTGATCAAGGAAAAAATAATCATCGACTATCCCAAATTCCCCTTGTCCGATTTCATCGGCGATTACAATTACGTGGGATCGATCCAGGACGTCGAAAGCGACCCCGAGAAGGACGCAATGCCCTGCCTGGGAGACATCCGACGAATAATAAATGAGTATTGTATCCTGCCCATGGGTAAGTTGTGCATCCATTTGGTTGATTCGAGTTCGTCTTTAAAGGAGGATACCGATTTAGTACTCACCACATTTGCCTGTTTCTAGACAATGAAAAAAAATTCAAAGAAGGTTTGAATCTCTGGTCTGAAATATCGTAGCATGATAATGTTTTAGAAGAGATGCATCTATCTTATTTTATTTAAAGATTTCTTCTCAGCGGCAATAATGCGCATGTCATAAGAATGCATTTAATACCGTGTGAGTATAGTTTACCTAAGTACAAATTCAGGAACTAAGATAATGAAAGATATTAACCACAAAAAAGTATTTTGAAATATTTATTAAAATGAGAGAAAATTTGTACTAAAGTTACATTATATCATTGAAAAGCTTACTGAATGAATTTTTGATTTGTGCGAACATGATTTTCCTGCTTAAAATGTATGCTTCAAAGTTACAGAAAAAAAATATTAAAATGTGTGTGTGTGTTTTTAAGAAATAAAAATCTGATTAAAATTTAGAAAACTCTTTGTTAATTAGTATCTACCAGACAAAATGTAACTGCATGCCACATTTTATGGCTAACGATCTGTTCAATAAGGAGCCTTGAATAGTTTTTGCATCAAAGCATATCATAGTTTCCGAATGCTGAAAAAAATTTCTAATGTGACTGAAAATCAGGTTTCATTTACTCCTGTTACTTTCTTTTTGGAAAGCTTAGCTTGTAGAGATGCTGTCCATTTTTTTAAAAAAAAAAAAGTCATTCAGATGATTAGGGAAAGCATAGTTAGAGATTCTTTCACTAAAGAAGATTTTTTTTTTTTTGAAAATCTTGTCTGTTGAATATTATAAAATTCTTCAGATGTCGTCAATTTTAACTGTTGTAATTTTAAAATTAGAATAGGACGATTACAATAGAATTTTTTAAAAAATTTATGCAGTACTATGGCAAAGAGCATTAATAAAATGGTAGGTAGTATATAAGGTTTTTTTCTATAGGGTTAACGAAGATCTTAAATAAAGATGCCAAAAAATTTTAACATTTCCTCAATCAATATTTCACCTAGATATTTCCATAGTTATATATTTCAAAAGTCGCCAGATTTCCAAAATTCTTCCCAAGTTTTGATACTATTATAATATTATATAGTAAACGAAGTGACGATTAATTCATTATGTCTATTATAAAACACAGCACCCAAATGATAACATTAGTACTAGTGAGAGAAAAAATAAACATTGGCGTCTATGTGCGATCAAAACAATTACTGTGAAGACCTATAATTGTCTGCTGAAAATAAAAGAAAAAAATTAATTCAAATTCAGATGAGTTTTCGAACAGAAATGCTTTTTAGTTTTAATCTTTCACTGACGGAACATATTTTAATCGAGGCAGAATTGAAAAAAAAAGTTAGGGAAGGAGATATAAGATTGTGTCTTAATTGCAAATTTCCAATAAACCTAATTCATAGGATTAAGTGACGTACTGAAAACAATTGATAAAATTTGAGAAGGCAATAACTTTTGAAAAATTCGTCAGATTTTCATAGCATTGAAGACGATTTTCTTCTCTTTAAGCGATTATATATAAACATCTAAAGAATATATGCATACTTTATACAAGTCTGAAAGAGAGCAGTGTAAAAGCATTTCTGATAGTAAGCAGCAGGAATGGGTGTCCTTCAGTCGGTATAGAAAACTGTCTCAAACTTGGATGCTATGACGGCCGGCTGATCGTAAGATGGCAAGTCAGAATCTTCGCGAGGTTTTAAAAGTGTCTTTATTGTTAAGAAACGTTTTTTTTTTTCGATTAATTTTTTTTTTTTTGCCCTTTTGTAATTTTGCAACCGTGAAGCAGAATAGATGAGCAAAATCAACATTATTTTTTTCCCTAGTTTTATTTTATATTGAGGTGGTTTCAATTTCTCTGATATTTATTTAGAATGTAAATAATTGCTTGCCCTTAAATAATTCAAATGATCTGAAGAAAATTTCACCACACATGCGAAGCTTTAACAATGCAATGGAAAATGTTACTATTGTTAATATTATTGAAGGTTTATGTCACGTATAAAAATATATTCTTTTTTTTTCTGTGCAGTAATAATAAAGTATTTAACTTTGCTTCTAAAATCTATCGGAAAGAAATAGAACCATGTATTCTTTGTGATGTATAAAGTGAGATGTGTGTCATCAGAGTTATTATTGCTCCCACTATGTTGATGCTGTTGAGTTTTTTCAGAAGAGGTATTCTTTGGATACGCAGAAATAATAAGCGTATCTTCATTTACGAGTCGTATTTCAACGAAAAAAATTTCTTTTTCTCCACGTTATTTAGTTTTGACTCACAAGGCGATTACATTTATTTCCTAATTTTTGCAACTAACTGCATATGTATCAGCAAAATTTACTAGATAGTTGCACGCTCTGTATTCACATAACGATGTATTTTATTAGGTTTTTTTCCTTTCATTTCTGAGTAGAAAGAGTGGTGTTTTCCCCCTCCGCAGGTTCCCACTCCATACACTCGAAAGGGGCGTACGTGAAGTCCATCCTGATCGCCGGTCCTCCCGGCGTCGGGAAGAAGTCGCTCATCCACGCCATCTGCAGCGAGGTGGGCGCGACGCTCATCGACCTCTCTGCCAAGAACGTGAACGGGAAATACCCGGGCAAGGAGGGGCTCGACATGTTGATGCACCTCGTCTTCAAAGTGGGCAGGCTGGCCCAGCCGACCCTCATCCACATCGGCGAGGCGGAGAATTACTTCTGGAAGAAGCAGCCTACCAACAGCGTCCTAGTGAGCAGCTTACTCCCTTTTTTTTTTCAGCCGTGCCGTTTCGCAAAATTTCTCACTTTCTTTATTACGAAGTTGAAGACGCCATTACGATACTCCCGGGATTTCAGTCCTAATCCTGATTCTCTGGCGTTCTCGGCAACCGGGCTCGGGAAGATGCTAATAATACAACAGTTGTGAAAGAGGCATATTAAAATACAAGCATTAAGAACAAGCCCACTTTAATGTAAACTTTTATTTTGAAATCTCTAACAGCCATTAAAGTGCTAACAGCCATTAAAGTTTACATCATCCAGAAAATCTCAGATGTGATGATTTTGTGAAGGAGTTCATTCTCGAGCGTTGCTCTTCTTCTAGGTGGAGGCGATGCGCTTGAAGAAGGAGCTGCCGAAGCTGATGAAGGCGATCGGACACGAAGATCGCCTGATGGTGATCGGGACGACAATCGCCCCATTCGACGTCGACCTGAAAGGCCTCAGCTCGTGCTACAGCAAAATCATCTGCATCCTGGCCCCGGACCACAACTGTCGGAGGGGTGAGTAGGTGAATTCCCCAGTTCGCCACTGTCAAACAAAGATATATATTAGGGATTGCAATACCGGAACTAAATTTCAATATCGGTATTCGGTATTTTTTAAATCTTAATACCGGGATACCGGTTTTAATACCGGTATTAGAAATTTTAGAAAAAGAAAGAAAACACAGGTGTTTCTTTGTTTCATTTGCCAGTTTTGTTAGAGAGTGTAAATATCACAAAAATAATTTGTAACTTATAAATTATAACAGTATATAATCACAAAAAAGTAAAGGAACCTCTTACTTATTTAAATCACAAAAAAGTGTAAATATCACTATTCAGTCTATGGTACTATTACAAATTTTTGAAATGTGATCTTAAAAAAACATAATGTATCAATTGTACTGTCATTAAGCCTGAAAAGCAATTTTGTGTAAAAATTACCAGCTGTCGAAAACGCTCTTTCGGCATCTATGCTAGCTGGTGGTACTGTTAGCAATGCACGATATATTTTTTTCAAGTATTTACCTCTAAATCCCTCATCTTCAAATAAATTGATTTCTCATCGGATGGTTTTGGATGTAGCTGATTTCTGTATCGTATTTTGGTTCGTTGAAATATTTTTTATTTATCTCTAATTCTAATTTTTGTTCAAGAGACAATTCCTTTTCACTATCTACAGTAGTGACATCATAATCTTCGATAATTGAACCGAATTCTTCTGAATGTGGAGGTAGGTTTGTGGGTAAAAAATGTTAAGAAGAAAATTTTCTCTAAACTTAATCAAATTTGAACTGGTTATTTTCTTTTCTTCTTTTTCATTTTCATTTTTAAAATCGTTATAATTATGTAAATGCCATAAGACATTTTCTATTTCGGTATGCCTTTCTTCTGTGCGATTTTTCAATGTAATATATAATTCTTTAGATAGTGATGTGTGCTGTTCTTTCAGTGATTGCAACATGAAATGTATTGTTGCATTAGCTGTTATTAAAATCTCTCCGACATATTGCTTCAATAGTCAGTTTTATTGGAAGTAGAGCTGATATAGTTCTGGATATTAAGTCGAATTCACTACCTGAAAAAATAATTTACATGTTTAAATCGATTATTGCTTTTTCGATTGGATTTCTCAGTTTCAAAAATCGTTCCATCATTAGGAGTAGACTGTTCCAACGTGTTTTAGAATCTAATATTAACATATATTCTGTTTTATTTTCAGTTAGTATATATTTTAGTAAAATATCCTTTTTATAGGGAAATGTTTAAATATCTTAACAATTTTTCGAACTTTATAAATTATAGGAAGCAATTCTTGATAGATTAATATTTCATCGTCATTAGCAATATCTTCTTCAACAATTACATTGTCATGATCTTCATTGTCAATATCACTCTCACTTTTACTCTCTTCAAAGTTGAAATCCGAAGTTTTTATATCCACAGTATTTGGATTCTTCTGTTCTTTATTTTTTTGGTATAATACATCTATTACTCCTAATTGAATTCCATGTGCATAGCACAACTGCTGATTTGCAACAATCAACTTTCCAACTTTTTTCATAATTGTTGCTCCATCAGTCGTTATGGATAAAATATTTTCTTTCAGGGATATTCCATGCTTCTCTAATTTAGATTTACGCAATTAATTAAGCCATTAATTAGCTAATTAATTTCGCCCGTTAAGGAGATATAAAAACAAAAATGTATACTATTTTGCTATGTTCGCGATCCCTGAATATATAGTGGAGACCATTTTAAAAATTTCTAGTAAATACCGAAAAACCGGTATTTAAACTTGGGAATACCGGTATTACAAAATTGTACAAATGGCTCAAAATACCGGTATTCGGTATCCCGGTATACCGGTATTGCAATCCCTAATATATATATACAGGGTGTGGCCGAATTCGACCGACAAATTCAGAGGGGTGATAGTAGGCATCAAGAGGATAAAGAATCACCATACAACATGTGGTCCCAAACGACGTTTAGAGGGTGAAAATCGCAAAAATATAGGGAGTCGGAGAACTGTTGGAAAATGTAAAAAATTAATTAAAAATAATAAATGGTGTTTCAAATATGATTTTTTTTAAGTGAAAGCACATTCTTAAAGGCTATATTTCTTGTAAGTAACATGCTGATTTGATGAACAGTAGGTTGTAAATTATTGAAAACGAAAAAGTAGTTTAGAACCCTTATCTTCAAAAATATTAAAACTTTAAGAAAAATAAATGCTTGAAAATATAAAGAATTTTATACTCTTTAATTTGATATAAGTCTGTAGTGTGAAAACTGCGGAGGTTTTAAAATATTCCAGAAAAACTAAAATGTTTGCAAGTAAACATCGCTGCAACATCGGTACCGATGTTTACAGAAGATATTGCAAAATTCTACCGAAAAATTCTGAGGAGTGATAGTAGGTAAAAAGGCGATAGGAATTCCCAAAGAAATAAATATAAAATCGCAAACGATGGTGAAAATTTATTTGATAGAATACATATACAGCATACATTTACAGCACAGCACTCCTTTCTTTAATATAAGAAAGGAGACGATGGGAAACTTTTATAAAAATTATTCAATGATGCGGCCGCGAAGGTCATTACTCAACCGACACCGACGATTAAAAGACCACCGGACGCGCTCAAACATACCAAGTGTGCTTGCGATTTCTCCAGCAGCGACGACAATCCGTGCTACGAGATCTTCCACTGTATCCAAAGGTGTTTGATAAACAAGAGATTTCATGTGGCCCATAAGAAATCCAAGGGATTGAGGTCCGTGGAACATGGTGGCCAATCAACAAGTCTGAGATAAAATCTGAGAATAAAATTCTTGCAGGAGAGAGTGCATCTTCCTGTGTGGCATCAAGCATCGAGCGTGCCGGATACCCAATTCAGCTGCAACTGATCGCTTGCTTGTCGATAGGGTATCGGCAAAGTGATGCAAAACTCAGTTTTCTGCTTCAGGTGTGCATTCTTACCCTGAATTTGGCCTCGTTATTTTGAAGGATCCTGTCTCCAGCAACCGTCGATCAATATTTGCAAAGGTGCTGTGGTGTGGACAACCCCTACTTGGATATTGCTCTTGGTATATTCTTTGTGCTAGGCGTCCATTACCATCCGCTCGGCCGTAAATTAAATGCATATCCGCATATTCGTCAGTCATGAAATCTGACATGTTGTTTAAGAAAGAAACTTATCGACTATGAATTTTGCACCGCTCTTTAATGAATACAAGCTGCTTTTATACTCATCAAACCATCAATTCTGCAATGCTCGCTGCTTTTATATTCCTCGAACGCATGGAAAATTTAAATACGAGAAAGCTTCTTCTTCTCGACTACATTGTTACAAATCCTCGCATTCATAGGGCCATTCTCTTCGCCAGGCTAATTGTCCCTTCAATGTCTGTTTTTGCGATTTTCACAGAATAAATGTCTCCTGCAACCCTATGTTTTTATGATAATTTTTCATCTCCTTAATGCCTACTATCACTTCTCTAAATTTACCTTTCGAATTTGGCAACACCCTCTGTAAACTTCGGTAGCGATGTTTCCCGGCAAACATTTTAGTTTTTCTTGAATATCTTAAAACCTCCTCAGTTTTCACACTACAGACTTATATCAAATTAAAAGAGTATAAAATTCATCATATTTTCAAGCTTTTATGTTTCTTAAAGTTTTAATATTTTTGAAGATAAGGGTTCTAAACTACTTTTTCGTTTTCAATAATTTACTACCCCCTGGTTCATTAAATCGGCATGTTACTTACATTTAAAACAGCCTTTAAGAATGTGCTTTCACTTAAAAAAATTCATATTTGAAACACTATTTTTTTTATTAATTTTTTACAGTTTCCAACAGTTTACCGACTCCCTATATTTTTACGATTTTCACCCCCTAAACGTCGTTTGGGACCTCATGTTGTATGGTGATTCTTTACTCTCTTGATGCCTACCCTCACCCCTCTGAGTTTGTCGGCGGAATTCGGCAACACCGTCATCAAGGTTACTTGCAAAGTTAGTCAACGTCAAAGTTACTTGCAGATAAGCCTCGTGATAGAGTATTTTGAAGAAAGAGAAAGTGATTTAAGAAGAAACCAAGAAGAAGCTTCAAAATGAGACATTAAAAAAAATCGATAAAAATAAACTTCAGATTACATTTTAATAAAATATTTGAGGTAATGTGACCCCTTGGGCCTTTGGCTTTAGTCAAAAGTTTTAGCCAGGGAGGGTTCTGCGACTTTGAAAAGTAAGTTAAAAGAATGCTACAATAGTGTATTGAAGTTAGTTCAATAGTCTTTCCTATGAAAGAAAGAATATACATTTCCTTGTCTTCTAGGTCGGGAAAGTTTACCATTCTCGAGTTGTATTGAATAAGCGTACCATTAAATCTATAAGGATTTCATCGACTGCAATAAAATTAAACTTCCAAAAATTTTCTAAACTGTTCATGGTTTGTGGGTGAATCGAAAAACTTCTCTAAACTTACTTGTAGAGGAACCTGAGGCTGTGGTACCAGCATGCCTGTTATTGTTTTTTTTTATTAAGAGATTTTTGTTTTTCAATTATTGTTTTTTCTTATCTCATTCAATTTTTTTAATGTTCAAATCAGCATGTCACTAAAAAGAAAGAGTAGTAGGGAATACTGATGTCAGCGAATTTGAATGTGATTCAAGAGGATTCCCCGCCTGCTGCAAACACTGTGTCTCAGAGGGTGCATTGCGCGCGTACGTGGCTGAGAATAAAATTGGTAATGAGGTGGGAAATGGGCCACAACAAAATTTGAAAGAATTAAAAGACATCGACGTCGGAGCATCCATCCCGATCACAATAAAAGTCTTCAGATACTCTGAAGAGGATGGAATCGAGAGTGATTTCGCCTGCTCTGAGAACTTTCTTGATTTGTTTAAACGTTTCGATCATTCCCATTTTCCAACTTTTTGAAATGTCTTTAGTTGTTTGGAATTATCTTTGTTTATTTTGAATTTATTTCAGTTAGGAAAAAGAAGGCCAACTTTTAAAAATTATGAAATCGTGACTTTAATTTTTTTTTTTCCTAATTAAAGTGAAATTGACTAGAAAGGACTTGTCATGGAAAAAAAATCAATGCGACTGAACTAGCTTCATCGGTCATATGAACTTCAAAAATAGGGAGAAATTTTCATTTTGGAGTTGAAAATTAAAAGAAAAAATAATTTGTCGCCAAAGCGCAAGGATAATAAATATCATTAGTAACGACGCAGTTTTCATTTTACTTAACTTTTCTGTAACGATAATAATTTCAGTTTGAAATAAGGATGAGCTTATCGCCTTCAGATACCATATACGTTATAAATGTCAAAACGTCATCTGACGACGGTTCAAAATGACAAGGTCCGTTCCAAAATAGCCCTTGTGTTGCTTTAAAAGGGGACGCCAATATAATTAACTAACTAACTATAAATGTAAAAAAATCCTGTATTTCCTCAAGAGCTCACTTTTTAAATATTTCGATCGCAGATAGCTTGAAAAACTTACATTTTTGCTCAAAATATTAACCATGCATTTTTGCACGGGTATTATACTTTACTCCCAACTTTCCACCTAAAGTAGAGTTGAAACACGACAAAAGCAATTACATGGTCAAGGAGATTCAAGATGAATTATTCTTCAATTTCTCTCTTCCATTTCATTTGGACAAGAAAATAGATACTTGCATTGAGGAAAACACCCGTGCCGCGGGGAAACATGTGGCCAGTGGGACCAATTACAGTATATTCAGTGTGCGGCAAAAGAACTTGGACAAAGTTATTACATCAGAGAATAGAAGTTAATTGATTTCTTTTTAATTTGTGTTCTTTTTGTCTATCACTTCAATTATAACATATTTTATAATGTATCTTTTAGTTTAAGTATTTTTTTTTACAATGCCAAGCAAAAGATATGCTATTTTAGAGTTGTTTAAGCAAGGAAAATGGCAGTATGAAGTCGTTCGTGCCTCGGCAAACAGTGTCTGATTCAATCTACCGTTTCAAAGAGCTTGGCAGTGAGCCTGCTTATTTATGTCGTGCGGACTTATTTGTCCTAGACATTACCACAATTACTTTAAGCTCAATATCACATGGGAACTGGCCAGTTACATGACAGTAAAATAAATATGAGAGTTACTTGAAAAAAGGGGGGAAGAAATAAATGTAGACTTTCGTTGCCAAAATAACTTAAAATAACTTATCTTTTATTTTCGGAATTCGAAAGAAAAAATATAAAAAAACAAAAATTGATGTTGCCAACACTTTTTAAAATATTAATTAAACAAACACGTTATTTACAATAAAATACCAAAGGACTATTTAACAAATTAAATATATATTAAATAATTAAATTATTAGTATTTAACTAAAACTTTAAAGGAACATTAAAATAATAAGTAAAACAGATATTTCTACACGACACAGCTGCAGTGCTGGTGAAAGCGAGAGTGATCGAGACTCCATTTCTGCTCGCTTATAAATGTTTACACAAAAACCGTTGTGCAGTAGAGAGGCGGCACATTCATTCAGGATCGCCTGGGTTTAAGTTTGTTTTATGGCACAAAAACCATCTTTGGCTAAGCTGAGCCACACTTCTGGAATTTAAAATATATATATCAAATTATAATAAAATCGAAACATGGAATGTCTGCAAAATCCAAATGTCTAAAAGCGTAAAAAAGTGAGCCATGAAAAAGCGCAACAATGTTGTAAGGTATGGTACTGTCCTAAAAAGCGTGACTAATGTTTATATATGATTATAAAAACCAATATTTTTTTAAAAACAAAAAGGTTTACATGCGGCGTTTGGGTGAGATTTCTGAAAAAATGCAAGACGCTGCAAAGAAAGCCATGGACATAATAAAAGAATGTGTAAATCAAACATAGGACCGTTACAATTTGATCAAATTGGTGTTGGATCCCCCATCAATAAATATCAGTGGGTGAAACGAGTATGACCAATCCTCAACCTAGTTAAAATGTGTCCTGTTTTCTGCTGTATAAAGTCTGGGCACCAAGTAAAGTCCGCACCGTCTAAAAGGTTCGTGCGCAATTCCGAAAGTGAAGAAAATGCACAGGGGTGACAATATAACAGGGGTCAGTTGTAACATGCATGTTATGGAGTTATTGTTTTTATAAGAATTATCTCCAAACATGATTCTTATGACGAACCCTATCACTTCAGCACATTCGGGCTCAGCCGAAACGAATAGTACGAAGTTATGAATATTTGTTTTGTTAAAAAAAAATATTTTGAAGTGTTTTTTTTTAGATAAGTTAGTTAATTTTTTTAAAAAAAAAATAATATTTTTTACTTATCTACTTTGTGTATACATCAACTTTTAAAAAGTTGTTTTTTCTTTTACTTATCTCAACACTATTCTCATAAAGTAAAAACATGTTTAAAAAAAATCTATGTGATGGGCAAGTTTTAACACATTACAGCTTCTGAAATTTATATTCGTCTGTGTTTGATTCGTGTAGGTGGACGTTTTGCTTCAAATATTAGCACGCAACCGCAGAGCGCAGATCCCTGTTAAAGGATTCATCTCTAAAAGGGTCTGATGGAAGTCCGTTTAATAATAATGATGCATATATAAATTCATATTTCACCTGTCTGATAAAAAAGCAATTGGAAAAAAATATGGCTATCGACATCTAATATCTAACGAATCTTTGTTTGTTCGCATTTTATGCACTGCCGTCTCCTTCATCCGATGGCGATAAACCAACTCATTGCGCGTTTTATTTTGAACATATCAAACGCACATAACAAATATTATTAGCATTTATGTTGAGCATAATAAAATTCCCATGATTCAACATTAGTTTAAAGCTGACAATTGACAAAAGATGGCACACGTCATTTGGAGTTAATCACACACATAAAAAACAGAATAAAATTATTATCATCGATGCCAATGAATGTGAGTGAAAGGAAATCGAGAATATTTAATGGAAGCGCTCATTTTTTTTTCTCTTTTCGTTAATGGACAGTCCTCCACACAGGATGTCGTCATTCAGTGTTCACAATATTTTGACTGCGACGAATCGCACATATTATTCAGAGTTTATTTCACGCATACAAAATAGAATTACTACTATCTATGAGATGAAGGTAAATTGTATTGGTTTGGCAACTAAGTAATTGCGGATTTTTTTTAGAAAATTGAAGACAATTTTTTCATGGAACTAAATAACTTTATTCTGTAATGTACTGCCCATTTTGATCAATGACCTTTTGCCATCTTTCAGGCAGCATCATAATCCAACGTTCTTAAAACTTTCTGGTTTTTATTAGCAAAAAACTGAATCAGGTATGATTTGACATCATCATCATTATTGAAATTTTTACCATTCAAGGAGTTTTGTAAAGATAGAAACAAAAAGTAATCAGATGGTGCAAGGTCAGGACTATATGGTGGATGTGGCAAAACATCCCAACCAAGCTCCAATAATTTTTGCCGTGTGACCAAAGATGTGTGTGGAATTGCATTGTCATGATGGAATACAACACCTTGTCAATTCGGGCCGCTTTTCTTCAACTGCATTGTTTAATTTAGTTAGTTGTTCAACGTAGACATCAAAATTGATCGTTCGGTTGGGTGGTGTAAGAGTTCAAAGTAAATAATTCCTTTGTAATCCCACCAAACTGATAACAAAACTTTCTTTTGATGAATATCAGCTTTTGATGTTGTTTGAGTTGGTTCACCTGGCCTGCTCCACGATCTTTTCAGATTGATATTGTTGTAAACAAGTCATTTTTCATCGCCAGTTATCTGTCGTTTTAAAAATGGATCATTTTCATTACGTTTCTTTAGCAAATCGCAGCTGTTAATGCGTTGCGTTAAATGCGTTTCTTTCAGTTCGTCAGGAACCCATGTTTTAAGTGATTTTCAATGCATGTATGTGATACATGAAGCTTCTCTGCAGTCTCACGTGTTGTACTGTGACGATCCGAGTCGATTATTGCTTTGATTAGGTCGTCATAAACTTCAACTGGACGACCAGAGCGTTTCTCATCTTTGAGTGAAAAATCACCAGAACGAAATTTGGCAAACCAATTTTGACACTGCCGTTCTTTTAAGGCTTCGTCACCATAAACAGCACATAACTTTTTATGAGCGTGCGATGCGTTTTTCTCTTTGAAGAAATAAAACAGCAAATTATGACGAAAATGTTCCTTTTGATTTTCCATTTTTCAACGAACGCTAAACGAAAACTACGCAACCGATCAAAAAACTTTTTTTACTGATTGACAGCTGAATTGCCAACTATCAAATAACAAAATGTGTTTTACATTTGTACTACGTCTGCAAACCTAAAAATTCAACTGAAGCCTTCTATGAGGGAAATCCGCAATTACTTAGTTGCCAACCCAATATATATCGTTATATCAAGGTAAGGTTTCCAGTGCAAACAGCAGTTTTTCTACTTATTCAATGAATCGACAAACGGTATTTCGATTATACTTACTTCGTCAAAAAATATGCCTCCCAAACGTCCGTCAATTAATAGATCTACCAGCGCAGCATTAGAAATAAGCCAATTCAAACAAAAGAGGAACGACAAGCGAGCAATGAATCAGATATCGTTTACGAATTGCAAATTCACGTGCTTCAGAATCTCAAGACCAACATGCGGCAAGAATCGGAAGACAGCATTTATGTGCTAACCGATCACGCACAACAAAATCAGAAGACCAATATGCGGCAAGAAGTGAGGCAATTATTCTTAATGGAAAGTCGAATGGAGAAGATGTGCTCATTCCACGCATTCCCATTATTTCCACCGATATGCTTTTGATTTCAAACGACTGCAATTCCCCATTCGACTTGCATTCTTGATGACTATCAACAAGGCACAAGGTCAATCACTTCAAGTGTGGATTGCCAATTGTATGATGAATGCTCGCGAGTCGGTCAGCCAACAAATATATTTGTTTTTGCTGAAGATCGAAAAAAAAATTTTTTTTTTGCCCTGAAACACTCGAAGTCAAATAAATAAATAAATATCATTTATACTTCTTTATATGTCATTCAATTTCAATGAATGTATTCATTGCCAACAAGAAAATAAACATTCTCTCTATCTATTCTAATTAAGTAAGACAGTCATTTCAAGTTTCAAACGATATTTCAAAATTTTTTTATTCAGCAGCAGAAACGTGCCGGGTACCAGCTAGTAATCAATAAGAAGTGAAAATGGGGTCAATTCACGGTCACGTGTCAGGTACCAAACAAACCGCTTCTGTTCAATTTTCAACCGTTGTGCGCATGTCGTGATGTCTGCCGATAACGTTGACGAAACCATTGCTTAGTAAATATTACGCTAGCCGATCAATTATTAAAAACTTCTGATTTTTTTTAAAGATATTATTTGGAATTATTTTCTCCAACTTTTCTTAGTTATATAATTTTATTTCTTATATTAAAATTTTAATTAGTATTTTCAATGGAATTATTGTTTTTGCATAATTAATTAACATCGCTTTTTAATTCGTTTGGTGCCGCTTTATTCTTGCCTTTCCCATATCCTCCCCCCCCTTTTTATCCGAAGGATACATTTTGACAAATGACTATGGCAGTGTTTTTGAAAAATTACATATGTTCTTTTTTATATATTATTTAAATAGTATTGAATGTTGAATCTTATGAATATAGTTCCCCCAGTTAGTTCTTTTTAAAAATGATTATTACTCTCTGATAAGTTAATATTTTAAATCTTACTAATAAAATTATTATATTTTTTTCTTATGTAATTACTTTTATAAATATTGAAACTTTGATGTTTTCAGTTTGCTCAGAAGAAAGAACATGAAACTCAAATTAGTATATATTGAATAAATTATGTTTACAATTTCAAATTATGAAATATAAAAGGTATGGATACATTTTTTTAAATCTATACAACTTATGAATAAATAATTTCATTATAATTTGTAGAAATCATTAAAGGAAAACAAACAAAATCACGCTTTCATAATTTGTATTTACTCATTACAAATATATATATATATATATATATAGAGAGAGAGAGAGAGAAAGATAAAATATATGTGATAATTATTTTTAAAAATATGATCAAATGTATTTTTTAATATACTCACTAATTCAAAAAACTAAAAAAAACTATTTACTATTTATCAACATTTATTTTTCTAGACACTTAGAAATAATATAAACACAGTATGACAAGAATGTCAATGTAAATGATGAAATCAATTTTATTCATCCTAGATACTAAAGAACAGTTTTTTTTATCACTAATAAAAACATTATGTTGAACAATATACTTTTAAAGCAGAACATTTATGAATTTTTTTTAAATGCTAAAGTTACATTGAATGAATATCATAAAATAAAAGAAAAACATACAATACACTAAATTTAATAAACAAGAATAAGGTCATGATATATATATATATATCTTCAAATATAAAGAGGAGTTGAAAAAAACACTTTTATGGTTTCACAGAATTTTATAATTCAAAATTGATATGTTAAAGAAATAGAAAAAAAAAGTGAAACATGCATATAGCAATGAAGTTGGGAATAAAAATTATATAATAAATGCTGATATGGAAATTGATTTTCAATGAAAAGACCTGTATTTATTAAAACAGAAATCACTGAGGTGCACAGTGTTATAACAGGATATTATGATAACAGTCAATTTCAGTTTAAATACAATAAACTATTCACATTTCATTTTTAACAATAGAACAGGTGTTTGATATAAATTGACTCTGAATCCATCACAAATCTGCAAATGTAATTAGAAAACTAGTAATATTCACTTCCCCCTAAATTTAGTATTATAGCAGTTGTTATTTTTGCAACAGGAGTTTGTTTACTTACATAAATTAAATTTAGATAAGATTTTGTAGAAAAATGCAATGTAATATTCATGTAAACATTTTAAAACCTTCCAAGCATATTCAAAATTATCAGAAATTTCATCAAATGTGAATAAAGTAAATTAGAAATGCACTCACGATTTTGTGTTTGATTGTTTTTGACGGAAATCGCTTACCGATTTCTTTTTCTTTGAAGAAATTTTCTAACAAATTACTGGAACAGCTATATTTAATAAATTGACACACACTGAATGAATTCCTCAAAATGATCGGAGCATATCACCGACTTCGAAGGCTTGAAAAAATCTATACCAAAGCTATCAACCCAAGTCAGGATTGTTGAAAGGAAAATAAGAAAACATTTTATCATGACAGTTACTCTTATGTTTCGCATTAAAGCATGCATCCATCAGCACACCAGTATTTCCTCATGACTCAAAAATTATAACTTCAAATGTAAACAAAAAATCCGCCTCATACTTGGCGGAGAACGTTAATGGCAGACTGATCGAGGAGAGCGGCGTGGATGAAACTTAAATGCCATGCGCAAGAAGTACATGGCATGTGACTTTTACGTCACATGAATTGACCCCATAAGAAGAAAAACTTCGGAAAATATTTAAGAAATAAAAATACAAGAGAGAAAATGAAGAGAAAAGATTAAAGAGGGGTTTATTGAGGTGATATAAGAAGAATGTTTTTGCTCTAGCCTGCGGATTGCGTACAACATTTTGAAGGAATATATATTAGACTAGCTTTTACCCGCGACTTCTTTCGCGTGGAAATAGATTGGAATTTATAGCATCAATGGCTTTATCTTTTGTTACTCCTGGGCATGCGTGAATTTTCTACGCCAGTTGTGGTAACGCAATATAGATTATAAATTTTTAATTTCCTTTATTCTGTTTTATTTTAATTCAAAAGTACCTCAGAATGAATCCGACAGATCGATTAATTGACAATGTTTAGTTTTAAATGTATCGAACACTAAGAAAATAAACAGAATCGTTTGAAATAATAGTCAAAATCATGTTAAGCCTAATCTCATTGGCATGGGGGGAAAAACCCCTGAAGCTTTACCATTTGGCGATTTTTGGCGGGAAAGTTAGTTTTTAATTAATAAACAATTAACCACTCAATTAAACGGAACAAATAGTATCCTATGTCCTATTCCAGACTATAATCTATCTCTCAGCTAAATTTCATCCAATTCTGTTCAGCCATTCTGGCGTAATTGACTAACAAACATCCATCCATCCAAACTTTCACATTTATAATAGTAATATAGATATAAATACAACTTATTTACAAAAGCCTTCAACTAACCTTAAAACAATTTATTTACATAGTATACCTGAAGTTAAACAAATCAGCAAATCAAGTCCGTGTTTCTTTAAAATCAAGTCAAGTCTATTTTATTTATCGATCGAGATTGAGATAGATACAACAGTATAATACACATAATTTTTAAACTTTCAATTAAAATGAAAACACAGTTGTCAACTATCAGAACACACTGCGCATGCGTGAATTTTCAATGCAAGTTGGCGTAACGCAAATGAGTGAATTTTCTACGCCAGTTGGGGTAACGCAATACAAATTAGAAATTTTCAATTTCCTTAATTCATGTTTTATTTTAATTTAAAAGTACTTCAGAATGAATCCGAAAGATAGATTCATTAACAATGTTTCATTTTAAATGGATCAAACACTAAGAAAATAAATAGAATCGTTTGAAGTATTCGGTCAAAAACACGTTAAGCCTAACCTGATTAGCGTGGGGAAAAAAAACTGTAGCCTTATTCATTTTTGGCGGGATTTGGCCTCAGACTTTTGGTGGGAAAGTTAGTTTTTAATTAATAAGAAATTAACCACTCAATTAACCGGAATAAATAGTAGCTTATATCCTATTTCAGACTATAATCTACCTCTGTGCTAAATTTCATCTCATTCCGTTCTGCCGTTCTGACGTGATTGACTAACAAACATCCATCCGTCCATCCAAACTTTCACATTTATAATAGTACTAGCCGCCTTTGGCGACCAGCCGGTTCACCAATCTTAATGTTCGTTAAAATTTTAATAATTAAATATTTTATGCAATTCCAACTTTAATAGATTCTTCAGCAAAATATTTTAAAACTTCAAATTTTGATAGTCATATAATTCACTCATAATATTATAAAGGCCTTCAATCAAAACGTGATATGTATCTCTCTCATTTTCTGTTACCCCTCGTAGAATTTATGCTTTAAATTAAAGTGTAAATGATTAATCTGCAATTAATATATAATAATATTTTTTACTGAAACAAAGCATTTTTTTTTAATAATATGATTACTGATAATAGAGTCACTGAGCGTTTAAACTTTATTGGCACTAAAGAATATCTTTCTTAATTTATGTAATATCTCAAGAATTTGTCAACAAAATTTTCTCAGATTCATCATGAACAGATCGATTAATGAACAATGTTTCATTTTAAATGCAGAAAACACTAAGAAAATAAAATGAATCGTTTAAAATAATCGGTCTAAAACAGGTTTAAAAAAACTACTTAAAAAACGATGTACTTAAAACTATAAGCATATACAAAAAAAGTATATAACTAACATAAATACAACTTAATTACAAAGGCATCCAATTAACCTAAAAATAATTTAAATCATTGAAAATAGGTTAAAAAAAACTACTTAAAAAACGATGTACTTAAAACTATAAGCATATACAAAAAAATATATAACTAACATAAATACAATTTACTTACAAAAGCATACAACGAACCTAAAAGTAATTTAAATCGTCCGTTGTTAATGGTTGCCATGCCAACAATCAGAACACAGTGCGCATGCGTGAATTTTCTTCGCCTTTTACGGTAACGCAAATGCGTGAATTTTTCTACGCCAGTTGGGGTAACGCTATGCAGATTATACATTTTTAATTTCCTTTATTCTGTGTTATTTTAATTCAAAAGTACTTCAGAATGAATCTGAAACATGGATTAATTAACAATGTTTAATTTTAAATGCATAAAACATTAAGAAAATAAACAGAATCGTTTGAAAGAATCCGCCGAAAAATCTTAACCCTAGCCTCATTACTGTTGGGAGAAAAAAAGAACTAAAGCCTAATCATTTGGCGTTGGGGAAAATGGAAGATTATTTTGGCGGAAAAGTTGGCGGTGGGGAAAATGGAAAATTTTTTTGGCGGGAAAGTTAGTTTTTAATTAATAATTAAAATTCTAATTAAAATTTCAAAAAAAGTGACCCCAGGTGCACATTCCCGACCTCTAAGGTATACATGTACCAAATTTGGTAGCTGTACGTCAAATGACCTGGCCTGTAGAGCGCCAACACACACACACACACACATTGAGCTTTATTATAAGTATAGATTATAGATGATATACACAACACTGCCAGGGATTAAAACTTTAAGTGTACACTTTTAAGTGTCGTTTCTAATAATAATTAGTTTTGAATTATTATTAGAAATTAATAATTACTTATGTGTTATTTATAAATTAATTTAATCATTTATTGGTATTTTGATTATTTATGTTTTCTATTAAATATTATAATCGTTTTTCGTTTGTAGTCCTACATTTTTTTGCAAAACTATATCTGCCTATTTATTATTATAAAATTTTTTTATTGCTTGTAATGTTTTATAATTAAAATTAAAATATCAAACGCAGGAGATGAATTTAGCCGATGATAAAGGATTTTCTGCAGAAAGTATCCAGGATTCTTCCAGTATTGCCGACTTTATTCTCAAATGTTAAAGTATCAAAAAATAAAAAAAATAAAAAATAAAAAATTCCACACACACATTTTGAGAGAAATCTAATTAAATGGTTTATTAAAAGCAAATACGAACCATAAGGTTAAAAGCCATTGTTATGAAATTAGCTGAGCGTGAACTAACTTATTTTTTGAGGAAAAAACGAAATTTATGGGTTGCATTGAGAGTGCGCCCTTTCAACATCTAATACGCAAATGAAATTGTTATCGTTGAATCAGTGTCATTTTAAATTTGATGATGATGCAAAAAAAAAAAAAAAAATTCTAAAATAATATTCTACGAAATTATTGTAAAAAAACCTCACATTTTTTATTATTTCACCTAGCATGAAACCGCGATTGTCGTTGAATATCAGTTTCATTTGATTGAAAAAGCTTCACATTTCCTGCTCTCGTCCGAGTAATTGATCTACGTTCGATTTCAAACAACATAAAATCATTTAATGTCATTAAAAAGGATAACAAAATATATGCATAATATAAAAGGGAAATTAAAAAATTAATAGGAAGAGTTTTTCAAAGTCTTAGAGTTGCCTAATAAAGGAGTTTCAAAATCAACTTCGTTAAATTTTCTAATGAATTAATAATAATTAAAAGAAAAAGTACACGGCAATGAAATGAATATGATTAAAACGTAAATTTTTTTACTTTATAATATTGTAAAATTTTTACATTCATTTTCTCCGAAACCTCTGCGTAAAAAGGCGAAATACGAGTTAATTTCTCGTAGCTTCAGCCTGCTATTGTCGACGTCTCATTGACCCAAAAAAGCGTTACTTCGTTTGAGAGAATGAGTTGCACCTGCATTTCGCATTATTGAATCACCGCTTCGAATGAAATGAAGGCTTGAAAAAAATATGCATTAAAAGAAGACAGATATTAAAAAAGTAATGGAAGAATAATTCAAGGTTAATATGAATTTTAAGGCGCTTAAATTTAAAAAAAATTAATAACAGTTAAAAGAAATATTGTACAAAAATAGAATTAATGTCATTGCAATACCAAAATTCTGAGTTTTAAGAGATAATAAAATATTTTTTATAAGATTATTTTTTCCAAAATTACTTAAAATTAAAATTATATATATATAATTAATTTTTTTCCAAAATTATATATATATATATATATATATATATATATATATATATATACAAACATAACCACATTGACATTTTTAATATTAAGATAATATGTTGCATTAATAACCCTTTAAGAAGCAACGTCAGAAGTATTTTTAGATTGAACGCGAATTTGTGTACGGTGTTCAAATAACAAGGATGGTGCCTATTGTAAAGTCTCGATCCAAAAACAGGTAGCGATATGATCAAATTTTTTTATTTACAGCTTTATTACATAAAAACAACTCTTTCTAATCTAGGTTAAATGAATGATGCTATTTACAACACGAAAATTACACAAGAATAGTTCCTCGAACCATTTCGAAGGAAACAACTTTACAAGAACAGCTAACAGGCTGTTGGCGTCTTAGGCTACTCCGGGGGTAGCTCTCGGAATCCACCGAATTTTCTTCGGGTGGAATTCTACGCAGCAGTCCGATTCACACGAAGCTTCTCTCCTTGGTTCACACGAAGCTTCTCTCCCTGATTCACACGAAGCTTCTCTCCGTCTTCTTCCGAAAAATCTCACCTTTTATTTTCCTCTCAGACTCCCTGTTACCCAATCACCGTTCAGAACAACCTGAATCGTCTCTGGTCGCCCGTGGGAAAATGTCCATTGATGATTCACCCTCCACCATGGGAAAAATGCAGGACATCTGGAGTGTTTGACACTGTCGCCTTTCGAAGACACGATTTATTTCCCTGGGAAACGCACGTGTGGTTCCTTATCTGGATTAGCACTAAATGGCCAGATGACCGTACTTAAAAGGAGGGTCTTCCATTTGGCAATCTGGAGGCACTTAACACTGTGGGAGTTTCGTTGATGAAGAATGGCCCGGAATGTACATTATCGAGTGTGGGAAAAAGGAATGTCACAGTGGTCACCCAGGAAGAAGCTGATTCATTACAACTCTCCCCCCCTTTGAAAGGGGACTTTTGTCCAGTCTTGGACGAAAGTCACTACTGGGTCGTGGAACCAACTATCCCTTCTTAGAGGCAATTATACAATACCAATACATTTTAAAAAACAATTTACATTAAAACACTATTTACACATTAAAATACCGTTTACACATTAAAATTTATCACTAGATTTTCCTTTTTTTAAAGGTTACAGCGGCTCAAACCATCAGCATTCTGGTGCTTACTGCCCGGTTTATGTGTGACAGTATAGTTGTATGGTCGTAAAGTCAATGACCATCTCATCAATCTAGGGTTGTTACCCGCATTGGTTTTTAGCCAAACTAACGGATTGTGGTCCGTGACAATAGTGAAGTGCTGGCCATCCAAGTAAAATTTAAGCTTCTTTATGGCGTATACTATACTAGCACACTCTTTTTCAGTAGTGCTATATTTCTTTTCCGCGTCAGAAAATTTCTTACTTAGATATAAAATAGGATGTTCCTTGCCTTCGGAATCTAATTGAGACATTACAACTCCCATCCCTACATCCGGCGCATCAGTTTGGACTATAAATTTTTTTGTATAATCAGGGGCATGCAAGACGGGTTTTTTTGTCAAACTCATTTTTAATTCTTGGAGTGCTTGTTCGCATTCGGGCGTCCATCTAATCTGCTCTTTCGTCATCCTACCTTTCAATGCGTTGGTTAAAGGTGCGGCTATGACAGAAAATTTTTCCACATAGTGTGCGTAATAACCCGCTAGCCCAAGGAAAGCTCGTATCTGAGTTTTTGTTTTGGGGGTAGGAAAATCTATCACTGCTTTGATTTTTGCTTCGGCTGGTGTTCGAACGCCATCTCCTACCATATGTCCTAAATATTTCGTCCGGCTCTGTGCTAGCTGACATTTTGATGGTTTCACGGTTAGATTTGCCGCTCCTATTCTTTTAAGAACCTCGTCAACATGTTTCAAGTGTTCTTCCCATGTTTCGGAATAGATCGCAATATCGTCTAAGTAAGGTACTGCATACTTCTCACAATTCCCTAATATCTCAGCCATCATCTTACTAAAAAAGTATGGCGCATTCACCAATCCAAATGGCATTCTTAGAGGGAGATACGTCCCGAAATTAGTTACGAACGCTGCTAACCGACTTGCGTTCTTCGTCATTGGAATTTGCCAGTAGCCCTTCTCTAGATCTAGTACCGTAATAAATTTTGCGGCGGAGACTCTTTCTACTCGCTCTTCTAAATTTGGCAAGGGGAAATACTCAGTTTTAATTACACTATTTAATTTTCGGTAATCAATACAAGGTCTTGGGGCCTTTCCCGGTGCCTCTACTAACAGCATTGGTGATGTATAGTCTGATTGTCCCATTTCAATTATTTTCAGATCTAACATCTGCTTTATTTCCGATTTCAAAATTTCGGCTTGGCGTTGTGATGTGCGATATGGCTTCGACCGAACCGGCTGATTACTGATCAGTTCTATATCGTGCTCAACTAGATGGGTTTTTCCCGGCTTATTTGAAAAAACTGTTTTATGTTTATGTAACAACTCTTTGAGTTCCCCAATCTGCTCCGTCGTTAACCTCTCTTCTAAGTTGCTACTTCGAGATATTTCCTCGAAATCGTACACGTTTACGTCTCCCGTCGGGTATGCGATCTCTAAATCATTTTCCGTCTCCACATTCACTTTTTCCTCGTGGAACACTAGATTCACCTCCGCCAATCTTTTATGGTAAGGTTTCAACAGATTAACATGAAAAATTTGGGGCTTGGCCCCCTTTCCTGTCATTTTCACTATATAGTTCGTTTCCGACAATTGAGATTGAATTTCGCCTGGCCCTATCCACTGTACTGATAGTTTATTCGGCATAGATGCTGCGAGCACCAACACTTGATCACCGGATTTATATTGGCGATGGACAGCATTTTTGTCATACCATAATTTTCTCTTATCTCGCGTCTCCAACATCCTGGTTACTGCTATATCCTGACAACGTCTCATGCGGTTTATTAAGTCGTGCATGTATTTGGCTACCGCCGTTTCGTTTTCTTTCGGTGCTACCCAGTGCTCGTATAACAGCACTTCTGGAGTCCTTAGGTTTTTTCCGTGAACCAACTCAGCGGGGCTAAATCCTGTGCTCTCGTGAGTAACCGTTCTCAAAGCCAACAGAGTTGTGGGAAGATTTTTCTCCCAATCCTTTCCGGACTCTAAACATAGTACCTTTAGAAGTCGCTTAATGGTTTTGTGGAAACGCTCTACCGGGTTTGTCTGGGGATGCCGCACAGATGAATGAGTGACTTTTATTCCGAACTTATCAAAAAATTCTGTGGTTAAATAGCTAGTGAACGAAGTACCCCAATCACACTGTATCTCACGGGGGAACCCCATTCTACTAAAAACGTTTAACATAGCATTTATCACTGTGATTGACGTAAGGTCTTCTATAGGGATTGCATTCGGATATTTTGAAGACATACACATCGCCGTTAACAAATATCGATTGTTTTTCTCACTAATGGGTAATGGTCCTACGCAATCAATATTTAATTTGCTAAAAATTTCCGATATAACGGGAACTAATTTGAGAGGGGCCTTTGTCTTCTCCCTTGGTTTACCGATTCGTTGACAAGGATCACACGAGCGAACGTAATTCTCGATATCCTTTACACAATTTGGCCAAAAATAATATTTTAGGGCCCTATCTTTCGTTTTAGTTACCCCCAGATGTGCCGACGTCGACTCGTGGCACATCTCTAATATTGCCGGTCTGAATTTTTTCGGCACAATTAATTGATATCTCGGGTTTCCTAAATGATCTTTTGTTACCCTAAAAAACAATCCCTTTTCCTTTTTAAATCCCTCATGTCCTTTGTTAACGCGTTCCCTACATTCTTCCAAGGTTCCGCAGTCCATTTGAGCCTTTGAAAATTCTTCTTGAGTTATCTTGAACGGAGTGAATAAATCTTCAGCTCCTTCCCCTATCTCAATGGGTGGTAACGATTCTTCTCTCAGTTGCATTTCAGGTTCTATCTCATTCTTCCCTCCTGTCCCGCTTTCTATTCTCCTTGCTTTTCCATCCCCTTTCGCGTTTTCCCCCTTCTTTTGTGAACGAGTAGTGACAGCATTCACAGTGGCAATACTGATACGTTTGTTAAGTAACTCGGCCGTGGCGTTACTAAGAAGGTAAATTCCTTGATCGAGAGATGAATCAACAATAGCGGCCTTTGTGACGACCTCCCCGAACTCTGGGCTATTGAGCTTTACACGTGCCAGAGGCAAACACCTCAAATCTAAGTCCAATGGTTGTTTCACCCAAATTACCTCACCGGTAAAATCTGCATTACTGACGTAATTTCGTGTAACGATATCTACGCTGGCGCTTGAATCCCGGAGAATTTTAATTTCCGATCCGTTAACGGATCCTTCACTTATATAGGGAGCAAATAATTCATTTTCGTGCGCGCTTCCTACGTGATTTATCTGCTCTGTCGGTTGATTCCTTTTTAATTGAGGGCAGTTTGGCCTTAAATGCGTCGTAGACAGACATTCATAACATTGTAATTGTTTCCGTTGATCAAAATTGTCTCCCCTCCAATTCCTTTGTGGGGCTAAATTCCTCCACGATTTATTCTCATTGGGTTTAGCGTTTGCCATTCTTTCCGTCGCTTTATACTTCTCTTCTTTCTTAGGCGAAAACGGTCTGTTTCTCTCAACCATTTTTCTTTCGGGGAATTTTACAAAGTTGGATCTCGTCCGCACCGATTCGTAGTGGTCCAGTTTCTCGGCTAGAACAAAAGGATCCACGAACTCCTACCATACGTCTAGAAAATGGTCTCTTATCTGGCTCGGGACGCGTTTTTTTATCTGGTCGGTGATTAGCAATTTCTTTAGCCCGGTAAAATCCGTTACATCCGATCCCGAAAGCCAACCATCTAAGAAATGTTCCAGATCAAAAATTAATTCCTTCCACAATGCGTTCGGTTTTTTCTGATGGCTCACGAAACGCTGCCTATATGTCTCAGTTTTTATCTTAAATCGTTCCAGCAAAACTTGTTTAATATGCTCGTAATCCTGAGCTTTGTCTTCCGGTTCTTTCGCTATGATGTGAGCCAAATCTAACGGCAATAATGACAGTAGTTGAGAGACCCATTCAGCCTCGTCAATCTCGGCGGTTTTTAATTGCCTCTCTAGTAATGTCAGATAAATTGACATATCAGTTTGGTTACTATCAAACTTAGGCATTAAATGCTTAATATCTCTTCGCGGTCTAGAATTTTCATTTCGGCTTGAATGTGAGCTATTAATTTCCGAGGAATTAGATATTCTTAAACGCTCCAACTCAAATTCCCGTTCGCGCTGCCTTTCAGCTTGTAATTCTGCCTCTACGCGCTCTTTCTCTGTTTTTCGTTCTTCCACTATAACTTCATATCTATCTTTTACGAAGTCAATATCTGGGAACTCTTTAATTTTCCTGATCAGATCTACTACTTTATTTGAGGGGTCAGTCTCGATCCCTAATTCTTCCGTCAGGGAAAATAAATCTATTTTTAACGCTCTGTTTAAGAAAGCCATTTCTTAATTTAATTCTACTTACAAACTGATTAGCTATCTTACTCTCAAAAAAAAATTTTAAGCTACACAAAACTCAACTGATTTTAAACACAAGGAACTCCTTTATGTATCAACAATACACATAAAACACAGTTGATTTATACAATACACAAAATAAATTCTATTAAATATTTCACCAGTTTTGAATAATTTACTGAAATCAGCAGATTTCTATTCAACTAATTACTGCAAACTGTCACACAATTTTTCATCTAATACACATTGATAAAAGTCAAAGTTATCATTCATCGAATGCATTTGGTTCAGCCACTGAAACCTGTGGTTACATTTAGCATTTACCAGTTAATTAGCATCTACAATTTAACATTACTTCTATAACTTATTAACAGAACTTGTACACCAAAATTTTAATCTTTACAATTAGTCCCAACTAATTAAAAATTTCTTTACTGAATTGCTTTAATAGCCAATTCTAAAATGCTACACTGAAATTTCAAATTTTACTTCAGTGATCGACAGTTACTTTTATAATAAATTTACTGCCTCTAGAGAAAGGAAAGTTAGGAAGCACTCTCCGGTGTGCAGGAGACTCGGAACACTTCGTCGGTTGGTTGATACCAGGTTGGAGGTAGAGGGAATTCCAATCGAAGTTGAGTCCACTCGTCGAACTTGCGGCTGGAGAATTCCTTTCTAACTTGGGTCAGTACGCTCTTGCAGCTCAGCGATTCTTCCTCGCTTTGAGTTCCACTCGTCGATCTTGAAGTTGGCAATTACCACGCAACTTTTTTAAAAGTAACTTTAACCTAGATATTGTAAGTTTTCTCAGACTAGAAATCTCTGAGTCTGAAACGCAAGTCCAGTTAGCTAATGATAGCTTACCGCACAAAGTTCTATCAACACCGCTGCCACCAAATATTAAAGCTGTAAAGTCTCGATCCAAAAACATGTAGCAATATGATCAAATTTTTTTATTTACAGCTTTATTACATAAAAACAACTCTTTCTAATCTAGGTTAAATGAATGATGCTATTTACAACACGAAAATTACACAAGAATAGTTCCTCGAACCATTTCGAAGGAAACAACTTTACAAGAACAGCTAACAGGCTGTTGGCGTCTTAGGCTACTCCGGGGGTAGCTCTCGGAATCCACCGAATTTTCTTCGGGTGGAATTCTACGCAGCAGTCCGATTCACACGAAGCTTCTCTCCTTGGTTCACACGAAGCTTCTCTCCCTGATTCACACGAAGCTTCTCTCCGTCTTCTTCCGAAAAATCTCACCTTTTATTTTTCTCTCAGACTCCCTGTTACCCAATCACCGTTCAGAACAACCTGAATCGTCTCTGGTCGCCCGTGGGAAAATGTCCATTGATGATTCACCCTCCACCATGGGAAAAATGCAGGACATCTGGAGTGTTTGACACTGTCGCCTTTCGAAGACACGATTTATTTCCCTGGGAAACGCACGTGTGGTTCCTTATCTGGATTAGCACTAAATGGCCAGATGACCGTACTTAAAAGGAGGGTCTTCCATTTGGCAATCTGGAGGCACTTAACACTGTGGGAGTTTCGTTGATGAAGAATGGCCCGGAATGTACATTATCGAGTGTGGGAAAAAGGAATGTCACAGTGGTCACCCAGGAAGAAGCTGATTCATTACACTATACTGGCACCCACCTCCTTTCGCGCAACATTGAGTTCAGAAAGATTAATATACATTAGAGTCCTTCAACGAAATCAAATTTCAAACTAGGAATACTCAGGCCCGAAAGCAAGACATATAAACAGGGCATCACGACCCACAGCTTTGAGGATGCTTACTGCTTGCTCCAGTGCTTATTTCGCAAAAAGTGGGTAAGAAATGTGTGCGGCTGGAAGGATCTCTTCATTTTCGTGCAAAAACTTCTGATGCATATTGATTTTTATGTTGAGGGGTTACGTCATTTTACCTTTATTTTACTATAAGCCACTTGATACCATTTATGGTCATTGAGAATAATTATAAAATGCTTTAGACATTTTAATTCATAAAATAATATTAGAAAGTAAAGTAATGTAGTTTTTACTGTGCCGACTTCCCTCAACTCTGGAGTCATTTGTAACAGTCGAACTAATTTTAAAAAAAATATTTCTGGTAGTAAGGTTAACAAAATTGTTGAATGTTATTATACATTCAACATTATAGCTTAACTATTAATCATATTATGAATGAATAGCCAAACTATAAGAAATAGTTATAATCAAGGAATCGCAGATATAAAACATTTTTCTAAATCTGCTTCAGCGGTCCTCCTGGCTTTATTCCCTGTTTCACCTTTTCTTCCCTTTCCAGCACTGTGGAGTGAGATGATACTGAAAAGCAAAGGCACCATCACCTCGGAGCTCGGCCTCAGCACCTTGTGCGGCGTGTCGGATGGCTTCACAGCAAAGCACATAAAGTACGCCGTGGAGCAGGTACGAGAGTGCATTTCGTCTCCGAAAGAGTGACTCACCCATTCTTCACAAATGCCACTAGGTAGATCTAAATACGAAAGTGGCTTTTTGACTGCAAGATACCTCAACCTCCCCTATTTACAGCACCACGGCACTTTTTCCCAAACAATCGTTATGCAGAATTTTGACCGCGTCCATTCTTGTTTTGCAGAAACCCTCTTCATTCGTTGACAACGGCATCAAACGTAATGATCAGATTTCAGCTTCCCTCTCTGACTTCTGCAGGCTTACCAAATGCGCGAAACTTTTGCAACATAGCTTTAGCTGAAAGTCAAAGTAAAAAGTGACCAAATACAAATTCGTAAAAGATTTTTCTAAATTTTATTTATGACTTTTTTTATTCATTTTGTTCAATAATGCTTCCATGGTATAAATGTGAATTTGAAGGAGAATCGATAAATGTTTTATTTTGGTTGCGGACTCATTACTTGCCTGTTGCGACTCTCGGTAAGAAGCACTTCTGAGCCTTCCTCCGCTCTCTAGAAGCGCTTTTCTTCTGTGTTTTGAAAATGAGTTTCCAAGCATGCAAAGTTACTTTTTTTGCAGCAATATCATTGCATAAGTGATTTTATTATTTCAATAGGAATGCAGCAAGATGCTGAGTATTTCCAGATCATAGTTGCCGAAATGATGAAATTTATTTTTCCTGTATTGAATTTAATCTTTTAACGATGTCACTGCATTGATTTTTATTTGTGTTTTTCCACTTAGTACCTTATTTATGAAATTGTTTAAAGAAAGAAAAAAAAATATATGAGGAATTCATAATTTTGAATATTAGAATTTTAATTAGAAAGTTGAGACTATAAGAAATACAAGCAAAATAGGCGATTTAAATTCGTGAAATGCTTTGAAAATATAGCAAACTTTAAGATAGTTTTAAAAGTTTCAGGTGCAATGCCACCGTTACAGCATTTACAGCGTTACAGGAAACAATACCATCCATGAAACAAATATTTGTAAATTCAAATCCAAATTTCACAGCAAGATAATTTTTTTGCATTTTTTATCTAAATTTTACACGTCACAAAATATCAGAATTTCTTGAGAAACGTGTCAAAAGTAGTTTAAGAAGTAGCATCATAATTTCTTCTTCTTGTGTACAGCCGAGCACCACGCGACCACTGAACGAGGCAGTATCGACTGTATTTGTTGTGGCTGACTGTATTTGTTGTAATCCATCCATATTACTGACAAATTCTCCGAACTGGCATCCTCTTAGAGGCGGTTGTCCCTAAGCCACAGGAGGTCAATCTGTGACCTTCCTCCTCATTTCCCCCCACATTTATCATCCTGTTTTACAGCAGCAGGTCAACACTTTGAGAAAACCTTCTCAAAATTCTCTATATTCCTGCAAATGAGCGTCCCACAACAAAAGAAAGGCAAACACTTTTGAACTTTAAATCTTTGGTAAGAAAATGTCAATTTTCAACATCATATCTTTCAAAAGTAGCATAACAAACTATTGGCAGATTGCCTTAAACAACATCTTATTCGAGATTTTTTCAGAGCATGGCTCCAGCGCTAGCAGTAAATGCAGGAAAATTACGAATGAACGAAATGAAACGAGGACAGCGATAGATTGCTTCACGATGTAAAACCATGCGTAAGGGAGTTATTCTTCCGAACGTGCAATCAACTCATGTACATGCCAGTTTGATTCCGGGATCCATTGCACCTCCTGCAAAAGGAGCGGATGACGACTTCATTTCTGCCAACAAGCAGCTCTCATTGTGCTCGCGCTTCCCCAGGGAAAGAAAAGAGTTTCTTACACCCATTAGGACGTGCACCGATTCGTCTTCATTTATGTTCCCATTGTATGCCTGCCATTTATCGAGTAATGCTTTGTTTAATGTCCATACTCATCTTCTCAGCTAAGATTGCCCTCTCCTTTCTTCAGAATTAGCTGTGAGAATGATCTCCTTCCAGGTGCTGACCAACCGTCGCCTGTCGCTGCAGAACAAGATCTCGCTCTCTGCCACGGAATTCGTGCCCTTCCTGTCCGACTGCGTCCCGGTCTCGCAAGAGGAGAACGACGAGTACAGGGTGCTTCTCCTTTATTCCTACTACCTTCCGAATCTGATTACTGTCATTGTGCCAAGTGTTTCATTTGCCATCCATAAAAAAAGAAGAAGAAATGAAAGGAATTTATATTCAAATTTTTCCAACGGGCAGAATGTCTGCTGTTTTTATTATTTATTCATTTATTTTGATATTTTTCTGAAACAACTCCTGGAACTATAATACAAAAAATCCCACATTTCAGAATTCAAATATATATATATGCACACACTTTCAATATATATATATATATATATATATATATATATATATATATATATATATATATATATATATATATATATATATATATATATATATATATATATATTCAACGTTTTTATATTGGTGACCATGCTCTTTTTTTTTCTCCTAATTCCCATATTTTTTATTAGAATCGCGATAAGCAGGGCTCATATAAATATCTAATTAGGTAATATTATCGAATGAGCAGAAATGTCAAAGTATGGGCGTATGAACCGTGTAATATTTCCTTTCTGTGTGAATGTGTGCACGCGAATCGTGTGTTATTTTGCAGAAGTATCTCTGTCAACCCCTGAAAATATTTGTTAAAAGTTTATTCCAATCGAGTATCGAAACTGATTTTACGTAAAAAAGAATAAATGGCATCTGAATTTTTCGAAATGAACTGTGCAAAACCAAAATGAAGCCCATTTCAAGGCACCGTTTAATGTGACGAATTAATATTTCATTCCTAAATATTAAATGAAACACCTTTTGGGAGCTTATGAATTTCTCAGATATAATCGTTTCAAAATCTGTCTTACTTTACAGAATAAACTTATTCAATAGTTAATTCAAGCAAGAGACTAAAATATTTATTTTCTGTTTTTCTATCCTATTTTACGATGCTTGAAAAAAATCGCACGTTTCATGAAGGATTCTTTTAGATGGTTCACAGTGACAAAATAAATCATTTTTATACTATTCATCTTACTGTTTTTTTAAATAAAATACTGAAATAAATTATACTACAAAATGATACTAGTTTAAATTATACTACAGATAAATTCCCCTCCGAGTAGAAATTCAATAATTGTGCGCGAATTTTTTTGTTCGTTTTCCCAGGTGTGGTTGTCCAAGATGCCGCTGCAGAAGAGACGGATCAAAGTGCTGAAAGAAGAATCGGGAGAAATAACTGAAGAGGTGAAAAATAAAGAAAAGTCCGGCAACCAGAAAACTGCCTAATCGACGCACAATAACATTAATAAGAAATACTTCACATAGTATAGAATTCTTAACATCTGTATGCCCAGTTCAACAGGAAAAACATGTACTGACTTTGCAATGTAAACAAGGTGATGCCACGCTAGATTACTTTAGCAGATTACGATACATTCTGAAGTGACCTAACCATCGGATGCCAGCCAGAGACTTAGAAAAGAATGTTATTGGGCAATACAATGTTTCTGTTTCGCTTCATTTAACCTGTAGACGATTTCTCGACCGAAAAGAGAATCGTCTGAAATGGGGAAAATCGTATTCTTTCTTTTGAAAAAGATTGAGACATCTCTTCCATAGTCAGAAACCGGATTGACAGGCAATACATCTAGGCTCTCGTCAAGTCAATTGAAGTTAAGTTCTGTTTATATTTGTCACATAATGATTAAAAAAAAGGCATTTTTTTTTAAAGCTACCGAGAAAAATACTCGTTCAGGTGAGAAGAAACGTAAGTTTTCTCAGTTCTCCAGAGCGGAACTATTCGATGCTAGTTGAATCAATGCAACGACGGCGGGTGGTGTCTGGAGTCATCATTGAAGGTGCTCTAGTAGAGGCATCGAAATTTGAGAAGAACGGGCTGATTTTGATTTTTATGAATTGCACATTTATGAATGTCCTTGTTTACTCGATTTCAAAAATAAAAGTAGTTCGTTACTTTTCCGATTTGATGTTTTCTTTCTTTGCTATTTTTTTAATAAATTTTTATTGCAACAGTGAGAACATCTCAGAGAATATATTAAATGATTCATGGATAGGTGATCGTTGTAATATTTTCGTAAATTATACTGATTCTTTCTTAAAACTGCTTGAATTTCGCTTCATTTTTGTTTGGATATAAGGATCCACATTTTAAGAGATATCGCAGGCCCTTCATTCGGCAGGTAACTGAGAAAAAAAGGATGTTCTTATAGTGCGGACTAAGTCTGTCTCAAAATACGAATTTTAAAATATAAAAGATTGAATGCAGAATATTTTATTTGTCTATCATAATATGAAATAAAAAAAATCTTGTTTATTTAAGTTGACAAATCAAGACATATAAAACCCAATGACAGGCATACTTGGCAAGTCACCAAAGCGAATCAATTTGTAACAAAGGAATTACTTTTCTAAAAGTTATTCTTATATCAAAATGGACTGCTTTAAAGAAGGATAAATAAGATAATGGTGTTTACTTTAGTTATATAATGATAATATTTATGTATTAGAATGCATTTTTCCAAAGTTTTTTTCTCTCTTAAAAACTGATAGGAGATGAGCACATAAAGCAAGAAAAGAAATAATGTTAACGAGTTACCCGTGTATGTTTTTCATTTCGAAACTTTTTCTAAAATTATCTTAACGTTGGAACTGCTGCCTTTTAACCCCACCCAGAGATACAATTCTCATGTAAAGAAGACACTCTGAGCAGAGCACATTGCTTCCAACAATATGACCTTCCGAATTTCTCCGTTAGAGGGCTGTTATGATTTTGACGTCGCAGCGCAGACCTCCTGAGTGGCTTTCCCACATCAGCGGCAGTTGGTCGATATGCTGTGGGGCCGTTGTGAAGATGTTAAGTTATTTTCACTGAATAAACTGCTCTCGTTTAGTAGCTGAAACTTTAATAAATAGATTTTAAAAGCTCGTGCACCTGACGCTTCTTAGTCCAAACGCATCCAACTCAAGAAATAGAACGTACTATATTCTAGAATCGCAAAGAAGCTTGCAAACGTCTTTTAATGCAAAATTTCGTTCTTGAGCAAAACATTACAAAGTGTTTCGAAAATTAGACAAACAATATTTGATTATTCTTTGGAAGTTACAAATTGGAATGGAAAACTAAATAGCTTTGACCGTGCTTCGCAAATGACATGGTTTTCTCTGAAAGTTTCTATGTAACCGGAGTGAAAGATAAATCTTTTTATAAATGTGTTTCTGCAAACCGTGTGATCACAACTTCTGAAAAAAAAATGTGCATAAATTCTTAAATGTTTGGAAATGCTGAATTATCTATTTATTATCTATTTTTTAATGATTTTTTTTCTATCAAACATGCAGGATATATGCAATGTAGAAATTCATACGAAACATTTGAACTTAATAATGACATGCATGATGCAAGAAATCATTCAAAATACTTTGCAAAACAGGGCATACTATTGGATAGTAAATACATATGGAGAAAGGATTTTTAAATTAATTAAAATAGAAACAACATTTTAATGCTTTTTTTTCTTAATTTTTCCAAACGTTTATGTTTAGAAGCATATTTCCGCTCTAAGCCTATTTTTGCACAACAATAAAACTTTAAAAAAAATCTTTGATTTTAACGGATTTTTCGAAATTATATTGGTATAAAATATGTTAAATCATTTTATTATATTAAAATTCAGATAAAATTTATAGTTTTATCAAATCTTTCACTCGCATGCTTTTGTCAATTTTTTTTTGAATTACTCGCATACAAAAAAATTTTTTTCTTTGGACACTCATTCCGAATAGTATTAATAATTAAGAGGTTAATTGTATTCTAAGCTCTTCTGCACTATTTCGCACATGCGTCTTCGGAAACTCCACAAATAGCGAAGAATCCCGCGCAAACGCAATGAAAATTCCCCTCTTTCTGTCTATTTAAAACACACTGCACAGTCGTTGCGCATTGCAATACTGTTGTTTATTGTCGCTCTATTTTGACACTGTTTTTATTATAAACAAAGCATAGTCCCTACATATTAATTTTTAAATTGATCATTGGATCAGTTACGACAATATATGATCCCAAATCCATCTTGACAGGAGTGACGCGTCAAATTGCCGACAACGAGATAAAACAAAAATATAAACATTACAGAAGTTTGAAATTTTATGTAACGGAATCTCGTATAGATTAACTGTAGTTAGACACAGAGTTCAATTATGAATTCAACAACGACACTTTAATAAATTATATCGTCTAAGTTACCGCAGCCATGAAAAACATGATCTTGATGCAGATATATAATGTCACATATACATCTTTTGCCATAATAATTTTTTCAGATTGGATATCTTAAACCGTTATAAAGACATCCGTGATCCGAAAATACTGCCGAATTTTCTTCTTTCAGTGATTTTCAGAAATGGGGGGAAAAAAAGCGACTATAAAAAATGCAAAATGAAGAGTCTGGCTGCAAAAGAGGATTGAATAAAATTACTCATCGCTTTATATGACAGTGTCTTCAAGAGTTTTCATAGAAAAGCAAATGAAAACGGCATACAAAAACGCAAGGAAGGACGGAGATCGCTGGATAATGTCCAACCACCCTTTCGGCCTCACAATTTGAGGAGAGATGTCGTTTATCAAGATGCGGATGTTGGTCATAAAAATGACTTAAACATTTGTAGCATTGTATGAGTGAAAGAGAGTCGATTGCCATTCGAACTGCAGTGAGATTTACGATAATGCTTAGAACTGAGTGAAAACAGTGTGATGAAAAGTGATTAAGGAGGGTATGTGATTTTGTCATATATAATTTAAATGAATTAAGTGCAAGACGCAACCGAATTCATCATAATATTTATTGACACAAATGCATCAAATAACATTTTTTTTTTTAATTTTTAGACCATTTTCTTAGATATATATGCTTATTGCTAAAGATTTAGAAATGAGCTCCTGCGACCAGATTAAAGAGGACTGCTTTTAATTCTTTAGAATGAATGAATGAATAATAGAGACATTTTAAAATTTCACAAAAAAACTTTTTATTTCATTTATTTGTTAGAAAATATCATGTTTCGCATTTATTTCAGTTCACACAAACGCATTTTTAACATGACACTTTTCTAAATTTTGTTTGCAGTAAGAGCTAACTTAAACTTTTAATTTGAGTTTTTGTCAACGTGATGGCAATACGTTCATAAAAGCTAACTTTTTCAAAGCACATGTAAAACCTTGGCATATTAGGGGGAAATACGAAGGGTGGACTCGGACAGGCAACCTTCCATATGATGACGAATGGGATGGCGCACAGGTGGGGAAGGCGGAGATACCAGTATTCACCCTGAAAATCCCAAAACAAAAGATTCGCTACAATAATTTTTTATTTCCTCTTGGGTGATTTCCTTTTCTTTTCGGGGGGGGGGGACGGGGGTGCATATGCATTTTCGAAGGTCTTTCATTTTCATTTCCAGATTTGGTTTGCGCTTCTTACAACTGCTTTTAAAATCAGGTTACCGATCTTCTGCAATCGGCGCCCATACCTTCGATTATGCTAAAACAGTTTTTGTGGTGTTGATGATAGGGACGGTTTTAAAAGAAAAACGAACAAGCAACTCTAAAATCTGACATGATATTTTGATAGATATTGTTTTTTTTTTTGTTTGTTTGTTTTTGAGAAATTCAGAAAAATCTAGCCTCATGCATTTCATTAATAAAATCTGATCAATTCTTAGGGAGTTAGTTTTCGTTGTCGGTACTTGTGCTTGTAATCAAAGAAACCACATTCGAAAACCCGTTGTTGGACGCTAAGTTTAATGGAAAGCATCACTTGAGCGCCCCTTCGTGGCAAATTTCTGCAAGGGGAAGCAATGCACGTCTCACTTTTATTGCACTCCGCAACTGACCCATGCGATGCACAACAGAGCGCGCCATGTGAAAGATGGGATAAATTTTCAAAAGCAAGAGGAAGTGACAAAATAAAAGGGACATTCAGATAATTCGAGCAGACGAAGTAAATTTCATTTAAAAAGAAAACAATGAAAAACTAATAACATAATTTTGTACATATATGATGGAAACTTGCAAAAAATATAAATATCTATAGTTTCGCAAATTTTTATTTAAACGGAATTGCTAAATTTCATGGTTTGAAAAAAGACATTAATTTAAAATTATTTTAGGACGTTGCAATTAATTTTAAATGTTACTAATTTTTTTTTAAATATAAAAGAGATATTTGAATATATAAGGAAATTTTTATGGAGAATAAGCAACAAGTTTATTTTTTTAAAAAAATCTTAAAGGAGGTGGACGGAGGCTATCCCACCACCTGTCAAAGGGTAATTAATGATAACATTTAAAATTTGAACAAAAAAAAATCCTGTTCCTTTTAATGGGTTATGCCTATTTAATACCATAATGCTTTCACGTTTTCTAATAATAATATTTTTAATTATATAAAATTAATCAAAATTTTACTATTTAATATCAAATTTTCAAACATTTAAAGCAAACTAACAATTAAGATTTAAATAAATAACAGAGAGCAATTAAAATAATGAATTGCAACAAAAAATCATTCTAATTTTTTTAATTAAAAAATTTTCTCGATGTATCAAAATAATATTCTGAATTACTGAAATAAAATAATTTTTTATTTATTTATTTTTATTTTTTGCGCTAAGTATAAAGGTACTTGGCAAATTGAACAAATCCTATCAATGAGTAATGCCTTTTTTGTGTGTGTGTGCTGCAATCATCGCATCTTTTAATTGATCTTTCTGGTTGATGTGTCAAAAATTGTTCTTTTGGTAAGTACCCGAAGTAAAAAAAAATGCTTTTATAATTTGGTTCACAAACTAAAGCATCATACTTTAAAAATATAAGGGGCACGGCAGTGCCCCCGCCAAGTCGAGCAAAAACAAGCGGTACGGCCGTACCCTCCTTTTCTCGAAGCAGTTCAGGCCATTTTCGAACCCCTGTAACTTCGTTGTGGATAAAACTAGAAGCCTGAATTTTCAATAACCAATCAGGCATTATATAAACACGGTATATTTCAAATTTCATTAAATTTGAACCAGTAGTTTAAGAATTATAACTAGTCAAAGTTTGTGAATTTTGTCACTGACTGACTGACTGACCGATCATCAAAACTCTAAGGCACTTCTAGCAGACATAGAAGTTTCAAATTTAGAATACAATTAGTGTTTAGTATATAAATCAAGGAAAAACTAAAATATGCGCATAATAATGGACGGATCGATAAATTTCTCGAAGTTTCGAGCATTATCCATTTTGTCGGCAAATTCATCGCCAAGTCGCCAAATGGTCGCCACGTTTGTCACTAAGCTCTGGGATCACTGGCTTGGCATCCGACAGCATCCAGAAATAAAACTTATATCTGTAGATAGCATAGATTGCCACAGATACCTCACAAAAAGAGCTCGTGAATGCATAAAAAAATATGAAGACGATGCTTCTATGACTGCAGGCCTGGAAGAGAACATAATTATAAAAATAGGAGTAAAAGTCATGTTAAGTCGAAATATTGACGTACTCCATCCATACAAAAATGACTATCTACAAAAAGAAATGAGATGCCATCAAAAACATAACTTGTAAAAAAAACCAAGTCTCGCAACTCAGTTCTTCTATCGTAAAAAGTTGTGAGATCCATGTAATACCAAGTCGGTCAATTTATTCAGTCCCTACTTAAGGGTCCTTCTGTCTTAAGTTATTACGTAATTAGCTAACCTAACAACATCTTATAGTGACCATATCAATATTAAAAATCTTTTATGGTTTAAATAAATAGATTGACTTGGTCATCGCATGAAAACACATTGTATCTTTGCATTAAATTAGATTACATTAACATATTATATTAAATTAGATTGTCTAGTGGGATTGCCAAGTCAATCTATTTATTTAAACCATAAAAGATTTTTAATATTGATATGGTCACTATAAGATGTTGTTAGGTTAGCTAATTACGTAATAACTTAAGACAGAAGGACCCTTAAGTAGGGACTGAATAAATTGACCGACTTGGTATTACATGGATCTCACAACTTTTTACGATAGAAGAACTGAGTTGCGAGACTTGGTTTTTTTTTACAAGTTATGTTTCTGATGGCATTCTTTCTTCATTAAATGGCTTAAAAGTGAAACTACCATGCATTATACATTTTTCTATAAAAGTTTTTAAAAAGAAACCACGATGTTTAAGAAATTAAATGAATTGTTTGGAATCTCAATCTGAAGATGTGTATAAAAAAGAAAACGTAATTCAAATTATAGAAGTTATCAACTTTTAGAAATTAACATAAAAGAATTTATTGCTTGAAGATGCACTTCAAATGAAATTTAAATAATTTTCAATTAGTCCAATTAATTCATGGGTCTTTAAATCTTTCTTCAATGACCAGACTTAAAATTTGGCTTCCATTGGTGATCTGAATTCAAAATGAAGATTACATCCAATTTTCGGCGCCAGCGATGACTTCGATTCGCTGTGTTGGTGTTCTACATATAAATGCAAAGCAGGCATAATTTGAAATATGGGAATGCGCACCGTGGAGCGATTATTTTTTAATTTTAATTAATTAAAAATTAAGCGAAATGTTGGCATTTTCCCGCGATGATTTTGACAAATGTTACAGCACAAAAATGATTTTTACATTATCTTAAGAGTTTAAAAAATTATCTATTCAATGATACCAATGTTTTGATTTATAGATAATGTGGCAATCGAAAAATTGATGAGCAATGAAATTGAACATGGGTTACTCACCTCGCCTGCGATCGCTCTTTTCGCGCTGAAATGAAGTCACATTGAACGTACGGATCGACATTTATGCGAGTTGCTATTAAATTAAATCAATCAGTCAGTCATCAACACTGAAGAGAGCCAATCTAAAAAATACTAAGACATTTAATAAGTTGAAATTATTTACAGAATTATATACAGGATTTTTAGTATAAACATATGCGATGGAGCTGTAACACCCCACATCGTAAAGTTCGCCGAAAAAAAAAAGAGGTTTTTTCGATTTCGTTTTCAGGAATTCCAGGAGTTGAGTTGTCTCAGAAGAAGTGAAAGTGCTTTTCGTGACATAACATACTCCCCACCTTGAGTTTCACCACACTGGAACTCAATTCTCAAAGAAGAAATGTTCTAGAGATCCAAACGATGAGGAGCACGTAGAGTTCGGCCATAGCGGTTGATTCGCCGAGGTTGAGAAGTGGGTAATAGTTTTTCCGGAGAGACAGGCAATGGCGATGCTGTTTCCTGAGAGACGGGCACTGGTGCTGATGAATCACTCGGATTATGGTTCACTCCTTCGTCACAACTGGCGGGAGCTTGCGAAGATCTCTGTCAATGAAAGAACTTACTTCAAGAGGATAGAGGCGCTGAATAGGTCGAAATAAGTCTCCTTGCTTGGTGCGAACTTTGACAAAACGCACTATTCCGTCTTTTCCTTTGATTAATTCGACCACTTTTCCAAGAGGCCAACTGATTCTTTTAGCCGTGGTTTCTAATAAGACTATATCTCCTATGGAAAAGAGATAGCTGTTTTGTGATTTTTTCCCATAACTTCTAAGCTGCCAATAATGTTCTCTCAAACTTGACATTAAAGTCTGAATTCCACAATGAGATAGAGTTTTGTGTCTATGCATAGTCATTTTACGAACTGCCATATGATCAGGAGGTAGAAGGATAGGATATTTGAAATTTTCAAAATCCTTCCACATTAAGAGCTGTTCCTTGATTCTAATGAGAACCTTTTGGATCAAAGAACGGGCGAAGGTTTCGAAGTCTTTCTTCACTGACTGTTCTAAATGAGGTCTTTTTGCATAATTTTCCAAATTATGGTTTCAGCTTCTGCCAGTTCTTCAATTTCCAAATTTTGTGAGGTGTACAGAGTCGCCTTTTTACAATTTCTGACAAATCTAAGTATCCAGGCTATAATTCTCACGATCTTCTCGAAAGATGAAATATTGGTTAAGTAATCGAATTCTTCATTCTTTGTAACTGCCAAAGTAACTATAGTCTTTTTCTTCTCCGAATTTATGATTTCTTTATCGACCATAGCTTCACTAACTGCCCAATATTTCTCATCTTGCTTCAGCCAAGATGGGCTGAATCATGCCAGTGTTGACTTAATAGAGTGACCACAGAACATCCTCTTAAAGGTAAGTCAGCTGGATTGAATGTTCCAGGAATATGATTCCACTCACCTTTTGAACTATAGTTTCTTATTTCTCTAACACGGTTCATGACAAAAACTCCCGAATCTTCTTCATTTCTAATCCAATGTAAAACATTCATTGAATACGTCCAATAAAATGTAGTTACATCTTCCATGTGTAAATCTCGTTTGATTGTTGTCATGAGGCGTATTCCTATAGTACATGCGAGCAATTCCAGTCTGGAAACTGTTGCAGGTTTCAATGGAGCTACTCGGGATCGTGACTGTACGAGTTGGCAGGAAACCTCCTCTTAATTTTCGCTTCTCAAATATATGCAGGTTGCATACGCTAATTGAGAGGCGTCACAGAAAACGTGGAATGATAGATTGTTTCTTTCTTTAAGATTTATTACCGGTCTTCTATGGATCGTTAAATTATCAACATAAGTTAAATCTCTTTTCAGTTTCAAAAACTTTTTGGCAAGTTCATCAGACAGTTCAGCATCCCAAGACAATTTAGCTCTCCAACAGTCTTGCATCAAAATTTTAAATCTTACAGTCACAGGACTCAATATTCCAAGACGGTGAAACAGCTGATTTGCTGATGACAATATTGATCTTTTAGTTAATGGAATTGCCTCAAAAATATCTTTTTATAAGCACATCTTAATGTGTCATCTTCTGGGTTCCATTCAAGTCCCAACACTGAGACGTTTTCTTCATGCGCAGGGGATTTTTCGCCAGTTCGGTGGAAGGTAGATTTATCCTTATTAAATCTCCATCCTTTCAAATCAAATTTAGCACTCATCATTATTTCCTTTGAGTGTTCAATAAAGGCTTCTACTTCTTCTATGGAATCTAAACTTGTGACACAATTGTCAACATACATAGAAGTCTTCAGTTTTTTCGCTACCCCTTGAAGATGTTCAGGAACATGATCTCGATGGTACGAAATAGTCGCGCCAAGGAGGAAAGGACTTGCCCTTATTCCAAATACCACACGTTTATGGCGATAAATCTTCAATTTATCAGGATCTCCGTTTTCAAAACATAAAAATCTTAGATATTCTCTGTCCTTGTCGCTAATACTTATCTGGAGAAATGCTTTCTTGATATCAGCGATTATGCCAAAAGCTCCAAGTCGGAATCTATTCAAAATGCTTGGAATCAGTTCCACTAAATTAGGTCCTTTTTCAAGACAGCTGTTCAGAGATAATTCATTCTCCAGCTTTGCTGAAGCATCAAATACCGCTCAAATCTTTGTTGTTGAATTCTCTTTGATCACGGCCCGATGAGGTCAGTATGTGCGAAGAAGATCATCTAATCTTGTTATATCCACAGGTTCTATTATTTCTTCTTTCAGATATTCTTGGAAGACATCTTCATAGCTCTCTAGCAAATTCTTTGCTTGAAGAATCTTAATTGTTCCCTTGAGTCTTCTTTCCGCAATCATTCTATTATTGGCAGGTGGCTGCATCCCTTCCAACCAGGGAGGAGACACTTCATACCGGCCATCAGGAAGTCTCTTCAGTGTTTTCAAGAAATACTGCATGGATGCTTCTTCCTTCTCCGTCTTTGATTGTTTTTCAGCTAGATCTTTGATTCCTATGATATCAAGATTCCATAAATCTGTTTCAGAAATTCCTCCAGCCAGCATTGAAGTAACAATCAGATCTGTGTTTCCATCTCCCTTTTCTCTTCCTGTACGACCCATGACCGTCCATCCTAATTTTGTTTCGATTGCAACTAAACCAGAAGGTAAGAGCTTATAACCTCCGGTCAGAAGCTTTCCGGCAACATCTGCTCCAATCACTAATTCTATGGGTCCATGGTGTTGATCACTCAAATGGATATTGTTTTCTGAAAGTTCTTTCATCCACATACCATCCGCAACGGGTGGGATTGTTGCACAGATTGTTTCTTGGCCGAGGACTTCAAAGTTACAGTTGTAAGTCAGATCGAAGTCCGTGAGGAATGCTCTATAAACCTCGTGATGACAGACCTCTGTACTCGCTCCACCAAACAAGGAATGTCGCAGACTTTCTCTTCGGTGGGGTTGGTAATTCAATCTCTGCGCCATACTTTTCAAAATGTACGATCTTTGAGAAGCTGAGTCAATTATTGCTCTAGTCTTCACTTTACCCTTTTCTCCTCTTAAGTGAACTACAAGAGTCTGCAACAAAACATGAGATGAAGACGAAACATTTGACAGCGTCTGATCTTCTACGGGAATATCATTAACAGGTTTAGATTTTGTTATTTCCTTGGGAGACTGGGTTTGATTATTATTGCATAAAAGAGGATGATGTAATCTTCCACAGTTTAAACATTTGATTCTGGATTTACAAGAGATAGAAATATGATTAATTTTCAAACACCTAAAGCAACCACCTTTTTTCCTTAAAATATCTTTCCTTTGATCACCTGGTAAACTGTGAGCATATCTACAGTCAGCACTAAAAGGATTCTTATCACAGAATATACATTGAGAATTCTTCGAGGCTGTATTGCTTTGTACTGAGATATAGTTACATGCCCGTGGTAATATTTTTATTACGATTAAAAGAAGACTTAATTGCTTGATTTTTCTTGATCTTATGTTCTAGCCCAAACCCACTTTTGGCTAAGTTAATCTTCTCTTCACTCTCAATTTCATTTCCAAGGAATTTCATTAATGTTTCTAACTTGTTAAATATCTCATCTGATTTAAATGTTATCGAAGACAAATGTCGTTCCCAAATTCGTAAAAGATCAATAGGCAAACATGACTCGACCAAAGGGTAAAGCATGGACGCATACTTATCACTTGTTACACCCAGCATCTTCAAAGATCTTAGCTGAGTTTCGATTCTGTCGTACAATTTAATTAACAGAAGTTTCTGTTCATTATTCAGAGTATTATTTAATACCAAGCTCAAAAGTTCCCTTACATAGACCTCCGCTAAGACATCCTCTCTTCCGAAACGCACTTTTAAACATTCGATGTCTTTATAGTTTTCAGCCATGGGGGGGAAGACTCGACTACCTCTCTAGCTCTTGAACCTTTAAGGGCTGACTGTATCAAGTACTGATATTTATCTTCATTCGAAATATCAGGATCTGAATCTATTTTTTTGAATAATCCCCAGAAAAATAACCAGTCCTTTAAAGTCCCATCAAATTTTTGCAATTCAATCTTAGGCAACTTAAAATTTCTTTTTTCACTAATTGAATGTGCATCAATTTCACTGTCAGATCTATTTATGCAGCGTTCTAGTTTCGTTTTAAAATATATGAATTTATCTTCATAAGATTCGGCACTTTCGATTTCGTCACATATGCTTCTCTCGGTACACGTAACATCACTCTTGATTAAATCAAGTATATCTTTATCTAAGTTTTGAATTTTCAAATATTTCTCGGTTAACTGACTCAAGTTACTAAAATACAAATCAGAATCATCTCCTTTCGTTTTCAAAAATAATTCCAATTTTTCAATAAATTTAGTAAAACAGCCACGATAAGAGCCTCTCAGTTTAATTAATGTTTCCATTTTTAATGTTAATGTACTAACTTAAAGGCTAATGAAACTGTGAATAGATACTCAATACAACATACACTCTTATTCAAAAATAAAATGTAATATTCAATTCAATAAATTCTGTTCATAAAGAAATGCACAATATGGTTATCAGAATCGAATAAAATTTAACCATTCTAGATCATTATTAAATCCTGTATTCTCTAAAATTTTGCCAAACTATACTCTAATCCAAATTATATCAAATATATTCAGTTCAACTTTATCAATAGAGCAATTTCTTAATAATATCGTTTTAAAATACTCTCTTCAATTTTATCAATGTTCGCTTACTGTTTAAATCCAAAGTAGATATATATTCTCATTAGATATTCAAAATATTCGAATCACTTTCTTTTAATATATTTCAAATATTCATTTAATGAGCCAGTTAAATATTTAAACAGCAAGAGTTCCAAATAAATCCTTTTTACCAGTTATCGAAACATATATTATGACTCAATTCCAGCGTCCCTGTTCGGGCGCCAAATTATGTGGCAATCGAAAAATTGATGAGCAATGAAATTGAACGTGGATTACTCACCTCGCCTGCGATCGCTCTTTTCGCGCTGAAATGAAGTCACATCGAACGTACGAATCGACATTTATGCGAGTTGCTATTAAATTAAATCAATCAGTCATCAACACTGAAGAGAGCCAATCTAAAAAATACTAAGACATTTAATAAGTTGAAATTATTTACAGAATTATATACAGGATTTTTAGTATAAACATATGCTATGGAGCTGTAACACCACACATCGTAAAGTTCACCGAAAAAAAAAAGAGGTTTTTTTGAATTTGTTTTCAGGAATTCCAGGAGTTGAGTTGTCTCAGAAGAAGTGAAAGTGCTTTTCGTGACAGATAAAGTCACTATTTTTAATGAAGTTTTAAAAACATATTTTAACCATATTTTCTAACAATTTATTTCGTACAAAATAAAAATAAAATTTAACTTGCACGAGCACGTTATGCATGCATAGTAAAAATTAGCTGTTATCAACTTACTACATAATATTGGCAAAAGTTAAAATGAAAAAGTTAACTATTACTGCAAACTAAACGTGGAGAAATATAATTTTAACACATGTGTAAAATATCTTCAATAATTACTATGGATGTGATATGAGAGAACACTTTATTTGCGATTATTTACATAGCAAAGTTTCGAAAGCATATTTACATCGAGAAAGCGAAGTCTGAATTAATTACACTTTGGAGCGGAGTTGAGTTGCAACTAGTATGACGCTTACATAATCTCCCACCTTGCAATTTTATGGAGTACCTGAAATTGCAACAAAAGTTATAAATCGAGTCTGTTGGGAATTTTAATACACCGGCCAGCTTTAGTGACAACATCAGGAGTTACTTTGGTTATATAATCATCATCTTCACTGGAATCTTGATCTGAAACAGCTGGAGTTGCAGGAAGTTGAGTGTTTGTCTCTTTATCCTTTTGCTGAGCAATGAATGATAATTTTTCAGAACTTCTGATTTCCAAGGAATAAAGTCTCTGGAATGATCTTAATTTTTCCCCTTGAGCTGTTCTTACTCTGGCGACTCTTGAATGTCCATCTGCTCCAGGGAGGACTTCAGTTACAATTCCTAAGGGCCAGTGAAGGCGTTTTCCATCAGTTTCAAGGAGAATTATGTCTCCAACATTCAAAAATTCATCTCGGGTGTGACGACCTTTATGCACTAACATTGCTAAGTATTCGTTGCGAAATCTCGTTCTTAAATCATGCCGTAGTTTTTGAACAAAGCGTAATCTTCTATTTAGGCTTTTACTGTCGATATCGTCTAAATCAGTTGTATCACTACTAGGAATACCTTGCAAGAAACAAGCAGGTGTCAATGGCCTTAGACCTTCTGAATTATCTTCAATATACGTGAGAGGCCTGGAATTTATTGTAGCTTCACAGTCACATATAAGAGTTTCCAATTCTTCATAATCAATACTCTTTCGGCCCAAAATTCTCCTTAGCATTTCTTTTAGCATGCGAATCATCCGCTCCCACCATCCACCCCACCATGCAGCAGTTGGAGGGTTGAAATTCCATTTAATTTTCTTGATAGTGGAAAACGACATGATCTTCTCCCATTCTAGATTTTTCAAGGCATTACTTGAAACAACGAAGTTGGTGCCGTTATCAGTGTAGATTATATTAACTCGACCTCTCCTAGCAAAAAATCTTCTTAAAGCCATTATAAAGGCTTCCGTGGACAAAGAATTGACTAACTCAAGATGAACAGCCCTATAAATAGCACAGGTAAAAAGGACAATCCATGTCTTTTCTCCAGAACGCAAAAACAATGGGCCTGCCAAATCAATCCCTGTGACTTCAAATGCTGCAGCAACTTTTATTCTATTTTTAGGAAGAGGTGCTAAAGGTGGCTCCGTAGGTTTGGCTTTAAATCTTTTGCAAGTAATACAATGAGAGCTTACTTGTTTTGCTATTTTATTGACAGAAATAATCCAGTAATTTTCCCTCAAATTGGAAATGAGAGTTCGAAGTCCGGCATGCTGCAACTCACAATGTTTCTGGTGTATCAATCGATGAATTATTTCATGGTTACCTGGCAACAATATAGGGCACTTAAAATTCTCTTCTTCATCTCCCAGTATGAGCTTAGTTCTAACTTTAAGAATGTCGGAATCGTCTTTGAAAGTTTGCATATTTTTCAATGCTTTCATCTTGCTTCCTGCAAAACTTTCCTTTTGAATTAGCTTTAGCAAACAGTTTTCAGCTGATTGGACTTCTTCATAGGTTAGTTCGGTTTCCTTACATTTTTCTTTAAGACGACAGTTTTTAATAAAACGTAGTATCCAAGTCAGCATTCTTAAAATCTTCCTATATTTCGAGAAATAAAGTAGATTGTCAGTAAAGTTAACTGATTCATGCTCCACATTACTGACTATTGTTTTCCTTTTCTCTGATTCAACTAAATTTTCATCAATAATTTGTTTTTCATTCAAAGGCCAGTATTCTTGTGACTTTGATAACCATTCTGGACCTTCCCACCACTTGCTCTTCAATAAAATCTTTGCATCACAACCTCTTGAAGGAAGATCTGCTGGATTCATATGACCTGGCACGAAATGCCAGTTATCAGAATTGGTATATTTTCTTATTTCAGTTATCCTATTTCTTACAAATGTATTCCAAGAACTATCCCGTTTAATCCAAGTTAAGACAACAGTCGAGTCAGTCCAAAAGTATACTTCATTAAAATTTACCTCAAGTCCATCTGTCACTTGGCAATATAATCGGGATAATATAAGAGCTCCCAACAGTTCTAATCGAGGAATTGTAATTTCCTTTGTTGGTGACACTCTTGACTTACTTGCCACTAATTGAACTGAAACTTTCCCGTTATATTCAGCACGTAAAAAAATACATGCAGCATAAGAGGCTTCACTGAAACAGTGAAGACTTATCTGACAATCTTTAAAGGGATTTGAAATGAGTCTTCTTGGAATTTTGCAATCTTTTAGCAGATTTACATGTTTGTACCAGGCAAAAAATTCATTACATATATCTGGTGGAAGCACATCATCCCAATTAATTTTTCTTTTCCATGTTTTTTGTAGAATGATCTTTGGAATTAGAGTAGTTGGACTTGTAAATCCTATTGGGTCGTAAATTCGTTGAGCAATAGATAATAATGTTCGTTTGGTTATATTTTCTTCTGAAATTTTAATAGCACTGTTACAAGAAAGTTCATCATTTTCAGCATCCCAGGAAAGTCCTAGTATTGGAATATATCTCTTTTTTGTTTCTTCTACAATTTCTTCAGAAGTAACCCAACCTCGTAAATCAAATTTGGCTGCAGACATTAGTTCTTTAGCTTCAGAAATAAATTTGGCTGCCTCTTCTCTAGTTTCTAAACTAGTTATGCAGTTATCTACATAAAAGGATTTTTGAAGTTGACGAGCTGTTTCCTTCCTTCCATCTGAGACATTCTCTAGATGATGAGCTATCGTCGCCTCAAGTAAAAATGGACTAGGAGAAGCACCAAATACCACTCGACAATGTCTCAGGGTGATCAATTCCTCTTTTAATGAAAAATCTTTCCACCATAAAAACTTAAAATAATCTCTATCCTTTGGGTTCAAACTGATTTGTAAGAAGGCCTTTTTAATATCTGATGTTATTCCAATAGCATTTTTGCGAAATTGCATTATCAATTTTGGTACTAATTCTAATAAATTTGGACCCTTTTCTAAGCAATTTCCTTTAGAGTCTTTTGCTGAGGCATCGAAAACAGGGCGAATCTTTGTAGTTGTATCTCCAGTCTTTGATGATGAGGTAAATAATGTCCTTTATTCTTATCTTCATTTACAATTTCGATAATTCCCTCTCGAATCCATTCATTAAACACATCATCATATTCGCTTAAATGTCCTGATCGAATAAGATTTTTTGTAGTTGACATCAAACGCTTAGTGGCTAATTCTTTGTTGCTTTCTAACTCTGGATATCCACTTTTCCACGGCAAACATACTTCATATCTCTTGTCTTCATTTCTCTTAATAGTTTTACAGAAAAATTCAACTGTTTCTTCATCGGCTACCTGCCTTGATTTAATTTCTACAGGATCTCGTATACCGATGGCATCTAGACTCCATAATTCCGTCAAATCTAAATTGGCAACATAAATAATATTCTCCAAAGATTTCGACTGTTTCGTTTGTTTACCTTGAAGTGTCCATCCGAGTTTTGTTTTTATGGCTACTAAATTTTTATCAATGTGTTCAATGGATCCCGTCAGCAATACACCAAGGTAATCTGCTCCTATTAATAAATCTATTTCAGGAGTGTCTTCCCCTGTATCACTTAATTCTATATTTTTTCTCTTCAAAATGGGAAAAATGTCAGGATTACTTACACAAGGAATAGCACCACATATTTTCTTTTCATCTAAAACGGAAATGTTGTGCCTGAAATTTGAACACAAGCTTTGCAATGTAATGTTATACACATTATGGGACTTTTGTTTAGTTTCACTGCCCCCAAAAAGTCCATGACTTAACATTTCTTGATCTACTGGTTCCAATCCCAGTTTATCCACAATATCCTTTTTTATGAAAGATCTTTGAGCACCGGTATCGAATAATCCTCGGATAATTAAAGATCTGTCTTTATTGATGATTTTCACCAATACCGTTAACAATAATGTAGATGAATTCCTTGGTGACAAGAGAATCTTGGCATCTAATTCAGGTGATGGATTCTGGTTTGTTTGATTTATATTTGGACACATAATACTATGATGTTTTTTCTTGCATATAATGCACTTCAAATAGGCCCTACAAATCTTCGAATTATGACCTGGTTTCAAACAAATAAAGCACGCACCTTTCTTCTTTAATATTTCTTTTTTCTCTTCCAGTGACATATCAGGAGCTTTAAAGCATTCTGTTGTATTATGAAATGACTTATTACAAAATATGCATTGCTTGTCATTTTTTTCAGCTCTTTTCTTTTCACTAGATACAATACAAGCTGCCGTAGGAATTTTATCTTTCGGTTTAATTCTTTGAAATTCTTGATCCTTCGCAAAACCGGATCGAGCAAGTTGTAATCTCTCATCACTCTCGACTTCCGATCGAAGAAATTCTAACAAGTTTCCCAAAATATTCGGCTTGACTTTATTTTCAACTCTGCTACGTGTTCGTTCCCATTCTTTTATGAGATCTTCTGGAAGAGCTGACTCTACTAATGGATACAGCATTGCTTCGTACTTTTCAGATGTCACTCCTAATGTCTCTAATGCTCTTAACTGGGTTTCTAATTTATCATAGAGAGCACGTAAAGTGAAATTTTCTCCATTCTTTGCTTGCGTTAAAACAAGATTCAAAAGTTCACGAACATAAATTTGGATCAACAACTCATCTTTAGCAAAACGCGATTTCAATTGCTCAATAGCTTTAGTATAATTCGCGCCCGACGGCGGAAAACTTTCTACTAAATCTCTTGCCGATGAACCAATTTCCGTCGCTTGCAAAAGATATTGAAATTTATCATCCGAATCAATAGTATCATCATCGTGAATTTTTTTGAATTGTCCCCAGAATCCGAGCCAGTTCTTTATATCGCCGTCAAAACGTTTTAATTCCAACTTGGGAAGGCGAAAAGTTCGTTTTGTTTCATTTAATACACAGGAAGTATCACTATTTTCTTCTTTCGTAGCCAAAACAAAATCGACTTTCGTTTTCAAAGCAATCCACTAATCGCGATAATTTTCCGCTATGTCAAGGTCATTAGAAAATTCTTCTTCGTCAATATTTTCCATTTCGGACCATTTTACTCTTATTTTTTCATCTAATACAAATAACCTTTCAGCTTTATCACTTAAAATATTAAATACCGGTATCAATTCAATTTTACTTACCGGTTCCGTTTTCACAGCATTTTCAACTTCTTTCAACGATTTGGTAAATAATCGCCTGAGTTGTGTTCTCTCCCGTTTTAGATAATCCATAGTCCTGTCGCGGACGCCAATTTGTAAAATATCTTCAATAATTACTATGGATGTGATATGAGAGAACACTTTATTTGCGATTATTTACATAGCAAAGTTTCGAAAGCATATTTACATCGAGAAAGCGAAATCTGAATTAATTACACTTTGGAGCGGAGTTGAGTTGCAACTAGTATGACGCTTACAACATGTCTGTATGAAATGAAATAAATATGTAATGGGATATTTTCTAGAAAATTAAATGCAAGAAAAAAATGTATGTGTCTTTTTAAAATATCTATATTATTAATTCAATAATTCAGTTTTATTTAAGGCAGACAGAGTTTAACAGATACAGTATATCCACTTTAGTACTGGCCCAACGAGTAGTTTCTAAAATTTCATTATCACGTATATAGTAATAAGTATCAAACAAAAAAGGTCTAAATGTAGTAAATAATATTTTATATAGTTTAAATTAATAAACATTCTAATGAATCATAAATTAAAATTTTTTATGCAGACCTTCCCACCCGTGAATCATATTTAATACGATATTCTTAAGATACTAATGTTTTAAATAAAGAAGTTCTAATCTTTTGCAACTAAAATTGAAGGTTATGAAAATCTAAATATCTATATTCAATAAAAACGCACGCTTTTAGACCTCTCCATCAACAATCTTGAAGAGAATGCGCCAATCGATCAGTTTCCCTAAGGCTGATTGACTTAAACTAATGAAATTTCCAATTGTCCTAAAATAATGATATTCGGAGCTTTATAACTCGGTCAGACTTGATCGCAGAAGATTTAAATGTTAGATTGTCAAGATTATTTTACTGAATTCACAAGTCAAAGGGCGATATAAAATTTATTATTCATGATTGTTTTCAGAAACTACATTTATTGACTTGAAGAAATAAAGCAATATTCCCTTCATTTAAATCCTTTTGAATGTAGAACTGAAAACTGAATTTTACGATGAATTAGGGAAACTTTTATTGAATCATGTCTGGCTTCAGGGGAAAAAAAAAGAAAAAAAAAACTTTAATTCCTGAAGTTTCATCACTTCCGCTTCAATTTCAGATTCGAATTTTATGGGAACCGAGAGAAAATCTGACAGATACACCAGAAATAATACAAAACACAAAATTCAAATTTTATGGGTTTCATTCTTTTATAATAGTATGACTATCAGAATTTGAAACTTGAAAATATTTTGTTGAAGAAACCATTAAGAAACCCAGTTAAATAAAATATTTAATTGCAAATTTTAATGAGTAGTAATTCTAGTGAGTTATATGTAAAGATAGGTGAGTTTTGTGAAATAAAAATTAAGCTTGACAGATATGTAGTTTATTCATAAGATAGCAATGTCTAGGATGTTTTATTTTTTTTAACTTACAATTTAAATAAAATTTAATTAATTTTGAATTTTATTGAATATTTAACAAAATGTTGTATTTCCTTATATGTTGACTGCGTTAAATACATACAAGATTTATACGCGCCCTCTTTTTTCAATGATCTTCAATCGGTAGTCTATGTTTATAATTCATAAAGCATGCTGCATTCATTTTTTAATAATTTTTCTTATGATCTTCTTTATATAATTTTCTTTTATATTTTGCCGCTCTGTTCTTTTGCCATTAAGTGAAAAGTTAGTTTTTAAGTAATCTTGAAAATGAAATGAATTTTTATTCTTTTACTTAATTACTTCTCTGTTTCAATTCTGAATAAACCATGATACAGTTACATTTCTATTAAATGCAAATGGAATTACTATCCCAATTTTCTTTTGAAAACATTGTAAAAATATTTTTTTGTCAATTTTAAATTTACCAAAAATAAAATTATGATACGGTCTGTAATTCCGATTATTTGACAGACTGGCTTTGACAAGTAATGTAAAATAACCGGATATTTATTTTTAATAGTAAATATTCAAAGCACTTATTTACATAGGGTATTAAACATTTTATATTCAACCTTGTTGATATTTCGTTGCATCTCCTTTTAAGTTTTTGAATATTTTATTCTAAATCTGTATGGCAATTGCACTTCTTTTCCACAAATCTGGTCTTAATTTAAAAATATTATCTATCATATATTACATTTTGTACTGTAACTTATAGGCTCTGAATTTTGTATGCTTCAGTTTAAGTAAAAAAAAAAAAAAATCCTTCCTAAAAACTTTTCTTCGTAAAATACATAGTTTTTGAGTAAATAATTTTGAGAGGGTTTGGTTAATGCCCACAAAATACTTACTTTCCCACCAGGTATTTACACATCGCTAATATTTAACATCCAGTTATTCGGTATTAAAAAAGCATCGCATATAGATATATTGTATAGAATTGCTACATATCGAAATCTTACGTTTTTTAAAAATTTATTTGATTTCCCCGTTGTGTATCTATTTATATACATAAAAAATCATTTTTATTAATATACGCAGAGAATGAATTATAGAAGGGATTAGTATGAAGAAACAATTATTTAATTTTCAAATTTCAATTCCATGTTTATAATTTTTTCTAAACTACTGAGTCAAAATTAAACTTTTATCTCAAGTTTAAATGGGGAAAAAAGTCTATTTCGAGGTAAATATTCGTAACCTCTGCTTTTGAAAACGTAACGCTTAATTATCACGAATTATCGTTTGGAGAAAACCAAGAAATTTATAATCGCCGTATTGCTGAATCTAATGACTAAACTGTCCGGTTAAAAGTGAGTATTTTAAGTTTAACTCCATTACACATCTTCAATTTTGCTGTATCAAAGCGTGCTTTTATTGGTAACAAATCGGTGACTATAAAAACGAGCTATGATAAACAGTATGAAAGCGAAAAATCATTTAATGTGCTCCAAAATCAATGGCAAAAAAAAAGTTCTATTTCAACTAAGTCCGCAATTTTCGAAATGGCGCATGCTCGGGATTCTCCGCTGTTTTTGAGATTTCCAAGCTCTAGGGCGACACCATTTCGAAAAATTTCACGACGTGTATTGCTTGATAAATGGGGAAGAAAATCCAATCAGTTACTCTAGGGAAACATAAACCTTGGCCCTGCTAGCCAGTATTGCAGAAGGCAGACCATTTAATGCATGCGAAAAATTAAAAATAACAATTTAAAACAATTGCTTGTCATTAAAATACAAAAGGTGATTTTATAATAATAATAATAATAACTATGGCGCTTGAATTCTAAAAATGCAAGCGAAACATTTCTACTTATCATTAAGAATGATCATTTATCCCACTGAAGAAATGAACGGTAACCGCTAAACGTTGTTTCGCGTTGCTATGGAAATGATTCAATTCGAGTTGTTTTTGTTTCAACGCCGTATTTTTCCTTCTTGTCTGAGAATACAGGAGTTTTAGGTCATTTTTTCTTGAATGCAGTACTGAATGGAGGAGCTGCCATGTCATAGTTTGATAACAATCTGGAAAAACGTTTCACGGAAGAATATATGAAAATAAATGCTCAGAAATGTCTGCAAATCTTACAAAAACTGTAAGTAAAACGTTGCTTTGCACCATTTTTGAATATTTCTATTAAAAATGTTTTTATATCGAACCTGTAACAACTGAAAACAATGCTGTTTCCATTCTTCTCAATAGAAAAATGAGCTTGTTCATTTCGAGAGATCAAAATTATTGTACAGTGGTCGACAAAAAAAAAAAAAAAAAAAAAAAAAATGGAATACCTCTGCCACTTTGTTGTTTATTATCGCATCTTCACAAATCGGGTGTCAAAAGAAATGACTCGAAGGGGCAAATTTGTTGAGACTCCGTTGATCGAGTTCATTATCATAGTTTATGAACGACTCTCTCGATACTTTTTCCAATAGGATTATCCATTTTTTACTGAATCGATTTGGCGTCATAAAATAAACCTCTCATTAAAATTTTGTGACATTTTTACCCTGATTTTGAAAGTTATAGGGTTTTGAAAAAGGACACTTCCAATGTCAAAAGGAGTTTTATGAACATTCGGCGATATCTCGGAAACTATGATGCATTGCTGAAAAAAAAATCACGCATTTGAAGAAAATGATCGTATTTCATAAAGTCACGGAATATGTGCATAAATAATACAAATTTAATACATTCTTATAATTTTCTTAAAGATGAATATGAGACAAAAGTGAATGGCAACGTAATAAAATTTTGACATGTCAGCAAGCTAGCATACGAAAATGTCAGAATCCAAAAAAATGTGCTCCTACGCTAAACAGTTTTCGAAATAGTCACAAAAATTGTAAAATTCCCTATAATCGATTTGCAACGCCCACTTTTTGAGAGACCGTGTGTCAAATTTATTTGTATTCATAGATTTACTCTTCACGAAGCACGAGCTTTATTGGCATTATGATATCATAGTTAATGAGATACTAAATTTTTTTTTAGATCAGAGATTTTAATTCAACATGAATTTTGATTTTCTGTTAAAAAAAAGGAATGTTTTTTCTACAATCTTAATATATATAAATTACGTGTCACGTTGTTTGTCCGCGATGGACTCCTAAACTACTTAACCGATTTTAATCAAATTTGCACACCGTGTGCAGTTTGATCTAACTTAAAAGATAGGATAGCCCTTTTTTTGAATTTTTAATTAGAATTTTAATTATTAATTAAAAACTAACTTTCCCGCCAAAAAAATCTTCAAATCGCCAAATGAGTACGGCTTCAATTTTTTTTTCCCCAACAGTCATGAGGCTAGGCTTAAGATTTTTCGGCTGATTATTTGAAACGATTCTATTTATTTTCTTAATGTTTGATCCATTTAAAATTAAACATTGTTAATGAATCGATCTTTCAGATTCATTCTGAAGTACTTTTGAATTAAAATAAAACGGAATAAAGGAAATTAAAAATTTCTAATCTCCATAGCGTCACCCCAACTGGTGTAGAAAAAATCACGCATTTGCGTTCCGTAACTGGCGTTGAAAATTCACGCATGCGCATTGTATTATGATTGTTTACATTTCAACGGAAGCGGACTCGATTTAAATTATTTTTAGGTTCGTTGCATGTTTTTGTAATTAAATTGTATTTAAGTTAGTTATATATTTTTTGTATACGCTTATAGTTTTAAGTACATCGTTTTTTAAGTAGTTTTTTTTAATCTGTTTTCGACCGATTATTTTAAACGATTCGTTTTATTTTCTTAATGTTTGATGCATTTAAAATGAAACATTGTTAATGAATCGTTCTGGTCATGATGAATCTGAGAATATTTTGTTGACAAATTCTTGAAATATTACATAAATTAGGAAAGATATTCTTTAGTGCCCATAAAGTTTAAACGCTCAGTGACTCTTTTCAGTAATCATATTACAAAAAAATACTTTGTTTGAGTAAAAAATATTATTATATTAATTGCAGATTAATCCTTTCCACTTTAATTTATAGTATAAATTCTACGGGAACTAACAGAAAATGAGAGAGATACATATTACGTTATGACTGAAGGCGTATATAATATTATGAGTGAATTATATATCAAAATTTGAAGTTTTAAAATATTTTGATGAAGAAGTTATTAAAGTAGGAATTGCATAAAATATTTAATTATTAAAATTTTAATGAACATTAAGTTGGGCGAACCGGCTGGTCGCCAAAGGCGGCTAGTTAGATTATATAAAATTGAATTGCAGGAGAGATGGATAGCTGGAAGGTAAATTTTTACTATTTACCAGCAGTGGTTTGCAGGGAAATGTAATAGAATTTCAAGGAAATCCGTTCTTACCATTCAATAAATTAAGCAACGCTAAAATAAAGAAATTATCTAGCACCTATTATTTAGATACTCAGTGGCTTGATGTTGAGCATTTATTCATAAATTTCTTTTCATTAGGTGCCGAATAAAACATCCTCAGATTTATGAAATAATCTCCTCTTTCATTTACATTTATCAGCAAACATAGCTTTCGAAACGCCAGTCCAAGGTATTGCAGCATGATAATGAGCTGAACTCCATTCGTTTATATTTATTTATCTTGATTGCGCAAGCCTTTGCAGGACAAAAAGGATGCCCATCCATGGGTCATTCTTACAGCAGTAAACCTAATAAATCTTCTATCCGATTAACAATGATTTCTTCCTGAAAATAAAAGTCCATCTTTTTAATAAACACCGATCATTTCATTGGCTTAAAATTCATTCTTATCTCACTAGTCAGCGACTTTTTAAGAGGGGAAAATGGGATAAACAAACTTTTTTCATTTCCTTACAAATTAAGATTGTGTTAATCTTTTAGGGGGGCAAATGAACTATTAAAAAAACCCAACTGATGATTTGATTTTAAAAGTAATGGAAATGTTTCGATATTTACATTAAAAAAAATATTAATATTTTGAAAAGTCATATTTATACTAAGAATAAATCTGCCTCGTGTTGTTTGTCCCTCCAAAATTCCTGTCATGAAAACGCAGAAAAAGTCGTATTTGGCTATTACCAAGCTGAAATTTGCTTACTATACAGTCCCCGGTGGGTTGACTCTTTTTGGGCGGAGTTTTCAGCAAATAAAATTAAATATATCTCAGTATTTGGAACGTATACATAAAAAATACCTGCTGAATAGAATTATTCAAAAATCTCGATTTCTGGAAAGGAAAAGTATCGAGATGGTATTTAATTAACTATGTTAATTAACTCCGTTAATCAATTTGTCTATCTCAACAAACCTACTGACTTGAGGCATTTCCATCGACATCCAATTTGTAAAGATGCGATAATAAGTAACAAAATGACAGGTCTGTTCTTTTGTTGTTGTTGTTGACGATTTTATCTAGCGTCACCTTTTCAGGCTTGATTTTGAATCTCACTTCTCTCATCATGCGCATGTGCAAGCTTGTTCAGCGTCATTTATTGGCGGTGCCCGCTTGGCCACCAGCAGCATCCAAATTTCACTGCGAAGTTGCCACCTGATTCATTTATAAAAGAAGAGAAAAGAATGAAACGAAGTGCGCTCTTTATTTTATAATTATAAAGCACAATATTTGATTTTCAAGAGGTGCATTGAAATGAAAGCAAATGTGATGATGGACATCCATTTGAATTTAAAATATGCTTAAAGGTATGCCTTTCATAAACATTGGATGGATTTCGGCTTGTCTTTTTACTGCGTATTATCCGCCTGTTCGACCAGACCAGTTGGATTCAACGACTTCCTCATGAAAATATTTTACAGCTTTAAATTTAGATAAATATGTGTCATACTCCTTTAGAAGCCTAATGCAATTTTGTTCATTGTACGGACACAATTCCTTAATTTTCCGCACATATCTTCAAACATCCAATATATAATAGGAAAGAATAGTAGCATTTAAAAATGCATCAGCCCATTTTAGAAATTCACGTTCTGAAGTGCTAATAAATTTCAGAAGTTTTATAAAATGCATGCCTTACGCTGAAACCTTCTTAACATTGTAAATAAGCCGAATCATTATTTATTGATCATCAATTATGGGAGAAAAGGACATGATCAAATATTAGCAATTGTCACAATTATCAAAGCTATTTGAGTTTACTTTCAATAATGAAATACCTTGTTGTAAAATACTTTTCAAAAAATATTTTTATGCTGTAAGATTTTCTCATTTTATTGCAGAAAAGCCTCAAAGTTTCACTTTCTATCTAATTATTTAAAACTTTAAGTTGTCAAAAAAAAAAGTCCTTTCGAAATCACCTTCTAACCATCCAAAATATGCATGTGGCAACTTCGGATGATCAACAGTCTGGCCTCTGCAGCCCTAATACATGGGCATATGCAAGCATTCATCGTCATTACTAAGAGACTGATATACAAGACATTCTCAGGAACAAAATGATTTAATATTTAATGTAAAAATTATTTTATATAAGATATTATGACAGGAGATAATTTATCATATGAAACCCTTTTAATTAAATTGGAAATATCAACTGAACTATGCTATTTTTTAAAAACAACAGACGGCACATTTTCTCCACATCAGTAATCTAAATCAATAAAGGTTCCTGATATGACTTATTAAAACTGCTTACCTGCTTTTAAATTTTTCTTTTAGTGTTCTTGTTGTGCTTTGTTTCTTGTTCTAAAACAGCAACAACAAAAAAAATCTTTGTACTAAAGATCTTTCAAAACCAGTAAGAAACTGTACGAAAAATATTTAAATAATAAAAAAATATCAAAAAATAAAAGTAAAGTAGTTCAAAGGCTTCCCGTTGTCTTGTAACAGAGTATCTGCGATTTTTTTGTTTGTTTCAAAATTGCCCGTATCTGTTCAATTTTTTTTATTATATCTTGAAAAATTAATAGAAATTTAAGAAAAATTATTGAAGAATAAAATTGCAATCACTGAAAAGGTAAAGGGTATAAGATGAAAAGTGCAAGATAAGTTACAAAGAGTTTAAATCCTTTTTGGATCTATTTTGATTTGAATAGTTCCACTTTTGAAAACTCTATTTGAAGTTTCCTTCAAAATTAAAAAAAAATAAATAAAAAAAATACAAATAGAGTATTTTCTCACATTTTCAATCTGTGTAAACCTTTTCCTGTCATTAAGTAGTCCGTAAAAACTCAATGTCCAGTTTTCTCACTATTTTCCTGAACGTCCTAGTTCGAGAATCGATTCAATGAGAAGAAATAATTTCATAATATTGCCACGGATTTTTTTGAAGGTGGATGTGGGGGATTTTTTCCCCAAATAAAATACGTAAATGGAATGCTTTTATTAAAAAATAATTAAAATGGGGAAAAAAGAAACTCTTGATCAAATTCTTTATAGTTCAACCTTAATTCTGTATCACAAAATGGAGTAAGAAAACATGAAAACAAAAAGTGAGAAATGAATTAGTGCCACATAATGTCACAATCACGCATAAAAAGCATAATCGAGAAAATATTCGGTATTTATTTTGCTGGGCATAGCTCTCCCCATGTGTGATCCTTCTGTTAAGCGCGCAGCGGATTCTCTCAAGTATCCGACGTGTATTGCATGATCAGGAATGGATCCCATTTACCAAACTCTTTAAAAGATAGGAACGGTATTCCTGTTCGGAGAATCTCAACATTTGAAATGAATTAAAAGGGGAAGTTCTCTTCGTCGGTAATCATTTTTAGAAAATATAAGCTCCACTGAATTGGTATTTCGGCTCAATCAGAAGTTTCTTCATCCTGAAATGAAAGGAAAAAGTCATAAATTGAGACAATTCCACAGTTATCTAGTGCTTATAAGTCATTGAACACACACCTTTACTATGGAAGAAAGGGAAAAGACGGCGGCGTGCCATTGGTTTCATGAATGTATTTCGATTGCCAGCAGGTGCGAGAGCGAAAAAGCCTGGACGCGACCACTGATCAGATGGATACTTGCTTGGTTACGATCCGGGGCCTGCGGGACTTGGCGCAGAAAGAGGCGAGCCTCGTACAGAATGCCCTGAGGGACATGGAGAACAACCTAATTGATCCTGTGTACACCCTGGAGCTCACCAAGAGTAGTAAGTATGATAGACTCTTGTTCTTCAAAAAGAAATTCATGCCAAACGCAAATATATGGTGAGCTTTACATCCAATTAGACAGAATGGGTTGTTGCGGCTTTCTTTGAGCTGCATGTTTTAATTCTTTTGAATGATAGGGGCTATCGAAGATAAAGTGACACATGGATTTTTTTCATATGACTTTCATTTTTCTTAAATATTGTATCAGTTTTTAAATCATTCCCTCAATATATATTCATAAATGTTCCCCTCCATTGCGAAGCCTTTCTAAGTTCATATTTCCAGAATAAACCGCCGTAGCAGATCTCGTTTTCATCAGTTTATTATCGAATGAAACAATGGAGAGATGAAAATACAATTAACCGGTTTGATGAAATCCACACACGCTATCTCGAAAGGCTGAGCATTTCCCCCCGTGGCACAAGAAATGCGACATCGATGAAGTACGTCAAAACTGGCGCCGCTGCCGCTCTCTGCTGAAATGCTCACTGAGGTGCCTTGAAGCACCAGGATTGACCCCAGGCCATTCGTCGATGAATACGATAAGAAATTTGAAATGTATGAAATTTTCATGATTTTTTTTTTTTGTGTGTGTGTGTCATAGGAAGAGCAGCAAGAGGGGGTGACGCGCACTTTTTCATCATTGCGAGAAATAAGGAGAAAGATGGGAGAAGACATGAAAAATAAGAAAACTATTTGGCATGATAAAAAATGAAATTCTTTTAATACAGTAATAAAATATGATCATTAAAAATGAAACTGTCTTTATTCGAAATGTTCTAAAATTGACGATAAAGTTCTAAACTAACGGTTCTAAAAATTATTAGAAAAATGGCAAGATTCTGTAAAGATGACTCGTAGAAAGACATGGTTGAAACAGAGAAAGGCAAAAAGGGAACGAGATGCAAAGAAATATGAGCAAGATGTCTGTTATCGCCCTTGACGTAGCAAAATTAAATTTTATTTTTTTCTAAAAATGTGAGATTTCCTTCCAACACACTTAAAAGATAACGTCCTCCTTTAAGAAAGGTTTGATTTCTTGCATCTTTTTACTTGCGAAGAAGAACTATTGCAATCGGCAAAAAATTCAAAGTCGAGATTTCGATGTCACTTCACGTTTCAGAACTCTATAAATCAGAAAAACGGATTTTTGCAATTATGTCTATTTGCCCGTCTGTCTGTCTTAGAACACGATAATTAAAAAAAAAAAATGCTCTCAACTAGACTGATGAAATGTGCTGTATTAAATTTTAAGCAAAATTTATCAACAGGAAGTCTGTCTATTTTACTGTCCGAATACGAAACTACAAAACGCATAGAGCTAGATATATAAATTAGTATTTAGATTTACCATCCATTCGTATCAAATTTGGCAAAAATCAGTCAAGTGCTTTGACCACCCGTCCGTCTGTACTTTTGTATGCATATAAACGCGATAATTGCAAAACTTAATGACATGCGTAGAAATTTAGCTCACTTCTAAATCTGCGGTACTCTAAATATATATTCTTATCGAATTTTGAGCCAAATCTGCCGATCTGTACTTTTGCCATAACTCAAAAACGCACTGACTCAATGAAATATGGTATTTGATATATAAATTTTAATTATAGTCTTATGTTCAATCTCAGGTTTGGTCTTTAAGGAAAAGGGCATATTTTGTGCTTGTATAGTAATTGCATATCATCATGCTCAAAGCTCGTAGACTCGATTTCATAAAAACGCTAGATTCACGTCAAAAATTGATCTTCCGTAACTATTTTTCGCATGTAGTTAATGCATAAGTGCCGGTTTTCTTCACTATTCTAAAAAAGCGCACATCTATGAAAATAAAATTCTGAGCATTCTTGGTGTTCCTTTACCACAATTTTTTTGCGAGGGGAAGGGATGGACGCCCTTATGCGAGGAGACAACTCACGCTGATAGCCCTTATGGATTCAGACATGTTAAGAAGTAATCGAAGGGCTAATCTAGCCAGCAGAGGGGAGGGAAAGAACTGGAGACCAAACACCCTTTTACAATTGTGTTCTTTTCCTGCTGGATCAACTGACTCATCAGTTTACAAACAGAAAAGAATTCCCGCCGCCATTTCCAGCCTGTTCGGAATATTCACCAGAGCTTTTCTCAATGAGAAATTTTTTTCTAGTTCAGTTTTCTTTCTATCTCACACCCTTGATTGTCGTAGTCAGAAGCTGCGTCTGTCTCTTTCAGTTCACAGATCTGGAAGCAGAAACATCGATGATTACGTCAAGAGGAACACAGAAATTCTTTTGAATGAGGTGAGTTGAACTTTGCTTATAACTGCAGCACAATATTTTGTAGGTGGTTTATTAACAGTTTCTTTGACAAAACTGATATTAATAGGGAAAGTTTTGAGGATTTCAAATATTACCCCTCCCCTTCCCTTCTAAACAAATATTAAGAATCAAACCACAGTCTTTCCTAAGCACGAGATTAGATGCTATTAAAATATTTAAGCAGATGCTAATAAATGATTCAATAAATCTCTTTCATCAACAGATGCATCTCATTTTTTTATTTCATTTTTAACCCCTAAAATTAGTTTATTTCTTGCCCTCTTCTTAATTCCTCTTATTCCTTATAAGAAAAGAGCTTGACATTTTTTATTTCGTTAGATTTTTGATTTCATGTTGTTAGCGTTTCGAATTGTTTAGCAGATGCTAATTGTAAGCTACATGTAGCTAATAGGTACAAAATGAATCGGTACAATCGTCAACAAAATAAATTGAACACCTCTATAACTTTGTTATACTACATCTTTACAAAATGGATGTCGATGGAAGGCACTAGAGGGGGTAGGCTTGTGCCAATTAATAAACTAATTAACCGAGCTAATTAACATACTCTAACAACCGGAGTTAGATCTGGTAAAAATAGCTTTTGGGGATCTAATGCAGAAGTTTCCTTTCCAACCAAGTGTGTTATTGTTTGCACAAAATGCTTCTATATATTGTGAGAGCGCCCTCTTCCAGTTACTTTTAGATTATTATTATTCATGGAAAACAATCCACTGTCTTTGTTTCTGCTAGATGAGATTTTTCCGATCATTATTTCTTTTATTGAGAATTTTTGAAATCTTCGGAAATTTATGACGCACAAAAACTTTTCAATTGAACATAATGCATCCAAGTTTAAAGTGAAACATGTGTGCATCTTTTTTAATAATGCTCTTGCAAAAAAAAGCAGTTCATTTCAAATTGACAAAATGTATCTAAAGAAATCGCATAAATTTTTTTTAAAAATATAATTCGTTAAAAATTAAAATCTGATCGTTTCATTAACGCAAACTAATTTCCTACTTTATTTTGAACTGCGTTGTTGTTTATAGTGTCTACTTATCTCCAATAGGTAAAAAGTTAGAACATGATTCAAACTTTTTGATGCATTTGTGTATACACTGAAGTAACAAAAGTCATGGGATAGTAATAATACAAATACACAAGAAGCAAACAAAATGCACAAATGAGCAGTGCATTGCCAGTTTTCATTTGTATTAAAGTGATTCATGTGAAAAGGTTTCGGAGATGATTATGGTCCCAAGACAGAATGAACAGATTTTGAACGCGAAATGGTAGCTGGAGTAAGACGCATCCATTTCTGAAATCGTTAGGGAATTCAACATTCCAATATCTATAGTGTCCACATGGCGAGAATACTTAATTTTTGACATTACCTCCCACCATGGACCGAACTCCTGCACTTAAATGACCCAGATCAGCGACGTATGGGTAGAATGGCCAGTGTTAACAGACAAGTAACACTGTGTGAAATAACCACAAGAATAAATGGGGAAGGTATTACAGACGGGTTCGTTACGACTGTACAGCGAAATTCGGTAATAATGGGCTATTACAGCAGAAGAATGACTCGAATGCCTTTACTAATAGCACGACATCGCCTGCAGCGCCTCTCCCGAGCTCGTGACCATATCGGTCGGACTCTAGACAATTAGAAAATCATGGCTTAGTCAAATGAATCACTGTTTTAATAGATAAGAGCTGGCTCTAAATTTAAAATTTGGTGTAGACTCCAGGAAGCCATGGACTCAAGTTGTCAACGAGGCATTGTGCAAGCGGTGCTGCCTCTATAATGGTGTGGGCTATTTTTACATAGAATGGACTGGGTCCCCTTGTCCAATTGAATCGTTCATTGGCTGGAAATGTTTATGTTCAGCTATTTGGAGATCACATGCAGCCATTAGTGGCCTTCATATGCCCAAATAATAATATAACTTTTATGAATGATAATGCGCCATATTACCGGGTCACAACTATTAGCGATGGGTTTGAGAACATTCTAGACAATTCCTGCGAATGAATTTGACCACATTTAGATCCCCGACTTAAATTCCATAGAATATTTATGAGACAATCGAGAGGACAGTTCGTGTACAAAATCCGGCAACACTTTCATAATTATATACGTCTAAAGAGACAGCATGACTCAATATTTCTATAGGGGAGTTCCAACGATTTGTTGAGTTCATGCCACATCGAGTTGCTGCACTCCCTCGGGTAAAAGGAGATCTAATACATTATTAGAAGGTATCTCATGACTTTTTTCACCCCAGTGTGTCTTGTGTATGTTCAAATTTTCAGATCTTACAATTTTAATATGTAACATATATATATATATATATATATATATATATATATATATATACAGTTTTATTATGTAATATATATTTAAATTTTTGAATGTTACACCAAATTTGACGAGGAACCTAAAAGTAGCTTTTCAAACTCATATTAATTTATCACTCGAAATTTCCTCCTCACTATTACTTTAAACCTCAGTGTTGTTGTGCAGGATAATCAATTATAATAAAATTAAGATGGTTTTCTAAGATTAATGGAAGGCAGATTGAACGTAGCTTGAGCTCACTACCAATTGAAGCATTTCGAGTCGATTATTCTTCATTGTGGGTATTTTGATAATATATTATTAATTATTTCATTTCGACCTTGCTATTTTGATGTGGAAGATACGATCTGTATGCTTTCGCATCGCTTACAATAGCAGAGTACGCTTGCATTTTTAATGATCAAACAGAATCTAAAAATCATAGCAAAGACCAATTAGCACAAATATTCAGATACAACTGAGATGAAACCGTAAAATGTAATGAAAAACGTAGTTTCTTTCTTCTAAAAGTATGCGTGGTTCGTTAACCATTGACTTCTTTTACAGCATGCGACTGTTGTGAGACAGAATGTCATTAGGAAAATGAAAAATCAAATCCAAGAGATGAATGCGGAAATGAGTGAAGAAGCCAAGAAGCTGGGAGATGATATCTCCAATTTTTTCGATTTCATCCAAAATAGTTACTCGCTGGCGTCCAACAGTTTTAAAAAGTGAGTTTCATATTTTGCGTTCAGCTAAGATTAAACAGCGGCATGAAAAAGAACATTTTTGATTTGAGCATTCAAATTCTTATTATTTTTGCTTTTCAGTTTGACGAACTGCATTTTTTCCTTCCAAATAGCTCTGAGAAAGTATACGATTTTCCTAACATTTCTATGATTTATATTTTAATTTGCTCGAATTTCTTCTCTAAAATGGCTTCCAGATTCTTAATTTCAGAAATCTGCACCTTGAATGCAAAGTGAAGGCATTTTTTTTATTTTTTTTATTTATTTAAAGTTGGCATGCTCATTTTTTTTAAAAATGACTATAATAAACTTTCTACTACTCTACTAAAAGCATTTGTAGGGATTTCAAGACTGGCGAAATGAAAGACGAATATTTCTTGCTATTCATCAATTGAGCCGCAACATATCTTGTGCGCACAAGGCATTCATTCAAAGCAAAATTACTGCGTATAAATGGGCTCTACCCACAGGAGGGTTGCTACGCAAATCCTACTCGTTTCATTCGCTACGATGAGAAATTGTACGTCCCGTCGCGTGTATTGGGAATAGCTAAAAGAGGTAAATGGGTGTAATGTTTTTCTTACACTCATCTATTAGGATATAAAATTTCATGCTTCTATTTGTCGGACCATTTTTCTATGCCTCTGATCGTGCTTGAGCGAAACTTTTGTTGTAATTTTTAGAGATATTATGATATATATCACGAAAATTTATTAAAAGGGTAGAATCAGCAAGTAATAAAACATTTATTAGCTTTAACCCTTAACTGGGGAGGTGAAATTTTAGGACTTAACTGGGGAGGTGCGGTCTACGAGACCGCTTTTCATTTATACACAAATTAAATTTTCTAATGAATGCAATAGCTTGAAAAACTGCCAATATATTTTGCAGATATTTTTCTTGATATATAGATATGTTTTAGAAATTTTTCAAAATATATTATCATTGAAAAAAGTAAATGCGTGGAAAACACATTTTCTTCTCAAATTACATGCTACAATAAATAATATTCTTGAAAAAACATATTACTTTTTACTTTTTAAATCATATTTAATTTTACTGTATATGAAGGTATATAAAAGACAATATAATGTAAAATTCAACAATTATATAAAAAATAAAAAAAATTGACTATAGGTAAAATTGGCCCTTTTTTTTTATCGACTTGTGTGACTTTCACAGCACGGTTTTCTTGGGCATTTTAAACATACAGGCTAAGAACTAGTCTAAAAATCAACCTTGTAGGAACTCTTTTTCCCCTTGAGAAGAGAGCGCCCCCTTGTGTTTTACAGGCGCCTCTTGTGGCGTTTACAGACAAGCAGTTGAAAGGGAAACCTGCATCCTGAGGCGCACAGGAAAATGTCGACAATCCTTGCTCTAACACCGAATGCTTTCGGTTGGAAATGGTGGAATCCCTCCACCATACTGTTTACTTTAACTTACTTGTCTATGTGTTTTTTGTAAATTTTGTATTGTAGCTGTGTTTGTGTAGATTAAAAATATTATATTTAAAACCAGGCAGTTCAATAGAAAATCGCAACACACTCACTATAACCTATAAATTCTGTGTATATATATATATATATATATATATATATATATATATTATAAATTTTTCAAAATACATTATCATTAGAAATATTAATTATGTTTGGACACATATATCAGAATCAGTTGAATGAGAAATTTCATCGAAAAACTCTTCTGTACAATTATTTTTATCACTAAATCACTTTCTGCTTCATTTAAAAGTTTCTGGAGCACTGCTTCATAATAGGATCAGTAAATAGGATGATATTTCGATGTCCAAGCTTTAGCGCCATCTGCAAAGCCTTGTTTATCACTGGGATACTAACAGGGAGGTGCGGTCTTGGAGACCGCACTTAAAGAAATAACTGAATTATTTAAAAGAGCATCTGCTGAAATCGGTTGAAAAAGTGCACTTGCATTGAAGGTCACAAAACAGGAAGCTACAGGGTCATTCCACTCAATTGAGCTGAAAATAGAATAGGGGTGACCAAAAATTCAGCGCTAGTGGTCTCACAGACCGCACGTCCCCTGTTAAGGGTTAATTAAATCATTAAAAATTGTCAAATAATAGATTAAGTGAAGTGTTTAAAAACTTGCCCCCAGAGGAACACCTTCGATACTTACCTACCTATTCTTTTAACAATACTTGCGCATATGTTAGCGAGTTCATCACTTGTGGCTTAAAAACAACTTTTTTTTATTCGTCGGCAAATAACTTCAGATCGGTTACCTCGAAAGGCATTTCATCCCTTAATTAGAAATAATATCAATCAATAACGACTTAATATACTGTAGGCAATCATTCAGCATATTGTTGGGCAAAATGGAGCTTACCAAGGAGTTTCTAAAAATTTCACACCACACATTTACAGAGATAACCTTCTTACATAAAGAAAGAATCCGAAAGTAAGCATTTCTCAGAAAAGAAGGGTTTTATTTTACTTAAGGTAGGACGTAGTCGTAAAATTCTAATTGTCGTTGGTGCATTGGGTTGACTCCATAAATACCGTATGGATGGAATCTCTACAAATACTGTATGCAGATGTAGAAATATTTTCTGTATTATCGGTTTTAAAATGTTGCGTTCTGGACTGACTGTTCGTATACAAACATGAGGGTAACCTAAGAAAATAAACAAAACAATTAAAATCTGAACCACATGCACAGCGACTCGTTCTCTGCGAGAAAGTAAAGATTCCGCAGTATCGTCAAATCATATCCCGGTGTTCCGAAAAAAGGGTTCGTGATCCAGTCCTGTAGGATGGGTAGTCCTCAGGAGGCTTTGCTTACTGACCCATGGCCGCAGATGCGTCATTCCTTGGATTAAGATAAATGGATACTAATGTTTTTTCTCATAATTAGTATAAATAAGTTCTATTGTGATAGTGGTTGTATAATAAGTTAAGGATATAGTTATCCCACCCCCACTGTCTTTGATCTCTAATTGCGTCTCCTTATCGTTACTTCTAATATGTTTATAATTTTCAGTCATTATGATTGTTTAATCGACGCTTTGACGCAGTTACCATTTAGTTATAGAATTTCCTTATATTTCAGATACAGTTGCAGAATTTCCTTATATTTTACTAAAATCCACCCAAAACATTTCCTTTTATATAAGTTTGTCGTTTTTTCCTGCTCTGGCAGGAAGAATTCTATGCATATATATATATATATCTACATAATGTGTGTGTGTGTGTATTTTATCAATAAACATGTTTTCTGGTTCTTCAGATAAATCACTTCACAGAATGGTTGCATCCACAGTTTATTTCAGCAGTATTTTAATACGAGAAATTCATAGTTCAATGCAAGCGGAAAAGGAGATTCCGTGATAGTTGAATAACATTTAAAATAAAACCACTTGTTACATGTTAAAGCCACAAATTTTTATTATTAGATAGTTATCTCCTTAAATTTTTCATATCTCTCTCTTGTGCTTATAAAAATTCGGAGTTATCAACTGACAGCTGTGATCCATATGAAAAGTGGCAATTTTCCAGGAGTTTTGTCACCATAGACCAGCAAGCAGTTACCTAAAGTAGCAGTCATAAAAATATCCCGCATGTCCATATTGAAATGATCCTCGTCCTTTTTTTCATTAACAGGAGAGATTTCTAAAATTTGTAAGAATGTTCTTTTATTGCTAAAGGAATTTGGTAAATTAGTAATGAATTGGAAAATGAAATTGGAGAATGAGATGGTCCACTAAACACTTCGTGAAAAATATTGCCATTTGTATGGTTCATTCAAGTATTCTATAAAGTGAATTAGAGAAAGTTCCATAGCAATCAAGCTGACAACACCCCCTCCCCTGCAAGTTTCTGGTAATTTACTTTTCAAAAAGGCGCATAATTGTGCTATATTAATACCAATGCCTTCGCATCCTGTTAATATAAGTACGTTAATTAGTCGGTGAAATTCAACCACGAAATTTTGATACGATGTGCTGATGCAGAAAATTATAAAACACACTCAAAATACTCTCTGCCGGGCTCTTGAAGAAATGGGATGTATTCTTCAACCTTTACGTACCCTTTGTCTTTCTTGGTCTTTATTCTTCCATTCAGCAGGGTTTTTTTTTTAAATATGTTGAGTGGATTTAAATCGAATTTACCGATGGTCTCTGCCTTTTCCAATCTCTGGTCAGTTATAAATGAATATTTTTGAAGTGGCACTTTTTTCGACATCTCGCTCTGACACAATTTTTAGTTCACGCATTTTGCATGCAGCACAGCAGTTTATTTACTTCTTATCTGGAAACTTGAGGATCTTCTTGACTGGAGTAAGATTTAAATACATTTCAAAGCTTTTCGGGTTCTGTTTTTATTTTTTTAAATTCCTTTTGTTTATAGATGTATTTTTTTTCTTTACCTCATCTAATTATGTTACATCCCCACTTGCACACTGCCAGCAGGACAATGCAATGCAGTTCGTTTAGACTTCAAATAATGGAACACTTAAGGCTTCTAGCCTGAAACATAAACTTCTTTTAATGAATTTAGAAATCAATAAGGAAATAATACATACATTTAATGCATGAAAAGTTAAGAAAGTGTTCTAATGAAACCAGATGCACAAAAGTGCATCCAACAGCAAACTAAAATGTCTCATTGCCACGTACCAAGGTTCAGGCCAAAATTTCCCATTTTGTATTACACGCCTTACCTTCTTTTGAAACTCTTACAAGACCAGTGAAATTGAAATGATTGGGAGTTAAAATTGTAAACGAAATACGTTTGAAATTTTTTATAATAACTGAAAATCTGAAGCTCTTGAAACAAATAAAGAGGAAAATTTTGAAGAAAATGCTGTGTTAAATAGCAACATTTCTTGATGTGTTGATAGGTATTCTTACGAGTCTGTAATGCTGCTTCCCAGCACGGTTAGTTCTATCACCGGAAGACAGATTTACAATCATATGTGTGCCGCGCCAGTAATCCCAGAGATTGGCGACTCTGGGAATGAATTTGATGACTTTGGCAACAAAATAGATACAGCTGGAAAATTTATTTTTTTTAACGACCCGTCCAATAGGAACTGAAATACACTTGATTGGCCCAGAAGGTTCTCTGCCCGCCTCCCGGGAACTATAAAAGGACAGCAGTCTCAAGCTGCAGTGAATCGTAGTTGGAGTCGTAGTCAAGTATTGAGTCTTCAAGAGGGAAGCAAAGCAACAGTGGAGTGCCAGCGTTATGTGAAGCCTAAGCTATTGCTGAACTGAGCTGTGTGCCGAGTCCTATTGTTTATTGTGGAAGCAGCATCGAGTCCTGTGAGGAGTAGTCAGTCGTGTAATAGTGATTCGGCAGTTGGATGCAGCTAAAGCGTGGAAAATTTCAGCCATTTGGAGAGATCTTGGAGCGAAGCTGCAAGGATCCCCTCTCCTGCTGAATTCTGTCTGGCCGCTTTGTGTACTGTGGTTGATTGCTACTTGTGGGCTACTGTTTGCTGTAGTGTGCTGCTCTGTGTTCGTCTCGGCTGTACATATTTGTCGTCTATGTATTCGCCGTCTTTGTGTTAGTGTCTTCGTGTTCAATAAACAACGTTCTTGTTTTCAACTGAGGCCTGCTAATTGTTTTCACACCATACACCCACTACAAGCGAACGCGGTGACTTTTACGGACTTAGTAATAGTGGAATCCGTAACAATATCTAGGGAGACTGCGTAGGATAACTTTCCACTTTTTGGTCCAGCATATTTTTTTCAGCAAGGAAGAAGACTATTTGAGGGCTGACAGTTACATTAAAATCATTCTTAATTTGACTGAGTTTTACCTTCAATTAATTTGAACCATTTTTTAACCTTTATGCATGGCATTATTTCTCATTTTGTTCATAAATTCCCTTTTTGTGCGCCCCGAGATTTGGGTCGGGCTTGACGAAGCAGTAGGAAGTATTTCGTAATGAGAACACGTAGTATCTGTTAGCGAAGGAAATTATAAATAGCAAAATGCATCTGCAGTGTTTACAAGATGAGCTCAACAGGTTTTTTTTTTTTTTTTTTTTTTTGCTTTACTCCACGCATTATGTCATTTCAGCACCAGTTTCATCCGGGATATACCACGGACATAACACTAAGATTGTTTTTTTTTTTTTACTAAATAAAGACAATACAAATTAAAATTCACTTGATAATAATCGCAATATTTAATAAGGAAACCCAGTGAATCAGTTTCCCAACTCCACCCACAGATCCTATTACGCCAATTTTTGTTTTATTTGAAAGTTCATGTGCTCTAGGTACGTCATCAAGGATCTTTCGCCGTTCCTCCAACTTCTCTTTTTTGAGTGAAATTTCATAATACACTATTTTACTGTGCATTCTCTGTGGAGAAAACAGACAACAGATCTCCTCAGCTGCAACCACAGAATCAATTTAGATCATTTTTATTTCATATGAAAGCTCATGGCCTCCGGATGCATCAGCAATACTTCGCTTTATTTCTATAACTTTTTATTTTCGGGAAAAGCAGAAAAAATATCATTCCGCACGAGTTCTGAATGTAATATCTCCACTGAGTTTACCAACGATAATCATGGTATCTTTTTAGAAATTTTTTCCTAAGAAGATTTACACACCCTATACATATTCTGATGACCCTCTAACATCTTCTTTTCCATTTCGAAAGATACTGCATAGTACAATTTTGATAGAACCCTTAACCTCAATAATTGGATCGATTTAGCCTATCTCCGCCGCCACTTCGAAAATCTCTCCGGTTTGAAGAATGGCAAACCATTCCGAATGTTGAGTCATTATTGTGAAAAAATAATTTATAATCCCAGTTCAGCTTTCTCCTACTCATATTCGTGCAATTACACTTTTGTTATTTTTTGTGATAAGATGTTGTTCATCAAAGTCGATTGGCACGACTAAATTAATCTTATTAACTACAGTCGCCTTCATCAATCATTCGAATAACGTTAATATAATCACGTTGGCCAATTTTAAGGAATAATAACATTATCAAAACTAATGAAGGAACTATTTTAATTTATGATTCCATAATATTGATAGAGCATTCTGATGAATTAAATTTGCTTGTAAATTCACAAAATTAATTGGCAACGAAAATTGCCAAAATCGATCCAATTGTTGAGGTTGGCGGCTAAGTTTTATTTTAAAATATCTATAAAAAATGAATGCGCAGAGGGCAGACGATATATCTAGGGTCTTTGAGATTTCATGTGAAATCAATTCATTAGATATTTTATTTAGTGTTTCTGACTGTGGAAATCTGAAGGGTTTTTTTTTTCTCTCACAGAAAATGTAAAATGAAATAGTGTTATATTGAAAATGAACGGTGGTTTAGAACAAGAGATCATTGATGAAGAATCTAAATATCATTGACTTTCCTATGAAACAAAAATTTGCGAAATCGGGGCAATGAATCTGGGTGAAAAACTGGTCAAATTAATGTATTGGTTATTATTATAAATACTAGCTGACTCGGCAAACGTTGTTCTGCCATATAAATTATTTCTAGTGAATATTTTGGTTGTTTAAAAAATAACGAGTGTATTGTAAGTGTGTGGGGATGGGATCTGTGGCAGAAAGAGGAATGGAGCGCTGTAGACGATGATCTCCAATAAAAACAAGAAAACACCAGCCATTCATTTTCTCAATGCAATGTATTTCATTAACGTAACGAACATATACATTGTTTGATCTCTTAAAAGTTAAACGTAAAGTGAAAAAAGTAATATATTTTTAATCCTAAAGTATAAAAATGAAATAAAGAAAATCAATATCCATTTCGAAGAGCAATTGAGTGTACGATATTTTTTGTGAGTCCGTCTTTAGCCAACACAAATAAGCTCGATGGTTTGCCCACGCGAGAACATGCCACCTGTGAAAAACATGTGTGCCCAAATCTAAGCCGCAAACAGACATCGTTTGGCCTTGCGACTTATTGACTGTCATTGCGAATGCCAACCTAATAGGAAATTGAACACGTTTGAATTCAATTGGCACGTCTGTGAGAATCATTGGAATTCGTAACAGCAAAACATGTTCGGCTCGGAATTTGCCATTGAAAATGGTGGCTTCGATAACGTTTTTCATCCATTTTTTAATGACCAATCGTGTGCCATTGCACAGCCTTGGTGGGTTCAAATTCCGAAGTAAAATAACCGGAGATCCAACTATCAGTCTTAGAAGGTGTGGTTACATGCCTGGTAAATCCAGTGAGTTCAAAAACTCTGTTGGATCATTTACAGCGTCATTAACATCGCAAACTGATCGATCATTTGTATGATACCAAGTCGCTTGGCAACGACTGATGTATCTTGAAGTCTAAATCGTCGACGTCCACATTTTTTGCTGCCAAAATGGCTCTTTCTGCCAGCCACACATGATTTATGTATTGTGTGCGTACATCGGGAAATATGCGGTCAATGAGAGCATTTTGCGAATCACCGATAGTGCAGAAATGAGTGGACAATTTTATGCATCCAATATTTTTATAGACAGCAACTTTTCCATCGCCGATATCTAACAATTGGTCCGAGAATGTGTCCAGATGGATCTTGTAGCAACGGACGCTCATGTTTATTTTTAGCTGGACTTTTTGAACATTGCACCACAGTGGCGATGATTTCAAGCAAGCGTTGATCTCATCAGCGTACGTCGAACGAGGAATGAAGGGAAGTATTTGTCTGAAATCCCCTGAAAGGAGAAACAGAGTAGTCAAAACTATTGCGAATAGTCAACGATTTTGTGTTGCTGTACAGCTCAATGCTGCTTCAGCAAGCATATCGTCCCAGTGATTGCCGTCTTCGAGCAAGCCAAGTGCAAGGCATGCATTTTTATATGTTGGATATTATTGCCTCTTCTCTTTACGTACATCTTGGAATGACAATGGGCCGGTGACATTAACTAACAGCAGCCGCAGGTAGACGCACTCCATCTGATGGGAGTAGGAGGGTGAACATTTGGGATTATAGGTATTTTTTGATGCCAAATAAAAAAAAATTGTCAAAAAAAGATAGAAAAAATTCTGGATAGGGACACCCTAATTACCTAGCGTTATGAAATATCCTTTCTCATATTTACCAAATACACATAAAAAATTTTTATAAAAATCGATCGAGCCGTTTCGGGAGAGTACGAACACAAACACCGTGACACGAAATTTTTATATATTAGATCATTATTAGAGAGATCTTTGACATGAAGATATATACTTTAGATGTAATGATTTTTGAAATACAACTGATCAACAAAACTGGTTAGTTAATAATTGAAATTAAAAACATGTTTTAGGTAAATATTTTCTTAATATCACAGAAAACATGTGTTATCATTTCTTCATTTCTATGCAGTAAATAATAAAGCATTATCTGTTGATTACAAAACGCCGTTTCTTCTCCTTTCAGAGTCACTGACATCGCGAAGAGGAACTACGACAAAGTGGAGTTGGTGATGGTATCCGAAAACAAATTATTCACTCTTAAGACGTAAGTGGCGGAATTTGTTTTCTGAATCTTGGTTTAACTATTGAATCCAAAGAATACCATTCAAACTCAATGATGTAAAAGAGCGGCAGAACCAAGTTTGAATGAATTCTAAAATATCGGAATTAACAATAAAAAATTAAAACAATCCATCTTTCTTATCGTCTGATTCACCTGGCGGATTTTCGGGAGTCAAGGGATAGAAGGAGAATCACGCCTTGAATAATTAAAACGCATTATTTGTCTAAAATAACACCTCTTGGCAGTATATTGTCCTCGTGATCTACCAGGTCATATGTCAGTGTAACGAAATCAATGCAAATTATTTTCCGGCAATATCCAAAATGCAAAATCTGCAACAACCGAAACCTGATGGTTGCACCTTTTCCCTCAATCGCGCGAATCAGTTGCTTTGTTCAATCACCCAAAGCCACACTCGGACAAAGAAAAAAAAGTACCCTTCCTATTCAAGTAGTTTTGGACGGAACAATCTCATTCGAATGGTATTGTAGTGCCGGCACGTATTACCTTCTGAGGCGTAACGGTAAAACTATCATGTCTCTTCCAAAAGATGCTGATATTTTAAAAGATAGGGTCCACGTTCGAGGACAAATATGGCGTCTATTATAACAATGATTTTTAACACCGGTTAGTTTGAGATCTATGCAGCACAGCATTTCTAAAATGTTGCACTTCATCTTAGAATTTCGTGCGTTGTTCACACAAAATGATGTGTCCCATTGCCTGTACAACGGCTGTTACACTCAATATTTGAGAAAAATCAGTCTTTCCCATTTGCATAACATTGAGAGAAGGGCCACTGAGAACTCCCACAGATCTCTCTACATGTCATCTGCAGATTTTTGTTGTTGCTATATGTAATTCAAAAGTGCAAAGTAAGCAACTTGTATCATTGATAATAACCGGATACATATGCTCACCTAATCAACAGAATAGTTATTGAATGCTGAATAGTGAAAAAAACAGATATTAAAAGATTAACCCAAACAGTATCGATTGAGATATTATACTTACAATGTAGAGTTGTATACATCAAAAATGACTGACAAAGGAGCGGTGAACTGATCAGTTTAGAGAGTGAGCTAACGATAAACCATTACTTATACTGACCGAGTCCTTGAAAAGATAAATGACTTTGAATGATTTATTATTTGCTACGCAGATATATTCTAAATATGCTTTGAAATAAACACGAGAAAGAGTAAAAGGGCTTTCCTCGAAATTTGAAGAACCGAGGAAGTCCATATTATTCAAAATGTATGCAGCAATTAAAGATAAAACTCTGTGTGCCCAATCCAAAAGGAGACTAGTTATAAGCAAAGAAAATTTAATAACAATGTTACAACCATAAATAATCACCATTCACATAGACTATACTGATCCCAGGGCGTAGAAAAGAAATGGGTGGCTTCAGTGTGCAAGTTCCGAGTTGCTGACAAATACTTGGACACCCTCTGTGCACAAACTTTGCCATAACCAAACTTTTTGCGGTTCATGTGATACAAAGTTCCTTTGCTTATCAGCAGTAATTTCCCGTGTGGAAGTTCGGCGATTCTTTCTTATGAGCTCTTCCCGGCTGAAAACTGTTGCTCACAACATTCACCTACCCGCGGCGAACAGCAAGACCCTTGACATTTGCGCCTCCAGTGGCATAATGCCGGCATTGAATAAGATGCAGCTCCCTGCGCACCTTTTTCATCCTACGAAAAATTTCTGAAGAATGCTGCCCTTCCACACGAAAAGAGTGACAAGTATTAATGCTGTCTGCTAGAATTCATCGTACAACGAATTGCAAAAATAACTCGTCAGAAATGTGAATATGGATGCGAGTCATTAACCGCGCATGTGCAATTGAAAATACCATCACACTATCTACAATCTGGAATTTCATACAATGCTTTTTTTCACCTGGGCACAAATTATATATCTCAAAAAGAGAAAGATTGATTCATTTAATAATCAATTACTAGCACTTCAAAAAATCAAAGTCTCCTGACTGTAAAATCCAAAATGTTAAATTTTTCTGACAACCATTAAAGGAAATTGCTCTACTGCTACTTTCGAAAGACATTTCTTAAAAGCTGTCCGTGAATCACAATTGAGTCGTCATTACACAAGAGGAAATATTCCAACTGCTCGCTTGAAATCTGAAACGCACGCAGATTGCGTAGCTGCGGCTGCCCCCTTGATTAAATGATCAGAGCCATAAAACATAGAAAAAAAGAGATGAATAGCAGCCATTTTGAATGTCCTAAAATCGGCATTTATTTAATGTCTTCATTCAAAGAAGAAATACCCCAATAAATTAATTTTGATCAATTGAAAATAGAAGTAATTATTTAATTAAAATAATTTAAAACGAAGCAATTCTAGTTTACTTAAGACAAGATGTCGTATGAGAACAAGAGAAATTAGATATTTTTTTAAAATTGGGTTTATTATCAAATTTATAAATTTTTAATCATTTTGTTCCCGGTTTGTAACATTCATAGTTATAAATGAAAAGTATTTTGATAAAAAATGAACGATGTTTTAAACACTCATCCTCTGATATTAATTTTTCTTTTTATTCTAGAACTTTATAATTTATTCATTTCAATATTTCAGTGAGTTGCAGGAACTAGAACAGCAAATGTTGGAGTGTCTGATGTGTTCGGAATTTTTGAAAACTTTGTCACCTGAGGTATGTTTCAGAATGATCTGGCCGAAACTGTTCTTAAATGAAAAGTAAAACCGATTTTTAAGCTTTTGCCGACGGATGCAAGGCATGATTCAAAACAAATATTTTTCAACAATTTCATTCATTTCTTTGCAATGCGGATGCAACGACTAAGCAAGTTTTATATCATGATAAGTCACGCAAAATACGTCTTTATAATTGTTTCGTATACAGTATATACTTTTTATACGGAGAGATTAGTTACGAAATTCCTTTCTGAATATGCCTGCCGCCATATTTATAGTAAGAATGGGCAACTGTGCAGGCGGGGTCACGCGGGCTGCGATTTTTCCTTCCTATTCGGACTATGCCCAAATCACTTATTGGTAAAACTCGGTGCGTCTTCTCTCCTAAATCCAGGTCAAGTCTTCGATTGCACTGGTGCGGCTGAGACGTCCATGAGTGGTGGAAATTCTGCTGCTTACAACTTGAGACATTGTTCGACAGAAGTTGGCCGGGCGAAAAAAATAACGAGACTACTTTAAGTGTCATACAAAATACCTTTAGTTTCCCTTTGGTTCCATTTTTTTTAAAGAGTGAAAAGTTCTAAAGGAAGGGAGGCATTTGTATCGTTCAAAAAATGCTTTAGGCTCTATAAATGACAGTGATACCTTTCAACTCCCAAATTAATTCTGATCAGCTTCTGTGCTTTCTGTTATTCAATCTTTAAACAATCCCATCTGAGTTATTGGCAGCCGGAAAGTGGCGGCAAGACAGTAAATTATCGGAGAATCCAACCCAAAACGTCACAATTAGTACTACTGCTCTACTTTCCAAAATTAAAAAAAAAAAAGATTAATTTACTCAATCTGAAAATTTGAAGGGGGGGGGACACACTCTCTACTTAGGTTAATGATCATCAAGATCTCTTTAGAATGAGAAAGTAAAGAAATTAAATGAAAAAGGAAAAGAAAAATGGGAGTAAAGAAATTTTTAGAACCGGAATGGAAAAACTAAAAAACAAAGGCTTAAGATGCACTTGGAACTGAAGGAAACCAAATACTAAAAACTAAAAAACACCACTATGAGAATAAGAAAAACAAAAAATTCAGATTCCTCTAAGATGAGTGCTAAGATTTCTGAGAATTCCAATTTTATTCGCGATGATGATTATTCTTTAATTTGGCGTCAATATGGCAGTGATAAAAAAACAATCAGTTTTCTGCTGTAGTAATGATTTATATATTTATATTCAGATTTTTTTTTTCATTGAGAAATAATGCTGACTGAAAAGTAAACAAGAAATTAAGCAAATAAAATAACGATTATATTAATGGGTTACATTCTTATAATAATGTGTTAAAAGCCGTGTTTTATTATTTAAATATGAATAAAGGAAAACATTTATGCCCCTCCCTAGTATTAAAAATTAAAAAATTTAATCATGCATTCATTTTTTATTGACTGAGGCCCTCTCCATATTCGTCGGCAGGGTCACAAATCCGAGGGCCGGCGACGAAAAAGATTACCTCACTATCAAAGTTTTGCTTTTATTAATGCGCCGTGCCAGAACTACACCAGTGCTATCTGGAGACCGAATTTTGAGACAAGGTCGGAACAGTAAGAACGGCGGCCCTTCCTCTTCGCGCCTTGCGATGCTGCATTTGGGTTTGGAGTGCATTGGGTCTGCTTATTCTTTGTAGAATCAAGCCTTGAATCCTCGGTCCCCTTACCACTAGGCCCCCCGCTGGCCCATGATGCATGTCTGTAAAATGATGATCAAAAACATTTTATTAAAATTGCTGAATTTGTGAATGATCAATATACATTCAGGGTAAGACATGCTCGGCTAGCATGAGAAGACATGTTTTTTTTAAAGGTTTTTTTAAGGTTTTTAGTTTTTCGCACCATGATTCCGGAATAAGCGATTATCCTATCCTCTAAACAACTAAATAAATGCAGTGTGCATAAGATTATTAAATGATCTTCTTTATAAAAGCCGTCCACTCATGTTTTATGATCAGTAAATTAAAATTTTCCAAATACTTTTCATGTTCTGTTTATTTAGGATAAGTTGGCTGTATATAGAATTGTTTAATGACTGAGCATCAAGCATTAAATTATTTTTTAAAACACTAGCCGACCCGGCAAACGTTGTTCTGCTATATAAATTAGAATAGTGAACATTTTCATTGTTAGTTTAAAAATAACGAATGTATTGTAAGTGTGTGGGGATGGGATCTATGACAGAAAGAGGAAGGGAGCGCTGTAGACGATGATCGCCGATAAGAACAAACAAAAAAAAACACCAACCATTCATTTTCTCAATACAATGTATTTCATTAACATAATGAACATATAGTACATCGTTTGATCTCTTAAAAGTTAAAAGTAAAGTGAAAAAAGTAATATATTTTTTATCCTAAAGTATAACAATGAAATAAAGAAAATCAATATTCATTTCGAAGAGCAATTGAGTGTACGATATTTTTTGTGAGTCCGTCTTTAGCCAACACAAATAAGCTCGATGGTTTGCCCACGCGAGAACATGCCACCTGAGAAAAACATGTGTGCCCAAATCTAAGCCTCAAACAGACATCGCTTGGCCTTGCGACTTGTTGATTGTCACTGCGAATTCCAATCTAATAGGAAATTGAACGCGTCTGAATTCAATTGGCACGTATGTGAGAATCACTGGAATTCGTGGCAGCAAAACATTTTCGGCTCGAAATTCGCCATTCAAAATGGTGGCTTCGATAACGTTTTTCGTCAATTTTTTTAAAGACCAATCGCGTGCCATTGCACAGCTGTGGTTTATTCGAATTCCGAAGTATAATAACCAGAGATCCAAATTTAGTCGTAGAAGGTGTGCTGACATGCCTGACAAATCCAGTGAGTTCAAAAACTCTGTTGGGAAATTTACAGCTTAGTTAGCATCGCAAACTGTATCGATCGATTTGTATGATACCAAGTCGCTTGGCAACGACTAATGTATCTTGAAGTTTAAATCGTCGACGTCCACATTTTTTGCTGCCAAAATGACTCTTTCTGCCAGCCACGCGTGATATATGTATTGTTTGCGTACATCGGGAAATATGCGGTCAATGAGAGCATTTTGTGAATCACCGATAGTGCAGAAATGAGTGGACAATTTTATACATAGACAGCAACTTTTCCATAGCCGACATCTAACAATTGGTCCGAGAATGTGTCAGCAGAAAGATCTTGTAGTATTTGGATGCGCATGTTTATTTTTATCTTGACTTTTTCAACATTACACAACAGTGGTGATGATTTCATGCAAGCGTTGATCTCATCGGCGTACGTTGAACGTGGAATGACGGGATAGGGACACCCTAATTACCTAGCGTTATGAAATATACTTTACGACCTATTCTCATACCTACCAAATATGCATAAAAAATTTCATAAAAATCGGTCGAGCCGCTTCGGACGAGTACGAACCCAAACACCGTGACACGAAATTTTTACATATTAGATTATTTTTTAACACTGAACTTTATATTAATATTTTTCAAAATTAAAATAAAAAAACGTAAACCATATTTTAAGTACTTTTCTATTCAATTTACTTTGAAATTTACTTAAAATACTTTGATAATAAAGTTTAATATCCATCATGCGTAAGAATTTACTTGTCAGCGATTTCCGAAAATAATATATATGTTAATTCTAAAGTTTTAAAAAATATACAATATTTACCAAAATTATATTTAAAAGTTACTTTTCTCGCTATTTCATACACGTGCGCATACCTCTGTGAGCGCACGCAGAATAATTACAAGAAACAGTTTCTTAAAATCGGTTGAGGGACGCTCTGGAGAAACAGAGGGCGCTCTCCCTCCCGCTTTACGACTGCAATGAAAATTTCAACATCAGTCAGGAAACTCGCATTTAAATTGAGTTCCCCATATTCTTTAAAAAATATTTTCTGATTACTATTTTTGAATTTTATAGTGTATGAAGTGTGTGTGTGTGTGGGGGGGGGTATTTTTCTACTTATCCCAATGAGATGGGGAACCAGAGTGAGCAAATGTTCTGTGGTAACATATTTATAAATTAATTTCTACACTTAAGTAAGTGATTAATTGAACGAAATTTTAAATACTAGTTTAAAATGTAAAATTTACGGAATATTTTCATGCACAGTATATATATTTTGTTTACAATAGTGCAATGATTTTAAAAAACTTAGGTGATATCCGACCCTCTAGTATTCGAAGGAACAGAATACAGTTTTAAATGCTGGCAATATATATATGGCAGGCGCTCAGAATACTATGAAATACAATAGTCCAGCTCTCACAGTGGCGGTTACAGTGATCAAATTTCGAAATTTACAAATAGCAACAACTATTGCTTTTTTATGGTAACGTAACCTTTAAAGTAAAGAATTTAAAATGGATTTGAAGCAACGGTCAGTGTTAGGCAAGAATGGAAACACAAACTCGAAAACAATTCATTAAAAATAGAAAAGTAATGGTAAGGAAAACATTTATATGTTTCAAAAATTTTAAACCTATCCGCGTCCCACATAGATGTCATATCCCCCGTCACACTTGTGGTAGAGGGTGCAAGGCATTACAGCATTTACTATATGAAGAGAAATGTAGAATCTCGCATCGGGTGGCCTCTTTCAAATCAGTACAGTTGAGGATTTGAGGTGTACACTTTGAGTTCCAGATATTCTTATCGATAGAAATCCACTGGTGCGAGAACGAGTCATCTTAGTGGCCATGATCCCCTCATTGTTGTGCTAACAAAAGTTTGGCAGAAGATCCTACATGAGAAGCATCGCTATCATGCACTTACAGGACATCCTCTTTTCGACAATCTTCCGTTTCCAGAATCTGCGTAGGCTCAAAACGGTGTGGGAATATGTGAAAAACAGCGCGTAGAATTTTATGAATCACAGAATTCGGCACACCAGTGAGCGCGAAACTCTCCGAGTGCGTTTGCGAGGCGATCTTCTCCTGCCATAGGATGCATCTCAACAGTCACAGATTATCATTGAGGGTAGTGTTTGTCATACACAAAATCAGTCTTCCAGTACAGTAGTCACCGGCGGCTTCTATGTTAAACAAGTAATGTCTGTGCGGCGCTTTGTCCATTCAGGTAATAAAACTTTACCATTTATCTGGGCTGTCTTCAAGAGGCGTGTCGTTTCCGTCCAAGAAGCTGAAAGCAAGACGAAGCATTCAAATGGCAGTGCGTATTTTTCACGCAGACGTGCCTGACGTCAGAGTTGGAAATCTCTTTACTTTCGCAACTTTTCTCTCTCTTCACTCAGGATCCATTTATGCCTTTTACTTTGATTATATTAAAGAGTGAATAAGTCAGAGGAAAATAGGAAAATTTTACATGAAATATTCATTGTGTAACTCAATTCTTACAGAATAAGTTGATTTTATTAACGGAAACAAAAAACAAAAAAAAATTACGAGAGGAAGTAAAAAAAACTAAATGTTTTTTGTTTCAGGTAAGATTTAACCTGGAAAGAAAAAGCTGATTAATAAATCCTAAATTCTAAGCCAAAGGCATATAAAAGAATACACCAAAAAAAAGTTTTATTATTCTGTAAAAGCTGACACTGAAACATATATTTCAATGAAACAAAAATTATTGAAATGTGCAACATTTTAAGGAATAAAATAAATGTTCGGAAACTTTTCTTGTGAGTCATTTCAAATTTGATGGCAAACAAATTTGTTTAAATATTAATAGACAGAATCTGAAGTCCTTCCTAAAAGAATCTGGCTATTTCGTGTTCGATAATATGTTCCAACTAACGACTTTCCGTCAAAAAAAAAAATGCTTACACTTTGCAAATTTGCTTCTCTCTGGTTGTACTTGGAATCTTAAACGAAAAATGATTATTCGTCTTTTTTCTTAAAGAAGAGCAATACATATCCCGATAATGTTGAAAGAAAATTCCTAAAATTTTCCTAATATCAAGACGGTTAAAAAAATTTCTGTAAACGAAAATACGATCTTGTAGGAAAGATGATGCTATGTTATGTTTGATAAAACATCTCATTAAATGCAAAATGATCCTATAAAAAAGAAAATCATAAAAATATTTTCAATTGATAAACGTTTTAAATTTTTTTCAGAGATATGAAAAAGAAGCTTTCCATATACGAAAAGGTAAGAACTTTTCAATGTAAAAAAAAGATTCGCAGTGTTTCAATTAACGCTATGGACTTGTCATTCCAACATATTTGAAATAACTTATGATTACAGATATTTTAAGTAGTAGAAAAAGGAAGAAAAAGCCCGTTACAATATTTTTGCATTTTTCGAATGATCAGTAGTTTTTCGGATGCTTTCCCCCTTTTCAATCTCTGGTCCGCGGATCATCGACAAAGTTCTGAAATTGAAAGGTCCATCAGGCTGTCTCTAGCTCAATGACTGACTTTATTTATGCCAAAATTCCATACTTCCGAGCTGGCATGAGGCTCTTCATTTTGGAAAAAAAATTACAACATAAATGTTTCAAGTCTTTTTTAACGCCAACCAAACATTTTGAAGGACAGAAACTCTGAGGTGTACGAAATAGCTTAAATCTCCCACTCGCAAGAAGTGAGTAATGATCTGATAAAAAAAAAAAAAGCCATTTTAGATTCTTTAACTACTAGAGGGATGTCACATTCATTCATTTTTTAATCCACATGAGACTAAAAAGGGTACCCAAAATATTTAAATGCATCCGAGAATTTTTGAGGGACAGATTTAAGAAAAGCTATGATTCGAAACACGAGTACGACGCATCGTGTAAAAACGAAGTCTTAACATGTGTCTAAGCAAACATCAATAATAGGTCTTGAACTTAATTATTATTTGGAAGATTGTTAGCGAGCTCATTGCAGATATGGCGGTCTTGCATTCTCGCGTTTATTTTTCTTCCAAATTGAAACCAACGAAACGTATTTGACATACCCGAGAGCAAAAAGTAACCTTATTTTCCATTTAGTTTCAGTTTCGTTCCGTAGTTCCGTACACTGGCATGCTGTGACATAAATATGCTATTATTTCTCCTGATCTGCGCTGTAAGAAACATGCTGGAACGATGGTAAATAAAGAAGCAAACATCTGAATGGAATGTACAGGAGGTAATGGAAGATGGGAATGACCTTTTAAGAGTTATGTATCGTGCGAAACAGAATAGGAACATCCCCAATTTCTTGCCGAAGAGGGCGGAGGAAGTCTCCTCACGGGCTCACTCTGACTCTGCTCTCCGCGGGAGAAAACTGCGGTTTCTCCCAAATAATCTCGTGAAACCAACACAATGCGACACGTTTTGTGCTACATGGTAGACCGGGTATAGATTTCGGACGCCATCTTGTCCCTTATGTCCCCCAAAGTATATCAGGAGGCTACAATATTGATGACAAGCCAGTGTGCCTCTGTTTGTTTCTGTCATCACATCCACTTTGATGAATTTGGCCCCAAGTCTGATAAAGACCTACTAGTTATAAAATACTGTTAAATTTTATCCATTTGTATTTTCGAGTGAGGGACTGAAGAATAGACAGTTCTTCCCACGGATGGATTTCTCAAAAGATCTTGATGTTCAGGTCATTCGCACCTTTGATTACCGTTTTCACAAATCCGCAGACAGAGGAACGAACCCTCTGTTCCATCAGATTCTGGAGGTCAGAATTTTTGATGATCACTCTAATTTCCTTATGGCGCACGAGAAAACTAAAAAAGAATTAATTGTATTTTATTGTGAGAAAAATATTTTTAGAATTTCCACTTCGATTCCTCAGCAGCCCTTTACCCTTGCCATAGCATTGGCTGGTTAAAAGTAATTATCAGTTTGAAACATTTGCAATCAAAACAATGCATTTGCACACTTTAATTTTTTTTTTTTTTTTTTTTTCGTTTTTGCAAGAGTTTCTAAGGAGCTTCGGGCCCACTTACAGTGACGAGCAGCGGGAATCTCTGCAGAAGTAAGAAACAAATCATTCTAAAACACAGATCCACCTGGCACCCCTCAACATGTTCTAATACTCTTTATTATCAATTTTTCATAGAGAAGTCCTGGAGGAACTGCTCGCTAAGTGGAAACTTGCCGTGAGTATCGCCCTCTATTCGCAATCATTTAATGCTAATTTTTTCTGAAGTTTCCAGTGAGAAAATGAATTGAGGAAGGCAAAAAAAAAAAAAAAAAAAATCAGAAGTAATGTGAAGCCGATAATAAAGATACGAACTCAAAATTTTTGCAAGCGATATATGCGGAACAATAAATTCTTGACTTAGCGCACGGTCATAACTGAACTATTGGTAAAGATTTGAAAATTGATATTTTTAAGATTAAATGAAGCTAAAACGAGTGAAAAAAAAATGTAAGCATCCTTCTTCTCTACTTCTTCGGGAGATTTCTGCTTCCGCATACAAACTCTGTATTACAAGCAGGGTTCATCTGGCAGCGAACTCTTTCATTATCACGATGTGAAAGTTTGTACGACGCCTGTAAAATGAATCTGAAATCTCTACTCATAAGAGAAAATGCATGAGTATGCGTGTTGACATTCTACAGGAAAAACCATTTGACTTAGAACTCCACATAACAGAACATATATAGTTTAGATGGTTAGAAATTGAAATTTTGGAGCTGTTTTTTAAAAAATTTTAACTATAATTTTAATTAATTATTAGTCACCTTTGACGACCAGCTGATTCGCCAAGAGTAATGCTCTTTAAGTTTTACAATTAAATATTTGTGTTACTTGGTCTCAGAATAGTTTCTTCAGCGAAATGTTTTTAAGTTACACATTTTTGATAGTTATATAACTTATAATATTATAGAAGCCAAATGATATTTATTATATTGTGCTATGCATCTCTCTCACTTTCTGTCAGCTGTCGAAAGATTTATATTTGAAATGGAAGAGATGAAATTTCAATAAATACGAACACTTTTTTGTTGAAATTAAAATCTAACTTTTTAAAATATGAAAGCAGAAAATCGAATCGTTGAATATTCTTGTCTTCTGTGTACCATAGAATATTTAAAAAAAAATAATGTATCTAATATTTCCAAGAATTATTCAATAAAAAATTGAGTCATCATTAAATTCATTCTTACCTTCAAAAAGATTTAAATGCTATGAATAATATTTTATTCTTTTTCAATCAACACATTTACTTTTGTGGACAATTGTAATTATCGGCAGCTAATTAAGAACATCTACCAAGTCTTTCTATCCTATAAATCACATTCAATAAAATTTTTCAATCTCCTGAGACCGACAGAGTTATAAAGCCTTGAATGTCATTATTTTAGGACAATCAACAATTGAATTGTTTTAGACAATCAGCCTTAAGGAAAGTCCAGACTCTGAATAGCATATTTTCTTCAAGACGGTCGATGGACAGATCTAAAATGGCGCATTTTTATAGAAGAGACATTCAAATTTTCATAACCCATTAAGTTTCAATTGAAAAAGAGTAGAAATTTTTTCTTTAAAATAATAATCTCCCAAGAATGTTTTATTAAACGTGAATCACAGAACAGAGAATCTGTATAAAACTTTAAAAATTGTGATTTATCAAAGTATTTGTTGACTCAAACTACATAAAATATAATGATTTAGACCATTATTTATTAAGCGCATATACCTTTTATTAAAGTTTTAGAAATGAGCTGTTGGTTACTCATTGGAGTGGCTATCCTGTATACATTAAACTATGCATCGCTTAAATAAAACTGAATTATTAATATAAATATTTTAAATCCTCGCAATCTTTTTTGCTTATTCTTTTTTTGTAAAAAAAATATCGTATCTCCTCTTTATTTTATTTCATACAAACATGCGCTGAGCATTGCACTTTTTAGTTTGCAATAAGAATTAACTTGATCTTTTTAGTTTTGTCAACGTGATGGCAATGGGTTGATAAAAGCTAATTAAATTTTTTTAAAAAAAAATTCATTAAAATATAAACAATTTATAGGTTAAAATATTGATATTCTTGAAAAGATTATATTTGAACATTAAGATGATGTAAAAAAAAACAGTTTTGTGTTGTAATATTTTTGGTAGTTATCGAGGAAAAGCGTCAGAATTTGGTTTTTAATAAATTAAAATTTTTAATTAATTAAGAATTTTAATTAATTAAAAAAATTTAAAAAAATCGCTTTGAGGTACACATTTTCATTCTCCAAACTATATGTGGGACAAGTTTGGTAGCTATAGGTTATATGGCGTGCATAATGCGCACATACAGGCATCTAATAATCAGCCTTGGAGACCTCCGTGCCTGACTGACGTATTTTTCCTTAAGACGGTGGATGGGAAAGTCTTTTTTAGGAAAAGGGATGTCACACATTTTCATAAATCAGTCAGCTTTAGTGATTGATTTAGTTGATTGGAGTGCAACTCTTTTAAATTTAAAATATTTGCGTCTTAAGAATATTTCGTTAAATATGATTCATAGCGTAGAGGATCTATGTAAAAATTTAAATTTCATAATTCATCAGAACATTTATTGACTGAAGTTACATAAATATAAATATTTACTTCATTTAGATCATTTTGTTGTCAGATGTACGTATGTCTAATATTAAAGGTTTACAAAATAGCTTTAGGGCCCTAACTAGAGTAGATATCCTATATACAGTCAGTCACAAAAGTCTACATACACCCGCTAATTTTCTCAGATCTAGCACTTTACTCATATTTTTGTATATACAAATTTATTTTCGTTAACATCTTGGATAATAACTCATATCTAAGAAAAAAATATAAACAAATTCGTTAAAATATAATAAAAATTAACAACATATTAAATTATATAGTCACAAAAGTCTACATACAGAGACAGAACAATACAAACTTTCAGAATTAAATGCCAAAAAATGTGACATTAATACTTTGTAGGACCTCACTTTGAAGTAACAACTGCCTGAATTCGGTTTGGCATCGACATAACCAGATTTTTTGTCGTCGCAGGTGTAATTTGAGACCATGCAAACTCTATTGCCTTCTTTAGGGTTTCCTTGCTTGTTACCGATTGCTCCCGAACTCTCCTATCAACTTCCACCCAAAGGTGCTCGATGGGATTATGGTCTGGGGACTGTGGCGGCGAATGGAGCTGTTTAGGAGTTTTATAGAGTAACCATTCCTTAACAATCTTAGCTGTATGTTTTGGGTCGTTGTCTTGCTAGAAGACAAAGTTGCTCCCAAGACCGAATTTTCGAACTGATGGAAGTAGATTGTCTTGCAAAATCTTCAGGTATTCAAATCGATTCATTATGCCATCGATAAACACTAAATTGCCCACTCCAGCGGCCGCCATTGCTCCCCAAACCATAACACTGCCTCCAACGTGTTTCACAGTTGGAGTCAAATTCTCGGGATTCATTTCTGTGTTTTTTTTCCTCCAGATTTTTCCACGGCCATCACTCCCGAACACGTTGAACTTACTCTCGTCTGTAAAAACAACTGTTTTCCAAAAATTAAAATCTTGGTCAATATGTGCAGAAGCAAAATCAAGTCTCTTTTGTTTGTTAATAGATGAAATGAACGGTTTTCGTCTAGAAACTCTACCATTCTAGACGGCTGATCGAAGGATTCTACGAACAGTTTCTGGATGCACTTTCTTTCCACTAGCTGTTGCAATTTGATTCGCTAATTTTGGAGCACTAATTTTCGGATTTTTCATCTCTTTTCTTACTATGGTTCTTGCATCACGATCATTAAGCTTCCTTGGACGACCACATCAATATTTGTTAAGCACATTTCCACGCATAACATAATTTCTGTAGATTGTTTGAACAGTTGACCGACTTTTTTTTACAATTTTTGCAATTTCTGCATAAGATTTCTTTTCACATTTCATTCTTACTATCATATTTCGAAGTTCTAAAGATGTTTCCTTTCCCTGGCTCATTTTGTTGAAGTTACAATGTCAAAAAATCTCGGGAAATGAAGATTAGAATAGATAATGAAACATGTAACCTCAAACTAAGACAATCTTCCAAAATAGCTTCGTATGCAAATTCTTTTCCGTCCACCAATCAGGTGTATGCAGACTTTTGCGACTTGATAATTACTATACAAATCACAAATTACCTAGAAATTATTATTTCCGAATATTTTTATTATGAAAAACAAATTTTTTAGAGAAAACTTAAGGAGTGATATGATTTTTAAAATTGAAATTTAATTGCTTTTTGAGAAACCTTTATTTTGATCAGTGTATGTAGATTTTTGTGACTGACTGTATGTTACGGCCAAAGCCCGAAATCGGCCAGTTTGCGAACTGGCCAACGTTGCTGTAAATTTACCGGCCAATGTCCGATCTTTTCTTGATTCTGTGCTTTGGCCGGCCAATTCGCGAAATGGCTTGGGACGATCGGCCAAAGTAAGAAGAAAGGAATCAAGAGCAGATTGTTTTACACTGTTAAAAATGAAGTATTTAAAAATGAGTGCTTTGTGTACTGTTTTTTTAAGTACAATTGTTTCAGAAACGAGTTCAAATATAAGTGACACCTCTGTTAAAAATAAGCTTGTAATATATAAAAATATAATCTCGTGTTATTCTGTTCTCATATTAAAGCCATAATAGAAATTATTCAGTGAGCGTATATGCTGTAACAACGTGATAGCGTGAAAATTAGATTTGCGCCCTTCAAAATGAATGAATTATATCTTGAGCAAATGCGTTGCGTATCGTGTATGAATACAAAGGCAAATTGAGTATTCAGTTTTCAACTACCTTTAAGGGTGATCCTTAGTCTTTTTCTGCTCCATGGACCTAATGTTAAAGATCCCAGATCACATTGTCTCCCGAAATATCGCTTCAAAAAATATGAAATTTTTTTTGCAAAGGCAAATAGCAAATATAAGAACTAATTAAAACAAATGTGAAGGAAGAATAGTTTTGTTGTTAATATCATTTAAAGACATTTCTTTGTTGGCGCCATCTGTCGAATTTCACCTACAACATGTCCTTATTTATATTTTATACATAAATGTCATTATATTTATTTACCACAAGTCGCCTTTGGCGACCAGCCGGTTCGCAGTATTAATGATGGCTAAAATTTTCAATTAATGTAACTTATTCTCTTAGTAGCTTTTTCAGCAAAATATTTTTGAGCTTCATATTTTGGTAGTTATATGATTCAGTCATACTTTTATGTAGGCCTTAAACAATTATGTTCATTGTATTACTTTCTCTAATGTTCTGTCAGTATCCATAAAATTTCTACTTTAAATTAAAGTGGAAATGTTAAACTGCAATCAGTGTAAAAGCTTTTTATATGGAAGCTAACCATGTATTTTTTTAAATATGAAAATTGAAATCAGAGTCGCTCGGCAGTGAAATTATATGAGCACTGCAGAATAATTTATATAATATCTTAAAGAATTATTCAAAAAAAAAAATTTCTGATTCATCGTAAAATTATTTTTTTACTTTTAAAAGATTTAAATGATGCAAATAAAAATAGATTACTTTATTTCAGTTAATAAATGAACTTATGAAAAAATTACGAATTTTAAATTTTACATAGTCCTTTGGTCCCAAGGAATCATATTCTGCGAAATACTCTTGGCACTTCAACTTTTAAATAAATAAATAAACGTCCCTATCTTCTGCGATGAATCTGACCGATTTATGAAGTTTTTATGCATCAGTTTTAGAACAATCAACATTTTTATAATCCCAGGCCAATCACTGTCGAGAAACCCTGAAAGAAGATTCGCGTATCTTCATTGAGGCAGTCGGTGAAGTAGTCTAAAATCGCCCGTTTTTATAGAAGAGTGATATTGAAATTTCATAAATCAGTCAATTTTAATGATTGATTTAGTTGATTGGAGTTCAACAATTTTTATTTAAAATATTGATGTCTCAAGAATATTTTGTTAAATATGATTCTAAGGGCAGAGGACCTATGTAAAAATTTAAAATTCCTGATTCTTCGGAACATTTAGTGAATAAAGTTATATTAAATTTAATTATTTAGTTCCTTTAGATCATTTTGTTAGCAAATGTATGCCCCAAATTAGCTGATGGTCGCTGATTAAAATGATTATCCTAAATATATTAAACTATGTTTGCCTTAAATGAAATTGTTTTATTATATTAATAATATAGGTATTGTCAAAGCTCATAGAAAACTTTTCCTCCTTTTACTTTTCAGAAAATATCTTATTTCATTTTTTTTTTCATTTTAAACAGACACCTGCTGAAAATTACAATTTTATTTATTAAATTTACAATAATAGTTGATATATTTTTTTAATTTGAGCTTCTGTTAATGTGATGACAACACGTTGATTAAAGCTATATTTTTTTAATTTGACGTGCTCGTGCAGATTAAATTTCATTTTTATTTTGAGCGAAATATATTATTGAAAAATATGGTTAAAATATTTCTTTAAAAATTCGTTAAAATTCTAAGCATAATTTATAAATTCAAACATTGGTATCATTAAAAAGATAATTTTTTGAGCTTTAATTTGATTCAAAAATCGATTTCGTGCTGTAATATTTTCTGGTTATAGCGAGAAAACGCCGAAATTACGCTTAATTTTTAATTATTTAAAATTCTAATTAAAAATTTTAAATAATCGCACCACGGTGCACATTCCCGACCTCCAAGGTATATATATGCCAAATTTGATGACTGTATGTCAAACAATTTGGACTGTAGAGCGCCAACACACATACATGCACACGCACGCACATATTGAGCTTTATATATAAGTACAGATTATCACATCGGGCTTTGGCCAAGGATTTCCGGCCACTTCGTGAAATGGCCAACCAAAGTAGAATATGCAATATTAATTGCAAGTATTTCGGACTTTGGCCAAACTTCTTGGCCAAAACGCGAACTGGCCGAACTTCGGGCTTTGGTCGTAACGTATATATAAAATCACATTTGCCTTAAATAAAAATGACTTATTGAATTAATAATATACACAATGTAAAAAGTCATAGAAAAAATTTTTCTTGCATTTATTTTTTTTTAGAAAATATTATGTTTCTTATTTATTATTTCATAAGATTTATATTCATTATTTCATAAGACACGTACTGAAAATGACACTTTTCTAGATTTAATTTCCAGTCACAGTTAACTTATTTTTTAATTTGAACTTTTATTAATGGTGACGTGGATAAAAGCTAATTTTTTTCCCATGCATTAAAATTTGCTCGTATAGGAAAAATTTTATTTTTATTTTGTGCGACATGTTGTAAAAGTAAAATTAAAATATTTTTTGAAAATTCATTGAAAATAGAAACTTAATTTATAAGTTAAAATATTGGTATCATTAAAAAGATATTTTTATTTAGCTTCAACTGGATGCAAAAGTCATGCTTGCGCGTCAATATTTTCGAATATTATCTCAAAAAATGCCAGCTTCATTTTTAATTCATTAAGATTGTAATTAAAAATTTAAAAATCGCTCCGAGATGCAAATTCTTGACTTCCAAAGAATACATGTGCCAAATGTGATACCTGTAGCTCTCTACGGTCTGACCTGTAGAGAGCCAACACATACATTCATATCTATTATTAGTATAGAATAGTTAGATAGAGATAAATAGATCGAAAAATGGAGAGACATTTTGATGTTTTTTTATAACTTACTAAAATATTGAAATAAAAGCAGAGTTTTTACATCATCTTGAAATTCAGCAGATTAGTTTTCCGTCATACCAGTTTTTTCGCCATAGAATTTTTAATCAATTTTTTGAAAAACATTTTAAGCATATTTTGCAACAATGTGTTTCATTGTTCAAGTGCAGCTATGCAGCTCGTATCGTTTTTATTGCTTCTTCTAGTATTTCATCTTCACTTTTCCCCATTTCTAATAATCGAGATATGAAGATTGGGCTTATTTTACCATGTTGAAAATATTTCAAACTTGTATCATAAGAACGGTAAAACATTGTGGCAATTACGACTAACATTAAGGTCGGAAGAAAATAATAATCAATAAATTTATATCGCAGATTTCTACATACTTTTAGAGAAGAGCTCTTTCTGTTTGATGTTTCGTTTTTTTAATGTAGTGCATTCAAATTTATTCATTAAAACCCGCTATTAAGTTTTATTGAATATTAAGTTTTGATGAAAATTATTGAATATATTTTGCAGAACATATAAAACTGTAGCAGTGAATAATTCCTTTTCCTGTTCTCGCATTTTTTACGAACGGCTTCAGTTCATTAAACTTGTTAACAGATCAAGTAGAAAATTATTATTATCATGTGAGAACATGATGTTGTTTTGGTCAAGGGTCACGTAAGAAATGAATACTGAAGCTCGAAATCGCGTAGGCAATGAATAAAGCGTAAATGGCAATTTTCATCATCATCTTTTAATCGCATATATTTTTTACCTGCTTTTACCAGTACTGAATTATTATTATGTATGCTTCTTTGAAAGCAGGTGCGTTTTAAAAGGTTCACCCGCTTTTACCAGTATTGCTTTGTTATTACGTCTGCTTTTTTTGACAGCAGATGCGTTTTTAAGAGGTTCAAAAAGGTCATAGCTGTTATTTCATCTCAAAATCGGTCGAGCTCCAAAACTTTGTTTTAAAATGAATAATATATATATATATATATATATATATATATATATATATATATATATATATATATATATATATATATATATATATATATATATATATATATATATACAGGGTGTTGCCGAATTCGACCGACAAATTCAGAGGGATGATGGTAGGCATGAAGAGGATAAAGAATCACCATACAACATTGGGTCCCAAACGACGTTTAGTAGATACAGATCTCAAAAATATAGAAAGTCGGAAAACTGTTAGAAACTGCAAAAAATTAACAAAAAAAAAGTAATAAATAGTGTTTTAATTATGAATTTTTTAAAATGAAAGCACATTCTTAAAAGTTTTTATTTCATACTGGTAACATGCGGATTTGATGATCTAGGAGGTCGTAAATTACTGAAAACGAAAAAGTAAATTAGAACCCATATTTGCAAAAATATTAAAATTTGAAGAAAAATAAAAGCTTGAAAATATAAGGAATTTTATATTCTATAATTTGATATAAGCGTGTAGTGTGAGAACTGAGGTGTTTTTAAGGTATTCAAGAAAAACTAAAATGGGAACCAGAAAACATCGCTGCAACCTCAGCACCGATGCTCGTAGAGAGCATTGTCAAATTCGAAAGCTAAATTCTGAGCAAGGATAATAGGTATTAAGTACATGAAAAATTACCAGAAAACATAGGATCACAAATCGGGTGGAGTTCGCACGCTGGATGCTTGATGCCACACAGGAAGATGCACACTTTTCTGCAAGAGTTTTATTCTCAGATGAAGCCTGCTTTACGAGAGAAGGTGTTTTCTACAAGCACAATGAGAATATTCGATCATTCGAAAATCCCTACATCACTATCTCGTCGAACGTACAACACAAGTTTGATATTAACATCTGGGCAGAATCATCAATTGTGAGCGTATCTTCTACTTGAATGCCTCAGCGACACAAAGTACTTTGTTTTCTTCCAGCAGGTTCTTGGGGCCGCGGTGGCCTGGTGGTAAGGTCTCGGCTTCGGAACCGGAAGGTTTCAGATTCGTAACTCGATTCCACCGAAGAACCGTCGTGTAAGGGGGTCGGTTGCACGTTAAATCCGTCATGACCAAACGTCCTCCCGCTGGTGTGGTGTGGTGTGGAGAGGGGGTTGCCAGCTCAGGTGTCGTCCTTGTCATCTGACCGGGGTTCAAAATTACGAGGTCCGTCCCAAAATAGCCCTAGTGTTGCTTCAAACGGGACGTTAATATAAATATAACCAAAATCCAGCAGGTTCCTCCGGATTTACTGCAGGGAACACCGACAATTGTACGTCAGAACATTTGGTTAATGCATGATGGAACACCAGCACATTTTAGTTGAATTCATGAAATCTGACTTGTTGTCTGCGAATAAGGTTTAGCGACCATCCATTCTTCAATGTTCATTAATGAATACTTGCTCGCTGCTTTTATTTTTCTGGAACGCATGAACAATTTAAATACGAGAAGGCTTCCTAATTTGTTCCTTAGCTTGTTCCTAATCCTCGCATTCATAGGGCCATTCTCTTAGACAGGTCATTGTTCTTTCGTCATTATCTGCTTTTGCGATTTTCACTGAATAAACGTCAACTGCGACCCTCTGTTTTCTATAATTTTTCATCTACTTAATGCCTGTTTATTCTTGCTCTGAATTTAGCTTTCGAATTTGACAATGCTCTCTACGAGCATCGGTGCTGAGGTTGCAGCGATGTTTTCTGGTTCCCATTTTAGTTTTTCTTGAATACCTTAAAAACTCCTCAGTTCTCACACTGCACGCTTATATCAAATTATAGAATATAAAATTCCTTACATTTTCAAGCTTTTCTTTTTCTTCAAGTTTTAATATTTTTTCAAATATGGGTTCTGAACTTCTCTTTCGTTTTCAGTAATTCACGCCCTCCTAGGTCATCAAATTCGCATGTTACCAGAATGAAAAAAAAAAAACTTTTAAGAATGAGCTTTCATTTAAAAAGAATTCTAGTTAAAACACCAATTGTTATTATTTTGTTAATTTTTTTACAGTTTCCAACAGTTCACCGACTCCCTATATTTTTGCGATTTTCACCCCCTAAACGTCGTTTGGGACCCCATGTTGTATGGTGATTCTTTGTCCACTTGATGCCTACTGTCACCCCTCTGAATGTGTCGGTCGAATTCATCAACACCCTGTATATTTGTGTTATATAAGGTACAGCTTCGCCTGTGTATTTAAAGGAGTTTGAGCAACTTTGTTTATTTTAAACAATTCTTTATTCCTTGTTTCGATATTTATGGATAACTGTAAATCATTTAATTAATTTATCAGCTAGCGAATAGTATTTATTTTCCTCCCTGCGTCATTTTTTTCCTCATGGCTTGGATGTACATTTAATCATGTTTTCTTCGGTCCACTTTCATTTTATCTTTTTAATATTTCATGTTTGATACAATATTTTCGCGCTTTGCGTTGGTGAGTGTCATTTGTTTCCTTCCGTCAGGCGTACCCCCCCCCCATCTTTCTCACATGTAGGCTTGCATAAATATCTTTAGTATTACTAATCCTGATTTTTTTTATCCCAACATGGATTATTATTTATGTTACATATAATTTCTATTTTTAGTTAAATTTTACGATATCTGTACCTTATTTCTGTTCCGACGTTGCTTGTAGATTGTGTTTTGTTTATTCAATGAATAATATAAGCGGACTGAGTGACTAGGTGTAGGGTTTTGATGATCTTTTGGGATTGACACCCAGGAGAGTAGATCGGCCGTGGTTAAATAGTTCTTAAGTGTTAAGTGCAATAGAATTCAGGCGCAAAAGAAAAAAGAAGGAAAAAAAAAAACTCGAACATTAAAATTAATTACTTTTCACCGAATCTAACTTGATCAGTTATAGCATTAATAACTGGTTCATGATCTTTATAATTTAAAATCTTATTGGAATCTGGCATCTAAAATCTATTATGGACGTGCATTCCTTAAAGAAATTCTGATACTCACACCTCCTTTCAGCTCACAGTTTGTTACTCAAGTGCATTGCCTGGCACCCAGTTACAGGTTTTTAGCCTGAATTTTCTCGCTTTATGTCTTTCAGTCACCTGTCGATGTGAGCGGCGTCTCTTCCGCCGAAGTGACGAAGCTGATCGGGCGTCTCAAGGAGAGCAACCTCTCCCTGGTGCACTTCAGCAGGGGAACCTCCGCATTTGAGACGACGGAACTCGCAGCACTGAAAGAGCAAATGTAAGTTTCTGCCCGCGTGTTTGCAGCAATGTATGCTTCTCACGACAGCAGGGAAGCGAAATATTATTTTGGGTATTGATAATGACTAATCCCATCAAAGAGTTCGCTGTAACCACAGCACGAGATAAAAACTTTCTGTCTTTGCACAGCCTGTCATGGAAATAATTAAAATGAAACAGTTATAATCACTTATTTTCAGTTTAATGGATGTTTCAAGAAATGTATTTTAAGTGTTGCTAAAACTAGTTGAAAGAATGTGAAATTCAAATGTAAAACTATCTGCCTTTTGTCAATTTATAAGAAAATATAAAACATAATGTCTTGAATATTGAGAAAATTTCAGATATTCAATCTATTTTGTATCCTAATAATAAGAATGTAAAGCTTCATCCTAAAAATTAGGTTTGCATACATTCTGTATTAATAATAGAAAATCTCTCTCTCTGTCTCTTTTTATTCCCTTGAGAGCGTGTTTACTAACACTATACCGGGCAGATGACTGAGAGCTATGAAATTCGGCTTCAAACACACTTTCAAAATTGAGAAAATATCCTTTGTAATTGTATTAAGAAGTTTTATATATTATTAAGATTGTTATAAAACGTAAACAGAATTTTGAAGTTATTCCTTTATAATATCCGAAAATTAAGAATATTGCACAAAAGGAATTTTTGAATCCATTGGAAATTTTAAAAAATTGTCTTTTCTATGCTAACAATTCAGTTATTATATAGTTTTTCTCAAACGTTAATAAAATTTAAAAAAAGTAGCTATATTTTGCAATGATACTTTTCTTTCTTGAAATTTAAATCATTTTCATTGCCATTGCAAATATGGGCTTTTCTTCGATTAATCATAGCCAAGTTAAGAAGAAGGCGTATCTTTTTTTATTTACAGTAAGTTTCTTTTTATTGCAAGGCTTTAATAAAAATTGAAATTTTAGGCAGATTCCTATTAGGAACTGCAAACAGGGGGATGCCAACAGAGACACAAACCCGTGAACAAAAATCTCCAATCAGTGCAAAACTGGTCGAAGGTGACCCCGACTCGCCAAGTCCTTTCATTTTTGTACAATATAATCTGAAATCTTACCATTCAATTTTAAGCTGTAAGATTCATTCCTGTAACTTATTATTATTATTTTGAAAATTAGGAATGATGAGCTGACTGCATGGGATGAGAAAATAGCGAACGCAGAAGCAGAACTGGAATTAATCCAAAAAATGCATGACAAATTGAAGAGACAAATATGGTAAGCTTTCCATCAGTTGAACTTTATCAAGCTGCACATTCAGAAACTATTAAAAACCGTCCACATGCAATCATCATTTTTTCAGCCAAACTTACAGTGGATTTCATAAATGAATGAAGACTCAATGTTTTCCTCTGAAATAAGAGTTTCGGACGTGTTGACGAAAAGGATCGTTTTCTTCATAATATGTGACGATACCCATCAAACACAAAAACTACTCTTAAACAGTTATCTTAAAAACATATAGGATTTTATACCGGTTCTTTCAAAATACATCCCTATCAAGCATACTCATTCAATCATTGAGCTGTCACTGAAATAAAATATCTGGGAAAGCCGTTTTTACTTTCTCGTATTCATAGTACAGAGAGTATCTACTCGTCGTCGAAAAATCCGAACTCGAGATTTTGACGAATCTCCAAGCTTCCCCTCCTGAGTTCGAAAAAGAAATGTCCGTCTGTTGACCTGTCTGCATTTGACAGAGATCACTCGAAAACGCTTTGAGCCAGATGGTTGAAAATTGACAAACGGTCGTTCTATCCAATTTTGGGCAAATTCCGTACAGATGCAGTCTTTTCATGTGTTCAAATATAAGTTACAAAACGAAGAGAGCTAGATAAATGAAATTCGGCATACATCTATAGTGCAGAAACCTATCAAATTTTGAGCCAAATCTAATGTCGGGTCTGTCTATTGATCTGCACTTTTCAAAACACGCAAACGCGACTCAAATGCATCGGATTCGGTGTGACTGCAGGGGCGGTTGTGTGCCAAACCTTTGACTTCGGTCGATTTGGTAAAACGCAAATTCGACTTTCGGATGCGATTACCCCCCCCCCATGGCAATCGCCAAAATAACACGCCAAGGATGATACGATAGATTCAGCAAAAATGCTAGATCACGCCAAATCTTAATATTTAATAACTGTTGTGCGTTCTCTGGCATGACAAGTTTATCAGAGAGTATGCTAGAAAGTTTGGGTGAGCAGTAGCGATTCCTACCGGTTTCAATATTTAATGAGCTACTTGAAAACAATAAGAAGAAGACTCAGCATAGCACGGGTATAGACTGACTGATTTTATTACTTTTCAGGGATTTAGAAGCGGAGAGCGCTAGGAACAAAGAACTGAGGGAAACGGAAGTGAGGAAAATGGCTGAAATATACAAGCTCTGCACGGGCAGCGAAGTTCATGTGACCGAGTAAGTGACAGATCCGCTGAGATCAAGGCGATGAAAAAAAAAAAAAAAAAAAAAAAAAGATCTGTGCCCTTACACTAATTCTCTCTCTCCCCACTTAGCCCTGTTTTAATGCGGGTTGCCGTAGATCACAGCATGCAAGGAATTTTGATCGAGATGAATACACAGCCGAGGAAAAAAGTCAAAGAACTCCTCAAAGTAAGATTTCAAAGTATTTGAAGCTATATTTTTTTAATACTAGGCTTCCAAAAATATATATCAAATTCGAATGCTCACTCCAAAACATCGTAAAATGATAATGTTTTGGACTTGCTTCATCTATTTTTATATAAATTGAAACATCCGTTTTTGATTATAGTAGCGATAAAGTACAGTCGAAAATTTATTTATTCATTTTGCAATGGTCTTATGTACGCTCGCAATCAAAACAATGAGAAATGTTATTGTAGCAAAATATACTTAAAAAGATTTTTAATAATTTATTAAAATAAGTGGAAGGCATGAATGAAAATAAAACTGGTTTAAAAAATTTAAAATGGTGTAAAAATATTTTTGAAATAATATATTTCGAATATATTGAGAGAAAAAATGAACATTTTAAATATCTATCTTTAATTTTTTTTTTTAAATTTTGAAACAACTTTTGATAATGAGATACCCTTTAAGCACCCACGTTCCAAATTTGGTAATTTTGAGTCCAATTCTCTGCCCTCCCCTCAAATAGAGATCCTAGACTATTTTTCCATCATTTGTTTCGTTTGACCCATCATATAGTTTACAGGCAGTACCTAACCTATAAACATCATCACACTAAAAACTAATAATGCCCTTGACACTTGCTACGGAAATTTATATGTAAAAATACTTTTCTGCATGCAATATCTCATTATTCCAAGTATATCGGACTCTATTTTCAATCTCTGCTTACTGTTTTTGGTTACTATTTTCTTGTCTAACTCAATGCCGATAAAAAAAAAAGTAATATTTGCTTTTACCTAAGATAACACACACCATCTCATCTTGAGCTGCGAGGAGGAAATGTCCCCACGTTTATAACCATAGCAATGAAGAAGAGTGAAAAAAGAAATAAAAAAGATAGGAATTAATTCGAATTTAAGACTTTTTTTCCCACCTATCTCACTTACGTTTTGTACACTGCGACGCAAAAGTTTAGACAATAAACTAATTCATAAAAATATATTTAATCAATTTTCCGAACACAACTTCAGTGTAATGTGCTACAAATTCAATTTCAAAACAATAAATATTTATTTGAGCATACTGCAAGTTATTTAAAGATTCAAAACAAAATTAACACTGTCCCAAAAAATTTAGACAAAAATGAAATGAAATTAAGATAAACAGAATTTTAAAGCTTGATTACTCATCTATTCTTGTTGATTAGTTCATAAATACGGATTTCGATAGAAAAAAAAATTATTCTTGTAGGATTTGGGGTTTGATGATGTATCATGCATCCTCAACAGAACTTTTGAGTTCATTTATAGAAGAGTCATTTCTACCGTGCCTAACTTGGGGCTTTAAAGATTCTCCAGTGAATTAAGAAGAATTTACCAATTTTCTCAAACATAAAATTTCCAATTCAGAACTTTTATATTTTGAGAATTAAGCCAGAGTTTCGTATTATTTGACGTGTGAATCGAAGCATTGTCTTGTTGAAATGCCCAGCAAATGGCAGCATATTTTCCTCCAATGCCTGAATATAATGTTATGATGTTTGGCTATCACTGGCAAAGCCCGGGTGTCTTTTTAGTGCCTGTCTGCGACTAAAAAGACACGCGGGCTCCTTGCACAAATCCCGACAGTACGCTATCCAACAACCCGAACTATCCAGCTTCCAATGTTTTCATTGCTGGATATCACTGACTGCCATTTCGATCCACATAATATGTGATGTCAAACCCTGCTATTCTTTGCGGCCAGCAAAATGGCTTCGGAGTAGGGCTGAGCGACGACCGAACTTCATCATCGCGATATATCGTCCAATACATATCGATATATATTTTTTTGATATATCGTGATATCATTATTTATTTATAGCTAATATAAGTTATGAATAGCATCTCTGACGGAGCAGAATTATTCCAATTAAAGGGAAGTTTCAATTTATATAATAAAAGTGTTTGTGTTCTTTTGAATAAATGGAAAATAGGATAGAAAATAATTGTTTGTCAATGCCAAAGCAATGTCTGCATGTTAAAATAAAAAAATAAAAGTTTTAAATATTGTGTTTTTTCAATATGAGAATTTTTAAAATTTTATCCTTTTTATTGCTGATTAAAAAAACAACTTCAGTTTCTTTTATTTTTTATTGAAAAAAAAAGGAAAACGACAAAATAATGCCTTTAACATTAATAATATTAAGATAATAATAAAGTAAATATTAAGGAGTCTTAATCTATATACTTATAATAAAGCTCAATGTGTGTGTTGGCGCTCTACAGGCCAGGTCATTTGACATATAGCTATCAAATTTGGTACATGTATACCTTAGAGGTCGGGAATGTGCACCTGGGGTTCCTTTTTTTGAAATTTTAATTAGAATTTTAATTATTAATTAAAAACTAACTTTCCCGCCAAAAAAATCTTCCATTTCCCCTACCGCCAAGTGAGTAAGGCTTCAGTTTTTTTTTCTCCCAACAGTAATGAGGCTAGGGTTAACATTTTTCGGCGGATTATTTCAAACGATTCTGTTTATTTTCTTTATGTTTGATGCATTTAAAATTAAACATTGTTAATTAATCCATGTTTCAGATTCGTTCTGAAGTACTTTTGAATTAAAATAACACAGAATAAAGGAAATTAAAAATGTATAATCTGCATAGCGTTACCCCAACTGGTGTAGAAAAATTCACGCATACGCATTGTGTTCTGACAGTTGACATGACAACCATTATCAACGGATGATTTAAATTATTTTTAGGTTAGTAACATGTTTTTGTAAGTAAATTGTATTTATGTTAGTTATATATGTTTTGTATATGCTATAGTTTTAAGTACATCGTTTCTTAAGTAGTTTTTTTTAACCTGTTTTCAATGATTTAAATTATTTTTAGGTTAGTTGCATGCTTTTGTAATTAAATTGTATTTATATTAGTTATATATTTTTTTTGTATATGCTTATAGTTTTAAGTACATCGTTTTTTAAGTAGTTTTTTTAAACCTGTTTTCGACCGATTATTTTAAACGATTCATTTTATTTTCTTAGTGTTTGATGCATTTAAAATTAGACATTGTTAATGAATCGATCTGTTCATGATGAATCTGGGAAAATTTTGTTGACAAATTCTTGAGATATTACATAAATTAAGAAAGATATTCTTCAGTGCCCATAAAGTTTAAACGCTTAGTGACTCTATTATCAGTAATCATATTATAAAAAAAAATGCTTTGTTTCAGTAAAAAATATTATTATATTAATTGCAGATTAATCATTTACACTTTAATTTAAAGCATAAATTCTACGAAGGGAAACAGAAAATTAGAGACATACATATCACGTTATGACTGAAGGCCTTTATAATATTATGAGTGAATTATATGACTATCAAAATTTGAAGTTTTAAAATATTTTGCTGAAGAATCTATTAAAGTTGGAATTGCGTAAAATATTTAATGCTACGACTGGAGTTTAACCCCCTGCTTGGCGCAATTTTTAAAAATCGCCAACAACGGCCTTGCGAAATGTTCAAAAGCAAAGGAGCAGAGATTCAATTATAGTGCATAATAAAGATTGCCAGCTTTGGCGCGCTATCGCAACTTGGTGAAGAAGGGGGTTAAATTCCGGTTCAACCTATTTAATTATTAAAATTTAAAAGAACATTAAGATTGGCGAACCGGCTGGTCGCCAAAGGCGGCTAGTAAGTAATAAATTTAAAATCTGATGTCTTGAAAAATTAATTTTATATATGAATTACATAAATTTTTATTCTTATTTTAATAGTTTATTGGCGATTTAATTTAAATAAACACTAGAATTTCAACAATAGGTATGTTATATAACTAAAATTAATCATTCAATTGACTGTTTCAAAACTTAAAAAGAGATGAAAAATAGTAATGAGTAAAACATTATTAACAAATATTATGGAGGGTAAATTTATTTACAGAGGAATGATGCAATACATTAAAAATTTTAGAAAAAAAGTTCTGATCATATTCAAATAAAAGAAAAATATGCAATTTTATATCATCATTAATATAAACTCAATGAAAAAGTAATAACCAAAGCTCAAGTACAACGCTATATTTCTGAATATTAAAATTCTATCTAATTATCTTTTATTTCTAATTATTCTAACATTTTGGCATATCATAAAATTGGAAATGAAATTTTAAAAAATTAAAATTAAAGTAAAATAAAAATGAAAATGAAAGGAGGAAATGAAAAAAGGATTATATAAAGAATTTTTTAAAGATTGAAAAATCCTCACTAAAATGTCTTTACATTAAAAACAGAAAAGTAATAATTTCTCAAAAAATTTCTTAAGTCAATAAAAAGCAGGAATTTTTAAATCAATTCAAAATATTGTATTTGAAAATAAATAAAAAGCACAGAAAAGAAAACTCTTTTAAACTGCGTGAAAATTTGAAAAAAGCGCAACATAAGATTCAATCACATAAAGTGAAAGAAACTGGAGTAATAAAATGTATCCATTAAAAATAATCTTTATTTTAAATTAAATCTATACTTATAATAAAGCTCAATGTGTGTGTGTGTGTGTGTTGGCGCTCTACAGGCCAGGTCATTTGACCTACAGCTACCAAATTTGGTACATGTATACCTTAGAGGTCGGGAATGTGCACCTGGGGTCCCTTTTTTTGAAATTTTAATTAGAATTTTAATTATTAATTAAAAACTAACTTTCCCGCCAAAAAAATCTTCCATTTTCCCCACCGCCAACTTTTCCGCCAAAAAAATCTTCAATTTTCGCCACCGCCAAATGAGTAAAGCTTCCGGGGTTTTTTTCTCCCAACAGTAATGAGGCTAGGGTTAGTATTTTTCGGCGGATTATTTCAAACGATTCTGTTTATTTTCTTAATGTTTGATGCATTTAAAATTAAACATTGTTAATTAATCGATCCTTCAGATTCCTTCTGAAGTACTTTTGAATTAAAATAAAACAGAATAAAGGAAATTAAAAATTTCTAATCCGCATAGCGTTACCCCAACTGGCGTAGAAAAAAAAATCACGTATTTGCGTTACGTAACTGGCGTTGAAAATTCACGCATGCGCTTTGTGTTCTAAATTCCGCATTGTGTTGACTAATTATTATCAACGGAATCGGACTGGATTTAAATTTTTTTAGGTTCGTTGCATGTTTTTGTAATTAAAATGTATTTATGTTAGTTATATATTTTTTTGTATATGCTTATAGTTTTAAGTACATCGTTTTTTAAGTAGTTTTTTTTAACCTATTTTCAATGATTTAAATTATTTTTAGGTTAATTGGATGCCTTTGTAATTAAGTTGTATTTATGTTAGTTATATACTTTTTTTGTATATGCTTATAGTTTTAAGTACATCGTTTTTTAAGTAGTTTTTTTAAACCTGTTTTAGACCGATTATTTTAAACGATTCATTTTATTTTCTTAGTGTTTTCTGCATTTAAAAGTAAACATTGTTAATGAATCGATCTGCTCATGATGAATCTAAGAAAATTTTGTTGACAAATTCTTGAGATAATACGTAAATTGAAAAAGATATTCTTTAGTGCCCATAAAGTTTAAACGCTGAGTGACTCTATTTTCATTAATCAGATTATAAAAAAATTCTTTGTTTCAGTAAAAAATATTATTATATTAATTGCAGATTAATTCTTTCCACTTTAATTTAAAACATAAATTCTACGGGTGCTAACAGAAAATGAGAGAGATACATATTACGTTATTACTGAAGGCCTTTATAATATTATGAGTGAATTATATGACTATCAAAATTTGAAGTTTTAAAATATTTTGCTGAAGAATCTATTAAAGTAGGAATTGCATAAAATATTTAAATATAAAAATTTTAACGAACATTAAGATTGGCGAACCGGTTGGTCGACAAATTCTTGAGATATTACATAAATTAAGAAAGATATTTTTTAGTTCCCATAAGGTTTAAATGCTCAGTGACTCTGTTTTCGTTAATCATGTTATTAAAAAAATTAATATTTATTGACGAGCACGAACACACTGATATTCACCGTTACTCTGATTAGATGTTATAAAATCTGAATAGATAAACATAAACGTGTAAACAGCTGTGCGCCGGTTTCTATGGCAACACAGCTGGAAAGGGAAAAGAAGTTTCCGAAGAAAATTCACGCATGCGCATTGTTCTGATTGTTGTCATGGCAACCACTTTCAACAGATGATTTAAATTATTTTTAGGTTAGTTACATGCTTTTGTAATTAAATTGTATTTATGTTAGTTATATATTTTTTTGTATATGCTTATAGTTTTAAGTACATCGTTTTTTAAGTAGTTTTTTTAAACCAGTTTTAGACCGATTATTTTAAACGATTCATTTTATTTTCTTAGTGTTTAATGCATTTAAAATGAAACATTGTTCATTAATCGATCTGTTCATGATGAATCTGAGAAAATTTTGTTGACAAATTCTTGAGATATTACATAAATTAAGAAAGATATTCTTTAGTGTCCATAAAGTTTAAACGCTCAGTGACTCTATTATCAGTAATCATATTATTAAATAAAATGTTTTGTTTCAGTAAAAAATATTATTACATTAATTGCAGATGAATCATTTACACTTTAATTTAAAGCATAAATTCTACGAGGGGTAACAGAAAATTAGAGAGATACATATCACGTTATGACTGAAGGCCTTTATAATATTATGAGTGAATTATATGACTATCAAAATTTGAAGTTTTAAAATATTTTGCTGAAGAATCTATTAAAGTTGGAATTGCATAAAATATTTAATTATTAAAATTTTAACGAACATTAAGATTGGCGAACCGGCTGGTTCGCCAAAGGCGGCTAGTATTGTAATAAAATATATAATGAAATTGTGAAAGAGCATTTTTTAAAAATGTAAAACAAGAAATATTATATTCATCTAGAAATATAGAAATGCATACTGCAGAAAAGAATGCGGATTAAAAAGAAAAGAAAAGAACAACAACGCATATTTTCCACCGATATACAAAACAATAACTTGAAATCAAAAATTCGTAAAATATTGCCAAGACTGATTCTCAATAGTCAAGTAAATTCGATCATGATCAAAATCTCAAAATCACCCAAAATTTGATAAGTGTCGAAAATTCGATAAGTATCGAGAATTCGATATGTATCAAAAATTCGATAAATATCAGAAGTTCGATCAAGATAAATCGAACACTCAAACAAGTTTTGAAAGGAGTTTAGCAAGCAATTCAGCCGCCAGGTGAGAGCAGAGGTATAACGGAACTTTTCTTTTTATGCGAATACGTTTAAGTGTGAAAATGAGAGCTGCGAGCTGCGAATAAAACTGTGGATTTAATCTGAATGAATCCTTTCCACTTTTAATTCTGAAGATGAATATTTAGGGATTAAGCAAAGGACAGTCAACAGCCTTCTGATTATTGCAATTATTTTTCCATAATGGAATCATTCAGTTAGGGAACAGAAAACAGTTTATTCCAAAATGACATGCTGGAAACAAGTATTTGTTTGTTTGTTTCTTATGGTACTTGCCACTGACAAGCCCGCTGTTACGAAGACAGCGATTTAAGCCTGAGGGGGACGTCTCTTATTTTTTATAGCAGCGCCAACTAGGGCCAAGAGTACGACTTTGCTACTCACGCATCACTCATTCGCTTGCACAACCCCTTTTTACAGGAGGGCACATTCACACATCTCACAGATAGAACAACAGAAGAACAACCATGCCCAAACCGGGACTCGAACCCGGGACGCCCAGATCACGGGGAAGACGAGCTAACAAGTATTTGTATATATTAAAACATGGCAGTAATTATAGTAGCAAAAATTATGTATGATGGTGAGAAAGAATGAAGAGCAACAAAAATAAACACTAACCGGTAACCAAAAAGAAATCGAAAAAGCAATTTAATTGTGAATATCGATTTATTGTATTGCGATTCATCGTGAACCATTAATCATGATATCGATAGATCGACATTTTTCGAAAACTGGCATAAAAAAAAAATCGATTTTTTTTTTCTCGATAAATCGAAAATCGACACAGCCCTACTTGATAATCACACACAGCGATACATATTTAATAAATTTACTGGAGTTGTTTTACTTTTTATGTAATTAAAACATAGCTTTTTTAAAAACATTTTTGCATATTAGCAAGCACTCAAAAAGTATCGCTTTGCTTTCGCATGATTTTCTTCATAACGTGTGGATGAGCGTACCTGGAAAATGTCATATTAATAGGATGAATCATTTTTGTTCAATCCTGCGTGCAAGCTTTGAAAATGTAGTATTGAGAAAAATGACTTTCTAATTAACGCACACTCATTGCAGCACCAAAAAAAAAAAAAAAAAAAGTTTCGGCCAAAAAATGAAATTATAAAAAAATTTCGGAAAATAAAAGGTTTAAATGTCATTTAGCCCCTTAACATTTTTTTCAATTCAATACCTATAAAAAAACCCTGTAAATTTATGAAGCGAAAATAAGAGAGACCGCCCTGGAAAAGAAATCAACGCATATCTTTTCATCAACAGGAAGGATGCCGGGCTCATTCACTGTCGCTGCAATATCTTCAATTCAATATAGGAAATCCCTTTTTTGATATAATTAAATATGTTTCATATGATAATATATTTAAAATTAATATATTAAATTATATTTATAGATAATATATTAAATACATTTTATAGAATTATTTTATTGAATACCAGCTGGTCCCGAGATGAATGCTCACACAAATTTTCAATATTTTATGTACCTTGTTCTCGGAATTCTTAAGCTGCTAATTTTGATGACCATGCTGTTATAGAAGCCTTATACCGTTCTATTCATTGTACCATGAATCTCTCTGATTTTCTCATAAAATTTGAGCTTTCAATGGAGATGGAAGGGATTCAACTTCTATTAAAACCTGTTTTGCTGAAACATGTTTTTTTAAAAATATGTGTACAGAAATCGGAATCTTTCAATACTACTCTCATTTGCACTACAGAATACTGAAATGCAATAAATAGCTCCAGGTATGCTACATCTTGATACATGAAAAGTGTATAGCTATTCACAGAAATTTTAAATACGATATGACTTCACCTGAAATCTGTATTTGATCGCGATACCTTGAGGGATTCGCAATTAAGATCAACGTCACCACGTGCACTTCGAAAGGCGAAGTGACAGGAATGCGTTCTATGATCTGGCGTGTGAAAAGCGGGCCTTGAAATTCGAATTGAATGCTATGTAATAACTAATGACGATTTCCCGAACTTTTTCTTGCAATTTTAGCTATACATTAGATTATAATTTTACTATCAACTAGCCGTCTTCGGAATTCATTTTGTAATTTTGATTATGTTTGCTTTCCATTAAATCTCTTACGCATAACTTAATGTTCATGCTTCCAGCTAGAAAATATTATTAGATATCAAATTTTAACAGACATTAAAGCTGCGTCAATTTAACAGATTATCATCTGTTCTATTCATTCTGTATATTAGCTATTCTTATAGAGTTAAATTCCATGACATCCTAGCGTTTAAAAGCGTCATTGCCCAAATCAACTATCTACTGACTTTCGCCGCAACTTCTTATTTGCCTTGTGTACTGCACACAGACTCTTTCTTCCATAACTTTCAATCATTCGGAAGAAATTCGTGCTGCTATACATTTAATAATAATAAAACAAAAACAATTTGAATTTCAGAGCAACAATGTAATCCATTGTTCTAAATTAGATTTTAAAAAATTGACAGAATTCAGAAAATTTTTGCATGATTATTAAAATTTACCAATAACAAATTTTTGAATTTTAAAATAACATGGAAATTATTTGGTGCTGTTTTCGGGAGTTATCCCAGAAAAATGCTTAAACTTAACTTAAATTGGCTTACGAATACGTATATTCCAATACCCTAAAATGTATTTGTGTCAAATCTGATAGTCCTGGGACTAAAGGTTCATTCTATAAAGCCCCAAAGCATATACACATTCTCCTTAATTTAAAAAAAAAATGAAACGGAGTGACGTAAAAGTTTTCCTGGGAATTATTTCTGACGAACGGAATATCTGAAAAAATATTTGTTTTCGGTGTGGAAATTTATAAACTCATCACTGGCTCTCCCTTCTCTTATTTCTGAAATATACCCCAGAATATTTTATCTATGTCCTGCTTGCTCCAGCTGCGCAGCTAACGATCCAATTGCCAGTAGTGTTTATGTAGGGTTCGGATTAGATTCCAGATGAAACACTTCTTTCTTCTCAAGTGAAATTAAAATGAAAAAAAGTTGCCGTTGATCACGATGGCAGCATTACATCATTTCGTATTTTCCACACGACTAGGGCCTTTTTCACATTTCACCCTTTCATTTCGTGATCGTAAAAAGGCATTAATACAAATAGCTCTTAAATTCAGGTTTTCCCAGAACCGTAACTGTGCCAAAAGGACGCCGTTGTCCCTTGATTCAACGCGTGAAATATGTTTAGATGCTCATAAGGAAGAAAGCTCGGAGCTTTCAGCTCGGATGGAACATTCTCATAACAGGCATTTGAAGGAGGAAACATCATAAAATTTTTAATGTGACTTTCGTCTCGAATAACGTGAACAAGATGTGGATTGAAACCACAAGAAATTTAGAATTAAGATTTATTTTGACTTTGTGAAGTTTTGAATCAACAACGTAGCTATCGAATGATTTCTATTTTTGATGCTGAAGATGCTTATCTAAAGCAAGAATTGTTAACTGGGTTTATAACTGTAATTCTCAATTCCTACTGGAGATTTGAAAGCGTCAGAGAGGAATTTCGGGACGATTGCCAAAAGTATAACTAATGCGTAATAGAGCATCGCCATAATGAAATCCCAGCATCCAAGTGCTCAGAATTTGATAGCTGGTGACGAAACGAATTTATTCCCAAACGACCAGTGAGTGCTTCAAGATGTCCGTGTGTGAATTGCTTCCATGCTTTTTTTTGTAAATTGCTCAGTGTTTGCACTGCTTCCATCGAGGATCGTAGTACGTCGAATATTAATTAATATATTATAGTTCGTTTCTCCAAAAATTGTTGAACTCATAAATATAACCGACGGCATATAACATCCACTACTCCGACATTTCCCGGACTTCGCAAGAGTGTACACATCTTAGTGTACACAAGCTCCCACCCCCGCCCAATGCACGGCGGTAGGAATCGGATCTATAATTTTTCAATCTCGAATTTAAGAAGCAATCCCGAGTCCAATGCCCGCAGAACATTAGAATAGAGAGTACAGCCTTAGGGGACTATTCTTAAATCTATATATATAAAAATGAATGTGTGTCTGTCTGTCTGTACTCGATAGATTCAAAAACCATACATCCAATCGCCGTGAAAATTTGGGAAATTATTAGGTATATCTCTAGGAAGGTTTTTGAAAAAAAAAAAATTTAATCAGAATTGGAGTTTTTTTATTAATTAAAAACTAACTTTCCCGCCAAAAAAATCTTCATTTTCCCCACCGCCAAATGAGTAAGGCTTCAGTTTTTTTCCCCCACGCTAAAAAGGATAGGCTTAAGAAATTTTCGGCAGATTATTTCAAAGGATTCTGTTTATTTTCTTAAGGTTTGATGCATTTAAAGTTAAACAGTTAATGAATCGATCTTTCAGATTCATTCTGAAGTACTTTTAAATTAAAATAAAACAGAATAAAGGAAATTAAAAATTTCTAATCTGCATAGCGTTACCCCAACTGGCGTAGAAAATTCACTCATTTGCGTTACCATAATTGGCGTTGAAAATTCACGCATGCGCATTGTGTTCTGATTGTTCACAACGGATATGGACTTGGTTTTGAAGGCTTAATATGTTTTCGAGAGATTATTTCAAACGATTCTGTTTATTTTTTTAGTGTTTGATGCATTTAAAAGTAAACATTGTTAATGAATCGATCTGTTCATGATGAATCTGAGAAAATTTTGTTGAAAACTTCTCGAGATATTATATAGATTAAGAAAAATATTCTTTAGTTCCCATACGGTTTAAATATTCAGCGACTCTGCTTTCAGTACTCATATTTTTTAAAAAATGCTTCGTTTCAGTTAATATATTATTATTATTATATTTATTGCAGTTTAACCATTTCCACTTTAATTTAAAGCATAAATTTTACGGGAGCAAACAGAAAATTAGAGATATACATATTACGTTATGGTTGAAGGCCTTTATAATATTATGAGTGAATTATATGACTATTAAAATTTGAAGTTTCAAAATATTTTACTGAATAAACAATTAAAATGGGAATTCTATAAAATATTTAATTATTAAAATTTTAACGTGCATTAAGATTGGGGAACCGGTTGGTCGCCAAAGGCGGCCAGTTACTTATAAAACGCACTTTCGGTAAAATTCCTCCCCCCCGCAAGTTTATAAAGTGATTATATTATTAGAATAATGTACTGCCTGTTAATTGCGTAACCCCTATTTTAAAGGAAAGAAAATGAAGCTATTGAGAGTAGTTATGAGACAAACGGAAAACCGTTTCTGTAAATTGTGCAATGAAAAAATCGTTTTGCACAGAATGCGACCACATAACAAATCATGCCAAATGAAGGAAAAAACCTAGTAATAAAGCATAAAAGGTTATCGTTCTACGGCGTCTCGGACTTCAGGGTTGGAATTTTGTGTGTTTATCAAAATCATCATGGATGCGTGGTAATTTTTCGGTTATCCATTTCAGATACTTGGTGCTCCGTTATCCAGATTCAGCAGTGCCCCCGATCGTTATTTTTTTAAAAAGAAAACTGATTGTTTCTCTTTTGAATAATCCTATTTATTTGTGATTAGCGTAATTTATTTATTTTCACCTTCTTGTTTTTAAACAAAGATATCAATCATCTTAGTGAATTCCATTTTAAATGGAATTTTTTGAAACTAGCAGCAATCAGCATTATATAAGGAAATGGATGTAGGCAGACCGCGTTGCAACTGCCAAAAAATTGCATCTAAGCATCACAAATGCAAGGCAGTATTTACATAAGCAGCAAAAATGGAAATGAAATTGATAGCGGGGAACTTTCTCTTTTTCTTTATTCAATTAACTGACAGTTCTGTCTGCGTTTTGCTAATGAGCTGAGTCACTCGCCCACATTGTAAGAAGAAAACATTGCTACCATGGATAGTTCTTTAGAAAAACTGATTCAACAACTTCCTGTAATGATTTGTAAATATAATTCTAGAACTGTCCCTAATATCAAATACTGATTTAAGAAAATGCCAACCGTGAATGTTGCAGATACTTGAAGCCGAAAAGAAGCTGAGCGAAAGAAAAGCCGAGGAGGCTATGAGAGCACAGCGGGCGACCGAGAGACTGCGGAAAGCTCTCACTCCGGCCATCGGAAAGGTAAGGGCATTTCTTCTCGAAATATATATCGTGTAAATAAATAAGGATTACAAGATAGTGTGCTGCTTTTTGCAGGAAAGAAAGCAAGCCAAGAAGAAATCAAAGTAGAGAAACGAGCCGTGGCAATTTAATTTACATCTGTCTCCACGAGTGGTTCCTCCGGTAGAAAATGTACAAAATTTAATTCGAATTAAAATAAATAGCTTGCTAAAGACTTTTCACGAAATTTTTAATGACAAATCTGCTTAAGTCGCAGCACAAGTTGAACTCTTCTCCTAAGGGAGAAGGAAATCTTTGCATCTACAAAAGAGATTTAATTTCATAATTAAAAAAAAAAAAAATCACAACACTGGTAAGTTTGATCATGTTACATTTTTAAGGTGTTAATTTTTTTTTTTAAATTAATAGTTGACCTTCAAAAAGGCTTTATCAATTGCTTTTGTTCAGTAAAAGTCTAGGCAATACACAATGATTCCTTAAAATTGAGCAAACAAATGACTTCCGGGTTGGAGGAAATCGGATTAAATCGAATAGCCACGTTGTAAAACGAGCAGGTTAAAGTCTTCTAAGCGCTGAAGATCTGCATGAAAACTGAATAGTTGATTGCGGTTTAGTGAAACAATGTAAATGCACAATTCCTTAATCATAGCAACTATATTAAAAATAAATAAATAAAAATGGTTTTATTGAAGCAGATAATAAGAGAACAGATTTCATTGAATAAAAACTATTCTCTTATTTGCTTTTGATTATTTTCACAAGAGATTTCGGAATTTGATTTGTCTCCTAGAGTTGTGAATGCCGAATTTTCACCCCCCCTTCATTAATGAGTCCTTTCTGGCTTTTATAATTCACATTTGTGCAAATATGCACAGCATTCTTTTAAGTGCGCTGTTTTCTATGTTTCTTATTAATTTCTTTTCCTTGAATGATGTCGTTTCATTTTTTAATAGAAAATAAAGCATAAAAAATTCTTCGGTAAACTGATTATAAATTAATTGATTATAATTATTAATCTAAGTTGCAGAAAATAATGAGAAAAAATTAACAGTGCTATCTAATATTCAAAAATATTAATAAATTTTAACCATCTCTCTAAAAAAAAAAAAAAAACTTAGCATTTGTAATGAAAATTTGATTCTTAGAGAAAAGAAATGAATTATTTTTTAAAGATTTAAGAAAGTTATTTCCATTTTCTAAATTTTTTCGTTCATCATTTTTACTTGTAAATAAAGCAAAATATTAATAAATTGTAAAGTAATATAATTCCTTAGAAATAATTAAATCAATTATCATGTGTCAAACCATTGTTAAAGTATCATTTTCGTATTTGTGATATAATTAAAAATTGCAAAAAGAATTGTTGATTCATTTACATCGAAACAACCTGCTTATCATTGTTTTGTTAATTTGCCTAGTATTTTAATGATTAATATAAAATGCTGCAAAATATAATTATAAAATAACGCTTGATAAATGAAATAAATGATAGAAATTAAAATCACAGGCTCATTCTTCAAAAAAATTTTAATATCATAGTGTACTTTTAGGAATTTTTTAAAAATAAAAATTTTTCCATTTAATGTCAGATATTAAATTAATAAAATTAATGCTAGATATTATGGCAATGAATACCGCAATTTATAAAGATCTCTATCTGAAGATACAGAGGAGAAATGAATGGATCTGGAGATAATCCTGGAAAAATATAAAGAATATCCAATGATAATAAACAGAGATTTTAATGCTAAATGTCCGACCTAGAGATTTTTATACTGAAAGAAGAATAAGAACGTTGTCGGAACTGATTTGGATATAATCAATCCTATTGATTCGCCCTCCGCCAGTGAATCAGAGAAAGGACAAAGTAGGATCAAGACAATATTATGGACTGATTATGGTGAAACAAGAATTGAATCTTAGCGCCCATGACTTTCTCTATTGGCCACAGGAACAAAATAACTCAATAAAAGAGACTCCAGTCTTTCATTCGAATTTTCATGAATTGATTGCAATATTCCGAGAATATAATATATTTAAAATAGGCTTGGTAATCTCTTGGAATCATTGGATGAGTTCTTAAGGAATATTTATGCAAGAACAGTAAAGAAACAAATATGCACTGCAGAAGCACTTTGATCAGCATACTGAAAATTTGCGACTGAGCTTCAATTACAGTATCAGATTCCATATATCAAAGTCGATGCACTTTTGAGATATCAAGTTTAGACACACGGGAATATACTGACAGATGATCAATTCGTAGACAGATTCGATTCAGTAAGATGATACGGATCTAGTGGTCCCAGGTGGTTATTGCTATCCTCGCTTTGGCGACATTCTTCTGCAGATGTGGAAAATTATAGTGCAAATTCGGCAACTGCACACAGGCTTTCTCTAATCAGCAATTAGCCCTGATTTTTGCAAATTTTATTGACTTTTCCCAGTTCTGTCCCAACCTTGTTATTGGGCTGACAGACGTAATTCGAAAAATGTATTTTTTTCGGAATCGTGGAAATAGGACAAAATCCCAAACTTGAATTACAGCTTTCTCTCTTTGAATATTTCATACACGAAGAAGTACGAAAGAAATTTTATTGGCAAGTGTAACAAATCATTTTGAAATGCCTTGAACATTTTGCTTTTATTTTGTGGAAGGATTCAACCATTCAACATATTCACTTTCGAAAGTCCACAGTGAATTAAATATACATTTCATAGGTATATTGTTAAAAAGTTCCAAAATAGAAAAACTACTTGGAGTAAAAATATTTAAACAATTCACTAAATGATGTTCAAACACAATTAATAAATACTCTACAAACAAGTACTCATGTGTAAAATTTTGAATATCTAGTTAAATATTAAAGAAAACTTTGGGTGTCAAAGCCCTTGAAATAGAAATGGTGACAGAACTGAAATAATATTTTCATAAAATGCAATTAAAAAATATCAAAAAATACTTTTTCAAAAAAATTTAAACACACACACTGGCATTCCAATGAAGGTCCCTTGTTTCATGAATACTATTGTGCCCCTATTATCTAATCGCTAACCAAGAAAATAACATTTAACACATTGTCTTCCACTCAATGCATAGAGCAAACAATATCTCTTCCCAATTTTTGCTTCAGATAATTGCTTTTATTTGATGCTAAAGTAGAAACAGCCTATTTTTAATGAATAAAAAATATATTAAATGAGATGCTCGTTTGCCGACTCGAGTATGAAACTTTCTCCTTCACTAAAACGGCTGAGCTTCACTCGAGGTTTATTGAAATTTCATTTTGGTGCGTTAATTAAATTGTAGCTACTTAGTATGATATTGTAACACATGGTCAAATTAGAACCAAATGCTTTACTTTTCCCCTCCACTACTTCATTCATCTTTTTACTTGCTCCTGGGTTAATATTACTCACCATGCACAAAGTATTGTGAAATGAAAAAAGTGACAGTTATCTACCTTGCGTAAAGGTTCAAATACAAAAAGAAAAAAAAAAGTGTGTGTGTGTGTGGGGGGGGGGGATTTCCATTCATATGAGCTCGAAACTTCGAACACAAATGACTTTTGAATCTAACTCTAATAGAAGTAAATGAAGTAACGTTTGAAGCCTACATGATCGAAAAGTTGTAATGACACTATTTCAAAAAATGATAAAGAATGTTTCTAAATTTCTTTCCACACAAGGAAGGACATTAAGAGTTTTGAAATAGCAAATTGCTCATATTGAATCTTATCTTGAAGATATAGAAGGGTTGTTTGAGGATTAATGGATCACTTAGGAGTCAAAATTTGTATTTTGAAAAAGAAATTATATTAAGTTCTGAAGACTAATGGCACATACAAATTTTTAAAACATAATAACTAAAAAATCTCCCATGAAACTGTAAACGGAGTTTAATATACGGGGGGGGGGGGGGGGCACTTTTGTACGATTTGATGCTATTTCTCCCAGGCATTCACAAAAAAATATTTAAAAAAAATTATGAAAGAAATGGACATTTAAATAAACCTGCATTCACTCAAAAAGATCACACATGCTAAAGAAAATAATCTTATTATATGAAATGAAAGAGTTTATTTTTTTCTTCAATAAAAAATTTATGCATAAAAAAATACAAAAATACATAATTATGAGATTATGCGAGTTTTAAATGATACAAACTTCTTGATTGGACATCATATCATAACAAAAATATAAACACACACAGCATAGTTTCAATAGAATAAGACTTCATCTGACCACCAAATTCATTTCATTAATCTAAAAATAAATAAATAAATAAAAATAAAGGCAAAATTTTGCACAAAACTTATATACTAATAGCACACAAATGGCATTACCTTAACATAATTTATGCCAGAAAAATTTAAAATAAAAATAACAGAAAATCATGTCAATGAAATGAAAAAAATATATATATTAATTTTAAACATTTATTTTTTCTTTACAACAATGATACTGTCTATTTAATAACAGATGATAAAAAATGAAACGTGCAGATGCCACAAAGAAAAGGGAGAGAGAAATGTTCATGCAAAAAGTGCTATTAGAATTAAAACTACATAAAAATAATTTTCACAATTCTTGGTTCATTATTATTATTATTGTCAAATCAGTGAAGAAGTAAAACTTATCCAAGGAAATCTTTGAACTCATTAGAAAAATAATTAAGTAAAAATGAAAGAATAACGGCTTTTGAATTAGAAAGCAATGTTTGAATAATAAAATAATAATAAAAAAAATATTACAGAAATAGAATATTGGATGCAGACATTTTAGTCTCTCAATTTGCAACATTTTTTAATAAGAGTAACTATTTTCCAAAAATTCCACAAAGTTCATTAAATTACAAAGGAAGCACATTTTTTTTTTTTTTTTAAGAAGAACAACTGCTTGCTTTAGTACTGAACAGATTCCCCTCCCCTCCCAATCAATATTATACATAATAAAAATTATCCATAACAACACACACACACACAAAACATTTAAAATTTGGTTGTCATGTATTGAATCACCATTATATCTATGTCTATGGCAAATTTCATAGTTGTAAGTGCAATAGATTTGTTGGACAACAAACTTTTCCTTTTATGTTTAGATAAGCTAAACACTCATCAATTAAAAATTTAAAAATTACTAATAATGTTTTATCAAATATAACGACTACAGAATTTATCTCTTACAATTCACAAAAAGTCTAAATAGCAAAATTTAAAATGCCAGGAAATTGTTTGCAACAAATGCTCTTTATTTCAAGTCATTAAAAAATGATTCAAAATTTAAAATTCCATTATCAACATTAACTTCAAATTTTAATTGGGCTGATGAAGATTTTCTAAGTTCATAATACAGTTTAACTATATATCACCATTGAATTCAGGTCTTGTAAACCAGAGAATACAGACAGCATATTGTTAAATTATAAATGGATGATGGAAAATTACTATTAAATCATTAATATATAGTTTCTTACAGTGGTCATCTGAATTCAATCTTAATATATTTTTTTTTTTTTTTTTTTTTTTGATACAGCAGATATTATATTTATGATTGAAAGCTTGCTCAAACATGAAATAAATTTATTCATATACAAACATGAAATATGCCTGCATTTCAATATTACATCGATATTTTTATGCATCAGTAGAAGATTGGAAAATGCTTCCTGAACACATACATACAATGTAACTTCAGTTTTACCATAGCAACAGTTAATGATGGAAATTGATTTAAAAAACTTCAAATGACAACAATACAATATTAAATAGTTGTACATTAAATTATTGCTGTAATAAACTTACATAGTTTTATAATGTCGCTGAGAAGTCAAAAGAAAGTTCTTTATTCAATGAATAGCACTGTAATTTTATATATAACACTGTAATTTCATATATTCCAACAAGATTTGACTTTTTATCCATAACTAAACCAATCAGTCTCCAATTGCTAACTTTTCTCATTAATGAATGCTAATAATTGCTTTACAACACACTCAGAAATAATTAAAATCTATTTTTAAAAAAATTATTTTATGATTTATTATAAATGCATAATTGAGATCAAAGGAAAATTTAATTTTAGGGCATAAAAAGTCATCATCAGTTAAAAGAAAAAGGTTAAAAAAGATTCTGGTTTTTTTGCTACTATTTTATCATTTTTTTAAAAAGTATTTTATTAAAAATATTGTCCATATCATTCTATAGTGGTTATTATTTTAATAATAAAACACCATTTTGAATGGTAAATATGCAAATAAATAAAATGTAGAGACATAACTTTAAAGACTCTTTAATATATTATATTTCAATCATGCAATATTTTCTTATACTTTAAATTAAGGATAGTTTTAAAGAGAATTAAAGCATCTGTAGACAAACTTTTTGTAAGATGTTAACATAAACAGCTTATTAAGCCTTACAGATGTGAAGAAAAGTTATACACTTTTATACAATGTGTCATAAAATGGAAATTTTAATATACAGAAATTTGGGACAAAACAAAATGAATATATTCAATAAATCAGTTAGCCATTACTTCAAAATTGCATGATTTTAAACAAGTTAAGACGTTACAGAATTAGAAGCAAAATAATGTGCACAATCTGGCCTACAAATGCAAATATTATATTTACATTGCAAAAATGAATACTATAACATTCAAACCAATAAACATGCAAAAAAATGAAACTATATTGAATGAAATACAGTGCTGTATCAACATGAATTAAAATGATTTACCCCTGTTCATCCATTCACTTGAACAATTTAACAAATATTTTATGCTACAAGATTTTCATTCAACATGATCAAAATAATCAAACTGAAAATGAAATTTACCCATCATCACAAATATTCTATTTTGTTTGATTCTACAGTGCTTCTCATTTAAAAGTTATCCAATAGGGTGGAACGAAAAAAAAAAAAAAAATCAATCAATTTTTGATTTTTAATTTGTAATAGCGTGGAAGAGCTGCCTTTTGGTGTAGATAAAATAATTATAAATATGAAAAATATTTAAGTAATTCTCGAGGTGCCGCAAAGACGTTAAAGTTTCCTAAAATTGGAATTTTTGCTACATTTTAAAGTTTCCCCCCTCTTCTACGAAATAGTCAATTTTTAATTTATAATAGCGCGGAAAAGTTGCCTCCTGGTATATATAAAATAAATAAAAATTACAATAATAATAATAATAAAAATTAGAGTATATCTTGATGTGCCACAATGAACGTTAAAAAGTTTCATAAAAACACAGTTTTTACAACTTTTTAAGGAATTTTTGCATGCTTTGATTATGAATAAAAAGCTATAAATAGGCATTGTCATATGAATAGAAATAAAAAAACAGTTTTAGTGTTGCACTGGCATGGCACCGAGTTGCCGCCGGAGCTGTTGATATTGAAGTAGGCAGAGATTTGTCAGCGTCCAGTGATAAGGATAGAGCTGGTTTCAAATCAGTACCTTTGCCGAGATAAGTTGAGTTGGCATCTGCACTCTGTCTATTGTGTAACCAATTTGTTAGTTTGTGTGCTTTGCAGCGAGTAAAAATGTCTCAGTCTAAATTAATGAAGACAAGACAAATATCAGAGTGTTCTATTTATGGGAAATTTAGTGATTTGCTTGAAGTTGAACTCGCTACTTACGAATCTACTAAGAAAAATTGCTTCAGAGAAGGTTCCTTCTGTGGCATAATAACACGTCTTATATTGTATAATTATCTTAATATGTGACGCTTTAGTCCCCATAACAGAACAAATATGGTCAAGAGCTTCTATTCCCATTGCTTCTACCAAAAGAATTTTACAAATGATAAAAGCTTATCATGCTAAATACAGGAATTTATTAAAATCTAAAAGCAGAAAATGTTCAGATAAGTTTGATTCCAACTTCACAGAATTTAGAGAAGAGGTTAAACGTTTATTTGATATTGCTGACTTGTATAAAAGGAAAAAAGTGCCAGTTATGGAATAAAAGGTTCTAACAAAAAAAAACAAAAAATGGTTATAGGTAATATTGATATTGCTACCGCAAGAGCTTTGAGGAAGAAAGAAGCAAGAAAGAGTAAAGAACTACAGAGAATAGTTATGTTTAATTAAGAACAGACAGAAAATACTAGTGCATCAGAAACGATTACTGGCGACAATGACAACGCTGAAAAACAACAGTGTTCTTTACAAAAAGAGACAACCAACCAGATCCATCAAATAGATATGAAGAGATAATATTACCAGGTGCCTGAGTGATTTAATATTAAAACTTTCATGTATGTATGGTTCCAAACATCTTTTTAACTTTATCTCATATTCAAACTATCTCTCTGTCGATCTCAAGAGCAATATAGACTAGATTATTCAAAGAAATGGGTACTTTGCTGCTCCAGAAAACATCCTTTTGTCCATGCTAAGTGATGAATGTAAAATTCAAAGAGAACTTGGTTTACGACGTGTTTTAAAAGTGAGAACAGAAAGTAAAGACAGAGTCGGGAAGTTTAAAGTTCTAAAGATAAGCTTCAATGCAAAGGATGATATTGACAAAATCTCATGGTTTGAAAATGACGTAACTGACCCCCCACCAAATAGTATAGGGGACTCGGTCATTGGCTTTCCCGGGCTTCTTTGTCACATGCAAGCAATGGAAATAGCTGTGAAATTGGTGGCCAAATCGGCTCCAGGTGTCTGTGGTTCAATTACAAGAGAGGGATACATAAGAACATAAATTAACTCATGTGTGAATTTGGCAAAATTTAATTAAAAAAAAACCAGTTTAACAAGGCATTTAAAATAGAAACAAATATTTTGCAGCAGTAATATTTGTAACCATTAAGGATACAGAAGTAAAAAATGCAAAATTTGACATAAAACATATTTTTTTTATAATTATACTTTGTAATTAATAATTTTTTGCAACTGTAAAGCTTATATATGTATTTAAAATCATTTTTTGTAACATTATATGAATGAAAAATTTATAAAAATATTTTATCAAAGTTAATAATTTTTCTTTTTTTCACCTTTTTATATTTTATTTATTTATTTATTTATTTTACAAATTTTAAGCTTTTCGCGACACCTTGAGATATTGTTCTATTGCAACCAAATATATATAGATTTTCAAAATTCTTTTTGAACCTAAAAGCTAACTTTTCTCCTCTATTATCAAATAAAAATCTAAAAAATTTTTTTAAAGGCCCATTTTTTCAATTTCTTTTTTTACTAATTTCAAGCTCTTTGCAGCACCTCAAGATAATATAATATTTCAACCAAATTTTTAAAAATTGTTTTTTAACCTAAAAGGCAGCTGTTCCGCACTATTATCAAACAAAAATTATATTATATTATATATATATATATATATATATATATATATATATATATATATACACACACACATATTTAAAGCCATTTTCGTTCCACCCTATTATCCAACTATAATTGAACAACTTTGGTTTCAGTATAAGAGGAAATTTTTCTATAGAAATATATTATGAACTGTAATATTTAATTAATACAGCCACAATAGGAGGGTATGTAAAAACTTCTTTTCTTTAAATGTCTAATTGAATAACTTAATATATTACAATAAACTGTAGTGTCAAACTTGAAACAACTAGAAATTATGTCTCCACACTTCCCCTAGGATCTGCTTTAATGAAACATGCAGTTTTGTAGATTCAAATAGCATTTAATTGATTTATTTCATTTAAATTTTATTCTGATAAAATAAAATAAAGCAATATTTCAGATCTAGAAATAAAATAATATTTCAAACAAAGTCAATTTTTTTTTTTTCATTTAAATCATGCAAAATTTATTACACAAAAATAAAATTAGTTCAGAGTTTTAAATTTATATTAGTATTTTCATCATAATATTGAGATTCCAACCTAAAACATTTCTCAGTACGAGGTGGCTACTGAAACTGAAAAAAATTTCCTGATTTTTCCCTGAATTACAACTAATAATAATATTAGTTTCCTTAGTTTTCTCCTAAGTCAGAATAACTTTGTGAGTACAATATATATTATTAAAAATAGTTTTAGGAGTTATTTAATGTGAAAAAACTATATTTCCATAAAATTTAAATTAAAAAAATAGTATGAACATCATAAAACTATTAAAACATTATGTTACATTTCTCATATGGGGGAAAAAAAAAAAAAAAGTTTTGCATTTAAAATTAGCATTAGAATTCTAAGAAACTTTAGAATTATTCATTGCAAGACAAGTTAAACTAAGTTAAAAATAAAGGTGGTTATGATCGAAATTTTAACACAGTTGGATAATTAATTAGTGCATTTACATAAGTATTAGAATTGCATATTGCAGCATAAATATGAAAACAGTACAATTTTATAGGCACCTAATGTATATTTTAGCAAAGATTTAAACAAAAGAAATTGCTAAATTTTACATACAATTAAAAAAAAAATCAGAAGAAATTGCATTCTCTAAAATTAATGCTTTTATAAATATATTTATTTATAAAATAATAAAAGTATTTTAATTTCATTTTTAAAACAAATAATATTAAATGAAAAATATTAATTTAAAAATAATAACAAATGTTTAACTATTACAATTAAAATGCAACAAATTTATAAATAATTTCAAAATTGAAGTATCAATTATTAGAGTACTAATAAAATAAAACTTGGTCTAAAACAGTCAGTTCTTCTTTCAATGAATTAAAAAATTTAAAAACTTTTTTACAAAATCTTGAAGCTTGCAATCTCTTCCCAAACACTTGAGCACGTTTTGTGCTGCCTTAGAATTTTTTAAAAATTCTTCATCTATTTATTTATTAGCTTTTAATTCTTTCAGCCGATACTTTGCTTCCTTTTTTGGTTTCCAAATTTTCACACAATTTTTCTTTTCTTTATACCTTTCATATTTGACTCATAAATTCCTCATACTTAAAATTAATTGTTTTCATACTTTAAAATTACTTATTCTACTTTTTGTTTGATTGCTGTCATAAACAATTCTTTGATGTTCTCCATAAACAATAAAACTGAAAATTCTCTCTCAATAATACAGTTAACATTATCAGCTTTAATAAAGATATGGGGTCATTACAAGGATTGCGAGTTAACAGCAAATCAAACCACAATTTATTCATATCCTATTTCTTTTTGTGAAAGGGAAAGCTGATATTTCTGAAAGTTTTGTTAGTGTTTTTGCTAGCAATATTCATCGGCTTATTGCTCAATTCTAAAAAGTTGCCATATCCTTGAAAAGAAGCCATCCTGAGTTACTGTTGCTATGATCATTTTGGCGAGAATAGGCTTCGGACGTAAAGAAATGATAACGTGAAATCGCCGATATCGCGCACGCTTGGAGAGAAATGTTCTCGCAATTTTCCCGATTTCCAGGTTCTATCGCCACCCTGTAGTATAACCTTTAAATTAAATAGGCAAATTGTTGGAAAAATTAACAGATATAAATTTAATTTTAGAAATACAAAGCTGAATTACAGATTTTTTAAGGTTCTTTAAAAAAAAAATTATATAGTTCTCGATGATACTGTATTTAGAACATATTTAAATTATTTGCAATTTACATAATAGATGAGAGAATCACAAAATTTCAATTAATGAATCAAATTGTTGAAAGACATGACAAAATTTCTTTCACTATGTCTTTCAACAATTTCCTATATAATTCAAAATTTTAATAGTTCTTTACCGCAGTCATTTTTCAGACTTATGCTGTTTCAGGTTCATGCCCATAGATGGCGTTTCTGTTGAGTTAGAAATTTGTTTTGTATCTTAACGTTCAGTTGAAGAACATTTTTCAGTTTTCGAGATGTGGCACTCAATGCTAGTATTGAGCGAGGTGTCCTAATCTGTGATAATAAACTTGAAGTGGCACAAAACGTGCACAAAAATAAAATTGTGTTAACAAGAAAAGAGTTTTTATTTGAAGAGATTTACATATGCATACAATAACAGCATTTCATTTCATTGAAAGCATTTTAGGTTAAACATCATAATGTTATGTCTCACAATAAAGAATTCAAACCAATAAAAAAGATGAATTTATATTCTTGGGATCTTAGGATATGCAAATAATTAATAACTTTAAGACAATCAAAGATGGAGGCAGCAAAGATTTCTCATAAGAATCCTCACGAGATATCACTTTGACAATTTATTGATATTATGCTCCAACAGATTTTTTTTTTTTTTAATTCATGCTGAGTTTATGATTATAATGCTTGAAAAAATGAAAACTTTCTGCCTGTAAGGTTTATCTGATAAATTTTATGTTTGCACATTTTTAAATTCAATTTTCAGTTTTCAAAAATAATATAAAAGAAAATGACACCTACTGAAGTGAGACAGAGAAGCTTCTTTTTGAGAATTTGGAGTATCACAGATAAGGAAAACGAAAGAAAATTTTCATTACAAATCATGCAAAGTAACAATTTCAGATATTAATTTCATTTTGTTCCAAAATGTTTGACTTCTAAGTAAACACATTTATTCAAAAAGAGTAAAAGAAAATTATACTTTTAAGTATTAATCTCGCTTCCCTACCTGTTGGTATTGTTTTCTTTGAGGCATGTTCTATCAAATTTAGGTATTTGGGTTTGTCTCAGGCTGCAAGAAGATGATTTTTCAGTACTTGTTTGCTGTAACTGGAATTCTTGAATTCCTTTTTTCAACCAGTTATTTTCATTTTCTAATCCTTTTAATTTATGTCTTAAAGCATTAAGCTCTGTTAAAGCATCAAGAAGTTCATCGGAATTAGAATAGTAAGTTTGCATATTCTTTATGTCTTTGCTTAAATCTTCTGCCTGAAATAAATGAAATAATTTTGAAATTAAAATCTAACAAGCAATAAAACAGAAAATATTGAAATACATCATATAATTAGAATTTGCAAAAAATTTTTGCATTTAAAAATTGCAACAATGACAGAATATCAGAGATGTCCCTCAAATCTGGAAAAAAAAAAAAATTCCCTGTATGTATATGGAATCCAACATTATAACTAACATATTCTTGAGTGCTGTTAGCACTCATGTGTAAGTTATAATTGAAAAATAATAGTATATCAAAAGAATGTATACATGCAGAAATTTATTCATTTATTGCCTAGAATTTAGCAAGACAAAATTAATATATTAAGAAAGGGGACACTGATCACTTCTCATGCTTTCATAAGTCACACAAAATTAAGAATTAGGGTAAAATAAAACATAAAATATCATTTTGGCTATCATGATATAAATATAATGATTACTTCACAAAATATCACAAAGCACGATTATATTTTTATTTTCACCATATAGTTGGGTATCCCTTTTTGCAACTTATGCACCTTTTTCAATTTCATTTCTTTTTTTTTTTTTAATTTTTTTTCTTTTGTAACAATTTCATTTGCAATGCTGCTTAGCATTTGTCGAATACCTTTTCTTTTCACTGAATTTTTTTTCAGCTTTTCTAAAACTTCACGAAACCTTGCACATGCCAATTGAGTATACTGAACAAATCTTTTGAAATTGAAACATTTAAAATACCTCTATAAAAGTTTATGACATCATACACAGTTCTTAGATGAATTAAAGAATGTTATTTCACACTTTAAACAAGCATATTCTTTTTGATATTAAATCCACTTTTTATAACCCCAATGCTATGTGACAACTTTAGAATTTATTTTTTACAACTTCCCAATAATCAGGAAATTTTTTGGACTTCAAAAAATTAGAATAGAAATCTAACAGAATTTTTTCATAAAATGAGTCCAGTTGTTCGTTGTATTCAATTTTTAATTATTTCAGCAAAATTTCAAATTGGATTTTTGCACATTCTGAGCACGACTGGGAAAATTTGTGTTTTTGAATAAAGAAGTTGAAGCAAATTAACTGTTTTTCACAGAATAATGTATTGGTGGATTTAAATAAGGTAAAGCTTTTAAAAAAAACAAAATTTTTAAACATATACTGTAAAAAGCCTTTTTTATTGTTTGCTTCAGTAGCACCACTGGTAATCAAGAAACTTGTAGTCACTATTCCAATATCGATATTTTTTTCTCAGTCTTAGATTTTTTGTATCACCATGTTATATCAAAAATAAGCTGCATAATACTTTTGCATCTTCGATGCCGATTCTTTTGACAGTATTCTTTATTAACTCTTTAATAAGAAAAAAAAAAAAAAAAATCCAGATAAAAAAGGCACCATTAGTTCAGCCTTCTAAAATTTATTAAGAAATGACAGAAGAAAATTAGCAATATAACAGAAACTAATTTTAGCCAGAACCAATTTATCCTGAGATGTTTTTAATAACATCACTTATAGCTACTCCAGCAGTTAAAAAAAAAAAAAAAAAAAAAAAAAAAAAATTGAAATCTACATATTTCTTTATTTTGTAAATAACTTTTAGAACATATTCGAGAACTCTGACATTTTCTCTCCAGAGCAAATCCTTAATGAAAATTCAGAACCTGTAACTTCCAGGAAATCGACACGTCTAACAGAACTCTCTTTAAATATTCTATGAGTAAAAGCTTCTTTATATCCATATTGAAATGCTTTACGAATTATGTGTAGTTTACAAGTACCTAGATTGATAAATTTACAGTAATTTTGGCTTGAAAGTTCTTCTTTGACCAGCTTTAAAAATTTAAATTTGGTCCATCCATACTAATTTATAAAAGTAACTAAATGTTCAAACTTGTTAAAACCTCTTTAAAATTCTCAAAGAGTTCTTGAGCAATGTTATGACATAAAATATGAATTCCAATATCTTGTAGAGACTTTGTCGGTTGATTCACACCAATATCTTACAATAAGATTGCATTTGAAACAGAATTCAAAGCTTTGTCGAAGCATTCAGAAATCTTTTATTGTTTAAAAATTACTTAAGAGACCATTTAAAAAATAAAGCTAATCTGTAACAAATAATGTACAATATTTTTATATGACCTTAGGTACACTTTTTGTCTGTTTCACTATCAGAGAGCATATGTGAAAATATTTCCAATATACCATTAAATGAATTAAAGAGTGAATGTGGCACAACAAGTTTTAATGCCCACAGAAGCTCGGCTTTAAATTATTGTTCTTGAATTGAAAAGTTCGAAATTGATTTATTTTCAGATTTTTTTCATCTGCTGTATTCCTTTAGACACTAGTCCAATATTAATTATAACTTTTTTTGAACAGGTAGGCATTTTCTCACAATTTCTCAAATAATAAACAAATGGTTCAACAAGCTCCTGTTAAGTAACTAAACACCAATGCTATTATGGCCAGAGAAAAATTTTCTATTCTCTCACGCATCCTTTTTAGATGCAAATTCAGAAAATCTGTAATTTTAAGGAAAGGGAACAATCGTCTCTGAAATCGAAATTAGACTGATCTACATAGGAAAGAAAAAGAAACGAATAGAAAAGGGGTAAGTTTCCAAGATAATGGAGTTGTTTAAAAAGATTACAGCCACAGCACCAAAAATTACTCTTGCAATGTTCATAGATCAACATTTTTGATGCTAAAAGGGGAGGGCTAAGAAGCTGAAAATTCCCTGTTCTGTCTGTGCCATAGCAACCCTGTGGAAGGAGGATGAATGACTAGATGTTCAAATATCAATGTTAAAATTTTATATGCACAAATAAAGGTTCAAAAATTATTTCAAGTAATTTACCAAGAAATATATTTTAACCACTAATACTTACTTCTTCTTCAAGATTTCTGTTTTGCTCTGCCAATTTTTTAATAGTCTGCTCCATCTGCTCAGAAGAAATGACAATTTTACTATACTTTTCTTCCAGTTGCCGATATTGTCTTTTTATTAATTCATACTTCCATTTAAAATTTTTGTCCAATTCCATAGGCTGTAAAGCAAAATGAAATGAAATATTTTAAATATATTCTTTAATTAGTTTTTAATAGCCATTTGTGCATAATGTAATAATAATGAAAAAAATGTTTTAGTATCTATTTCTAAAGTCGCTTTTAATTCAGTTTTACAATCATGTTAATATCACATTCAAATAGGCTTTCAGCTCTTCCTAAATTAATGAATAATTTGATATATGGCTTTGCCTATTAATAAACACAGACATTTTGATATTTTCTTGAAGTTCCAAGTAAGCTGATGAAAATAAATTTGTTTTTGTGTACTTTAAAACATGAATGCTTTCTAAATTTAAAAAAGAAAAGAAAAGAAAAAAGAGTATTGAAAATAGAAATTAATAAATCTGCATCTATTTAAAAACTCATGAGAAGGCTTAGTTTTATAATAAATCAAACATGGAATACTCATATTCTACGTATCACATTTAAAAAAAAAATACTTTAAAATATTTGGTACCAAAATATAATCGTATTTTACAACTGTTAGGATAATTATAATATGAAAAATAAATGCTTCATGCATTTTAATTAATTTTATAAATCATTTTAAAAAATAATAAATATCAAGTTATATTTTAAAATAAAAGTTCATACTTTAAACACTGATATGACAACATACCTTGGATTCATTTTTTACTGATGTGGAAGAATGCTGTTTCAACTCTTTTTTTAACTCTTCAATTTCTTCTGTCTTCTTTAAAATAATGTTTTTAAAGTTAAAAATGACTTCATTTGTCTGAGTTTTAATATACTGCAAATCAGCTAAGACACTTTGAGAATGACTATTTCTTTGCTTGATAAAAGTACTTTCAAATACAGACATATTAGACATGGTGTCAGGTGAAATAACTAGAGATGCTTCTACTCCTTGACAGGAATCGCCAATAGTTGCAACTTCCTTTATAGAATCTTTAATAATTGAGATAAGTTGACAAATCTCCATGTCATCTTTATGATTATTAATAAGTGCTCCAAAAAATAAACCCAGTTGATCAAACACATCTGTTTCGAATTCTTTTTCAGAATTATGGGTCCAATGAACCACCGATGCCAACAAACTAAGTCTTAATTCTTCAAAGTCAGTGCTCTCAGGATAACTTTGAACTGCACATAAAATAATGTTGAGTATATTAGTAATAAAATGGCAGGCACCTTTCAAAGTATTTCTCAGTTTTTGGAGTTCACCACTAATATTTGAATGTGCATTATCATTCATTTTAAGAGTTTCATTTTCTCTCATTAGAGATTGGTTTCTGTTATATTCAGCTTTAACCTTATCCATTACATCTTTAAGATTTTTAGATAGAGTTTCTATCTCTTGTGTTAACTGCTTTTCCCTTGATTTAAAATTGGCTATTTCTTTAGTTAATTCACAATTAATATTTTTTACTTTTTTCAATTCAGTTGATGATTCTTCCAGTTGTCGAATTAAGTTGGAAATTAAGTTTTTGTTTTTATTCAGTTCTTTTTCTAAAGAAGTATTTGAACTGATTGCATCTGTTAAAGATCTACTTAATTCAGTACACTTTATTTCAAAACATGTGCTCTTCTCTTTCTGTGTCTCAAGTTCCATTTTAAGGTGATGAAATTGTTCAGTTAAGTCATTTCTTTGGAAATTAGCTTCTGATAACTTTCTCATTATTTTCTCTTTTTCTGTTTCAATCAATTTAAGTCTTTTGATTTCTTTCTCCAACTGAGACTTCTCAAACATCAATTCATTCAATTGATGCTTTAAGCATTCTTGTTTATCAACCACTTTTGTTTGAACTTTTAAATTAGAATTTTCTTTGTCAAGTTCTGTAATTTGCTTTTGCAGTTGCTCAATAATTTGATGGCATCTTGAAAGGTCTGAATTCTTTTTTGAAACCACTTGTTCATGTTCTTTTGTCACAGTTTTTAATAAAATAGCATTCTTTTCTAGAGTTTCCTCTTTGATCTTTAACTGATTAATCATATATTCATTATCAAGCATGAGCTTTTCATATTCTTTTAATTTCAACAACAAATCTTTATTTATTTTCTTCTCATCATTGTACTTTTGAGCAGACACAGAAATTTCTTGTTTAAAATAAACAATGTGCTCAGAAAGACTCCCTAATTCTTCAATAATACGTTGTTTCTCCATATAAACATTTTTCAGCTCTTCTTCAATATTTTCGATGGTTAAAAGTAAAGAATTATTGGATTTGGTCAGAGAATCTACTTTGGCTTGCAATTCATTGATGATAGTTTTTGATGTTTTAACCAAATCATCAGGTACTGAAGAATTATCAAAAGAATGAGATAACATGTGTTGATCAATTATTTTCTCTTCTTCATATTTAGAAATCCTGCTATTTAAAAGATGAATTTCATTTCTGTATTTTTCACATTTTAACTGGGTTTCATTCAGTTGACAGGAATTTTCATCCAAAGTGGCCTTAAGTGAAGCAATTTCTGTGTCTTTACACAGAAGAGAACATTCAAGTTTTTCCTGATTAACAGATAGTGATGAAATTTTTTCTTCCCATATATTTAGCTTAGTCTTATATTCATCAATTGAATCCAAAAGTTTTGTGTTCTCAGTTTCAAGCTGCATATTTAACATATCCTTTTCAATGACAGACTGTGACAAATTTTCGTACCTCTCCTTTTGCTTCTGTAAATCGTATGTTACATTCTGCATTTCATTCTTAATAGTTTCTAATTTTCTATTATACATGTCAACAGTCATTTCTAGTTCTGAATTTTTATCTTTCAATTTTTCATAAAGAGATTTCTGTTCATCTTCATTTATTTTTAGTCCATATACTTCTTCTTCCAGTCTACGCCCAGCACAAATTAATTTGTCAATCCATTTCAAGCAATGATGCAAATTAAGTGCCTCGTGAGATGAATTATCAGACATACCTTCGTCCATTACACAGTTTTCACAAAAGCATGTTTCAGCAGAGAATTCTTCTTGATCCAAGTGGAGGTTGGAAAATAAACAATTTTCAGCATCATATTTCTTAAAGTAAACTAACATTTTGCCAACATCTAAAGCCAAACTTTTGAATTTTTCTTTTTCACGAATCGTTTCTCTTAGGTCTCTCCCTATCTCTTCTATGGCGGTATTGAGTAATCTTTGTTTCTCTTTTTCAATTTTTAAAGATTGTTCCAGATACATTTCACTTGTCTGGACTATCATGTCTTTTTTTGTGTGCTTATCTCCTGACTTGGCATTTCTTATGTCACGTTCACATCTTTTGTGTTTATCCATATGCTCTAACAAAGTTATCATCTTTTGAACATCACATTTGTCTATTCCTAAAATATTGCAATGATGTTTCCAATAACAAATATCATGCACAGCTATATTTTCTAAATTTAAAACATCTACACAATATTTACTGACAATATGAAGCATTGGGGACGATGGTTCTAACAAAGAAAGGTAATTCTTCATTTGAAAAGCAGACATGGAAAAATTTTTGGATGTAGCTTCAGTAAAATCACTTGAATTGCAAAACTCCTTCCCTATCTTTTCCATTAAAGACATAGTAAAATTCAAGAATAAAGGAACTTCTGGAGCATTTAATGCATCCAAAGCTTTCTTAACAGCTTGCTTTCTTGAGGAGAACAAGCTGTCCAATTTCTTTGAAGAAGCATGTTTAGGTTTTAAATTCCAATGAACTCGTTGAAATTTTGCTTGATACAATATAAAGCCAGTTCTTTTGATGACAGGTAAGTGAAAAGTATTGCTTTGGATATTAGAATAATTACTGAAAAAAGCAGAATGCTGATTCACAAGAGATGAATCTCTTTCAAATGTTTGTGAAACAGAGAACAGTATTTTATTGAAAGCATTGTTGCACAGATAAAGGAAGTCCTTCAGTGAAAAACCAAAATTCCCGGGGAAGACTTTGACCAGTGCAACTTTATTAACACTATGAAGTATATGAGCAACTAAGCTTGATTTTAAAATATTACAGAAACAGAACATAAATTTTTTCAAAAGTTGAATCTTGCTCAATTTCTTTCTGAAAAATAAGAATATTTTCCACATTTCATTCAGCTGTGAATGATCAACTAATTGATAACAGCACAGGAACTAAAATAAAATTAAAAAAAAACATTTGGTTTAGTTCTATGCTTACAAATGTCTAAACATAATCAGTAAAATGAAATATTAATTTTCTTAAAAACATATTATATCATCACTTTTCTATAAATTACTAAAAAAAAGATGGCTGTTAAATTTTTTCTTCTAGTGATACAACAGAGTGCAACGTAATAAAAAAAAATTACAAAATACTCACCTTACAGCTTTCTAATTTAGATATCAAATTATTTTCCAAGCCATAAATTTGATTTAATGTATACAATGAATACTTTTCCAAAGCAATTGAAAATTCTCTCTCTGGAAGTGAGGAAAAAGACTTGAATTCTGGAGAATAAAATGTTGAAATGCTCTTAATTTCAACTCCAGATTTATATCCACATCCTTTTTCTGTAGGAATGCTGGTAAATGTTATATCACCTGTATACTGGGAGGAGGAGAAAATATTTCAATATCAGTAAAATTTAGAGAATTTCCTAAAATAAGAAATTACCAATTTGGCCAGACAACAATACTAATTAAAAAATAGAATTTAAACAGTAACAAATTTTCAAGAAACACAAAATTCAAAGATGATAAATTTATCAAAAAGATATACAATGTATCTCAAAATGATATGACCCTTCTTTATTTTGACACAACAATTCAAAAATTGATGCAATAATCAAAGTAACAAAATTTAACCATATGGAACTAAAACAAATTTATTACAATATAAAAATATGCTATTCTAAAAATACAAGGTCAATGAAAAGATTATATAATATATATTGTATAAGATTGAAGTAATTTGCATCTCCCACACCAGATGGTGCAACTTTTTGTAACAGCTGTTTTCTTCTTTTTACTTACACATATGTAAATGAATAGTTTCTCTTCTGTCTCATAAGGGAGTGGTAGTGTCAATTTCTTTATCTCCTTTAATGTAGCATAACTTCCTTTGAATCAGGGGCCAGACCATTTAGAAAGGTCCAATCTATGTGTATATTTACATTTCTCTCCCACTTTGCTTTATACATTGTTTTTTGGTGCCGAAACCCGAGAAGTTATGATTTTAAAGAAGAATTTAAACATCTGTTATGGGACGCTATTCATCATACTACTCCATCACTAAAAAGGTTTGTCGATTACTGAAATAAGTTTGCAAAGATTCGAATTGTGTGCCCTTTCCATAGTAATCGAGTGTAAAATTAAAGGGAAAAAGTTAAATGGACATTGAAAAATTGATTAGGGAGTGAAACAAAGTTCACTCGTTAACAACGAAGTTAATTAATATTGTCACGTTTATAGGCTTAAGAAGAGAACACTCTTGAACAATATCAGTTTATTTAAAATAAACCAAAGACCTCAGTTACTATAAATCAAGCTCTTATATACATATGTAGAATGTTCTAGAACATTCCTAGAACTAACTGAAGAAGAAATGACGTACAAAGATTAAGGAAATTATAATAATTGAATATTCCAGAAATTTCTGGAAGAGCTGAAAGGAAAATAAATAAATAAACAACAAATTTATTAGGCGAGGATCGAACCAGCAATCTCTTTGCCCGCAATCCGATGTCTTATCAATGAGTCACAGAGACATGTGGCTAGCTTCGTTGCAATATTGTGGAAGAGTTGCTCAAAAATTCTGAGTTAGATGAACATCAAATAGATGTAGCATTAGAATAATTAAAATGCAGACCTGAGACATGCATACAACAAATATTCCTACGGAATGAAAATTCCTTAAAAGATAGTCTATGATATTATTAATCTTAAATTACAAAGTCTTGAAAACACTAAAAATTGAATTCTCTAGAATTTGAAGCTCTGGATATGAACACAATTAACTGGCAGTGAAATAAACACCATAGATAAAGTAACACGCAAGTCTCTAGAAAAAAGGGGGATCCAATCAGTTGATCAAGAGGAGGTGAAAAAACAGATCCTCACAGGTGGTGAAATCTTTTGGCCACTGCAACCAGGGAGAATATAGACGATGAATAAACATCTGTTTTTAATAGAAACTACATTTGGTCCAGGGGGCAACCAAAATACAAAAGAGGGGAGATTCCCGAGGTCAGGATAGGATATATAGGACAGACATTTAAATGCTTTTCTCAGCTGGAATTGTTAGGAATTTATGACTGTGAGAATTCAGATGAAAGGAAGCATAATGAGTTAGTTTTACAATCCTTTGAAAGGGGGTTAGAATTGGTTGGCGGTAGATATTTTACAGCTCTCCTATAGAAATAGGATTTTGATAGGTAGATAGGTTTTGATAAATAGCCTTTTAGCAATAACTTTCATGTGGCTCTTAGAAGATTAGAGTCGCTAATAACCAAGATGGGAAAGGATCAAGGGTTGCATAAAAACTATGATTCTATAATTAAGGAGCAGTTGGATCTAGGAATAATCAAGCTTTGTAATTTAAATGAATTGGAACAAAATTCTTATTGCATGCCACATAGAACTGTAGTTAAAGAAAAATCAGTGAAACGACAAAGGTTAGAATTGTTTATAATGCTTCTTCCAAATAGGATAACTTTTATTCTTTAATTGATTGTTTAATGCCTGGACTTAATTTGAACCCAAATATTTAAGACTTTATCATAAATTTTAGAATGCATAAAATTGCTCTTTCCGCCTATATTGAGAAAACATTCTTACAAATGAAATAGAATAAAAGGGATTTTTTTTTGGGGGGGGGGATTTTTATATTTTGATGAGATAATGATAATGAACTAAAATGCTATAGAAGGACATGTGTGCCATTTAGGGTAACTTTCAGTCCTTTTATTTTAGCCACAATAAATAAAGTATAACATTAAAAAAAATTAAAAAAAAAAAAAAAAACTCTGTCTTATGAAATACTTGATTGAAATTGTGTTTATGTGGATGATTATTCTATGATAGGGATTCTTTGGAAATGGCACATCAACTATCCATTGATGCAATGAACATATTTTGCGAAGCAAGAATGAAACAAAGAAAGTTTCAATATAATTCATATATAGAGCTAAAAAATGTTTGGCTAAAGGATAATGTTATTTCTAATATTGATAATGATGATCGGAACGTTCTTGGCTTGATTTGGAATGTTAAAACTGGAAATTGATGATATTTTAAAACTTATTCCCAATTTAAAATGGAATAAGCAACACATACATAAGACTGTTGCTAAGATATTTGATCCGCTTGAATTTATTTCTCTATTCTTAGGTAGAGTGAAATGTTTAATGCAACAATTATGGAAGTTAGGTTTAGAATTTGATGATATATAGTACCATAGAAAGTCAGGCAAAAGTGGGTGGAATGATAGAAATAGAAGCTTTGAAATAGTTCTCTTTTGAAGGAATATTTTTTTAGAGTTATGATGTCGATAAAATTGAGATTTACATATTTTTGGACATAATTATTACAGCATATGGTGCTATGGCCTATATCAGGTACAAAACTACTTTCAAGGTAAAATTTGTTATGCCGAAGACACAAATGGCTCCTGGAAAAAGAAAACTTTACCACATTTGGAACTTCTTGGAGCTTTTGTCGCTGCTCATACAACGAACTTTTAAAAATATCTTCTACACATTTCAGAGTCAGACATGCTGAACTGATTCCAGTATAACATTGTATTGGTCTCAATCTGCAGTCTCTTCAACTAGTTTGTTCACAGATTTCTGCAATTTAAAAAAATCTTTTCTTCAATTTTAGTCTTTATTTTAAATCATTTCTTTTATTTGCTGTACGTTTCCCTTTCTTATATTTTTCACCATTTTGGGAGTGAAATTATTATGTGTACATTTCTTTGCCACAATCAGAGTGGGTATTTTTCAGCATATAATATTCTTTCGCGAATTGAAAATTATATGCTACATTACATTTTTTAAAAAAATTCAGTTGAAATCAAATATTGCACAGTATATATTTCTTCAATAAATTTTTAAACTTCAATATTTTTATTTAAGGAAAACTCCCTTTCAACTATGCCTTGGCTGTTAGACTGCATAATCAAAATCTTGATTATTTCCCAAAATGACTGATAACTTTTTTACCTTTTCAAATTTTTGATGAAAATTCAGCAATTTTTTTGGATACTGCAAACTTTGCAAAATTGAAAACACATTATTAAAAAAGTTGTCCAATTTTATTAAATTAAAATTGCATTTCTTTTTTTTTTTTTTTTTTTTTTTTTTGTGGACATTTGCAATTAATAAGAACAGAAGGAATGACATTCATCTAGCTGTAACAAGTTTTTTTTTCTTCTTGAATCTGAGCATCTGAATCTTTTGGCAAGATTTTTTAGAATTTTGTCCCTGAAGAATCCAGTATTAGCTTTTCTATTATCTACAGAAGAAACTTTATTTGGAGGGGAAAATGCTATTTACAGATTTGTAAAAAGTGAGTGAATAATTTTGGTTAATGATGCGAAAAACCTCTATCTGACATTGCTGCATTTAGAGTTTGATGTTTTAAACTGACCCTGTCAACATATAATACATGCTTATTTCTAATTTTGAATGCTCGTTCAAAAGTAGCTGCATTCTCTAAATATCTGGTTCTCCAAAAATTCAAAAGAAATTTCCCATTATCTAAAAATCTGAAGTATAATCTTCTCTTCTCAATAAAGAACTTTTGAATAAATAATACACATTAGATAATATGAGGTTCAAAATCCCATACAAATTAAAAATATCCATATTTATTAACAAAATTGAAAATTCTTTTTGAATTTCACAGTTTGATCAAAAATGTTCAATTTCTTGATGGATTATCCATTGAGATAAATGCAATTATTCTGAAATCGAATTTTTCTAAAAGAACATGAAGGTCTTACAAAATATTCTTGGCTGACCCATTTAGGTTGAAGCTACCTAGCTACTTTGTTTTTTTATTTAATTCCAAAACACAAAGTATAAATTTTATTGTCAGTTTCAAGGATTAAATGAATGAAATGATTCATCAAGCATTAGACTATAGACATTTTGATCAGGCAGAATTAAACAGAAAGCTCTCAATGTATGAAACAGTGCCAAATGCATATTACAGCAGCTATATTAATAACTTTCCCACATTTCAATTCTACATCTAAGGCAAAACAATATTATTTCCAATTGCTTGGAAGGCTGAAAATTCCTTCCTTATGTAATAATCCTGCTTGCTGCACCCCTTTTACCCTTCTTTCAAACTACACGGAGAGAAGACTGGCGATTCAAAGCTCTCCCATATCAACAATTCTTTAATATCAGTGGAACTCTCGAAAAACAAGGCAAAATCAAAAGTCCAGTCGAATTGTTAAGAAAATATACATTGTTGGGAAAAAAGAAAAAAAAAACAAACAAACAAACAAAAAAAAAAAAAACATAACAGCCATTTTATTGGTTTTAAGTTGTGGAGACAGGTCTTTTAAATTAGCATTCAAAATGTTACTGGATTATGGGTGCAGTGAGAAAGCAAGCTCATCAGTTTCCCACCTTTAAATAAAAAGCTATAAATCCGAGAGAAAAATTTCAAAAGGGACATAAATATTAAAAAAGGTCTTTATAATGAGATATCGAAGGTTAAGATAGCTTAATTGTACCAAAAATAAATTTTTAAAGTGAAATTTTTGTGATTCCATTTAAAGCTGTGTTAAAAAGAAGGAAATGAGTAGTAAAAATTTTATATTGATTCTCCAATCGAAAAAATGTTCTACAATTTCAGATGATATAATATTTGCAAAAGAAGATTGAAAACAAAATTAAAACTTTTTTACCTAGTTGTTATAAATTTCAAAATTAACACAACTAAACGGATTGATTACTTTTTCATGAATTTTTTTCTTATTTAAATCATGATAAATTTGAGATATAAATGTAAAAATATATAAGGGATAAGAATGCAAAAATATTTTTATTTTTTCTAAAATATGAAATTTTTTTTATTAAGAAACTTTGTGATGGGAAAAAAATGAATTTCATTTTTGGAACCATCACTGAAAAAGTTAAAATAGCAAATGTTATAAAAATTGAACTGTTTTCAAAAACAGCAAAACATTTTGCAGACCTGTGTAACAAATTTGCAATAAAAGAATTGGATTAATTTTTGAAAATCATTAATAGAAACAGGTGTACAAATTAAACATGCTTACTTCACAGTAGTCTTTTGAACCAGTTGTTTCATTATTTAGCCCCTTAATATCTCCATTATAAGAAATCAATAGTACTTGCAATGTTAATATTACTTTCTTTAATTCTTGAATTCCTGACTCCAACATCTTTATTTTCTTATTTTCAAAATTTAGCTGCCTATCTAAGTCCTTTTTCTCTTTTTCAACCAATTCCAGTCTTTTTTGCAACATTTCTACATTTAATACAGCATCTGTGACATTTGCACGCAGATACTCATTTTCTGATTTGATACCAAAAATTTCAGCATGCAGTTCCTGAATAGTCCTCTGGCATAAAAAAGAAATTGCTTTAGAATTGTAAATTTTTAGAAAAAAAATCATCAATGCAATTTTTATTTTTTATGTTTGTTTTTCTTAAAAGAAATAATCAATAATCTTTATCAGTCAATATTCAATATACAGTCATCTTCAAAATATCATAACTTCAGGACATAAGATTAAAAAAAATTAGGTAAAATTAGGTATAAGGCACACCCCTGAGGATTTATTTACTTAAACTTTTTTTTTTGTACATTTCCTTCTCTTTATTCACAGAAAGGAGAGGAAAACATTTTAATAATATTTTACATACGTACTCTTTTATTCCTCCTTTCTTGGATGAATTATTAAAAAAATTACATATATTGCATTAGGCGGCATCTTGTTCCTTAACAATAAAATAAAATTTTATACAAATAATTACAGCATGCTGCACTGCTCATAATACAGAAAATTTAATCATTTCTATCTAGAATATATCAGCAGGAAAAATTAATCAAGGAACATTGAAAAGTTATCTATTACTACACACTTACTCTTAATCAAATCTACAGTAAAATGAACAATTACACTTCTCTTGTATTTAAAACTAAAAAGAATACCTCAAAATCTTCTTTGAGGGTTTCATTCTCTAGAGAAAGTTCATCATATTCAAATGACTTAAGTGAGAGATTTTCTTCAAATGAAGAAATATAAAATGAAGCCATCTTCTCACTGAGATGCAATTCTTTTGAGGAATCAAGAAACTTTTTTGGCAATTTATTTTCCAGTCCAACTTCAGCCTAAAAATACAAAACAAAACTAGTACTTTATTTATAAGAATTGGGTGCATCGAAATACATACACATATTATGATTTTGCACCACAAATATAAATTTTAAGCATTGACTATTAAGAGAGTTGAAATTTCAAGATAGAATATAAGCGATTCATTCCCACTTTACAACAATAAAGTATTAAAAAAAAATTAGATCATATAAAATGTTATTGCAGAACTGGAAGAAAAAAAAAATACTTTTAATAGAAAGAACTCAGATTGCATCAGTAATACACAAGATGGATATTCGTATGACCTATATATGGAAATTAGGTGACATGCACAATCAGATGTAATACCTCAACAACTATGTAACATACTCTTTAATAAGATGCTTTTACATCCACTTTTACTAAAACCTTTCAATAAATTTTATCAATAAAAAGAGAAATTAAACCCCCAAATTCCAAAAATGGAAAAAAGAATTGAACTATAAGATAATTTTTTAAAATTTACTTTGAAGAAAAAATTTAATATCATAAAAAGGAAATATGCTAGTACAATGAATTGACTTGTGCAACTATTATTTACTGAAGATATTAAGTAAAAGCAAAGGAAAAATTAAACCATAATGAGATTGAATAGAAAGATCCTCCATGGGTCTTCTATTGACATCTTCGAGAGGTGACATTTTAATAATTAATTTTTAAATACCTAAACTGTTCTTATCTTCATTTCATTAAGGTGCACGTTTCTAACTATTTCAATAGGCAAGGTTTCTGCAATTTCTTTAAAAATGTAGAATCTTAAGTCTTTTGATCTGGGAGAAACTATTTTATGGCTAAAGTCACATAGAAAACATCAAACTTTCAAATTTTTTTCCTGTGTGGCTTCATCTATGGCTCCTGAAATTTAGCTTATTTAGGTTTTTGTTTTATTAAAAGGATCAATTTTGTTTGTTTAGGCTTCTTTTTATATATTTTACCTCTCTCTGTCACACATACAGACATGTACATGCCCACACAAGCTACTTTTATGACTTGACCTTACACCAGGATTATTACTGTGTATGGAAAAATTGAAAAAGATTTTTTTTTCTTTTACATAGTCACAATAGTATCCTTAAAGAAGTAGTTTTGAATTACAAATTTTGATAGACATTTAATTCTGTTTATTGCAATTTTCCAGTAAAATTATTATCTATCTGCCATCTCATCAAAAATTTGAGATTTAATTTGCAATGGAAAACAATTTGACTTCAACTAACATATTAAACTTGCTCGCTAAATCAAAACATGAGCACAAAATATACATGGATATGAGTGAAAAAGTTTTTGCAGGATGCTAAAAATATTGCATAATTTTTGTAATATCTTGAAGAATTTGTTTACTGATTTAATAAAAACAAATTAATGTACTACAATAAAATAGAAAAAGTTTAAAGGACAATGATATATTTTTATATGCTAGAAAGAAGCAGCAGAGTAAAAGTGATTTGTATTTCACTGTACCAGTAAAAAATAGGGTTCCAAAATAAAAACATTTATAAGAATCTATTCAAATTAAAGGAGCATTATGCAACAACTAAACTAGTATGATAAGAAATATAATATTTTGTATTTTCAGAAGATATAAAAGTATTTCTGTGTTATATTTTCTAAAATTATTATAAAGGAGGATGTGAAAAATGCTGCGTCTTTCTTTAATTTTTAATAAATCAATTTTTTTTTTTTTTTAAAAAAGAAATTCTTAAGGCACACGTTTTTATACGCAAAGTAAACTTGTTCTAAATTTTCTCATTCTAGGCCTAACAGTTCAAATTTCACTTTATCATTAGTGTACACAGTGTACCAAAAATATTTTAATGCTTATTCGAAAAGTAATGAAATGCTTTACTAAATATGAGAGTATAAATATTCCTTTCAGTGCTTAGATATCTTGGAAATAATTGTAGGTTTGTTATAATTCTTAAAAATTAATGTGAAAGTGTTTGCAATTATATGACTTTTAAAAATAATCATTATCCAACAAGAGTGAAAACAAAGTAGATTAGACATAGGATTGATAAAAGTTAAGAGTAGTACTATATCTCATACTATAAAGGACCATCTGCACTACGGCTGATATACCTTAATTATCAGCTAGCATATTGCTAAAACATCGCTGCATTTTTTCACTATCTCAAATAATACAGTTGCTGTTTAGAGAATAATAATTTTTTTTTCATATTGGATTTTCAAGAAGCAATGAATTATAATTAAATTTTATGCAAAATTTGGAAAAAGTACCTATCTAATATATCATTTAATGAAAAAACGTTTATGCTGAGCTTTGTTTAAGTAGATCTAATGTTTTCTAATGGCACTAATGTAGTTTTTGGATGAAATAGATACTTCTGAATGTGATAAGTATATAGGACGACAAAGTTAATCAAAAACACGAGGAAATAGCGAAAACGTAAATGAAATCCATTGTTTTGTGTTATTGAGAATGATGGAAAAATCTTTGAATATCAAAAAACAAATCAAAACATTTTGCATGAAGATTTAAGTAAAACAAAAGTCTGTGCTAAATTTGTTTCACACACTTTAATTAATAAACAAAAACGAAGCAGAAGTAAAAAATGATCCAAGTGTGTTTACAGACAACGAAACATGGTACTTTCAACATGATACAAAAGAAAGTTCAGAATCGAAGTAATCACATGCAAAAATCATGATCAAAGGCACTTAATCACAACTCATTAAAGGTGCAATTATTTTTGGCAAAAATAAATAAATTAAAATAAGAATTATGTGTTAAATCATATATCACATTTAGCACCCTGTGACTTTTTATTTTTATTTCTCAAATTTCAAAATGAAGTTAAAAAGGTGTTATTTTGATGACAACTTCTCTGCAAGTTTTGGTGACAATCCCACTTTATGAACTCAAACAGTTATTCGAGTCTTTATTAAGAATTGTAACAAATGTATTGAAACTGAAGACGCTTGTTTCTAATGAAAATCCTAAAACAATATATTATTATTTAATTTTATAAATCCGATCTTAAAAATTCTTTCATTTTAATTTATTATAATATTTCTTAATTTAATTTAAATCTTAAATAATTTCCGATTTTTTAAATCTTAAATTATACTGTGTTTATTTTAAAAATTTTCTCTTATTTCTCTCTCCGAATCCCACTTTCTGTTTAATTATTTTTAACATGCGGAAGTAAAATATATAAAAAAAACTGATGACTTCCGCCTTTCACACACTCAAAGAAAAGTGATAAAATTCTCCAAATCAGCAGTACTTTTCGAAGAAATCTAAGATTCGCTATCCTACGGCTATATGCGTCAAAGAAATCCCTATCAGAATCTCATTATAAAATGACTAAAGGGAGAAATTTTTGCCACTCTTATTATGTTGTGATGTAAACAGATGCATCTATTTGCAAATTATGGTTCCCGTGGTGAAATGTATTGAATTTTTATTCCAATAGATTCTTCCTTTCGGCCACACATCTGTAAAATTATGTTTCCCCTCCCTCCTTCAACACGCATTTGCACACAGGGTGTTTCATAAAGACTTCCCAACTGGAAAAATACAGCATTGAAAACAGTGAGAGACAGAGACATGCCCGAAATTTGTTATTTTTCGGCTTACGGAAATAGTCCCAAGATTGCCTAATAATCACATAAAGCTTTCTCTACTCTGTACTCAGAAGTATTGCGAGTTCTTTCGTCAGTCTGTTGCATTGCTGACACATGTATTGAATGAGTTATTATAGGAAATAGAAGAACATTGTGCCGCATTCCTTGGAGTAATGTAATTTTATTGCACAGGAATACCACCGATTAGGACGAAGTCTGGCGAAACTTTCAACAAAAAGTCACGACCAGAAAATGATTCACCATTTATTCAACAACTTTGAATGGAATGGAGGAACAGTTTGAATTTGAGGTGGAAATAAGGAATGCAGCTGATCAGTTATTATACTTCAAAATGTGCAAGTAGACGAAGAAATTGTTCAACGTTTTTCCTCGGACATCTATCTAACGAACAGTTGCTAAAGCAGGATTGTCAAATACCACTATGTGCAGAATAATGCAAAAAGGCCTATAAAACACAGTGTCATCAAGAAATCATAAATACAGCTCTATGATAAAGAGAAGACTTCGCCAATGAAATACTCCAGATGACTGATGAAAATAAAATTGATGTCGGCTGTGTATGGTTCACCGATCAGATCCTTTTTTACTTAAAGGTATTTGTAAATAAAAACAGAAAAATATAGGTAACTGGAAATCAGTTTATGTGTCTGGCAAAACCACTGCAAATACTACATTTTCGGTTGGATTGTTCAGTAGATAGATTGATTATTGGACCCTTTTCTCTGAGGGAAACAATCGAAATTTTACAGTACTTTGTTGCCATATTTCAAGCTCTGGAAAAAATACCAGAGAATTTATGTGTTATGCAGGATAGGGCCCAATCACACTATACTACTACAGTGTTTGATTTCATTGAAGAATCCTTCAGTGAGAGAGTTATTGCTCCGATTTATCCCCAAGACAGGCTTTGGTATAGATTGCCTCAATATTCCCGGTATCTCAATCCATGTGATTATTTGCAGGACTATTTGAAATAAACTGTTTACCCAAAGAATTCCCAACCATTGGAACACCTTGAGGGATTCATCATTGAAGCATGTGCATCAGCTGCAGCAGAGACTTCGAACTTTACCCTTCGGTTGCGTTATGTTATGGTTGAGAAACCCTTGTATTGTGATTTGACTTCTGTTCATGAAGCACACTTTAAAAAAAAATATTGCTTTGAGACTGTAATGCCTTCTGATGTCTAAACTTGGAATTATTTTTGTCAACCAGTGTATAAGAAATTCTAGACTTATTTGTCCAAAACACCTTTTGTTTTACCTTTATGTCTCTCACTGTTTCCTAGTTATAACATGCCCTTCCAACTCGCAAAAACAGGCATATCAAACAGTTACTATAAATTTGGATCAGTTAAAAACAGATGGCAATTCTGTTCCAGATGCAATCACATGCAAAAAAAGCTAGACAAGAGCCAATTTCCTTAAGAAAATGCATGGGATATGTGTCAAAGTACTTAAAAATTTTAAGAGCAGTGGTTCGAAATGTTCATTTTAAAAAAGCGGGAGAGGTCTCCCTAAACCTTTTTCGCATGCTCTCTAATAAGTTATTAAATTGAAACTACTTTAAACTTACTTATTAAGCAACTTTCGATTAAAAATTTTTTCGATAGCTGAAATTTTTTAGAAGTTAGAGGTTAAGAAGTAATTTTCTAACACTAACCATATATGTTGCCAATTACTAAAAAATAAAATAAAACTTCTGCCTTTATTTTATTTTCATACTTTGAAATTGTTTAAATGAACATGGATAGAGATTAAAGACTGGAATAAAACTAATAAAATAAAAATAAAAGAACGATTTAATGACCGCATTATATAAAAATGATCTGCTAAAAAAATATCAGAAGCAGCATATTTTTTAGTACTTTTGATTATATTTTATTGTCTTCTTGGAAACGAAAGTGTGTTCATTTTATTTCTCTGAGAAAGCAGGAGAATTTTGTACTAGCTTTCTTGCCACGGCGGAAAAACTTATAGCTGAATTTATCAAAATTTCCCAAACTAACTAATATAATAAGAAATTAAGAAGAGAAATTAACACATTCTGCGACTTATAGCCTAAAAAAAAAAAAAAAAAAAAAAAAAATTGGAACCATACGCTGGCATGTACCCGATTCTCCTATATGGTCGCTTTCCCATTTAAAATAAAAATATTTTCAAAAAGCGTGAAAATCTTCGAGAAAATTTTCATAAAAGTGAAATATCTCAGATGCACTCAATGATTACGGTATCTCATTAATTATTAGGGATTCATTTGAATTTTGTGAAATGTTTATTTCTTCTTTAAATCTGATTAAATACTGTCTGAAAGATTTAATTCATACTTGCATCCAAGAAAAATACTCATCAAGAAACTGATTATTATAATGGCCAATTAATTTATTAATCAGATGTCATTTATTTTGCTAAGTGTAAAATATTGTCACTCAATTTTTGAATTTTGAAACATTCATTGATGAATAATTTTTTTAATAAAATTCTGCATCTGTCACTATGCTGAGAGTATACTGTATTAAATTAGTGGAAGTGGTCTTCCCAACACTTCCTCGCATACTCTCTAAATTCCAGATAACACCTTACAACTACTTGATATTGGGCTTTATCAACTGCCATGTCATTTAACAAGACAGATTTAAAATCCAATTCTTTTTTTAAAGCCATATTTGCTTCTGTTATATGCCCCAATTCCTTTTCTAACTCCATGATTTTCTGAACTTTAGCTCTTAAAAGAAAAATCATTTCTTCATTTTTTTTTTTTTTTTTTTTTTTTTTTACCGATTTCTTTCGATCCATTTTAGTAGATGATTCTAATTTATATAACTAGTGAATGTGATTCTGAAAATTTATTTGGTCGACTTCAGATTCTGCCAATTTATTTTGAAGTTCTTCAATTTTATTTCGTAATTTTTTTTATAGAAAAAATGCTAAACAGAATGCTGGAACAGTTTAACTGATTGCAGAATTTTATAAATAATATTTTCCTTGCTATCAAAACACTCTTTATTTCCTATAAAACAATAAACATTTTCAATGTATTAATATATAATTTTTAATGAAGGCATTTATAAATCAATTATAAAATATTGAAATTTGCATTAAAATATTTAAAAAATTCTTTTTTGCTTTTTTTTTTACCTTATATTGATCCACAATTTCCATGGCTTTCTGCAAATCAGAAAGTTCAAAAGATTGAGAGGACAACTGTTCTCTCAGTATAAGAATTTCTTTGTGAAGTTCGGCATTTGCTTCTTGCAATGAAATAATTCTACAGTTTTGTTCTTTTATAATAGCTGACATGTGTGTATTTTCTTCTTCTATGGATTTCAGCTTTTCTTTTAAATCATTTGCATAAATTAAATTATTTTTCAGTTCAGCTTCCTGGGTTGAATACATTTCCTTAAGAACAGACAATTGTTTTTCTAATTCTTGAACATCGAACTAAAATAAAGAAAAAGAAACATTACATAATTTTTGTTTCCTAAAAGCAGTCATTATGTTCATTTGAGTATCATGATAATTGTTTTAAAAGAGCACACTAAATGTTTTTTAAATACCTCTTAAATGATGGTAAAGAATATCCAACAAAGCATAGCATCAATACATTTTAATTATTAAAACAAAAGAAAGCTATTATTTTAAATATTAAAAAATATAGCAAGCTTTAATTTTAAAAAATTATGATAAATTCCTAATTTTATGTTTAACATAAATAAAAAAAAAGGTTTAAGGGAAAGGAATTTAATTAATCAACATGATTTATTCCATTTGCAATCATTTTTCAAAAATGCAAATATTTTAACATCACCTAAAAAAATAGAAAGTACTTCTGTCATAAAGAATATATATATATATATATATATATATATATATATATATATATATATATATATATATATATATATATATATATATATATATATATATATATATATATTCATACTTTTCAGCTTAAGGATCTCTTAAATTCACAACTATAAGATTTTACTCTTAAATTAATTATTAGGTATAAAAAACATTTTAAATTTCTGGTAAAAAAAATTGTAATAATTAATCAGACCATAATGAATTAAATTCAAAAAATAGATTAATTTTACTAGGTAAAACCTAAGTGCATTAAAAATTATGCTAAATAATTCATGAATTTGATGAATTAGGACGAAATAGGATATTCATTTGACTTATTAATTTATCAAAATTGAATCTTAAAATTTAAACAATGTACTTGCATTTATCTCGTTTTTCTGTACAGTATTTTATGCAACCACAAAATAAAGGAAAAATTGCAGCTCAGATAGAAAATAATACAAAAAGGAGACCAGATTTTTTTTTGTCTTGCACATTAACAATGTCAATAACTAATCGAAGCAATGCATGAATTATAGAACTTCAATTCAAATGTAATCTGTTAGATTATGTCTTGAATTACATTTGCTATAATGTTTAATAATCTTCAGTTTCTAGTTAAGTCTTTCAGTTAGTTTAATTTATAGCTCAGATATAATATATTCAGAATAAACGATTGTAAGAACAAAACATATAATTAAAATAAAATTTGAAGCTTTTAAAAATTGAAATGAATTGAAAATTGCACTTAGCGATAGAATAGGGTGCATAGTAAGAAACTTCTATAAAAATTAATTGCTTTAAACACTTTTTAAACCAAAAAAAAAAAAAAAAGATTAAGCAACTTTACATATGTAAATATGCATATTTTCTAAGCAAAGGGTATTTATTATTTAATATAATGCATTTTTTTATTGACAAAACCTTTAATTAATTATAAATGTGTATTCTTTAAATTTTAATAGTTACTTCTATATTCGCACAATGTCTTCTATAGTAAAACAAATGCCTTTTTTGCTTATGACAACAACGTGAAAATGCAACCAAACATCAATACCAAAAAATTAAGGCAATTTTTATAAGATTAGCAATAAAGATATCTGATCTCTTTGAACATTTCTTAAAATTAACAAATCATTTACATGGATACATCATTTCTGAAAATGTCGATATTGATATAGAATCCCAGTATGACCAAAAATTTTGTATTTAACTTTTATATATGCAATAGTAAATAAGATTCAACATGACTGTGATGGAAATTTTAAATTTCCTGCTGCATTAATTTAATATATTTAGTAATTTTATTTGTAGTCTTATAAAACTAAAACATTCCAGAATGGCTACCATCATAAGATTGGCAAAATGGCCATGAAATTGAGGATAGAACAAAGCTATATTCTAAATGCATTTTTAGATCAATTTTTTAAAAAGATCAGTAGCATTCAGAAATGGTAAGACAATATAAAAACTCATAATTATTATTGCCCTTTACTTCTGAAGTTTATTAAAGGAATTTTTTTGACCAGTCTAATAATTTGATAAAAGCCTGATTTTTAACCAATATAAAAAAAGAAATTTTATTTTTTTAAAAAAAAATTACAGAAAAACTTGAATATATATTTTACAAAAAAATGCAAATGCTTTAACAAGTCATAATTTTTATAAGTAACAGAAACAAATTAATGAAGCTAAAAATAAAAAAAGTCAGTTCTACGTGCCAGTTGAAGCAATTTTTTTTTAAACCAGTGCCAGACAATATATTAAATTGCTTCAAAATTTAACAAAATTCAATAAATAAAGTATTTATTCAATGAGTTGCTTAAAAATTTTAATGAAAGCAATTTTTTTAATCACAATTTTAACAGCGGTAAAATAATGTGACTCAATGATTCGAAGAAGTAATGATATTGTTTTGAATTTCATTATAATAAAAATCTTTATTACAAATTGTGTTAAAACTGACTGTTTAAAAATTACTGACATGAAAGAAAAAAATGTATTTATACAATATAATTCGTATCATTAAAAAAACTTTTTTTAAATCTTTAAAGTGGTGGGAAAAAAGAAAAAAAACTTTTGTGTAATAATATGCTTTGATGTTTGAAAACAGGCTATAGTTTTGTTTTTATTTTCAAATTAAACTTCTAATTTAAATTTTGAAAAATCCACTTTTAACGGGCCTTTAACACTCCAACAATAACTTTCCAAATTTCAATGGTTTATACTGCTCATGTATCAGGCCAAACGTTTGCATGCAAAGAAATATTTCACTATGGGGAGAGAAAAAAAATTCTATAAGAGTTATAAAAAGAAAAATTCTAAAATCTGAAAGAATAAAAAGTTTTGAAAAACATTTTTTTTTAAAAAAAGTTTAACTATCAGATCCAGCATCCCCCCCCCCAGTAAAAACTAGAATTTGGCAAGATTGGTCCAATAAATAATGATCTGCAAATGGATGGGGGCATTCATAAAACACGATTATTGAACATTTATGGCACCGAATTAAAATCATATACTAGATTTTAGGCAGCTGTAATGCAATTGCATGCTGCAATTAATTGCAATTCAATATAGCACAGTAAAATCCCTGTAATAAGTTGTTTCAATGGATTGCTCCAAAACGACATATTAATGAAAATGATAATCAAATGCGTAATGCGCCATAGGATGCGGCAGAAAAATTCGGACAAACAATTTTTAATATAACTTGATTAAAAATAAATAAATTAACAAAATATAACAAATAATAAGAGTAGACTTTTAATAAATAAATTTAATTTGTTTCAAAATAGCCATCGTTTGCAGCAATGCAGAGGTGTAGGCGCAAACGCTTATTGAAATTTTCAGTAACGGGCCACAAGTCTTCTACCTTTACCCTACTCCATTCCCGTAGCTTTAGAGAGTCCCAACTTCTACGTCGTTTAGTGCAAGCCTTAGACTCCAAAATGGAATATACACTGTAAGCATGGGATTGAGATTCAGTGAGTATCGTGCTAATGAGATGGTGCAGAGTCTTGTTGAAACTCCCATTTTACATTGCGTTTGGCCCACGGAAATACAACAGCTTCTAGAATCTCCCAATGGTACACTTTTTGATTTATTTTAATGCCACCATAAACAAAAATCAAAGATGTTTTACCGCTTGCGCAAATTCCGCCCCAGACCATGACCGATTTTGGATTTTCGCGATGTGTAAAAATTGCTGAAGTGCTTGGAGTGTCTACAAACAAGTTACGAGCTTTTGGACGGTAAAGAGTGTCTCATTAGTGAAAAGGAATCTTTCTCAGCGCTGATTTGCGGCTCGATTTAAAAGTTTTCGGCGTCCTTAGAGCTGCACGAGTTTGTTTTGTTTTCTTCAGTGAGTGGCTGAACTTTTTGGAACTTGAAAGGCTTCCTTCGAAGCTAGCTTTTGCCATTCGTTACACTGATCGGTCTCTTATTCCCAGTTCAATTTCATTGAACTCGCTTTTTGATAACCTTGCGGTTATTGAAAGTGTTCACCAAAGGTTTTTGTTCACTTCCTGGATTTAACTATCATTGTCAAACTATTTGAAACAATTGATTGCATCAGATACTGTTTGCCGAGGCACATTCAGCAAACGAATGACTTCATACTGTCGTTTTCCTTGCTTAAATAATTCTAAAATAGCAGATCTTTCGTTTGGAATAGTAAAAAAGTCAAAAAACATTATGTAAACTAAAAGATACATTATAAAATATGTTATAATTGAAATGGTAGACAAAAAAAATTAAAAATAAATTAATTTACTCTTATTCTACGATGTAATAACTTTGTCCAAGTTTTTTTGCTGCACTCTGTATAAAAAAACTTCATTGTAAATGTCTTTAGAGCAATTTTTCCCATATTGAATATATTTCTTTTATGCACCAAATTCATTCTGCCGTATTCTTATTTTCCATTGATTGGACCAATCTGTGTACTCATTTTTAACAAAATATAAAAGATTAAACATATATTCATCAAGCACAGAAACAAATTTTTCAACATCCAAAACACTAAAAATTGAAGTTCAAATGCTTTTGAAATTGCAACAAGTATAGCACAGTACGCAACTCATACTGCTGATTCTGGATAACAATTCCAGTATTTAAAAAAAATGGTAATGCACAAAAAGAGGGAATGGGAAGGTTCATTAAGTGTTATCTTAATGTGTTGGAGCCCCTAGATCTATTTCATCCTGGAATTCATTCTTCAAATTCTTCCCTTTTGTTGATTTACTTTCTGGATACATTAGGCAAACAAACATTTGCAACCATGTTCTGGAATGCTTTTCTACATGTGGTGAACAAAACACATCTTTCTTCACACTTCTCGAAAAAGTAAGGTTGTTCTGAGGAACTTTTTTCAAAACTAAATACTTTTAAGGTGCTTAAAAATAGTTTTCAAACTTAAGTACTTTTAAAGATGCTACACACCCTATAGAAACCAATAGAAAAGGTAATAAGAAAAATCAACAGAAACCTTGCAAAACATAACTTTTCATAGAAAAATGAGGAAGAAACAATTTTTTCAAATGCTGTACTAATGCTGCTAAAGACATTGAATTAACCATTTTATTTTATTATATTAAACTTTAAATATATTATCTGTAAGTTAAAGACACTTTTCTATGGGCAAGAGCAAACAGTGTAACAAAATTTAATCATAAATAATAGTGCATGGTATAGTTTGAAAAATAAAAACACTGAAAAAAACCTTGTAATAATCTTGAGAAGCTAGAAATTCTTGATCAATAATTCTACATTCTTCAGACATGTGTGACAAATCATCATCAAATGAAAAAATAAACTGTTTCAAATCTTCAATAATTTCTTCAAGATTTTTTCTTTTACAAACTTCTTCATGTAAGCAGGAAGTAAGTTTCTGCTCTCCAGCACTCAATAAAGTCATTTTATTCAGTAAAGATGCTTCATTCTCCTTATAATTTTGGATCAGGATTTTAGCTGTGCTAATTTCAGCTTCAGTCACAGCTAACCTTGTTCGTAGATCTTGAACATCAACCTGGAAGGGGGGAAACAATAATAATCCAAATGAAAATATCTATGATATATAATACATTAACAAAAATAAAAAACAAAACAAAAGGAAAACTGCCAAAATGAATTAAATACTGTGCATCATGCATTACACATAATTGTAATAAGAAATTAAAACAGAAAAGACTTTAAGATCTATTCATATCTGCTAAAATGATACTTTCTCTAAAAAGTATTACCATTAATCAGTTTTTCCATAAAAGTACATAGAAATTAGAGTAAGCCACAAATTCAATTAATTGTAAAGATGAAAACAGAAAAAAATATAATACATACAAAATATAAAAGTAATAATGGAAGTTTCCAGTAAAATTATCACTTTCTAATACAGTAACTCTGTTTTGCAATCAATCTGTATAGTTCCAAAGATCAAAGAAAAATATTTAATAATGGTAATCTAGCATTACGAACTATTCTTCTCTTTCCTACTTTTCCCATTTGTGCTCAGCAATTAATTACTTCATTTAATTAAATGAAAAAGAATATACACACACAGTAGAAAATGTTTTAAATATAATAAAGAACAATTATTTAAAAAAGATGCAAATAATGGATTTGAGAACTTGCTCTAATATCAGGCACAAGATGAAATTTATTTGTTGCAAAAACTGCAATATTTGCTCTTTTTTATTCTGATGACTACTATGTCCAAAAATAAGATGTTTGCAAGACAAACTTTTGCAACTTTCTCATAATTGTAATCAAAATTGGCATTTTCTAAAATAATGGATACTTTGTTTTAAAACATAAAATAAGAAATTAAATAAAAGATTTTAAGCAAATTTAAGATAGCACTGCATTAAAATATGAGTAGTTATAAATTATATAGAGTAATAAATCCTAAATACATCTTACAAACATTAAAAACTGAAATAATAATCAAAGGAAAAATCTACAACATATTCAATACAGAATGCTCAATAAATCGAATAAATGAATGTAAATACCTCATAAAGCTTCTTTAAATTCCCTGTTTCAGCAGCAAACTGATCATTTTGTATGCATTTATCTTTCAATTCTTCTTTTAAAACTGATACCATGCTTGCTTGGCTTTCATAATCTGATCTCAATTTTTGGTTCTCTTCAATTGATTCACCCAATCTTGATGAAAGTGCATCAACTTCTTTTTCTAGTGTTATGATTTTGTTTTTTAATGAAATTTCATTCAGCTCATATTCTTGAAGCTGGTTCTCTAATAAAGAGCACTTTGATTGATCAGATTTCAAACTTGCTAGCATGTCTTGTATTTTTCCCTTTAAAAAAAAAATAATTAGAAAACACATCTATGTACATACTCAACATTTCCAGAATTTATTTCTTTTCAAAGTACCTAAAAGGTTTTTAAACCATTACAAAAATTGTTCATATTACAAATTTAAAAATTATTTAAAAACCATTAACAAGATTAATTTCTTATAATAACAGCTTTCATTTTGAATTGATCCTAGAGCTTGATTATCAAAAAAAAAAAAAAAAAAAAAAAAAAAAAAAAAATTATTCTCTGCGAAAAAATTTACTTAAGAAATTTCAATTTCTCCAGATTCTCAAATGTATAGATTTAAACATTTGTCACCCATATATAAAACAGAATTAAATAAGTTACAATATGCACATGTCAGTCTTTGAAGTACAGTTTGGGGCTTCATGAATAAACTAAGCAAAGTTTATAAGAAATTTCAAACTTGAGTGACTGTATATAGTATTACTAATTCCAAAGAATACAAGATGTCTGTAAAAACTATTTCATCTAATATATAAAAATGAATTTTTGTTTGCTCATATTTTATGCGCTGCCATACCATTCATCTGATGTGCAATAAAACTTTACCAACTTATTGCTTTGAACCTAGAAAAATCCATGTTTTCATATAGCCAGTTGTATGTTGGATGCTCACGGGGCAGACAGCTAAGAAATTTGTTTTTGCTGAAGATGGAAAAACAAAAAATATTGTCTACCCTATACTTGAATAATAAAGTAAATAAATAAATATTATTTATACTTCTCCTTTATATATCATTTAATTTCAGTGAGTGCATTCATTGCCAAAAAAAAAAAAAAAAAAAATCTTTATCATTCCTACTTAAACAAGATAGCTATTTCGAATTTCAAACAATATTTCCAAAATTATTTCATCTGCAGCAGCAACAATATGCTGGGCACAAGCTAGTAAGATATACAAATTAGGAAACCGATTCTGTAACAATCATCTAAAGTCAGTGTATGTGTGTGCTGGAAGGCGTAACATTTTCATGTAAAAAAATAAGAAATATTAAAAAGACTTATTTCAGCAATATTTTCGAATATTAATACAAAAAGAAAACAATGATATATGAAATAAAGAGAAGAGATACACACAGGATTGTCACTCAAATATGGAGAAAAAAAATTCTTTGTGTTTCCCTGTAGGCATATTCAAGATACAAGGAAACTCAAAAATAACACTCATATGTAGTTATAACGCAATATGATTTTAAGGACTGGATAAAGCAAGGAAAGGAAGCAACAATTTAATATTATTTGAAATAATTGAATAATAATAATTGAAAGAATTTTGATATTTATGTAAAAAGGGAATTTCTCTTTATTTATTAACTAGAATTTAGCAAAAACAAAATTTGTATATTAAGGGGCGGAGGGATATATTATCTGATGCTCTTTAATTGTAAGCTACACAAAATTAAGGACTTGGGTGAAATAAAACAAGAAAAAATTTTGTTATCATAATGCAAATAATTTAATCATCACTTATTAAAAAACGTTACAAAGCAAGATTATTATTTTTAAAATTTATTTTTGACATTTGGATATCAATTTTTGCAGATTTCCCAGTCATCAGTTTTATGGAGATAATCTAAGAAATAATCTGTATGACATTTTTGTACAACCTAACGTACACTTTTTAGCTATTTCACTTTCGGTGAACGTATGTGAAAATATTTCCGATATATCATTTAAAGCATTAAAGGATGAATGTGACGCAACAAGTTTTAATGCACATAAGAATTAAACTTTAAATTATTAATATTGAACTAAAAAGTTCGAAATCGGTTTATTTTCGAACATAAAGCTGACGTTTTTAGAGTCGACTTAACACCTTCTCCTTCATTCTTTTAGATACAAAGTCTAATATTAACGATGACTTTTTTGAACTGGCAGGCTGTCTTGTAAATTTTCCTCTTTTGGCATGACTACTAGTAAGTGCCTGTTTTCCCATATTACTTAGGCTTATAATCTTCTTGCCAAGTGAGCAGTATGCCACAACTGAATTTTATGGAGCTTCTTGAAACCATTCAAGCAAAATCAGGATTGATTTTTTTTTATCTGTCCAATTCGTAATAAATACAGATTTTGAGCAGCTTATCGTTTTAATAAAATTCTCTAATCTGCTTTGAATAATCTCACAGTTTCTCAAATAATTAACAAACCTTTCAATAAACTCATGTGTGAGTGACTAACTACCACCACGATGGATCTGCAAATTGAATGTTGCTAATTCTGCCAGAAATATATTCTAATTTTTCATACAATTATAGAACTCGCGCGCATGCTTATTTGCTGACATTCGGGAATCTTATTAGGGGAGGGGACTATACAGAAAGAGAGTAGAAAAGATGCGAATCACAATCACGAATGGTATTGTTTCGTTTTCGAAGCGATCTTGCAATCTTCAGAGATCGACATTTTTTTTTAAATGGAGGAAAAATAATAACTAAGAAATATAAAATTCCCTGTATTTTTCCAGTTTTTAATGAAGTTTTTTTTGTCGATTTTTCAATTCCTTGTGATTTTCCGGCTTTCCAGGTTATCCCGGTGGTGTGGCAACCTTATACACAGTTCAAGCCCTTTTAAAACTTTCTTTAGAAAATGAAAACAAAATTGATTGATTTAAGTTTATTTGTCCATTTTTTACTATAATTTGTGACAAATTCAGTTTGAATATTTCGCTTTTTTATAATAAATAAATAAAATATTTTATTAATTTAATTTAGTGAAAATTAAACAAGTTTTTGTGCTTCTAGATGGGGAAGCTGAATGCAGAAATAAATTGCATAAAGTTGATATTGAAGAGGCAAATATATAAAGTATGCAATACTCATCTAGTTTCTTAAAAATATTATAATGTAATAATATGCTTATTTTCCACATAAACTGTCCTATTGTACAAAATGTTTGCAATCAAAAAATTAAAATTTTTTAATTTTGCAAATTCAATTTTAATATAAAAGTAAGAAATTATTTTATCTTAATATTTCAGTAATCTAAAAGATTCTTAATAATTCAACTATTTATAAAATAACAATTCAGGGTAAATAATCAAATTTTATATTAAAAAATAAGCAGTTTTTAAGTATAATTGAAGAAAAAAATTAAGGACTTACATTAACATAATAGTTCTGATTATGGAACTAAGTTACACTGAAATTCACTAAGATGATGAAAAAAAAAAAAAAAAAAAAAAACAATTTTAAAAAGTAGAAACATAGAAAACCCGGTAACTACTGCATAATATTTTTCATATAATTTATATAACGATAAAGTAAGTTACTTAAAAGGTTTTCTGCATGTTTCTCATGAAAATCTTATTGAAGTACTTTCAATCCCCATCTGAAATACTTAATTTACATTACAGTTCTGTATTAAAAAGAAAAACATTACATTGCTACTTCATTAACAATTCCATTCTTAAAAATGTTAAGAACTTAAGTAAACAAATCTGGAATTAAAAAAAAAAAATGTAAAATTTTATTGACTATGCAAACAAAGTCTTCTATTCTTTCTTTCTAAGAAATTTCTCTATTTATCTTTCAGGAGTTCAATTTTCTTGTTAATTTTTTGCAACTCATTACATTTTTTTTAGCAGTGAGAAGTCCCTTGTTTGGTCAGCTTGTAGAGAAAATGCTTTCGCATAACATTAAATTTCAGCTATTTCCTTTTCTAAAAGATTTCTTTTCCTGTAAAGAAACTGACAAATCAGATTCTGTCTTTTCTTTATGTCATTGGCAGAAGTTTCTTTATCTCTTTATTCCTCCAAAAATAGGTAATAATTTAAATGAACTGTTGGTGCTGATATTCTCAATTCTTTAGTAATGTTTATTGAGTGGATTCCACCAGATTGCTTTACATGATCACAGACTTAATGCTGAGAAATATATGATTATTTTGTTCAAATTCTCCATTTCAATATTTCCATTTATGCTGAATCCTCTTTCAACAGATGTTTGCCCACGAAAAAGAATGCAAATAATTTTCAAAACCTTCCACAGACTTGTAAACTTATGCCTTCAAAACAAGGTTTAAAAAAGTCACGCAATCTCATTTTTCAGACATTAAAATTTGCGATATCGAGTAAGGATCATTTGACTACATTTTTCAGGAAATCTATCTTCTATTAGAACAGCATCCCATTCATCTATTTGTCTTTTCCGATGCAAGTACAAAAGAACTCGTCTCATTTTGATCATTTTATACTTACTAGTTTTCTCTGCCAAGTCAATGCATATAACATTTCTTACCAAAGAATAATTTATTTGGGACTCGATCACAATGCATTCTAGCATTTAAAAAAAAAATTTTTTTTTACAGGCATGCTTAAAAAGGATAATTTTTTACAGATACTTCTTTGTTTGGGAATATAATTCTCCCAATAATTTATCTCATCTTACACCTACACTCACTTTATCAAATGCAGAAAAATATTCATTATAAAAAAAAACCCCTTAATTTACAATAATATATTTATTGAAGAAATTCCAGCTAAGAAATTTTCCTTTAAAACTTTTAAAAAATGCAAAAATTACTTTATAACTTACAAATATCAGATGCATAAAAAGGCAACAGTGGGCTATCACTTAGATACATTTGAAGAAATGGCTTAATATGATCAGGAAAAAAAGAAGCTTCCCAGTTATTAATTTATTTCTAGTAGCTTGTGAAAGAGTGAAAAATGATTTGCAAATTACATCTTGGCAGATTTCAAATGTACATTCGTTCACTGGTGCATTTTCTTACCATCTATGTTTGCATATTTTAAGAGATAATAATCAAGCTTAGATGATTCCAAAAAAATCTTGTTTTCAAGCAAGAGAATCGTTTGAGATATAAAACAGTGAAAAAAAAATTGATGATTGTTCTCATTCATTACAGGATTCACTTTTTCGAAAAGCATTATTCACTGTACATAACCCATGTCCACTAATATTAACACACTCGATACTATATTCTTTCTTAAAATCCCCCATGAAGAATTTCATGAAATTTTAAATTTACTGCTGGGCCATCCATGCTGATTTGTAACAATTTTTTTAGATCCAGCTTTGTAAATACTGCTTGGAATGCTGAAAAGATACCAGAAGCTATGAAATGCTCCATAAATAGAAATGAAATGTATCTTGTATGAACTTTTTTATCTTCAACTAAACCTTATGTGTAAATAAAGCTGCCTTTGCTGATTTTTTCTATTTAGAGTTTCATCAAATAATAAAGTCAAATGTGAAAATTTCTTAAACTCTTCATACATTATATTCTGAAAGTATGGAGCCAAACCAAAATGACACAAATAAGCTACTTTCCTTTTGCTGACAGAATATTTTTATGCGAATGATCTATCAATGAACATCATGGAGAAAATTTTACCATTTTTACCATTCAATGTCATTGTTTGATTTATATGATTAGTGGTTAGTTACCACTTTCATGCACCACAGAATTTCTGCATCATGAATGCTTTCTTTTGATTTTGCAGCAGAACATGTTATGGTCATGGTATTAGAAGTTGAAGGTGAATTTGAAAAATTTGTATTGATTATTTCAGAATCTTTGGCTTGGAAAAGTATTCTTCAATCCCAGCAGAAGCAACATTTTGTGCTATATGAGTTATGTTTAAATCCTATAAAAAACAAATAGAAGTAAATAATTTTTAAAACATAATTATAAAAAATTCAAAAAATTCCTTTTAAAAAAATACATTTATAAATAGCAAAACAATCTAGCGATAATTTCTTTTTAAAAAATTTATCTTTAAATATGTTGGGAGAAGAGTAGAACAAACAATATATATGTGTCAAAATTATGCTATATATATATATATATATATATATATATATGTATTATATATATATATATATATATATATATATATATGTATGTATGTATGTATGTATAACAACAAAAAATAAACAAACAACCTAACTTGATTCTTTTTAGATGTCTATAACGAAGCTCATTATGTATATAAAATATTAATAGACGATTTTCAACGATAAAACAAGATGAAATTGTTAGCTTAAAACTAATAAGGTTTATTTGGTTTTAATGATATGTAATATTTATAATGTTCAAGCTATAGGGAATATAACTTAGATCTGCTCGGCAAGATCTTGATAAACACATAGAGTGTTCCAAAAAGTAGATCATTTTATTTCATCATTTATTTCTTTAAATATTGCAGTAGAGTCATTTTCAGTTGCTACGTTTCTTTAAAGGAAGGCAAATGGACAAAATGCTTTGGTTTCTGTAGATGATAATAAGAAATAAACATTAACTCTTCTTAGAGGGAAAAGACCTATAAGTAAAATATTTTCTTAAATACATTTATAAGGATAAAGTTTCATGCTTCTATTTATAAAATTTGCATGAATACGATTATTTTTAAATTTATAATTGCCTTGTCATAAATTTAGATGGTGACATTTATTTCAGGAAAGCAAATTTATTCAAATTGGAATAAGAAATAAAATTTAATTGCTACCGTTTCTTATATTTTCCCACTGGAAACACACACACACACACACGCACGCACGCACGCACACACACACACACACGCGCGCACACGCACACACACACACTTAAAGCAAATTAGCATCAAATATATAGAAACAATCGATTATGTATGCAATGAAGAGTTTAATTTTCTGAACAGAATCCAAAAGAATTAGTCAATAGTTTTCTAATTTAAATTATTACACAAATAAATAAAATAAAGTCTCACCTTTCATATGTGCTGTTGCAGCTGCTTCTCCCATATTAGAAATATCAAATTGTTTGGAGCACCATAAATATTCTGCTTTATACTTATTTTTGGAAGCCTTCAACCATTCAATATATTCACATTTGTAAGTGTACAGTGACATAAATACCCATTTTCCCAACATATGGTAAAAAAAAAAAAAAAAAAAAATACAACTTTTGCACAAAATTTACAAACAGTAAAAATATTTAAAGAATTTATAGATAAAAATGTTAAAATATCAAATATTCTATAAAGAAGTAACAGTTGTAACAAAAGTGCAACAATGAGTTTAAATCACAACTAAACCAACTTTACAAACCTATTTCCGGCCAAAGTACAAAATTATCCTAGAAAATATCCCCCCCCCTCTTATCAGTGCAAGCAATAGAAGGAGAAAAAAAAAAAGGGTAAATCACTGAAGGAGATATTTTTTCTTCATGCATGTACACATAAACATACTATATTACTATATACTATCATCCGAGAAACTTTTTTCAACCTTGGACTCATTAATGCAAATGAATCAGCCCCTCTCATCACTTCATTGTGGGCAGCTCTTTCTACTTAAGGATAAGACAAAAAAAAAAAAAAAAAGTATTCCTATATTAGGATGAATGTAACTTTCCTAAAATTTATTTTATCTTCAGAGAGAAAAATAAACACTTGAGTAAAAAATAAGGACTTTTAAGGCCTTTATAGAAAGATCAAAGATAAAAAAATAAACAGTTTTTAACGACTTTTAATGACACTACACACCCTGCAATTATACAGTAAATAATATTCAAACCACACAGCTTACTTCATATCCAGCATGAGAGATATCCATTTTCTCATTTATTTCTTCAAGTTGTATAGATTTCAATGACAGTTCTTCTTCAAGATTGGATAAGCTTGTTTTTAGTTCATCCAAACTGCATCGCAATTGTTCCGATTTTTTTATCTCCGAATTCAAATCTTCATGAAGTTTTTTGTTATTTTCCTCAGTTAATTTCAATTTTTCTTCAATGCAATCATATTCAATCAAGTAATTCTTAAGTTCATTTTGTGAAACTTTGCATTCAGCATTCATGCTAGATAATTTTGCATTAAGATCTTGAATTCTGGCCTATAACCAAAAAAATTCTATATTAAATTTGGAAATAAAAATCAATTGTTATTACTCAGAATTTAAAAAATAGAAAACTCTGTCTAAGAAATAAATGACTTATGAATATGATAATATTTGTGGAATAACAAATTTCCATTTTTGAATTTGAGTTTTGGTGATTTTACATTTTTTTTTTTCAAATTATACATTTTTAACTTATATATTAAATATCTTTAAACTGTTTATTTTCATAATTTTCCTATTCATTAAAAAAAATTAACATTTTGAAATAATCTGGTGAAAATTTTTATTGGTTGAAAATTTGTAATGACAGCAGTGTTTGATGGGCATGAACTGTAAAGTTTGGATATAATAGAAACAATATGCCATAGAATATTATAACTATTAATACTAAATTTGAAAGAAAAAATCCTGCCAAAATGAAATTTAAAATTAAACATATAATAAATCATTACACCTCAAAATATTGCTGACTGTTCACATGTTTTCATGCTTAAATTTTGTTGGCATCTCTTGAAAATACAAGTTAATTCATAACTCACTTTTATATTCAATTACAAAAACATAGGCAATAACGTAAGATAAATTCAAATTTTCAGTCATCAAAATGTAAATATAAGTTTATAAAAAAACTATTCATATAAATGGTCTTGGGCATTATTCATAAAAATGGTGCTCATGAAATTGTTCACAATTTTATGAGCACCAGTCTATAAAAAAACTGTTTCAGAATTTTAAAATAAAATTAGTTATCCAGTAATTTTACTCTTATTGTAGGAGGAGGTGGGAAGTAGGAAAAGAAAAAAAAAAAAAAAAAAAAAAAGGAAATTTTTCATCTTTTTAAAGAAAATTCAAGGACTAGAAAATTACATACTTTGAAAAAATGTAAATGATAAATTTAAATCAATGTTTCTTTTTTACTAAATATTTCAATGTGCTGTAATTTTTTTTTATTAAATATTTTTAAAGGTTCAAATGAAAAGAACATAAGACATTAGTTATGTTAATCTTATAATTAATAAGTCAAAATGTACAGTTCAAATTGATTTTGAGATTGTAATTCAAATATCATCAATGATAGTCGCATATAGCTTAAATGAGTACCATTATAAATAATTTTATACAAACTTCTTTAGTGCGCTTACTTCATAACACTTTCATATTTCAGCCAAACAAAATTCATAATAAAAAAAATTATTAATCCCACAAGAATCTTTACTCTTACTTTCGATCATTACAGGACAGAATGAAGGGAAAATGCAAGGAAGAGATGTAAATGAACAAACCTATCTAAATACATGAACTAAATACAATATACCATTAAATATCTTAACATTTGCATTTTAGTTTGCTTTGTTAAAGCTTTAATTAATAAAACTATTTAATTCTAATATTGAAATGAAAATTTATTTCTCCTTGCTATTTCAGCTAATTTGTTCCCAGGCTTTTGTAGCTCAGAAACAAATGTTTATTGTTTTTGGTTTTAAATCATTGAATTTATTTGCAATATTTGCTGCTCCATGTTTCTAACAGAGCAAGTGCCCCCCCCACCCCCTGACTCTCTACTTTACTGCATTTTTTTATTCATTTAAAAGAAAAGCAGCAATACTAGAAGGGCAATCACCTTGTCTTAGTGTAGCAGGCTTCTAGCAACCCCTTTTTCCTCATTGTTAAAAAATCTGTTTGGGAAAAAGATGAATGAAATGTAAATCAAAGAATCTGATCATTTAAATCCCATCTGTCAAATTATTAAACAGCAAGCATTCGAAATATTAGTATCTTCTCCAAATTTGACAACCTGTTTAAGGTAGATAAAAATATTCCTTTTCCTCAAAAATATAAAATTTATTTATTTATTATTTAAAACTTTTAACAGTTTTCTTTATAAAATCTTTTGCATCTTGTTTCTAAGCAATTATATCTTCTTATATCTCCTTGTAATTATATAAGTTTTAATGCTATTTTACATTTTTAAAAGCTATTTTTTTTCAAATTCTTATCTTTGGTAGAATTATCTTACAAAAAAAAAAAAAATATCCCTAATATTTTTTTTTTTTTTTTTTTTTTTTTTTAACATCTCATATAACAATTTCTCAATAAGTTCTGCAGTTTCTGAATTAGAGAATAAGTAATCTCTTCATTTAGAAATTTACTATGGATGTTCTAATGCTTCACAATGAAATTTAAAAAAAAAAAAAAAAAAAATTCATGTTATTTATTAGTCGAATCCTAATATTTAGTGAATGGGTTTAAATACAGTTTACTTTTTAGATCAGAAACTGGATAATATATTTCAAGTTATATGCAAAATGTTAAACAAATCATTTGATGTCTCTAAAGATTTTTGCTTTAACCCCTTTTTTAACCAAAAAAAAAAAGGCCGCTTTTTCTAATTATTTTTTTTTATAAAAAAACTTTTGGCACCTAACCGATAGATTTTACTTTCATGTTTCTTTTGCAAAAATTCAAAAATATAACTATTTTAGAGAGCTTTTCAAAAATTTCCTCTCAAACGTAATCACATACAATAATAACAGCTAAGTCAGTAGGATGTCGGACATCCGATTCAATTGTCCATTCAATCTGTTGTTTAAACTATAATAGCAGAATAATAAACATGACGACAAGAGAATCTGATGTCACATTTTACTAACTGTTTTTCGTTGGTCAGTTAAGAAATCAACGTGATGGATAAAAATTTGTATCAATAATTACTTTCATCGATTAGTTTGATTACTTGTCAGTGGAAAAGTTATAATAAGAATATTATTATTATTATACAAGACTTAGGATAATATAGTGAATATGTGGGAACCTTTTGATTTATTTTTCCTGATTACATTTTTACTTGATCTATAAGAAAAGGAAGAGAAGAAAAAAAAAATCCTTTTTAAATAATTGGAACATTAGACATTTGCATGAATATTGCAGTATTTCCTTGTGCTGTTCACTCTAATTCTCATTTTCAAATTAAAAAGTTTAAATACTATATTTCATTTGTTTCAGTTTGAGTATTAGTTAACTACAAGATTACAGTTAACTTATTATAATAGTTAAGATATACTATTATAAATTACAGTTGTTTTAGTTTGAGGAATAGGAAAATACAAACTGTTATTTAAAATATTATTTTCTTGTTCTTCATGAGACAACAGCCCCTTGCAGACCATGGCTGCCTCAACCATATGCACTTTCTATCCCCCACAACTCCCTCCTAGTTCTTTATCCTCAGAACTTTCAGGTCTCTTTCCACATTTTCCAGCCATCTAGTTGAAGGTCTTCTTCTGGCCTGGGATGTCATAGGATTTTTAAAAGTGGATATTTTTAGGGTGCTGTTTTCAAGGCTTCTCTAGATATGGCCTAGCCATCTTAACCCTATTGCTTCGGATAACCAGTGCTATCCATAATTGCCTATAGAGTTCGTATAATTCAAAATTGAATCTAGTTCAACATCCTCTCTCTAGTACTGGGCCAAACATAGTTCTAAGGATCTTTCTCTTGAACATGTTCAGAGAATGCTGAGAGTTCAAGTTTCACTTGCATAGAGCAGAACAGGCATAATAAGAGTCTTATAAATTCTTAGTTTAGTTTTTCGACTGCTTAAGTTGAATCTTAATTGCTATTTCAGTCCAAAGAAACATTAGCCATTTTTATTCTATTGTAAATTTCTGCTCCAAATTTATTATTGTCATTAATCATTGTGCCAAGGTATTTGAAATTATCGACTTTTTCGAATGTATGAGCATTAATATACAGAGGAACACTGTGATTATAGTTGAGGGTGGGAATTCCATAAAATTTGGTTTTATCTAAAATAGTATTGACATGAAGAAATATTTGGATAAATACTTTTACTTAAAAGAATTTGGTATTTTTATTAAGTAGTAACTATTTTGAATAAGTATCATTAGCTTCTACAAAACATTAGAGTAATAAATATCTCTTGGTATTTAAATCTTGGTATCTCTATCTAAATATTCAAATATCTCTTGAAAACAGGGGACAGAGAAATCAGACGATCCTTGATAATATATCTAGAAGTCATAAACTTGCATATGAAATAAAAATCAATACATTGCAATCAAAACAAAACATTTTATTTTATTTACTGACAGAACAATGAAGAACTCAGAGAATGAACAACAAAGTATAATTTCTCTCAAAAATGGATGGCGATGGAGAACTTGGGACCACCGAAGAAATATTGACTTTCATAAACAAAATTTGCAGAAATCTGTTCTAGAGATTATACCTGAAGGAGTGGTTTTTAAATTTTGTCAAATATTTTAATTATTATATACTACCCGTGAAAGCTGTCAATAAGAGAAGGGAGTTTATTTTTTTATCACAATGATTACATTGTTTGACCATACGATTCTTATTACCACAAAAAAATAAAAATAGTTAATTATCATAAATAATTATTTATCATAATTTCATCAAATTTTTCATTTACATTTATTTAAATACCAGTGACAGTCAGTTGTTCACCGGGATTAAGGCTCACTAAAATTTTCAATAGAATATTTTATGTAACTTAGTTCCTTATACAGGGTGCATAATAAGAAATTATTGCAAAAATGAAGTACTTTGTACATGTATACATACATAAACTTGCATATATTCTATGCAACGTGATATTTTGTTTTATAAAAATACAAAGTTTTAAAAAAATTATTTAAAAAATTAATTGTAAATGTGTATTCTTTAAACTTTAATATTTCTGTATATGTACAATATTTACACAACGTCTTCTATTGTAAAACAAATGGTGTCCTCTTATTTTTCACAAAAACAAAAAAGTTATAATGAAAAAGCTACCAATACCAAAAAATTATGTCAACATTCATAAGATTAACAATAAAAATCTGTGATTTTTTTTTCTCAATAATTCTTAAAATTAACAAACTGCCAGTTTATTTAGATAGATATATCAGTTCTGAAAATGTTAACATTGATGTAGAAGCATAGCAAGGGAAAACAATTTGTATTTGATTTTTATATATGAATCAACAAATAAGATTCAATATAGATGGGATGGAAAGTATGTTTTTCTTCCTGTACTAACTTGCTATATTTAAAAAAACTTATATTCTTATTATTATCTTAAAACTGATTCAGTCTTATAAAGCCAAGATCCAAGCACTTCGGAATGGCTTTATAAGGCTGATTTTTTTAATGGCCATCATAAGACTGACAAAATTATGATGAAATCGATGACAGAACAATGTCATTTTTAATAGCAAAAAATAGCAGTGTTCAGAAATGATCTGACAGACTATAAAAAAAATTGGTTTTATTGTGTCCTACTTACTAAAATGTGATTATATATTTTGCGAAGAAATAAAAATGCTTCAACAACTTCTAGTTTCCATGAATAACAGAAACAAATTTGAGAAGTTAAAAAACAGCCAGCTCTGTAGTTAGAAGCAAAATGAAAATAAAAAATGTTAGCCAAGAAGTTTTTAAAAAGTATTTTTTGGAGCCAGCGTGACACAATATATCACATAGCTTCAATGCTTAACAAAAAAATCAAATGAATTTTATTCAATGAGCCGCTTTAAATTTTTAATCAAGCTCAAATTAAAGCAAAAAAAGCATTTTCTTCTTCTCCCCCCCTCCTTATCAAACTTTATCAGCGGTAAATCAATAAATCCAAGAAGTGAAGATATTGTTTTGAATTTCATTACAATAAAAATCATTGTTATAAATTACATCCGAAATTAATTTTTAAAAAATTACTACAACTAAAGGGGGGGGGGATGCATTCATTTAAACAAAATTGATATAATTGAAAAGCAATTTTTTAAAACCTTTAAAATGTTGTAAAAACAATTTTTGTCAGATTATGCTTTGATATAATGGTCAACAACAAATTTAAATTCTGGTTTTATTTTTAAAAAAAATAAAACTTCTAAAATTTTGAAATATTCCTTCTTAGTGGATCTCTAATATCCAAGAAGTAAATTTCCAAATTTCATTTTTTTTAACTTCAATGGTTTATGCTGTGCACTGCTCTATAAATCAGGACAAACCTTTATAGATAAAGGAAGATTTCATTGGGGAAAAAAATGTATAAGAATTATTAAATAAAAGAAAAAATTGTTATAAAATGATAGAATCTAAACCCTAAAATATAAGTTTTGAAAAAAAAAAAATCTTTTTATTACTTTAAAAATTTTGTCCCAAAACTAACAGGTATTTTTCTTAGTAAAAACTAAAATTTAACAATACTGATCTAACGAATAATAATTTTCAAATTGATGAGATATTTAAAAAGTAGACTACAAAAGAAATCACTATCATTGAAAACTTATGGTTCAAGTTAAAATCTCATCACAGTAGATTTTATATGATTGACTAACATACTTACACACCACAATTAATTACAATTCAGGTGTTTTTACACCAACTTTACCATGTTTGACATATCTTTTTGGCACACCAAATTCATTCTACTACATTTTTGCTTACGTTTATTCTGCACTTTTCTTTAACATCACAAAAAAGGTTAAACACATACTTATCATGCATAATTTATATAAATTCCTCATCTCAAGCATTAGAAAATTTTTCCAAATGTTTTTAGAAATGGAAAAAGAATGACATAATATGTACATTGTACTGCTTCTTCCAGAAAATTATTCCAGCATTTATATAAGCGGCAACGCACATGGTTGAAGAAAGAGGGAGCAGGAGGGAGAAATAATAATAATAATAAAAAAATAATAAAATTTCCTCTTAATATATGTTGGAACTATTTTATCCTGGTTTTCTTGTTTGAATTTTTTTTTTTTTTTTTTGGACGAGATTTCTTTCTTGATACATCTGATAAACAAGCTTTTACGACAATGCTTTTGAATTACCGTATTCAATGTGTGGGGAAACAAAATGCTGCATTTGTATTTCTCAAAAAAGTTAAGCACTTTTTTAAGGACCATTAAAAAAAAAAAAAAAACTGAAACATTTTTAAGGTGCTTGAAAATGGCCTTCAAATTTAAGCAATTTTCTTGATGTTACACACCCTGAAGAGCATTTTGTTGGCCCAAAGAAGAATTTTTCAGCAATTTTAGTCATAGAAAACATTTCTCAGAATAAATTAGAAATCTTTTGATAAAAACTATATGAATAATATCTCTCTATATATTTCAAAGACTGTTTAGCTGTATATTTAAGCAATGTACAGATACAATAAAGAGTTTAAAATGATTATCTCCAACTGCTAAGCAGGTTGAAGATTCTTTGGCAGTTGTGGTAATAATCCTATTTGATACTTCCTTTGATTCCTCCAAATTATACAGTGATGGGGTTTGGCAGTATTACCATATTAAGATTTTTTTTTTTTTCTCTCCCAATTTAATGGTATTTTCACGTCAAAACAGAGACAAACTGACTTTCTCGTATCTCCCAAAAAATGGCCGATGTATATTTCTCTTATAATTCAAGGATCCACTGAAAAATCAATTAGATTTTTGGAGATCTAAAGACAGTAAAATAAAATCCAATTAGCTCTAAGGCTCATGGGAATCTTGTTATTTCTACATAAATTTGTTAGCAAAATAATTTATTTAGAACTAAAGATTGTTAAAGAAGATTATCCTGACTAAAAAAAGTTATTTACCTCCTGTTCAATTTTCATATCTACAATCCTTTTCTTCAGCTCATCAGATTCTGAAGATTTACATGTTTTTTCTTCCATCAATAATTTTATCTTATAGTTAAGTTCATTTATAGAAGATTGGAGATTTAACCTTATGCCCTTCTCTGTTGTCAGTTGAGAAACAATTTCTGCTTTTTCAATACGGGATTGTTCCAGCTTCTCTTTTAGCAATGATTCATTTAAAGAACATTCCTGAAGTTTATTTTCTAAGCCAATGTATTCATTCTCCACAGTACTTAATTTTATTTCCAGTTGTTGGATTTTAGTCTAGAAAAGAAAAATGCATTTCACTTCATAGGAATTCAAAATTCTTATTATTGTAAAGTTTTCATAAAAGTTATCTAACTTTCTCACATACTTAATTGGGTTTTTTTTTCCATTTTAGACTTGACATATATTGGAGAATGTAAAAGAAATAAAATTGTTAATGAAATTCAAAAAAATCATGTTCCATTCTGATTAAAGTACAAATGAAGCAATATTAAAAATTTTGCAAAATAACTTTATTCTCAAAAGCCATGCCTATCTTTTTTTCCACATTACCATCTTCTTAAAAGAAATCATAAAATAATTTAGTAGAATTAAAATTTAAGTTTTTCTATGCCTGTACAAACAAATTACTATAGTTTTAAAAACACTGACATGGTAGCAAAAACAATAACTTGACATGTATATACATATTTACAATATATTACAAAAAATTTTCAAATAAATTTCCAGTATAATATGAAAAATTCTCATGAAGTTTAAATTTTGCATGAACTATTTTTTAAATGATAATTTGAGATTTAAAAAATTGAATATATTCAAAATGAGAAGAAAAAATTTGAAATTGCAAATTATGATTTTTCATAAACATTACAAAGAATAATTCTTATAAATATATAACTATTCTAGATGGAATGTCCAGATTTATGTTGCCCTGTCTTAACACTAATTTTATTAATGAATAATTGCAAAAACTATCTCATAATTCTGAACAATGGCTACATAATAAAAGCTAAAACTGAGCTGGCAAAGCTTTTCCAAACCATCTGCCTCAGAAAAACTGGATACAATGTGTATTACGTTCTGTATAAAGCAGGTTTTCAGGACAATTTGCAACTTTCATTCACAAAGCTCCAAATGTTTTGCAAGTCTATGATAATAGATGAAAAGGATATGACTATGGATAACTGGATTACAAATCTGGTTCAGAAGCATCATTAATGTTAAAATCATTGCATAAAATGACAAATTATCAGTTCATAATAATAAAAATTGAATTCTAATTAAATTATATAAGCATCTGTCCTATTATCCCAAGATTCAAATCTAAAGCTAAATTATTTCAATACATTTTATGGATTAAAAAACTTATTTCACAATTTTTGATGAAACTAATTAATCAGCTGATACATAAACAAATAAAATGATATAGCAGATTTTAAAATCATTCAAGATTTTTACTTTGAAGGAAATAAACTATATTTAATATTAAATATTTTTATATTTAATTTTTTTTAATATTTTGTGTAAACTGAAACAACAACTGTCTGCAACACACAATTTATATTATATTATCAATAAATATGGTAATCAAAGATGAATGCTATAATAATCATGATTATGTTATTCGTCTTAGCATACTGAAAATTCACACATTACTATACCAGTAAATTCTATGATTCGCTTCTTATATTATTGCAAATATATTTATACATGAGACCATTTTATTTAAATTTGTTTTTTTCCATCTGTTTGGATCCATTGAAAAATCAAGTAGTTTTATGGAAAGCTAAATACAGTAAAATAAAATCCAATTAGCTCTAAGGATCATGGGAATCTTGTTATCTCTACATAAATTTGTTAGTTATACCAAAAACTCCATTGATTAATCACATTTCAATAATATACACTTTTATTTGAAATGATATTCTCATCATGAACGAGATGATAAAAAAAAACTTACAATTTCAAATTTGTTTTCTAAAAGAAGATGGAAGGTATGAATATCAAGATTTTCTCCCTAAGCAATTACTTCAAATCTCCATTTCAATACTAATTTTATATACATGGATTCTCAAAAAAAAATAGAGAAAAATTATTTAACCCTTTGTGGTTGTATGTTCCAGTCGTGTGTCAGCTCTAAGCAGCCACAGCAAAGAAACATACTAAACTTATATTATATTCGCTGTATCTTAATCTTCATTTAGGACACCTCAGTTCACATTTTCTAAGAAAGAACAGAAACGGCTAAGGAACTTATTCACATACCAATATGAGGCTTCTACCACTTCATGACAACAAAACCTAATATTAAAAGAGCCGCATTTGACTTGCGATGAAAAATGAAGGTCGGAAAAAGCCAAATGAAATGCAACACTTGTCACCGAAAACCAGGACTTCATATTGGAGACTGTTTTGAAAGATGCCACACGATGGCGAATTATAAACTATAATTTTTTAAAATATCACATTAAAACGTATCACTTTGTTTACAATATCGGTTTACAAAAGAATGAATAAACTGTGTTTTTCCTTCATAATCTTGCATACTATCACTGCTTGCTCAGTGGAAATTAATTCTGCACAGCACGACACCTACATCGAAATTTAATGCGACTGCAAATGGTTAAAAGACAGCTTTTGTTATAGAATTTTCATGCAAAATTTCCTTACTCCTACTCACACTATCAAATATATAGTTGTAGATTGTTTAAAAATTTCACGGTATCAATTTCTATTACATAAATTAGCCTTTTGATTAAAAGCGGTGGGATAAGATTGCTGAAGGGAGGAGTGGAGACAAGACAAATCTGACAGAAGGGCAAGCACAATTTCTATATTTTGCAATAGCTTAAAAATAATTTATCATAATTAAATTTTACATTTAATTAAAGGAAATTAAGTATTATTTAGTTTATTTTTTAATTCAGATACTGACCTACTCTTTCATTGTTAAAAATTTACAAATATATTATATAAAAATTTTCTGTTTCTTTATTGACTGTCAAAAAGATTATCAAAATTTGAATTTATATTATTTTATGAGATTCTTGAGACTTACTTGCACTAAGATCTAATATTGAAAAAAATAAAGTTATATTTCATTCTAAATTGTAGTTCCTAGATAGAAACACAGATTGCGCCAGAATGACGTGTCATGATAAATGAACAAATTTATGCTGTTAACATGGAAACTATATAAATGAATGTAGGAAACTAATTTCAAAAAGTTTTATAAAAGAAACTTTTTAGAAATCCAGAATAATAAAAAAAATATTCAATGTTTTCGCGAAAAATCGATTATTTTTTTTAGCATAATTCCCTATTTAAAATAAATTTTACAAGAATTGCAACAAAGAGCAGGAGTTCAGATTTATTTTGAATCCAAAGCAAATAAGAGCATGTGCACAACAAAAATTTACTATAGTTCGGACATGATCTGTATAGAAAGCGGAAAAGTTCAATGACGCTGTTGCTTCTTAAGAAGGTTGGAGATAATATTTTGTAAATATACATGTGTGTATGTGTATTATATATATATATATATATATATATATATATATATATATATATATATATATATATATATATATATACACACAAACTTATTATTTTATGTAAGATATGTAAAATGTACTTGTGAAAAATGGATTACTTAAACATTAGTTTTTTCCATGTATTCATTGTTTAATGTATACTAGCTGACCCGGAAAACGTTGTTCTGCCATCTTAATTATTTCTAGTGAATATTTTGGTTGTTAATTAAAAAATAACGAATCCATTGTAAGTGTGTGGGGATAGGATATAGGACAGAAAGAGGAATGGAGCGCTCTAGACGATGATCGCCGATAAAAACAAAAATACCAATTATTCATTTTCTCAATACAATATATTTCATTAACGTAACGAACACATACATTGTTTGATCCCTTTAAAAGTTAAACGTAAAGTGAAAAAAGTAACATATTTTTTATCCTGAAGTATAAAAATGAAATAAAGAAAATCAAAATTCATTTCGAAGAGCAATTGAATGTACGATATTTTTTGTTAGTCCGTCTTTAGCCAACACAAATAAGCTCGATGGTTTGCCCACGCGAGAACATGTCACGTATAATTGTCCGTGTGATAAACACGGTGTGCCCAAATCTAAGCCGCAAACAGACATCGCTTGGCCTTCCAACTTGTTGATTGTCACTGCGAATGCCAATCTAATAGGAAATTGAACGCGTTTGAATTCAATTGGCACGTCTGTGAGAAACATTGGAATTCGTGGCAGCAAAACATTTTCTGCTCGGAATTTGCCATTCAAAATGGTGGCTTCGATAACGTTTTTCATCAATTTTTTTAAAGACCAATCGCGTACTGTAGTGGGTTCAAATTCCGAAGTAAAATAACCGGAGATCCAACTTTCAGTCGTAGAAGGTGTGGTCGCATACCTGACAAATCCAGTGAGTTTAAAAACTCTGTTGGATGATTTACAGCACCGTTAGCATCGCAAACTGATCGATCGATTTGTATGATACCAAGTCGCCTGGCATCGACTGCTGTATCTTGAAGCTTAAATCGTCGACGTCCACATTTTTTGCTTCCAAAATGACTCTTTCTGCCAGCCACACATGATTTATGTATTACGTGCGTACATCGGGAAATATGCGGTCAATGAGAGCATTTTGCGAATCAACGATAGTGCAGAAATTAGTGGGAAATTTTATGCATCCAGTATTTTCATACACAGCAACTTTTCCATCGCCAATATCTAACAATTGGTCCGAGAATGTGTCAGCAGATGGGTCTTGTAGCATTTGGAAGCGCATGTTTATTTTTAGCTGGACTTTTTCAACATTACGCCACAGTGGTGATGATTTCAAGCAAGCGTTGATCTCGTCAGCGTACGTTGAACGTGGAATGACGGGATAGGGACACCCTAATTATCTACCGTTATGAAATGTACTTTACGACCTATTCTCATAACTACCAAATACACATAACAAATTTCATAAAAATCGGTCGAGCCGTTTCGGAGGAGTTCGAACACAAACACTGTGACACAAGGTTTTTATATATTAGATTTGGTCTAAAAAATTTAATGCATTTTATTAAAAAACAATTAGATCTTGAATATAAATTCCCCATCTTCATTTTTTAGGTATGTGTTCTTGCAGTTAAGAACGGTTTTCTCTCGAATTTACTGCAAACTAATATTCCTCCCAAAAATGAGTTTTATCCCCTCAGTGCCATGCATTGGTTTTTCTTAACCTATTCGTATAGAATGACAAATATGAATTGTGCATCGAATTACTGAATTTTCAATCTGCAATTAAGTGAAAGAATTAATTCAAAATGCAAAAATCACCTGAAATTGCATCAGTGCCTCAAATGTCTTTATATTATTCTAAGGATTAAAACCAAAATAATTGTCCTAAATTAGATGAGCCATCTAATTAGGAAGTTAAGTAAATACATTTGTCAAGGGTATGTTATGTATGAATCATTATTTTAATTATTTTGTCTATACATCTTTATCCAAAGTCTATTAAAAATTTAGAAGTAAAAAAAAAAAAAAATTAGAAGCAAAAAACTGAAAATTACATTTCTGGATTACTTAATTCTGACACTGAATGCAGAACCGGAAGAATATAGGTACTAATTTATTTAACAAATTTAGTGTATACTTATAGCTTTTTAGTAAGCTATGAATGAAAAATGAAAATGCTATCATACCACATGTTTATTTTTTGTTGTCAATTACAATCGGCAACGTTTTATTAGTGAAAATTGTAGCTTAATAAATTAAAATGGAAAAAAAAAAGTTTTATCGTAAAATAAACTTAATTTAAGATTACATAATTTACTTATTTTGCTGATTTATAGTGAATCCACATAATTTGGCTACATCAAGGTAACTCTTCATAGCATGAATATTGCTTAAGAATGAAGAATAAGAAATATCTGATTTGAATATTTACCTCATATTCTTTCTCTGACAGTAGAGTTTGGTTTTGAATTTTATCAAAATCTGCTGATTTTTGACAGAGTTCATTGTTTAAGGTATGTATATTCAATTTTAACTCGGAAGACTTGGCTTCATACTTCTGCACTTCATTCTTTAAAGAATCTAATTCTTCATTTAGTGAATCTCTTTCATTTCTCAATGACTTTATTTCATCTACTAGCATGTTTTCTCTCTTCAGCACAGCATTTAGTTGTTCCTGAAATGAGAAAGAAAGATTTTACTTACAATAACTACGTTGAGAATTTTGTAGTTTAAACTAATAGCAGAGGTTTTTAAAAAATGTAAAGAACTGACTACAAAGCAGAATATAAAACAGATATTGTTTTTAAAAAGCTGATCAAGCTCATTAAATTAGCTTCAACACAGGAATAATAACTACGACACCACAAAATAAATAATTTAAACAAATAAAAATTGTCAAAAGTAGACAAATTTTTGTTTTCAAATAGTGAAAAGTTAAAATAACTTAATGGTATTCATGCAGAAAAAAAATTAAAAACTTCGAGAAGGAGAGAAGACGATTTAGCTTAGCGTAGTGCCAATATTTCATAAGATCCAGTTATTAATTTTTCAATTTTGATAAGACAAATTAAAAATGAAAAGGTACCCAAAATTTGTGTACAACTTAATAACTTTCTTATACTTCGCCAAACGTTCTTGCTTAAAGAAAATGTAAGCATAATGTCTAATATTACCTAATGAAACAAAGAGATTGAAAAGAAAAATATTTCTTGCATTAAACATTAATAAACAATAAATTAATAGCAGATTACAATGCTTCACAATAATGAACATTTCGTTTAAAATAATTTCCTATAATAATACCAAATTCGTTTTCTTAACACATGGTATGATTGAAACAGAAACAATGTGGTAGTTATTTTATTTCTTTAAAAAGGGAGAAATCTCCTTCCTTTCACCCATGAATGTCCTAAGTTTTTAGACTTTCAGAATCCTGCACATGCGCATTCTATACTCTATAGTGTAGTAAGCATAGCGAAGAAAATCGAATATGCATTTTGCACGCCTTTTTTCGATCGAATGAAACCAAAGTTTGGCACATAATTTTAGTCACAAGATGATTTGATGGCAATGTAAGATCCTATACCAATCATTTCTTTTCGATTAAATCTACTAAACAATTCACCGCCTGTCGGTTCTGAACATTCTCGTACATGTAAACTAAATAATTCAGAAACACGGCAACTTAAATGAGTGAAATGTGATACGGATCTACATTTCAGACTTTAAAACAGCACACACAATTTTATTTATGTGTTTACATACATCTGAAAGTGCAAACTGATAACCCAATGATGGATGCTGTTGAAATTTGACATTTAACAAATCCTTTCTACGCTAAATCAGAGTCATATTTTACCCATCTTACGTTTTTCAGCTATCGCATTCACCAGTTCTCAGACAGCCAAAAAGATTTCCCGAGAACAGATTCTGCTAGCCATTTGATAGAAATCTACAGGTTTGGTGTAATGATGACATAACTAATCTCATCCGTCAAACTCAAATCGTTTTTGAGCTATGTGGTTCACAGACAGACAAATTCACAAATGCGCAGAGTTCTAAAACGTAGATATTCGCCAAGATGTTGAATTCAAATTTTTCGGCACTTTTTCTTTTCATATTTCAAAAATAAGAAAGCAAAAATTGAAACGGTCAATATTTTCTTCTTTCAAATAACAGAGACCAAATTTTCATGGAATAATACATTTGTGTGTGTGCGTGCACGTCTGTATGTATGCAAAGGTGAAGAATAATGGTGATCGATTCTCTCTCTTTCCCCTCCTCATTCTTCAATGCGATCCCGGAATGTGAACGTAACCAAAAAATTATTTTAACTAAAAACAAGAATGCGAAACCGAACCTCAAATCCTGATTCGATATAAAAACGAGTTCACAAATAATACCATCAAATTGCCATGGTAATAAAAAATGATGCAAGAAAGCAATGAAAGAATCAATCTTTTTATATTGATAAATGCGTTTAACATATGACATAATGAAAACAAATCACGAACAAGTTAGTTGCTTCAGGACAGTCAGCAGAAACCAAATCCATCAGAATTAAATGTGCGCACAGCCATCATCAACAACAAATAAATAAAAGGATACCCTCTGTAACTTTGTTATTGATTATCACATCTTCACAAAATTGGTGTCGATTTAAAGGGCCACCCTTGTTGAGAGTTGTTGACAAATTAACTGAATTGTATAACTATTATCTCAAAATTTTTCCATTACAGAAATCAAGATTTTTAAATTCTATTTGTTCATTTTACGTATGTGTATTAAATTTCGTTTCGAAATTCGCAGTAGTTCTTGTGATATACTTAAATTTATTTGCTGAAAACTCTGTCCAAAGACAGCCATCGGGGTTCCGTATGTTAAGCTAATCTCAACCTGGTAATAGCAAAATATGCATATTTTTTGCATTTTCATTTCAGGATTTTTGTAGAGACAAACAAGACAACTCATATTTTTACCTAGATATGAATATGATTTTTAAAATATAAATATTTCCTTACTTTTTATTTAATTAGTGAAGCATTTGCATTACTTTTAAAATCTATTCATATTTACTCGTTTTTAGTTGATCCCACCCTAAGAGATTAACAAACATCTTAATTTTTATGGCGAATAAAATAGGCTGTTTACTTCATTTTTTCCAGCTTAAAAAGTCGTTGATTATTGAGATGAGAATGACAACGAAATTATTAGTGTTTATGAAATTTCTTAAACAATTTTATTTTTATTTCCAGATGGAAACAATTGTTAATTTGATAGAAGATTTATTAAGTTTACTACTGTAAGAATGACAAATTGACAGGCATCTTTTTGTTCTGTAACAGTTTATGTAATCAAGAAAAATACAATGAATTGTTTGTTGCAAAAATAGCAATAATGCAATATTACTTTAAGTAGTGAAAAATGCCAGGAAAGGAAGCTACAATTTAAAATTATTCAAGATAATAGTATATTAAAAGAAGATTCATATTCACAAAAATCTATTTATCATTTAGAATTTAGTAAGAAAAATTTATATATTAAGGCGGAGCAGGGCAGACATATTACCTCTCATGCTCTTTAAATGTAAGTCACAAAAAATTAAGGACTTGGATGATATATAACAAAGTATTTTTTGTTGTCATACAAATCATTTAATAATTACTTAACAACAAAAAAAAAACATTACGAATCAAGATTACTTTTTTCAATTCCTACTATTAGCTCACTCTCTCTCTCTCTCTCTCTCTATATATATATATATATATCTTGTTCAAATTTTCAATCGTTAATAAAATACTTTTCCTTCATCCACTCAAGTTCAAATACATTTTTTTTTTAAACTTGTAGTAGATGACATTCAATGTTAATACAGTTTTTTTCAAATATTAATTAATTAATTAATTAAATTTGTCCAGTAATTTCTATTTCGTCGTCAAATCCGTCGCCATGGAGCCAAGTTTGTCACCAATTTTGTAATCTATACTTATAATAAAGCTCAATGTGTGTGTGTGTGTGTGTGTTGGCGCTCTACAGACCAGACCGTTTGACATACAGCTACCAAATTTGGTACATGTATACCTTGGAGGTTGGGAATGTGCACCTGGGGTTTCTTTTTTCGAATTTTTAATTAGAATTTTAATTATTAATTAAAAACTAACTTTCCCGCCAAAAAATCTTCAATTTTCCCCACCGCCAACTTTTCCGCCAAAAAAATCTTCCGTTATCCCCAGCGCCAAACGAGAAAGGCTTCTGTTTTTTTTTCTCCCAACAGTAATGAGGCTAGGGTTAAAATTTTTCGGCGGATTATTTCAATCGGTTCTGTTTATTTTCTTAATGTTTGATGCATTTAAAATTAAACATTGTTAATGAATCAATCTTTCAGATTCATTCTGAAGTACTTTTGAATTAAAATAAAACAGAATAAAGGAAATTAAAAATTTCTAATCCGCATAGCGTTACCCCAACTGGCGTAGAAAAAAAGTCACGTATTTGCGTTACGTAACTGGCGTTGAAAATTCACGCATGCGCTTTGTGTTCTGATTGTTGCCATGACAACGTTATCAATGGATGATTTAAATTATTTTTGGGTTAGTTGCATGCTTTTGTAAGTAAATTGTATTTATGTTAGTTATATATTTTTTCTATATGCTTATAGTTTTAAGTACGTCGTTTTTTAAGTAGTTTTTTTAAAACCTGTTTTCAACCGTTTATTTTAAGCGATTCGTTTTATTTTCTTAGTGTTTGATGCATTTAAATTTAAACATTGTTAATTAATTGATCTGCCAAACTCTTGAGATATTACATAAATTAAAAAAGATATTCTTTAGTGCCCATAAAGTTTAAACGCTGAGTGACTCTATTTTCAGTAAGCAGATTATAAAAAAAATGCTTTGTTTCAGTAAAAAATATTATTATATTCATTGAAGATTCATTCTTTACACTTTAATTTAAAGCATACATTCTACGGGTGCTAACAGAAAATGAGAGAGATACATATTACGTTATGACTGAAGGCCTTTATAATATTATGAATGAATTATATGACAATCAAAATTTGAAGTTTTAAAATATTTTGATGAAGAAGCTATTAAAGTAGAAATTGCATAAAATATTTAATTATTAAAATTTTAACGAACATTAAGATTGGCGAACCGGCTGGTCTCCAAAGGCGGCTAGTTATTTAATAAAAAGTAACTAAAAAAAAAAATGTTGACCTAAGTAGGAATTGAGTTAAAAAATTTTGTTTTATATATTACTTGTTTATTTTTTCATTTTTGCCAGTTCATGCATTTGGGCATCAGTTTCTGCAACTTCTGTAGATTTTTCAGCCATCATTCCCTGGAGCTAATCCCTAACAAATAAGGTACAACAATTTTTACGGCCTAACATACATTTTTTAGCTGTTTCACTATCCTTATCCTTAATAGAAAGTGTTACCGATATATAAATGATATATTTAATGAAAATACCAAAATTCGATTTAAAAATAAAATGCTAATGCAGTAATAAAATATTTTCTGATGCTAAGAACTTTTTAATACAATTGTAGATTTAATTTTTTTTATTCTGATTATGAATTTTTGTAGACATGTATGGCATAATAAATCTTTTAACTTGTCATGAAAACTTTTTTTTATTCCACATAATACGTTTTTTTTTTTACATCCAATCAAGTCTTTTTATTATTATTAATTGCATTAATTTCTAGAAGACATATTGAAAACTTTAATACTATAGAAGAGCAAAGAAATGCTCAGATCTCTTTACTGGGAATATAAAAGACAATTCTGACCACTATAAAAACTTCCACATAGGGGAAAAAAAAAAAAAAAAAAAACATAACCACTATTGGCCCTGTCTTAATGTAGCTAAAGAAAAGTGAGTAGTTCAAAATCAATTCATATATTTTGGGCTCATCTTTTTCCTTTGCATGCAAAAGATCAAGAATAATTTCAACATATTTCTTAAAAACATTAAACTAAAGACTTCTACAGCTGTCTTTGTAGATAATTTTTAGCAAGAAATATGAGCAAATGTATTTCTTAAGATTTTCAGCATTGCATTCACAATAGGGTGCAATAAATTTATATATGAATGCTTCACTTGCCAGATCAACTAACTCCATATTCAGAATTTTATTAAATTTTAACATGATTGATTCTATATTATATATATTCAGAGCAAATTTCTTATAATAAATATTAATAGCCTAAACAAAAAATCTCTTTGAGCCTTTGAATAATAAATAATTTATTTCAAAAGCCAATTTGATTAACTCCAAACTGTAATGTATATCATAATAAAAACTTAGTTAACCCGTTTCATTCTTTTCCCTTTGCTACGGAGACATCCAATTGCTGTTCGTGTAATTTCGTTCTCTCCATTAAAATTACGAGTTGAGTAAATTGAAACGAAATTTCTGGTAAATGGACATATTTATTTGCCTAACGACTCGCAATTTGCTATTATTGAATCTCACAAACAAAAATTTCAGAGCATTTTTTCACTGGATGATTGGTGAAATATAATAAAACCCTGTTAAAAAAAAAAGCACTATATGATTCATATAATGCATCAAGATTTTTTTTTTATTTTCAAGTACTTTAGAAAATTTTATCATTAACAGAAAGGCAACAGTTACAAAGATACCAGTAAATTGGCTAAAAATGCTCTGGATAAATAAGAAAAGTTGAAATCCCACCTCATACATTTCAAGTGTGACTTTAACAACAATATTGAATTTAAGGCTATTAATATAAGAAAATGTATAGCATGTAGATCCCTATGTCTGAAAAATGTTGACCAGCCTGCAGCAGGTAGAACTGTGACAAAGAGAGAGAGAAAGAAAAGACACGATGGACTTGTTGAAATTCATTCCTTCTATTAAACATAATTATAATAAAACTTTAAGGAGAAATCGATGAAACAGTAGCTCAAATACATTTAACGAAGAAGATGTCTTTTATATTTATGATGTATTAATTGGAAAAAATAATACTTGTAATATATATAACAGTAACAGAACCATTATTTATTTTTGCTACAATATTTAATAAAACATATAGATAAAGTTTTCCATAATAAAAAAAAATAATTTCAAGACTAAATTGGCATGAATAATTTTCTTTCACTTCCTAAATCAATTAACTCCCTTAATCGCATACAAATTGTAGTAATAAAAACAATTATTTCACGGCTATTCTGTCTTATAATTTTTAGATAGAAGATGCACCTGCAGTAATACACATTGCATCGTATTTTTGAACTTTTAAAAGAATTTTTTTAAAAATGTTATGCATGTATATACTATCAATCACTATTTTAATTATTTTGTCCACACATCTTTATCCAAAGTCTATTAAAAATTTAGAAGTACCAGAAAATGTTTTTGCCATGAAAAATAACTGAAAATTTAATTACATTTATTGATTACTAAATTATGAAACTGAAAACCGAATTGGAAAAATTAAGGTAATAATTTATTTAAAAAATTTACTGCATACTTGGAGCTTTTATTGTCGCAAAAAACTATCATACCACATATATTTATTTTTTGTTGTCAATTGCAATTGGTAGCCTTTCATTAGTGAATAGTTGTAGCTTAATAAATTAGAATGGGGGATAGAAAAAAAATATTTTATTGCAAAATAAATTTAAGATTATATAATTTACTTATTTTGCTGATTTATAGTGAATTCACATAATTTGGCTACATCAAGGTAACTCTTCATAGCATGAATATTGCTTAAGAATGAAGAATAAGAAATATCTGATTTGAATATTTACCTCATATTCTTTCTCTGACAGTAGAGTTTGGTTTTGAATTTTATCAAAATCTGCTGATTTTTGGCAGAGTTCATTGTTTAAGGTATGTATATTCAATTTTAACTCGGAAGACTTGGCTTCATACTTCTGCACTTCATTCTTTAAAGAATCTAATTCTTCATTAAGTGAATCTCTTTCATTTCTCAATGACTTTATTTCATCTACTAGCATGTTTTCTCTCTTCAGCACAGCATTTAGTTGTTCCTGAAATAAGAAAGAAAGATTTTACTTACAATAACTACGTTGAGAATTTTGTAGTTTAAACTAATAGCAGAGGTTTTTAAAAAAAAAATCAAAAGAAGTGACTACAAAGCAGAGTTTAAAACAGACATTGCTTTAAAAAGCTTATCAAACTCATTAAATAAGTTCCATCACAGAAATAACTGCCACACCACCAAAAGAATAATTCAAACAAATAAAAAAAAATGTCAGAAGTAGACAAATTTGTTTCAATTATTGAAAAGCTAAAACAACTTCATGGCATTCATGGGGGGGGGGGGGAGAAGGAGGAGATAAAAACTTCAAGAAGGAAAGAAATAGATTTAACTTAGAGTGGTGCCAATATATCATAAAATTTACTTCGTTAATAAACTAATAACTTTAATTATTAGTTTATTAGTACTCCCTTTATAATATTGATGAAATTTCTATTATAGTTTTGGTAATTAAAACTAAAGCAGTCCTTGTTTCTTCTATAAATGTTCCCATAGAAAATTTCATTTCTTCCCAATTATCAAACCTTTTTAAAATTTCTCCAAAAATAGCATCTTAATATCCTTTTTATCAAGAATGAATGGTTCCTGATACTTATTGTTTAAATGTTTACCTTTATTCAGTGTTTTAACATTAACAATCTGCCAACATGTAATAATCATTTTTAAAAACTCGGATGTACCTTTGGAATGGATTACATTTTTTCTTTCTCCTAATTCAACAAGGGCTTCTGCAACATGTTTATTAAAAATACTCAAAACCAACTGAACATTTTGCATTTCCATATTTGATGGAGCAAGTGCTATAAGACTTAATTTAAAACCATATTTAACTAAGCAATCTGATTCTAACTTGGACAAATTTCTTATATTTGACAATCGAGCTGCTTTAAAGTTTTTGTTTGGCTATATCTTTTACTTCATGAACCAAATCAAAATCAGCGTAAAAGAAATATTTGCCATCATTTTTTTTATTATTATTTAACCAGTTGTTTCTCATATACTTGAGCAAATGAACAGGGTCTAAAACAAAGGACAGTAGTCTTAGTTTATTAACTGTATGAGGATAGTAATAAGATAATTATGGTCCATCAATAAAAAAAATCCAACAGCTCTCTTGCTGTTCTTTAAGAAAGAGGAAAGAAATTAAAGTGCATAATTATAGATATATAAGCATTAGAATTGACTTTGGTACTTAAGAAGCTGAAGCTCTTTGATTTGCTTTCATTTCTAAAAATCAATCTAAAAATTTTTGCTATTATATGGCATTTATAATAATCATTATCTAACAAAAATATCTAAACAAAGCATCAAAGAAAATAGTTAATCAAATTCAACAAACACGTACAAAGAGTTAAAAAAATCTTTCATATTAACACAAAATCAAGCCTAAGTAAATTTTGTAGACAAGGAGTTTAAGAATAAATAAGAAATTGTATATATTCTATGCAAAAATTATTTATTTAGAACTGAAGATTGTCAAGGAATATTATCCAGATAAAAAAAAAAATAATTATATACCTCCTGTTCAATCTTCATATCTGCAATTCTTTTCTTCAGTTCATCAGATTCTGAAGATTTGCATGCTTTTTCTTTCACCAATAATTTTATCTGATTGTTAAGTTCATCTAAAGAAGATTGGAGATTTAACCTTATGCTTTTCTCTGTTGTCAGTTCAGAAACAATTTCTGCTTTTTCAGTACTGCTTTGTTCCAGCTTCTGTTTTAGCAATGATTCAGTTAAAGAACATTCCTGAAGTTTATTTTCTACGCCAATGTATTCATTCTCCACAGTACTTAATTTTATTTCCAGTTGTTGGATTTTAGTCTAGAAAAGAAGAAGGCTTTTCACTTCATAGAAATTAAAAAGATTCTTATTATTGTAAAGTTTTTATGAAGGTTATCTAACTTTCTCATATACTTAATTGATTCCCCCCCCCCATTTCAGACTTGACATATTTTGGAGAATGTAAATGGAATAAAATTGTTAATGAAACTCAAAAAATTCATATTTCATACTGATTAAATTACACATCAAACAATATTAAAAATTTTGCAAAATAGCTTTATTCCCAAAAGCCATGCCCATCATTTTTTTTATTCCACTTTGCCATCTTCTTAAAAGAAATCATAAAATAATTTAGTATAATTAAAATTTAAGTTTTTCTATGCCTGTACAAACAAATTTCTATAATTTTAAACACACTGACATGGTAGCAAAAACAATAACTTGACATGTATATACATATTTACAATATAATATGGTTTTAATATTGATATGGTCACTATAAGATGTTGTTAGGTTAGCTAATTACGCAATAACTTAAGACAGAAGGACCCTTAAGTAGCGACCGAATAAATTGACCGACTTGGCATTACATGGATCTCACAACTTTTTACGATAGAAGAACTGAGTTGCGAGACTTGGTTTTTTTACAAGTTATGTTTTTGATGGCATCTCATTTCTTTTTGTAGATAGTCCTTTTCTTATTTTTGTATGTAGTCTTCCACTTTTTCTTTTCCAGTACTACTTCTTGAGATTCAACTACAGTTTTTCTCAAAGCCCAGTCCCTGTCTCTATGGGTTTTTCTCGTAAGCTTTGATGTTATAATTTTTGACAAGTCTGAATGGTAAAGGCTTCTTAGTCTGTCGTATTCACAAATTGAGGATTACTGCGCTTTAATACTTCCAAAGTCGACATTTATTAGATGTAAGCCGTCCAGACTTGTAACTCTCGGAAGTGCCACGTAAGCTTGACCGGATATGAATGCTACAGAACCGATATACATCAGTGCATTATTTAGACTTAGGCCCTGACTTTTGTGTATAGTTATAGCATAGGCTATACATATGGGAAACTGTTCGCAATGAACATAAGCTCTATTAATAATTTCAAATTTAGTTTTGACCAGACTAAGCTCGTAAACATGTTATTTATTAAATATTTTTTGTATTTTCCGGATCAACCTTTACTCTTTGCACTATACCGATAGAACCATTAAGTAAACCAAGACTCACATCAATATTTCGCCTTAACATGACTTTTGCTCCTATTTTTATAATTATGTTCTCTTCCAGGCCTGCAGTCTTCATATTTTTTTTATGCATTCACGAGCTCTTTTTGTTAGGTATCTGGGGAAATTTATGCTATCTACAGCTGTAAGTTTTATTTTGGGATGTAGAAGAGGTTTAAGCACTGCAGTATTTAATTGTTGACACATGTTTTTTGTAGGTAATAAGCAAACGGTATCATCAGGAAGTTTCGAGAGGTGTTCAATTATTTCAATTAATCTGTTTTCATATGAATTGGATTTGAGAGTTATTAATCTAGTCTAGAATAAGTCTTGGTCTTTTTGTGTAGTCACACCTAATCTTATCCTACTTAGCATTTCAACAAAGTCAGAACCATTGAACTGTGGCATGTTAATTGTAAGTTCATCGTATATGAACATTTCAGTAAACAGATTCGGTACACTGAAGGAACCTAACAACTTGTTAGTTTCAGCAGTTGATACTTTTTCAAAAGGTGACTTTTCTCTTACCGGCGGGCGCTGTAAGAGATCTCCGAAAACTACAAGATGTTTTTTTTAACATCAAACAATATTTCAGAATTAATGTTTCTACTTTATCTTCAGGTATCCCATATTATAACATGCAAATATTATGATATTTTAATTTATAAATTATAAACAATATAATTGGTTACTATATTTGTTGTAATTTACTATTTTACTTTTTATTATTTAATATATTAAATAATAAAAAACAGCTAATTGAAGATTTCACTTTTAGATTGTCATTAAACAAAAATCTTCATTTAGAAATTTTAGAGCAGAAATGGTTAAATGCTTATCATCCTTTAATTTTGAAACCAATGGAAGAAATTATCCATTTAAAGTGACCAATTCTTTTATTAATAATGAACCAATTCATCAAGCACATTCCTGATGTAATAGGACAAGAAAGGAATGCAATTTATAAGACAATCAAATTCAAATGCTTATTGTTAAAAAGGCACTAAAATCTTAAGGGCCAATTGATACAACAAATACAGATACAAGCAAAAAATGGTTGATATTTTCTGTTGCCAAGTCCTGTTGACTACTGTGGAAGCATCATCGAGTCCTGTGAGGAGTAGCCAGTCATGTGGTAGTGAGTCGGCAGTTGGATACAGCTAAAGCGAGGGACAGTGAGAATTTCGGCCGTTTGAAGAAATTGTAGAGCGAAGCTCCGACGATCCCCTCTGCTGCTGGATTCTGTCTCGCCGCTTTTTGTGTTGTGGTCGTTTACTACTTGTGGGCTACTGTTTGCTGTAGTGTGCTGTCCTATGTGTTCATCTCGGCTGTATATATTTGTCGTCTTCATGCTCGTGTTCTTCGTGTAAATAAACGTCGTCATTGTTTTCTACTAAAGGACTGTTACTTTCTGCATCGATCATCAAATCTTTAAAAGAACCCCTTCGAACGGAAGTAGTGAATCCGTAACAATATACAATTTTCTTTGAATGGTAAGATGATTCAAGTACTGAAATCCCTTTTTTTTCTTCTTTTCATTGGGAAATTAATTAGATTATTTTATCAAAAATCATGACCTTTAATTTTACCAAACAATAAGAGCATTTGTGGGGTAGAGGCTTCACTCCACATTTGTGCTCAAGGACTCAAAATCCAAAAGCTGGGTAGATCAAAAGTAAAAAAGTCTGAATTTATAAACTATTCTATTGATAATAACAACAGTTTACCATCAATCAAATTCCCAAAAATTGTTTGGTGAGGGAAAAAGAGTAAAATATCATTAAAAAACACATTAAGATATTCAAATTTTCTTAATAATTGTTACTTTTTTCATTCTTACCTCTTGTTCCTGACAAATAAATGAAGATAATCTAGTCAACTTTAAAAGAAAAAAAAATTGTATTTTCTTTGTATGTATACACAGTGTAAAAGGAAACATTTATATACTAGCTACAATACAATAACCCTCTTCTTTTTATCAATGAGAAAAGCAAAGAAAAGTAAGCAACAATTCATTTAAGATATTATAATTTCAATTACCTGAAATAATAGTATATTAAATAAATGTTTATATTTACAAAAAGAAAAAAAAATACTTCATTATAGGAATGCAATTGACCAAAAGGAAAAAAGAGGAAATCCAAAACACAAAACAAAACGCAAAGGAAAAACAAACAAAAAGTATGAATTAAATGATTAACATACAGGAAAAACTAACAAGACTACAGCCCAATTGGCTTTCATATTCATTGCAAAATATTTATAAAAGAAAGAAATCAATAGGCAACAAATATGATGGGAAGGCCAAAATACTATTGTAAATATGCTTCAGTAACACAATTTAGCAAACATTTCTTTAATGGTCTACGAACCTTTGTAGCATAGATCAGACACTTTAATAGGGAGTTTTTTTCTTTTTTTCCCCAGATTTTCTATACTTTACTTTAGAGCCTCAACCACATAATACAACAAGCAATTTCATTTTGTATACAAGATTCAGATAAAGGGAGAAATTTTTGAGACCTGGGACCTCTCTTGTTCTGATAATTTTTCTGCAACTTGACAGCTTTGCCAAATAAGATATGGAAAGATGAGCAACCAGAAAGGTTTTTTTGCAGGAGAAAATTCTTGCCATCTGATAATTTCCAGAAATTAAATTTTATGTTAAAAAAACAGAAAAATATGATAAAAAAAGTAGCGAACATCTGAAGAATAACATCCCTGTTTAGAATTTTGCAAGAAAAATTCACATGCTAAGAGGAAAATGAAATTGATCATTTATCTAATTCTATATGCAAAATTAAGACCTCGGGTAAAATAAAACACAAAATAGCATTCTTGCTATCATGATGCAAACCCTTCAATGAACCATGATGAAACCATTTAATGAAAGCATTACAAAAGTATTTTGTTTTTTAATTGATATATTTGAATATCAATTTCTGCAACTTCTGCAGATTTCTCAGCCATCCGATTCTTTCTTTCCTCTTAACAACTTAATTTGCAAAGCTGTTTTATATTTGCTGTACTTTTCTTTCGCCGCTGAACTTCTTTCTACTTTTCTAAAGCTTCATAATAACTTATATGCATTAATTTTGCATACTCTAGCAAATCTTCTGAGATCAGAACATTTAAAACACTTTCAATAAAAATGTATAGCATCATACAGTTCTCAGACCCAATTAAAAAATTTTCTTTTAGAGCTGCATTAACCCTTTAAAGGGCCATTTTTTTTCTAGCCATATTATGTTAAAATATTTTTAGGCTTGAAATTAGAATAAGAAAAGGGATTCATTTAGCTTATTAGATAAATTTAATTTGATTAATTAATTAATTTGGTTAATTAATAATTAAGTAACAAATCAAGATGCATCATTTTGTCAAAGATAAAGAACTGAATCATCTAAGTCTCTGACTTACTAATAAAATTTGTCAGAACTTATGCCAACCTACATAATTTCATACAAAGATTGATAAATTTGGTGGGAAACATACTTCCCATGACCCTAAAAAGGATTAAACATGTTGCTACTTAATGCAAATTCCACAGTTACATTGCCATGAGACAATACTAGAATTTTTATGACTATCCAAAAATCAGAAGATTCTTTTTATCTTATACAATTAGAAAAGAAATGAATCCAGCTACTGATTTATTAATTTTTTAGTTTTTCAGGAAATTTTCAAATTAGATCTTTGCACATTTTAACGAACAAGGGAAATTTATAGTTTAGAATAAAGTGGAAGCAAATCAGCAATTTGCTTTTCGAATGATACTGCATTGTTTTTCAATAAAGATGCGGCTTTTAAAATAGAAGAGTTCATAGACATGAATTCAAATATAATTTTATTATAATATTCTTCTCAAATATGAAACACTCTGCTAAATAATATCTTAGTTTAATTTCAGTACTTTCACTAGTATTCAAGTAGCTAATCACTATTTTTTCTCAGTCTTGAAGACAGGACTGATCTTTGCAGAAGAAAGGGACGAGATTTATGAATGGTGTTTACTTATTAAAACTATGGCAACGATCTTTTATTTTTTACAATATTTAAAGAAATTGGCCTTTTTTCTTTTTTTAAACTATGAAATTTAAAATTATTTATACTTTCCAGTTTTAAGGGAAATTTCAATATTACCTGCAATTTCCTGTTACCTTGGCAACTTTGAAATGATATTCTTGTTTTAGAATTTAGATTTGCAGCCTGTTACCACAAACAAATAAAAGAATGGAACTAATATTATATTTAGACAAAAATATTTTACTATGTGTATACATTAAACTGTTGCAATTCATCAACATGATGCCGAAATATTATAAGGGTGATTAAGAATTAAAAATTGTATATTAAAATAATTTCAGGTTGTTTTGTTGTTGTTTGTTTGTCTGATGATATCTGCTTATTTTGGGAGGAATATGTAAGCAAAGACTGATATTGATAAAAAAAAAATATTATTATTCTTATAAAGGTAAGCGATAAACAGCTAATTGCACAATAAAAATGTAGAAACAATTTAAAATTGGAAAAATTAGAAAAAAAAAGGAACAATTTTTACAACTTTCAACAATTTTTGCTACATTTAGGAATTGAAGATATAAATACATTTTAATAATTTTTTCCACATTGTATTACTCAGAAATTTTCAACTTTTCTGTAGTAATTATTATTATTGCAGCTCATTCTAAAGTATGGATCATATGAAAAGATTTTTTAAAAAATCTACTGATGCAGCATTTGGAAAATGCTAATATTCTTTCACTAAATGAAGCAAGATCTTCAACACTTATCTCATTAATTCTAATATTTGATTTGCCTGCACAATCACTTTCTTTTGTTCTAAATGCATGAAATTAAATACTGTAAAGATTAATCATATTATTAAATGTTTTAGAAATTCTCAAAACAATAAATTATAAATGGATGGAATTAACTTTTTTCAAGTAGAGATTACGGTAAAGAAATAAGATGCTTTTCTGCATTCTTGAGTCAATGGAGATAAGATTTACAGTGGTGACCAAAATTGTGGACACTTTTGAAAATCGTTATGTTTTCTAACTTTGTATGCTTATAAAAAAATGTTTCATTTCACAAAATGCAAACTGTTACATATCATTTAAAAAAGAATTAGGTGCTTATTTCAATACAAAAAGCAAAATTCAAATATTTACAATACAAAGAAAGTTATTCTTACTTTAATGTGAATAACAAACAAAGTGATGAAGTGGATTGTAATTTACTAACTAATTAACTTTCCTGGCAAATCACTATTCTTGTTCTGAGAACCAATCAAATGTTATTAATTCCAAGTTAGAAGTTTTGTTAAACTTCTTAATATACAGTTGAAGTTTTTGTAAATATTTCTAATATTTAGTCAAGAAAAAATGACATCAAATAAAAGAATATATTGGGTTCCTAGAAAGAGAACTAAGATTGTGATACATGAATGCGATCTTTCCTATGCAGAAATTGCAACTCAGGTGGGTGGTTCAGTGACTACATCTGGAATCCAAAAATTTTGTTTACGATATCAGGAGACCAATAAAAAACAAAGCAGAAAATGGCTGAAAAATGTGCACCATATCCATTGATGACAGAAAAATAAAAAGACTATGTCTCCAAGATAGAAGAATGTCATCAGCGGCCATCAGAAGTCAATTGAATGATGCTGGCATTTATGTCAGTTCAAAAACAATAGGTGAAAATTATTAGATGTTGGACTAAGAGGTAGAATTAAACGAAAAAAACCCTTATCTCAATTTAAGTAGCCTATAAAAAGATTACAGTGAGCAAAGGAACACATTAATTAGATAAATGATCAGTGATCATAAATTATTTGGAGTGATGAAACAAACATATTGTTATTCGGTAGTGATGGAGAAAATAGATAAGACATAGAATAGGCAAAGAACTACATCCTGACTGCATTCAGGCAACTATGAAGAATTCAGTAGGTGTTATGATTTGGTCATACATGTCAGTAGACAATATTGGTCTTCATGTTATCGATGGGACATTAAATGCAAGAAAATACATTGCCACTAATCTAGAGTCAACATTTACACCTCCCATCAGTGATCTATTTCCCAACAATACATCATTTCTTTTTCAGCAGGATTCAGCTTCTTGCTACACAGCAAAAATATCAAAAGAGTGTTCTAGTACAAAGAGCATTGAATCATTACCATAGCCAGGAAACAGTCCTGACTTCAAAATTGTTGAGAACTTATGGAACCATTTGAAAACTCTTGTACATATGAAGCGTTTGTCAAATAAAAGAGAATTAATTGAGGCTATAATTGTTTCCTGGCATCCTGTAATAACAAAGGAAGAACTCAAAACTGTAGTCAGCTCAATGAAGCATCAAATTGAAGCTGTAATAAATAATAAAGGCTACCCTACTAATAACTCACTGCAGTCATCAGCATCTAATGTATGGTGATAATTATTACCATTCAACTTTTTCTGTGTTGAAAATATTTGAATTTTCCATTTTCTAATGAAATCAGCATTAAATTCTCTTTAAAATGATATGCAAGAGTTTGCAGTTTGTGAAACGTTACATTTTCTATAAGCATACAAACTTAGAAAACAAAAATTTCCAAAAGAGTCCACAATTTTGGCCACACCTGTATTTTCTTTCCCCTTCTAATGAAACTACATAATTTGCAGGTGAGAAAAATTATCGATACAGTGATTTCAGAACATGCAAATTAGTTTGGCAGTAATTGCAAGATTCTAATTATTTTACCAAACAATAATAATATACTCAGAGGATAAAAAAATACTAGTAGCACAGCATCTAAAATACTTGCAAGAAAAAATAGATTGCATGTTACTGAAGGGAATCTGCACTTACTTGTTTTGAAGACCATATAAATTGCATTTCAAAGATGCAAGTAACAGTATGCCTTCCATTAAATGTTAAGCATATCAAACAAATTTAATTAGAAATTAATTACATTAATAATTAATCTTTGTATGTTTAATCATACATTGATATGAATAAGGGACAATGATAGTTATTTTTCTTCTTTCAAGAAAGTCTTTCCTGATAGTACAAATCATACAAATTAACAAGCAAGAATCGTCACTAAAAGTTCTTACATACTGTGTTACACTTCACCACATAAAATTGTGAATTTTGGCAAGGGTATGAATGCATTCAAATTCATATTTTTATTTTCACACATATACAAGAATTGTGCACTCCATAATATAATATATATATATTATGGAGAAGATATTTTAGATATAGAAGATATTTTAGTATAAACTGCACACCTTTGTTAGAACATCAATCAAGAAAGATCGATCATACAGGGTGGCTATAGAAACTGTAAAAAAATATTTCCCTGACCACTTGCTACATTTTCCTGACTTATGGCTGCTAATTATATTAGTTTCCTTGCTTTCTCCCAACTCAGAATTACTATATGTACACCATATACATTATTGAACTGTATTTCACAAAGTTTTATGAGTTATTTAATATCAAAAATATATTCCATGAAATTTCATTTTTTTAAAAAATGCAATGAATATTCGTAAAAAAAATATTAAAACAGCATATTACATTTCTTATATTGTAAAAGTACTAGACATTTTAATAAAATACTTCACCTTAAAAACCAGAGTGCAGAGTGTGAAATGGATACAAAAATTAAGCACCTTTAAGCACTTTTGCACACGCACAAATACATAAACTCAAGCATTCTCTACTCATAGGATTTTTTTGTCTTATAATAAATTATAGTTTTTATTTTTAAAATTTTTTTTATATGTTTTAAAATTTTTTTAAATTTTAATCTTTGATTAAAAAACAACTTTTCCAATTTTAATCGATGCTTGGATGTTGAATTCAGCCTCGTCATTTATTTAAATAGGCAACATTATCTTCAGCAATAATTAATACAAAGAAACTCTGAAAATTTGAATTAAGAGCAAACTGAATCGAATCAATATATGTTACAAACATTAAAGATTTTCAATAATTGGTAAATTTGACAAAAATGGGTTTATAAAATGATTTTCACCAGACATTGGACGAAATTTTTTTTTGCTAATTATACAAAAGAAAAAAAACAAAACAACCCTATAATGAATTACATATTAGATCAGAAAACTTAATTTATTAATACTAGATATGCTGACAGATTCTTATCAAAATAATTTTAAATTTAAATTTAATTTTTTTTTAAATCAGAAAAAATATAGTTAAAAAATTTTTGTCTTAATTTTTACTTTTTTTATGTGTAGAATTTTAGAAAAGTACACACAAAAAATAACTGACTGCTTCCTTTCCATAATTTTCAAAAATATTCAACACAAATTTTAAAATTAAAATGACAAAAATCTGACAGTATTATTTTGTATTGATCAATTAAATTAACTAATACATACCGCTTTTATTTTAACGTTAGTTTTGTTAAAAAAAATTGATTATATAAGACATTTTCTCTTCATATAAATATTTATATTAATGGAAATAATAAGCATAGAAACAAGAAGACTATTATTACTACTAATTAGGTAAGTAGAGAAACATTATATTAAAGCTAATTTTACATTTTTTAAAAAAAATTTCACATTGACAATTTCAGATTCTACATCTTTAAATTTTAAATATCAAACCTAGCAGAATTTTTAAAAAATAAAAACTATCACTTGACAAGATTGGTTCAATAAATGTTAATTTTCAAAGAAATGGGGACATTTAAAAAAGGACTCGGTAAAAGAAATTATTGAAAACTTCCATCATCAAATTAAAATTTCAACTCACTAGATTTTGTGCAGTCGACTCAAGTAATTACAATCGCAGTATATAATCCTACAATAAAATCCCTTTTGCAGTAGTTCAAAAAATCGCTGAAAACAACATATTAAAGAGAATGATGATTGAATATGCAATGAGACTTCATGGTAATCAGAATAAAAGCAGTTAAATATCAAATATCTTTCAAGTGCGCTTTAGAATAACTTCTCCCATCCCTGTTGTATCTATTTCTTTTACACACCATACTGTCTTATTTTTCGTCGATCAGAGCTAATCACCAGGCATAACTAAAATAAATTATTCGCTATTTGGAACACAAACTGTAAAAGAAGTTCAAACGTTTTTCTAGTTGCAACCAGTTTGGCATATTTTGGAATAATCATTCCAATACTTCAATATACGCTGGTGCCCATTGCTGAAAAAAAGAAGTAAAAAAAGTTTTTTCCTTAAAATAGGTCGAAACTCCAGTAACCTTTCACTGCATGTTTTCCTTTTTGATATATCCAGTAAATAAAAATTTATGACTTTTATAGATTTATCGCCTACGGAAACAAAAAGGAATATATTCTTTGCACTTTTCGATAAAATTAAGCACTTTTAAGGTTTTTAAAAAATGGTTTTCAAATTTTTAAGGACTTTTCATAACGCTACACACCCTGTAAAATTCTACGAAACATCAAAACTACTTTTTGCAACATAAATTATTTTAACAGTAAAGGTTGTTGTAATCTTAGCTCAAAATTTTACAACACTTTTATAACTAATTAATACATTTTGTATAAGTATCGGAATTGCATTTGTAACATAAAAATAAAAATTGTATGATTATATGCACATAATAATATATTTGTTTGCAAATATTTAAACAAAAGAAACTGTCAAATATTATTTTCAGTCTTTTTGCTTTAACAAATCATAAGAAATGACTTCTTCTAATCAAAACCTAATGCTTGAAATGAATAAAAAAAATCTTAATTTCAGTTTTATTACAAACTAGCAGTACCCGCACAGCGTAGCCCGTGCCATAACATCTAAGAGGAAAAATTAGCTTTAGACTGAAGTCTTGCCTCCACCCTATATGACATGGGAATGTCATGCGGGATCAAAAAAGATATTTAGAAATCATCAAAAATAACTACAAAACAATTTTTTTATAGCACATATTCAGAAATATTTAGTTTTGATAAAGTCATTTCGTGCCTTGCGTGGTAGGCAATTTTTCGGTGGCGCTTTGTTTGACCTTTATGTTACTGCATGCTACTGTATTTCGATCTTTCCTATTCATTTCCCTTGACTTTTTTCCTGCTGCATATACTTTTGCTTTATTTTCGATGAAATTTTTTTGCACGCATTTCATTTTACTTCATTTATTGAATCGCTTTTTAAAATCAGACGTAAACAAAGAAATGTATCGCATATGAATACCACAGCTCTTGCTATTTGCACATGCGAAGTTTGAGATTTCCGCTCACGCCCGGATAAGTGCAAATCACAGACACTGTTGCGTTACGCATGCGCAAATCGTAGTAGGTAAATAATTAAAATCGCAATTATAAAACTCCTTTTTTTATTTTGATATGACTTCAATATACTAAAACCTTCCCCAATAAATGCCCTACAAAATGGCACAAATATCTCCAAAATTAGTTAAGTATTTCTCGAGTTTTTAGGGTTTCAACGTACAGATGCTTTCAGGAGACTTCATTTTATACTATGTATGGATACTATTAGATGTAAAATTATTAATTTAAAGATAATAAACAACAAATGTTTACCTATAGCAATTAAAATGTAAAAAATTTATATATAATAATCACTTAATAATTTCAAAAATGAAATATTAATTGTTAGAGTATTGATACAAAATATTTCCTTTAAAATAACCAATCCTGCTTTAAGTGAATTAAAAAGTTTCAAAACATCATTTTTGCAAAATTTTGTGGCTTGCAATTCCTTCCTCAACAATAAACTCTCTCTTTGAGCTACCTCAAGAATGTTTTAATTTTTATTTATTTATTAATTTTTTTAACTGATACTCTGCTTTTTTTCCCCCCATTTCCAAATTTCTGCATAATTTCTTCCTTTCCTTTATAATCTTCATATTTGGTTCATTAACTTTTCATGCAGAAAATCAACTATTTTTATATTTTAAAACTAGCCGCCTTTGGCGACCAGCCGGTTCGCCAATCTTAATGTTCGTTTAAATTTTAATAATTAAATAGGTTTAACCGGAGTTTAACCCCCTTCTTCGCCAAGTTGCGATAACGCACCAAAGCTGGCAATCTTTATTATGCACTATAATTGAACATCTGCTTCTTTGCTTTTGAACATTTCGCAAGGCCGTTGTTTGCGATTTTTAAAAATTTCGCCAAGCAGGGGATAAAACTCCGGTCGTACCATTAAACATTTTACGCAATTCCAACTTTAATAGATTCTTCAGCAAAATATTTTAAAACTTCAAATTTTGATAGTCATATAATTCACTCATAATATTATAAAGGCATTCAGTTATAGCGTGATATATATCTCTCTAATTTTCTGTTACCCCTCGTAGAAATTATGCTTTAAATTAAAGTGTAAATGATTAATCTGCAATTAATATAATATTTTTTACTGAAACAAAGCATTTTTTTTAATAATATGATTACTGATAATAGAGTCACTGTGCGTTTAAACTTTATGGTCACTAAAGAATATCTTTCTTAATTTATGTAATATCTCAAGAATTTGTCAACAAAAATTTCTCAGATTCATCATGAACAGATCGATTCATTAACAATGTTTAATTTTAAATGCATCAAACACTAAGAAAATAAAATGAATCGTTTAAAATAATCGGTCGAAAACAGGTTTAAAAAAATCTACTTAAAAAACGATGTACTTAAAACTATAAGCATATACAAAAAATATATAACTAACATAAATACATTCTACTTACAAAAGCATGCAACTAACCTAAAAATAATTTAAATCGTCCGTTGGTTGTCATGCCAACAATCAGAACAATGCGCATGCGTGGATTTTCTTCGCCAGTTACGTCAACGCAAATGCGTAAATTTTTCTACGCCAGTTGGGGTAACGCTATGCAGATTAGACATTTTTAATTTCCTTTATTCTGTGTTATTTTAATTCAAAAGTACTTCAGAATGAATGTGAAACATGGATTAATTAACAATGTTTAATTTTAAATGCATAAAACATTAAGAAAATAAACAGAATCGTTTGAAATAATCCGTCGAAAAATGTTAACCCTAGCCTAATTACTGTTGGGAGAAAAAAACAACTGATGCCTTACTTATTTGGCGATGGGGAAAATGGAAGATTTTTTTGGCGGAAAAGTTGGCGTTGGGAAAAATGAAAGATTTTTTTGGCGGGAAAGTTAGTTTTTAATTAATAATGGACTACCCCTAACATTTAGGGGGATGAAAAATAGATGTTGGCCGATTCTCATAGATACCGGATAAGCACAAAAAATTTCATCAAAATCGGTCAAGCCGTTACGGAGGAGTATGGCAACGAAAACTGTGACACGAGAATTTTATATATTAGATTATTCCACAATTTGCTTAAACAACTTTTGCGATGAGCTTCCCCCCCCCCCCATATTATCCCATAAACCATACTTATTGATCGAAAATCCTTTCTCAACAATACTGTTGCCATGAGAAAGTATCATTATCCTCTACAATAAGTATACGGCATCATTGCAAGGTTATGAGTTGAGAGTAGGTTGAACCAAAATTTGTTTGCACTTTGCTTTCAGAAAACTTCATTAGGGTTGCTGTTAGCAACATTCATCGACTTATCGCTCATATCATTAGAAATTTCAAGAAGTCGTCGTTCCCTTGAAAGAAAAATATCCGGGTTGCTGTTGCTATGATCGTTTTGAATGTATTAGCTTTAGGATGTAGAGAAATGATAACACAAAATCGTTGATCACGCGCATGCTTGGCGCGAAATGCTGTTGCAAGTAATTTTCTCTGATTTTTAGAATGAATTGCTGAATGATAGCATAGTGGTTCATAAATTTCCTTATTTTCCCTGAAACCCCTGATTTTCAGGTTCTGTCACCATCCTGATCTTATATGAGAATTCAACAATTTTACTGAATCTAGCATGCAATCTTTCGTGGTTAATCACTGGCATATGGTTTACATACAAATACCAGAAAATCAAATATACATTTTGGATGCTATTTTTGCAATTTTCTAACATAGAAATACAAAGGTAGTTAGTTGCAAGATCACATACAGATTTCATTTACTTAAAAAAGTGCATTTCCGAATTATTGCATTTATGTATTTCAGACAATCAACTTTTTAATAATTCAGATTCAAAATTTGATAAAAATCTATATTTTACATGCTAAATCTGTATACTCAATTTTATTTTCCTGTTACATTTTAAAATTACGACAATAATTCAAAATGTTAACATGTTTGATATCAATAACATGATAGTTTGATTTATCATTATCATACAAAAGTCAGATCAGTAAATGACAGATATCGTATGTAAATTCGAGACGAATTTACAATAGACATGTTTAGCTTGCATACAACAGTTCATCTATCTTCTTTATGTTTTGGATTTACGTTGTTCTTTTGTACTCAAGAAAGGTGACCATTAATTCTGTTTGCTTTCCCATGATCCCCCCTGTTATCGTCGATTAAAAATGGATGTATTAGAAGAAAATACGGATGACGTTATGTAGTTATTCAGGCTTTATTTTGTGCAACCGCTTTCAACGGGTTACAGCATTCGAATGTACAAGATCACATTTGTTGTAGGTGGCGCTCTTGCATGCCATGACGTAACATTCCGCCCGGCGTTGAAATATGCAAGATTTCAAAACACATTTAATTATACAATTAGCTTACATTTTCTAAAACCAAATAAACTATTCAGATGAAATATTTACAAGTGAACATCAAAATTGCAAAATATATACAAATTGAATATTAAACATGATATAAATACAATTATTATGTACATACAATATATACAACTATCTTAACTATTTTAATTTTCAAAGTTATCCCTTATTGGTAAGAGACAAATTTTTGAAATAGGGCGTGTAAAAATACCTGTGTTAGTTTTTAATTTAACAACTCTTACTCTGCCTTCATTTCCATAAATTATCTCTAAAATTCTAGCCATTGCCCATTTGCAAGGAGGCAAATCATTTTTCTTTAACAATACTAAACATCCGACCTTAACATTATTTTTTTTGAATTGCCACTTATTTCTTTGCTGTAAGTGGTTCAAATAGTCAATTTTCCAGCGTTTCCAAACTGTTTGAACACATTTGGTAGTATACTGCCAGCGCGACAACCTATTGTCAGAAATGTCTACAATTTCCGGTTCAGGTATTGAAGTTATTGGGCGTCCAATGATAAAGTGTCCAGGAGTTAAAACTTCATATTCATTAATATTATCTGATAATGGGATTAAGGGACGTGAGTTAAGTATTATCTGATAATGGGATTAAGGGACGTGAGTTAAGTATACCTTCAATCTGAATTACTATTGTTTCAAATTCTTCAATAGTTATTTTACTGTTAGCTAAAGTTCTATAAAGATGGTGTTTAAATGATTTTACTCCTGCTTCCCATAAGCCTCCGAAATTGGGAGAAGAAGGGGGAATAAATTTCCATTGGATTGATTCTGCGGATAGGTAATTGGCTAAAGTCTCATTAGCCTGACAAACTAGTTTTTTTAAGCGATTTAATTCTGAAGCTGCACCTTTGAAATTAGATGCATTATCCGACATCAATGTTGCAATGCGGCCTCTACGGGCGCAGAGTCTCTTTAAAGATGCAATGAAAGCTTCAGTCGTCAAATCTGTTACCGTTTCTAGGTGAATAGCTTTAGTTGACAAACATACAAAAATCGCTACATAAACCTTTGAATATATTCCCTTTCTTTGGTTTTTAAACTTTATTTGAAAAGGACCACAAAAATCTACACCAGAATTTAAAAATGGAGAACTAGGAGTTACTCTTTCTGAAGGTAAATTTCCCATTAACTGGTCTAACACCCTAGGCCTTTGCCTAAAACATCTAATACAATCATGGACAATTTTTCTTGCAATACCTTTACCATTTAAGGGCCAGTATTGTAGTCTAATTTGATGTAACAAACCTTGTGCACCAATATGTAGACATCTTTTATGTACATGCTCAAAAAGTAACTTAGTGAATGTATGCTTACTGGGTAAAATTATTTGATGTTTAGATTCAAATGGCAAGGCAGAATTTTTAAGTCTACCGCCAACTCTAAGTAATCCTTTTTCATCTAGGAATGGATCTAAAGATCTTAACTTACTTGTTTTAGAAATATTTTTACCTTTATTTAGTGCATCTATTTCTGATTTAAATTCACTCAACTGAGCTACACTAGCTAAATATTCAGTACTTCTTTGCAGCTCCTCAGTAGTTAAATACTTATCTTATTACGAGACTCCTTAGCTTTAGTGTTGTTAATAAACCTGAAAATAAAGCTAACTATTCTAATTAGTTTTATGAAATTATTTGTATGATTAAAGAGTTCATCGTAAAAATTTGAATTAGAGTCATTAATGTTTAGAGTCACAACACATTTTAGTTCATCAGCAAAGGCAAAATCCTGCATGGATTGATTGTCTACTGGTACATCAGTAAGTTCATCTGGACCAGCAAACCACATTTTATTTCTTATGAGTTCATCTGCACTGCATCCTTTAGAAATAATGTCAGCAGGATTGTTTTTGCTACTTACATGCTTCCAATGACAATCTGATGTGAGGGTTTGGATCTCCGCAACCCTATTGCTGACGAATGTTTTTAGCTTATAGGGCTCAGTCTCGATCCACGCCAAAACAATAGTAGAGTCTGTCCACAATGAGATAACATCCATGGGCAATTGCAGAATCTTTTTCACTAATCTAGATAACAGCAACGCAGCACACAGTTCAAGTCGGGGAATGGTAAGTGACTTTAATGGAGCCACTCTGGATTTGCTGCATACTAGACTAGTTTTAAACTGTCCAGATTGGGTGAAGCACTTTAAATAGACAACAGCAGCATAGGCACGTTCTGATGCATCAGAAAATCCATGAATCTCAAGGCGAACTGCATCAGGAAGTAGAATAAACCTTTGAATTCTGAAGTTGTTTACTTCCGAGAGTTTTATGTAGAACCTTTTCCATTCTGTCATTGCATCAGGTGGTAATTTTTCATTCCAGTCCAATTTTATCTTCCAAAGTCCTTGGATAAATATTTTTGCCTTTGTAATGAGAGGGCCTAAAAGTCCAAGTGGATCATAAAGACTCGCTATTTCTGACAGCACTTCCCTTTTTGAAAAAGAGTCCTTAGGCTTGATCTTTACCTTATATGTAAAGCAATCTTCTTTTGGATCCCAAAACATACCTAATGTTTTTACAGAACTAACACCTTGTTCTTTCGAAAATGAATAGGATGTGGTAGACAGGTTTTGTAGTAAATTAGAGTTATTAGCGACCCATTTGTGAAGCTCAAATCCAGCTCTTCCGAGGAGTTCAGAAATCTGGGTTTGAAGATTTTTAGTATCTTCTAGCGTTGCATCACCTGACAGAATGTCATCCATGTAGAAATCAGAACAAATCACATCTGCAGCCTTAGGAAAGTCCTTTTTTTCCTCATCTGCTAAAGCTCTTAAGGTCCTGGTAGCCAAAAATGGCGCAGAAACTGTTCCATAGGTTACTGTAGACAGTTTGTAAATCTTCACTGGACCATCAGCACTTGATTTCCAGACAATACGCTGTAAGTCTCTTTGAGTGGGATCGATCAGTATTTGTCTGTACATTTTTTTAATATCTGCACTAAATGCATATCTGTGCTTTCTGAATCTACTTACTATGGAAAAAAGATCTTGCTGAATAATACCTCCATTTAGTAAAATGGAATTCAGAGAATATCCACTTGTTGTTTTTGCACTTGCATCAAAAACCACTCTTAAGGGAGTTGACGTTTTCTCAGGTTTATATATCGCATGGTGGGGAATGTAATAGTTCACATTGCTATCATCTTCAATTTTTATCTCCTCCATGTGTTCTAAACTCTCATATTCTCGCATAAATTCCTTATATAAGATTTCCATAGTATTATTTTTGTTTAATTTATTCCAGATACCATTTAGGCGCTTGATTGCATTTTCTTTGGAATTTCCTAGTAATGATTCGGCATTTTCTTTTATGGGTAACTGAACTATAAATCTTCCCGTTTTATCTCTTTTATAGGTTTTAACAAAATGCTCCTCACAATAAATTTCTTCTTCACTCTTTGTTATATCTTTAACATTACCCGGCAATGATTCCAATTCAAAAAATTGTTTAACTGCTTCATCTAAATTTGGTTCACTTACGAGATAACAATTGGCTTTTTGAGGTAACTGGGGAAGAATGCCTGTAACTAAATAACCAAACTTAGTATTTTGTAATATTACATCTCCATTTTGCAGACGAAGTTGCTCAGGTTTTAAAATCTCAAAAAATAGCTCACTTCCTAATAGTATATGAATTTGACCTGGTGTGTGGAAATTGAAATCAGCTAGTTCAATTGAACAGGGAATATTTAATGCAGATATATTTAATTTCGATACAGGAATCTCATCGGTTATTTTAGGAAGAATAGAACATTTCAACATGTGTGAAAATGAATAATCTCGATTTGATACTTCAATGTTAGCAGCGTGTTTAATAAACTGCGTAATTCCATTTATACCAGTTATGCCTTGTTTTATTGATTTTAGTTTGATTCCCAATTTTCTAGCTACATCTTCTCGAAGAATACATAAAGTCGAAGCATTGTCTAAGAGCCCTCTTAATTGAACTCTCCGACCATCTGCAGTTTTCACATAAATAAGAAGAGTGTTTAATATAACTGATTTATTCCCTTCTATCGCCTGTTTAGTCTCTCTCGGATTCAACGTCAAAGCAGATACTTCGGTTAGTACGTTTAGTTTCGGTTTCGTTTCTGCATCTGTTTGGCTTTCGCTCGCCCGTGCCCTTGAATCTGAAGTGGTAGCGCGATTTTCAGCTGACTCATCATGTATGAGCGAGTTATGCCTTTTACCGCAACTTGGAATGTTGCAAGAATATTTTGATTTGCAGATCCCCGGGTGAGGTTTAAGACAGTTAATGCATAATTTGTTATTCCTAACAAAGTTCTTTCTAGCATCGATAGACATATTTTGAAAAGTTACGCATCTAAATAGTGCGTGATAGTTTTTGCATAAAATACAAGCTTTAGCATTGGAATTTTTATTATTAACTATAAGTGTTTTCGCTCTTTTAAATATGCTCGTATTTTGTGGACGTTCGTATTTACTTGGAATACGGTTAATACTTTCTAACAAAGAACTTCGCTTTTCTAGAAATTTCATCAAATTTTCAAATGTAGGAATTTCTGCCGTATTTAGAGAAAGCTCGAATTGCTTCCTTGTCTCTTTATCTACTTTCTGTAGAATGATGTTTACAAGCATTAAATCAGATAGCTTATTTTGTTCGAATGTAAGAACCTTTAACGCTCTGATGTTTTTATTAACGCAGTCTATTAAGGCACACAGTTCTTTAGCAGATTCGCTACGAATTTTCTCAAAATTTATTATTTCTAATATATGAGAGTCTATCAATTGACGTTGATTTTCATAACGATCTGATAATGCTTTAAAGAGTGATTGAAAGTTATCACTAGACGATTCTAATAATTTAGCTTCTCCTCTTAAGCATGCACGGAGATAATACAGCTTTTGAGAATCATTTAATTGCTCATTGTTACTAATTAAATTAACAAATAAATTTTTAAAATTTGCAAAATCAGCTATTTTTCCAGAAAATTCTGGTAATGGAATTTCCGGTAGTCGGATTTTAGTTACTGCATTATCCTTTGAAACAGGGTTAATTTTAAATTCATCTTTAATTGAATTTAATAGCAATTTCAGACCTACCTCTGTTTCTTCAATCCTTATATTTATTTGATCAATATCTTCTAGGATGGTTTCTATATCTTCCGACGTTTCAATACCGCAATATTGTTCGGATATCTTGTCCAACTGTGCTTGCAATTGTCCAAGTTTCCTTAATTTCACTTCTAATTCCATTGCGTTAATGTCTTTCGAAGCTGACTTTTCGGCACTAAAACTTTCGATTCTTTTCAAAGTAGTTTTTATCGAGCCTTTCAGTTTATTTAGTTTCTTTTCTGAAACCGCTTCTCGGTCATCGCTTTTTTCAACTTTTTTATCCATGGTATTTGCTCCGGCTCGCTTTTGACCAATGTTATCGTCGATTAAAAATGGATGTATTAGAAGAAAATACGGATGACGTTATGTAGTTATTCAGGCTTTATTTTGTGCAACCGCTTTCAACGGGTTACAGCATTCGAATGTACAAGATCACATTTGTTGTAGGTGGCGCTCTTGCATGCCATGACGTAACACCCCCCCCCCTCTGATATTTCCAGGTTTTATAATAAATTTCTTTCACTTTATTCAGATGTATCTAGGGGACATAACGAGAAAATGCAGCAAGAATTAAGCACTTCTTTACAATATGCAATGCCTTTACTGAAAAATATTTAAAGTTAAATGTGTATTTCTTAAATAAATTTTAAATTGTAAAAAATTAATTGAGCTATAAAAACAATTTTTGCTTTTGACAAAAGCATAGAAACGGAGCGAGGGTAGGGTAGGGGGGAGGCTTTCCAAAAACAAAAATAAAAGTTAACGCTTATAAGATAAACAATTAAAATCTCGGTTCTTTCGCAGCATTTCATAAAGTTAACAAATTACTAATTGATTTGGATAGATACATTATTTCTAAAAATGAAAACTGCAGAAGTATATGAATTATCAAAAATTTGACCAGAAAGCATTAGGACTAAAAGTTTCTTTATTTTTGTATATGCAAGAACAATTAAAATCTAGCATGATTGGGATTTCTTATTTCTTTCGATGATAACTGACAGTTTTTAACAATCTAGAATATTTTATTTCCAGCCTTAAAAAATTAAAAGCTCAGTCTTCTTTATTTCTGCATGAATTATTGCATAATATATTCTTAATTATATTTGAAAAATTGTTCTATTCTATTAACTAAAATAAATGTAGAATAAAATTTCATGCACAAAAACATTTTTCATTTATTGAATATTTGATAAGTATCAGTTATGTAAAACACTCCTCAACCCATCCCCTTTTATTTTTTCAAACATATTAACCAACACTAGAAGATATGTGCTCATCTAGATCGATTTTCAGCAAACCAGTCATGTCTCAGAACTGTTTGTCAAATTTACTGAAGTATGATGGAGTAAAAAAACACAAGCACACTGGCAGAGTGCTGAAGAATGAAATGATTTACATTCTTAAAGTGGGTTCATACTTTTTACAACACGCATACCAGAACTGAAACATATTTCTACTAACAGAAAAAAAAAAAAAAAAAAATCATTTACAAACACAAAATGAAATCATTACATCAAAATAAGAAAAATTCTTCAATAATATCAAAATTACATTGATTTTTAATCCATCAATTATAGTAAAAAACTGCTTGCATGCTAGCTGAATGCTTAACCCATAAAATGGGGGGGGGGGGGAGAGAACAATTGATTTTTACTATCAATTTTTTTTCTCTCTCTATTGCATAAGAAGAAAAATATTTTAGAGGTATAAATTTTTTAAAAAAAGATACTATGAATGAATTTTGTAAATTTTTATGACAATCAATCTATACATTAAAAAAAAAAAATCTGCCTTTCTCTTTTAAAAAATTTTTGAGACAATAAGGGAAATTTGTATCTATAATGTATCAACAAATTAATATTTTGTGTTTAATATTATTTTTTAATTATAGAGCATTTTGTTGAATGTATGGAGAATTTTAAGCAATCTCAAAATTTAAAAAAAAAGTGTTAAAATAAATATTAGCAAAAATGTCCATCCCATGTCATTCATAACACCCATCCATATGAAAAGTTTAGAAAATCAATGTTCATACTGTTTAAAAATAACAACTAAAAATCAACAATTGTTTTAAAATAACACTGTAAAATTCAACAAAAAGATATGGATAAAAATTATTATAAAATACTTATTTAATTAAAATAAATTGTTTCAGAATCCTAATAATTGGCTAATATTTTACATTCAGTTTAAATAGTTTTGAATATCAATACTCAAAATCCATACTTGCACTTTTATAACATGTGATTTAATGCTTTTCCCCATAGAAAGAAAAAAGGATTTTTTTTTTTTTTTTTAATGTTTGTTGCAATGGAGAAGTTTCCAAAACATAATTCACAAAGTTATTTTTGTTAATATTTGTTGACTTGCCTTTCTGGAAGGGGAAAAAAAAAACTTTTGAGGAAAGTATTATATATTTATATCATATGCAATAATTTAGATATGGAAGTTTTATAGATATGGACTTTTTTTTTCCTTTGTAGCTCCAAATGTTAATTTAATCAATAATACTGTCCATTGCATCTCGATCTAAAAACAATGAATAAATGTATTATAATACCAACAAATTTTTGTTGCAAACCTTATGCATTACCATCGCATACCTTAGCCAAAAAAATTAAGCACCTTTGCGTATGCAAACGTAAACTGCATATTGTCTAAGCAGAAATTTTTATTATATAAAGATTCAGTTTTTATTGAAAAAAAATTTGAAAATTAATTTTTAAATCCTTATATTTTGAATTTTATTTATATCTGTATTTGCACAACATCTTCTACTGTAAAATTTTAGATTTGTCAAAAATATGGAAATGATAATAAAAATTAAAAAAACTATCAATCCAAAAAATTAAGTCGCCTATTAAAAGTTTAACAATAGAGATCCGAGATTTCGGATCTTTTTCAACATTCCTTAATAAGTTACCGATTCATTTAGATAAATACAACATTTCTGAAATTGTTGATAGTGATGTAGGAGCATTGCATGACCAAAAATTGTATTTCATTTTTATATAAACAAAGACAAATAAGATTCAATATGGCTGGGATGGAAAATGTAAATTTCTTCTTGCATTAATTCATTCTATTTAGTAATTTTATTTGTAATCTTCTAAATCTAAGAACTAAAGCATTCCTACGGTTATCATTATATGACTGCAAAAGTGCCATGAAACTGATAACAGAACAACGCCATGTTTTACAAGAGTTTTTTAGATAATTTTTTTAATAGAAAATAATAGCAGCATTCACAAATTACCATACTAAAAAGAAATTGTCTCATAACCTCTTACTTCTAAAAGCTATGTTCCTAAAATTTAATGAAAACCTGCCTTTCTACACATAGAAAAATATTCTTACTTAAAAAAAGTCACAGAAGAGATATGTATAATTTAGGAAGAAATGAAAATGCTTTAACAAGTCCTAGTTTTCATAAATAATGAAAAACATGAATTGAAGGGGGGGGAATCAACTCTATAGTTAGAAGCAAAATGAAAGATAATCAGTGGGAGCATCTTTCCAAAACTTTCACACATACTGCCAGAAAACACATTGAGTGGCAGTGGTATACAATAGTTACGAATTATTAACCTTAGGCATGAATTAAATATTTTTAATGATTCTCTCGTCTGATCCTTGGCAAGTGTTTTGGCGATTACTCCCTGGCATGCAGTTGAAAGAATCCGAATTTGAATTTTAGATGCCTTCTTCATAATTGATAAAAACAAAAATTTGACTCAAACCTACACTTGCAGTCACAAAATTATATACCAAGCTTCATATATATAAGTCATTACATTTTTGAGTTATTGCATTCACACGTTTCTGAAAGTATAGACTAATATACGGTGAACCCCTTGCTGGATTTGACTCAAAATTTGACAGATATTAATTTTCCGTATTGAATTTTATCTATCTTGCTCTCTTTGTTTTGTAATTATCATGCTAATAATAATAATTAATATTCAAATAGCCAAACAAACCAACTTCCTCAAAAAGGATGTTCAAAATTTGATAGAAATCTACAAATTTGGTGTGAAGACTGCATAGGAAATTTCCTCTACCTAGCTCAAATTGTTTTTGTGTTGTCTTTGTCACTGACAGAAATTTTCCAAAAATGTGTTTTTCAAATTCAAGGAGGTTTGAAACTTGGAGATTTGTCAAAATCGTGAAACAGACTTTTTTGACGAATGCAATACTTTAAATTTTGCATACATTAAAGTAAAAATTCCAATTGAAGCATTTTTTAAAAAAGCATTTGTTGAAGCCAGCCTAAGATACTACATCGCGTTGCTTCAAAATTTACCAAAACTCATCAAATGAAGAATTTTACTCAATGAGCAGCTCTCTTTTTTAAGTTTAAATAAAAGAAAGAAAGCTTTTTTCTTTCTTTTATTAAAAATTTAACTGCTGCAAGTAATGTGATTCTAGGATGCAAAGATATTTTGAATTTCATGATAGTAAATACCATTGTTATAAACTGTGTCTGAAGCTGATTTTACAAAAATAGTTAAAAGTAATGAAAAAAAAAATACACTCATTCAAATAAATCTTTTATCATTGAAAAGCTATTTTTTATTTAACATTTAAAATGGTGTTAAAATAATTTTTGTGAAATAATATGCATTGATGTTGGGATAAAAACATGTTAAAATTCTGTTTGTATTTTTTAATTAGCTTCCAATTAAAAGTTTGAGATATCCATTCTTCATGGCCCTCTAATGCCCAAAAAATAATTCCTCGATTTTATGCTCCTAACTTCAATGGCTTTATGTTGGGTGCTGCTCAGGACAAACCTTTATATATAGAAAAAGATTTTATTGGGGAAAATTTCTATAAGAGATTTTTTTTTTAAATGTTATAAAATAATGGGAAGCTTGGAAAATAAAATATTAAAAAAAAAAAAATTTAAAGCCTGAAAAATAAAAATTGAATTTTTTTTTTTATTTCAAAAAATTTTTTAATTATAGTTCCAGCAGTTTTTCTACCTTAGTCAAAACAAATTTGGCAAGATTGGTCCAACAAATAAAATTTTTCAAATGAATGGGGACAATAAAATATTGTCAAAGATATCATGATCATTGAAAATTAAAGGCTTCAAATTAATATTTCATCATATTAAATTTTATACAATTCTAATTTAATTGCATGCTTCAATTAATTAATTACAAATCAATATAGTACAGTTGAATACCTGCAATAGGTCATTGAATGAATTGCTCCAAGATGATATTAAATCCAGTCTCATTAATAAACAAGAATGATGATTGAATATCTTACTATTTTTAGAGCAGCTTTTCCCATGTTCAATATGTCTTTCTGGCACACCAAATCCTGCTGTTTTCTTACTTTCCGTTGATCGGGCTAATTTGCATATTCTTCTTTAAAGATGCATAAAAGTTTAAATATATACTTAAGAGATAAATAAATTCTTCAACATCTAAAACATTAAAAATTAAAAAAATTTTGAATTCGCAATAAGTATGGCACAGTACCTATTTTGTTCTGCCTCTTCCAAATAACTATTCTAGTATTTTAATAAATGACAAAGCAAATAGTTGAAGAAAAAGGGAGCAAAATAGAAAGACAGAGAAAAGAAAAGGAAAAAAAATGTTACTAAGCATTATCTTAATATATGCTGGAACCCCCCCGGATTTCTTCTTCGAATTCTTCCCTTTTATTGGTTTTCTTTTTCATAAATTTGGACCTTTATGACCATGATTTTGAATTTTCATATTCAATTTACAGGTGGGGCGGGGGAAATCCAAAAGCTCTTGACAAGAAAATTAAGCATCTTTTAAGGACCTTTTCAGAAAATTACTCACTTTTAAGGTGCTTAAAGGTGGCTTTCAAATTAAAGTACTTTCTATGACACTAGCACCCGGCATTTGTACTCAAACAGCCAGACAAACAGGCTTCCTCCAAATAGATTTTGCTCAACATTTGGTAGAAATTGAAATAATGGTCAAAAGACTGCATATAAGATTTCATTGGTCTAACTAAAAGCATTTTTGAGTTATCGTTGTTAGAGACAGACAGACAAACTGACTGACATATAGCCATAATGCCAAAAATATGTTTTTTGGACTCGAGCAAATCTGAAAAAAAGAAGGAATTTCATCAAAATCCTGAGTTTTAATTTTTTGATGATTGCAATGCTTCATTTACAGTGAAGTAAAAATGAAACTTATATTAAAGCAACCATAAGTAATGTTTATATTATTATCAAGTAATTTAGTATTTGTAAAAAATAAATAATATTCAATTTATACAATAATATACAAATCTAGGCTTGTTACAAAGTCTTAATTATTGAAAAGTTTTGTTAGTTTTTAGTATGTGTCAAAAGTTTGTATTACTCGTCAAAAATAAAAATTTACATCTGCCTTTTAAACATATTTCAAGAAATTAATTATTGTTTGCAAATATTGTTTTTTTTTTCAATTAAATGCAAACTATAATGTATTGTGGTAGGAAATATGAATTTATCGTTTAATTTTTCATTAATATAAGAGGGAAGTCAACCTTCTAACTCTCCGACCCGCCCTAAGGCACACGGATTTAAACCATAAAACTGAATGACCGGACCGCCACAACAGCAATTGGCGGGAACTGTGGTTGAGTCCTAAGGGCCGTCACCGGCCACGGTACAACCCTCCCCGAAGGAAGAACGTCCCGTCATCGATGGGGGGAGCCAGATCCCCCACCTATTAGTGTACCCTCCAGGGTGGCGAGATCCAACCACCATGCCGGAAGCATCTCATCCTCATTTCGAGGTAAAAAAATCTTCTGCTCTTCTTAATATTGAATTCAGATTTTAATGTTACATTTAGTATAACTATTAACTGGAGTAAAAGGAAATTTATCAACAGTTTTAAAAAAAATATATTCTTTAGCACTACTGCATTTAATATTAACTGCATGACATTGCCAAATATAAGACTCAATTGCAAGCCATTTGCGAACATAGTCAATCAATTTATGCAACCGCATCTTTTCAAATATTTATTGCAAAAAATTTTTGCTAGTCAGTTAATAGAAGTACCCATAAAGAGATTAAAGTCATAATGATTGTTTTTTATTAAAAGATTTTTAAAATACAGTATACTCTCAGTAATGTGGCAAACATCGAACCAAAAGACCATTAAATTAACAAAAACACTGGAATAAAAAGGTTCATTAAATATATATATATATATAATTAAAAATGAATTTTCTAGAAATTACTGTAATGTCAATTTTTTAATTAAACAAGGTATGGTTTGGGATTAATCCTTTTGCTTAAATAAAAATAGAACTTTCCTGCATATTGGATCACTCAATAGATGGTGCTGGGAGCCTGCATCTGTTTACATAATTTACTGTTAGTTTTTTAAAAACAGGGAATCATAATTGATAGTTTAAAGTTTCCTTGACTGTTGATGGTATGTACTGGCCTTTTCGTTTTTAATTTTTAATTTTAGTGCTATTTTTTTTGTTGTTATTTTTGTTATTGTATTTTTACTTTGTTGTGGTTAATTTCTTCTAATTTGTTGTTTTTGTATTTCCTTTCTGTTAAAATGGTATATCTCTTGAGCATAATTTCAGGGGATTTTCGGGTCACGAGGAATCATTATTAGACAATGTCTGTATTTCCTCGCAGAAAAAATCCCTTTCTTTGAATCCCTGCCTGAGGGTGACCCTTGAAAAAGTCTTCAGGCCGGATTCTTTTTTTTATATTTTTTATAATTTTTTTTGGTTTAATTTTTATTTGATTTTTTGTTTTTCCTATTAACTTGATTCTAATACTTTTGTGTGTATAAACTATAAAAACATGCAGCATATGGAAATTCTTAACTTCGGCATTTTTACATAATGTTGATGTTAAATTTTTCCCTTCATTATTTTTATTTAATTATTTTTATTCCTTACTCCATGTTCATTTAAGTAATTTCAAACTAAGGAAATAAAAGAAAGGTAAAAGCTACATTTCATTTTGTTTCTTTTTTTCAAAACCAGCAACATATATTGTTGATGTTAGAAAGAGTTAAAATTCAGGATTGAAAATCACTTTTTAGCCTCCCCTAAGTTCTATACTATTGCAGTTATCAAAAAACTTTACATACAAAAATTGTTCATCTTAATGAGGCAGCAATTTAGCTAGTTTGGTTTATTTCTCTATCTTTAATATTAAAAAAGTTAAAGCGAAATGAAAATTTAAACTCCCACCATTTCCACTCCCTTTAAGATATATGGCCCATTAACGAACTCATCCGAGATTTTTGTATTTCTTACAACATATTTCAAGCTGGTTAAAATCCAAACAAAATTACTCTAGTTATAGTGTTCACAAGATAACATGTGCATTATAGGCATATTATACATAACTTTTGAACGAAGAGTGGTTTGGGGTTCTAGGGACCATAATAGGTGAAGAACAGCAGAAATTTTAGCAGCAATAGATAATCTTCCTATACGAATCTGTCTAACAGCTAGCATAATTTGAATCAGAATCCATTAAAAATGAGATGCACAACAGCTATTATTCAGAATTGCAGGAACTTCGACCACCTTGTAGGACAAGCATAATTTTAAAATCACAAATTTTTAAAGTAAATAAATTAAAAGACTGTTCTAGATGTTTAATTACACATAGATATGATTAAATGATAATAGTAATTATTTTTCTGCTTTCAAAAAAGTCTTAATAGTCTAAATTGACAAGCGAGAGGGGTAGGAATGTTCAGAAATTTTCTTGTGTACTATTTAATAAAAGAAACCACACAAAATTGTGTATCTTGAGCAGGGCTGTGATTTCACATATATGCAAGAGCTGTGTGCATTTCAGCTAGTCAAAATTTGATTGAACTCAACAAATTTTATGTAAAGGTCACATAACAAATTTCATCCCTCTAGCTCAAAGCATTTTTCACAGGTAGACACAATCCTAGAATTGTGTTTTTTCAAACTTATGGTGATCTAAAACATGGAAATTTATCAAAATCTCGAGTGTGATTTTTTTTTATGATTGTACTATTTTCTCTTGGTAGATTTCTTATACGAGAAAGTAAAAATATGTTACAACAAATCAAAACATGACAGCTTCATACTTAAGCACAGAAATAATAATAAGAAAAAAGTGGCCATCCCCGAAATTTCCTTGTACAGTACACTCCCGATTATCCGCGGAATTGGGTGGCGTGGCCGCCGCGGATAACAAAAATCGCGGATCATCCGAAAAAAGCTAAAAACGGGTATAGCAAAAAAGAAAACAGTCATTCCAACTTTGAAAAATCGTTTTATGTACAATAAAACGTAAAATAAACAGCAGGAAATGTTTAACTAACGCTTAATATTTTAGTATATCACTCAAAACTAGCCTAAAATGCATTTTGTGAATGAAAACAGTAAAGTGCTTTGTATTTACGAGAGACGTCAAGGATACACAGAAAAATGAATACATATGTACTGTTTTAATACTGTAATGTATTATGTAATTACAAAAGCATAACTGTAAAACTGCACCTTTTTGAAAAAATCAGTCAAAAAAAAAAAAAAATAACTTAGTGCGGCAGGCGCGGATAATCCGCACCGCGGATAATCGGGAGTCTACTGTATATTCTTTAACAAAAGTGTTATCACCCCATCCACATATAAATTTTGAGCCTTGGGCAAGACCTGAAATTCCACAAAAGCTCAAATTTTCATTTTCAGTATCCAATAATGAGTGTTTTGTGCTTCATAGAATAATGAAGAAAACACATTATGTATTTTTTCATCATATTGTAACCAAAATTTGATGCAGCAGTACAATTTCAATAATAAGATTGTATTGTCAAATTTTATTTACCTAAGTACTGCATTTTTAAGTGCTAATGCTTACAAGCATGTCAGTGTGCAGTCCAAAAGATAGACAATTCTTTGACGGATTCAAATTTTAATACAGATTTACACTTTAGATGCTAAAAGTACTTATCAAATTTCATCATCCAACTCCTTAGCTTTTATAGTTATCATGTTTGCCTACACAGGAATAAATAGACAAGCTTCCTGTAAATAAATTTTATCCAAAATTTGATTGAAATCTACAAATATGGTTTAAAGACCACATATCAAATTTTATCAGTCTAACTCAAAACGTTTTTGAGTAATGATGTTAACAGTTCAGAAATGTGCTTTTGGACTCGGACAAGTCTGAAATATGGAAATATCAAAACCATGAACTCATTTTTTTAATAGTTATAATACCTTTTCTTTGTACACAAAAAAGTAGAATACAGATAGATGATCACTAACACCTGTCCATGGCTGAATTATTGTGATATGCATTCACATAATATCAGCATTAAGTCATCAGTAAGGATACTGAAAACTGAGACCTTCATAAAATGTATATCAAGAAAACCTTGAAATTTTACTTATATGTGTACTATTGCAGATACAAAAATATTCATATACAAATCCATACCAGAGAAATGAAAAAATTAATAAAATCATACATACTTCAAATTCTTCTTTTGAAGTACCCAACTGTTTAATCAATTCATTATTTGTGGCAGATTTATTAGACAATTCTTGTTTTAAGAGAGAAATAAGTTGTTGGTTCTCTGTCATATTTATTTCAATGTCTTGTAGTTTTTTGCCTTCATTTTCAAGCTTTGCCAAAAGTTCTTCTTTTTCATTCTCTGTTCTCTCCAACTTTTCCTTCAGAAAGTTTTCTCTTGAACAACATTCTTTAAACTGATGAAGAAGTTCTGCATTTTCTTTTTGAGTAAGATTTAACTTACATTCGAAGTCGTGCACTTTTTCCTATAAATATTTCAACACAGATATAATTTTAGTATTACATATACAAGACATTCAATAGATCCATCATAGAGAATGTGTAATGACTGAAATTGTTCACATATTTTTTTAATGAAGCAGATAAGCAATTTCAGAAAAAGTTCTTTATATGGTATGCCAATTTAAAATGCAAAGCATTGGAAAATTAGTCAGCAATTATAACCAGTAAAACATTTTGGAAATAAATAATAATAAATATTGAATAAACAAATAAAAATAATCCATCAAAATATTATATAATGAACATGGGTTGCTATTAGCAACTGTGAATTAAAGTAAATTTGATGTCATAATTTCAAAGAAACATTTTAAACTGCTCTGATTTCCAAATTAGAGACCAACTTTAAATGCCTTTGCACTGAGAATAATAATGTATAACAAGAGTCAACATACAAATTCTTAAAACTTTTTCTATATTAATATATAGTTCTTATTCAAAAAACAAAATGTCATAATAATAAAAAATCAAAGCAAATACTATATTTTAGAAAAATTAGAAATAATAATTAGATCACGAAAGTCTCTTAAAATAATATTAAAAACTTATTACAAGTTTAACTATGCAACATTCCTAATTACAAAAATTTTGTAAAATACTTTTAAAAAAATTATTGGATATCAGATAGTGTAAGTTTCCATAATTGCTTACATACTGTTTGAAAACAAAATTAAGAATATTTAAAAAACGAAAAATATTATTAGGAATAGGGATGGCAGAATGCAAAAGCAATGGAGCAGAAGCCGATGGAGGGTTTTGTAGCACTTGCTTAGACTTATAAAAAGAAATAATTGTGAAAATTAATTTTATTTATAGAAAATGTTTAGGATAGATATTTCTTATTCAATATCAATCTTTTTATATATCAGCATGAGTTATTTACATGACATGTAGTTTTTCAAAAATTCATTTCTATAAACTATATTCATTATGCTAATATTTAATGAATGTGAAAACTCGTTATTAAAATTTATCATGGAAAAAATTTACAATCACTCTCACAATTTTCTTCTTAGTCTTATTGGTTAAAATAGCAAAATTTCTTTTAATCCCTTTCCATGTTTTTTAAACCTTGAAGATATCAGTTGATTTGAATGCTTATAAATCTTATTTTTCAAAATTGTCTATGATTATCATTGATTTGCTTTTTTTTTTTTTATAAATATTTCTTTAAATATTCTTTGAGTCTTAGAGAAGAGCCTCACATTTTCAGTGAGTACAACTGAAGAGATTGAATGAATAGTATACTCAGAATGATAGCACCTTGAGCCAGACTGTCTGTGTTGATGAACAAACAAGCAATGGACTAAATAATGTATGAATTCTGGATGAATTATCACACTGTCAATAATAGATGAAAGCAGAAACTCAATATCAGAAAAAAATATTCTTGTGAAGGGGGGGGGGATCAGTATCTCTGCCTTTTCTTTATATTTGAAATCAAATTTCTAAGCGCAATCCCAGCTAATTTGACCATATACTACAAAAAGATAGATTTACTGTTATTACCTAGAGTTAGTATCCAGTTGTTCAATACCTAGTTGTAATAAGTTTTGAATGGGCAGAATGCAAACCTGCAAGGTAGTTGCATTCAATAATGGTCAGAATGAAGAAAGATCATGATAATTTTTTTTTTTTCATCTTAATTACAACTATGCAAGTTTCATAGTTTTAAAGGAGTATTGCTGAACATCTTTCAGGGCTTGATTGGATTTGTTCAATAAAATGATTTTTAAAAAAGTCAAAAGAAAATAGTCTGTAATTTTGTCACAAAATCAGACTGTTAATCTGCCTTTAGCATGCTTTCTGTAATATTTTTCTAGTTTCATAAAAAAAATATCATAAGGCAAAAGGCAATGTTTGTAATATTTCATTTTTATTAGTAAAATAGGATTTTTTTAAAAAAGAAAATTCAATAAAATAGCAGTACTTCTTTAAAAGAGCAATTGATAAAAAAAATTAAATAATTGACATAAGTTCTTTGTTCTAAATTCGAAAAAAAAATTCAAGTTTTATGATCAATTGCCAGCAGATACAAGACCAAAGACGACACTATGTCTTGCACTATAAAAAAGGGTATTAATTATCCCATACTATTTTGTCATGCTTATATGAATTGCTAACATGCAGATTACCACTATCCACATTTATTAACAACTTTGGATATTTTTAGAAATTTAATCATTTAAAAATCAAACGTTGCCAATTTACTTACCAACCAGTCATCATTACAGATAAAAAACTTTTCTCAAATCCAATTTATCTAATACAATAGTGAAATTCAAGTAAAATATTTTTGACAGTGAGATTACCTAAAAAGCTGAAACTACATCTTTGATTTTTACTACTTTCTCATTTTCGCATCAAAAATAAGTGTGTACATCCGTTTGCAAAGATATACTGAATAGTTAATCAAAATCTATATATATTAAGATCAACAAAATATTTAAATAATATACTCTCTATATAAGAAGTAATGTTACATGAAATTAAGAGCATATTGTTGACTTTCGTGTTTGGCAACATTTCTCAAAAAAAGTTTGAAATCTTTTTACAAGAGTTAATATGAATAATATCAATGAGAACACTTCAAAGATCAATTCAATTCAGATCTAAGCATTGTGATGACATTATGGATGGCATAATGAAGAGAAAATATTGGTGATTATCAGTGTTCCAATATCAGCATCAATTTTTTATTGATGGAATACCTTCATTCAAGGAAAAAAAAGTTTGAAGCCCCATTTGACATTCCACTAGTTCAGTATTTAGAACTTTGTTCATATATATATATTATAGCATAAATTCAGATATACTGAAAATTGAATTATTTCACATTTTTGCATAATTGTCATTGAAAACAAAAAAAAATTGTTTCTTGTAAGGATATTCTAGCAATCACACTCAAGTAACAAAACTTTGATGTCAGAGCATCTAATAACATAATTTGCACTAAGGAGAGGCTTAATCTTAAAAATCATTGACTCTGCATTAGAAAAAATAATTAAATAGCTAGAGGTCACAAACAGACATCAAGCTCTCTTGCAAAAGATTCCTTAATATTAGTATCGCCATGTAGTCATTTTCATCTGCCCAATAATTAAAATAGAATATTATGATTATGGTGATAAAAAATGTAGAATGTAAAAGAATTTTTAAAAATAACAAATAATAATTTGTGAACCATCTAAATACAGAAAATGACTAAACTTAATTGATAAAATTATTCAAGTAAGGTATACCATACCCACAAACCCAAGCGAATAATTAATATGTGCACACCTTTTATAATGGTAAAAATTTGCATAAATATAAGAAAATATAAATATTCTCTCTCTCAGAAAGGCATTACTGAGAACCATCGGAAATCGGTTAATATTAAAAACCAGCTATCTAGCAGCCAGTTAACATACCACCAGATGATACTTTTGTTCACCATGTTGAACCCAGAAAGTACAGCAATGAAACTTATCCACCTAAAATCTTCAAACACTAACAGTAGGGGTTAAACAAAAAGTGCAAAATATGAAGACACAAAATAAATATTTCATTTAATATTAATAAACATTAAAATTTAATACAAACATCCACCTAAATCATTAATGCTATTAATTAATTTAACACCATTGTATAATAGAGAAACTTAATTCAAAACATATTATAAGACAGTGATATAAAATATAAAGATTCTTTGTTCAGATTTTGTTATATAAAACAAAGAAATGAAAAATGTTAAGCTTTCAATCACTTAGTTTACTTGAAAACAGTTATTAAATTCTAGTTTACTAAAGATATCTGGAAAAATTTACATAGACATGCACTCCCTGTGACAATTTTTGATAGAAAATCTATTATCTTTTGGAAAATGTAATATATTTTAAAAATCATTTTAAAAACAATAAACTGGAAGAAAAAAATTATGCCATTTACCTCATATTCATACTTTATATTTGTAAATTCAGTGTTAAGCTCAGTATATTTTGATTCCTTTAGGGATAATTCTTCCTTTTGCAAGGAAATCTGCAAATTCTGTTTTTCCAAAGCAGATTCAAGATCTTGAGATTTCTTTACTTCAAAATTCAATTTATTAATCAGCTGGCTTTGTTCCTTTTCCATCAACTCGATCTGCTCTTTCAAAATAGTTTCATTTTGAAGAAGTTCTTCAATTTCTTTTTGACTAGTCATTACTTTATTCTGAAGTTCTTGATTTTCATTCTAAATTTTAAAATGAATTAATTTTTCAGAAAATGATGGAAAACACTAGTAATTAATAATCACTGACAGATTAAAATTCATACAGATTTGATCAGATATAGATCTGTCCTCCTTTCAAGTAATACAAAGTCTATTTAGAACTCAATTTTAGATTGCGTTTAGATAAAGAGAACAACATTTCACCTACACATTCTTCTCAACTTCCACACTATTCAGAAAATATACGTCTTCTACCCAACAACAGATTTTATATGTATTAAATCTAAACGCCTAGCAAGTTGTTGAAGGAATCATGTTTCATCTTGGAACCCTCATTTTTTAAAGTAAAGACCTTATCATCAAATCATTAAGTTCTTAAATTCATTCAACACAGTAAACTACATCTTTAAATGAATAGTCAAAAACTATGGTAAACAAATAAAATCAGGAAAAGTAAATCTTAAGTACGTAATTACTAAAAAAATTAATAAATATAGTAGTTTTATTGAAATCTAAATGCATGTAAATGTCTTAGAAATTTTTAATCAACTAATAAATAGCTTTTTAAATGGAAAAATCACAAGCAATCAAAGAAAGAAATAGATTAATAAATAAATCATGCATTTTATAATCAGTCCTTTATAATCTAGAATAATGTTTTTTATATATTGTATTAATAAAGGAACAAGAATTTAGAGTTTTAGAAACTAAGCATTAAGGAAAGGAAAATGACCAGTTCAATTAATCAGAAGGATAAACTATTAAAAGTTTTTGTTTTTAATTATAAATTTTGAAAATTAAAATATTCCATGCTGTTTATTAAGACAGAATATAGTAAATATACACCATCGATATAATAATTTTTTTCAACATATAGTTTTAAAAAAATACATACCAGTAAATTTTTCTGTGAAACTAATATATTTTCTAATTCTTTCTTGGTACTTGCAAGGTTAGCTTCTCTTTCTTGGGCAAGATTACAGCTGCTATCAAGTTGAAGTTCAACAGCTTTTACAGTTTCACTTAGAGAGAAATTCTGTTCTTCAATCTTCTTGTACTCTCTTTCTACATCTAGAACTTGAGATTGTAGAGACTGAATTGTGGTTTCAGCCATATTTTTCCATTTTTGAAGATCTTGAATTTCTTCCTCCTTTGTTTTCAAATTTAGAATACAAGTACTAGTTTTAGACTCCATATCCTTTAATTCTTTTTCTAAAATCCTAAAAAGCATTGCATTTTTAATCGAAAAGAAACTTTAGAATAATTAAAATCAAAAATCCTCAAAAGTATTTTATTTTTAATCGAAAAAATCTTTAAATTGATTAAAAAGATATATGTGAAACAAATTTCTTTAGTACTTACTCTTTGACTTCTTCTGTCTTTTTCAATTGTGCTGTTAAAACATCCAATTTTTTTGTTGAAAGGTTCATCTCTTGTTGGTACTTGTTCCTAAGGTCTTTAAGTTCTTTATTCAAATCTGAATTAACTGTCATTTAAATAATCATTTTAATTAATGTAAGATAAAATGCTTTTAATAATTTGTAATTCCTAATTCTTCATTTACATTTTTTCATCTTAAAATATTTTGAAAAAGAAATTGCAATAAACATTTATAATATTTAATATCAAACCATAGAAAAACATATATATATATATATATAGATAGATAGATATAGATACACATACACATACATACACACACAACAGAAAAATTAGGATGTTTTTAACAATGATATGATGACTGTTAATGAAATCACAATCACAATATTATAAAGCCATCAAAAATGGAGAAAAAGCATATGAAACCCGATACATTTTACACACACACACCCGTCTATTTACTTGCACCCAATGAACTATAGATGATAAAATAATATAAAAAATACTTTGGTTTGACTCATGAACAAATCACAGAAAAGGTATATTCCTCCACCCTCAGAGTCAGACAGGAGAAGAAAGTTCTTGAACTAATCATTAAAACAAAAATATATACTAAAAATAAAGATGAATATGAGTGTATATATGTTTTGACACTCCAGAGACCAGACCGTCTGACCTACGGCTACCATATTTAGCATATATATACCTTAGAGGTCGAGAATGTGCACCTCGGAACACTTTTAATTTTAATAAGAATTTTAGCTAATTAAAATAAGTTGAATTTTAGCATTTTTCCATGATAACTTCAAATATCAAGACAAAAAAATGCACCATTTTAAAATTCTAAAAAAATGTCTTTTAATGATACAAATTTAATTATCATGTGATTTTTTTGCTGAATGTTGACAATTTTTTTTAAATATAAATATATATTGTTCAATTTTTAACAATAGATTACATTGTTGCCTAGAAGTTCAAACAGTTTTCATTGTTCTAGCAACTAACTGATAACATGCTCTCTCCCCCTCCCCCATTGCTGAAAACTAAAGACCAAAGTTTCTGTTCAATATCTATATAGTTTATGAAATTAAACACACACACACACAATATTGTGAACTTAGAAGGTAGATGAAATAGATATTTAAGTTTTGATAAAGCCATGTTGTTGTGTTATTTGTCTTCATTAAAAAAGTTCATGTGCACAATAAAAATAACACAGCTTTATAAACTGATAATTTCATGAAATCATGGACAAGAAATTCTATCTACACGGTCTAAATAATATTAAATATAACCAATAATTCCGGCAAACCAAAGAAAAGAAGAAAAAATAAAGGCTAATTCTATTCTAACTAAAACTGATTGAGTTATTAAAATTTGTATATTATTATTTTTTTATATAAAAATGCAGTTTCGATTCACTCCATCTCCAGAATTTTCCCAAGCCTGATTGGTCTAAAATTATGAAAATGATGATTGTTCTAAAATTGTAATGCTCAACACTTCGTAATTCAATCAGAATTGATTTCAGAAGATAGAAACGGGTTTTTTATTATTTAAAAATTGAAGTGTCAAACTGTATAAAATTTAGACTTCTTAAATTTTGAAGTATATTTAAAGATCAAAACAAATTAAATATTACTTGCATCATTGAAATCCCTTTTGAAAGTAAAACCAAATTTTATAATGAATCAGAAAATTTTTTTTATTGAAATATTCCTTGAAATATTGCAGAAATTATGAAAATTATTATGTTGAGCACATAAGAGTCAATGCTGAACGATTATTTTTCAGATGTTCATATTCTTCAAAAAGCATGCTTCTTTTCAGCAAAAAAAGGCATTTTTATTAATTGAACTTTTAAATAGTTTCACTTTTATTTAAAGTTCAAATTTTGCAAGAGCTTAAAGAAAATTACAGAGATACATAAAATAATGATAAAAACAATGAAAGGCTTCTATAATAAAATTTAAATGACTATCAAATTTTGGAGATTAAATTAACTATTTTACTGATGAAGCTATTAAGAAACCAAGTTATATAAAATATTTAATTGAACATTTTAGCAAGCATTAATTCAGGAAACCAGCTGCTCGCGAAAAGTAGTTAGTCAATGAAGAAAAGTATAATTAAAAAAATATAGCTAACAATAAATAAGTATAACAATGAAAAACTAAGAGAAAAAAGCTTGAATAATCATTTCAAAAATATTTGAAAATATAATGGAATTAGAATGCTGAAAACAGGAATTTTAACTTCAATTCTCAAATTTTTTTAATTCCTTTAAAAATTTCAAAATTTAATAAATTATGTCAGAGATGACAAAACAAATACTTTTAAAATGACAAATTTTTTTCACTTACACATTATACAGATTTTTTTTTCTACACTCATAAAAAACCCACCAAAAATAAAGTAAAACAATATATTTAAAAAAATTTTGGCAGTAAAATTCAAACTTTGAGGTGTATAGAATCAATCATTGTTACTACACCTGAGTGCAATATTTCCTGACTAAAGTGTGATATATTTTTTAAATACTCAAGACACACAAGTGTTTCTTTCATATTATGTATTAAAAATGCATCTTGTAAGCTGAAAATTAGGAAATAAATCTCATGAGTCCATTATATAAAAGCAAAAAAATATCCGTAAACTCATAGAAAGTCTTGACATTTTAGAATTTTTATATAAAGACATGCAAAAAGCCATTATAATTAATTTCAAACAGAGACAATAAAACACAGAGAGAGAAGCAAGTTTGTATTCAGTTTATATGCACTAATTTTGGATTTCTAAAAAATAGAATGAATTGCATTTGTATACCTGTAAACAATAAACAATTCATCATTATCAAAACGGAATCAACAACTTATTTTGTAACAGGACAATTATAACTGCACATATTGCTAATAAAGAGTAGCATGTTATTTTGCATCATTTTCATCTTTTTGACATAAAGGAATTCAAAATTTAACTGATGTAGTGTATTTGATGGAAGCAAAAACTGATTCCATCTTGATTCTATAATTCTAACAATTTACATACAGAAAAAATTATAAGGTAATAAGCTAAAGTACTTTAAAGTTGAATACTAAAATACTTTAAAGTTACTTTATGAATTTCAATTAAAGCTATGCACTTTGAAATAGAAAGGTATATTAGCAATACCTTGAACTTGATATTTCAATTCTACTTTCAGTGCATTCTCTTTTTCTTTAAATTTTTGTTCCATGGAAATTCTGGATGCCTCAAAGTTATGCCTCTGGCAGTCTAGCTCCTGACACACTTGCTTCAGACGAGACTGCAGAGCCATCAACTATTAAAAAAAATAAATTAACCCTGCAATAGCTCAAATATTTAGCATTACATTTCATGTTGCAACATTAACAAGGGATAAAGAGAAATTATGTTTATGACAGGAAGAATTCAAAATTATTTATATTAACACAGAGCTGTGAAAAATTGTTTTTGATAAGCTACATAGATGACCTTTAATTAATATCACAGATATTAATCACCTTTTACATTTAATGATAATTATTAGAATTAAATAAATTCATTATTTGTGATTTAAAAATATCAGTTTTGTATATATATATTCTTCAACATTAGCTTAAAAGTTAAAAAATTCTGAACACTAGAATTAGAAAATTCTGTTCATTTTATTGGTTTTCATTACACATTTCCTTCAAAATCTTCAGAGTGGATTTTTTTATTAAAAAAATCGGATGATATATCACATTTTTCTTTTTTCATAGCTCATAGTTAATGGTTATCACATCAAAATTGATGATTAGACAATAAAACTACAAAGTCTACTGAAAAGTATGCAAGTGATGAGGAATGGAAAATTCTAATATCATCAAATATTGGTTTGCTGAAACAAATTATTCATTTTTAATGCATACTATTAATATTAAATATAACTGGTAATAAGCTGGTTTGCTAGGGTCATTATACAAGAAAATTGCAATTCCCCCTCTCACATTTTAATGTATAATTTAGTTTTAGTCCCCCATCAAAGTTATTTTTAAATTTCAAGTTTTAATAGACATACTTGCAATTTGAATTATTTTAGTCTTACACCAATTCATTTCAATGTATTTTGCATCTGCTAAATTCTGTTATGCCTCCTTAAATTTGTGCTTTTGCCTGAAATAGGAAATGATTAAATTTCAACTAAACTAATAACTAGCTTGATGAAACAAAACAACTGCAAAATTTGTAGGGTAATATGCAAAATCATTCAGCATTTGTGGTATTATACATAAAATAGTAAATATATTTCATAGTTTTTTTGTAATAACTTGGAAATTTTTGCTTACTGATTTAACAAAATATTGAGTAATAAAATAAGAAAGCAGAGCTTCAAGTTTAAAGAGTAATATGTTTCCATACATCTATTATATTATAGTATAGAACAGTACTGTTTAGAATTTGTTAAAAAGTCAGTACTGTTAAACAATTTTTTTTATTATTATCATTACTTTTGAAGTAAAAACCTTAGTTTTTACTACAGCAGAAATTATTAAAATCATGCTTTAAAAAGAAGCCTACTCAAAGTGAAAAAATAAAACCTGTCCTCAAACTTTGGTTATAAACAAAGGAAGTAAAAGTTAAGAGAAAATATATGTAGTGATAAAAAATAATCTGAATTCCATTCAAACCATGAAAATGATTGAAAAATATGTTTAAATTTTTAAAAGTTATAAAATTACAGAAAAATGATAAAACAATTTCATTTGTATCGCAGAAAAGATCATTTTTCGAAACTGTAAAATTCAATCTGATACAATAATGCATATTTGAAAATATCAAATAAAATCTGAAATTTTCATTTAATTTTTAATTATAGTTTCAAAAAATTACTCCAAGGTATACATCTTCACCCACTAACATGCGTTTATGTCAAATATACTATATATACAGTACTGTGCAAATAAATTGAACAAGCTTTATTTTTCATCTAATTCATCTAGCACATTGATTTGAGATTTTTTTGTCTCAAAATGGTTTTGACTGTATTTTGTTATGAAGAGAAGCTGGCCTTGAATTGTTTAATCAAGTCTGACCATGTGATCATCACATGTAAAGGATTTTTGTATGATTTGCAATTCAGTCATTAGAAGTAATTGCTTAATTAAGTCATCTAATTATCTAGTATGATAAAAAATGGATTTACTCTTAAATATAGGACTACAGTTGTTACTCTAAATCAGCCCAAACCTATGAGAATGAGGCAAATCGTTGCAGCACCTGGAATTTATAAAATCCAGTGTTTCCAAAATTATTAAATCAACAAAAATTTGAGAAGTTTTTCCATAAAAGGAGAATAAATATGGACCCAAACGTAAAATACCTCGGACAAACATATTTCTCACATGAAACTGTAAAATGCTTCATAAAAAAAGTATAGATCTTCAATCAGAGAATTTTTAGCTATTGGTGAGGGCTTTGATTCATTGACAATTGGAAAATCGGCCAAAACATAATCTGAATCAATTATTAATATCTGCAATAAAGAAAAAACATTTTGATTGGCCAGAAAAAAGTCAATCCTACACAGCCCAAGGCTTGAATAAAGTACAGAGCATTTCTTTTGCAAAGGTTGAGATCAACATTTGTCAGACGAAGTACAGAAGAACTCATCAGGGAAATTCTTAAACCATTCAATTCCCTCAAAAGCAGATGTTTTGAAGTTATTTTACATCTGGCGAGATTGGCAGCTCATTATTAATTACAAGAATGACGAAATCTAAAAAATACATTGCAATACTAGAAGACAAACTCAGCCTTTTATGCAAACGTTCATCGTGTTGATGTGGATCAATAAGAGATTGCTCCATGTCAGGATTCTAAACTGTTAAAAAAAAGTTTAGGTTTGACCATTAGGTTAACCATTTAGGTTAACCTAAAAATGACACTGAGTAAAATGCGCTTCTCAGCAAACAAAAAAAAATTATTGAGAATGTCATAAAAATTTTGCTTTGAGATGAGATATTATGAGATGTGGATTTAAAAAAATTAAATTAGTAGAATCCATGCCAAAACTTGTTCAGGACATTCTTAAAACCAGAGGAGGACATATTTCCAACTAAATTGCCATGCCATGTATATAAGCAAATGTATTAAATTACATTTGTAATTTTTTTTCTTTTTTTTTTAGTTTATTCCAATTTGCAAGGTAAAGTAGATCTAGGTCCAGCAACCTATCCAATAAAATGTCAATACAATATATTCTTTCTTATACAAAAAACATGAAAAATAAAAAGAATTCTGTTAATTAGAACAAGTAAAATAGTGGTCAGGTTAAAAGTACCAAAGGAATCATAATGAGAGTACTGCAATCCCATATTCACATAGAATAAAGGATCTCCCCCCTTAAGAATTCGTCAAAACTGGAAATATATTAACTTTAACTGACAATCAATATGTAGCTTAATCAATACCTAACACAGAAAACCCTGGCACTGAAATGGGAAAACGCAGCACTGAAATAGAAATGCACTGAAAATGCGAGAAAGACTTTTTCTAATCCTCCGCTACATCATGGGTGGTCAGCAGTACCAAGAGTAGGCAAAAATTACCACTTGATCAAGTCAGATTTTATTGCTTTTGTTTATATCTATGAAAGTCAAATGTTTTTAGGAATACCATATGGAAAGACTGCTCTGTTGCATTTAAACTTCGATCATTGATGAAAATAACATCAATTTGCGAGTCGCTACACAGCATAAATATAAACAGCGAGATTTCTTCTTGATTTCTGCTAACAAGTAATTTTCAAAAGTTTCAGTTATAATTAGGTCTACTTATTATTATTTTTAATTGATGAGTTAAATATATGAACACATGTTATAAAAATTTTGCATCATTCCACTTTTTTCCTTTTATTAGCAACCGCTTGGAATAGAAATAAAAATGAACTGAATTTTTTTTTTTTTCATTATAGTTTGTAATTAAGAAAGATGTTGTGCTTTAAAATGAACACTGTATTTGCCCATTATTATTATTCATCAATCATGTTACATTGATTTACAATTTCAATATCAGTAAATATTTTAAGAGACAACAAAATAATGGTAAATTTTAAGTGACAGCGAATATTTTAAGAGTAAAAAAAAAAAAAAAAAAAAAAAAAAAAAATGGAATTAAGACGTTTTTAATTTTAGAATTGAGTTTTGAAATCCATAGATTATTCCCTCAGATATAAAAGAAGTACCAAAATATATAAGCAAATGGAACTAGTGTTATTTGCCTCTGATATAGGGAGAATTGAATCTAACCTCAACTCTGCACTTACTGAGGCATGTGCTTTTACTGAAACACATAAACTGATTTTCAATACCTCAAAGTCCTTGGTTAGAGGGAAGCCAATATGGCGGCAATGGCGGATGACGTGTTTTTCGAAGCTCTTGAAAAACATTGCAAGATTGTTGAATCAGCGCTTCTATCGAAATGTAATATGAACCAACAGATGCGTGAAGAGGCCAGGCAAGCTTTGGGTGAGTTAAAATCTTCTATATATAAGAATTTTGAAAGAATAAAGGCAACTAATTTTTTGGAAGCTTGTAAACAAAGTTTGAGGGAAGCCATTACAAAGCCAACATATGCTAGTGTTGTGGCACCATCTAACGTTACGAAAGATAAAGAAAGGTCTTCATTTTCTTCGAATTGCTGTCTAATTGTAGACTCAGAAAATTGCTCTTCTGATGATGTTAGGAAAATTATTAAATTAAAAATAAATCCATCAGAGTCTAAATTAGGTGTATGTAACTTGAAAAATATTAGAGGAAATAAACTATTAGTAAGCTGTTTTTCTGAAAATGATCGGAATCGACTTTTAACCGAACTTAAAGAAAAATCTCCGGAATTAAATACTTCTCTGCCTAAAAGGAGGAATCCAGCCATCTTGGTTAAAAATGTGCCTAATAAAATTACTAATGAAGATCTCCTAAAAGTGATTTCTGAACAAAATCCTGAAATTGCTGTATCTGATGAAAGTTTGAGTCAGTGCAGAGTTCGCTTTACTTTAAAAAACTTCCAATATACGAGGCATGCTGTGATTGAAACGCTCCCCATGGCTCGTAAATGTATTCTACGACAAACAAGACTGAAAATCAATTGGAGTGTTTGTGATGTTGACGATTTTCTTATCATCAATAGATGTTTTAAGTATCTTGGATACAACCATCGTGCTGACGACTGTAATAAACCAACAGCCTGTTTTAATTGCTCTGGAGAACACAAAGGGAAAGATTGTTCGAATAGAGATGCAGTGGCTTGTATAAACTGCATCCGTTTCAATCATAAAACCAACAATATGCATAAAAAAGTCAATGTTAATCATAAACCCTTTTCTGAGTGCTGTCCTTGCCATATTTTTATAAAGAAAAATACCCAATCTAGAATTAACTATGATTAGGTCCGATAAACAAGTTCTGAAGTGTGTGCAATTAAACCTTCATAAATCCAAATCTGCGACTCAGATAATATTGACTGTGCGCTGGTTCAGGAACCTCATAGTTACAGGAGTTCTCTTCCGGGTTATCCCAGTACTTACAGACTTTTTTATGATCCTAATTCAGACATTATTAAGGCAGCCATTATTGTTCGTTCACGTGATCTTTCAGCTTTTCTTGATTATAAGAATACTGATTACAATATGGTCACTTTAGAAGTTGCCGCAGGCACAGATGTGTTTACTCTTTTCTCATATTATTTTGAACCTTCAAAAAACATTGATTCGGATCTCCATAAAATTAGCCAAGTTTTTTGTTGCAGGAATCTCAATCGACTGGTTTGGAGTATGGACTCCAATAGCAAATCCGAATTATGGTTTAGTCCCTATTCAGATGCACGGGGAGATAAGCTGTGTGAATTTATTTCTGCCAACAATTTATTTATTATTAACGAAGACTGTGGGCCTACTTTTCGTGCATCTCAGGGTACAAGCTATATTGATGTTACAGTTGTTGGTTCGGATCTACTCCAAGATATTTCGAGTTGGTGTCTTTCTGAGAATGAATCCCTTTCTGATCATGTGATGATAGAATTCGAATTTTGTCTTTCCACTGTCCTACAAGAAACATCAAGAGTTCCTTTTACAATATTCAATACAAAGAAAGCAAACTGGTGCCGTTTTCGGGAATTTTGTTCTTCTCGTATAACTTGTATATTTGATACTCTTAACAGTTGTACCGATTGTTCTTGCCTAAATACAGTTGTTGAGGAACTTGGTTCTGTTCTTTATCAGGCATGCTTGTACTCAATACCTATTAAGAAGCCTAGCAAGCATAATGTCCCTTCGTGGTCAATCGAGATTGACTGTGCGAGAAAGAGGCTTAATGCCTTTAGGCGTAGATATCAGCGTTGTAGGAATCCAACTGTTAGAGAGCTATATAAAGATAAATATTTTGAATACAGAAAAGATTATAATCAAATGCTTACTGATGCTAAAACTGATTCTTGGAAGGAATTTCTTTTGACCATTGATGTTCAAAATGTGTGGAAAAAGGTTTATACATATGGTGTTAAAAGAGAATTCATGAAAAAAATTGAAATAACTGGTATTAATCTACCCACGGGAGAAACAACCACCTCATTAGATGAGACAATAAATGCTGTGCTTCAGAAATCCTTTCCTTCTGATTCAGAGGAAAATGATAATCACTTACAGAAAGTGTATCGTCAGACCGCTCGTAATGCTTACTCTTCCCTTATTGATCCTTCCTTTTCTTGTGATGAAGTTAATACAGTGGTTTCTATGCTGAAGCCAAATAAATCACCTGGTCCGGATTCTATTTCAAATGAGATTATTAAACAGTTTCACTTAGCATTCCCTTCTTTTCTTCATTAACTTTTTAATGTTTGCCTAGATGCAGGTATTTTTCCACGCGCTTGGAAACTTGCCCAGGTGATTCTTATTCCCAAAATAAATGAATTTAGAATTCCCCATTTGGATAACCTTAGATGCATAAGATTACTTCCGGCTCTTGGTAAATGCTTAGAGAAACTTTTTGTTAACAGGATATGCTGGTACCTGCGCCGTAGAGACTTTCTTTCTTGTGATCAGTATGGTTTTACCCCTCAAAAAAGTACTGAAGACGCTCTTTTACGTTTGAATGAGATTGTTCAGAGAGGTAAAAAGAAACATTTACACTCAATCTTGGTTTCTCTTGATATAAAAGGTGCTTTTGACAATGCATGGTGGCCTTGCATTCTGAATCTCCTTAAAAAAGCGGATATTCCGATTAACATTTTTTCACTTGTTGCTGACTTTTTAAATGACAGAATGGCCAAAATGCAACTGGGTTCAACTTCAGCAATCCGTCGTCTTGAAAGGGGTTGCCCTCAGGGATCAGTATCTGGACCTATTTTTTGGAATATCATTATCAATGATCTATCTAAACTTAAAAATCTGGCCTGCTGTGACATCATAGCTTTTGCTGATGACATCCTAATTTGTTTCCAAAGTAAGGATCTTCCAGCGACATTCCTACACGTACAGGAAATTTTGAACCTCGCTTCCGAATGGTCAAAAGATTTTAAATTAGAATTTAATCCTGAAAAAACCAGAGTCATGGCTATTGAAAAACGAAACGTTTGCTATGATGCATTTCAGCTTTATTTCGACGGAGCTCCATTGATTATGGTAAAGCAAATGAAATATCTTGGGGTTCTTCTTGATAGTAAATTTTCGTAGAAGCAACACTTAATTTACGTATCAGAGAAATGTGAGAAATTGCAGCGTGGATTAAATCGGATTGCACGCAACACGTTTGGTATTAATTCCAACGTACATTCGCTCATTTATAAACAAGGGATCGAACCCTTCATAATGTATGGTTCTAGAGTTTGGGGTGCAGCGCTTAAAAGGAAGGTGAATTCTAAATATCTGCGACGCATACAAAGAAGGATACTTTTGCGGGTCATACGCGGATATCGTACCATTAGTTACGAGTCTGTTTATGCAATTTCTGGCTTCCCTCCAATTGATATTGTTATTCTTCATAATATTGCCTATGAGGAAAATCTCTCTGCTTCTTACATCTCTAATTATGATTATATTCTGTCTCCACCTTTTCTACCTCATCCCTCAGAGAGAACCGCTCTCAATATTATTCAATTTAGTGATAAAATCAAGGATGTTTTTCCGGTTATTTGCTATACTGATGGCAGTAAAATTGATGGTAGAGTTGGTTTCGCATTTGTTTTTTTCAGGGGTGGTATTGAATCCGAGCACTTTCAATTCAGAATTCGTGATGAATGCACAGTTTTTGCAGCTGAACTCTTATGCTTAAACTTCGCCATCAAATGGATCGCTGAACAAAATAGTGTAATTTCAGATTATCTTATTTGTACCGATTCACTATCATCCTTGGATTATCTGAAGTGTATTTCTTCGTCTAACAACATAATCGTTGAAATCCAAAAGCAAATTAAAAGCCTGAAAGATAAAAATATCTCAATAGTTTTTGCATTTGTTCGTGGACACACGGGCATTTATGGAAATGAGCGGGCCGATTGGCTTGCTAAAGCTGCAACTAAGCGCAAAATCGACATTGACGTTAATATTCCTAAATCCTTTTACAAGAAGATTACGAGAGAAAAAATGGTGGAGTCTTGGAATCAAGAATACCTCCTTTCAAATAAAGGGAGCTTAACAAAGAAATTTTTTCCATCCATTAATAAGAGACTGTCATGCCATCATTTTTATACTAATTACAAAATAACCCAATTTCTAACTGGTCATGGTAACTTTAAAAGTTACTTGTACAAATTTAATTTGTTTCCGTCATCTTCCTGCGATTGTGATATTGGTGGGGAGGAAAATGTTGAACATGTGCTCCTTCTATGTTCCAAGTTTGTCAAAGAAAGACAGATCCTAAGACTGGCTCTTAAGCACATGAATTTAAATTGGCCTACAGAGTTTCACCAACTTATTTCCACTAGAAGTGCTTTTGAAAATTTCTGTAAATTTATTGTTGACATATGTAATCCTTCATAACTGTTAAATTTTCTTATTTTTCTTTTTGTAATGTGTTACATACTTACTTCTGTAAGCCCCGTGTGATACTTTGTGGTACACGGGGGATTTATAAATGTTCAATAAAAAAGTCCTTGGTTACTTTCTTTACTACCAACAGACGACTTTATAACTACCAACCAAGTGTCTTTATGAATAGCTGTCAATTAAATTATGCAATAAATGCCAAATACTTGGGCTACGTTCTCAATCAAGAGATATTGAGCAGTATTCATATAGAGACTCGTGTAAATAAATGAAGGAAAAGACTCAACATACTTAACACTTTCGCTGAAATGACTCACACCCAATATTCGGGTCCTGTATCCAGTTAGATGACCCCTTCTTTGCTATCTCCTGACTGTAGTAGAGAAGGGTTCATATAATAACATAGATGGTTTGGTACAATTACACATTATCTGTAACGCACTGGCGCGTCATGCGGCAGTCAATGTGTTAATATATTTCAGGATGAGACTGGGGTGCAGATGCTAATACACTGAGAACCACCTACATCTCTCTGATCAGACCAATTCTAGAGTATGGTTTCCCAATTTACTTAGACAAACTTGAAAGAGTGCAATTTAGTGCTTCAAGAATAATTACTGGCCTTTATAATAGCTGCCCTAATGATATTGTACTGTACGAGAGTGATTTACCACCTCTTTCTCTGAGAAGTTACTGCCTTTCAAAATATTACAAGCTCTTTAACTACAATGATCAGCACAGAAGTTCTGCTTATCTTCATTCATGGCATAATAATAAGCTTTTAAAGAAACACTACTTTTTCCTTCGCAAAAGAGATGAGTCTACCTTCTGGAGATATGGAAGAACATTCCTTAAAGCCTTATTGGAATTTTAAGTTTGGCCCTGATCAAATTCATTTCCATACTGATCTCTTGGCCAAGATTAGCAGAAAGTCAGAATTACTTGAATTTACTAGACAAATGTCTCTAGAAACAATTCATAGCATTCCATCTTCGACTCTGAAAATGTACACTGATGGCAGTAAATGAGATGGTGGTGTTTCTGGAAGTGGTGTGCACGTTGAGAACCCTGAAAGAGCTACTGATATTTTGATTAGAAATCCTGTCAAATGTTCTGTATTCAGGTCCGAACTTATTGCAATCTATAAGGAATTTCAATATATCGACACATCCTCTGAAATTGACTTCGGAGACATTTCGATTTTAACGGATAGTCGTGTCTCGATACAGCACCTTTCTCATTGAATGAAAGTGGGGGCGAAGATTAGCATGAATATCTTAGACCTTATTGACAGGCTCTCCGCTGAACACTCTATACACTTTCAATGGGTCCCCTCACATGTTGGTTTAAATGGTAATGAGATAGCGGATAATTTAGCTAAGACTGCCTTAGCTGACATATTTCATGGTGATGCAACACTAACTTATTCTGTAATCTCCTCTATCAAAAAGATGGAGTCAAGTGCACTTTGGACAGTCCCACCTGCTCACCCTTGGTACTTTGGTAAGAGACATGGTTGGTGTCACCGCCTGAATATCTCTAGAAAACAGCAAACGGCTGGACACACCAAATTCCTCACCTTCCAACACGGATGGAGGATCTTTGCTGAATGTCCTTGGTGCAAGGCAGATCAAGCCTCCCCCAATCATATTCTTAAATGTTTAAATTTTATGATTTTTGAGATTTTAAGGGATATGCTATTGTTTTGGGACTTTTTAGAGATCTTTGGTTTCGTGGAGGTGGTATAGCGCCACCTGGAAACAACAACAACTAGTGTTATTTAGATTTCAGTAAAGCTGGGATGCAAGAATTTTACAAATATTTGCCAGTCTATTTGAAAACTCACAAAAACTGACATAAGGAATTATTCCATATTTAGAAATATTTATCGATGTAGGAAATTTATTTCATTCATGAAAGAATTAAGTCTTCTGCTATATTCAGAATTACCGATATTCAGCTTGAATCAGTTTGATGTAAAAAAAAAAAAAAAAAGAAAGAAAAAAAGAAAAAAAAAAAAGTTTTTTTTTTTTTTTTTTTTTTTTGAAATTTATAAAAAATAAATTTTACTAATGCTGCATGTAGGACATAAACACTTCCTACATTGATAGAGCCATAATAAGCCATATTCTAAAATAACCAATAATTAGCATATTTGAAAGGTTAGAAATAGTTTTTATATCTATATGAATTTTTAAATAAATCGAAAGCTTTTTAAATAAATGATATTTCACTAAAAGTGACTTCGTTTTTCTTGAAATAAATAACTAAAATACATTTTGCATGCATAAAATTTCACGTCATCCTATTTTTGCATGATACCGGGAAAACAATGCTTAAATAAGATTAATGGTGTTTCATTCTTAAATTGTGAATTAAATGTGAAATATTATGCTTAACTAGATTAATAAATACTATCCTCCCATTATAAATATAACAATTTGAAGTATTAATCATAAAGTATTAACATAAATCATATAGCATTAATCATAAAATGGATGCAGCCAAATAATTCACAATATTTAACAATCTTAAAAAAATCATAACACAAAAAAAAATGCTAACATTCAAAATATGTAATACTCGCAATATTTCACACTAAATAATTATTACAAAAAATTGGTAATATAAAATAAATTACTAACTGCAGTTTTGTAATTGCAGCTGCTGCGATATTTCAATATTTGTCCTTAAAGCAATACACCACATACTAACATGACTACCTCATTCTTATATATAGTGACTAATGGCTATTATAGACATTTGTTATAAAATTATAAGATTAACTTATAATGTGGAAGTAGCAATGAAAGTAATAAAGGGTTGTGATTTCTTGGCATAGCTATAAATCCAAAACTGCTCAATATTTAAAAGTAAATAAATGGTTGCTCATACAATGTTGCAACAATTATCTAGATTATTTTGCATTAGACTTCCACAAAAACATTTAATTAAACATTATTTGTGTTATACTTCACACAATATTAATAAAAAAAAAACTAGAATTTACCCATTTGAATTTTAACATTTATAACAAATTTTCAACAGCATGTCAACAAAAATATATTGCTTCAAAGAGCTTAGAATAATACATAATTTTTGACATTCTTGTTTATTTTTTTAGAAATGTTTTTAAACTTTATATTTTTATCTAAAAAATATATCACTATTTTTGTTAACTATCAAAGAAATATCTTAAAAAGATACAGATGTTATCAGACTCTTAACATCCATGATAAATTAATTCAAATATTTAATTTAGTCTATTTTACTTTTTATTTTTTAGTTTGAAATATATTAATATAGCATTAAATATAAATAATTTTAAAAATAATTTTTTTAAAATTGAAAGAAATTATTTTTATTCAGTTTATTAAGGAAAAAACAGTGACAAAAAAACCCATCAGACACGCAAATACATCCAGTATCATAAAAATAGTTGAACAAAGAGAAGAAAAAAAGCACTAATTAAAGAAATACGTTTAACCATATATGAAAGCAGTTTGTCACTTATATCCCTTCCAAGTTTCTAATACTCCAGTGCAATGTTCAATCATAAATAAACATAAAAATTTACTTTGAAAAAAATTTCAATGGAATTAAAAAACAATGTTTTTAATAAATAAGCTATTTCAAGGAAATGAGGCTAAATATAATATTAGTCTAAGTCAATTAAATAGCAAATTTTACCTAAAGTATCCTTCCGAAATACTTATAATTTGTTACATTTTATATTAGGTACATTCCTTAAAGGAAGACTACTTATTGCAAATGATTCTTATAATATGACTTCGAAAAAATTTCGGTCCCGTCAATCTTGATCCCTAGAACCCAAAACCACTCTTGTTTAAAAGTATATTATATCTATACTTATATAAAGCTCAATGTGTGTGTGTTGGCGCTCTACAGGCCAGACCGTTTAACCTACAGCTACCAAATTTGGTACATGCATACCTTAGAGATCGGAAAAGTGCACCTGGAATCCCTTTTTTTTTTTATTTTTAATTAGAATTTTAATTATTAATTAAAAACTAACTTTCCCGCCAAAAAATCTTCCATTTTCCCCACGGTGTTGGGGTGGAACGCCGTACTCAAATGCCAAATGAGTAAGGCTTCAGTTTTTTTTTTCCCCCCAACAGAAATGAGGCTAGGGTTAACATTTTTCGGCCGATTATTTCACACGATTCTGTTTATTTTCTCAATGTTTTATGCATTTAAAATTAAACATTGTTAATGAATCGATCTTTCAGATTCATTTTGAAGTACTTTTGAATTAAAATAACACAGAATAAAGGAAATTAAAAATGTTTAATCTGTATAGCGTTACCCCAACTGGCGTAGAAATATTCACGCCTTTGCGTTACCATAAGTGGCGTTGAAAATTCACGCATGCGCATTGTGTTCTGATTGTTGACAATATTATCAACGGACGATTTTTGATTTCAATTATTTTTAGGTTAGTTGCATGCTTTTGTAATTAAATTGTATTTATGTTAGTTATATATTTTTTTGTATATGCTTATAGTTTTAAGTACTTCGTTTTTTAAGTATTTTTTAAACCTGTTTTCGACCGATTATTTTAAACGATTCATTTTATTTTCTTAGTGTTTGATGCATTTAAAATGAAACACTGTTAATGAATCGATCTGTTCATGATGAATCTGAGAAAATTTTGTTGACACATTCTTGAGATATTACATAAATTAAGAAAGATATTCTTTAGTGCCCATAAAGTTTAAACGCTCAGTGACTCTGTTATCAGTAATCATATTATAAAAAAATGCTTTGTTTCAGTAAAAAATATTATTATATTAATTGCAGATTAAGTCTTTCCACTTTAATTTAAAGCATAAATTCTACGGGAACTAACAGAAAATTAGAGAGATACATATTACGTCATGACTGAAGGCCTTTATAATATTATGAGTGAATTATGTGACTATCAAAATTTGAAGTTTTAAAATATTTTGATGAAGAATCTATTAAAGTAGGAATTGCGTAAAATATTTAATTATTAAAATTTAAACGAACATTAAGATTGGCGAACTAGCTAGTCGCCAAAGGCGGCTAGTATTAAATATAATAAAAGTTATATTTTACTATACATATAAACATATTCCAATGCATATATCATTTTGTCAATTTTATCTTAGTAACATTCTAATCTCACTGAATGTGTTTTGAGGAGAGAAAAAATCTTGGTTGAGTTTGTAGATGGACAATTGAGCTCAAAGGGGTTGGAAATGGTGGTGAGGATGAAATTTTGAATTCCCTATAACTTTTTAACAAATTAAGGTTAAAAAATAGGAATAGGTGAAATAGCATCTCATTGCAATTACTTTTGTTAATTGTTTTTCAGTAGCTATAACTACTTGGAAGTTAAGAGCAGAAAAGTAATTTACAACTCCTAACTTTCACTTTTTTTTTAACATGATCTATGTTGCCACTTTTGAAAATAAGTTTTTAAAACTACAAAACATACTTTTCCTCCTTATTTTGAATTTAAAACCAGTTAAAAAATTATATAAATTTAAAAACTAATAAAATAAAAAATAAAGTAAAACTATTATTAGCAGTATTATATAAAAGCGATCAGCTTAATATAAATGTTTAAAAATGATTAATTTCCTTTCATTCTATGTGATAACTGAATAACTTTAAATGCACCAGATAAGACCTTCATTCCAAGATTAATTTTTAAAAAATCCTCTAGACAAGCTGAAAGGCAAAGGTAGATTCCTTTTCATCGCAGTTAATATTTTCAAATTCCTTTCAATCCTTAGACAAAAATCAACAGGAATGGTCTTCCCAAAACCTCTAATTCATTATTGTGGACCTTGGACATAGCCACGTATACTTTGAATAGCATTCACTAACACCGTGCAAAGTAGTTACAATTTACTTTAGTATGAATCTATTTTGAGAAGACATGTTTTGGATGTCTTTTTGCAGACTACTTCACACCAAAATCAGACATGAAAATACAATCATAATCAAAAGACAATATAACAGATTTCATTGATTTGATTATCGCATTTATGAATTATCATATGTAAATGCACAAGAAAGAACGGACCAACAGGTGGTCAACCACTAGACTAATCTCTAATGAATAATTTGAGACTAACATAGCTCTTTTCATTTTGTAATTTTTGAATCCATCTGTATTCAAACAGCCAGACAGGCTACCTGTGAACAGATTTTGCTAACATTTAATGGAAATCTACATATTTGGTGAAAAGATCATACACGAAATTTTATTTGTTTATCTCAAAGCGTTTTTAAGTTGTCTTTATTATAGACACACAAACAAATTGATTGACAAACAGCCATAATGTCAAAAATGTTTTTTGGATTTGGGCAGGTCCGAAACGAAGAATTTAATCAAAATATCGTGTTTGAATTTTTTTGATGATCATAATACATACTTTACAATTCATTTACAACAAAATATTATATATTGAAGCAACCATAGATAATGTTTATATTTCTATGGAAAAATTTTGTATTTATTAAAAATAATATCAAAGTACAAATATTATAAAAATATGCAATTCTAGACTTGTTATAGTTTAAATTATTGCAAAGCTTCGTATTTTTAGGAAGTGCCAAAAATATGTATTTAGTTGGAAGAATTGAAAATTCCTCGGTATTTTAAACATTTTTGAAGAAATTAACTATTTTTTGCAAATATTGTTCTTTTAATTAAATGCAAATAATAGCATTTTATGGTAAAAAGTAAGAATTTATCATTTGATTTTTTATTTATATCGTAGGGGGAAAAAAATTGTCTGGAACTTGTTTCTTAAAAAGACATTTTTTTCTCAATATAATAAAAAAAAATAATAACATAAAATATTAATTTTGCCATATGTTATTCTTTGCATTTAATAGAATGGAAAATCATTTCAAACAATTTTTTCAAATATGTTTTAAACACAGATGGTAAATTTTAATTTCTTAATAGCTGATACAATCATTTGGTATTTACATGAAAAAATTCAAAGTTTTTCTAAAATCTATTTAAAATTTTAATAAATTTAAATGAAATTTTTAATTTTTAATAAATTTTAAACACAAAATTTTGGTAGGCTTTTTATTTTTCATTATTAGTAGTTTAAGATTGTTTTTGGAAATATTACAGCACAAATTATTTGTACATCAAATGAAAGTTCAAAAATTATCTTTTATGTGATACCTATTAATTTTCATATAATTTATTTTTTTGATTTTTAATAAATTTTTTAAACAACATTTTAAGCATACATTCCAATATATTATACATTGAAATAATATATTTCACATAACATAAAAATAAGATTTAATCTGCATTAGCACATTATTAGTCTTTATCAACATATTGCCATCAATTGGAAAAAGGTGAAATTAAAAGATTGCTAATTCTTGCAGCACGACGAGAAACTGCTGCAAAAATTAAGTACTTTAGCCAAAAAAATTAAGCACCCTTGTATATACGTAAATTGTGTATTTTCTAAGAACATGATGTTTTCTATTCTATAATAATGAATCGTTTTTAAAATTATTTAAAAAATTTATTTGAAATGTGCTTTTTTTAAATTTTAATATTTATTTCTGTATTTATACAATGTTTTCTATTGTAAAACAAATGATGTCTTTTTGTTTGACAAAAAACATAAAAGTGATAAAACTATCAATATCAAAAAGTCAACTTTAATAAGATTAATAATTAAGATCTGAGTTTTTCAACATTTTTCGAAATTAGCAGTTTATTTAAATGGATACATCATTTCTGAAAGTGTCTATAATGTAGAAGTATTGCATGACCAAAAATTTTCTATTTGATTTTTATATATACAACAACAAATAAAATTCAACATGCATGGGATAGAAAGAGTAATATTCCTCCTGAACTAACTCGCGATTACTTAGCAATTTTATTTGAAACCTTACATAACTAAATGTCAATTAAGGAATGGTTATCATCATAAGATTGGCAAGATCTTTCAAGACATATTTTTGAATATAAAAGAATAGTAGCATTCTCTTATTGCATCTTACTTCTGAAATTTAGTAAAGAGATTTTCTTTAATATTTAACGTTTTGAAAATTTAATTAAAACCTGCTTGTTAACCAAAAATAATTACTTTTAAAAAATTAAAGAAAAAAAATTTTTTAAGAAATAAAGGAACAAACATTTATTATTTCTTAAAAACATTTTTTTAAGAAATAAAAATGCTTTATTAAGCCCCAGTTTTCATAAATAACAGAAACAAGTTCATGAAGTAAAAACTTTAAAAATTGCATTCACTCAAACAAAATTTTTATCATTGTCTTTAAAAGAGTATTGAAATAATGTTTGTGTGATAATATGCTTTGATGTTCCGGTAAAAACATTATGGCGCTTATTTTTTAATTAAAATTTTGAAAAATTCGCTTTAAGTCAACCTGTAATATCCTCAAAATAACTTCCCAAATTTTATGTTGCTAACTTAAATGATAATGCTGTACATAGCTCTATCAATCAGGACAAGTCTTTAAGAGAGATTTCACTAGGTGGGGGAGGGGGGGATTTCTGTAGGAATTATGAAAAGAAAAAACAAATAATCCTTATAAAATGATAAAATCCATAGAATAAAAAAAAAAAGTTTTGAAGTTATTAATTTTTTTTTCTTAAAATTTTTTAAGTTCCAAATTCAGCAGAGTTTTCCCCCCTCTTAGTAAAAACTAGAATTCGGCAAGATTGATCCAGCAAATAATACTTTTCAAATTAATAGGGACATTCAAAAAACATTACTGAGGAAATCACGATCGTTGAAACTTTATGGCTTCAAGTTAAAATCTTATACTAATTTTATGGAATCAACTAACAAAAATGCATACTGCATTTAATTAACATAATTATAATTCAATATACAACAGAAAAATCCCTTCAATAATGCATTCAAAGGATTGCTTTAAAACACATATTAATAAGAATGATGATCGAATGATTTTTATACATAAATGAATTTTATGTAAAAAGAGCTTTCACTATAAGCATTTCTAGAGCAACTTCTGCCATGTTCTCTTTGGTGCATCAAATATTTTCAGTTGATTAGATAAATCTGTGTATTCTTCTTTAACAATACATAAAATGTTAAACATATACTTACCAGGTATAACTTAAATAAATTCTTCAACATCTAAAACACTAAAAATAGAAGTTTGAATATTTTTTGAATCACAACAATTACAGCATAATGCATATTTCTCATTGCCCCTTCCGAATAACTATCCCATCATTTTAATAAAAGGCAATATACATTATTGAAGAAAGGGAGAGAAAAAAAAATTAAATGTTATCTTATGTATTGGAACTCTTGGATACTTTCTCCAAATCCTCCCCTCCTCCCTTTTTTTGTTGATACATGCAGTAAACAAGCTTTTATGACCATGCTTTCGAATTATTGTATTCAACCTGTGGAAGAACACAACCAGGGGTGTTTGTGGGACCCCAAAAAATCCCCTGAAACTTTTACGGACTTACTACCGGCATTTTGGAGTTTCGAGAAGCGGGGGGGGGGGGAGAGAAATGAAAAATTACAATTATGAAATATTGAATGACCTAATTATAAAAGTTCAATGAATTACTTTTTTTGCAAAATTAATAACCATAAATTTTCAAACATATAAACTACTACATTTTATGCAAATATTTTAAATTACCTGAATTAATTCTTTAAAAAAATTATCTAATTTCTGCTGCTTTTTTTTATTTTCTGATGTTTGTGGGCTTGTCTTTCTTTTGTGGTGAACTTCATAATTGCAGGAAGATTGACTTTTATTTTCCTCATTTACATTTGAAGAAATTTCCTATAGAACTGCACATGCAGAGGTAGAAGCAGTTTGCTTTTCTGCTAATGTAGAAGGTTTTTCAGAGACTTTTATAGGTGACTCATCTGAAATACATGTTTTTAAGTCCTCTTGATATGTTTTCCAACTTCTGTTCATATTCAGTAAGAGATCTTTGTGAATTGGATCAGTCATTGGATTTTTTTAGCCATATTTTTCACATGAGGTTTCTTTAGAAGCCATTAAATCATATTTAATAGTCTACACTGCATCTAGGGAATCAATCTTAAGAGAGGTTCTATAGTCAGTGACAAGTGTATCCATTAAGTTGAATGCACTTTCCACTAATGGGCCATGGAAGCAGCTAAGGCAGGCTTTGACCAATTTAGCCAATGTAGGATACTTATAATCATTTGTGAAATCATCTTTTAAATTAAAAACTTTAGACCAATATTTATCAATTGTACACTTGACTTGATTTCCACTTTCATCAGATGTGTAGAGCATTTCTTTGGTGATATCAATATCACTCTGGTATAACCTTATTTCAGCTTCTACTTTTGACTTTTCATTATCACTAAAAATATGGGACATAAAAGATGATAATTTTTCAAAAGCTAATATTGTACTGGTTTTACCTCTTAGCTCTGAATCTAATGCTGTAAAACTAATTAGATATGAATTTTTAAGGGGTAATTTCTGTTTCATATGCTGAAATTTCAAAGTGAAATTCTCTTGCGTACATAAATAAAAAAATATTTCAATAAGAGAAACGAAAAATTTACACGTGCATCAATAAATGAAACGAAAATTTTACACAGCGGAGAAAAAAAAGTTGCGAAGCGATCAATGACAAATAGCTAATACGGCGAAAAATCCCCCTTCTCTACTTATTGGCGCCACGCCAGGAGAGATAAGACCTTTGAACCCAGAGTCACGTGATCGCACATCTGGTCGCGAAGTCTCTCCCTTTTTTTTCTGCCACGCCTACTTGCCGAAAAGAATCCAGAAGAGAATGTCCGAGAAACGGGGGAATGAGTCATAACTCGCAATAAGGAAAGAACAAAAAAGAAGTTTTTTCCCCCTTTTCACGCATTATCACTGCCTTTGGAGAAAGAAAGGAAAAGTTTTCACCACACACGCTGACCTTGCGTTTTCTGCTTTCAAAGCAAACAAAATCGCCCAGATCAAAATAAATAATTCATTATTATTCCTACTTCCTTTTGAACGACGATCCCCGGAATTTCCGGGTATCGAAGTTCAAAATCCCCGGAATTCCGGGGTTTCCCCGGAGCACAAACACCCCTGCACAACAAAACAAAAAGCTTTCTTCACACTTCTTGAGAAAATTGAGCACTTTTTTTAAGTATCTTTCCTCATAATTAAGTACTTTTAAGGTGCTTAAAAGTTATTTTCAAATTTCAGCACTTTTCACGATGCTATGCACCCTAAAATTTAGAAAAATACAGGTTTTTTTTTTTTTTTTTTTTTTGTAAGAAATTAAGAATGGAACATTCTTTTTCATTTATTTTAGCTAAAAATAAGTTTTTGTGACTTATATAATATAAAATGACATATATTAAAAGATTTGTATAATTCAAAAATTCTATGTTGTTTAAGGCAAACATGGTTTAATGTGTACATTAGTATCCAATCTAATTTGGGCCTAACAACTAATTTCTAAGCCGTTAAGAATAAGCACATAAATTTAATAGAAATAACAGTCTAAGTGACGTAAAAAATACCGTTTCATGTAGTTTGAGTCAATAAGTGTTCTAATTTTCTGTTTTTATATCGACTTTTCATTCCCTGAAGCATGTTTAAGTAAGGATTTAGTTCATCATTAATCATAATAAGCCACATTTAATTCAGGATTTGAAACATCCAACTCTGTCACAGATTAAAAAACACTACAAATGTTATTAAACATGCTAAAAGCCTAATTATAGTTTGAACATCAACAAGATCATTAATGGGAGTCGCACTGATCCTCAACAACCTAAAAGAAATTTGTATGCTTTTCGCTTTAGTGCAATTGAAATTATTTACTAATCATACAAAAAAAAAAAAATTCACCAATATCTTCACTTAAGAGCTTTACTCCTATAATGAAGCCATTAAAGATTAAAAAAACAGCAAACCTTTTCATCTACAGGACCAGTAGTAATAGTATCATTATGATGCCCTAATACAATTTCTTTGTTTCCTTTTGCTGGTGTAAATGTAAATGAATTCCAGACACTTTTAATTCTAAGAGCTGGAGAAACTGGAAATAAAGTAAATAAAAATAAATGCATTTTAGGGGAGGGAATCGATACAATGTTAAAAAATGCTCAAATATTTTTTTTAATGCCATTTTATCTAAAGAGGAAGAAAAAGGGGAAAATTAATCCAGCAAATATAAATTGTATTGCATGCAATTATTGTACATTTTCAGCAATTTAATTTCTATCCAATTACTATTTCATTCTCATAATACCTTCCAAAGAATCCAGTTGTGTTCTATCAGGTATGTTTGCAGAAGTATGAAGAATTTCTTTGCTGCATTCCTTATCAGATATTGAGACAAGCTAGACAAAAAGAATATCTAATTTATTTCAACATAATACGCAATTTTCAGCATAACAATTAAACATTATTAAAATCTCAACAATACTTAACAAAGAATATATATATTTCTGTCCATAGAAATCTAACTTTTTATGCATTTAAAATGCTTTCAATTACTTACTAGCCTAAACTTAAATTAAAAACTTTAATACAGTCAAAAAATAATTTACTCGCCAAAGTACTTACTTTTGAAAAACTGAAAACTATCAGTTTTTATTCTTAATTAAGATATGCTTTTTCATATTTGTGCAATTATTTACCAATAAAGAGAAACATATGTTTAAACATTAAAACATACACACACACAGTTTCAATTTTTACTGAAAGAAAAAAATCAAAGGTCATAAAATTGCATATTATAGATATCAGAATGCAAATAATTAATTTGAATACAAGGTTAGCAAGAAATAAGTTGCCCGCTTCAGAGGACTCTAAAATGTGTTCTACTAATCCAAATGAAATAAAATTTGAACTACATATTATTTAGATGATGCGCTTTAGATTTATTAAATAAAAAAATTAATACAAAAATTCACTGTTGGTGGTATTGTAATACACATAAAACCATTTAATATGGTTTATAATTGTTAAATAAATGTAAAATTAAAATTGCCCAATATATTGTCCTTCATTTTCAACAATATGCTCAAATCGGTAAATCATATTATCTATAGATGACCCCATATTAAATCTACCGAAATATTAAGAATATGGCACTGAATGTTGCCCTTCAGATCCGGTAGAGATGATGGCATTTTAAGGTAGATATAGTCCTTCAAATAACCCTACAGCCAAAAGTCGCAAGAGGTGTTGTCTGGCGAGCGAGAAGGCCATTCTATAGGGAAATGGCGGCTGATAAACTTATGCTTCTGTGAAAAGCTGTATTAACAATTGCTTTACATGACGATCAATATGAGGTGATGCACCATTCTACATGAAAATGATCTCTTGAAGGCATCCACGCTGTAGAAGAGTTGGGATTACAAAATCCCTCAGCATATCATGGTACCATTGTCAGAACAGGTTTGAATTCCATTTGAAGATTTTCAAAGAAATACGGTCCAATGATAAAGGTAACTGTAAAACCACAATATACGGTCACTTTTTCAGGATGCAAGGGTTGTTCCTGGAAAACGTGAGGGTTTTCCTTTGTCCAAATTCGACAGCTATGGGTGTTAACTTGCCCATTGAGGTAAAAAGGGGCCTCATCACTCCACAGAATGTTTCATGGCCAAGTTGTATCAAACACCATCCGAGCAAGGAACTGAAGTCCCCGTAATGCAAAATCTGCCATACGATTTTTCGTACAGTTGAATACAGCATATCCAGAACACGGGCAACAACTGGCAAACTCACACTATTATGCGGCGACTGACTGTTGTCTTCAAAGAGCGCTGTCGCAACATTTTCAACTCAGGAAGACAGGATCCCCCCCCCCTTCTACCTAGAAGTAGAATTTTACCAGTAGTGCTTTTTCTTGCAACGTAGGCATGATGAACAGAGAAGAAACTAATGTTCGTGCAGAATCCGCCTTCTTGTTATCCAAAGAGAAATGGTAATAGACACGGGCTGTAACGCAAATTATATTGAACATTTTCAATATATGCAAATAAATGCCAGTTGTGTTACAGCACCATCTATTGGTGAATTTTTGTACTAAAACTTTTTAATTAATAAATGTAAAGCGCATCATCTGAATAATTTGTAGTTAAAATTTTATCTTATTTGAACCAATAGAACGCATTTTAAAGCCCTCTGAAGTGGGTAACTTATTTCTTGTTAACCCTGTACATTCATTATTAATTTTCAAATACAACATTACTTTCTTACTTAATCTTTCTTGTGCTTAAATGAAAAGAGCAACATCTGTTATCCTCTTTTTACAATTAATGGGATAAAATTTAAAATCTAGCATCGTTTTTGAGATGACAATGCAAGTAGTTAACAAGTGTTTATTAGCACATTCACATTTTATTTGAAACAAAATTCAATAAAATAAAATTTTTCCCCAAAAGAATCGTAAATATTACTTCAGCCAATGATTGACAAATTAAGGGGGAAACACAAGAGACAGATAAAAAAATTAATCTTTTATAAAAAGGGAAAAAGTGTGCTATTAAAATATTTCAAATTTACACTTTTAATTGCCCAGTGAAAACGTCAGTTCCTAAAACTATTTGATTCTGCTACGTATTGAAATATTTATGCTTTCTTGCTTATTCAACTACTTTGTTCATAACCTTCTGCAGAGAAGAAACCATTTCTTTCATTTTTATGCTCCTTGTTTTAAATTATTTAATTCATTTTCAATGCATTTATTTTTATGAAAGGTACATTTCATCCTTTTGAGATTGTAACTGTTTATGACATACTTAAAAAGAGGGGGCTTTTTTTGTACATAATCCAAGTCTGGTGTTATCAGAATTTAAAAATTTCAATCCACTTCCACTTGGTCCACTGAATTTCTCCAGAAATGAACAGTACATTTTTTTTTCTCATATAATTTCATGAAATAAAATCTAACTTTAGTAAAGAAAAAATATTTGTTATCTATATATTTTTTTAAAAAATCAAGAAAATTAAGTCAATTGATCAGCATCAATCATTGATCTAAATCGTCAATTATGGTTTCATGAGACTTTTTGATATGTCAATAATGGTTATTTGCTCCTCTTTTTTTTTTAAGAGATAAAAGAAAACCCTGCACCACGTTTAGTAGGGGAAAATCGCAAAAATATAAGGAGTTGGAGAACTGTTGGAAGCTGTAAAAAATTAATAAATGGTGTTTCAACTATGATTTTTTTTTCTTCTTCCATGTAGGTAACATGCAGATTGCTAGAGGGTCGTAAATTACCGAGTACGAAAAAGTAGTTTAAAACACATATTTGCAAGAATATTAAAACTAGAAGAAAAATAAAAGCTTGAAAATGTAAGGAATTTTATATTTTTTAATTTTATATAAACGTGAAGTGAACTGGAGAGTTATCAAGATATTCAAGAAAAACTAAAATGGGAACTAGAAAATATCGCTGCAACATCAGTACCGATGTTCGCAGAGAGCGTTATCAAATTCGAAAGACAAATTTAGAGGTTATAGTAAACATTAAGGAGATGAAAATTGCCAGAAAACATAAGGTCGCAGGTAATGTTTATTCAGTGAAAATCGCATAAACAGACGTCGAAAAGACAATGAGTCTGGCGAAGAGAATAGCCCTATGAATGTAAGAATTAGGAACAAGGTAATTGAGAAGAAACCTTCCGAATGTAAATTTTCCATGCAATCGAGAAAATTAAAAGCATCGAGCAAGTATTCATTAATGAACATTGAAGAATGGATGGTCGCTAAACTTCACTCGCAAACAAGCATCGAGGGTGCGAACATTTTAGTTTTTCTTGAATATCTTTAAAACTACACAACACGCTTACATCAACTGAAAAAATATAAAATTCCTTACATTTTCAAGTTTTTATTTTTTTTCAAGTTTTAATATTTTTGCAAATATGGGTTCTAAACTACTTTTCCGTTTTCAGTAATTTAAGACCCCCTAGATCATCAAATCCGCATATTACTAGCATGAAAACTTTTAAAATTGTGCTTTCATTTTTAAAAAAATCATAGTTGAAACACCATTTGTTATTTTTTTCGTTTCCAACAGTTCTCCGACTCCTCTTTATATTTTTGCGATTTTCACCTACTAAACGTCGTTTGGTCCCCCTCTTGTATGGTGATTTTTTATCCCCCTGATGCTTACTATTACCCCTCTGAATTTGTTGGTCGAATTCTGCAACATCCTGTATATATATAAAATCATCTGCTCCATCAAGTTTGATATGTGGGAGTCTACTGAATTTGTTTATATGACACATAATTCTTTTCCTTTTGCTAACATAACAAAATTTAATTTATTAAAAAATAAATGAATAGAAAATATTTCAAATAAGTATTTGGTACATATCTTTCATTGCAGAATTGTTATTTGCTGCTATCGCATATAATGTCATTAGATATATATCATACATATTTTAATTAGGTATTGATGATTGATTTTCATTCAGCATCAAATGTCTACTTGGAAAATGTTAGACTTTGAGATATGCGGAAATCTTCAAAGAATAAAAGGCGAACAATTACTTGCACGCTTGACTTTAGATTTGGATCAATTAAATGCATCAAGGTTCTATTAGCTTTGTAATTCAGCCTGTTATATAATTATAATTCATGCTACTAAGATTAAGTTTCAGAATTAAAAGTATTCACAAGCGTGCTTCTCCATGCATTAGAGTTTTTCAGCTTTTAATGAAATTGTTTTAATCTAAGGAGACTTCATAATAATTTGTACCTCTTTTCAGAACTCTGAGACGATAAACGCAAAAAAAGTATTTATGGTAATTATTAGGTATTTTTCCATGCTGAATTTATAAAAAATTACTTATACACAAAAAAAAGTAATAAACAATACAAAAAAAGATTAATTTTCAACTTTCTATGCATAAAACAAGGCAAATTACTATTATCAAAGTGTATTACTAATGCATCTTAAGATATTTATACTATACATAAATTTTTGATAAGCAATGAATTATTAGACAATTTTTCTTTGTACAACAGTTTTTAATAAAAAAAAATCTAGCAATCTTGTAGAAAAAAATAAAAAAAAAAATTAAAATTATTTAAAGTGTATTTCACTTCATATCTTTGAATAGAAAAATGAAGTAACGGCAATTCCAACTCAGATTCCACAATCAAAGAGAGAAGAAAGGGAAATCTTCCTCTTAGTTATGCCAAGTAAATTGACTACTTTGTGGCTGAGGGCCAGCTGTCTCAAATAAGATGCAAGTTCGAATAATTTGCAAGTAATATGGTTAGATTATGATAAAGACAACAGTCAGCCATAAACAAAACCTGTTGATACTGCTTCGCTCAGTGGTGGCAAAATGGACGGCTGCGAACAAAAAGAAGTTATGCTATGTACAGACCTTGAGAAACTGAAGAACTGGTGCACTATAACAGATCTCTATCTCTTATTAAGAAAATGTTATATCAAATTCCATGCGAGTTAAACTGAATGACAAGAAATGAGCTGAATTTCAAAATCATCTGAATATTTGGTTAATCAGTTATTTGATATAAATGTCATATTTAAAAACTTGCTTACAAGTTTTCCTTCATATTTTGTAGTGCAAAAACTATTTAGTTTCAGCATTCAATAAATACATTAAAATTATTAAAATAGAATAAGAAAAGGGGTCAAATTATTTTCCCATTAAAAGACCATGGCAGTTATATTTCTAGCAAAATGCTGCCATTTGAAAGAAGGAAAGATTTAAATAGAATATGCTAATACACTGGTTCATAATCATATGAGAGAAATGTATTATATGAATCTGCTTAATAGAGAAAAAAATTTTTTGAGCGATTTACACACCATTAAGTTATTATGAAAATTTAAATAAATTTTAGACACTGCAATCATTTGCCAGATTACTGAAACGGTTTCAAGTGTTTGTCATATTTGGATTTAATTTGCTGCAATATTATAATTATTGCACCATCGCCCAAAGTCGCCACCAAAGTTGTTTAGTTAATATTAAATTGTATATTGAATGAGTTTAATTTTATTCATTTTATTAATTTTTATATAATCAGCAATTACACAAAATAACAGACATGGTACGAATCCAAAATAATTAGTTTGCAAGCACTTTTATATTTTGTTAAAAAATTTCTTTAATTATAACATAAGCCAAAAAAAAAAAAAAAAAAAAAGAAGCTTTGAAGTCTTTATGTGGTAAGAAATCAGTACACATTTTTTTTTTTTTTTTTCCATCTCAAATTTATAAAAAATTCTATGCTCAAGATACTAAAAACTAAATCAAAGTTTGAAGTTGGCTGTTATTGGAAAATTGAAAACACATAATATATACCAAAACAGCTAACTAGGCATTTTGCATGCTCTTACATTTTAGGACATATTTCTTATCAGTTCATATCCAGAAAAAAAAACAATTAAAAATATCAGAATTTTTAAATGAATAAAAAAATTAAAAGAATAGAGAAAACCAACAGATGTTTAAAAAAATGTATGAATGAAATAAATCACCTTTAAGTTTAATTCCTGGATAACTTTTTCTTGTTCAGATATTTTCTTTCTCAATGAAAAAAGTAGATCATTTTCTGGAAAGAAAAGTTTAGTTAAATACTAAAGATAAGTTTTACAGGTATACCAAAGCAGCTTGAAGAAAAATTACACAGCAGCGTAAGTTTATTCAATCAATTCATTACAACAAAATTCACTTTTACTCTAAAGTCATAGACTGCATTTATAGTTTTGATAACATCAAATCACTTCATTTTAGTTATTCTAATAACAGAAAAACAAAATTTGGAAACCATGCTTAAAATTTTGAGTCTGAGCACAAGACTTAAAACATTAAGAATTTAGGAAAAAATTCACATTACTTTTATAAAAAAAAATATCTTATTAAATGGCAGACCATGGAGACACAATAATAATAGAAAAAAAATCAGTATATAATAAAACCCTAACATAGATGGTATACAAATAATTCTTATTACTTACAGTTGAATAGCAACATTCAAATGTAAACAAATTGCTATACAAATGCTTCAGACTGCTTCATAGAATAGTTTCCCAGATGCACTTAATTCAATGTTCTGAATAATTAACATAAACACAAAAAAAAATATTAGAGATGCTCAGAAGAGGGTTCAGCTTATCACCAAAACTGTCATTCAGAGTAAAAAAAAAGGTAAAAGAATTTGTTTGTTTAATAGAGCATAAAAATATGCTTAATGTCATCAGATAAGTAATGATCATCACAATGGCTTGCTAATTGAAAATTATGTTCATATCTTCATAAATTTGACAAATGATTTTGAATTATCTTAAAATTCAAAAAATTATCTTTTTAATTACTCTACACACACAAACTTTCACAATGTTTTTAATGTTATGATGAAATTCAAATAAATACATCAAGACATTCAATTGTATGCTTTTATCAATATTAGAATTTCAAAAAAAATTATTTGCTTTCTTTGAGCATTAATTTCAAAGTCAGATTTTTGCATCTGCTTTTATTTTATAGTATATACATTTTTTTTTTTAAATTGGCATATCAGTAATTTGTAGCAGATTGGTTTAATTTATGTTTTTTTTTAAATTTCATAAAATAACAAGATGAAATTTTTGAAAAAAAAAAAGTGTTCCATATTAATAATTGTAAAAACTTAAAAAGTGAATAATAATGAAAGTGAACAAAGAATAAGAAAAATACACAGTAAATATGGCAAGCAATATATGTTCAACACCTGTAAATGGAATCTTTGGTGAAATAGTCAAGTGCAAACTAGGATGTAGAAAAACAATTCTATATCCTACCATTTAAATATTCAGGTGAATGTTTGAATAGAGATGATGGTAACATCATTCTTTTCTGAAAAATTTGGCAAACAAATTGTAGGAACTATTTATGAAAAAGCATTTATTAAAAATTTTGAAACAACTGCATTGAATGAAATTGGTGTGAATAAAACTAATCTAAGTAAAGACTAATAATGCTTTCTAAATATTGCAATTCAAATTAGGCAAAGTGCTTGTTTTGGCTGTAAGAGATCCTTCACTTATGACTTTCATACATAAACCATGTCTTAATGTTATTTATTATCAAAACAAGTTCTACAAATGAATCCAAGAGACCCCTAAACTACATTACAGGTATTAATAGGTAAATGTTAAGATATGTCAGCTAATAAAATAAGATCCTAACCTAAAAGTTGTTCAGACAACAGAATATTAGCAAAACATTAAAAAGGAATAATTGATTTTGTGATTAAATGAAACATGTTCTACTGTTTCACTTGATCACAAAATCTGTATAAATTGTTGTTTATAAAAGTGGATGAAAGACAATTTAACTGAGAACTCAGTAACTAAAGAACAATAAAAGCAAGAAGCCAAGATTCATAGTCTGCAAAAACTTTTCCTTCCATCCTCAAAATAATGCATTCTAAAATGCATTAATAAAATAATAACCCTCTCAAAAAATTGTCACATTGAGCTTATAGATTGGAATGAATGTAATATGTTATTCTGTTTAGTGATAGAAAGCTTGACAAATGAGATTTGGTCAGTTTTGATAAAACTCTGATGAGTTTGATTTATAAAAAGTTCCATTTTATTTAAAAGTTGTTAAAAGGTGCATCAAACTATTCTCAGAAGTAATGTGTTAGCATTAAGATTAACTTCTCTCTCAAAACCCATCATTTAATATATATATATATATATATATATATATATATATATATATATATATATATAAATAATCGGCAATAATATAGATTAAATAACCACAATTTAACACATTTTCACTGGATAGGTGGGACTCAAGACTCAAACCGAAACCGTTATCTTGATTCAAGTTTTATGACATTTAATAAAAAATATTATAAAATTGGCAAAAAGTTTCTAAAATGATATAGTCTTATCAAAACAAAATGTATAAAATCATTCACTTTAGCGAATTATCCAGAAAAATGGTCTCATCATTTAACCCTTTAAAGGGCCATTTTTTTTCTAGTCACATTATGCTAAAATATTTTTAGACTTGAAATTAGATTAAGAAAAAGGATTCATTTAGTTTATTAGATAAATTTAATTTGATTAATTAATAATTAAGTAACAAATCAAGACGCATCATTTTGTCTGATAAAGAACTGAAGCATCTAAATTTCTGACTTACTAAAAAAATTTGTCAGAACTTATGCCAACCTACATAATTTCATACAAAGATTGATAAATTTGGTGGGAAGCATATTTCCCACGGCCCTAGAAAGGGTTAAAATGTACATATGTCAATCATATATTTGTAAAAAGGTAAAATAATTTTGATAAATATTCTCAAAAATCATTATTTTTTTTATTTTTTTATAAATACATATTTAAAATTCTCAATATACAGTATAATATCAAAAAACAGATTCCACAAAAAACAGAAGTAGAAAATAAACTTCAAACAGAAAAAGAACATTTTACTTAAAAATCTGGTCAAAAAATAACTTCTCTCACATTTAATGAATTTTGGAATACATACTCACTAAGACAAATAAACAAAAAAAGAAAAGCATTTATTTACTTCTAAAGTGAAATGTACCCAAAGTTTCTTTTTAGGAAACTGTAAAATATGTTTTAAGAAATGATTACTCCCAATTATTACGACACGAGTCAAATATGGAATAAATGAACAAAACATTACACTTTAGGATATGAAATATGAAACATTTCTCAATGAATATGGACTATACCAGGTACCTAAATGAATAGTTTAGAGATTGCTGTTCAAATAGAAAAGTGGATTGAAAAAGGAAAATACTGATGTGGTTCTTAGTCAGTTCAACAAAATATAACTTAGCAACGGTTCCAATTATAGCAAAATGCTCAGTATTTCTTAGAATTCAAACACATGCATATATATATATATATATCCTATTAATATCAACCTTCCGACAGCATATCAAACTTATGATCTACCTTAATTAAATTTTTAATTTGCATAGCTGGTTGTTATTTGATGATTTATTCAAAAATATCATGCAAGAAAAAAATTAATATCTCAATAAAGAACAGAAAATAACTCACCATTTGGAGCATAGTTGTTTTTTCCCTTTTCTGCTGAAATATTTATTTCAGAATTTTCATTTAAGGAATCTGAAAGCAAATTAACATTTGTTTCTTGCAATTTTACATTTTGTCCTGAATCACAATTTCCATTCTTTTGTTCCCTTTCTAAAAGAGTAGCCTCCCGTACACCTCTCAATTCTTTCAGATCATTTTCTAACTGCTGAAGCTTATTAAAGAAGAAAAAAAGAAATTTTATTCAAATAATTATAAAACTTCTTTTAGACATATTCAAAGTATACTTTTAAAAAAAATAACCCAAACTAGAATCTTAGAATGTAAATTATATATATATATATATATATATATATATATATATATATATATATATATATATATATATATCAGTGTGAAAACTAATTTTTTTATTGCTCCTCACTCAATCTTTTTAAATTGCATTCTTAAACAAACATGGTAAATAGTACTATGTACTAATAATTCATTTATAGCATATATTAATAATGCAGCATATGCAAGTAACAATTTATAAGAAATATACATTGAACTGACTGCATATTGATAAAAAAGTACATGTAAATAAATAAAAATGCACACATTTGTAATGCCTTTTTACACATAACTTGCAACTTTTAAATATCTAATGATGACAAAACAGCAGCATGTAAAAGCTATTAATTTAAATTTGATATAACAGTGAAAAATTATATAAACCTTATAATGGTAAAATAAAAACAATCCTGACTAACTTGAAGTGTGGAAACACAAATGTAAATTTTAACAAAAAGAATCAAAATTTTCTCATTTTTAAAAATTTATTTTTGTAACAATACAAAAGATACTTTAAAGCTGCTGCTTCAAATATGAATTTATATAATACTTAATCTGAAAAATGCATAACAATGGAATGAAGGAAAAGTTTGTGTTCATTGATAGGTAATTGTGATGTCATACATATTTAGAAATACTTTTTTATGAAAAAAGCTAAATAAAAGTAAAAGTCAAGAGTTATAATCAATTACTATTGTTGTTTGTTTATTCACTGAAACTATTAACCTTTTCAATGAATAGAATATATCAAAATTTCATCTCAAGAAAAAAAGAAAGAAAAAAAGCCTATCATTGTAGACATAATGAAATTTCAATAATAGACTAAAATTACTTCAAATGTAACCAGGTAAGTAATTTTAACGTCAAACATATGTCTCTTTTGATCTCTCCCGTTTATTTCACAGAACAAGTGACCATAATAAATAAAAAGTTAAAGTATTAGATGAATAAAATTCAGTACCCAGTTTTATAAAATATAAATTTATACGAAATTCTGAAACTAAAATCAATGACTGAAGTCTTGTGGAAATAAACGAAAGTAAGCGACCTTTATTTAGGACTAAGCCAATATCTGATTTATAAAAAAAGATTAGTCAATAATGTAAGTGAAGATGCATTGTGTCCTTTCAGTGAACCAAGATTTAAATGAATCATTACCCATGGTAAATCAAAAATGATAATGTCTTTCATTAAGTTTTGCATCTAAAAGCTCCTCTAATAAGTCTTTTAACTTGGTTTTGTACTTGGAACTTCATCCTCATTGATTCCATATAAATTCTACTCTTAAAAATCAAAAAGTAGGAATAATTAAAAATCCACGTCTTATTTCCTTATGTACATAAAGAATATTGTAATCAAAATTCCTATCAATTTGATAAAGTTTCAGATAAATATCAGTTTAAAAAATATTCCCAAAATTTAAAAAACATTTTTTATCATATCTTAGAACCGATAACTCTTTGAGTTAGATAGATGAAATTCAACAAAAGAAAGTTTACCTGTTTTTTTTGTCCAAATACAAGTAAATACGAGAGCCAAAAAAACTCAAAAGAGCAACAAGAATAAAATTTTATAAACAATTTTTTCATCTGAATTAAATATCTGTATCAAATTTTGAATCTATGACTATCTATTGAATTATATATTTAAATGCATATACGCATTTCAGTACTTTGGATGTGATCTTGTAATTAAAATTGGAGATTTGTATCAATTTTTTAATTCGTCAAAAAAGAGACTACCAAAATGCGAAGTCAGTTCTTCTCTTCACTACAAAGCACAAAACATTTGAGTAAGACGCTACATGAGGGTTGGAGGGAAAACTTTAATTGTGCTATCACATTTCCAGTCTCAAATTTTGAGAATAAAAAAAATCTAAATATTCCTGAGACTCATATGGCTTTGTCCAAGGCCAACAATTTTCAAACTAGGAGGAGTTAACCAATTTATTAGGGAGTATTCAAGAAAGTTTCTGGAAGCCCCCTCTTGGTGGTTATCTTTGACATTTTGAAGATTTGCTTTTGAAAAATAAAAATTATCAATAAAAAATATGAATATCTGCGAGTCGAAACAGTTTGCTTTTTAATTCACGGCCAATTGTTTTATTTTCTCCCTTGTTTCTTTCATTTTCAGTATGTTTCCATAAAATCACTTTGCCATATTTTTGACAATAAAATTCTTGCTTTTAAAAGTAGGTCCTTTTGAAATAATTTTCTAATCTATAATGGGGAAAAAAATTGGTAGTTCAATTAAATGCTATAAAAGTAAAAATTTCATAATTTGAAATGAATATTTTTTTTTTTTTTTTCATTTGCCTTGAAAGCATTTAAATACACTAATGAATTCACAAGATTCTGGTTCAAGTATCTTTTGCAATAGTTTATCATCTACATTTCAAAATTCTAATAATCTTTGTAAGTAAATGAACTCAAATTACATTTCTTTGCAAAAGATCTTGTTTATCATTTTTTTTATTGTTTATGCATGTTATAATTGTAGTTAAATATTTAATTGTAGATGATACTAATATCCAAAAATTCTCTTATTTAAATTTAAAATTCAAATAAGGTATACATTATGTGATGTGGGGGAAAATACTTCAATTTATTTAAGCAAAATAATAATTCTTTATACAAGAATGTGTGCACATTTTCTAAAATATATTTACTTTATTTACCTTTATGTAGATTTTAAATATTCTTTTATTCTGTTAATAATGAAACAAGTTATTTTTTCCATCTACTTCTGAGTAATTCTTTAAGAATCTAAAAATTATATAACTTTACACAGAAATAAAACTCTAAGAATACAATATAACAATTATTAGTTCTCTAAATTTTTGACTTGGAAAAAAGCAAATTTAATGCTATTAAAAAAAATGACAGCTAATATTCCACAATTAATGACACAGTATAATAATAATGAAAATAATGAAATTGTCAACTTGACAACTGAAACTGGTGAAATCAGTCTATTTCTTGAAGACGAAAGCCCATCAAAGATTTATTTTCAATAACTTTGGAAATTGTGAGAAAGTAAACAGACACTGATGATGTATTTAGGAGTCGCAAGTTCATATGAAACAAAAAATGGCAACATTTAACTGGTAGGTGAATGATTGGTTCATTGGTTGTCAATATTCTTTTATATATATTGATAACTTTTTGCAACTTATAAAAAAAAATTTAATAAGGGAAAGTCTATAGATTGTTTAGTTTGTAAAAAAAAAAAAAAAAAAAAAAAAAAAAAAAACATTAGCTTCACATTTAATTTCAGCAATTTCCTTTCCTAAAAGTCCCCCCCCCCTGCAAAAGTTAAGAAATCAGATTCTAACTTTTCTTTATGCCAATGGCATTAATTTCTATTCTTCAGAACCTTCTGCTCCGCCAAACTACTAAATACTCACATTTTTTCAGACAATTAACTCACATTTGAAAGTCTGCAGAGAATTAAATCTCCATTTTCGCAACATTAGATAAAAATTTAACACAAAAAATGCAACAATAAACTGAAATTACAGTTAAAAACGAACTTGCATGCTTTCTGTGAATGTATAAATTTATGCATGGAAAGAAATTATTTTTTCCAAACTTAAAAAGCAAAGGAGAAGAAAAAAGTCAAATTATTGAAAAGGTTATATTTTTCACACATTATGAGAATTTCTTTAAAATGAGAGAGAGCCTTTTGCATCAACTTCCAGACTAATTAGCATTCCTATTTCACTAATGAGTCGGCACTTTTTGCTGCGAGTTAAAAAAAAATAGACACCACAAAGAAAACACATTCATAAAATTAGATAACTCTAATGGAAAAGAACTCATTTTTTTTCAGAAAGTAAATAAGCAGTGATTGAACAAATGATGCCATTATGCTATTTTTTAAAATATTAAAGCAGTGTATATTTTTTAGAATTAAAAAATAAATAACACAAATAGGGAAAAGTGATTAAGAATATTGTTAGTATAAAAACAATACTTGATTTTTATCTGAATAAGATCAAGTGCACATCTTGAAAATTAAGCATAAAATAAATTACTCTAAAAATATTTTAAGGCCCTTGCCTTTCAACACGTTATAAGACCTCTAGGCAATTGCCCATTTTGCATTTTTAATAACCTTTCCTTGCAATGGAATTCCAGTAAAATATTTCATGAAAATCAAAATGCAACCAGAAAAAATTGTCCTTTCAAAAAAAAAAAATTATATGTTGTATTGTTTCTAAATAATAAATTCTTTAAATCTGTTGTTGTTGTTTCTTATGGCACTTGCCATGGACAAGCCCGCTGTTACGAAGACAGCAATTTTCAGCTGGTGGGGGAGCGTCTCTTGTTTTTTTCTTTAAATCTAACATCAACTGCAAGTCTCCCCCCTTCTTTTATAATGTCCCTTTCCATCACTTATTTTCATAATACTAGGAAAACATTCCTTGGTATGCATTTCAGCTAAACTTTAGAATCTTGTTTTGTTTATTTTTTTCTGCTGCTATTAGAAAACTAAAGTTCTTATAAACATATCTAATAACATTTTTTTAAAATTTAAGTACAAAAGTTAACTGCATATTTTGAAAAAGAAAATCTGTTTAGATTAGATTTGAACCTACAATTAACTATATATATATATTATATATATATATATATATATATATATATATATATAAATAATTGATAAATGGAAGACCTGATTTAAATGCTTTCACAAGAAATACAAACCAACTCCAGAAATGGAATTGGTTGACCAGTAGAAATTTACTCCTCTGAAAAAATTACAATAGCGAGTCTTCCTTCTTGGGTAATGTCAAATTATAATGCAAATATCTCACATCTTACACTTAAAGCATACAAAGAACTTTTCTGTACAAATGACTCAAAGAAATTTCTTCTGAGTGTTAAAAGTTTTAGAACAGTTTTTATGTATTATAGAAAACAGTTCTGCTTTCCACTTTTTCATATTGCAGGGATTCTTTTTTTCTTTCAATCACTACTTTTTTTTTTACCATAATTTGTAGGTGTTGTGTTTCCAACCTTCATGTGATATGGAACATCATTATTACATACATCACTTTTGGACAGTAAATTTGCTATGAATTCTTCTAATACCCATTACTCAAAATTTTCGTAATTCATTGGATCATAGCAATCTCTGTTTTTCATTGATATTTTATAAACAAACTGAGCATAAGGAGTAAATCCCAAAGACAGTAAACAGTTATCACAATTCATTTTAACAATATGATTTATATGCAACTTTCTACATGGCATTTCAGGTGTCCCCAAAACTTTTTTCTGGTTTATTAAATAATGAATTCTAAAATATCAGATGTTAAGAAGTTAGTTTTATAATTTGCAGACAGGGAACTTTCAAAGATTTTAATACAGTTGCAATGGAGCAATGCATTGCAACAATATACATTATTTAATATGCTTGTGATCTTGCTCTTTTTTTAAACTAAAGAAGAATTTTTTGAAAAAATTAAGGAACAAGAAAAAATAAAATGCAACTAATTTTAACAAGACAAATTCAACAAATTTAAAAATAAACAATATAAGCAACTGAATAAGCAAGTACAACTTTAGCAAAATCAAGAAGATGTATGATTATCTTCCCATTTCCAACTGGCAAAAAGAAAGAGAAAAAAAACATAATTCTGTTAAATGTTTGCTATTTGAAATGCATAATCTTTAACATAATCAATTCCCATAATATACCCTAATGGAAGACAAAGAGATCATGGACAAACAATAGATCACTGCCAGCCATAATTCTACAAAGCCTAGCAAGAACTGGTTCCAGACCAGAGATAATGTTTGAATCTTATCAAGATTTTTTTTTTTTACCTACTTATAGGGAGTTCCAAACAAAGAAATTTGATTCCCCAAGAAGCAAGTAGAGTCCAGCTCCTTTGCTGCATACAATTAAACTTGCATGAATATTTAAAGAAAGACAAACTACCTATTGACAACTTCATCCAAATTTTTATATATATTTACATGTTTGGTAAAAACCACATACTAAATTTCATTTTTTTTTCTTTCCAGATTTGAATTAATTTGCTAACAGAAAAGCCTAAATTAAGCCTAATAGATAAGATAACAGATAAGCTCAAATTAACCTAAAGCCTAAGGTTAATTTGAAGTTTAAAATGTCAGCAAAGTAAGTTTTCAGCCAAAACAATTAATTCTTTCTATACATATATAAGAAAACATCACAAGTAATGTCTAAGAATGGCAAAACAGTATGGTTTGTATTGTAAGACTAGAAGAGAATTGTACATTACGAGATGCTATAATGATCGTCTGACTTTTTTCCCCCTCCTTTTAGCAGCAAATAAAATTCATGCAAGTAACTGGAAAATAAAATCAATAATAATGAACAGAAAAAGTGTTGTGTACAATCACAACAAACCTTACACATTTTTGCTACCAATGGAAAAACTAGTAAGAGCATTTTATTGTCGACTACAAAATAATTCTCAACTCAAATCTTCAAAGTAACATGTTTTGTTCTTTGCAAAGTTTTGAAGACTAAAAGGTTATAGTTAAAAATTCATAGCATTTAATTAATCATTTCAATACTGAAAAAAAATTGTTTCATTTTTTTTTCACTTAAAATAAATAAAATATATTTTAGAAATCATCAGTGAAAAATTTATTGATAACAATTTAAATTGCTTACATTGAATTAAGAAGAAAAAAAAAGAAAAGAAAGAAAGAAAATGCTTATTTGGAAATACAGAGTCAGTTGAGTAACAAAACAATTTTCTATAGTAAAGGAATTACACTAAACTGATTTTTAATTAGTATACATACCCTACAGTTTTCCTTTTTTGCCTGTGATAGCAACCCTTCTAAACTTGTAATTCTATTGTCTCGATTCTGTATTTCACTTTGCAGTCGTTGTTGTTTATTTTCAAAATCTTTACAAAGATCAGCTAACGACTGAAACTCTCGTTGAGAGGCAATTGTTTGTTGTTTTTCATTTTCAACCTGAGATTAAAAGAAAAACAATAACTGAAAATGTATTTTTTGAAAAAATCTTTACCCAATTAATTTTTTAAGGATAAAAAAAAGGCAAAAAAAAGAGTTTAGGGTAGAAAATGTCATTCATACCTAAAAATTAATAATTTAAAATGAGAATACATATTATCAGAACCACTGGTCGGGGTGAGTAGTCAAATTTTATCTTAAAAAATAGCAGTTTATTAAGCACCCTTGTAGAAAAAATTGACCAACAATAACAAAGTAGTTCTGATTACGGAACTAAGTTATGGTGAAATTCACTAAGAGACCAAAAATACTATTCAGTTTTAAAAAATAGAAACAGAGAATACCACCAGTAACTACTACATATTTTTCATGAACATTAAAGTTAAGTTATTTAAAGCTTTTTTCTGCATGTTTCTCATGAAATTCTTATTCAAGTACTTTCAATCCACATCTGGAATACTTAATTTACATTACAGTATGTATTAAGAAGAAGAAAAACATTACACTGCCACTTCATTAACAATTCAATTCCTTAAAAAAGTTAAGAACATAAGTAAACAAACCTGGAATTAAAAAAAAAAATGTAAAATTTTATTAACAAAAGTTTTCTGTTTCTTTTTAAATATTTCAGAATCCAATTTTTTCTACTGTTCACTTTTCTCATTAATAATTTTTTGCAACTCATTAATTTTTTTTAACAATGAAAAGTCACTAGTCAGCTTGTTGAGCAAGATTCAATTCAGCATTGTACATTCAATTTCAGCAATTTCCTTTTCTAAAAGATTTATTTTTCTGTAAAAAGATTGACGAATCAGAATCTATTTTCTTTAAGTCATTGACAGCAATATCTTTAGCTCTTTATTCCTCCAAAAATAGGTAATAATTTGAATGGATTGTTGGTGCTGATATTCTCAATTCTTTATCAATAAAATTCAACAAAAATTCCTTTCACAAAAATACATTTATAAATTAGCAGAACAATCTTGATTTTATTTATTTTCAGATAGCTTTAATTTATCTTCAACTCTGTTGGGAGAAGAGTAGAATAAATGACTATTACCTATATCTATGTAATAATATCGCTTAATTTTAATTAATTTCCTATTTTTTTTATCCTAAATTAGCCCATGTTACTTTATTCTAAAATTCTCTTACTTCCTGATCCAAATACTACTTTTTTAAAATTTAATTATTACCAAAACATGCTCTAAAAATCATCTTTTCTTTGTTTCCCCACGTCTCAAGTGATGGGATAAATATCCCTGGCGATTCTGCGATTGTTTCAAAAATACTCAAGATTCAATTTTATAAGTCCACACATGTCCAAGAAATCCCAACCAGAATATCGCAATAAAACTACTAAAAGGGAAAAATTCAATTATTTTCACTCTCATAAGAATAAGCATATCTTCCCTTTGTCCTCGCGTAAAATTTATGCCTCCCATGATAAAATAAATAGTTCATTCAAAAAGTCTCTTCCTTCTACAAATAAATCAAAATTATGCTTATATTACACACACACACACAAAAGCTTCCCCAAAAAAGTTGAATTCTTTCTGAGATGCCTATAGCAAAACTCATTATACATAAAAATATTAAAATGATTTTCAAAGACACAATGCGATAGGATTATTCAATTTATTAGATTAAATCTAATAAAGTTCATTTGGATTTAATTCTAATATCATTATAATATTCATAATGCATCAGGCAATAGAGAAATATGCTTCACATTTGCTCACCAAAATCTTAATATTGACACAGGTAGTCTCAAAAAGTAGTGCATCTTATTACATCATTTATTTCCTTAAATACTGCAGTAAGGACACTTTCAGTAGTAAAGTTTCTTTAAATAAGATAGGAAAATAGAAAGAAATGTTTTGGTTTCTGAAGATGTTGATAAGTAACAAACATTAAATTTTCATAGAGGAAAAAGACCAATAAGTAAAATATTTACAAAGTTCACATTTCTATCAAGAGAATTTGCATGAATATGATTATTTCCAAATTTAGAGGGTCTTATCACAAATTTAGATGCTGGCATTTATTTCATAAATGCAAATTTATTCAAACTGGAATGCAAAATAAAACTTCATTGCAACTCTTTCTTAAGCAGTCCAGTAATGACAAGCAAACACGTCCAATGTGCTTCAGAGGCACAGACGATTCTTTTTCTTTTTCTTAAATGAGAAAATGAGGGAAATTTTTGAAATATCTGCAATTAGCTTACAAATCACCTTGAATGCAGTTTCGATGAAATTGGGATTTTTCCCATTGGAAACCCAATTCATATTATACTTATATTTAAAGCCCTTAAACCTCAGAGGCGCAACATGATCTTCCCGGGTTAACATTGATTCAAAAGTATTAAGCTCAGTTCGTATATATAATTTTAAAAGCAAAGTAGCATCAAATATATAAAAACAACAGAATATGAATATAAAGAAGAGTTTAATTTTCTGAACAGAATCCATAAGAATAAGTCAATAGTTTTCCAATTTAAATTATGGCACAGAAAATAGGTGATTAAAATAAAATTTTATCTTTCATATGTTCTTTTAAAGCTACTTCTCCCACATTAGCAATGTCAAATTTTGTGGAGTACCATGAACACCACTTTGTTTTATATTTATTTTTAAAAGCCTTCAACCATTCAGTGTATACACTTTTGTAAGTTCATCGTGAATTGAGTACACATTTTGTCAAAAGAAAAACATTTTTACATTAAAATTACATACAGAAAAAATATTTAAATAATTTATTGATAAAAATGTTAATATATAAATATTGTGCAAAGAAGTAACCACAGAACAAAAGTGCAAAATAAGATTAAGTCACAGCAAAACCAAACTTTACACATGTATTTACTACCACAACATAAAATTATCCGCAAATAGATTCCCCCCCCCCTTAACAATGCAAGCAGTAGAAGATTAAAAAAAAAGTTAAGCTACTGAAAAGATATTTTTTCTTCATGCTTGCATACATAATATTATACTATCATAGGAGAAACTTTTTTCAACCTTTGAACTCAGCAAATGAATCAGCAACCGGCATCACTTTCTTCTTTATGGTCAGCAGTTTTCACTGAATGATAAGACAAAAACAAAGACAATTTATTTCAATACTAAGGCAAATCTAACTTCCCAAAACTTTTATCTTCAGAAAGAAAAATAAACACCTATGTTAAAAAGAAAGAAAAAAAGCACTTACAAGTAAAACACTCTAATAGAAAGACCATCAAAAACAAACAGTTTTTAATGTTTTTTAATGATGCTATGTACCCTGCTAGTGAATTATAAATGTGTTTACTTGATTATCATGCTGAATCAATAAAGTACTTAAATTAACATGCTAAGATAAATATCACATTCATTTTTTTTAGAAATTCATGTTCTTAACTGTCCAAAGCCCAAATGCTTTGACCTTATAGTTTTTTAAATTAAAAACGGTCTACATGTGAATTAACTGAACCATCTATCATATATACGAAGAATCTGCACAACTTTGCTTATAAAACAGCAAAATCCAAACTAAAATAACAAAATAAAGCAATTAAAATTAAATAAAAAATATATTGACTTTGTGCATTCATTTGCACCAGCTGAACACAGATTATAAGAATTAAAATAAATAATTAAAAATTAAGGCACACCAAAAATAAGAGTAAGTGGTAACTTTAGAATGCATTCTGCAAACAATGGTATAGAATTTAAATTTGACAGAAATTTTCATGATTCTTGATTTCCTAGTTTCAATTAACTTTAATAAACTGTAATTTATTAATAGTTATAATAATCTAAGATATAAATACATCATAATGATAGAGATCCTGATTGATTCATTGTACTTCAAAAGAGGTGTAATTTCAAATAGGCTCCGGTAATTGGCAAAATTCAGTATAATTATTGAGATTAAGAGACATGCTAAAGTTTTACGTTGCAATATACCTTGAAATGGGCAGAAAAGGAATGGATAACCACTTATTAGAGTAATAAGATTTCATATAAAATAAAAAATTTGGAAATTTTACGAGTGTTTGGGGTTAGCAAACTCCACCACAAGTTTCCTGCATTGATTATTTCTTGGAAAAGAGTGGACTGCCAAAGAAATTACAGTATTTTTTGCAAACAGTATCAAATGATTAAATGAAAAGCTACTGTCTTCACTCAAAATGCTATCAAAAACCAATGTAAATAAGACAGAAAAAGCAATACTTATACACTCCTTTACTTATATCTTAAAGTCATTAGTTAAAGATTCAAAGATATATACTATTAATAAAAAAGTTTATTTTTAAGTGCTTAGTTTGATTTCACTAAATCTTCATTACATACTTTATTAATTTTTTAAGTTGTTTAAAATAGTGTTTTTGAAAATTCTGCAAGAGATATTAGAATTCCAAAAAATATATCTATTAATGCTAAATTTAATTTATTTTTTTATTTTTCATCATTGCCAATTTTCAAATTATTTTATTCCTCTATAATTAGATCTTAAAATTTTAACTTATTTTAATAATTATTGGTTTTGATTAGTTTTGTGTCTAGGTAAAAAATTTTATAAAGAGAGTTGAAATTTTGGAGAATAGATATAATAAGGCCATTAATGCCTCTGAAAGAAGTTAATATTTAGAACGTAAGTCCTTTCAATGAAGTAAAAAAATAGTTTAGCAAATGGAGAAGAATAACTAATTCCTTATGGGACACTTTCATAATTTTATTTTTTTTTTTTTTTTTTACTTTGTACTTATAATTTTATATATCTATTTTTAAAAAAGAGACATTTGGAGAAGATTGAATATGTTTTCTATGTTTATTCAACAGATTAAAATAAGTCTCATTTCATTAGAATTACTTTCACATAAAACTTTAAAATATTGTAGTAAAGGTTATTTTGTATTAATTTCCTTTAAAACGTCAAAACTAAACAAAAAAAGATTTAGAAACCAGGACATGAAATATTCACAGTCTTCAACTCTTGTAGAAATTTTTTACACTTTCTAAATAAAATAATTTCTGCACATAGTCCTTTCTTTATACAGTTATAAAGTAGATTTTGAATTTTTTTTATTATAACAATTAGCATTTATTTTTACTATTATTATGGGTAATTAAAACTTTTTTTGGTCGTGAAATCAATGAATCCAGAACAGCTATCACCGTATAATAAAAGGTTTTAATTTAAATAACTATTTGTCATTAATTTTGACTCCAGGTGATTAAAATAAGTATTTCAATTTACATTTATAACACAGAATATAAATTAAACCTTTCTGAAAACTTTGTAAAAAAAATTCAAAGGTAATTAAAAAGGTTTTTTTTTTAGATTAATTTTTTTACCAGATGTCACTGATCCCAATTCAGTCAGAGTAATTTATTTATATGACTTGTAACACTACATTGTCATGGTAAGAGTGAAACTACATCATGCATATATTATATATATACTAGCTGACCCGGCAAACGTTGTTCTGCCTTATAAATTATTTCTATTAAATATTTTGGTTGTTAACGAATGCATTGTAAGTGTGTGGGGATGGGATCTATGACAGAAAGAGGAAAGCAGCATTGTAGACGATGATCGCCGATAAAAACAAAAAACACCAACCATTAATTTTCTCAATACAATGTATTTCATTAACATAACGAACATATACATTGTTTGATCTCTTAAAAGTTAAATGTAAAGTGAAAAAAAGTAATATATATTTTGCCCTAAAGTATAAAAATGAAATAAAGAAAATCAATATTCATTTCGAAGAGCAATTGACTGTACGATATATTTTCTCAGTTCGTCTTTAGCCAACACAAATAAGCTCGAGAGTTTGCCCATGTATTAGCACTATGCCTTGGCATAGTGCTAATAAACGATAACAAATGGTTTATAAAAAAAGATAACATTACTTAGCAAATAAAAATAAAAAGTATCAGAATTGCAGTTAAACAAATAACAGATTGCCAAAATATTTTGGACACCATCTTTTGTAAACTAAGCAATGAAAACACTTTCCTTTATCAGATTATAAATTGCAGTAGTTTAATGGTAATACCTTGACTTAAGGCTGGAAGGCTCAAAAATCAAAAAAAGATTCCATCAAAAAATTGTCATGTAAAACAGTTAAATTATGTTATTCAGCGTACATCTGGCTTGTTCTTTTGAAAAGAAAATCTGTGGATTTGTGCTACTTCAAAAAACTTCAAAGACAACTGCTGAAATTTTTAAAAATCATTGACAATGCAGATAAAAAAATACACAGTCATGATACATATTTATTATGATATGCTGAGACAAAAGTTTGACTAGATAGCCTTATATATTTTGTATATAAATGAATATTAATAAAAAATGTTTTATTATTACACTTTCAGTCATCAGAAGTGAATTTCAGATTGGAAAATGAAATGCCAATTAATGACAAGGAAGTATATAAGTGATTAATTTAGGTAATTGAAGATAAGCTATTTTATTAATATGGAAAATTTATAATTAGCGAAATCATTAAGATTAAACAAAATTCCCATTCAAAATGGTAGTACATAAATCTAATTTTTTTTAGTTCTTGGATTAATATTTCTTTAATTTAAATCGTAGATTAAATACTAACAAAATTATAAAAACTGTCATTTCTGTTTAAAAGCTGGAGATTAAAATCTGATAGTTATTATAAGTAGTTTTATTATCCTGCTTAGCAGATTAAATAACAAAGAAAAAGATGTGATACAAATATAAATAAAAAGGTCAGAGAAAGTATATGCATTCCAAATCATAATTCATGTTCTTAAATAGCTTTTTAGGGTAAAGAAAACAATCAAAAGGTTTCATAATTTGAATTCTGAAATGTGTTTTTTTTTTAGTACCTTATGCTTTTCTTTTTCCAAAGCTAGCTCCAGACATTCACACTGCAACTGCTTTTGCTGTCTTTCTTTCTGGAGTCTTTCAATTTTTTCTTCCAGTGTATTTATTTTCTGAATAGCTAATGGTGGAAGCTCTTGTTTCCATTGTGAAGAAGCCCAATCCATGCTTCTTAAACTAAAACTAAAAAATTAAACTGCTAACAAATGAAATTGGAAAAACAAAGAAATTCCTTTATAAATAACTGTTTCACAAATAAATAATACATCACAAATTCTCAACAATCTAGTTTAATTTAAAAAAACTCTGTAGCAAAATGAGATATAATTTTCTTTGTCGAAACATTGCAAGTAAGCATCTGTTACAATCCTTCCTGTACATAAGGAAGGATTGTATGTCTGATTTTCCTGCTAATTACCAATGTAGAGAGGAGTGTGATGGTGGGATTGGGTCTTTTCTCTGCCCAGCTACATCATTTTGAATTGAGGATCTTTTCAAAAGCAAAACTTTTACTTTCAACTTGGCTTATTTCTTCATTAGAGTAATTATTTGTTAATGAACCATACAATAAATTTTAATAAAACTAAACCTACACTTTACATCAATATGTTGTTTAGTTTTCAAATAACTATAAATTGAGTTCTATAAGCATAAAAAAATGTTTTCTTCTTTTGCAAATTCCATGCATTGTCATAATTTATGCACTTCGTCAATTAGTTATGATGTACAATATAAATATCATGTAAAGTTTATTTTGTTTTTCCTATATTTGGGAAGCTGGTTTACCATCTTTTGGCACACATCATTTTTTTTAAAGCTGAAGGCAAAGTAATGGTTCATAAAATATATTTACTTGGTAATGATAAAAATGTTTTGTTGATGCTTTCATTTTCTGAGCCCTAACATCCATTGAGCTAAGTTATATTGTCATCAAAAATTGCATATTCTTATCATAAAAATGTAAATAATTTTGTAAATAATTGTAATAAATTTTATGATTTATTGTATTAAATTTTATTGATTCAAGTAATCAATAAGAATTTCAATTAAAAAATTAACAGCTATTGTAGATTCTTCAATATATTCTGTTGATTTTCCTACTGAATGAAGCGCAGTGGAGGCTGAAATATTTGATTAGATATAATGCACATATCTGCAGAAAATATAATAGTCTTTTGTATTTTCCAGCCATCAAAGTTTTACGATTAACTCTTTAAAAAAATACCTAAATTGAAGTTTTAACACCAGTAGCCTTCTTACCCCAACTGATAAATGATTTGAACAGCCGAAATATACAAGAGTAGCCATTTTTCTACAGAAAAGAATGAGGTCTGAAATCTATAAAATAAAAAGGGAGATTCCCAACATGTGAGAGGAAATAACTAAGATCAATTCCAAAACACAAAGTTTCATTCAGCTTAGAAAGTTAAAAATAACATTTGAAGTAAACAAAATTAAAAAAACATAGCTAAAAAGAGTGAAGAAGTGAAAAAATAACTACAATTTTCTCTTAGTCAAAAATATGTAATAGGATCTTTATTAAATATTATTCTGTTATAAGCACATTAGAAATTTATATCACATATTTATATAGTTTAGATACTGATTATCATACTGCTTGAAAATTTTGAAATTATATTTTGTATATGAAATATATATGCATATGAAATATACATGCATATCATATAGATAATATACATGCATACAATTTAAATATGAATTGTGTGATGAAAGCAGTTATGTAAAAATAAGCTATTCTTATTCATATTTCTTCAAAATTATAGATTAGATTTAAGGAGGTTCTCAAAGATAGTTAAAATAGTTTTTACTTATATAACGTGAAATGTCATTATTTAAATGAATATGTATTTTATAATCTCAAATAAAATTATAACTAATTATTCTGTTTCTTAATAATACTCTATTGTTTAAACTAGATTGTTTTTACTTTTGAAGTTAAGGGGGAGGGAAGATCTGATCAGAGACCTTATCGGAAAGACAGATCTCCAAATTTTATTAGAATTTCTGATTAAATATTCTAAACTATTATTTTGTAGTGTAAGTTTTTTAATTGACATTTCTGTACACAAACATAAAAAAAATATGGCTGGGAAAATTTTTATGGCTAAAAGTTTTCTCAAACAATTTATTTATAACATCAAACAGTACTGCTCCCAATCTAATGTCATCAATGTATCCACTCTCTGTGAACCTAGCCTTGAGCTTCAATCCTTTTTATCTTTCTCATTCTAAAAACAAATGTGAAAATTATTTGCCTTATAATACAAAGATTTGTTGAATTCCTTTATAAAACACTAAAATCCACTTGACATTTAAATAAAATGCATGGAGCACTGCAAAATTAAATTAACTAAAAGCATTTTGTTGGCATGCAGAGATGTTTCAGCAATCTTGTTAATCATGAGAATAAGTTTAAATCCTCTTTGCAAGATTATATGAATAACTCTCCACACAATTCCAAAATAATTTCAGTTCTGCATTAAATTCATGAAGGCATAATGAAATCATCTTGTCTCTTTCTCCTTTCCTCAAAACTAAGCAAAGAATAATGAATTTCTAAAAGCAAAACCAAGTCACAAACAGGTTTTCTCTTCTTTCTCTAAAGATAAAATTCACTTACTTCCCTAGGACTTAACAAAAAAATATTTTCTGAGGTTCTCAAGTATGTCAAAATAAAAATCAAAGAGTTTTAAAAATTTATGAGAATACAGAGTAAACATTCAATACAAGAAACTAACACTATAGTTAATATCAATATTCAAAAGATCAACATGTATGCAAATGTATTTTTAATTATATATTTAATATTTTAAAATCAAAAAGACTTATAAAAATATTATACAGAAAAACCTGCTATCTGCAAATTTATGTTTAGCATAAGATACATCAAATATTTTAGTTTATTTTTAGTATAAAATCAATAAAAGCTTATCTCCTAATAATCTTTTATATATAAATATATATTGTTTATAATATATTCATATTATAAATAATATATAATTAATAATATAAATAATTCTAATGAACGATACAAAATTTAAATACTACAAATAAAAATTCAGAAGCAAATAAAATGATTTAAAATATTAATATTTCCAATGATTAGAAATGACAATACTAATATTAAATTTTTCTGTGCAAGTAAATGCAGTTCATAATTAATAAAAATTATTTGATTAATTATTAATAAACCTTCCTTTCTAGCGCTTGCAAGTAAAATTTAAACAAAATGTAAACAATTTTGGATTTCTCAGCATAAATATAATTTTCAAATTTATTTATTTAAATGGAATTGATCAATAAATTTAATTCAGAATAAAAAAATTTAAAATTCATGTATTCCCTTTAAATTGAATTTGCACAAACAGTTAAAAAAGTTAAAAAAATAACTAAATTATCATGCAAGTATTAAAAAACATTTTTTAAACACTATTTATGAAATATATATATAAAAAAAAACAGGAAAAGTTTAACAATTGAAACTACATTATATTTTAATGTTGAATAAAAACATCTTCATCAAAAGAATTTTAACCCAAAATATGATCTATTACTGTATATTTTTGTGTATAACCCAACACAGAATATTTTGAATTTTTGTAAAGCTAAAATTTGAGGTTGGCTTATACATGGATCTGTTAATTTCGCAAAAATATATATACCTTTCTATTAACTGGACACAATTGATAAAATGCTTTATATTAACAAATATAACATGCTTAATTCTGAAGTTTATACTTCTTAAGTTTAAAAAATCAATTCCAAATGACATCAGTTTTTTATTTAGATACAATGAGTAATTCTTTTGGGGAAATTGGGTTCTTTCATTTTAAAAATTATTCCTTATTGTCATTTTATTGCATCTTCACAATAAAATATATGATGGCAATGAAATTTTTTTCTGGAAAAGTGTCAAATAGAAAATCACTAACAGAAAAACATTTTAAAAAATATAAATGATTAGCACATAAAAATAGCAATTAAAATTTTTTAATCGATCATTGCAGATGTCTGGCCTTTTATTTTACAAAGATTTGATTGAAAATTATTTGATTCATTTTACCTTTTTTGACAATATGTTTGAACATCACAATATTTTTTTTTTAACATTTTTATTTTAATTTACATATAGGTTTTAAATTTTTTTTAAAAAAATTATTCTCTCAGTTTATATATGGATCAGCTCATATTTGAAAATATTTGGTAAATAACCTCTTCTTTGTCATTTCAAAATACCATTAACAGGAATATTAAATATTTTCTTACAACATGACATCTTTGACTTCTGAAAACATATCAAAATTATCTTGGCTTCTATTCAATAATTCTCATAAAAATAATACTTTTAAAATTTGCTTTTTTCAATAGCCAAGATCTTTATGAACTTCATTATATCATGAGCAGTTCCATTTCAATTTATGCTTCCTTTTGAAGAAAGATATTCATTGAGGTAACTTAGCTTTAATTGTTTGAATAAATCCAGGATAAATTTTTTTAATTCTAGAAAAATAATGTGAAAAGCTTCATTTTCACCAGCATTACTATCTCCTAAATCATAAGAGGTTAGTATAGTTCTATTAAATCTACTTCATCAGTTTCATTTCATTTAAATTGCCGATTTAAAAATTGTTATTCTCCACAATTAAAAGTTACTCTAATTTTTCTACTATGAAGAGAACAGTAAGTTGCACAAAGATTTCTTCAAATTTTAAAACTATATATTATGTTACAAAAGTACCCTGTTATATAAAGGTCATTAATTAGCATGTTTAGAAACACATATCCAAAATATGAAATATTTTGATGGATTTTCTCTCAAGCTTTTTTTAACAAATTATAACATTTTATGTCACAGAGCCTTAGCTGACATTTCTAAGGCTTAAGTAACAGAAGATTGTTCTTATTTCAAAGTATCAATAAAAATAAAGTTATATGCCACCTAAAAATTTATCAAGGAAACTACCGATTTCATATGTAAGAATTATAATTCATTTTTTATGATTTAAGCATCAGAGATTTTAAGTTCACTAAACACTGTCTATTTATCTCAAAAATAAATAGGTAGCATAGTAACTGAACTGATATCTCAAAGATATCAGTTACTATACAACTATAAAAGTTCATTCATTCTTTGATTTTTCAAGAATATATACACAAGTGTATTTTTTAATTTATTACATTGTTAGTACAGTCGCATTCTAGAAAGCCAAGGAAAGTCATTTTTTTATAAATCTTTATATGCCACATTAAAAAAATCGTATCGAATGTGTGCTATAAACTTTTTTTAAATTCTCATTCCTAATATTGAATACATAAGTATTCCGACGAGCTGGTATCACACTTTAAGTAGACTTAATTGCTAACAATATATGATAAACTGTGTAAATCGCATACAAAAAGAAATATTTTATAGTGAATTCTTCATTTAACTAGGTAAAACTCTTTAAAAATTCTTGGTATGGAAACTAAAGCTTTAACTAAATGCATTTTTATTACCAGAAACAGTTTACCATATTACTTACGCGAAGTAAGAAAATAAGCTACAATTACTTCAAACATATATATATATATATATATATATATATATATATGTACACACAAGCTAATATTTCATAGTGATCTGATATTCATAATTCTTAAGTAGGAACATGCATAATGTTTAATTAGAAGATAAGTAAAAAATAAAGAAATATAAGCGTATTTATAATTTATTAGATATTTAACATTACGTTTCCAATTAAGTTTTTTTAATACTCACGTTTGTTATGGATAAAGAACTCGTTATATTATCAATAAACTTGTCTTTCTTTCTTTAATTTATTTTAGAAAGGGTAATTTTTAAGACAAAAATTTTCATATTATATGCAGAACAACGTACTGCCAAACATTTAATTTCAAAAACGGTGACAGAGAAATAGACTATGCTGATTGGCGATTTTTGGTACTGATTATTAACTGTTTTTTTTTTTTTAATCTAAAGTTTTTTTTTTGTTTTTTTTTAGTTCTTTTTTTTTTTTTGAAAATTAAATAAAACTTAGAAATTAGAATTTTTTTTAAAAAAATTACTTCATAAACTATGTTCTTCCCACTTTAAAAAAATTTATAATGGAATAAATGGTTTAAAATATTATAAAAAATAATTTATTTTCCTTAAATTTTTAAAACTATTTCATATTAATAGTTTAAGAAGGCATTTTTTTTTGTTTCATTTCTTTATTCTTTTATTATTACAGAATGCTTAAAGAATGTTTAATCATATATTATTTTTAAAATCTCTCGAAATAATATTTATCCCAAATATTGTATATGGCAATGGTGAATTACGCGCCTGTTCTACTGGAAAATGAAATTTTTGTTCTTGCTTCATTTGTCTATGGGTATTGTTATCACTGTTAAGTAAATGTGATAATTTTGTGTGTGTGTGTATATCTAGTAATTGTTCAGAATCCTTTAAACTCCAAAGCTGTTCTGTTAGTATTCCTTATAAAATCATAATATGGCTGTCACAAAGAGAAAATTGACTGAAGATTATCTGGATCCGTATGTGTGTAATGCCAATGAAGTTATAAACTTCAAATTTGTTACTTCTGCCGAAGATATTGATGATGACAGTAAAAACTTTAAACCGGAATATACGCACCAATTTTTTGGTGATAGTGAGAATATATTTGGCTATATTGGTTTGCGTGTGAAAATGATTTATTCTGCATGCCAACTTTCGCCGTTATTTTTGATGACTTACAGAGAGAAAGCCAAGCCGTCCAAAACTGGTGGTGTAGAGCCCGACAATGTATATAAGATCATTTGCAATAAACTAGAATTAGAACCATCTAGAGATGTGGATGCATTTAAAGAATCGTTGAATAAAGAATCAACTTTTCAACCTTATGGAGAAATGCTTAGCTGTTTCTGTATTGAAAACGGCGGGAAAAAAGAAACCTACGGTATCTACAGAGCCAATTGTAACACACCAGGTTTCTTAGAATATCATCAACGGATGCAGACTCTTATTTTATGGTTTATAGATGCAGCTTCATATATCGATGAAAGTGACGAGCGGTGGGATTATTTTGTTTTGCACCAGCATATTACAGATGGAGACACCAAATTGTTTCCATTTGCCGGTTATGCTACTGTATATCGTTATTATGCTTACCCTCTTAATATTCGCCCTAGAATAAGTCAGATGCTAGTGTTACCTCCATATCAAAAATGTGGATTAGGAACAAAATTGTTGGAAAATATTTGCGATTGGTATGTAAAAGATCCTGAAGTTTTGGATGTTACTGTTGAGGATCCATCAGAGGAATTTGTTAGAATTAGAGATTTTATTGATTGTAAAAGGTGTGAACCGCTTCCAAGTTTCTCTAAAGAAAATTTGTTTAAAGGTTTTTCTGCTGACATGGCAGAAGAAGCTAAAGAAAAATTTAAAATTAATAAAAAACAAGCTAGGAGAGTTTATGAAATATTACGTTTAAAAAACACAAACATAGAAAATCCAGATGAGTATCGAGCATATAGATTGGATGTTAAGAATCGTTTAAATATTCCTTTTCAACGTGAAAAATTAGATTTGGAAAAATTGCAGAAAAATCTCACTCCTGATGAATTGAAAGCTGCTGCAAATCCTATTCCTCGTGAACAAAGAATAGAGCAGCTTGATCACATGTATACGGAACTAGAAGAAAAGTACAGATATGTTCTTGATAGATTAAAGGAAGAATGCGAGTGAAATTTTGTGCCTTCTTTTCAAGTTAAATTGAAAGAAGTCATCAAATGTATTATTTTATTTTCAAATCCATGATTGAATCTAGAGGTCATTAAAAAACATTTTCAAAGAGCACAGAAGGTTTCGTTTTTGAATGTATGTCATCTCTCAAAGTATAATTTTTTTACTTTGAAGACTTTTCTGTACTATAAAATTCTTAAATATATGCATTTTGCTAAGTTTTTAAATTGTCAGTTTTATACAATAAGAGGGTGGGAATTTGAATATCTAGAAGATATAAATAATATATACCTTTTTTTCCATGTATTTTAGAAATGGCTAAGTATTAATAATAGATAAAAGGATTTTACTTACGTTGTATCAAAATGCTTTTTTTTTTTTTTTTTTTGCTTAAAAAGCATTATTAGCATTCTCAAATGTATAAATGTCGAATTTCCTTTGTGTGTCTTCTAATAGTTCATACTATTTGAGTACATTTAATAAAATGAAACAAATTCTCAATTAGTATTAAATTGATGAGTTTTAATTTCTCTATTTTTTTTAAAATAAAATGTTTGTATCTACGTCTTGTCTGTTTAGTTTGTTTGCCGTTATATGTTTTTCTTATAGGAATGATTAGCATTTAAATAATTATTCAAAAGGTTAATGTCAAATTTATGTTAGTATTTTCATTTCATACTTATTCTGTTTTTCTTTGTACTCTATTGGCAAGAGTCTAAATTTGCATTGATTTTAAATTATAGTTGAATATGTGTCTGTTAATTTTAAACGTATTTTCCCCTCTACTAATAATGGAATTTTTTATAATTATTAATTCAGAACCTGTGCATTAATATTTAAATCTTTATGAAGTCTTTGAATTTTTTTTAACCTTTATGGGAAAATTAGCATTTTTGGAACTAAATACATTGTATATGCATTTATGCTAATTTATTATTTCCATGTTTCTAAGAAAGTGAAGCAAGTAGGATACTGAAATAAACATTTTGTTACAAATTTATATCCAAAAATAAGAATTAGTTAAATATGTAAAAATGTAGTTAATTTCTTTAAATTCTTTTGCATTTGCTATGGATTCCTATGGTTTGCAAGCTTAAATATAATCAGTTTTAAAAAATTAGGATTTGAACATTATGTTTCATCTAATTTCACTAAATCTTATTGTTCAGTATATTAATAATAAATTTTATAGTTGTCAAAGATGGAACTAATATTAATTTTTAGAAAAAACAGTATTTATATTTTAATATCGGCTGCTTTTGGTCACCAGCTGGTTTGCCGGCATTAAAACATTTAATTAAATAATCAATACATATCAAACAATTTTTTGCATATTAGTTTTTTTTAACTTCTTGCAACTTGTAAAATAATTATTATAAAAATGTATTTTATATGTCTACATAAAATGTAAATATTTACAGTTTAAATATTATAGAATTCATTAATGATTTTTAAGTTGTCCTTGTTAGTGTAAGGTCGCATAAAATTGGTCTATGGATACTGACCAGCTGATTTGTTGGCAATATTTGTTACATTTAATTTCAGTTAAATCATTAAATATAACTTCATGTTTATGGTTCCCTTAGATTTTCAAATATTAAAAAAGTTTTTTTTTTTTTTTTTTTCATATTTTCTGTTTATTGTGTACATGGACCTTACAATGGAAACCAGTCAGCCTGCAACTTCTAAAATAATTACCAAAATGTTTTGTATGCCAGTTTAAACATTTATTCTTTCTTAGATGCTGTTTTAAAATATTGTAGCTGTATTGCTTAATTTTCATATATTTTTAAATCTCTTTATTAGTGTAAAGTTATGTGACCTTACTGAGACCTTTTCCTTCTGATGAAAGCTCTGGTTACCTTTGGTAACCAGTTGGTTTACAAGAAATATTAGTTATGCTTTTTTTTTTTTTTTTTTTGAATTATATAAGCATAAATTTATGTTCATGATTTTTGCAAATTATCAGAATTATATAGCAATGTTTTAATTGTTTTACTTATACCCTTTAATTTGTATATGAATCTTGCTAATATAATCCCATGATATCATAGCACTATTAAAAACATAAAAGTATAGTAATTTTTCTAAATTTCATGGTATTGTACCTTCATATTTTTTTAACCCATCTTATAAACTACATAGATAATAAACAAAATTTTTCTTCAACATTGGTAGAAAATTATGCAATGAGATAGTTCATGAAACTATGAAAACAGTTTGAACTTCAGGACAGCCATGTAATCTATTGTTGGAAATTATACATGAAAAATTGTCAAAATTCAAGAAAATTAAATTAATGTCATTAAAAAGACAATTTTTTAAAAATTTTGAAACTGAAAATTTGTTTTTGTGCAATGATATTTTTGGAAGCTGTCGCAGGAAAAATTCAGCTTAAATTTTATTAATTGAGATTTTGGTTTAAAATTACTCTGCGGTGCACATTCCTATCTGTCGAAGTATAAATGTGCCAAATTTTGCAACTGTATGTCAAATGGTCTATAGAGCACCAACACACACATTTCATCTTTATCATTATATTAGATATTAGTGAATCAAAAGTATTTTGTTAAATATGATTCACAGGGCAGAGGATCAAAATGTGTATTTATCAGGGCAGTTATTGATTGAGGTTACATAAAATATAATTATTTACTTCATTTGGACACTTTTTTTAACAGTTGTATGGTAATTCCTAAAGGTTTTCAAATTAGCTGTTGGGTCCTGATTTAGAGTGGATATCCTGTATATATTAAACAATATTTGCTTTAAATAAAACTGATTATTAAATTTATAATAGATGCTGTAAATGAGCATATCAAACTTTTTCTTGTATTTATTTTTTAGAAAATATTATTTTATTTCATACAGACATGTGCTGAAAATTGCTCTCTTCCAATTTAGTTTGCAGTGATAGTTAACTGTTAAAGCCATTTTTGTTGTATAATGCCTTTGGAAATTATGGAAATATGCCAAAAGTCCTTTTTAAAAAAAGTTAATTCTTTTTTAGTTGATAAGAAGTGAATGTAAATGTTCATTAAGTTTCTGTCTCAGTTTTTTTGTAATATTCGTATGATCGGTCTAGTAAAAAAGGTGCATCTTGAAATTATACTGCTACAAGTTTTATTGAGCAAGAAAATTCATTCAAATATTTATTTTATAATGATATTAAATGGCCTATTATGCAATGTATATCAAAGTGATAGGCCCACCTATAAAAATAAAAGTTATGTTGGAGAGAAAAAAAAAATATTTATTATGTACTGAGTACTATTTTGTAAACTATTACATATATAATTAAAAAAATGCTTAAATAATATGTAAAATATAAGAATTATTAAGAAAACAAGCAGTTTGTCTCAATTTTTGCCCAATTGGAGCTGCTTTTTTTCAAATTTGCTGTGCAGTATACACTTTTCTTGTGAGTATGCCCATGTTCCTTACAGGATTCAAGTTACGATTGCATAGTTGTCAATTGCTACTGTGTACACCATTATATAGAAATCATTCAAAAGTTACATTGCAGTATACACAGGAGTATTGTCCTATTGGAACATGAAAAATAGATCTCCATTGTGCTTTGATTGTGGAAGAAATTATTGTTCATGCAGCTGCACTATTCAAATGATTGTTTACAAATGCTTTATTACACAATCAAATAATATTATTATTGCCATGTAGATTGATGAGAACAAGTTTTGGTTAATTACAGATGAGACTGAATAACTTAAGGCATATAAAGGTGGTTTCAAAGTATGCATTTGCGTTGCTATAATGGGTAAGTCATTCGATTTAACAGACATTGAAAAGGATATAGTCATCAGGTACAGAAAACGTGATGGCAGCATTTCTGAAACCACAGCTTTTGTGAAGTGTTTATTCAGTACTATAGTGAATGTACACTTCATGAAAGACTAACTGGAACTGAAAGAATTAAGAGGGTGTGCAGTCCAGATGTGCAAACTATAAGGCACCATGGACCATTAATGACAGATGAACTGATTAAAACTCATTTATATGTTATCATCAATACATTGATGTCTCAAATGGATCAGCAGTGCACTAGAAAGCTATCCGGGATAACTGTTAGGTGCACTTCAATGCGCATATTGGCCTTTGCATTAGACCTGTGATTTCGTCACCCATGTTGATAAATGTGCATTGCAAGAACACATTGTGCATTTACATTACAATACAAATATTAGAAAATGTTTCCATTGAATCGATGTACTGAGAGATATCAGAAACTATTGTCGGATGCCAACAAGGTGCAGAGGCAATATGGTGATCTGGGACATATTTGCACAACATGCTTTAGGTTCATTAATTTCTGTAGAAGATACCCACAATAGCTTATCCATTATTACCAATCAAGTAGTCCTTATATGGCATCCTGCGAAAGTTGGCATGTTTCAAGAGGTCATTGCTACATGCCATGTGTCCAATATTGACCATACTTCGTTCGAGGTGCATGAAGGAAAATTCCAGGTACTATCCTAGCCTCTGAATTTTCCAAATTTTAATCCTTGGGAAAATCTATGGTAAATCTCTATTGACATCTCAGACCTTACATTTTGGAGTCTTCAGGAGCTACATGACACTGCTGTTTTCACGGTCTCGGATGCCAGTCACTTCCTTCCAAGCACAAATTAAGTCCATGCCCCACCACTTAACTTTTATATTGACTGCAAACAGAGGCTATTTCATCTATTACAAAAATGATCATATTATTGTGGCTCCACGGTCCCCATCCCGATCATCCAAATTTGTTACGTACTTTTACAGAACCACCATCCGCTTGTTCTATTTGAGAATATCTGTCTTTGCACGGTAATGTTGGCAGCCATTTGTGCTGAATTTCTTTTCATTACTGAGTACCAGTCATCTTTCTAGGACATCATTTACCTACCTGAATTTAAATTACTTTTCTGTTTGTTTTTTAGTCTGTTTTGACATAGCTTTATTCCTTCAACAAACTATGCTTCCAAACTTCTTTATGTATAGGCTGTATGTAGATTTTGTATTAAAAAAATTTTTTGGCCAAAGTGCCTTAGCCCATAATTCCATATTTTTAATTCCTTTATAATAGTCTTATTTTTTAACGATGCTGACTTTTGATGGTCATCCAGATAATATTTTATTAAATTTTTGCAAAAATTGTTTATAATATTAATACTGCATGTTTAAAAGTTTAGCTATTCCTCTTCTGGATTTCCTACACATCTTAATAAATCTAACAGTTTCCTCTTGATCAACCTGCAATGGTGATCCAGTTTGTACGATTGCAACATGATGTTCCAATCTATTTAAATAAGTCCACTGCAGTAAGACAAGTTGCTTTTTAAATAATTATAATGATTATTTTAAAGTTATATCTACCTAAAACATAATTCTTATCATTTAAGAGTTGTAACTTTATGAAAGCTGGTGAATCTATTGTTTCAATGCACATTATAAATACAAATATTTGGTAGGCAGGGTAAAATAATAACTTTTGTTGTAAGAAAATATAATTTGAATCAGTTAGGTGGGGAACATTTTGAATTCAAAATAAAATGACTCATTGGAATTATGAAAGGATTTAAATATCCTAATCGGACTGATAATTGTCTTGATAAGTAATAATAAATAAACAATTTTTTCTGCTTTATCATTTTAGTAAAGCTTTAATATTATTCAATGTGGCATTTGATTAACACATTCGCTGCCGCTGGCGCGTCGCAGATAATATATAATTGTACCAAACCATCTATATTATTAGATGACACCTTCTCTGCTGCAGTTAAAAGATAGCAAAGAAGGGATCATCTAATTAGACAGAAAGCCCGGATATCAGGCTTGAACCGTGGCAGTGAACGTGTTAAATGAGGGTCGTTGTAGTTGAGATAGTAAAGTGAAGAAGAATCTTCAGTTTTTAATGATCTGCATGTGTGTGCAAAATCTTTGCTGCCAGCGAACACCTTTCATTACTCTGACGGGATTCTTTTTAAAATACGGTAATAAATGTGTATTATGCAAAACATTACTTCTAAGAGATATTATTTTATTAAATGTATTATGACAATACATGATGAATAAAATGCTTTTCTTGCCAAACAAAACTTTTAAGAAATATCTGTATATCAGCAAAATAATATTCTGTCAAATTAAAGAGGAAAGATTAGTGATAAGCAGCCAAATATTATTTGTAATAATAGACTATTTCAGTTTTTGAGTGCACAGTTATTTTTATGTAGCAGCTTTTGATGAATTATATTTGTTTATTTATTTGATCAAATCTGTGAAATTTTTAATATTTTATCCCTGGAATTCGAAGGATATTTATATACATAAAAAATTAACCTTTAAAATAATCCCGAAAATAAACAGGAAAAGCTGGTTGTACCATTTAGAAAGTTAATGATTCATTTAAATTGTGATAGAAAATTTATGAACCACTTGTCATTCATTTGTCAATTTATCTGATATTTAGTCTACATCTATTGATGTTGTATTTCAAAACAAAAACATAGAACCCTAGTTGAATCATTAAGATAAAATATTCCAGAAATGTAGTTATAAGATTATATATATATATATATAATTATAAAATTAAATTGCCTTCCACTGTTTTATTCTACGAAATAGCAGTGTAGATGCATTTCTAAGAATAATGTTTTAAATAATTGTCATGTACAAGTACGCTATAATTTTTCATTCAACATTCTTTATCTATATGACATTTCTTAGATGCAAATTTACTCTCGCTTATAATAAGGTGAAATCTCTTTCATTGTAAATTATTAGAAAAAACCTCACGTCCCAGTTGCTGCATTGTTTGGTATGCAGTGCATTATTTGTTCCGATCTAAATCTTTCTTCATAATAATGTACCGAATCTCTTACTTTCAAATATTTTCAGTCATTAGTAAGATACATGAATGAAGGCACGACTTAAAAATAATATTCAAATGACAAAATTGAATATTTTAGGGGCAATTCTTCACCAAATGAATCTTTGTAATTTTTTTTTATATTGCATCTTAAAATGTTATTTGTTACTATGTCTTGTATATGTCCAAAATGGGGATAATAAGCTGAATTTTGTTGTACTTGGTGAGAATCCGAACACTAATCTTGAAAAAGCCTTTGAAGACGCATTTTTTTTTAAATATTTTTTAATCATTAATTTTTATACATTTTATTTATATTTTTTTTAATCATGTGAGAACATGATGTTGTTTTGGTTAGGGGGTTTTGAAGCTCAAAATCGCGTAAGCAATGAATAAAGCATAAATGGCAATTTTCAGCATCATCTTTTAATCGCATATATTTTTTACCTGCTTTTACGAGTATTGCATTATTATGTAGGCTTCTTTGAAAGCAAATGCGTTTTTAAAAGGTTGGCCTGCTTTTACCAGTATTGCTTTGTTATTACGTATGCTTCTTTGACAGCAGATGCGTTTTTAGAAGGTTGACGCAGAACTATGAAATCATACCTGTTATTTCATCTCAAAATCGGTCGAGCTCCAAAACTCAGTTTGCCAACTAGAAAAATTGAAAATGAAAGTTTAAAAAAATTGTCATTATATATAGAGAGAGAGGGATAGAGAAGTCTCGTGATTGTTTCAAACCGGTTTAAGCTGGTTAATGACTTAAATTAATTAAGACAAATAATGACTTAAAAAATAATAATGTTCCCACATGATAACTGAAATTTGCGATCGTAGATTTATTTTATTTTAATTATTATTTTTTTTTCTTAAGAAATATAAAAAATTTCGGTACAATTCGGTGTTGACGACAAAAAACCACCAAGAAAAAATTTATCCAAATTATAAAAATATACTCGAGTGCATTATTATTTATTATGAACAATTTTGAACGCGTGAATCATATGCTATATAGTATGACAATTGAAATCGTCAAATTGGCGATTTTTTTTTTTTTTTTAGTTGACAGTTGATGTCTGTCTAATTTCATGTTAATCGTAGGAAAAAATCTTTGCATCGACAAAAAGAGTAAACAATTTTCACTCTAAAGGAATTTTTTGGACTTCAGTTATTTAATAAATTTTCAAAAATTAGTCACTTTTCTCGAAAAAATTTTAACTAAAATTTCTGTATCCGACAGCTTGTTTTATTTTATTTTTCATATTTTTAAGTGATTGTGAATATTTCTTTAATCTAAAACAAGAACGATGAAAATATTTTCATTGATTTATTTTTAATTAACCATTCCCAGATAAGTTCAATTTTTTTGTTGATGTTGATACGGTCAGTGAAGAACCAAAGTTTACCCTGCTAACGTTTTGATTCTTCGTTAATCTGTCAGCACACGTATGGTGTCTTTTTGACTGCATACTTTCTGTTTTGTTCAGAAATTCTAGGTTTTTATAAAATGTTACTCCTGTTATTTCTTATACCTTCATGAGACAGTCAGAAGAAGAAGATTAAAACAATGAAACAGAATATCATTATTTACAGGAGGGTTAGGGCCAAATTGACCCTCTCATTTGCTAGCGTTTCAAATTCTGTTAATGTTATAGCTACGACAGTGACAAGCACATATTCAGAGATCTTTACACAAGTCTTCTCACTGGTAAATAAAATGGTGATTGCTCAGATTCGTCATAAAATTTTAGAAAGTGAACATGATACAGAATCGGAACAAAACGCAGATTCACTCTGAATACTCTCCATAACATCTGATCGAATCTTTCCTCTTCGTGGAAAAAGCAGCATATATATAAAATGCATTCTTGAATAAATTGTCTTGAAATTTAAATTAAAAATTCATTTTGTTCTGAATTCGAAATAATAAAAGGGTTGTTTTTTTTAACTATGTATATAAAAATGAAAGACAAAAGTTAAGAATTTTTAAAGTAGTTTGTGTGAATTTCTATTCAAAAAATTTCAATGGGGTCAATTCACGGTCACGTGTCAGGTACCAAATAAACCGCTTCTGTTCAATTTTCAACCGTTGTGCACATGTCGTGATGTCTGCCGATAACGTTGACGAAATCATTGCTTAGTAAATATTACGCTAGCCGATCAATTATTAAAAACTTCTGATTTTTTTTAAAGATATTATTTTGAATTATTTTCTCCAACGTTTCTTAGTTATATAATTTTATTTCTTATATTAAAATTTTAATTAGTATTTTAAATGGAATTATTGTTTTTGCATAATTAATTAACATCGCTTTTTAATTCGTTTGGTGCGCTTTATTCTTCCCTTTCCCATATCCCCCCCCCCTTTTTATCCGAAGGATACATTTTGACAAATGACTCACGACCTCCGTAAATGACTATGGCAGTGTTTTTGAAAAATTACATATGTTCTTTTTTTTACATATTATTTAAATAGTATTGAATGTTGAATCTTATGAATATAGTTCCCCCAGTTAGTTCTTTTTAAAAATAATTATTACTCTTTGATAAGTTAATATTTTAAAGCTTACTAATAAAATTATTATATTTTTTTCTTATGTAATTACTTTTATAAATATTGAAACTTTGATGTTTTCAGTTTGCTCAGAAGAAAGAACATGAAACTCAAATTAGTATATATTGAATAAATTATGTTTACAATTTCAAATTATGAAATATAAAAGGTATGGATACATTTTTTTAAATCTATGCAACTTATGAATAAATAATTTCATTATAATTTGTAGAAATCATTAAAGGAAAAGAAACAAAATCACGCTTTCATAATTTGTATTTACTCATTACAAATATATATATAGAGAGAGATAAAATATATGTGATAATTATTTTTAAAAATATGATCAAATGTATTTTTTAATATACTCACTAATTCAAAAAACTAAAAAAAACTATTTACTATTTATCAACATTTATTTTTCTAGACACTTAGAAATAATATAAACACAGTATGACAAGAATGTCAATGTAAATGATGAAATCAATTTTATTCAACAGAAACATCCTAGATACTAAAGAACAGTTTCTTTTTATCACTAATAAAAACATTATGTTGAACAATATACTTTTAAAGCAGAACATCTATGAAATTTTTTTAAATGCTAAAGTTACATTGAATGAATATCATAAAATAAAAGAAAAACATACAATACACTAAATTTAATAAACAAGAATAAGGTCATGATATATATATATATCTTCAAATATAAAGAGGAGTTGAAAAAAACACTTTTATGGTTTCACAGAATTTTATAATTCAAAATTGATATGTTAAAGAAATAGAAAAAAAAAGTGAAACATGCATATAGCAATGAAGTTGGGAATAAAAATTATATAATAAATGCTGATATGGAAATTGATTTTCAATGAAAAGACCTGTATTTATTAAAACAGAAATCACTGAGGTGCGCAGTGGTATAACATGATATTATGATAACAGTCAATTTCAGTTTAAATACAATAAACTATTGACATTTCATTTTTAACAATAGAGAAGTTGTTTGATATAAATTCACTTTGAATCCATCACAAATCTGCAAATGTAATTAGAAAACTAGTAATATTCACTTCCACCTAAGTTTAGTATTATAGCAGTTGTTATTTTTGCAACAGGAGTTTGTTTACTTACATAAATTAAATTTAGATAAGATTTTGTAGAAAAATGCAATGTAATATTCATGTAAACATTTTAAAACCTTCCAAGCATATTCAAAATTATCAGAAATTTCATCAAATGTGAATAAAGTAAATTAGAAATGCACTCACGATTTTGTGTTTGATTGACGGCAAATCGCTTACCGATTTCTTTTTCTTTGAAGAAATTTTCTAACAAATTACTGGAACAGCTATATTTAATAAATTGACACACACTGAATGAATTCCTCAAAATGATCGGAGCATATCACCGACTTCGAAGGCTTGAAAAAATATATACCAAAGCTATCAACCCAAGTCAGGATTCTTGAAATTAAAATAAGAAAACATTTTATCATGACAGTTACTCTTATGTTTCGCATTAAAGTATGCATACATCAGCACACCAATATTTCCTCTGTTAACACATAATAAGAGGAAAGAAAATGACTCAAAAATTATAACTTCAAATGTAAACAAAAAATCCGCCTCATACTTGGCGGAGAACGTTAATGGCAGACTGATCGAGGAGAGCGGCGTGGATGAAACTTAAATGCTATGCGCAAGAAGTACATGACATGTGACTTTTACGTCACATGATTTGACCCCATTAAAAAAAACTGTTGTTTCTGTCCAAGCCGGCATATAAACAATTCGAGCCTGCGAGTTGTTGTCAAAAATGACGATTAACAAGTTCGACCTGATTTTGCGTCCAACTAAGAGTTACGTATTGATTCACATGCTTTTTTAATTTGGTAATATGTTATATTAATCCATTTTAAACATTAGCACATGTGCGGGATAATTTTGACCCCAGATTATCAGGCTCTTACCCTTTATCTTATTGGTTTTTTGTGAAAAAATAAAACATGGTAGGAGGATATAAATATTTTTCCATGCAAATATGTTCTTATTTAAAATTGAAAAAAAAAATGTGATTTTTAAAAGAAAAACCAAAAGTGAACCTAGTCCTCTTTTTTGTATTCATTTCCTTTTCCCATATTCCATACAAATAAAACTGATTATTTGTAAATCAAACAATTTTTTCCCTTTATAAGAATAAGAAAACCTATATTTTACATACAGTTTAGTTATAATACAAAAAAAAATGAAGTTAGAACAAATGAATGTGTTGATGAATCATTCGTAAGTAGATTCAATCGGCATGAACAATGTAGAAGTGTAAAGCGTTTTTGTGTACGGAGAGAAGTTTCACTGCCAGTTTATTTTACCCACTTTGAAGTATAGCTAACTTATCAGAAAGCTCTATCTTTATTGCTCAAGCATGACATTAAGTAGAACAGCTTTGATATGTATATCCATTCAAAAAATGGCATCTTTACAATTCTTGGTTTCTGGATGAGCTAAATGAAAATAATTCCTCTTGGCAAGCTCGAAGGGAAAGGTAGATTCCTTTTTATCTAACTTGGTATTTTTAAATTTCTTTCAATCCTTACACAAAAACCAATTGGAATGGTCTGCCTGAAACATTCTCGCACACCATCCAATAAATTTTCTCCTGTCTATACGCATAAAATTGCAAACCTTGGATAGGGCCATGAATACCTTGCATAGCGTTTGCCAACGCCGTGCAAAATACTTACAAATTACAGATCTGGTTATAGTTACAAAATAGAGATCTTTGGCATAAATCTAGTATTTTTACTGAATCTAATTTGAAAATACTTGTTTTGGACGCTTTTTTTTTTTTTTCAGAGCGATTCACATCAAAATTTTACACGAAACTGAGCAAGACAATATACAGAATTTCCTTAATTTGCGTTTATGAATAATCGCGTTTCAATGCATGAGAATGTACGAACCGAAAGATGGTCAAATGGTTGACAAATTTGGTGCGAGATTCCAAATTTTACCTGTTTACCAAATTTTATTTACAGAGTTCTTTGCGTTTTGTAATTATTAAGTTCCATCTGTGCTCAAACAGACTTCCCCTGAATAGATTTTGAAAGAAATCTACCGTTTGAAAGAAATCTACAAATTTAATGGGGTGGGGGAACCGTATATGAAGTTTCATTTTCTATCTCAAAGCTTTTTTGAGTTATCTTTGTCAGAGACAAACTGATTAGCAGACATCTATAATGCCAAAAATATGTTTTCCGGACTCGGGGACATCCGAAACAAAGAGTTGAATCAAAATCTTCAGTTTGAATTTTTTTGACGATTAGAATACCTTCTCTATACATAGTATACGATAAAGTGAACATGAAATGTCACATTGTAATCTCTTGATCCTGACTGATCAATATAGATAATTCCTTTACAGCCTTATATGTACACAATAACAATTTGTTCTCATCTAGGTTAATATGATTGACAAAATTTACACAACATTAGAAAGTTAATCATGAAATAGTTCCTCAATCCATTCGGAGAAATAACACCACAAGAAAATCTAACAGGTTGTTAGCTCAAGGATGGGGATCCTACTCTAGGGATGGTTTTAGGGTTCCACTGATCTTCATCGGGTGGATCTCTTCTGATCTCGGGTGGATCAGAAGTCCGAATCACACAAAGCTTCTCTTTAAAAACGACTCTCTCCCTTCTCTTCAAAAAATTCCGCATTTCATTTCCATCAAATCACTGCCTCTCATTTTCACAATGGTGAACTTGAGCTTCCTATCAAGCAGTAGCTGTTCAGTAATGCTTCCCCAATGATCTCCTGTCGATAGTGGGAATTTCCATTAATAATTCATCTTTGTAACTGATCCTTCCAGAACACATGTTAATTTTAGCGCCTTCATAATGGAAAAGTAAGTTTAACCTCCGGAAGGTTTGACGCTCTAATCCCTTGAAGATACGATGCATTTCCTTGAAACGGCGAAACACGCGCGTGTTTTTCTTTATATGGACACAATTAATAACCAGAAATAATGACCCTACTGGCGAAGAGGATCCCCATCTGTCAGTTTGGAGTCCCAATGTGGGGAGATTAATAGGTGGTAACACATCTGGCCGGAAATGCCAGTTATCAGGTGTAGGAATCGGGGAGCATTACAACATATTGAAGTAAACATAGGTAATGCTTATATTACTATCGAACAATTCAATATTTATTGCAAGATAAATAATATCAATGCACATATATTATGAAAAATAATATGCACATCTAGGCTTGCAACAAAGTTAATGTTATATAAAAGCTACAAAGTTCCTAGAAAGTGCCAAATGTTTGTATTATTCGGCAAGAACTAAAAGCTAATCTATGCATTTTAAACCTATTTGAAGAAATTAACTATAATTTGTAAATATTATTCTTTCAATTAATTGTAAACAATAGCATTTGATAACAGAAAGTAAGAATCTTTCATTTGATTTTTCATTTATATTGGAGGGAAAATTCGTCTGCTTTTCTTAATTAATATTGTTGGTAAGATTTTATCTCTTTCGGATTTAAATATTTCAATTATAACTATTAACTGGAGTAATAGGAGATATATCATCAGTTTTTTAAAAAAATATTCTTTGGCTCTTGTGTAATAATTGCTTGCCATTGGCAAATTTTCGGCTTAACCGCATGTCAATGGCGATCAAAGTATCTATCATGATATCTTTACCGATCGTTTTTAAAGATTAATTATTATTAGTCGGTTAATAAAAGTATCCATATTTGGGTAAATGCCATAATGATTGTCTTTTATTATTACAATAGATTCTAATACAGTATACTCTCAGTAATGCGGTAGACATCACACCAAAGGGCCATCAAATTAACAAAAGTTCCGGACATGAAAGAAGTCAGTAGAAGCGATTTACGATTTATAGCAACAATGGCTCTTATTCTAGTTGTAGAGAACAAAAAGTTTCATCTACAAACACAGGAGAGCACACAAAAACAAATTGAAGTGTCAGCCAGTTAGCAGTGTCGCTGATGCGATTTAGTCCATGTTCAGGTTTCTAAAATTGATTTGAAGAGATACGACAAAGCGGAGAGTTCACGTAACACCGAGTGATGGTAAGGTAAAAGACCCATAGAAGCCATAACAGAATGTGATCAATGAAGTAAGTAGATACTGAAGTTCTTGAAGATTGGCTTTGTTTGCAGTTATTTTTCCCAGAACAATTTTGCTTATTTACTTGCAGAAAAGTCCACTGGTTGTCCCTATAATAAGTATATATATATTTTTTTTTGCATGAAAGAATTATGTGTTCAATATCATTAATGATATTACACTCACTGCAAAGGAGATCCTTTTACAGGTTAAAACGATTCAAAAGTCTTGGTGTTATAATTGTTTTGCTAATTAGTCTGGCAAAAACAACGTCCTTCCTCCAATTTTTGGACCAGGAAGAGAGTGCTTGAATGCTAGGAATGTCTCCTAAGGTTTTGGCGATTGGATGAGGATATTTTTCAAGGATGCAAGAGTATCTATCTGTGAGAATCTGGCATTCTTTTTTCAGGAACGATGAGAGTATCTAATGCTTCAGCAATGACTAAATTTTCTGGAGTAAAAATGGAATTGACAGGATTTTTGAATGGAGGGAAAACCAGCTATTGAGGTATGTCTGAGTATTTTGAATGCATCAGTAGCAGTAATAAAATGTTCAAAGAAGAAATTCCAAATGCATTCATTAAAATAATTATTAATTTCAATTATTGGTAGATTTTTATTTTGAAATTTTAAATCTGTAAGGGAAAATGGCGTAGTATAACCAAATATGGTTCTTGTGCCATTAAATCAACCACAAACAAACCGTAAGGAAAATTCTGAAGTAATTAGAGTTATTCGATGGGATTTCAGGCAAGTTGATAATTTGACTAGAAGATACGTTTAAATTCTTGAGAATAAACAAAATAGATTTTTTTTTTTTTTTTGTCTTTGGTGCTTAATTGAATTTCCCGAATATTATGGGAGTGTGTCTGTTAGAAGTGAGGCATATAAACCATTTGCTGAATGAAAAATTGGGAGGCCAGTCGCTTGATTTTTTCTGAAAGAATTTCCTGAGAAGCAATTTTCAGAAAGACAATGTTCCGGGTCCATTTTGAGAGATCTAGAGCTATTGTCAGAGCTATTGTTTCAATAGTGTTGCAGGATTTAAACTGAGTTTCAGAAAATTTGTTAATAACGGTGCAACCATAGTAAAATATGCTGAAAATGCTGTTATTTGTTGTTGTTGTTTCTTATGGCACTTGCCACGGACAAGCCCGCTGTTCGAAGACAGCCGATTTAAGCCTAAGGGAGAGTGCCTCTTGTTTTTATCGTAGAGCCATCCTGGGTCAAGAGTACGACTTGACTACTCACGCATCACTCATTCGCTTGCACAACCCTTTTTTACAGGAGGGCACATTCACACATCTCAGCGATAGAATAGGAAAAACAACCATGCCCAACCCGGGACGCCCAGATCACGGGGAAGACGCGCTACCCCTATGCCAGGACGCCGGCGCTGTTATTTGTGATATTGATAATATCTTTAGTTCTGGAGCCATGGCTTTTTGATGCAAATATCTTGAGACCATTTATCTTTTTGAGTGCATGATTTTAGGTGATTTTAAGGATTACTAAGATTTGATTCTTTTTAAAAAAGTGTATACCAAGAAATTTAATCATTAAAATCAAGAAATCAAAGTTATATCAAGAAATTTAATTTTATTCCATTTTTAAGGGTGTCTCGCTTAAGAAATACATAGATATACTGCAATTTTTTTTTTTTTTTTTGGACAATTCAGCTATTGCACTTTCTTGGCTTTAATGGAGGAAAAGTTAAGGGAAAATTAAATCCTGTTCCACCAGGAAAACGAGCTTTTGATATAGTTTATGTGGATTTCCTTCAGTCTTATACTCCTAGTTCAAATCACAACATTGAACTTCTAGTATTTGTGGAAAATTTGACAAAATTTGTACGTTTGCGTCCTTGTATCAGTTGTTCCATCAAATGTGTCTTAAGGTATTTCAAAGAGTTTATATTTGCCTTACATTGGAAAGATTTAAAGAATTTTGCATGAAATTTAATAACACGTTGAATTGCAATCAAAGACCAATAGCTAATGGTCAGATTGAGCGAATAACCGTATTCTTATATCTACGATTTCGTCAAATGTGCGAACTAAGTCGCACAGGGACAAAGCATTACCTGAAATTCAAAGGTGCATTAACTGGAATCCTATTACGTCTACAGGAAAAACTCCGTTTGAAAATTAATGTACGGTTTTAAGTCCTGCCAAGGATCCTTTTCCCAGATAACTTCTTCCTGAATGTGATGAATATATATCCCTTGGGTCATTAGATGAACAGGCAAAGACTCAAGATAAAATGAAGCCCTATTTTGATTAAAGTCGTTGTATTGTTCATAAATACAATATTGGCGATTTTGTTGTTATAAAATGTTCGCCTGAATAAACTGGAAATCGCACGAAAACTCACAAGGACATGCCAAACGTTCTTACACAAATATTCATGTATCGCAAATGAATTTGTTTCACATAGTCAACGATTCCATCCTTTAGGAAGAAACTGATGTATATGCAGCCGACAACTATTCATTCACTGAACAAAATAACGCCAGCGAATCAGCAAACGCCACAGATTTCTCTCTACACAACTCCTTTATGGATAAAGATGACTCTCGCAGTGATAGAAAAACGCATTCGATGAGAACAAGAAAACTGCCTTTTATTTAAATTATTATGTACTTTATTGATATTTTCTTTCATGATTGTGACCTCCCATTTATTAAGATGGTCAAATGTAACGTGACTTTAATACCTGTAGCTGTATTTCTCATGTTTTTCATGAACGCGCATCATATTTTTGTGTGAATTTAATCATTTTCAGATAATTCTCATTTTGGTCTCAACTAAATAAGCTGCATTTTTTTTTGCCTCATTGTACGTTATATTTATGAATAAAGTTTACTATATATTTTTTAATTGCATAACATTGCATATAATCTACCTTGTCTCAAATAGTTTAAGTCATTAACATTTTTAACTGTTGTCCTCATACTTTGAAAATGGCTTACGTATAGAGACAATCAGGGGTTAAATCTGCTGACATCTTAGGAAAACAGAAAAAATAAATCTTTAACTAAAATTTTGCTCTCATTAGCGGATGATGCAGAAGTTGAATAATGATTGGGATCAATTAAGCCAATTTTGAGTCTTCCTTTCTCTTTAATGTTAATATTGCTTGCTGCTCCGTTTTAAAAATAGACACCTTAACTGCCAGTAGATGATAAAAACATATTTGTTTCACAGGCGCCTCAATCTCAGGAGACACCCGAGCACAAGTCGAATCTGATTGGTTAGTTCGATCATATGACTTCAAATTATACCTCATGGAAAATCTTCTGTTGGCTATTTATCTTTCCTTTTGGCAATTAGATGCGTATTTTGGCGAAATTAATTTGGGAATAGATATCAGTGCCGTAGTATTTTGTTTGTTAATTCAGTTGATTAAAATTTTACACTCACATCTGTTTTATAATAAAGCTGATATAGAAGAAATCAGGGTCAGCTACATGTTTCTAAGTGTGCTCTCATTTCTATATTTGAAAAGAAAATATTGTTACAAATCTGTAATTTTGCTACCCGTCACGAATAGTGTCATCGTGAGAAAGACCGTTGTACGATCTGTCCTGTGCATGCTGAGTGGGTGCCGCGTCAATGACCTCAGAGCTTGGCGATTTGGCAATGAAGTTGGCGACTTTGGCGACAAAATGGATCATATTGGAAAGTTCGAGAAGTTTCACGATCCATCCAGTAGGAACCGAGATACACCCAGAGACGCCCTGATTGGTCTGGGAGATTCTAGCCCCGCCTCCCGGAACTATAAAAGACAGGCACTCTGAAGCTGCAGTGAATAGTCGAAGAAGTCGTAGAAGAAGTAGTTGTGAAAAATTGATGGACCTCGACAACGTGGATCCAATTGCCAAAACCGACGAAATAAAGAGATGCAAGGATGCTATATTTTATGGGAAGAAGAAAGTAACAGAAGTCCACTACATGATAAGAAAGGACCCCAACAGCCGGTAACTGGCCGTCCTAGAGAAAAACGCCCAACAAGAGCTTAATAAACTCTACGAAAAGCTCCGAATCTTGACAGTAAATCAATATCAAGGACCAAGGAATGACCCGGACCAGCCTGCTCCTAGATCAACCTCCAAATCCGTTGTTTCCGCGGACTCATGTTAATTTTTATTTCTGTAGCTAGCGAGACATGTCATTGCCAGCCGGTAATTCTATACATTTGCAGTGTACTCCTCCAGCCACCCTCAAAGAGTGAATTATTAAATTGAAAAGTGCTGCAATCGAGCTCAAATGAAAGCGAAAGATCACTTTGCTATTTTTTAAAAATAAGTTTCTCTCGTCGGAGCTCAATTTTATTGCATAAAAGGTACAGGTATACACCTTTTCATGGCTGCTTGTGGACACCTTCACATCCTTCTGCGGTTAGTTGTTGAAATTTGGTGTAGTATGTCAGGCTTCTCGCCTTCTGGCAGAGCTCAAGATTCGACGGACCGCCTTTAACAGTTAACTGGGTAATTTCAAAGAAGGACACTTTACAGTATCCGACATTATGACCAGAACTTTTCACAGCATGGCAAATCAGTATTGCAACTCAACGTGCATCATATTAATGCATTTGGATTTAATTCTTGTGCCATTTTATTCAAAAACAAGCAAATGAAGATGGTAGGAACGCAATCTGTAAATTCTATTTCAGTTGCGTTAGATCAAATCATAGGTGTGCTCTTTGTTTATTGAAGTCACCTCTGCATCGAAGACCGACTGGGGACATTCACATATTCCTTTTAGGATGAGGATCAGAAATGTAAGTAACAAGATTATTTCTTTTTTTAAAATGCTTTTTAATCAACGTCGTGTTTGTTTTTTAGTACAGAGTATTGTAATTGATTTTTTACTTATTTTCTGTGTTCTGAAAATATTATATAATTATTGGTTATCGATGACAATAGAATAATTTGATAATATTAGTTAATTATTTAATACTAGATTTATTAAGACAATAAAATGTCTTCAAAAATGTATTGCTTTCAGTTATCAACTAATAAATTTATTTAGAATAGATTAGAAATATAAATCACAATGTCATCTAAATTTATTTCAAAAACATTAATTTTTAGATTCCATAATTTATATTCAACACTCTTCAATATGTCAACAAACTTCCAGCTCCCCCAATAGAGAACTTCATTGATGAAACCAGTGCCTCGTTTCCTCTGGTAAGGAATCGCTACGGATTTGTTTGAATTTGCTTTTAGTGACTATTGTTTAAAACCCTCCGAGTGACTAATTATTCTGAGTATGGCTTCTCAAAAATTTATCTCTATTCGTCAAAAGATTACTTCAAAAAATATCAGGGCCTAAGTGAAGATAAGTGTGCACCAGCTGTTTGTCGCCAATATTGCAACCCATCGGATCCCTCTTCTAGCAACTGTACTGCTGTTTTGTTTACTACTTTTTGCAATGGTTGAGTTGTACATAAACTACAATTACATTATGAAAAATGTTAAAAAATTATCGATTAAATATTTTAATTTTGTACTTTATTATAATTAAAAGTTTATTAAATGAAGAAAGTTAAGCATATAATTAAATGTTATTTTCTTCTTTCTTTTTTTAATGTGAATACGAACAGAAAATATTTATTCTTATGCAATTTTTTAATTATAAATATACGCATTAAAAATCCACCTGAATTCTATAAAAAAATGTTAAAAACATTTCTATAAAAAATGTTTAAACATGCAATTTTTTAATTATATGTATACGCATTAAAAAATCGTCTGAATTCTAAATAAAGAAATTTAAGCTTATAATTAAATTTATTTTCTTCTTTCTTTTTTTTAATGTGAATACGAACAAAAAATGTTTATTCTTATGCAATTTTTTAATTATTGTTTGTTTGTTTGTTTGTTTCTTATGGCACTTGCCACTGACAAGCCCACTGTTACGAAGACAGCGATTTAAGCCTGAGGGGGAACGTCTCTTATTTTTTATAGCAGCGCCAACTAGGGCCAAGAGTACGACTTTGCCACTCACGCATCACTCATTCGCTTGCACAACCCCTTTTTACAGGAGGGCACATTCACACATCTCACAGATAGAACAACAGAAGAACAACCATGCCCAAACCGGGACGCCCAGATCACGGGGAAGACGCGCTACCCCTATGCCAGGACGCCGGCATTTTTTAATTATAAGTATATGCATTAAAAAATCGTCTGAATTTTTAATTTCGCAGTTCTCGTAATTCTTTTGGTGCTCTAACGGTTGGTTCCCTCGATAAGTTGTTATGTCTGGGATTGTGCAGGAATGGATGTCGGGCAAATGGGATGGAAAACAGTATTTCGAACCTGCAGAATGGATAAAGGGTGAGTGGAATGTATTTTTTTTTTTTTTTTTTTTTTTTTACGAGTTGAAAAGTTAGGACAGAATGCGTTTTTAAAATTTTGTATGGAGAATGGTTTGATTGCATCTAAGTGTGTATGTCCGGTGTGTGGTGAGAATATGAAATTGATTGATTTAGGAAACAGAATAGTTGGAAAGATCTGGCGTTGTAGAAAGAAAGGATTGAATCCACCTTAAACGTTCTGTACGAAAGGTTTCCTGGTTCGATATAAGTCATTTGGATTTAGGAACAATTTTGTGCTTAACGTACATGTGGTTAAACCGAATGAGGCGTGAAAGCATTGTGAATGATTTGAAGGTTTCAGCAAGAACGGTGACTGATTGGATGAATTTTTGTCGAGGAGTATGTGAAGATGCTTGTTTGGCTTTTGACGGAAAAATAGGTGGTGTTAGAAAGATTGTGGAAATTGATGAAAGCAAATTTGGAAAGAGAAAGTACAATAGAGGAAAACGAGTAGAAGGTAAATGGGTGTTTGGAGGAATAGTTCGATATACAAATGACTGTTTTTTTGAAGTGGTGCCTGAAAGATCTGCAGAGGTATTACTCGAAATTATAAAAAGGCGCATTCTTCCGGGAAGTACCATCATTTCAGACTGTTGGTCATCCTATAAGTGTCTAGAAAACGAAGGTTTTCAGCATTTAACGGTGAACCACAGTCTGACATTTAAAGACCCGGAAACAGGAGCTCACACCAACTCTATCGAGGGAACCTGGAGCGCAGTCAAAAGATCTTTACACGGGACAAACATGTAGCTGGAGAATTAGACGGCTACATGGCAGAGTATATTTTGCGCCGACAGAACAATGTCGTTATAACAGAAAAAATACGCCGATTCTTTAGTGAAATATCCCGATCGTATCCTGTCAAGACAACTGATTATATCAAGTAAGTACAGTAATTCTTTAAAATTCCCTCTGAAATCCGTTCGTATAACGTACTTCATTCTTTCTTTTCAATTGATTATGTTATCCACACAGTCCTTATGTTCAATGTGCTAGCGAAGCTACTAGGTTCCCGCTGCTAGCGAAGCCGTGGGATGTTTTTTTTAATTTAAAAAATTCTGCCCTGTGCCTTCTACAGATACCGAAGGCACCTGGCAGAATGGAAAAAATAAACAATACTTATCAATAAAAAGTCCTTATTATATGGCGACAAATGGTAACCGTAACTGTTCCGTGGAAGTATTTGTTTATTTTGTCCGCCATCTTTATTGGCGACTTGGCATTGTTGGCGCAGCTGGGTGCACACTAAAATTCACTTTTACCAAATATCAGCTTCACACGAGAGAGTGTTCGAAAAAGAAAGGAGCATTTTTCACTCCCCTTCCTTCCCAGCCACGGGGTTCCATTTACCCCAGTGGGGAGACTGGATTGTAATCTATCTGGCTATCTTATCTTAATGACTGACCACTTCCCCCCCTCCCCGCTCTTCACACCCCAACTTTTTTTTTTTATCGTATTAGCAATATATAGTTCCAAACTAAAGTGTGATCCGAATTCGTTTTTCGGAAAACTACCACATCTTAAAAAAGGAAAAAAGAATCACATTAGAGGTCTTAAATTTTTACACTAAAATTTTTGTAATTAAATTGATTATTACATATCTTTCTTTATTCCGACATTTTTACAAAAGACACTATGCTATAAATTGTCTTTTCATTAAAAATATTATATAAAAACGAAGAAACGCATTTAGAAATATAAACTCGTTAAAATCATGCTACGCATTTACACTTTTTCTTCAAATAATATAAGTGGTATTTAATGCAAATAAATATTTTTTTTTCGAACGTATATTAATTTTCAAAATCTGTGTCTCCTGCACTTTATTTTTTCTAGAGACTTCATTGAAGATATCTTTTACACTGAATGATGAAAATTTTACATCGTACCAATTAATGTCGTTTTCATTTTATAGAGAAGTATATACCTCGATCATTCTTTGACAAACTTTTTAAAGCTGTATATCCAAGCTTTTGGAATAAAAATATCTATACAAAAGTTTGAAAATATAATTTTAAGGGCGTCCCTACATTTAATAACAGTAGGATATTTCAATTTTGAGTTCAAAATTGAAAGGAGTTTTTCAAAAATAATTGAAAAAAAGAAAAAAAAAAGAAAGGGGGGGGGGGAAGGAATTTTTTACTAATTTTTTTTTAAAATTTCAAACTGACTGAATCAGTTTTTAATGAGATACGAAGCGATATTAACTGTATTTCGTCCACAGCAGTTTTAGTTATCTATTTATATTTAAGGGTCTAAATCAGCGTTTCTCAACCTTTCAGTATTCGTGGCCCAGTTTTCAATCATAATTTTCATCGCGCCGCCCCCTCCCCGCTTACAATAAAAAGTATACAACAATAATGTATATTTAGTATTTTGTATTCTGTCTTTAAATTATTTTTAACTAACTGCCAAAAAAAGAGTAAAAGCGATCCAACATTGGTGAAAAACTAGATTTGGCATTTTGCAAAGCGGGCAGTGAACAGACGAAGCGAATGAAAGCGGGGAAAACTTAAATATTATATTTGAAATGAAAGCCAAACAGGGAGATAACGTTAAAAGAATAAGAAAGTAGGAAAATTCGTTAATGAAAGTTAACCTAGACGGGGTGAGCTAAATTTGGAATCTGGGAATTCATTTTTTCGAATAATAAAAGAAATAAAACAGAAGCATGACTAAACAAAAGAGAAAAAAATAAGTAATGTTTGTGGAAGAGAATCCACACGACCGATGCCGTCTCGAGCATGCGCTGATGTTTTCTCACAAGAGGAAGGAAAATGTTTGATAACGTAAGTTTCAATTCCAGTCAATCTCATTCGAGTCGATCCTTCTATCGCTATCGAATATATCGTGAATGTGTATGTTATATATGTTTTCGTGTTAATTGCAATTCACGATATTAAATATTTACGGCAGCAGATTTATGCAGACTCATGAATAAATTTTTAAGCAGAAGTAAGCGAGCATTAGACGACAGTCAAGCATCAACAAGTACACAGACGAGCATGGTTCTGAAAATAAAATCAAGGAAATATTCTCAAGAATGCTTAAATTTTGGGTTTACCAGTACTGAATTAAATAAAGTAGAAAGGCCCCTGTGTATCATTTGCTCAAAAATGTTGGCCCCAGGCAGCATGAAACCAAATAAACTTAAACGACATTTGGAAACGCTTCATAGTGAGTACGTCAAAAAACCCAGAGAATTCTTTAAATTGAAATTAAAATCATATAAAAAGCAAAAATCATTTTTTAAAGAAATTTTGTCTGTGAATAAAAAAACTTTAATTGCAATTGGCCTCGTTATTTTGAAGGATCCTGTCTCCAGCAACCGTCTATTAATATTTTCAAAGGTGCTGTGATTTAGACAACGCCTACTTGGATATTGCTATTGGTATATTCTTTGTGCTAGCCGTTCATTACCATCCGCTCGGTCGTAAATTAAATGCATATCCGCATATTCGTCATTCGTGAAATCTGACATGTTGTTTTCGAATGAAACTTATCGACTATCAATTCTGCACTGCTCTTTAATGAATACAAGCTGTTTTTATATTCCTCGAACCATCAATTCTACAATGGTCGCTGCTTTTATATTCCTCGAATGCATGGAAAATTTAGATACGAGAAAGCTTCTTCTTCTCGACTACCTTGTTTCAAATCCTCGCATTCATGGGGCCATTCTCTTCGCCAGGCTAATTGTCTGTCGTCTGTTTTTGCGAGTTTCACAGAATAAACGTCTCCTATAACCCTATGTTTTATGAAAATTTTTCATCTCTTTAATGCCTACTATCACTTCTCTAAATTTACCTTTCGAATTTGGCAATACCCTCTGTAAACATCGGTACCGATGTTGCAGCGATGTTTCCCGACAAACATTTTAGTTTTTTTTTGAATGTCTGAAAACTTCCTCAGTTTTCACACTACAGACTTATATCAAATTAAAGAGTATAAAATTCCTTATATTTGTAAGCTTTTATTTTTCTTAAAGTTTTAACATATTTGCAGATAAGGGTTCAATAATTTACGACCCCCTTGTTCAACAAATCGGCACGTTACTTACATAAAAAAAAAGCCTTTAAGAATGTGCTTTCACTTTTAAAAATTCATAGTAGAAACACCTTTTATTATTTTTTTATAAATTTTTTAAAGTTTCCAAAATTTCACAGATTTCTTATATTTTTGCGTTTTCTACCTCCTAAACGTCGTTTGGGACCCCATGTTGCATCCTCTTGATGCCTCCTATAACCCTTCTGAATTTGTCGGTCGAATTCGGCAGCACCCTGTACATATTGCAATATATGTAGAGCATTATTTACATTTTTTTCATTCAAATTCAAGTCCCGTAGCAAAGCAATTATTTGGATTAGGTTTTCATCTACATCCTTATTATAAAACGTTACAAAGTTTTGAGAACATTTCTCTAATTCATGTTTTTCTAAAGTTTTTATTTCAATGACTAATTTGAAATACTTTTAAACTTATCTTCTGTAGCATCTGGCAACCCCAGTGTGAGCGAGCAATCATTTTTATGTGAATTTCATCTGGTAACAGATTGAATGAGGCGAACGAAGTGAGCGGTGAATAAAATGTTGTGGTGTTTACCTTCTCATTATGGAATTACTTACTTATACTCAAACGACTTCAGTGGTAAATTTCGGAGTAAAATGAATCGCATTTGGACTCTTGTTCATCAGGAAAATACGCTCATCTAAGCGTTTTCATTTCTTTTAGATCTATTTTCGTTTGGCGGATTTTTAATTTCGGTTCTTAAACACTTCTCCTTGCGAATTCCTCGCATTGTCTACTTGCTTGGAACTAAAGGATATCTTGCATCATGCCTGAGGTAAGTGCAGTGCAAATACCTGTCTATAATAGATCGGAACCTACTCTTTAGTTTATTATGTGCGAAAACACATTAAAATTAGCTGTTCCCAAACCCATGACAGAATCTGACGAAATATAACTACGTTGTTTCCCATTTGCGGCCTGAGGTCGCGTCCGTTGGGCGGGATATTTTAATGGCGCCTGATACCGAAGATCATTTAAAAACAGATATGGGAAATCTTCGCACAAGAGATTCGTCAACTGCTCTCGGGCGAAGAATTAAGTGGCAGGAAACCTTCCGAATTACTGGGGAATATGAAACGTCGGGCAGAAACATTAAATGTCCCAGAAAAATCCATGCTAGAATTATTTTTACAGCGTCTACCAATATCGGTACAAACAATCTTAGCTGCCGTTACAGACTTAACATTAGACAAAGTAGCTGAAATTTCTGATAGGATATTAGAAGTTACGCCTGTCTCCATGGAAATTTATGCTATTAATAAAAACAATTCGAATTCCGTAGAAGAAAAATTACTTAGCGAAATATAAAAATTAAATGCCGAATCGATAAATTTGCATTTTCTCGTAGCCGTTCCCCTTTCCACAGAAACAGATTTAACCACAGATCGAGAAATAACAGTCAAAATCGAGATTCACCCGTTTGCTGGTATCACCGTCGTTTCGGAAAAAACTGCAAACCCGAAAAATGCGTTTCGCCTTGCAATTTTCCGTGAAACAAAAATGGCGAAGAATAAATGCGACGTATTCTTTTCCGCAGACATCATTAGAGACCAGATATCAAATATTTTCTTTCCTGCTCCGACGTATCTGTCATTCCCACTAACATTTATCAAAACTGGAATCCTTCCCAGCAAACAATTTTTGCAGATAATTCATCCCCAATTAATGTTTACGGACAAAACCCCCTTTCCTTAGATTTTAAATGAAGAAGAGTATATTCTTGGACATTTCTCATAGCCGATATCGCTACGCCTATTTTAGGGGCAGATTTTTTATATTTTCATGAATTAGCGCCCGATCTGCACAACAAATGTCTAAGAGATTTAAAAACAAAATTTCGATCAATGAGTGATGTGAAAGAAGCATTAGTGCATTCTATTGAAAGAATTTCAGACGATTCTGTGTATCATACACTTTCATCCGAATTTCCCTCGATTACTAAATTACCCGACCCTAATCAACCAGTCAAACATAACTCTTCATTTTATAACAATAATAGGTCCTCCAGTCGTAGCGAAGCCGCGCAGATAGATTAAAAATAGCGAAAGCGGAGTTTCAAAATATGATCCGATTGGGTCATTTAAAACCCTCAAGAAGTAATTATTCTTCCCCACTTCATGTGGCCAAAAAGGGAACGATGGAGTGGAGGCCAGTTGGAGACTATAGTGCTTTATATGCTCAGACTGTAATAGAAAAATATTCCATGTATATTCGACTTAACATCCGAATTGCATGGGGCAAAAGTATTTAGCCATATTGATTTAATAAAAGATTACCTTAAAATATCTATAAACCCTGATGATATTCCTGAAACAGCGATCTGTACACCCTTTGGGTTGGTGCAATGTGGATTATGCAATGCATCATCTACATTCCAAAGATTCGTAGATGAGGTAACTAGGGATTTACCTGGCGTTCATGCCTTTTCTAGACGACATTTTAATTGCTTTAAAAGATCATAATGAACATTTGGAGCATATCAAAATTTTGTTTTCAAAATTACAAGAATTTGGTCTTTGTATTAATGTTGAAAAATGTACTTTGGTTCTCTAAATTTTTTGGGCTTTAAACTTTCTGAAAATGGAATAGAACCCCTTCCTGATAAGGCAAAATGTATTTTAGATTTTTTGCAACCAAATACTTTGACACAATTGCGTAGATTTTTAGGAATGTTTAACTTTTTTGGACGTTTAATTCCAAAAGCAGCAAATATACTTGCTCCGATAATACAATTATTAGAGGGGCGTACTAATTAGGAAAGAAAAAAAAACTCATTCTAATGTTCGCAAAACATCCGAACAGCTCAACTGGAATGAAAACAAGCAACAAGTTTTTATCGTCGCGAAAACCGCGATTGCTGAAGCCGCTCTTTTAAGACATCCCATTCCTGGGGTTCAATTAAGCCTGTGGATGTACGCCTCAGATGTTGCTTAGGTGGCACCTTATCACAATCATCAGACGAGAAATGAGAACCAATAGCTTTTGTCTCAATGAAGCTTAACAAAAGCCAAAGAAAATGGTTGACTTATGACAGAGAACGTTTCTCGATTTCTTCGGCAACTAAAAAATGTAAACATATGCTAGAAGGTAAGGAATTCCAAATTTATACTGATCAAAAACCATTAATTTATGCCTTCAAACAAAATCCAAATAAATGTTCCCCGAGACAATTGCGTCATCTTGATTTAATATCTCAATACTCCACTGACATCAAACATGTGCAAGGATCCAAAAAAGTTGCGGCAGACTCACTTTCGCATATCGAATTGGATTCAATAACTAAATCACCTTTTCTGAATTTTTGTGAACTCGCAACAGCTCAACAAAATGATTCTGAAATTCAAAGAATTTTACATGATAAAAGTTCCTCACTTCAACTTACACTCAAGCCTTGTTTGAGCACGAATTCTGACTTAATTTGTGACATTTCAACTGGGTCATTACGACCATTTGTTCTAGGATCTTTTCTCAAACTAATTTTTGAACAGCTTCATAACATTTCACATCCAGGAATAGTAGCAACGACAAAATTAATCTGCTCCAGAGATGTTCGGCCATTTATGAAGCGATATATAAAAGAATGGGTGAGGTGCTGTGAGCCCTGTCAACGGTCAAAAGTTCAGCGTCATACTAAAGCTCCATTAGGAACATTTAGCTTGCTGAATTCTCGTTTTCAACAAATACATATCGACATTGTTGGTCCTTTACCTCCATCCAATGGTTGTATCTATTTGTTAACAAGATTCTCAAGATGACCAGAAGCTAATTGCAGACATGAAAACCAAAACCGTTTGTCGGGCAATTCTTCATGCTTGGATATCTCGATTCGGATGTCCTTCAGGAATAACGACAGATCAAGGCTCGCAGATGCGGTCATCTTTATATCGCAAGTTTTCAGAAATGTTGGGCACCCATCGAATCCGCACGACAGCATACCATCCGATCACAAATGGCATTGTGGAGAGATTCCATCGTCATTTAAAATCATCAATAAAAGACCATGAAAGCGCTCAATGGACAGAAATTCTATCTATAGTTCTTTTGGGAATCCGCACTGTTGTCAAAGACATCAAAGCTTCTTGTGCTGAACTCTAATCCCAGTGATATGATAGAAACATCTATCCTTTCATCTTGTGATGACATCTTTATCGATCGCCTTCAAAATACGATGCGTGAATTGAATCCTGTAGCGATATCTACACATGATAAAACAGTTATGTAAATCCATCTTTAAAAACTTGCTCGCATGTATTTTTAAGGATTTACAGTGTGAAACCTCCTTTGTGCCAGGCCTACACATGTCCTCACAAAGTTTTAAAACGGACGCAGAAAAGTTTTACCATGGAACTGAACGGCAGGACATCAACCGCCTCCACAGATCGTGTCAAGCCGGCACGTTTGATTCCTACTTGTGAAGAACAAACTCCAATTCTTCATGCAGAAAAAACTGCCTCTCCTGCAAATTTCCGATCGGACGAACAACAGTCTGACGATCAAACTGATAAACCAGATAAAACTGTGACAAGTTCATTTCTCATCGAAGCTATCACCTATTAGTATTATCAAATACCTTAATTACATATGCATTTATTAAAAAAAAAAAACTAAATTGCATCTTATGTCTTGTTTTTAATAATTATCGTTTTAATTATTTGCAATGTAAATAATCAACTTTTATTTGTAACCTTTTCTCATTTTTCATGTGTGCTCATGTATTTATAATGTATATATTGTATCGTTCCATCGTATTACCCTCTGTCACTGGGGGGAGAGATACTCTGTAGCATCTGGCAACTCCAGTGTGAGTGAGCAATCATTTTTATGTGAGTTTCATCTGGCAACAGATGGAATGAGTCGAACGAACTGAGCGGTGAATAAAACGTTGTGGTGTTTACCTTCTGATTGTGGAATTACTTAAATAATTACTCAAAACACTTCACTTCAATCTGTATGATAACAGTATCAGTTACAGAGTTAAAAGATAGCATCTAAATTCCTCAACCGGCTTTTTTATAATTTAATCTTCCGCCGTTTAGAAAAATATTTTTTTTTTTTTTCTTTTTCGAATTCGTTTTTCAGGAAAATGTTCAGAAAGATTCAAATGACGTGCTATCGCTTTTGCTTCCTTTAAAAATGAGTTAAATTTTGTTCTTAATTGTTTTTATTTCAGTTTTAATTTTATTGACTAAATTAAAAGCCCAGTCGAGAGCAATGGGTTTTACTTGAAATAATTTATTGATAGTGCTAATTCCGGAAAATATTGTAAACCGTGCTATTAAACATAAAATAAATGTCATTTCTTGTATTGAATCCAATAGTCTTTTAGCTTCGGATACCGCTGTATTGTTGTTATTTGCATCAATAAATTTTTCTAAGGCATTACAAGTTTGTTTGAATTGTATATACACTGCTTTAACCGTATCTGTTTGGCTTCCCAACAAGTGCGCATAATGGCTTAAGAGCAATGCTTAAATGCTTTTGTAAAATTTCCCATCTTTTTACAGATGCAGAAAATAGGCTATATAAACGTTGCAATATCAAAAAAAAAAAAAAAAAAAAAAAAAAAATGCTATTGTTGTCGTATGTTTGTCCTCTACAATCCATAATATCTAAACCAAGCTCACTTAATATTTCCAATAAAGCTTTTGCTAGTCCTTCTTCAGTCACATCAGTTACTTCAATAAATCTTATAAATGACTCATCTGTACTTAATCCTTTCTCTTTAAAATTTACTTACCTAATAAAGACTGAAATTGGTTTTTCTTATGGGAAATATCAGAAGAAGAATCCATTCGGATACTGTAATACGTGGCTACTTTTGTATTGTCTTTAATTTTATTAAAAACTTCATTTCCTAACGCAGGAATAATTTGTTCTTGTGGTGCATATGCTAAATCATGTACAGTACTATTTTTGGAACTTTTTATTCTATTTATATGATCCATAAACACAAAGTCGTATTTACTTAATAATTCGATAAAATGAAAAAATTTCCGTTCTTATTATTTCAGAGATTATTATCTTATTATTAGAGTTTAGTTATTATTATTATATCAGAGAGTTTTATTACTCAAAGTGGTAGATTATTACATGCTAAAAATAGAATCACATCTGCAATTCTTTGAAATAGTAATTTAAGTCATTTCATTTTCTTATTTATATTAACTTGATTTGTTTTATCAATAGTCGAACATAAATTTTGTCGTTTCAGTAACTTTTTCCAAGCAATAAATGAATTAAGTGATAGATGGGTCGCTTATGATCTTGAATTACAGTTGATAACGTTTTTTCAATTATTATAGACACTTATAAATCATGTAGATTTTTCATTTCCTCTGAAAAATAATGCAGCAAAAACAAAATACCGAGTCTTGAGTTTTTGAATAAAGCAGTCAACTGCGAAGTTGCATTTCATGAATAGGCACTTTTTTAATAAAGTAGTGGAAAAAAAGTGGTGGAAAATTATGTACTCTCAGCATTCTTAGCAAAAACTCCTTAGTGTTGATAGGTCTGTTTTTAACACAAAACATTTTAAACTTATTTGTCATAAAGCTTGGTCATAAACCGGAACCACTTATATGCACTTGATCACGTTTGTTATAGTCGTTATTTTCCGATTCAATTATATTTGTATAAACATATGGTTCTTCAAAGATTTTCAGTTTCTGCACTTTCATTGCAAGATTGTGTATCTACTCATAACTTTTTGAAATATATATTATCTTCTTTTTCTCTTTTCTGCTAATTTTCTTTTTTGAAACCGAGTCTTGACACCCAGAGGGACACTTCCTTGGCATGGGCATGATTAGATCTAGCAATATTAAACATTTTATAGTATGGATTATCAAAGTAATAGATGCGATTTAATTTAGTAGGTGAGATATGTTTTTATTATGTTGCGCACTTGCACTAGACTGTAATATATCTGTAAACTTCGTATATTTCAAAACCCATCAATTGTTAAAGTTAAATTTCTTCCTCTCTTCTATCCATCAAGCTGTTACTGTTTAGAACTTTACTTTAGCTCTTGATCATTTTGGGTCCCTCAAACGCGGTGCCCGGTTCATCGCATCTGCCCTCCCCCCCTCAGATAGCCGGACCTGCCTAAATGCGTCACTTTAATGAAAATTAAATTTTTACATTTTTTTTTAATAGCGGAAAAACTGCCTATAGGAATTGAGCTGAAAATTTGCTGGCTTGCATAAAATAGCCTTGACCACTGACTTAGACTAAAATTTTGATGTGTTTCCATTCAAAAATTTTACGCATTCATTCTGTTGAAAATTTCATAATAATTATATAAGATATCTTATATTTTCATAACAAAGACTTTTTAAGTCAATAATTACATTATTTTTCGAATTATGCATGCAATCCAAAATATATTTTGGCACTGGAGGATCCAAAATTTTAACTATAACAAATAGACCTAAATTAATAAAATTTGGTTTTAGGAATAATTTTTGATATGATTTTGAAATTTGTTAAGGCAGATGGGTTTTGCCATTGGAAATTTCGAAGTTATTTCAATATATAGGCGGCACTTTCTAAAAGTTTTAATTCTAAATTGCTTAAGTGTACGTTAATTTCTTTCAAATGATATCTTTTATATGATGAATGGTGACAGAATAAAACTGGGGTATATACCTATGGCCATACATTTTCAGAATTTGAATCGAAATAAGATAAAATTAATTTATATGATTTACCTATAATTTTTTAAGGCACATGAAGCGATACAAAAAATGAAAGAGGAAAAGAAAATCTTTTTTTATGTGTCTCATGCTATGAAATGCATCTAAAAAAATGCCCCCCCCCCCCTACAAATCTGTGCTAATTTTCCTTCGATTCTAATAAACGAGAGAACCTCGCGGGTCGCGGAGTGCTGGTCATCCTCGCTCTGCTCATGTCTTCTCTGTGGTGAGTGGGCGCCTTTCCTCCGCATCTGCCTGCGAGGGCAGAACGTCTGTTACGCTCTCTCTCCTCTTCAATGGATTCGTCCTTGCGTTAATCTGGTTGCTTTCCACGTAAAAACAGCTCGTTCTGAATGAGCATTTGGAGTTGAAATCTTGAAAGTTAAATATAATGAAGTCAGCAATGTGTCTGACGGCTGAGTAGAATTTTAAGACATGATTTTTCCCAAAGATCCAAACACATGCTTTTGCCTATGTTACAATTAAGATTAAAAATGATTTACATTAATTCCTAAGTAGGATTTTCATTTCTACTTTTATTTCGCAATATATACACTTTTCTATATGAACGCGTTATAATTTGTTTTCACTTATTCAGTTAAATTAATATTTTTCGGTAATTAATCAAATAGTACGCGGAATTTTTTTTAAATATGCATTCCGCATTAATATTTAATAGCTTATGAAGTCAGTCTTCTGGACGAACAAACTGGTCTCTAAAGGCGGCTAGTTCAGATGAATCTCTTGGCCAGCTACTTAGAAGTTAGGAATAAAGCCCAATAAAAATACTCTGTTTCTGTCAACATGAAACATGCAGAAATGGACAACGTTTTTCTGCTTTAACTTTTAAGAATACAAGAAAAGCACGCGAGTAAGCATGTTAAAAAAGAAAATGATTTAATAACATATGGTTGCAACAGTTAACACAAACGAAATATCTGTTTTTTAATGCGTTTGAAATTAAAGAGATACAAAAATCTGAGGTTAGAGCAAATTTTTTTCAGAAATATTATTTTTATACCAGTACTAATAAACATATTGCAATACAGTACGATTTATCGCGTGAAATAAAATCATATTTAAAGAGCTCTAAGACATATTTATACTAACAGGGTCTATTAAACATTAAATACATTAGAATCTGAGACGGAATCTAGATATTTATGACAAAAATGAGAAAGAAATTCAAACAATTTTAAAAAGTGCTTAGAAAGCGTTCAAATATAATAACTTTTTTTTTATGACAACTTTCAAAATTTCAAGAAAACCCAGGCAAGAATGATCGCCCGAAATTTTTTCGCACGCTTCGGAGTAAAGAAGTTTTTTCCCTTCCCCAGAATAAAAATTGTGGACGCAACGAGTACTCGGAATTTTATTTCGTGTCCTTCACAAATGAACAATCTGTACTTTGTAGTAAAGTTTAAAAACCGAATATGAATTTTGGAAACCAGCATTTGGTACAGAGTTATAGTTTCAGTAATAAGGTCACATACCGAATTACAATGATCGGCATTTAACCATACTTCTGAGTCAACGCTTTTACACGCATGCGTATGTGCAGATGTCGTCTCGTTGGCGAAAATTTGATAGATTTGCACTTCACTTGCTTCGATTGCACGCCAACTTTTCGTTAGTTAGCTCTTTGCGTTTTGCAGTTATTGCATTCACTTGCACTCGAATGTACAGAATGGTTTTAATTAATGAATTGCTGACATTGTAATGAATTGGTGACCTAAAAATTCTGGATGTCTTCATTTCGGCACATGTTTATAGAAAAATTGTTGCGAACCAATGGCCGTTAGACAAACGTTGCTCCGAGGTCCTTAGTAGCTTTTTTTAAATCTTATTTTAAGAGATTTACAAGATAAAGCAGTCGAAAAGTTCTTTGTTGTCATGTCACAACTCACGAGACATCTTAATATAAACTGTTATTAAAAACAGAGTCCCAGCAATTAAAAATTCAGATGATGAGTAAGGATATATTTTCTCGGAGTAAAATGCAACGCGTATATAAATAAATACATGTTAAGAAAATAATTTTGGTTGTGTTTATTACGAAAACATTTTGCGGTTTTATGATCTGCGTTCACGTCCTTTCTATTATTCGAATTTTTATAACGCACAATCAAATATCCAAAGTCCGGGACTCGAATTTTGAGCCTGATGATATTGCAACAATGTTTAACGGAGGAGAAATACCCGGACTCTTGATATTATGATCAAAAGTGTGTGCTCAGGAAATAAAAAGCTGAAAGGGAATCTTTGCTAACCCATTGTGACTTGGAAGTAGTTTGACGAAATGCTATACAATAAGCAACGAGAGTGGTCTCCTCAAAACTGTCTCGCCTACTCTCGTGCCAGTAAACATCTTGCATGAAAATGGCGTGCGATGGTTATGAAATATAAGCTCAACTAGGGTGATAAGACAAGAACATACCCTTGCTGCACTGTAACTGCAAATAAAACTATCGTTAATTCGGTATGTTTTACAAATAATGCAACCATTCTCCTATATATATATATATATATATATATATATATATATATATATATATATATATATATATAATATAAGCAAAATTATCTTGAATGTTTGCAATCGAAACTGTCAATTTGTTGATGAAACCGCCAGAATTTTTTTTTTTTTTTTTTTGTTATTTTCTGAAACATTTACGATGCTATTCACTGAGAATTGCTGCTTTCATTACGTTACTATAGTTCAGCAACGGATTATAAAAACATCCACGTTTTTGCGCATGCTTTAGGATGGGTTTAATTCCTCAAAATAGGGGTGAAAGGAAATGATGTTACAAAATCCAAGGTCAAATGGAATACCGGAAATGCACTCATCGTTCCGCGTCTCACCCCTTAATGAGTTGGAGTCGTCGAAATGTGGTTGTCTTTGAATTCGTTGGCGAACTATACTTTCTTATTGAGTGAACCAAATATCATTACATGTTTTAGAATCAGACAAAAAACGCTTTTTTTAAATTTAGGAGTGGTGTTCAAGCCCTTCCCGGGGTGGCGAAAGAGGAAACCCCTCAGTTCGCTCGTGCGAGCTGATCCCAGAGATGGGTGCTTCTCTACTAAGCAGGACATGAAATTCTCTGATTTTCTGTTATTCACGTTCTCCTCCCAGCAAGCGAGGATGTGATCCAATGTTACAATATTTTAATGCTTTATTAATTTAATTAGTGTATCTTGGGTGAGTTTCAAAATAAACTATTAAAAAAAATACAGTGCACTACTTTTTTTATTGAGCTGCAGACAAGTGGCAACTGTATGATTACGCCACTTGCAATTCCCAGTGTTGTCACCAGCGACATCTGGGCTGTGCAAATTCTTTTTTTATTATTATTTTTGTTTCAGATGCAATTTTGAGAACTTTGGGAAACGATTCGATGGCCCTTTTTATTGGATCAGGGACTTGGGTCGATTTACAGCTCCAGTAGGCAAAAAAAAAAAAAAAAATCCCTTCCGGTACTCTAAATAGATTCTTAATGCTATAGAGGAATTCGTCTTCACTAAAAACATGCACACCGTCGGCGATTACACCGAGAGATTAAATGTTTCAATCAGCCACAATATATTTTCAAGTATGGTAAAGAACCAATTAATAGCGAACATCAGAATGTAATTGTTGTTTTGGCTTAATATTCTGATGCGCGCCGTCAAATAAAATGTAAAATATTTTAACATAAATTTCACGGAAGCTGGGCAAGATTTAAGACAAAATAGAGAAGAGAATAGATATTTCCGCGATGGACACGTGAATTTAAAATTGCCTTTCCAATTATATATTCTCAAAAGTTACTAATTATATACACTATGTGCAATAAATTTATTTTGAGAGTCATTTATTGGGCTGGTCCATTCGTATGTTCCGTTGCCTGCCACAAAAGTGCAGCGAGACTTACCTCCCATTTGAGATTATGCTTAACAGCGCCATCTCGAGGAAAAGAAATCTGTAGCAGCATGTACTTTTACGGTGTTTTTCAGGAAAAATGAATCACATATGTCAAGAGTATTGTTGTAGAATTTGTGAAAATGGGCACTTTTAAGTGAGAATTAGACAATTATTGCAGTGGACCCTCGATTGCATATACACTTTCAAAAGTTAGTAAACAAACAAGAAAAAATATAACTCAGAATTTAAGAAATGCCACTTACTTATACGGTTTTAATGTTGTGCCAGCTCATGAGAGTGCTTAAACTGTCTTTACTGTTGCAGACTACCGTTGATAATGCGGACCACAGGAATATAAAAGTCGCCAGGCATATTGGGTGGTGTTTGAGCACGTTCGTTTTAGTAGCTCTTCTCAGTTCATTGATGGTCTCGAGTTGTAAAAATGCCTCAGGTGGGCCTTACCCTAAAGGGGGAAAAAAAAAAATCCGCCAGTGAATGTGGGAGAAACTTATTGCAATCTGTCCATTCTCGCCCAATGCAACCTGCTGAAAGTATCATGCATCACTGCTAAACATATCTCGTAGGTGTGCCATAGATGTGAATGTGAGCTATTACAAATTTAGAAAAACGTACGGCCGTTCACAGAGTAGAAATGTCCATGAGCGATTCGCAATCCATTCTATTGCTATTTTTCTCTGTCAAACGACGGATATGCATCGTAGACGAATCGTAAATGGGGTCATTTAATATAAAAAGTATTGTGCTCAGAACCAAAACTGAATATGAAAAATGATGGTACTCATTCATTTGAATTTTGGTTACTGGCATTTACAATCATTCTTTTCAATTGAGAAGCTATTCATAGCATATATAGACATCGGGGGCATTCGGTAGAAGTATTTAAAAACCGGCAGAAGTAAAAGGATTTTTTTATTCAGTAGAACAGCAGGAGTAGTTTTCCCGGAATTTTCTTCCGTGCTCTTTAACGAAGGTGCTTTCGAGGGGAAAAAGAAAAAAAGACTGACTGTGTGAAATATGCGACTTTTTGCATGATTTTATATCAAATTTCCAGCTTTGTTTCAAATTATAAGTCGAACCTTTCAACAAATTCAGTTAGGAAATCTTAAACAGAGTGGAACTGTTCATAAATCATTAGCTTAATCCTTTAAAGGGTCATTTTTTTCTAGTCATATTATGTTAAAATATTTTTAGGCTTGAAATTAGAATCGGAAAAGGGATTTATTTAGCTTATTAGATAAATTTAATTTGATTCATTCATTCATTTGGTTAATTAATAATGAAGTAACAGATCAAGACGCATCATTTTGTCTGAGATAAAGAACTGAAGCATCTAAGTTTCTGACTTACTAAAAAAATGTGTCAGAACTTATGCCAACCTACATCATTTCATACAAAGATTGATAAATTGGGTGGGAAGCATACCTCCCACGGCCCTAGAAAGAGTGAAAATAGTATTTGCATAACTTATTTTACCCGCATATATGTTTATTTTTTGAATGTGTAAATATGCAAACTTTTTTGGATTATACATGATAATTTTTCAATGAATAATCTAATATTGGTTTGATTTATAAGGATGATCGCGATTTTATTTTCTTGTATACGAAATATAAAGAAAGCAATGTAATCGTCACGACATTCGAATGAGAAACTTTGATGAATCTCCACGTTTGAGTCGTGTCGGAGTTCGGAAAATGCATTTTTAGCATTATTTCAGTCCGTTTTTATGTCTGTGACAAAGATAAAACAAACCGCTTTGATCTAGACTAATGAAGTTTGGTATATGGCTTTCAAACAAAATTTGTAGATTCTTAGCAATTTTTAAGCGAAATCCATTTAGAGGAAATTTAACTGTCCGGTGTAAATGAACACTACAACCACAAAATGAATGGAGCATGATGGATGAAATTTGATATCTAGATTTAAGACTGAAAGAGCAGATAATTTGGAATAGATTTGGCAGGGGGGTGGCTCTCTGTCATTCTGTACTTTTGCATGGAAACGCGATAACTCGAAAGAGGCAATGCATTAAATGCATGCCATTCGGCCCGTGACTACGTCCCTGTAATTCCAGTTCTGCAGCAGATTTTAATCTCGACCGGCTGGAAACACAAATCCACCTATTGGGAAACTAATGCAAAATGCGAGGGATTAATCGCCTGAAATTCCCCAAGTATCTATTCAATAAAACTGCTGAACACTCGTCAAAAAACAATCTTCCGAAAATCGCAATTTTATGCTGAGGGGTGGGGGATAACATCTCTGTTATAAAGTTTACTCGAAAGTATTGGGGATCTCACTCCCTCCCCCTCGGTCTCATTTAAAGTAATGCTCTGTTCTTTTTTTCTTTTTTTTCCTAATGCCTTTATAACTCGAAACTAAACTGCATTTCTTAATGTTATAATCTTGAAACAAAAAAATGTAAATCAATAAAACTTCTAAACTCTAGTGAAAAATCAATCTTCCGAAAATCGCATTTTTATGAAGAGGATATAATCTCTGTTATACAGTTTGCAAGAAAGTAATGGGGATCTCACTCCTCCCCTCGGTCTCATTTAAAGTAATGCTCTTTTCTTTTCTTTTTTTTTTTTCCTAATGCCTTTATAACTCGAAACTAAACTGCATTTCTTAATGTTATAATCTTGAAACAAAAAAATGTAAATCAATAAAACTTCTAAACTCTAGTGAAAAATCAATCTTCCGAAAATCGCATTTTTATTAAGAGGATAACATCTCTGTTATAGAGTTTGCAAGAAAGTATTGGGGATCTCACTCCCCTCTCGGTCTCATTTAAAGTAATGCTTTTTTTTTTCTAATGCCTAAACTGCATTTCTTTTTGTTTTAATCTTGAAACAAAAAAAAAAAAATATATAAATCCATATTTGGAAAATGGTGACGAATGACTGTAATCCTGCCAGTAACAGATTTCATTTTCTTAGTGTGAATGCGAATTGATTCTTCCTTGAAGATGATCTATTTTCAAATTTTCAGTGCCTAAAAATGATTGATTTCTGATTTTGGAATAAATAATTTTATTACTAAAAAAAGCATTGAAAATTTTACATTTTTAATGACACTTTACTTATTTTTTATTCGTCGTCTCGTGCAAAAATAATAGTTATGTTAAGAAATGTCAATTGAAAATTATATTATAAATCATGTTAAGGGATTGAAATGAGAAATAGCTTCTTTGTATCGCCTTTATCTGAAATAATTGATATAAAATACAGCAATAATGACTATTGCAAATAATTTTTGAATTTTATAACTAACTAGCCAATATACCCGCCGTTACTGGAGATGAAAATCTTTTCAAGTAGAATGCTTTTAATAAAGATGCCTTTTTTTTGTATAATGTACTAGAATGTGCAAAACTTTTTTTAAGGCTAAGTGCCGAAATAAAAGAGAAATTTGAGAAAAATATCGGTAGTGGCTTAGTTCAAAATCTTAACGTTGTCCAGCAAAGGAGTGGCTGTTTGCAAATTTCCTTGTTTCAGATTCATCTACGTTAAATTTTCTAAAGAATTAATAAAAATTAAAAGAAAAAATGCCCCTAAAGTGGATTCGTCGTGAAAGTAAAATTTTTAATCTAATGCTAGTGTAAACTTTTTCCATGGAAAGAAACTTCAATATTTATTCATTCCTCACAGCTTGAAGCGGCTGCTATCAGGGCGCGTCTTTTCATTGGCTTTCAAGGTTTTCTTGCCTCATTTTCAGAGATGGACTGACGCTTACTCTTAAACTAAAAGGTTGAGAGAAATGAAAAAATTGTAAAAAGTTATGTATTAGAATAGAAATCAAAGCCATCGGTGGGGCCTGCCCAAAACTTTCTCTAATAAAGGTGCTCTTCTAGAGAATGGCATGGGTGCTGAAAAGTTGAGAAACATTAACCTTTTGGCGTTTGACTTTTAGCATTTTTACTGAATCTGTTGTGTGATCTTTGTCGAGTTTTTTCACGATTCATCCCTGGCATGCAGAGTATCTGAAAATTGAATTTTGTATTTTAGGCGCTTTTTTGCCCAGCCGATTGAAACAAAAATGTGCTACGCCTACTCGAACAGCCGGAGAGACAAATCCCCCCCCCCCGAAAGGATTTTGCTCAAAGCCTGACAGAAAACTACAAGATGGATGTATTGGCCGTAACCAAATTTCTACTATCTGACAGATAGACATTTTTAAAAATATTCGTTTTTCGAGCACAGAGTGGCCTGACACATGACACTCGTTAAACTCTCGAGTTGGAAATTTTTCATGATTACTCCGTTTTCCCTGTACTTCGAACGCGAGAAATAAATCTGCGCGAGTGGTCTCCCTACGGCAGTGGGCGTCTTCCTCGATCCCTGCAGAAATTGGGGACACCTTGGCTAAGGCAGAGGGCACCTTGCATGGCATTGGCGCGTAATGGTTAAGAAATAGGAACCTTTCGCGTGAATTTATTATTTAATTAATTTATCGTGCTCTTGATATTAGAGAAATAGCTTATAGCTAATTAATTTTGAGTTTACAACTAATAAAACAATTTAAACCATTCCAAAAAGCACATAAGTGATATCGCTCGATCCAAAAATGCTAGTTTCACAGCAACAATTCGAACTGAATGATGGCAGCAGAATTTCAGATATCCAGGCCAACAACAAATCGACTTTTCGGGCAGAGATTAGCTTCATCTGTTACACGGCAGTGAAAGTCCAACTCAATCTCTGCTCTTAATTCATTTAGTCTTTTGTTGAAGATGTATGTGAAGTTATCATTGAAACACCAGTTCTTTTTCGAAAACACGCGATTATTAAAAACAATCATTTTTCTGGGGTGCATTTTGCTCTCTGTATTGCTAGCAGATAGTTAAAAGCAATTCCTTTCCCGAAACAATAAGATCCTTTTGCTGCGAGATGCTGAAAAAGTCATCAAAATATTGACGGCCATATCTTGCAAGCGAATTCAAACTAGCAAAAGAATTCAAACAATTCATTTATTATCCTCTCACACCTACTAAAGGGGTATACGGTAGGATCAACAGGGGGAAAATTGGATTTTTTAAAAATAAATTAATATAAAATAAACTTTACATTCTAGTGAATAATTAGAATGCAATGTTTATTAGTAACAGGATTATACAAAATATATAATAGCAAAATAATACAAAAAAAACAATAAAAATTGAAACATTCTATCTTGGTATCGAAAACAAAACAATAAGTTTCATTTCTATTTCCTCCCCAAAAGACAGAACAAAGGTCTTTACTTTAAATACTTTAAATAACGGAATTAAACTTTAAAATAACGGATTGAAACGGAACGGAAATTTTTTTCAACCACTGCCTCAGTAGTATAGAGATGATGACTCTCATATAAAAAGTACCTTTCATTAGATGGTGGCTCTCATATAAAAAGTACCTTTCACTAGATGATGGCTCTCATATAAAAAGTACCTTTCACTAGATGATGGCTCTTCTCATATAAAAAGCTTTTTATATGAAAGCCATCATCTCTATACTACTAAGTGAGCGAGCAATGTTTTTGCAAGGTTATACGTTCTATTCCCACTCAAAAAAAAAAAAAAAAAAAAAAAGAGGCACAACCTTCAGAAAAGAACCTTCAGATAAATTACAGATCTCAAATGATGCACGCTGCAAATGAAGTTTGCTGAGAAAAAGCATTCACGAGAGTATGCAGATACGAACCTTGGTACCTTTGAAGTGCGGGTAGAAAATGATCCGTTAAAGCAGGTGTATTCAGGTCGGGAGGAAAGGTTAAGTACAAGTTTGCGAAGAAGGGGAAATGCGCGTTCCATTTTTTTTTCCAAGGTGAAAAAAAAAAGCATTTGTTTATAATGAGGGAACATCTGAAGGAAAAAAGAATATAAAGAAATGTATCGATCGAAATCGTCATTTAGTCACTCAGTATACACGGGAAATGGACGGAAAAAAGTTGAGTTTGCTTGTTTTAATAATTCTAGCTACAGCAGAATTAATTTTTATAATATCAAATCACCTTGAGACGATTGACAACGAAATTAAAATTAATAATAAAACGTGCTTTCGTTCGATACATATAGGAAGGAAATTATTTTATCATGAATGTTTAAAACAGGGTGCAAATATTCACGACATACGATATTTTTTTAACGTAAATTCAACATATTTATCAGCAAGCTTTTTAGGAGTTCAATTGACTGAGAAGGAATTTCAGAAAGTATGTGAACAATGTTCACACTGAAACATCCTTCGTGTTTACTATGTGTGGGAGCATCGCAGTCGGGTGAAACCTCGTTGGTGCGACAAATGATTGCACATAAAGCATATGATTTTGAATTCAAAAATATTATCTGGTGCTATAAAGTTTTTCAGCCATGGTTTGCTGAAGAAAAAGAAATGCAATTTGTTCAAGGTTTTCCAGAAAAAGTCGAAAGCGGAAATCTATATGTATTTGATGATCAGATGGATCAACTTTGCCAAGATTACATGGAAGTGTTCACTATTACAGCACACCATTCTAGAATCAGTGTGATTCTTATTTTGCAGAATCTATTTCCCCGAAATAAAGTGATGCGAGACATAAGTCTGAATGCACAATATGTAATATTATTTAAAAACAATCGTGACGTGGGACAAATCCAGTGTTTCGCAAGACAAGTATACGGAAATAAGGCAGTATATTTTATGGATGCTAACAAAAAGAGCACGCAAAGCAATTTTAACTATTTCTTGGTGGACCTACACCCGAGAAGGAAGTTCGGAAGTTTTGGCTCAGAAAGAGCGTGTTCCCTGATTCCAATGGATTTTATTGGATATATTTCCGATAAAATGAAGAATATAAAGAAGCATTATCACTTACTGAAACGACTACTCGGCGCATCTTCAGCACAAAAAAGAGCAATAGTACGGACTGCTAACAAACATTGCTGATGCGAAATTTGTGTAAATGTCTTAGGTGGTAATTAGGGATTGCAATACCGGACCAAAATTTCAATACCGGTATTCGGTATTTTTTAAATCTTAATACCGGTATACCGGTTTTAATACCGGTATTAGAAATTTTAGAAAAAGAAAGAAAACACAGGTGTTCCTTTGTTTTATTTGTCAGTTTTGTTAGAGAGTGTAAATATCACAAAAATTAATTTGTAACTTATAAATTATAACAGTATAAAATCACAAAAAAGTAAAGAAACATCTTATTTATTTAAATCACAAAAAGTATAAATATCACTATTCAGTCTGTGGTACTATAACAAATTTTTTAATGTGATCTTAAAAAACATAATGCATCAATTTTGCTGTCATTAAGCCTGAAAAGTAATTTTGTGTAAAAATGACCAGTTGTCGAAAACGCTGTTTCGGCATATTCGCTAGTTGGTGGTACTGTTAGCAATGCGCAAAATACTTTTTCCAAGTATTTACCTCTAAATCCCTCATCTTCAAATGAATCGATTTCTCGTCGGATGGTTTTGGATATAGCTGATTTCTGTATTGTATTTTGGTTCGTTGAAATTTTTTTATTTATCGCTAATTCTAATTTTTCTTTCAAGAGACAATTCCTTTTCACTATCGACAGTAGTGACATCATAATCTTCGATAATTGAACCGAATTCTTCTGAATGTGGATAGGTTTGTGGGTTAAAAATTTTAAGAAAATTTATTCTAAACTTAATTAGATTTGAATCCGTTATTTTCTTTTCTTCTTTTTCATTTTCATTTTTAAAATCATCATAATTATGTAAATACCATAAGACATTTTCTATCTCGGAATGCCTTTCTCCTGTGCGATTTTTCAATGTAATATATAATTCTTCAGATAGTGATGTGTGCTGTTCTTTCAGTGACTGCAACATGAAATTTATTGTTGTATCAGCTGTTAATAAATTAGAATCTCTTCGACGTAATGCCTCAATAGTCAGTTTTATTGGAAGTAGAGCTGATATAGTTTTGGATATTAAGTCGAATTCACTATCTGAAAAATTAAATTACAGGCTTAAGTCGATTATTGCTTTTTGGATTGGATTTCTCAGTTTCAAAAATCGTTCCATCATTAGGAGCAAACTGTTCCAACGTGTTTTAGAATCTAATATTTACATATATTCTGTTTTATTTTCAGTTAGTATATATTTTAGTAATATATCCTTTTTATAGGGGAACGTTTAAATATCTTAACAATTTTTTGAACTTTATAAATTATAGGAAGCAATTCTTGATAGGTTAATATTTCATCCTCATTAGCAATATCTTCTTCAACAATTACATTGTCATTATCTTCATTGTCAATATCACTCTCACTCTTATTTTTTTTTGAAAGTTGGAATCCGAAATTTCTATATCCACAGTATTTGGATTCTTCTGTTCTTTATCTTTTTGGTATAATACATCTATTACTCCTAATTGAATTCCATGTGCATAGCACAACTGCTGATTTGCACCAATCAACATCCCAACTTTTTTCATAATTGTTGCTTCATCAGTCGTTAAGGATACAATATTTTCTTTCAGGGATAATCCATGTTTCGCTAATTTAGAATTAAGCTATTAATTAAGCCATTAATTAGCTAATTAATTTTGCCCGTTAGTTAGACATAAAAACAAAAACGTATACTATTTTGCTATGTTCGCGCTATCTGAACATATAGTGGAGACAATTTTAAAAATTTCTAGTAAATACCGAAAAACCGGTATTTAAACTTGTGAATACCGGTATTACAAAATTGTACAAATGGCTCAAAATACCGGTATTCGGTATCCCGGTATACCGGTATTGCAATCCCTAGTGGTAATTTATCGGTGAGCGTAAAGAAATTAAGTAAATATAAAACAGCCATAAGAAAAATTGTTAATAAAAAAATATCTTTAGAAAAAACGAGAAAAGAATTAATCAACCAAACGGGAGGCTTCCTCCCTCTCATTCTTCCCGCAGTTCTATCTGCGTTAGTAGGCCTTGCCGGAAAAGCAATAGGAAGCTGAATTTAATATTCGCAGCAATGTCTCGAAGAATGGCTCTCGTTCCTGAAGATTTAGCAGCAACTTACTTTTCGAAAACATCAGATACCGGAGTACATGGTATTGAAAACCAAATATTTAACCTTCTTCATGAGCCAAACTATTCGAATGATGCAAAAGCAAAACTGTTGAGCCAACTGCTTTTAAAATATCAGCATGCTATAAACGCGCCTAAACCACCGATACATGTAACTATTGAAGACTCTAAGGAACAAGTTCAAGAATCGCCTAAAAGTAACTCAGTGGAAGATCCTATATTACGTGACATCATACTTTCAGTTCCTGCGAACTTCCAAAAATTTATTTCACCTATTGCTGAAAAATTGAATACGCGCAGCTATGTTTGGAATGAATATGGTGAATTGATGAAAGATAATGAAATCGTTAAAAGCACAAACGTTATTGACTTATTTTCATATTTAATGAGAAATGTAAAGAAAGGTCATGAACCACATGGTTTTTCAGTGCTTTGGACAGGCATTAAAGAGATAAAAATACCAACACGTTGGATTGGCAACCAGAAGCTAGTGGAAAATTTCGGGTTTGACACAGACGCAGGCGAGATCCAAAAACGAAATTAATCTGAAATCTCCAGATTCAAAAGCAAAGAAGAAGAAATAAAACTCGAATAGAAAATAGAAAGAATATTAGAAGCAGCATATTACGATTTCGCAAATCCTGCATCATTTGGCGGAATAAAGAAACTATCAGCAATCTCTAAAGTTCCATATGAGAAAGCTAAACGCTGGTTAATAACCCAAGATACTTATTCGTTACATAAACCAGTTCGGTATAAATTTTCACGGATGTCGACGCTTTCATATGGCATAAATGATTTATGGCAATGCGATCTTGTGGATTTACAGCATTTAGCAGAACATAATAATGGGTTTAAGTATTTACTCGCCGTAATTGATGTATTTTCGAAGTATGCCTATGTTATACCTCTTAAAAGCAAAACTTCTGTGGCCGTAAAAAATGCCTTTGAAAAATTGTTACAGCAGGTTAAGCCTAAACACATTCGAAGCGATAAGGGCAAGGAATTTTACAATACGCAACTTCAGTCATTGTTTAAGAGGTACAGCATTAATTACTATTCAGCTGAAGGTGATCATAAAGCTAGTGTTATTGAGAGGTTCAACAGAACATTAAAAAACAAAATGTTCAGGGTATTCACATATAGAAAATCTTATAGGTATGATGATGTGCTACAGTCACTAGTAAAGTCATATAATGATAGTGAACGTCGTAGCATTGGCATGGCACCTTCAAAAGCCACTCGTGATTTTGATCCACATATCTTCAAAAAACTATATGGTTACACATTGAAGAACTGGCGAGTGATTTTGAATAAGGGAGATTTATTAAGAATATCGAAAGCGAATAAATCGTTCGGACGAGGATATTTGCCAGGGTGGAGCGATGAGGTGTCAAAAGTACATCCCTCTTCTCCAACTACATTCGAGCTTCAAGACCTTAAATCAGGAGCTATAAAAGGACGATTTTACACAGAAGAACTCCAGAAAATATTGAAACGCTCTGAGGATTATTGGCATATAGAAAAGGTGCTTAAAACAAAGCGCAGAGGTACGAAGAAAGAATATTACGTGAAGTGGAAAGGCTTTGATAATCGGTTCAACTCGTGGGTAAAAGCAGCATGGATGAAGTGAACGATTTTTACATTACGCTTCTCAGCAACTCTAGCATGGATTACTTTCCAAAAAATACGCAAGCATCATTCAGAACGAAATTATCTCATCCAATAATACTAACTGGTGAATGGGAAGTTGGTTTATCAGAAATATTCGTTCCTCGAACCTGGTTCAACATCGGAAATCATAATAATAAATATTCGCTAACTTACGAGGAAACAAAATTGGTGGAAAAGGATTTTCTTGAATACTCTATCAGAATAAAAATTGAACAGGGAACTTCTGATGAGGATATAATCGATAACATTAACCAAAGTATTGAAGCAATATGTGGACATTTCGTCTCCTTCGAATTGGATCCCAAGAATATGAATATACTTATTGCTCCGAATTACGAACTACACTTGACAGCTACTGATTCACCAAGATTGTTAACTATGTTAAACTTACCTAGAGAGGATAGAGTTATAAAAACATCGGAAAGTTTTGTGTACAAAAAACCATCAAAGACAAAGACAATATTTTCAAAATTATTGCTCGAAATCTGAAAAGACATTTTATAATTCGCGTCACTAGGTTTAATCATAAGTATACTGATATGGACAACATACATCACGAACTCTTTCAGCATATAAATCATAATCTAATGCAGACCGGTATAGGAGGTGCAGCGGATTTTATATTCGACTTTAAAGAAGATAAAGTAGAAATAACGGTTCAAAAGAATGTTGAACTCGAGTTTAGGTTATTATATGCCCCGTTGTTTATGCGAATGTTGGGCATGACGAAAGATATTGTTTTAACCGGTAGAACGTTACATGTTTTGCAAAAAATTGAAAGGCCTCCTATGAACGAATACTTCCGCGTAAGCATTACGGATAAACCAACAATTTCTGCGAAAATTAAAAAAACGGAGGATATGGAACTACAAGTCGGATTTTATAAAAACTCAGAGCAGTTGTTTGGATCTTTTAAACACCTTGCTTTTAATCATTTAGCGCAGCGTTTCTCAACCTTTCAATGTTTGCGGCCCAGTTTTCAATCATAATTTTCATCTCGCCCCCCCTCCCCCGCTTACAATAAAATATGTACAACAATAATGTATATATTGTATTCTGTTTTTAAATTATTTTTAACTAACTGCCAAAAAAAAGTCTAAAAATAAGCCAACATTGGCGAGAAATCACATCTGGCATTTTGGATAAGAGTGCGGTGAACAGATGAAGAGAATGAAAGCGGGGAAAATTTAAATATTATATTTGAAATGAAAGCCAAACAGGGAGATAACGTTAAAAGAATATAAAATTAGAAAAATTCGTTAATGAAGGTTAACCTAAACGGGGTGAGCTAAATTTAGAAACTGGGAATACATTTTTTCGAATAATAAAAGAAATAAAACAGAAGCATGACTAAACAAAAGAGAAAAAAATAAGTAATGTTTGTGGAAGAGAATTCACACGACCGATGCCGTCTCGAGCATGTGCAGATTTTTTCTCATAGGAAAAAGGGAAATATTCGATAACGCAAGTTTCTATTCCAGTCAGTCTCATTCGAGTCGATCCTTCTATAACTATCGAATATATCGCGAATGTGTATGTTATATATGTTTTCGTGTTAATTGCAATTCACCATATTAAATATTCACGGCAGCAGATTCATGAATAAATTTTTAAGCGGAAGTAAACGAGCATTAGACGACAGTTAAGCATCAAGAAGAACACAGACGAGCGTTGTTCCGAAAATATTCTCAAGAATACTTAAATTTTGGGTTTACCAGTACTGAAGTAAATGGAGAAGAAAGGTCCCTGTGTATCATTTGCTCAAAAATGTTGGCCCCAGGCAGCATAAAACCTAATAAACTTAAACGACATTTGGAAACGCTTCATAGTGAGTACGTCAAAAAACCCAGAGAATTCTTCAAATTGAAATTAAAATCATATAAAAAGCAAAAATCATTTTTTAAAAAAACTTTGTGAATTAAAAAGCTTTAATTGCATCTTACAAAGTTTCATATAAAATAGCCAGATGTAAAAAACATCACACACACCATTGATGAAGAGCTTATTTTGCCAGCAGCTATTGAAATTGTAGAAACTATGTTTGGAGATAATTTTTCAAAATAACTGCAGTTCGTACCTGTTTCAAATGATACTATTGCTCGTCGAATTGCTGATATAGCTGAAGATGTACAGTGACAGCTTTTCTGGAAGTTGCATGACAAATTGTTTTCAATGATGAAGCAATTTAATTACTTGATGAAGCAACATATAGTAATAAAGAGACTCATTTAATTGCCTATGTTCGATTTTGTGATAATATATCAGTTGTAGAAGAACTACTTTTCTGCAAATTAATATAAAAGACGACGTCCCTCGCATTATTTGCTATTTTAAATGATTTTATGAACGAGGCAAACATGGAATGGAAAAATTGCGTAGGAATATGCACCGATGGTGCTCATTCAATGTCCGAAAGATTCCAAGATATACAAGCACTTTTTAAACAAAAATCGCCTCAGTGCACACATTGCGTGATCCACAGAGAAACTTTGGCTTCGAAGGAAATGAGTCCCGGTCTGAATATTGTGTTAACTACGGTTGTAACCGTAGTAAATTATATAAAAATGAGACCCCTGAAATCGAGAATCTTTTCTGAACTTTGTAAAGACATGGGTTCAGTACATTCAACGTTACTATTTTATTGCGTGGCAAGATGGTTATCACGTGAGAAATTTTTGCAACGTGTTTATGAACGTGTTATGAGAAGAAATCGCCATTTTCCTAGAAGAAGAAAACAGACCGGAGGCTGAGAATTTTCGCGATGGTTTATTTGTGATGAAATTGAGCTACTTGGTCGACATATTCGAGAAATTAAATAATTTGACTTTTCCACTCCAAGAAGCAAATACGCATATGTTGTATATGAGTGATAAAGTTAATACTTTTTGTAAAAAAATGGAATTGTGGAGCAGAAATTTAAAGCAAAGAAATCCAACAATGTTTGCAAATGTGCATGATTGTACTAAAACTTACAAGGCTGAAAAGAACATGTAAAAGTCGTTTTTGTAACCACTGAAAATCATTTAGCCATGCTGGCAAAGAATTTTAAAAGGTATTTTCTTGCTAACGACAAACTGATAGCAAGTTACGAGTGAGTTAGGAATCCATTTCATAAGATTCCTGAAGGACTCAATTGATGAGGAAGAAAAATTCATAGACCGCACGACAAGTGGGGAAACTAGAAGACAATTTAGTAACAACTCACTATTTGAATTTTGGGCAGGAGTAGAGGATGATTTTAATTGCACTAAAGACAAGGGCATTTCGCATTCTATTACCATTTTCAACATCCTACCTTTGTGAAACTGGATTTTCTGCTGTGGCTACGTGAAGACAAAATATAAATCTCGGCAGAACTGAGAGTAGCTCTTTCTAATATTAAGCCTTCCTTCGAAAAACTTTGCTCTACAAGACAGGCCCCAGGATGTCACTAATAATTATTAAATTTGTTTTAATTTAGTATATTTTGATTAAGTAGTTTTACTTTCATAAGTTATTAAATATGTCGAAATGTATTTTGTTTTCTATGTGTATGCGTGCTTTCCTTTCAATCAGTTAATCAATTTTTTAAAATAATATTTTTTCTTGGATATTCCCACGCCTCCCCCCCCCTGTAGTGTGGTCGCGCCCCCCTAGGGGGGCGTGCCCCACAGGTTGAGAATCGCTGATTTAGAGAACAATAAGATCAAAATTCCTATACCAGAAAATTCAACTCTGACTTTACAAGAAGGATAAAGCGATCTTTTAGGTTTCAAAGAATCCACTTTGGATGGCGGAACTCATATATCTGACTATCAATTGGAGTTAGATAGAATCACCGAAATTTATGTCTACAGTGATATCATAGAATCGCACTTTGTGGGGGATACAATTGCCCCTCTACTCCGTATTATTCCTGTTAGGTCGAAAAAAGAAGACCAAATAGTAATAAATTATCAAAGACCGCTGTATTTTCCTTGCGCAAAAATTATATCGATTGTATAGAAATCGAATTGAGAAGTAGCTCTGGAGATGGTATAATTTTTACCGGTGGGAAATCACTCTTGGTTCTCTCCTTCCGTCACAGAACAGTGTAAAACTATTACTTATTTTGTGACGAATCATTTTAAATCCGATCGTGAAAGAGAATGCATTTGGATCAAAAAGCTTGCGAGAATTATTACTGCTCGCAAGTGCAGGCTGGCGGTGGACCACCAAAGAGGACATGGAATGTTTTCAAATTTATTTCGATTTATTTCTCCCATAACACTGAAAGCTGGAAAGTATTTAGGAAAACGCCTTCTAAGAGCAGGTTCAAAAGTAATGTCAGATGTTGCTTCGGGTACATCTCTTAAAGACTCGGCAAGATCGCGATTTCGCGAAACATCAAAACAAATAAAAGACGACATTATTCATAAAATTCAGAGCGGTTCGGGTATAAAAAGAAAGAAATTCCAGAAGAAAAATCATTCGCAACGTGTCAAGCGAAGCCGAAAGAAATGAAAGAAAGCAGACATATTTTCATAATGGATTCCCGAGCGTGTGCTTGCTTGCAGAGTGAATTAGACCTTTTTAACGTGAATCCTGTACAATTATCAACAGAAGACAGCTCATTTACTGAGATTTTTTCCTGTTGCATCTCTGAATGAAAAGACGCCAATTGAATTTTACGTAAGCGGAAGTGGTGAACATTATCTCGACTTATCCCATACACTTCTGCATCTACAAGTGAAAATTAAAAAGAGAAATGGAACAGTAATTGGAACGCCTGATCAAGTGACTCCTATCAATTATCTCCTTAATACGCTATTTTCTGAATGTTCAGTTACACTAAATGACAAGCAGGTTTCTTCGTAAGCTAACTACGCATATAGATGTATTTCCGATGCTTTGCTTTCACCTCGAGCTGTTCAAGAATCAATGCTAACATCGGGTCTTTTCTACAAAGACGCTGCTTCTAAGCATGAATCAGTAGAACTAGCTAATGTTGGTGATAATGCAAATTCCGGTTACCAAACTAGATATAACATCTGCAAAGATAGTAAACTTATAGATACGATAGGTCCATTACATTTCGATCTAGGCAATCAAAGCAAATATCTTATAAATTCGGTGAATCTTTGGATCAAATTAGAAAGAAATAAGGATTCTTTTGCTCTGATGTCAGCCATGCAAGATTTTAAAGTAGTTATATATCATGCATCATTATTTGTTAGGAAAATTAAAGTCGCTCCCTCAGTCGCGATTGCCCATGAATTAGCTTTAAGCAAGGGAGTTATAAAAATGCCTATTCGCAGAACAGAAGTGAAATCATTCGCACTTTCTTCAGGAATGCAGTCAATAACTATCCCTAATGCGTTCATTGGACAGTTACCGACACGACTTATAATCGGTATGGTATCTAATGCTGCATTTAATGGGGATTTTTCAAAAAAATCCATTCAATTTCAAGCATTATGATTTATCATATCTTTGTATATTAGATGACAATCGTATGATCAGGTCAAAGCACTTTCAACCAAAATTTGATCATTCTAACAGTTACAGCAGATGTTATATGACTCTATTTACTGATTTGGGTAGATACCATAAAGATCAAGACATTAATATAAGTTACACTGAATATAAAGATGGGTATACGCTGTTCGCTGTAGATTTGACGCCCGATCTCAACGCGGACGGAATGCACGAAAGTATTTTACGCAATGGTAATTTAACTATTGATATAAAATTCAGCAAAGCATTATCTGAAACAGTAAATTTAATAGTTTTTTCAGAGTATCGAAATACTATAGAAATTGACAAAAGTCGCAGTATTTTTTCAGATTTTTGAAAATGGATAGCACAACTTTGTGCAGACTTGCATGCAGCGACTTCCGTCTACGTTCTAAATTTGGAGGCGTATACGCTTCAGATGAATTGCCTAAGGACAATAGATAGTTATTCATGTTTTATTGTAAATTTAGATCCTAAAACAAAACCGGGAAGTCATTGGGTTGTAATAGCATTTCGGAATAATAAATGTTACTATTTTTGTAGTTACGCTTCTGTGCCGAATAACAAATATATTTTAAAGTTCATAGAAAATAACGCTGCAAATTTTGCTTGGAACAAATGTAGATATCAAAGCTTAGTGTCGTATACTTGTGGTCATTTTTGCCTCCATTTCTTGTACAATTTTGTGAGAAAGCAAACTTTGTCACCTCTAGATTCTAATAAAATTGAAAATAACGAGAAGTTTATTAAAAAATTTGTAGCTAACAAATTTCGTTTACAAAATTGCTGCTTTTCCCCATATTCAAATCAAATTTGTGAAGCGCGTGATTTCAGAAATAGACGTCTTTAGACATGTTTCAACAGAATATAATTATATATTCTCTCTCTATAAGCTCTATATATAAATTTGACATATTTTTTTGGAGGTCACTTTTCATACAGAGCATATAAAAGAGATACACTAACTGTGAAATTCTCATTGTGCTTCAACTGATTCAGCAGAAACGATGACTTCCGAACCGAGATATGGCTTTATGTATTTGAAGCGTACTGGATCAGCTTATATGATTCATTGCTTCACCGATTCCCTTTACGAAAATATGATATCCTGTGTTCAAGCTGCGAACTCTTATCAAATGGATACAGTCGATTCAGACTGCAGATTGAAGATTGCCTATTTCAAGGTTCTCAACAATAATGATAGTGTCAGAGAACTCCATAATGGTTCTGCTATGAATTATTGACAGACATTTGATTGTGTATTGACAGACATTTGATTGATTGCGAATCAGTTACTCACGATTCAAAGATCTGCAATGGAATTGTTGACAACTTCAAATAAAATAAATGTGAATACCAAACTATACAGCTAAGATACTGAGAATAGCTCAGCATTGTAAACTCTACATATAATTTTAATACTAAGCAGCACTAACTGTCATTTAATGTAACATCATCAATGAATCGATGTTCTACATGCATAAGCAACACGAAGAAACTGATTGTACCACTCAATGTAATATTTTAACAATCCCCGAATAAAAATATAATTTAACTGTATAATTGCGTCTGTCTTATTTTGCTTCGCTACATCAATATGTTTTCTTAATACCCTACATCACCGTAAAATTACGTTGTTTTATTCTCAAGGTGGTAAAAGTGGGTTAAGGTAGGAAAAGGCACATAAAGTTATTTTAAAATTACTTTAAGGTCATCAGTTCAGGGAGAACAAGGCGTTCCTGGGAAATTCTACAGATAATAAACAATTATTTCATTGCCACTTATATAAACAGGAGTATAAATATAAGCTACATCAGCCTTTGTACATATACTACCGATCTTATTGAAGACTTCATCTTCATTTCCGTCTTCCTCAGAGTGCGAGTATGTGAGTACTACTCAGCTATCATGGACAGTCACAAAGCGAGCGTCAGTAAGAGATTGCATTTTCATATTCTTTTTAGATTGCTAAGCATGTATAACATATTTTTTTAAAAATAACGTTAAGTTTTCACACTCCCTAATAGGCTTAACTGATAGCGATTAAGACGGCGAGCAGTTATTTCCTCTTCCTTCCAAGGAAAAGCATACATTCGGTAAATTAGATTTGATTTTATAAGTCAATTTAGACTTTAGATTTTTAAATTCCCAAAGAAAAACATGACAATAAAATGTAAAATCATTTTAGATTTTGTATCTTTAGATTTAATTTCAAAATATTATCCTTTTTCTGATAGCTAAAAGAAAATAAAACGATAAGAAAAAAAAGGAGTCCACCAAAAGAGCAAAGAATTTCGAGTATAATTTTTCTCGTCCGACAGAAGAGAAAAAGCTCATACCCGCAATAAGCGCTTACTTAGGAAAAGGGATTCATATCAGCATCAAGGAATACAGAAAGTCCCATTATCTTGCTTTCCAAAAGAATGTTGGAGATGAAACAAAGAACAGATTCAACATGAATCTTGACCAGTTGGAAGCTTTAAAAAAGGCAATAAATGTGTTCGCAGAACATATAAAGAAAAATTGACATTCACGAGTTAAATGAAAATGTTGTAAAAAAATTGAACTAAGTTGACAATTTTCTCCTATATTCATCTCCTTAGAATGTCGTTTAATAGAATAGAATCAAGTTTTAGAGGTTATATTTCAGCTTACCGACACTCTTCGATACACTCTGATCCCTACAACTTGTATAATGAAATTCGAGAAAACATTTTCTCACTCTTATTAGAGCAAAACCTACCTTTCCGTCTTTTAATATGCATAAGCATTGAATTTATTAAAGATACTCATCCGAACAATTTACTGCAAAACGCTTACTTCTGTTCATTTTCTGAACGCATAATATCATATAACTAAATAAAAAATAAAGTTAAAAGCTGTTTTCAGAAAATATTTAATTCCATTGAAACATATATCCAAAACGGTAATGGTTGGGTTATTAATAAAATTAACTTTTTAGATGTTAATATCGGACAGTACAGAGAACCACGGGGAGGTTGCGGTGATATAAAATTACCTGACTGCTTAAAAAAAAAAAAACTCTTCTAAATATACGTTGCGATGATCACAAATGCTTCATATATAGTTGCTTAGCTCATCTCTTTCCACATGAAAAAAATTCTAATGCTCCAAGCAGTTACCAAAATAAATTAAAATACTTAAAATTGAAACATTTAACCTTCCCCATGAAACTCTCTAACATAAAGCATTTTGAAAGTATCAACAGCTTAAAGATAAATTTTTTTACTTATGACAAAGAAGTTTTCCCCATTTATATCAGTAATAGAAAAGTTGGGGTCGGAAATAAATTTACTTCCGTATTAAGAGCATTACTTCTTAATTAAAATTCTAAATCGTTTATTAAACTCAAAAAAAGGGATTCATCATTATTGCTCGCGATGTCTGATTGGATTTCAGAGGCGAAATAGTCTTGTAGATCATAAGCGAGTGTGTTGCCAAAATCCCCCCCCCAAAAAAAAACTATCACCGCCTAAAATAAACACTGTAAAATTTACTAGCATTTACAAAATGTTGTTCCACCCTTTTATGCGGATTTTGAGTGCATAACGAAAAATATATCTACTGTTTTACCAAATACCTCTCGGAGTTTTTCAGCTAACCTAGAGCATCACGAACCAATCGCATTAATAGCAATTAATATAAAAAATGAAATAATATATCACAAATTCTATTGCGGAGAAAATACAGTACAAATATTTTTAAAAACAATAAAAAAATGAGCAAAAATCTTTATTTAAAAGACTATCATGCAATAAACCAATGATCGAGGAAAATATACCAACGGGAAAGCCTAGCACATGTTACATATGCAAGTTAAAATTTGAACCGAGTGATCGCATTGTCAGAGATCATTGCCATGTTTTAAGCATATTTAGAGGTTTCTGTCACAATTCATGCAATTTAAATTTAAAAAGAAGTAATTTCATTCCTGTAGTCATTCACAACCTTAAGGGGTACGATTTCCACTTATTGTTAAAACATATGTCTCCAGAATTCGCGCATCAGATTGATATAATTCCGACGAATAGTCAAAAATTTACTAGTTTCACCCTCGATAATTACATTAAATTTATAGATTCGTACGCATTTCTTGATTCCTCCTTATCTTCTCTTGTAGAAATTTTGAAAACTTCTGAACATCGGTTTGACATTTTTGATTCTTTTTTCCAAAACAAAACAAATAGAAACTTACTCAAACAAAAAGGATTTTTCCTTATAGCTATTTTTCATCAAAAGATATTCTAAAACAAAAGACATTTCCACCTCACGAAGCTTTTTTTAACATTTTGACGAATTCGAACATAACAAAAAAAGAATACAAACACGCACTGAGGGTTTACCAAGAATTTCATTGTAAAAATTTTCAAGATTACATTGAATTGTATCAAAATACAGATACAATTCTTTTAGCTGAAGTATTTCAATCGCTTCAACAAACAAGCATGATGCACTATCAATTGGACCCCGCACATTTCCTAACTATTGCTGATTTAACGTGGCATTCTGGTTTAAAATTCACAGGTCAGGAATTAAAATTGTTATCGAATGTAGAAGACTATGTCTTACTTGAGACTCAAATGAGAGGTGGAATTTGCTTTCTCGATCAAAGATATGCCCAGGCAAATAATCCATATAACCCCGATGAACCTGCAAATTATATTGTTAATTTAGATGTTAACAATCTTTACGGACATTGCATGTCTGAATATCGCTACCTGTGGGGGATTTTTGTTGGCTTTCACCCGAAGAAATAGCTGTTTTTGATTTAGCAAATATATCTCGATACTCAGAAACGGGATATTTATTAGAGGTAGATTTACTATATGATAAATCAGCTCAAGATTTCCACGATTTTCCCTTAGCAGCAGAAAATTATTGTCTGAAAAAAATATTCCATTCACCGAGTGTAAAAAGTTAACACCAAATTTTTATCCAAAGAAAAGCTACATTTTACACTACAGGAACTTAAAATACTATTTAAAGCATGGGATGTCTTTAAAAAAAATTTATCGGATCTTGGCTTTTTCACAATGAGACTGGTTGCGAAGCTATATAAATTTTAATAATGAAAAACGCCAACAAGCCAAAAGCGAGTTTGAAAAATCTTTCTTTAAAAAAATGAATAATGCCTTTTTCGGCAAAACATGCCAAAACGTCAGAAAAAGAATTAACTTAAAGACTGCTCTTACACCCGCTGAATGTAGAAAGCATTTAGCAAATCCTTTACTTGAATACTTTGAGAGCATAAACGAAGACTTCGCTGTCTTTAAAATGAAAAGAATTAATCTAGTTCTCGACAAACCAATTTATGTAGGATTTTGCGTGCTTGAGCTAGCTAAATTACACATGTATGCTTTATACTACTCTAAATTCAAAAAATATTATAAAGAAAATTGCAAACTCTTATACACAGATACTGGTTTTCTATTCATGCAAATATTTACGAATAATATTTACAAAGATTTTAAAAACGAATTTTTTGATATCATGGATCTAAGCAACTATCCATCTTCAAGTGAATTTTTTAATTCGAAGAACCAAAATAAGTTAGGGTTTTTAAAAGACGAAACGAAATCTAAACCTATTTCAGAATTTATCGGTTTACGATGCAAAATGTACAGCTACAAATGTGAAAATACTGAAACGAAAAAGGCAAAAGTGTTTAAGAAACATAACACATGAACATTTTAAAACCTCTTTATTTAATGAAACGATTCATCGCCACGAGCAATATTCTATACAGTCAAAATCACACATTCTTTCAACAACCATATCAAAAAAATTTCTTTATCTCCCTTTTACGATAAAATATTTTTGAATGAGGATGGTGTGACCGGAAAATGCTTTGGTCACTATTCCTTGCTTGAAGAATAATGGTAGTATAATTTTCGTTTATTTTTGTTCTTCAGAAAAAATCTTTTTGGAAAACTATTAAGTATTCCATGGCTACTTTCTGTTAAGGGGAAAATTGTCTCTTAGTTTAATTTTATTTCACATGCTTTGTAAGTGAATCAAATGTTTACTCAGATCGACTGTTTGGACTGAGTTTTTTCATGGTTTTCACAGTCTATAACGCAAATGTCAACCAATATAAGAAGATCTTCCATGAGATATTATTAATAAATACCAAGAACATTTTATTTTTTAATGTAATCAATTTTTATACTATTTTTGCATGTACATATATCTGATTCAAGTTGTTGTTTTTGTCTTTCTTAATATTGTATTAATTGTTTGCACTGTTTTTTGAATGAAATGAAAATAATTTGTATTCATATCCTTTCTTTATATACATTTCTTTCCTATATAAACAATAAAAATCGTTCAACAATTATCAGTCTGTGCCTCTTTTTTTTTTTTTTTTTTTTTTTTTTTTTTTTTTTTGAGTGGGAATAGAACGTATAACCTTGCAAAAACATTGCTCGCTCACTCAGTAGTATAGAGATGACGGCTTTCATATAAAAAGCTTTTTATATGAGAGCCATCATCTAGTGAAAGGTACTTTTTATATGAGAGCCATCATCTAGTGAAAGGTACTTTTTATATGAGAGCCATCATCTAGTGAAAGGTACTTTTTATATGAGAGCCATCATCTAGTGAAAGGTACTTTTTATATGAGAGCCATCATCTCTATACTACTTGCCTCGTTCTTTCTTAAATTTCCGCTTCTTCTGTGCACCGATAAACGATATTCGTGCATCAAATTCATGCGCAGGGTGAGATGCGAAAATGTCTCTAAATCAAAAGTACGATATTCTTTCACATGTTCGATGTCATACTTTTATTACTATACAAATATTCCTCCTTATTTCAGCCTACAAAGGACAACAGAGCAGCAGCCATTTCTCCTTCAAGAACTGCGCACGAGTTCGAATGCGAAGTGCGGTGCTGGAGGGAAGACGAGCAGGAAGCTAACAACTAACCTTTTAATCTGGAGTACTAAACTTGGCATGCACATATATATTATTTTGGAAGGTGCACCTCGGAGAGATTTTTTTAAATGACAATTACAATTTTAATTAATTCAAAATTAATTTTAATTAATTTCGACATTTCCCAGTGAAAACTTTTGAAAATATTATAATAAAAATGATTTTTAAATCCTCTTAAAAATTCAAAATGATCTTTTTTCGATGATACGATGTTTTTTAAAACCTATTAATTAGGTTTCTATTTTTAATCAATTAAAAAATTTCTAAGTATATTTTAACAGTATATTTTACATAAAATTAAAATAAAATTTGCCCTGAATTAACATGTTACGCGTTTATGGGGAATAATTAGCTTTCATCAGCGCATTGCCATCACGTTGATACAAGCTCAGATTAAAAGATTGCGTTCATTCTTACTGTCTATTCAATTTGGAAAAGCGTCATTTTCAGCAAGTATCAGAAAGAAATGAATACGTCACGTGATGAATATATCAGAAGTCGTCAATAATAAGCATGGAACGTGACATTTTCTGGAAAAATAAAAGTAAGGAAAAGATTTTTGTCAACACCTTCTGAAGAAAGGAGGAGGTGACGATCCCGTGAACTTTTATAATATCTGTATTATTCACTCAGTAGTTATGTACTATTCGTTTCAATATCCCGAGACTACAACTTTCCGACGATTCTACGTCGCTAAGGGGAGCGACGCGGAAGGATGAACGCATTTCCGAAATCCTTGGTTCTTAGACCTTGATTTCCGCCTCATGAGAGAGTTTTGGGTGCAATTTGTGTAATCACGTGTATTTTCCAACAGTTTTAACGAAAGAATGTTGAAAAGTAAAGTAAAGTAAAGTAAAAAAAAAAACAAAAAAAAAACAAACAAACAGGTATTTAAATTTTTTAATAGCTTTGATATTACTATGTATTAGCACTATGTGCACTGCATAATGAATCTTAAAGAAAACAGAATCCGAAATATGTGATATAAAACTGTTTAAAAGGAAGTAAAAAAAGCAATTTTTATTTTCTCATTTTTTTCATTTCTCACATCGCTTCAAAAATGCATTTCTCAGTGATGGTAAAAATTGAAAAGAAGGATGGAAAACGCATAGGATCTAAGGAGAGACAGTGAATTTGGAGAGTCAGTTGCGAACGATGCTATATATAAAAATAATATAACGACTATATGTGTTAAAAATAAGGCTTGCATTTCCTGCTTGCTTCGCTCATTAACCCCAAGAAACCCGAGATGATACTTTTAGGTTCGTCAATTACTGAAATAAAAATTTATGGTCGCATTTAAATATAAATATATAATAATAATAATAAAGAAAACTATAATTAAAGATGTAATGCTTGAATAAAATCTCAGTTTTAGAAAATATGATAAAAAGTATATTGCATTTTTTCTCTCTATATATATATTTATAAATGATTCCAAACGTACCGAAAGAGGGCGCCCACACATCATACTGAGAGGTTTCATGTAAGTAAAGTATTTGGCTGGAAATGGATTCGGCCTTCGATCCTGGCAACATGCCATCGTTCGCACATCGTACTTCGAAGGCTAAGCTTTTCTTCCAGAATGGTGAATCCGCAACTATTGCATTGCTAAAAGGCGCAAAAGATCTCCATTTCATTGAACAGCTTGCGGAATTGAGAGGAGACGAAACATTTGGATGATCGTCCCCAAGGTCCTTGAGCTTATATCGCGTCTGTCATGGAATGATTGGGAGATGAAACGGAGTGCATTTGGGAGGAAAATGGCGGTCGCCATCTTGGATCTGCATCTGTACAGGATGCAGTAGAGAAGAAGGATCTCTTCTGCACGATCTACAGTGGTTGCTGAGTATCATTTGGACCCGCTTTTCTCTGCATCAGTACGCAAAGCATTCGTTTCTGGGTGGCCCTGCGAATTCTGTCCAAACCACTCTACTCTATTCATGTGACTGTGTGTTTGGTATGTTTTGAATGGATCATTCATTCTGGACAATTTTTTTGAAGCTCTTGTATTCGCTTGTAAAATCTGTACAACCACTGTAGAAAGGAATGTTACGTTTTGCGTTCTGCTTGCACTGTAAGAAAGATATGAGTTTCCTATTTCCATCTTCATTTAGAATAGTTCCACTTAACGGAAGCGTGAAATAAGATTAATATTTCGAAGAAAAAAAATGGAACTGATAAAAATTGCGTTTATATTAACTTTGAAAATATTATTAAAAACCGGAGAAATGAGACTGATATCTCTACAATGCTTATATTTTCGTTTGAATTCGTCAAGGAGTGTGAAATCCCGTAAGGTTTAAAGAATGAAACAAGCATTCAATTTTCATGTATAGATTTTTACGTTATAAAATATACGATTGAATATAATCAATGTTAATCTTACTAAAAAAACACTTCAGTATGTTGTGTGTATACATTTTGTAAATCTCCCCGTTTTTAAATACACTTATGAATGATAATTAAGAAAATGATTTCATTAAAAGTTAAAAAGTCGTGTACTTCAAGTGAATTCTGTACGTACGTTTAGTGTCTTATTATCAAACATAAGTTGTATAAGCAATCGCAATTGGAAAACCCTTAGATGAAAGCAAGCAATAAAAGAGAAACTCTTCAAATTTTAATTTTATATTTGTATTTAATTTTTAGCTTTGAAACCTAATGGATCAAGTTAATAATGATGATGCGTCATGTTCAATTGTATTCCCGTCATTTAAAACCCATTGTGAATGCGCACTCATCCTAAAAAGTAACGGCTCAGAACGTACGCGAAATTTTAAGATGCTTAAAAGGACATCGCCCACTCGTGACGGACGTTCCCTTCTCATTATCTCACAGCTTAAGTTTAGGGATTTCCGATTTATCGAAAAAAATCGTTCTTTATAAAAAATGGATTTTTCGATGCCAGTTTTCGAAAAATGTCGATCTATCGATATCATGGTTATGAAGAATTGTTCGCGATGAATCGCGATAGAATAAATCGATATCCAGAATTAATTTGCGTTTTGGTTACCGGTTAGTGTTTATTTTTGTTGCTCTTCATTCTTTTTCCCTTTCATAATAATTTCTATTAATATGTCTATAAATACTGTCATATTCAAACATATAACTGCATGGGAAAATAATTGCGGTTATCAGAAGGTTGTTGACTGCCCTTCGTTTAATCTCAAAATATTCATCTTAAATCCACAATTTTATTCCCAGCTCCATTTTTATACTCAAGCGTACTAGCATAACATCGAATGGCAGATATTTATAGAATTTGCCCATACGTATCGGATTCTCGACACGGATCGAATATTCGATGCTTATCCTATGTCCAATATATTTTGTATTTTCGATGCTTATCGGATTTTGGTGATCGAATTTGCATGCCCGTCGAGAATCAGTCTCCGGCAATGTTTTACAAATATTTATTGGGGATTTCAAGACGTCGTTTTGCATATCAATGGAAAGTATTTGCTGTTGTTCTTTTCTTTTTTATCCGCATGCTTTTCTGTAGTATGCGCTTTTATATTTCTAAAAGTGTATAATTTTTCTTGTTTTATATCTTTAAAAAATGCTTTTTTCTAATTTCATAATATATTTTTTGTTACAATATATTATTTTTTTATTTAAGATAAAGTTTCTTTTTAATGGATAAATTTTATTGCTCGAATTTATTTCATTTTATGTTATTGGAATATATGTTGCGCTCTTTTCAAATTTTTACGCCGTTTAAAAGAGTTTTCTTTTCTGTGCCTTTTATTTATTTTCATATACACAGTATTTTGAATTCATTTTAAAAATTCTGCATTCAATTGACTTAAATTTTTTTTAACGAAATTATTGTTTTTCTGTTTTTAGTATAAAGATATTTTGGTAGTTTTTATGTCATGGCATGCAAGAGCGCCACCTATAACAATTGTGACGTTGTACATTCGAATGCTGTAACCCGTGGAGAGCGGTTGCACAAAATAAAGCCTTAATAACGATAACGTCATCCCTATTTTCTTCTCTTAAGCATCCATTTATAATCGACTATAACATTGGTCAAAAGTGAGCCGGAGCAAATACCATGGATAAAAAAGTTGAAAAAAGCGATGACCAAGAAGCGGTTTCAGAAAAGAAACTGAACAAACTGAAAGGCTCGATAAAAACTACTCTGAAAAGAATCGAAATTTTTAGTGTCAGCTTCCAAGGACATTAGCGCAATGGAATTGGAAGTGAAATGAAGGACAATTGCAAGCACAAGATATCTGAACAATGTTATCGGAAGATATATAAACCGTCCCAGAAGATATTGATCAAATAAATATACGGATTGAAGAAACAGAGGTAGATCTGATAAATTAGAGTCAGAGGTAGGTAAATTCAATTAAGGATGAATTGAAAATAAACCCTGTTTCAAAGGATAATGCCGTAACTAAAATCCGACTTCCGGAAATTCCATTACCAGAATTTTCTGGAAAAATAGCTGATTTTGCAAATTTAAAAAATTTATTTGTTAATTTAATTAGCAACAATGCGCAATTAAATGATTCTCAAAAGCTGTATTATCTCCGTGCATGCTTAAGACGAGAAGCTAAATTATTAGAATCATCCAGTGATAACTTTCAATCACTCCTTAAAGCATTATCAGATCGTTATGAAAATCAACGTCAGTTGATAGACTCTCATATACTAGAAATAATAATTTTTGAGAAAATTCGTAGCGAATCTGCTAAAGAACTGTTCGCTTTAACGGACTGCGTTAATAAAAATTTCAGAGCGTTAAAGGTTCTTAAATTCGAACAAAATAAGCTATAGGATTTAATGCTAGTAAACATCATTCTTCAGAAAGTAGACAAGGAAGCAATTCGAGCTTTCTCTAAATACGGCAGAAATTCCTACATTTGAAAACTTGATGAAATTTCTAGAAAAGCGAAGCTCTTTGTTAGAAAGTATTAACCGTATTCCGAGTAAATACGACCGTCCACAAAATACGATCATAAAACACTTAGAGTTCATAATAAAAATTCCAATGCTGAAGCTTGTATTTTATGCAAAAACTAACACGCACTATTTAGATGTGTTACTTTTCAAAATATGGGACAGAAAGAACTGTGTTAGGAATAACAAATTATGCATTAACTGTCTTAAACCTCATCCGGGGATCTGCAGATCAAAATATTCCTGCAACATTCCAAGTTGCGGTAAAAGGCATAACTCGCTCATACATGATGAGTCAGCTGAAATTTACGCTATCACTTCAGATTCAAGGCCACGGGTGAGCGAAAGCCAAACAACAGATGCTGAAACGAAATCGAAACGAAACGTACAAAACGTGTCAAGTCTGTTTTGACGTTGAATCCGAGAGATACTAGACAGGTGATAGAAGCGAGTAAATCGGTTATATTAAACACTCTTCTTATTTATGTGAAAACTGCAGATGGTCGGAGAGTTCAATTAAGAGGGCTCTTAGACAATGCTTCGACTTTATGTACTCTTCGAGAAGATGTAGTTAGAAAATTGGGAATCAAACTACAATCTATAAAACAAGGTGTAACTGGTATGAATGGAATTACTCAGTTTATTAAACACGCTGCTAACATTGAAGTATCAAATCGGGATTATTTATTTTCACACATGGTGAAATGTTCTATTCTTCCTAAAATAACCGATGAGATTCCTGTATCGAAATTAAATATATCTGCATTAAATAGTCGCTCTTCAATTGAACTAGCTGATTTCAATTTCCACACACCAGGTCAAATTGATATACTATTAGGAATTGAGCTATTTTTTGAGATTTTAAAACCTGAACAACTTCGTCTGCAAAATGGAGACGAAATACAAAGTTTTGTTATTTAGTTACAGGCATTCTTCCCCAGTCACTTCAACAAGCCAATTGCTATCTCGTAAGTGAACCAAATTTAGATGAGGCAGTTAAACAATTTTTTGAATTGGAATCATTGCCGGAAAATGCTAAAGAAATAACAGAGTGAAGAAGAAATTTATTGTGAGGAGCATTTTGTTAAAACCTATAAAAGAGATAAAACTGGAAGATTTATAGTTCAGTTACCCGTAAAGTAAAATGCTGAATCATTATTAGGAAATTCCAAAGAAAATACAGTCAAGCACCTAAATGGTGTCTGGAATAAATTAAACAAAAATAATACTATGGAAACCTTATATAAGGAATTTATGCGAGAATATGAGAGTTTACAACACATGGAGATTAAAATTGAAGTTGATAGCAGTGTGAACTATTACATTCCCCACCATGCGATATATAAACCTGACAAAAAGTCAACTCCCTTAAGATTGATTTTTGATGCTAGTGCAAAAACAAGGGGATATTTTCTGAATTACATTTTACTAAATGGAGGTATTATTCAGCAAGATCTTTTTTTTAAGTAGATCGAAGATGTTTTTGTAAGTAGATTCAGAAAGCACAGATATGCGATTAGTGCAGATATTAAAAAAATGTACAGACAAATACTTATCGATCCCACTCAAAGAGACTTGCAGCGTATTGTCTGGAAAGCAAGTGCTGATGCTCCAGTGAAGATTTACAAACTGTCTACAGTAACCTATGGAACAGTTTCTGCGCCATTTTTGGCTACCAGGATCTTAAGAGCTTTAGCAGATGTTACGATCGGATGTTAAAAGAAAAATGATTTGCCTCCTTGCAAATGGGCAATGGCTAGAATTTTGGAGATAATTTATGGAAATGAGGGCAGAGTAAGAGTTGTTAAATTAAAAACTAACACAATTTTTTTTACACGCCCTACTTCAAAAATTTGTCTCTTACCAATAAAGGATAACTTTGAAAATTAAATTAGTTAAGAAAGATAGTTATCTATTGTATATACTTACTTATTGTATTTATATCATGTTTAGTATAAAATTTATATATATTTTGCAATTTTGATGTTCACTTGTAAATATTTTATCTAAATAGTTTATTTGGTTTAAACAAATGCAAGCTAAATGTATAATTAAATGTGTTTTGAAATCTTGCAGATTTCAATACCGGGCAGAATGTTACGTCATGGCATGCAAGAGCGCCACCTATAACAATTGTGACTTTGTGCATTCGAATGCTGTAACCCGTTGAGAGCGGTTGCACAAAATAAAGCCTTAATAACTATAACGTCATCCGTATTTTCTTCTATTATACATCCATCTTTAATCGACGATAACAGTAGTGATTTTTCAATATTTTAACTGTTTTTTATAAAATCTTTTTTTTCATTTTCCATCCTTCATTTTAAGTTTTCATATTTAATTTTAATATTTTTTCATTTCAAATTTCATAATATGCCCAAATGTTGGTAGAATAATAAGAAATAAGAGATAATTAGCTAGAATATTTTAATATTCAGAAACATAGCGTTGTACTTGAGCTTTGGTTATTTTTTCCCCATTGAGTTCATATTAATGATTGTAGCTGGGTGTGTGTTTAATCCAAGGAAAGATGCTTTCTTGTCCTTTCCTTATTTATTTTTGCACACACATATAACAACACACATGGACGATGATCACACATATATAAGGAAACACATAATATTTACATTTAAAATAGATATTGCCGCTAACAAAGAGAGAACGAATGATACTTTTTGCCGCTCACAAAAGAGGCCTGCTTGCACCAGTTTCACACCAACTCTCAGGGAGAAGTGTTTACAAAAAAAAGCTTCCCCACAAACATGCATATGGTTTAGAGCAAACTGCGCCATCGAAGTTCAGTATCAATCTTTACTGTATGAATAAATATACAAAGAATTAAAAATGAAATAAAATAATTAAATAAAAACAAAATATTATGAATAATAAAATCATATAAACAATGATGATATATAATGGCAGGTTTTTCTTTTATCTGAATATCGTCAGGACCTTTCCTAAAATTTTTAATGTATAATAACATTCGGCCGTAAATAAATTTACCCTCCATAATATTTGTTATTAATATTTTACTCATTTCAGAATTACTATTTTTCGTCTCTTTTTGAGTTTTGAAACAATCAATTGAATGATTAATTTTAGTTACATAACGTGCCTATTTTTAAAATTATAATGCGTATTTAAATAAAATCTGCCAATAATACTATCAAAATGAGAATAAAAATTCATGCAATTCGTATACAAAATTAATTTTTCAAGACATGATTTTGAATTCATGACTTATTAAAAATACTTCATTTTACTTGTTAAAGGCATTATTATGTCGTTTTCCTTTTTTTTTTCCCTATGAAAAACGAAAGAAACTGAATATTCTTTTTTTAATTCAACAGTGAAAACATTAAAAAAATAAATATTATATTGAAATAAAGCAATATTATAAATTGTAAAATGCAGACATTGACACACTTTATTATAAGAGTTTTAACACAATTATTTACTAACTATTTTTATTCAAAAGAAAACAAAAGTTTTTAGGATATAGATTGAAAATTCCTTTTCATTGGAGTCCTTCTGATCAGTCAATATGTTAAAGGATGCTATTTATAACTTATAATAGCAATAAATAAATAATGATATCACGATATATCGGAAAATATCGATATGTGTTGGACGATATATCGCAATGTTGAAGTTCGGTCATCGCTCAGCCCTATTTAGGGGATGGGACAAATCGGAAACCGAAACATTTCGGGTCAGATAATTGTAAGCAAGTTTTGTTTCTGAGATATTACGGATATTCCCTTCGAAGGGAGAAAAGACCGCGAAGATTTTTCGAGCTAGACATTAGGTTAACATGCGAAATCAAGACATTCCTCTTGAATGCTTTTTCTTCTTGCGTGCAGCCGACCATCCCGCCACCACTGAAATAGTCCTCCTGAATGCTGTCTGAGAAATAAGTTGAGGTTGCAAGTTTAAATGGCTGTCACAATCACCGGCCGTCATTTTTGGTTACTTGAAGTCTCATGCATACTGGGGTCACTTTGATTGAATTGAAAAAAGGCCATTCGACAGACCACCGGTAGCATCGATATCTGCGTGCTACGCTCGACTGTAATGGGCGCAGTAAATTTCGTTCAAATTAATTGTACATAGCATTTTTTGCCTTGAATTTACAGTAAAATTCTAATGCATCCAGCTTTAAATTCAATGAATAATTCACACTTTATGAGGTAAACTTATTTTGTGCAAACTATTAACTACAAAAAAAAAAAAAAAATCCACTTTCTCAGACGATGATGAGACATGAACTTGCTCACTGCATGCCTTACCTTCAAGCTTCTCACTCTCAGAGTATTGAAATACGTAAATAGTTCAAACTTGCGAACTGCTGTCAAACAGCAATAAAAAAAAAATTTGTCTGATTTTTTTTTCCGAATGAGTCTTTCATATGTATCAATTTTAACGTTTCTTACTTACAGAAGGTGGCACCTTGCTAAATGAGTGAAGAAATAAAACTTGTTAGTGAAATGAATTCGGCTGAAATTTCAATTTTTTACTATCTGGATCAGCGAAAAAAAATCTATGAATTTATCTGTAAGACAATGAATTAAAATCAATCAATGGAAGTATTTTTATCACTCTTGTTTTTAAATGAGTGAGAAACATTTATTTAATGGCCTCAAAAAATAAAAATAAAATAAAAAAAGGAGTCAGAATGTCTGATGCAACAATTTCAGCTTCAATGTTTTAGATTTTTCCGGAAGAAATGAATAGTATATTTTTAAAAAAATATTTCAATGGATTATTTCAAGAAAAAACATTTTTAGAACAGCAATTGTTTGCTATGTTTGAAGATGCAAAGAATCTTTTCTTGCGACCGGCAGAAACCACAATACAGGAAAATGCATGCGCAAAATTATTCAGGATATGATAAAACATGAAATAAAAAAAAATAATTATTGATTAAATTTTAAAAGTCGAGTTTCGAGACGCATTGAGTTACCTTCGACGACTCCCTACGTGCCAAACTGCGTTTCCGTAAGCATGACGAATTGGTTTGGGCACCGTAGATGCACCCGCGCTGGCACGCACTTCTTTTGATGAGTGCAGATCATTTATAATCTTTTACGAAGAAGTTCTGACTTAGAGGAGAAAAAAAGTGAGAGGTCAACTTCAACTTCTGAAGGCTATGAGAAACAGCGGCCACTTATTGTGTTATCTATACGTTCCTAAATGAAGGGAGTTGGAATGAATAACATCCGTAGATGCACCCGCGCTGGCACGCACTTCTTTTGATGAGTGCAGATCATTTGTAATCTTTTACGAAGAAGTTCTGACTTAGAGGAGAAAAAAAGTGAGGGGTCAACTTCAACTTCTGAAGGCTATGAGAAACAGCGGCCACTTATTGTGTTATCTATACGTTCCTAAATGAAGGGAGTTGGAATGAATAACATCCGTAGATGCACCCGCGCTGGCACGCACTTCTTTTGATGAGTGCAGATCATTTGTAATCTTTTACGAAGAAGTTCTGACTTAGAGGAGAAAAAAAGTGAGGGGTCAACTTCAACTTCTGAAGGCTATGAGAAACAGCGGCCACTTATTGTGTTATCTATACGTTCCTAAATGAAGGGAGTTGGAATGAATAACATCCGTAGATGCACCCGCGCTGGCACGCACTTCTTTTGATGAGTGCAGATCATTTGTAATCTTTTACGAAGAAGTTCTGACTTAGAGGAGAAAAAAAGTGAGGGGTCAACTTCAACTTCTGAAGGCTATGAGAAACAGCGGCCACTTATTGTGTTATCTATACGTTCCTAAATGAAGGGAGTTGGCATGAATAACATCCGTAGATGCACCCGCACTGGCACGCACTTCTTTTGATGAGTGCAGATCATTTGTAATCTTTTACGAAGAAGTTCTGACTTAGAGGAGAAAAAAAATGAGGGGTCAACTTCAACTTCTGAAGGCTATGAGAAACAGCGGCCACTTATTGTGTTATCCACACGTTCCTAAATGAAGGGAGTTGGAATGAATAACATCCGTAGATGCACCCGCGCTGGCACGCACTTCTTTTGATGAGTGCAGATTATTTGTAATCTTTTACGAAGAAGTTCTGACTTAGAGGAGAAAAAAAGTGAGGGGTCAACTTCAACTTCTGAAGGCTGTGAGAAACAGCGGCCACTTATTGTGTTATCTATACGTTCCTAAATGAAGGGAGTTGGAATGAATAACATCCGTAGATGCACCCGCGCTGGCACGCACTTCTTTTGATGAGTGCAGATCATTTGTAATCTTTTACGAAGAAGTTCTGACTTAGAGGAGAAAAAAAGTGAGGGGTCAACTTCAACTTCTGAAGGCTATGAGAAACAGCGGCCACTTATTGTGTTATCTATACGTTCCTAAATGAAGGGAGTTGGAATGAATAACATCCGTAGATGCACCCGCGCTGGCACGCACTTCTTTTGATGAGTGCAGATCATTTGTAATCTTTTACGAAGAAGTTCTGACTTAGAGGAGAAAAAAAGTGAGGGGTCAACTTCAACTTCTGAAGGCTATGAGAAACAGCGGCCACTTATTGTGTTATCCATACGTTCCTAAATGAAGGGAGTTGGAATGAATAACATCCGTAGATGCACCCGCGCTGGCACGCACTTCTTTTGATGAGTGCAGAACATTTGTAATCTTTTACGAAGAAGTTCTGACTTAGAGGAGAAAAAAAGTGAGGGGTCAACTTCAACTTCTGAAGGCTATGAGAAACAGCGGCCACTTATTGTGTTATCTATACGTTCCTAAATGAAGGGAGTTGGAATGAATAACATCCGTAGATGCACCCGCGCTGGCACGCACTTCTTTTGATGAGTGCAGATCATTTGTAATCTTTTACGAAGAAGTTCTGACTTAGAGGAGAAAAAAAGTGAGGGGTCAACTTCAACTTCTGAAGGCTATGAGAAACAGCGGCCACTTATTGTGTTATCTATACGTTCCTAAATGAAGGGAGTTGGAATGAATAACATCCGTAGATGCACCCGCGCTGGCACGCACTTCTTTTGATGAGTGCAGATCATTTGTAATCTTTTACGAAGAAGTTCTGACTTAGAGGAGAAAAAAAGTGAGGGGTCAACTTCAACTTCTGAAGGCTATGAGAAACAGCGGCCACTTATTGTGTTATCCATACGTTCCTAAATGAAGGGAGTTGGAATGAATAACATCCGTAGATGCACCCGCGCTGGCACGGACTTCTTTTGATGAGTGCAGATCATTTGTAATCTTTTACGAAGAAGTTCTGACTTAGAGGAGAAAAAAAGTGAGGGGTCAACTTCAACTTCTGAAGGCTATGAGAAACAGCGGCCACTTATTGTGTTATCTATACGTTCCTAAATGAAGGGAGTTGGAATGAATAACATCCGTAGATGCACCCGCGCTGGCACGCACTTCTTTTGATGAGTGCAGATCATTTGTAATCTTTTACGAAGAAGTTCTGACTTAGAGGAGAAAAAAAGTGAGGGGTCAACTTCAACTTCTGAAGGCTATGAGAAACAGCGGCCACTTATTGTGTTATCCATACGTTCCTAAATGAAGGGAGTTGGAATGAATAACATCCGTAGATGCACCCGCGCTGGCACGCACTTCTTTTGATGAGTGCAGATCATTTGTAATCTTTTACGAAGAAGTTCTGACTTAGAGGAGAAAAAAAGTGAGGGGTCAACTTCAACTTCTGAAGGCTATGAGAAACAGCGGCCACTTATTGTGTTATCTATACGTTCCTAAATGAAGGGAGTTGGAATGAATAACATCCGTAGATGCACCCGCGCTGGCACGCACTTCTTTTGATGAGTGCAGATCATTTGTAATCTTTTACGAAGAAGTTCTGACTTAGAGGAGAAAAAAAGTGAGGGGTCAACTTCAACTTCTGAAGGCTATGAGAAACAGCGGCCACTTATTGTGTTATCTATACGTTCCTAAATGAAGGGAGTTGGAATGAATAACATCCGTAGATGCACCCGCGCTGGCACGCACTTCTTTTGATGAGTGCAGATCATTTGTAATCTTTTACGAAGAAGTTCTGACTTAGAGGAGAAAAAAAGTGAGGGGTCAACTTCAACTTCTGAAGGCTATGAGAAACAGCGGCCACTTATTGTGTTATCCATACGTTCCTAAATGAAGGGAGTTGGAATGAATAACATCCGTAGATGCACCCGCGCTGGCACGCACTTCTTTTGATGAGTGCAGATCATTTGTAATCTTTTACGAAGAAGTTCTGACTTAGAGGAGAAAAAAAGTGAGGGGTCAACTTCAACTTCTGAAGGCTGTGAGAAACAGCGGCCACTTATTGTGTTATCTATACGTTCCTAAATGAAGGGAGTTGGAATGAATAACATCCGTAGATGCACCCACGCTGGCACGCACTTCTTTTGATGAGTGCAGATCATTTGTAATCTTTTACGAAGAAGTTCTGACTTAGAGGAGAAAAAAAGTGAGGGGTCAACTTCAACTTCTGAAGGCTATGAGAAACAGCGGCCACTTATTGTGTTATCTATACGTTCCTAAATGAAGGGAGTTGGAATGAATAACATCCGTAGATGCACCCGCGCTGGCACGCACTTCTTTTGATGAGTGCAGATCATTTGTAATCTTTTACGAAGAAGTTCTGACTTAGAAGAGAAAAAAAGTGAGGGATCAACTTCAACTTCTGAAGGCTATGAGAAACAGCGGCCATTTATTGTGTTATCCATACGTTCCTAAATGAAGGGAGTTGGAATGAATAACATCCGTAGATGCACCCGCGCTGGCACGCACTTCTTTTGATGAGTGCAGATCATTTGTAATCTTTTACGAAGAAGTTCTGACTTAGAGGAGAAAAAAAGTGAGGGGTCAACTTCAACTTCTGAAGGCTGTGAGAAACAGTGGCCACTTATTGTGTTATCTATACGTTCCTAAATGAAGGGAGTTGGAATGAATAACATCCGTAGATGCACCCGTGCTGGCACGCACTTCTTTTGATGAGTGCAGATCATTTGTAATCTTTTACGAAGAAGTTCTGACTTAGAGGAGAAAAAAAGTGAGGGGTCAACTTCAACTTCTGAAGGCTATGAGAAACAGCGGCCACTTATTGTGTTATCCATACGTTCCTAAATGAAGGGAGTTGGAATGAATAACATCCGTAGATGCACCCGCGCTGGCACGCACTTCTTTTGATGAGTGCAGATCATTTGTAATCTTTTACGAAGAAGTTCTGACTTAGAGGAGAAAAAAAGTGAGGGGTCAACTTCAACTTCTGAAGGCTATGAGAAACAGCGGCCACTTATTGTGTTATCCATACGTTCCTAAATGAAGGGAGTTGGAATGAATAACATCCGTAGATGCACCCGCGCTGGCACGCACTTCTTTTGATGAGTGCAGATCATTTGTAATCTTTTACGAAGAAGTTCTGACTTAGAGGAGAAAAAAAGTGAGGGGTCAACTTCAACTTCTGAAGGCTATGAGAAACAGCGGCCACTTATTGTGTTATCCATACGTTCCTAAATGAAGGGAGTTGGAATAAATAACATCCGTAGATGCACCCGCGCTGGCACGCACTTCTTTTGATGAGTGCAGATCATTTGGAATCTTTTACGAAGAAGTTCTGACTTAGAGGAGAAAAAAAGTGAGGGGTCAACTTCAACTTCTGAAGGCTGTGAGAAACAGCGGCCACTTATTGTGTTATTCCTAAATGAAGGGAGTTGGAATGAATAACATCCGCAACATTCAGGAGCGTCGTGGCACGGCTATATTTTTTAAATCTCTTTCGTCGTCGAATTTCAAGTTCTCTATGACATACTTTTTTTTCTGAATTCTTTTTATCGCCGAGTAAAGCATGGTATTCACTTGGCGACATTTATAAAAGATAAAGCAATTTAAATTTTCCATTTTCCAATTTTAATTTTGTAGATTTTAACTAGATTTCAAACGAATAATGCTGTTTTGAATTCCTTTAATTAAATAACCGCCAGTTACTTTTCCCTCTCTTTAGGAATACATTTTACATGAAAAGCTGTTGGAATAATTGGCTGTGTTTATCAAGAATGTAAGGACTAAAGCTGTTTATCTTTTGAGATTTAGAAGTAATTTCAAAACCGAAACCAATGGCAACTAGTTTTCCTTTCAAAAGCGGAATGCATGAAGATTTTTTTTATTTTTATTTTTATTTTTGCTTGCAAATTTTCATAATGAAGCACTTTTTCCGAACTTTATTGTTTTTGTACGGGTGTGCTAGAAATAGAAGTTTCTGTGCTATTACAAATTAGATAAATAATCCCATATATTTGAAGAAATGCAAATTAAAAAACAAATAAAACAAACTCTCAGCTCAAATATCATAATGAAATGAAGTAGAATAATTGTTTTGCTCCAATGCTAAAGTACTTTTTTTTATTCGAGCTGATCGATATTATGTAAAAAGTGTCATTTTCCAGCATGAAACATGTCTGATATTTCAGGATAAATTTATCTTATATCCAGATGCAATTTTTAATCGAATCAATTCATCTGATTTCATAATCACGGGCTTCAAAGGCCGTATTATATAACATCTCACCTAAACTGCAATGTTTCTCTTTTTTTCTTTTTCTTTTGTGATATTCAGAGATTAATGCAAATTTAAATCAACGCATGTTTCCCTTAAGAAATGAAAAATAACTTTATTAATTCAAACTTAGTTAATTGATTGCTTTTTTTCTTTTTTGAATGTTCGTACATGAAATATAATTATCGAGAACAGAACAAAAGTGCACATTTCTTTTAAGAATATTTGTGTTTCGTTAAAAAATCTACAAACATCCAAGAAAAGCTTATAAATCTGAATGAGTCATTCAGGAATGCTAAATATATGCTAATAGTTATTATAAATTATACATAATATGAAAATGACGCAATATTTTTCTACATTAATATAACTAAATATAAAGATTTAATTAAAATCTTCATTTATATTCAATTACAAGCTTATAAACTGAGCTGAATCTATTATTCCTTTGATCACATTTTGGATGTTATTTTCCAAATAAGTTTGCTTTGGAATTGTATTTATTTTTTTCATTTTCATTTAAATTTTTGAATTCAAATTGTTAATTCTTACACAGATTTAACGTGCAGAAAATAGTTCAAATACTATTAGAGAAATCGTCCGGTAAGAAATTCAGCTGTCGAATAACGACGCTGCATTTCACGAAATAAAGGGCCAGAAAACACAACGAAGCGTGCACAAATACAGCTGCTGCAGAAAACCACAATACTTACGAAAGTGATAAATCGTTATTGAACAACAGCGACGACGCTCAGAATGCAACTAGAAAGGTTGCTTCGAGATCCATTCTCCAAAAAGAGAATTCCACTTCTATGAGCTCCACGAGAGGATATAAAATTTTTTTGAAAAATCTGCGGATTTCAGCTATGAATGGAGATATCGCCATGATCATTCATTTTTCGAGAGTCTTCCATTTTGTCGCCAAGACCTAGGTTCATTGATCCGGCATCCATTAAATGAAGCTGTAAATTCCAAGTACTTGAGATATTAAAAAGGTTTTGTGATGCGTTAGTAAATCTCGGATAGCATTATGAGGGAGCACGACAAACTCAGCCAGCTATTTTAATTGCGAGATTGAATCAAATGATGCAGCATACCATTATAAGAAAATCGATTTGGTATTACCAGTCCTCTTGAATGGGAAATGTGTCCAAGATTTCAGTTTGCCAGTTCTTGAGGGCATGCACATGTTAATACAGCCTGACATCCCAGCAGATGTCTTTGTGCTCTATTCATTAAAAGGAGTGTCTAGAAAAAGGCTCTCCAATTTACTGCACTCGTTAACTGGGGACAACTTCTTAAACTTCTTTTCGTTTTTGTGCTATTAAAAGAAGTAGGTTTAGAAGTTGGATCAAATATCATTTTCTTAAGTGGCAACTCATTTAAAAAGAGGCAAAGAAGCCGCTCGTTGTATCAGGGGTTCCTGAAGATAGTCAACACCTAATAGTGACGGTCGAGTTGGGCCGTTTTACTAATGAGAGAGTAAAAGAAAATTTTCGAACAATGAAATGGGTCCATTAGAAGTTCCAATATTTATCAGGATTCAACCAAAATCAAGAGCTTTCAATATAATTTTCTCGTCAAAACAATTTTCTTTCACAAATTTTAATATTGATGATACTTTGAATTTCTGGAATTACCTATCCAAAATATATTGAATTTGGTTCAATCTGGTCTGGTTTGAAGAGATGTGTTTTTGTAAAGCTGTTCTGACAGCTTTTGTCAGTGTTACGAATTGTTTCATCTTTTCGAGAATAAAAATAGGGAGGAATATGTCTGAGGTACAAATTGAATCTTGGCGGTATTTTACTCCTTCATTAAAAAAAAAAAAAAAAAAAAACTTTCGATTTCTGTTCTGGTATCGCTGATTGACTTTCTGGCATTAGAACATTTAAATCTTGTAACAAAGCATTTATTAGGTGGACTACTGTTGTATTGAAAGTTTCTGGTTCTTCCATCAAATGTTTAAGAGAAAGAGAGCGGATTTTAAAGCACCTGTTTCGGAGATAATGGACAAGCGACAAAATATGCACCTATACTAGTATTCAAAATTAAAAGGATATTCGCCTTTTTTGAATTATCTCCAGAACTACTGGGCAGATTTTAAAGAAATTTTGGTTTGTACATATAACACAAAAAATAAAATCATTGAATCATTACAACGTGCAAGCATGATCGTACATAACATTCATCGGAGTCGCAAGATAGGAAACAGCAGTTGCAGAATTGAACAAAAAAAAAAGGAATTAATGAAACAGCTACCTCTTACAGGTATACAAGCCTCGCACCGTGATTTCATTTTGGAAATAAGGATGCCTTCCTGTAGTAGTTGGTCACACTCGTTCAGCAACGCTGTTTTCAGACCCTGGATGGTTCTCGGAGGAAGGGTTGCAATTTGTAATTGACCTCCCTAGAGCATCCCAAGCATCTCTGTAGGGTTGAGGTCTGACTGTCCAATCTTCCAGCGAATATCCTCACTTTCCAGAAATTTGACGACACCAGACTGGTCCTGCGTGGCCTTGGTTGCCATCCATTGAAATTCCCACAAGGCATCCTTGAAAAGGAAAACATGGGGTTCATCCACATCCCTCGCACCAGTCACAGCCCCTCTTTCAAAGACCATCAAACCTCCGCTGCCATAATGGTCATTGAAGGGCAGGTAGCGGGTCCCTGGTACTCTCCATATTAAAATATGGCTAGAATCACTGATTGGGACTCATCCGTGAAGAGAAAGGTCGACCATTTACCTATGCTGTAGTTTCTATGATCTCTGAACCATTTTAAATGGACCCTCCTGTTCGCAGAACGGAGCGGGACGAAATTCGGATTCCTGTGGCTGCACACAACTCAAGAGAGAGTTGAGGAGCTGCAGCATCTCTTTTACGTCTCGCTGTAATGGACAAATTGCCGTATTATGTGGCCGTCGTGGCTCTTGGACGACCTTGCCCAGGCTTTCTCTCGACGGATTCGGTATCCTGAAACTATTTCCATAAGTGCGAACGACGCTGGGTGTTGAATTGAATTCTCTATAAACCTGCCACAATTTGCAACCTCATTCCATCATCTGAAAGTCGGTTACTTATTTTTTCTGTTTGAATTTTAATTTAATCGATTGTTGCAAAAATACACTAAGGAATTCTGTGATGTCTGCTAGCAAACGAAATGCGTATATTTGCACGCACATTTATAAAGCCTGTTCCTTGACTAACTTCACCCACACACGCTGGTACGCTTACGTATTCAGCGTACAAGATTTGCATCTTTATTTCGAAGCAGTAGCTTTATATTTCGTTCAGTTCTTTATATAAAATTCTACAAAATATGCAAATTCTCTTAATTTTGAAGTGCAGTATACTTATTCGTCATCACACAAAATAAATTATTCATTATTTAAAAAGTGATGCTTTTATACAGATTATAAATGAAAGAATTGAATTGAAGCCCGATGAATGGGTTGAAAATTCAATTCTTGCGTTATTTGCTAAAGAAAAATTTTCAAACCGATGTTGGAGATATATATTTTGCTCAATATATATAAGATATTTTTCAAATTTTATTTAACACCGTAAACTTTGCACTTATATATAATTTTTTTCTGTTTCATTATTATGTAATCTTTATTACGTATGATTGAAATATTTATAATATTTTTAATAAAGTTTTTCAATTTTATTTAACTTTTATTACTTCTACTTCAAACTAGGATAAAATGAAAAAATAATATTGATCTAGTGCATAATTTTAATTTTGATATAATTTTCATTTATATATAAGGAATTTGTTTAATCAAATGGACTAAAGGCATATAAACCCTCAACAATAAAACTTTAATTTATAAAAAAATAATAATTTTGCGCTCATTCGAGATACATGCATTTTATATGAGACATATATAGTTTTTTTGTTATTAAAAAGCATTCAAATCTTACTTTTTTCGTATTTGAAAGCAAAGCATTGCTTTTATTGTTTTTCATGATATTGAAAATCCGTGTTTTTGATTAAAAAGAATCAAACGATTGATTCCAGGAGATTGAAAAAAAAAACTTTTTTGTTTCAATTTTAATAAAACTTTTTTTTGATAAATATGTGATCATAATGACAACTTTTTACTGACTTCAAATTTTGAACTTAAGAAAAATGTTTTTCGAGGTACATTTTACTATATATTAATTTCTTCTCAGCAATTAAGTGCCAAAAAAATCCCAAACATCACACGCGAATAGGTCCTTCTTTGACGCCAAATGGCATGCGGTTAATAATTCAAAAATACCGATTTTCTTTATTACATTTCGAAACATGCAATTCTCAAGTTCGGGAATCTGAAAGTAAAAATACGAGCACTCGCGGCGTCACAATTTTCTATTGGGCTGGCATGAATCGTGGTGTTCTCATACACAAATCCCGGATAACTGGGAGATAATATAGCAAATATGGCGGTACGGATCTACTGATTGAGTGTAAAACAAATCACATTTTATTTTTCTAATTAGTTCGTATTTTGAATTAAAATGTTCACAAAAAAAACCTGACAGACAAACTTAATTCCAAAGAAATTTTTCTGATTAAATCTTTAAAATGTATTGATAATCAGAATCTGCGCGCTTCATTGATTGTTGTTTAGATTATTTGCTCTTTTTCTACTATCTATTTGAAACTTTTCTATAGAACAGAGGAGAAAAAATATTAAGAACAACAATGAATGACGTCATACTTATTCTTTGGTATTTTTAAGGCACATGTTTGATTTCAGGAAATCGATTTGACTGATGAACTGACGATATTAATAATAAATATTCAGGAGAGTGAATGAAAAAATACAGTTACGTAATAAAACATTTTGTAACACAGTTCAATTATTAGTTTCCTTAGATTCCATTCCGTTTCATTTGTTTCTTGGGTAAAACATAAAAGGAAATCAAAGAAAAATGATGCTTTCACTAAATCTTTATTACCATCAACCCAAATTAAGATACAAGATAGAACATATAAAGGCATAATTAAAATTTCATATTATTTTTGCTGTGGTTTTCTAAGAAAAATGACCGTAATTTAGGCAAATGCTTGTAGCACTGCTTGTGCAAATTGAGAGTTGGATGATCCAGAAATTGAAAGGGAATCCAACAATGCGGCTAAAGTTTCCAAGAGAGCTTCGACTAGGACTTCGTTCTTCGATAATCCAGAGGAACTTTGTATTTGACTAGCAGCATTCGCAAGAGAATTTGAAAGAGCACCGTAATTGACTTGTCCTCCAGCCACAGCATATTTCAAAGAATTAGACAGTGCTGCGATTCTTTGATTCGCTGCAGGTGACAAAAGCTGCTGGGCAGCGGAAGCGGCCAGGGTGGACTCAGAAGCAGAAGATGCAGAAGAGCTAAAACCGGACGAAGATCCACTAGAAAATGACGAGCCTCCAACAGACGTAGAGCTGCTGATTGTTGAAGGAGCATAGGACACGGTACTGATTGGAGTAGAAAAGACAGCAGCAGACGACGAAGAGGAGCCAAAATCTGAAGATGATCCGCTAGAAAAAGAAGATCCGCCAGACTGAGACTGAGAAACACCTACTTGATGAACTAGACTTGAAGAAAGAGCATTTGGCGATTGAAGATTTTGTAACTGTGAGGAATAGGAACCTTGTTGCGATTGAGCAACTGATGTCTGTTGGGACTGTGCAAAAGAATTCTGTTGTGCCGAGGCTTGAGTGGAAGCAGATGCCTGAAGTTGCGAAACAACTGGCGCTGGTGCATAAACTGGCGCTGGTGCATAAACTGGCGCTGGTCGTGGAGCGGGTGCTGGTCTGGGTCTCGGAGCCGGAGCAGGCAATGGAGCTGGTAAGGGTTTCGGGGCTGGAGTCGGGGCTGTTCTCTGTGAAATGAGTTGTGATAAAGAGGAGGAAATAGCTGAATATACACTTTGTGCAATAGATTGTTCCTGTCCGGGAGCTGCGGAGGCTGATCTTTGAACTGCGGAAGATACGGCATTTGCTATCGCTTGAGAGATTGATGATGTTGAAGTTCCTGGCCTAATGTTGCTCAATTGCTGGCTTATGATATTTTGAACTGACCCTTGTGACAATCCGAGTGTCTGGGCTACAGCTCTCGCAACAGTCGAAGAGATATCCGAGGGACTCAACTGACCACTGGATACGTAATTAAGAGCATTCAGTGATTGCAGAGATGAAGCCAGGCTGTTTGTCAAAGTTTGCGAGCTGAAATACACAGGGGCACTTGAGACAGTGGCTTGAGACTGCGACACACTCGATCCGGCAGATGACGCTGCAGAGTAGGAATTTTGTTGCGATTGTGCAACTGAAGACTGTTGAGCAACTGATGACTGTTGAGCAACTGAGGACTGTTGAGCAACTGATGTCTGTGCAAAAGAATTCTGTTGTGCCGAGGCTTGAGTGGAAGCAGATGCCTGAAGTTGCGAAACTACTGGCGCTGGTGCATAAACTGGCGCTGGTGCATAAACTGGCACTGGTGCATAAACTGGCGCTGGTCGTGGAGCGGGTGCTGGTCTGGGTCTCGGAGCCGGAGCAGGCAATGGAGCTGGTAAGGGTTTCGGGGCTGGAGTCGGGGCTGTTCTCTGTGAAATGAGTTGTGATAAAGAGGAGGAAATAGCTGAATATACACTTTGTGCAATAGATTGTTCCTGTCCGGGAGCTGCGGAGGTTGATCTTTGAACTGCGGAAGATACGGCATTTGCTATCGCTTGAGAGATTGATGATGTTGAAGCTCCGGGCCTAATGTTGCTCAATTGTTGGCTTATGATATTTTGAACTGACCCTTGTGACAATCCGAGTGTCTGGGCTACAGCTCTCGCAACAGTCGAAGAGATATCCGAGGGACTCAACTGACCACTGGATACGTAATTAAGAGCATTCAGTGATTGCAGAGATGAAGCCAGGCTGTTTGTCAAAGTTTGCGAGCTGAAATACACAGGGGCACTTGAGACAGTGGCTTGAGACTGCGACACACTCGATCCGGCAGATGACGCTGCAGAGTAGGAATTTTGTTGCGATTGTGCAACTGAAGACTGTTGAGCAACTGATGACTGTTGAGCAACTGAGGACTGTTGAGCAACTGATGTCTGTGCAAAAGAATTCTGTTGTGCCGAGGCTTGAGTGGAAGCAGATGCCTGAAGTTGCGAAACAACTGGCGCTGGTGCATAAACTGGCGCTGGTGCATAAACTGGCACTGGTGCATAAACTGGCGCTGGTCGTGGAGCGGGTGCTGGTCTGGGTCTCGGAGCCGGAGCAGGCAATGGAGCTGGTAAGGGTTTCGGGGCTGGAGTCGGGGCTGTTCTCTGTGAAATGAGTTGTGATAAAGAGGAGGAAATAGCTGAATATACACTTTGTGCAATAGATTGTTCCTGTCCGGGAGCTGCGGAGGTTGATCTTTGAACTGCGGAAGATACGGCATTTGCTATCGCTTGAGAGATTGATGATGTTGAAGCTCCGGGCCTAATGTTGCTCAATTGTTGGCTTATGATATTTTGAACTGACCCTTGTGACAATCCGAGTGTCTGGGCTACAGCTCTCGCAACAGTCGAAGAGATATCCGAGGGACTCAACTGACCACTGGATACGTAATTAAGAGCATTCAGTGATTGCAGAGATGAAGCCAGGCTGTTTGTCAAAGTTTGCGAGCTGAAATACACAGGGGCACTTGAGACAGTGGCTTGAGACTGCGACACACTCGATCCGGCAGATGACGCTGCAGAGTAGGAATTTTGTTGCGATTGTGCAACTGAAGACTGTTGAGCAACTGATGACTGTTGAGCAACTGAGGACTGTTGAGCAACTGAGGACTGTTGAGCAACTGATGTCTGTGCAAAAGAATTCTGTTGTGCCGAGGCTTGAGTGGAAGCAGATGCCTGAAGTTGCGAAACAACTGGCGCTGGTGCATAAACTGGCGCTGGTCGTGGAGCGGGTGCTGGTCTGGGTCTCGGAGCCGGAGCAGGCAATGGAGCTGGTAAGGGTTTCGGAGCTGGAATCGGGGCTGTTCTCTGTGAAATGAGTTGTGATAAAGAGGAGGAAATAGCTGAATATACACTTTGTGCAATAGATTGTTCCTGTCCGGGAGCTGCGGAGGCTGAACTTTGAACTGCGGAAGATACGGCATTTGCTATCGCTTGAGAGATTGATGATGTTGAAGTTCCGGGCCTAATGTTGCTCAATTGTTGGCTTATGATATTTTGAACTGACCCTTGTGACAATCCGAGTGTCTGGGCTACAGCTCTCGCAACAGTCGAAGAGATATCCGAGGGACTCAACTGACCACTGGATACGTAATTAAGAGCATTCAGTGATTGCAGAGATGAAGCCAGGCTGTTTGTCAAAGTTTGCGAGCTGAAATACACAGGGGCAATTGAGACAGTGGCTTGAGACTGCGACACACTCGATCCGGCAGATGACGCTGCAGAGTAGGAATTTTGTTGCGATTGTGCAACTGAAGACTGTTGAACAACTGATGACTGTTGAGCAACTGAGGACTGTTGAGCAACTGATGTCTGTGCAAAAGAATTCTGTTGTGCCGAGGCTTGAGTGGAAGCAGATGCCTGAAGTTGCGAAACTACTGGCGCTGGTGCATAAACTGGCGCTGGTCGTGGAGCGGGTGCTGGTCTGGGTCTCGGAGCCGGAGCAGGCAATGGAGCTGGTAAGGGTTTCGGGGCTGTTCTCTGTGAAATGAGTTGTGATAAAGAGGAGGAAATAGCTGAATATACACTTTGTGCAATAGATTGTTCCTGTCCGGGAGCTGCGGAGGCTGATCTTTGAACTGCGGAAGATACGGCATTTGCTATCGCCTGAGAGATTGATAATGTTGAAGTTCCGGGCCTAATGTTGCTCAATTGTTGGCTTATGATATTTTGAACTGACCCTTGTGACAATCCGAGTGTCTGGGCTACAGCTCTCGCAACAGTCGAAGAGATATCCGAGGGACTCAACTGACCACTGGATACGTAATTAAGAGCATTCAGTGATTGCAGAGATGAAGCCAGGCTGTTTGTCAAAGTTTGCGAGCTGAAATACACAGGGGCAATTGAGACAGTGGCTTGGGACTGCGACACACTCGATCCGGCAGATGACGCTGCAGAGTAGGAATTTTGTTGCGATTGTGCAACTGAAGACTGTTGAGCAACTGAGGACTGTTGAGCAACTGAGGACTGTTGAGCAACTGATGTCTGTGCAAAAGAATTCTGTTGTGCCGAGGCTTGAGTGGAAGCAGATGCCTGAAGTTGCGAAACAACTGGCGCTGGTGCATAAACTGGCGCTGGTCGTGGAGCGGGTGCTGGTCTGGGTCTCGGAGCCGGAGCAGGCAATGGAGCTGGTAAGGGTTTCGGGGCTGGAGTCGGGGCTGTTCTCTGTGAAATGAGTTGTGATAAAGAGGAGGAAATAGCTGAATATACACTTTGTGCAATAGATTGTTCCTGTCCGGGAGCTGCGGAGGCTGATCTTTGAACTGCGGAAGATACGGCATTTGCTATCGCCTGAGAGATTGATGATGTTGAAGTTCCGGGCCTAATGTTGCTCAATTGTTGGCTTATGATATTTTGAACTGAACCTTGTGACAATCCGAGTGTCTGGGCTACAGCTCTCGCAACAGTCGAAGAGATATCCGAGGGACTCAACTGACCACTGGATACGTAATTAAGAGCATTCAGTGATTGCAGAGATGAAGCCAGGCTGTTTGTCAAAGTTTGCGAGCTGAAATACACAGGGGCACTTGAGACAGTGGCTTGAGACTGCGACACACTCGATCCGGCAGATGACGCTGCAGAGTAGGAATTTTGTTGCGATTGTGCAACTGAAGACTGTTGAGCAACTGATGACTGTTGAGCAACTGAGGACTGTTGAGCAACTGAGGACTGTTGAGCAACTGATGTCTGTGCAAAAGAATTCTGTTGTCCCGAGGACTGAGTGGAAGCAGATGCCTGAAGTTGCGAAACAACTGGCGCTGGTGCATAAACTGGCGCTGGTCGTGGAGCGGGTGCTGGTCTGGGTCTCGGAGCCGGAGCAGGCAATGGAGCTGGTAAGGGGTTCAGGGCTGGAGTTGGGGCTGTTCTCTGTGAAATGAGTTGTGATAAAGAGGAGGAAATAGCTGAATATACACTTTGTGCAATAGATTGTTCCTGTCCGGGAGCTGCGGAGGCTGATCTTTGAACTGCGGAAGATACGGCATTTGCTATCGCCTGAGAGATTGATGATGTTGAAGTTCCGGGCCTAATGTTGCTCAATTGTTGGCTTATGATATTTTGAACTGACCCTTGTGACAATCCGAGTGTCTGGGCTACAGCTCTCGCAACAGTCGAAGAGATATCCGAGGGACTCAACTGACCACTGGATACGTAATTAAGAGCATTCAGTGATTGCAGAGATGAAGCCAGGCTGTTTGTCAAAGTTTGCGAGCTGAAATACACAGGGGCACTTGAGACAGTGGCTTGAGACTGCGACACACTCGATCCGGCAGATGACGCTGCAGAGTAGGAATTTTGTTGAGATTGTGCAACTGAAGACTGTTGAGCAACTGAAGACTGTTGAGCAACTGATGACTGTTGAGCAACTGAGGACTGTTCAGCAACTGAGGACTGTTGAGCAACTGATGTCTGTGCAAAAGAATTCTGTTGTGCCGAGGCTTGAGTGGAAGCAGATGCCTGAAGTTGCGAAACAGCTGGCGCTGGTGCATAAACTGGCGCTGGTCGTGGAGCGGGTGCTGGTCTGGGTCTCGGAGCCGGAGCAGGCAATGGAGCTGGTAAGGGTTTCGGGGCTGGAGTCGGGGCTGTTCTCTGTGAAATGAGTTGTGATAAAGAGGAGGAAATAGCTGAGTATGCACTTTGTGCAATTGTTTGTTCCTGTCCGGGAGCTGCTGAGGCTGATCCTTGAACTGCGGAAGATACGGCATTTGCTATCGCCTGAGAGATTGATGATGTTGAAGTTCCGGGCCTAATGTTGCTCAATTGTTGGCTTATGATATTTTGAACTGACCCTTGTGACAATCCGAGTGTCTGGGCTACAGCTCTCGCAACAGTCGAAGAGATATCTGAGCGACTCAACTGACCACTGGATACGTGATTAAGAGCATTCAGTGATTGCAGAGATGAAGCCAGGCTGTTTGTCAAAGTTTGCGAGCTGAAATACACAGGGGCACTTGAGACAGTGGCTTGAGACTGCGACACACTCGATCCGGCAGATGACGCTGCAGAGTAGGAATTTTGTTGCGATTGTGCAACTGAAGACTGTTGAGCAACTGAAGACTGTTGAGCAACTGATGACTGTTGAGCAACTGAGGACTGTTGAGCAACTGAGGACTGTTGAGCAACTGTGGACTGTTGAGCAACTGATGTCTGTGCAAAAGAATTCTGTTGTGCCGAGGCTTGAGTGGAAGCAGATGCCTGAAGTTGCGAAACAACTGGCGCTGGTGCATAAACTGGCGCTGGTCGTGGAGCGGGTGCTGGTCTGGGTCTCGGAGCCGGAGCAGGCAATGGAGCTGGTAAGGGTTTCGGGGCTGGAGTCGGGGCTGTTCTCTGTGAAATGAGTTGTGATAAAGAGGAGGAAATAGCTGAATATACACTTTGTGCAATAGATTGTTCCTGTCCGGGAGCTGCGGAGGCTGAACTTTGAACTGCGGAAGATACGGCATTTGCTATCGCCTGAGAGATTGATGATGTTGAAGTTCCGGGCCTAATGTTGCTCAATTGTTGGCTTATGATATTTTGAACTGACCCTTGTGACAATCCGAGTGTCTGGGCTACAGCTCTCGCAACAGTCGAAGAGATATCTGAGCGACTCAACTGACCACTGGATACGTAATTAAGAGCATTCAGTGATTGCAGAGATGAAGCCAGGCTGTTTGTCAAAGTTTGCGAGCTGAAATACACAGGGGCACTTGAGACAGTGGCTTGAGACTGCGACACACTCGATCCGGCAGATGACGCTGCGGAGTAGGAATTTTGTTGCGATTGAGCAACTGAAGACTGTTGAGCAACTGATGACTGTTGAGCAACTGAGGACTGTTGAGCAACTGAGGACTGTTGAGCAACTGATGTCTGTGCAAAAGAATTCTGTTGTGCTGAGGCTTGAGTGGAAGCAGATGCCTGAAGCTGCGAAACAACTGGCGCTGGTGCATAGACTGGCGCTGGTCGTGGAGCGGGTGCTGGTCTGGGTCTTGGAGCCGGAGCAGGCAATGGAGCTGGTAAGGGTTTCGGGGCTGTTCTCTGTGAAATGAGTTGTGATAAAGAGGAGGAAATAGCTGAGTATGCACTTTGTGCAATTGTTTGTTCCTGTCCGGGAGCTGCTGAGGCTGATCCTTGAACTGCGGAAGATACGGCATTTGCTATCGCCTGAGAGATTGATGATGTTGAAGTTCCGGGCCTAATGTTGCTCAATTGTTGGCTTATGATATTTTGAACTGACCCTTGTGACAATCCGAGTGTCTGGGCTACAGCTCTCGCAACAGTCGAAGAGATATCTGAGCGACTCAACTGACCACTGGATACGTAATTAAGAGCATTCAGTGATTGCAGAGATGAAGCCAGGCTGTTTGTCAAAGTTTGCGAGCTGAAATACACAGGGGCACTTGAGACAGTGGCTTGAGACTGCGACACACTCGATCCGGCAGATGACGCTGCAGAGTAGGAATTTTGTTGCGATTGTGCAACTGAAGACTGTTGAGCAACTGAAGACTGTTGAGCAACTGATGACTGTTGAGCAACTGAGGACTGTTGAGCAACTGAGGACTGTTGAGCAACTGAGGACTGTTGAGCAACTGAGGACTGTTGAGCAACTGATGTCTGTGCAAAAGAATTCTGTTGTGCCGAGGCTTGAGTGGAAGCAGATGCCTGAAGTTGCGAAACAACTGGCGCTGGTGCATAAACTGGCGCTGGTCGTGGAGCGGGTGCTGGTCTGGGTCTCGGAGCTGGAACAGGCAATGGAGCTGGTAAGGGTTTCGGGGCTGGAGTCGGGGCTGTTCTCTGTGAAATGAGTTGTGATAAAGAGGAGGAAATAGCCGAATATGCACTTTGTGCAATAGTTTGTTCCTGTCCGGGAGCTGCTGAGGCTGATCCTTGAACTGCGGAAGATATGGCATTTGCTATCGCCTGAGAGATTGATGATGTTGAAGTTCCGGGCCTAATGTTGCTCAATTGTTGGCTTATGATATTTTGAACTGACCCTTGTGACAATCCGAGTGTCTGGGCTACAGCTCTCGCAACAGTCGAAGAGATATCCGAGGGACTCAACTGACCACTGGATACGTAATTAAGAGCATTCAGTGATTGCAGAGATGAAGCCAGGCTGTTTGTCAAAGTTTGCGAGCTGAAATACACAGGGGCACTTGAGACAGTGGCTTGAGACTGCGACACACTCGATCCGGCAGATGACGCTGCGGAGTAGGAATTTTGTTGCGATTGAGCAACTGAAGACTGTTGAGCAACTGAGGACTGTTGAGCAACTGAGGACTGTTGAGCAACTGAGGACTGTTGAGCAACTGAGGACTGTTGAGCAACTGAGGACTGTGCAAAAGAATTCTGTTGTGCTGAGGCTTGAGTGGAAGCAGATGCCTGAAGTTGCGAAACAACTGGCGCTGGTGCATAGACTGGCGCTGGTCGTGGAGCGGGTGCAGTTCTGGGTCTCGGAGCCGGAGCAGGCAATGGAGCTGGTAAGGGTCTCGGGGTTGGAGTCGGGGCTGTTCTCTGTGAAATGAGTTGTGATAAAGAGGAGGAAATAGCTGAATATGTACTTTGTGCAATAGATAGTTCCTGTCCGGGAGCTGCTGAGGCTGATCCTTGAACTGCGGAAGATACGGCATTTGCTATCGCCTGAGAGATTGATGATGTTGAAGTTCCGGGCCTAATGTTGCTCAATTGTTGGCTTATGATATTTTCAACTGACCCTTGTGACAATCCGAGTGCCTGGGCTACAGCCCTCGCAACAGTCGAAGAGATATCCGTGGCACTCAACTGACCACTGGATACGTAATTAAGAGCATTCAGTGATTGCAGAGATGAAGCCAGGCTGTTTGTCAAAGTTTGCGAGCTGAAATACACAGGGGCACTTGAGACAGTGTCTTGAGATTGCGACACAATCGAACCGGCAGATGACGCTGCAGAGTAGGAACTTTGTTGCGATTGATAACTTGCAGAGTCTTCTTGTGCTTGTTGTGAAACAACTTGAGAGGATTGTTGAATACTTGATTGATCAATGTATGAATTGGAGGATTGCTGAACCTGTTGCTCTGATGCTGTGTACTGCTGTTCCGAACTAGAAGACTGCTGCTGAGAACTGTCATATTGTTGTTGAGTAGCTTGGTATTGTTGCTGAGCGATGGAAGCTTGTTGTTGAGAAGTTTCATATTGCTGTTGAGCGACAGAAGATTGTTGTTGAGAAGCTTCATATTGTTGCTGAGCAATGGAAGCCTGTTGTTGAGAAATTTCATATTGCTCTTGGGCAATAGAAGACTGTTGTTGAGAAGCTTCATACTGCTGCTGAGCTACAGAAATTTGCGAAGTTTCATATTGCTGTTGATTGCTAGAAGACTGCAGTTGAGAATTTAGTTGTTGCTGTTGGGTACCAAAATCTTGTTGTGACTGCATTTGGACGGAAGATGATTGCTGTGACTGAACTTGACCAGAAGACTGTTGCAAAGCAGTTTGAATTTCTGTGGACTCTTGTGCTTGTATGCCTGCCCCTGAAAGTTGTTGAACTTGACTATCTGCATACTGCTGTGACTGAATCTGATTAGAAATCGAAGAAGAGATATCTACTGTGGTTTGTTGTTGTATACCGTTCTGCACTGACGACTGAGTCTGTATTGTTCCAAAGTCAGATTGTGCTGTCAAAATTTGACTTTCAGCAGCTGCTGCCTGCTGACTTGCTGCAATTTCTTCTATTTCTTCTTCCATTTTTTCTTCGATATCATTGTTATACATTACTACTACCAACTCTTGGACAGACTCTATGAAATTATCATCCACAGTACCTGTTGTCGCTTCTAAGGCGCTAGCAATTGCTTGAGAGACGCAATCCATCTTATACGATGTGTCACTTGCTCCTTCCAAGCCTTCCATGATGATTTCAGCCAATTTAGAAGCAACAGAATGCTTTATCTTACTAGGTTTCGCATTCTTTTGATACAGCGAACTAATTTCAAACATAGTTTCGATCGCATCTCTTTCCTGGTCAATCTTCAAAACACCGCATTCTCTCAAGTATTCTATGGCACGATTCAAGAAATAAATAGCCGTTCCTTCATCCTGAACCCAAGACTTTGCGAGAGAGAGAGCATCTGCGTTGGATGCAAAGAGCACCAAGCAAAGGGATAAAACTGAAAGCCAAGACATTGCTGAATGCTTGTGGCTAACTGTTGTGTGATGAAACTTCGGCGGTCCAGCTTTTATACTGATGGAAACGTGACAATCTCACTACAGACTAGCACGACGCAATTAGGGTAGCGAGCTCCTTCTCATTATCCCAAGACAGAGGAGCGGCGCATTTAATTGCACGGCAAACAGCGGCTGTTGTTTACTTTCTGATTAACAGAAACTTTCGCGAAAACAGAATTTCTTGCTGAATAGAATGCCACAAATAGAATAGGGCCTATTTTGTGTGCACTCGCCTTCACAGAAGAGCAAATGAGCTAAGCAGTGAACTGACGCAGATCACACGAATTCATAAATTGTTCAGCAATTCATTTGGTTAAGAAAATAAAATTTGTCTAAGTAATACAATTCCATTTTCACCCAATGAGTCCCGTTGACCTTTCATTTTTATACGAAAGGATAGATACTTTTGATGCAATTTCAGATAGCCTCAAAATATTAGTTAAGCTGATTTGAATTATTTATAGTAATACAAATTAAAATTAAAATTTCACAAATTGTGCGTAAAATGTAGAAACTCAAATGAATGAATAAATTTTCCCTCCAAACTCTATGAAGCAAATGGAATTGTTCAGGGCCAATGAATTCGAATTTTATGTTATTATTAAAATTGTTTCAATCAATAGAAATTATCGTTTTTTCTTGAATTTTGCTATTCTTATCAAATAAAAATATTGCAGGTACTTCAATCTGCTTTATATATTTTTAACATTGAGAGTTGTCACTCACAAAGTTTAGTTAAACTTTATATAATTTTTACAAAAATTATTAATGACTCATGAAAATAATAAGCTTTTTACAGTTTCAACAATATCTTCAACCCGTTTTTTTTTCCTGGGAAGTTACGCAATTTAAAAATTGTTTGGTGCAAATATTACTTTCAGTTTAATTTTTTAACGATAGTAGGAGGATTTCTTTAGATTATAAGATATCATATATAAATATTTTTTCCATTCAACTACTCTGATTATCTTTTGGTTACAAGAACAAAAAATTTACTTATCTTACCCTTAAATTATTTTAATAGAGTTACCACAGTAAATCAAGCCTATTGCCTTTTGTAGTTTCTTCTCTGAAAATATAATAACCCCTTTTGCTACTCACTCACATTAAAAGAGCTGCTTGTCTGCAGTTAAAATGTACAATAGACACAACGTAATGTGCTTTTCTTTAGATTATAAGATATCATATATAAATATTTTTTCCATTCAACTACTCTGATTATCTTTTGGTTACAAGAACAAAAAATTTACTTATCTTACCCTTAAATTATTTTAATAGAGTTACCACAGTAAATCAAGCCTATTGCCTTTTGTAGTTTCTTCTCTGAAAATATAATAACCCCTTTTGCTACTCACTCACATTAAAAGAGCTGCTTGTCTGCAGTTAAAATGTACAATAGACACAACGTAACTGCGCCAAAGTCTCGCTCCATGAATTGCATTTTGGTTCGATGTTTGGTTTGGATGTTAAGATATTGATCCGAATTTAATTACTTCCTTCATTTATATTCAAGGGGGGAGGAGACCATTTATTTACTGAAAAGACATGCGCGTTCAATATTTGCTAATATTTCAGACATTTTTACTTTCCCTCGCACATTTATGCTGCGTAATCATCAGCGAGCGATTTTAGTACCACGATAACTGTAACTTTTCTTACCTTTCAAGTATTTACTTCGTCATAAGTATTGAAATTTTTATCTCCCAATCGATGTAGCGTCAGGGAAATCTTTACAACAATGGATCGAATAATCAATTTTTTCATTTCTAAAAAGACACGAGAATAGGTTCGTCCTCAGCCTAGTGAGATACATCATCCCCTTGAATTGTAATAGTGCGTTGTCTAAATCTACTAGAATACACTTTTAAAGCCTTACAAGAAAGATTGTTGGATCCGAAGCCACTAAATATTCACAAATATACTCAGATGGCTGATAATGTTCATCTTTGAACGATTTTTTCATATTTTAATTATTATTTTATATTTGATAATTTAATTAATATTTTTTGATATTTTTTATAAAAATGTAGGTGTAGGCAGTAATTTTAATGTTATTCTTCAACTATTTATTTTTAGAAATATTTTTTATGGAAATCTTGCAACATTTTCATTTTTTCCCATAATTATTTAATCACGTATTTACCTTCCATCGTTAAAAACCAAGAAGAGAAAATTATATTTTTATTTTCATATTCTTCGGCAATGCATTTTTGCTGATTTTCATAAGATTGGCACAGAATACATGTAGAGTGCGCTTCAGAATGAACAGTGTATGAAAAATAAGAAAGTAAAATTACAGCTCAGAGTAAGACAACGGGCAAGTAGATGTAAAGCAACTCTGATTATTACGATTTTAATTACATTAAGAAGGCTCCTTCATGCTCATAAAGAGCAGAGTAGACGCTAAAAGAATGCGCTTTCATTTCTTTTATTTTCGTTTGTAGTTTACTGAAGAAACTGTGAATACCAAGTGACGCATAAAAGAATTGATTGAAATCGGGCTGTCGGTATTTGTCAGCTCACTTCTCTTCCGTGCTGAAAGCTGCCGCGGTGAACTTTGCTGTCTCACCAGTTCCTCCAATGAAATCTGCGAACAAATTCCTATAAGATGGCAAGTATATCTGACAAGCTGAAGGTTTGTAATTAGCGGATCCTTTTGCTGGTCGCAGTAGAAGGCCTTTAGTGTCTGCCTTGGATGTTCGTGCAGTCAATGAACAGAAAACAAGCTCTCTTGCAATATCGGGTTGTGCTTTATAGATTTCCTTTGGAATGAAACAAAAGCCCGACGAAAGATGACTAATAACGTATAATTAAAATGAAGGTGCGAAACATAGAATTCTGCATTAAATACTTGAGGCTGTTACAACCAATTAATGCCTACATCCCCCGAGGGAAACAGCCCCCCCCCACTGCGTCCTTCAGTTCGTGCAGTGATTGGGATTCCAGTGTTGAAGCAGCGCCAGTGCTATTCGAAGAGGTTTTTGAGCAGAAGTCATGTCATGAGAGAAGAGGCTCCTTCTCCACTAATTTCCACACCGCACCATTGGAAAGGCTTCGGAAATATGTGAGAATTAAAAGCGATAAACGTTGTAAAAATGAAAATGTTGAAAAATCGTGAAAAAAGAAGAAAATCCTGTCAAATGTCAGGCCGTGGGAATAACATTTTATAAAATATTGCTCATTTGACACTTTAGTGTGATCATATTTAGTTTTATTCTTTAGCTGAGATTTAATTGCGCCTTCTCTTATGTTCTTTTCCTGCCAAAAAGATGAGAAAAGGATTCCAAAATACAACTGGTGTAATATGTAGTATGTACTCTCAGTTAAAATACTTTACCTTTTTTTCTTCTTTTTTTCTTTTCTTTTATTCATTGAGTAGTATAAATATGAAGAAACCTAATCGTATTTGTAGGAGTTGGGTATCGATAGTTCATTTTGAATCCGAATCATTCCATTCTTTTTTTTTTTCGTGATTCTTTAATCATGCCATTCGTACAGATGGAAAGCAGATAGAAAAATGAGAAGTATACTTTGGAACAGCTGTTGATCCTAATCATTATCTTCATATACAGAAACGCTTTACCAACGCATTTGGCAATCTACAGAAATAACAAAGGATTCGTGAATTATAGAAACGAATTAATTTGATTGGATGTTTGTGAACAGGCAATGTACTTTGATGCCAGCTTAATTGGATGCTTTCCGAAATACGCAAGATCAAACTATCTTAATTGGTTACTCATAAACTGGACAAATAAAGCGTTTGGTTGTTTTGTTGCACTATATCAGTAATAGAATAATAAAGGAATCGCATAACAATTCTTCCTTGGAAAATGAAATAGTAATTTTGAGCCATCCTTCCATTCGAACTAAAATCTTGCTGTTGTTTTTTGTTTTTTTGGAGAGATGGGCGGCCCCTTCTTCTAGCTATTCTACGCATTGGCAATCGGGAACAAGTGATTTTCGAAACATTATGGGTCAAATTGGCTCTAAACTTGCTGTAGACATCATCCGACCTCATTTCCTTCCATCCGGGCCATACGTGTTTGCCATCCATCTGCGCAATCTGATATCATTGCAATCGACGATTTGTATTTTAATGATTACATTTTTAAAGCAAAGTAGTGTAATGTATAATAGGAAAATTTTTGATTCTTTCTCAGAGAAAATGTCAAAAAAAAAAAAAAAAAAGAAAGAAAGGAAATACGAGGCCATTACAATTAAGCGGATAGCAACGCTCTGATGAAATAAGATAATAGCTTATATATTGACAGGATTGCAATTAAATCCTAATTATGTTTCACATCATTTTTTGCGTTGGTATTCATCAATAACAGTTAGTAGATATTTTATAAACAGGTATTGACACTCTTTATCCTCAAACCGGCACTTAAAGAAAAAACATATATCACGTTTTTAAAAATGTTTTATCCTTATAAACTTTATGAATTTGTTTATTTTTCGAAGCGGCCATCGTTTTAATTTCGTCATTTTATTTGTATGATAATATTTTAGTCTTATCATATGTTTTATTTTTTTCGCCCAATCATATTTTTCGTAACATTCACGAATGTTAGTTTTGACAACCAAAAATAAAACTAAAAATCAGTTTTTGAAATTACAACTTCTGAATAATAAGAGAATAGTGATAATTATCGTAAACCTGCTTTTGTTTTAACACTACTTTGATTTTATTTTAAATATATATTGCCTACTTTCTGTCATTTTAAAAAGTTTCGTTTTTGCTAGTTTTAATTCTTTGCTTTAATACCGGTCATGTGATTCTTTATCCTTGCAAGATTTGATATGACTCCAATTGGCTCGCATTTTAATAAGTGAAAGTGACTTTTATTTGTGTACAATTAAACACGTTCAAGTTTAGTATAGATTCTTTTCAGAGTAGATCAAATGGATTCTAAGTTAACAGTGAAGGGGTGCACCAGAGTCACAAAACACGTGAGAATGTTCATTCCAACCACTTAAACTGCCTTATTAAAACTGTTAAGAAGCTATTTTCATGTTCTAAACCACTGATGAAGATGAGCAGAAAAAATGGCATATTATGTTTTGGACATCATTTGCCCTAGCTACGCCTCTGCGGCAGCCAACTGACTGGGTGAGTGCATGGGAAAGTAAAAGTAGAAGATTGTAGTCATTTATAAAGGGTTTCTGACAGTTAAAAACACAACATTTTGGCGCATTGGTTTCTGTTTAATGAATGAATTTTTTTTGGGGTGCTTTTCCGAGTATTTTATTTTAAAAACTTTTAATATTATGGAACTTAAAAGTTCTGAAATTATAAGTAATTATTACAATTAAATGATATAAAAGTTGCTGAATCCAAGAATCGAACTATTGTCAGAAAAGGCAAGAAATGCATTTATCATTTTCAGTTTAACTGTAAGCGGTAAAATATAGAAACTGAAATTGTAAATAAATATGGATGGAAATGATGACACATTTTCATATCTTTTCATATATTTATCTAAAAGGCAGAAATAGTAACAAAATGTCTAAATTTTGAAAAAAAAATGTCAAAAAGAAAACCGTTACTGAAATTTACATTAGTAGCCAAAGATTATACAATTTACTTTTTTTTTTCTAATAGCATCCGAGTATTCATTATCGTTGCCTCATGATAACACAATTTAATTAAAAGAACATGTGCTACATTTTCAGTTCACACAAAATGCTTTAAGTTTCAGAATCAAGGAGTAAAATGAGGTTTCTAACGTTCTACAGACAGACGCACTGTGGTGTTTCAAATTATAAAAGACCATCTTTGTGGATAATTACTGAATGTGGGAGATTTTCACAATAATGCATCGATCTTAATCCTTTCATCGATTTAAGAATTTTTTCGTCACTAGGAAATGGCTGCGATTCGAAACCCGTCCAAATCCTCTTCAGCTAACTGGGATTATGCCAATTCCATCATGAATGTTGTCTTGAAATCAGATTTTTAAAAAAATGAAATTTCGGTATTCTGTAATCTTGAGACTAAAGTCTTGTTCATTTGTTCGCCATTTTTTTCTGTACGAAAATTTGATGCACTTTCAGCAATTACGGTATGGCATGAAAAATTTTACAAAAATAAAATTCAGGCACATTTCTATTCGACGAAATAATTTCTTTTAACATACTTTCTATTACTGGATAGAACGACAGCTTATATTTTATCTAATCTATCAGTTCACCCAGTAAAAAAATTTTAAGATAGTCTTAAAATGTTCGTATTCTTTGTCTTTATTGTCCGCCTGTAGGAAGGCTGTTCTATTTGTTGCCTCTCATCCCTCTGCATTGCTCACAACAACAGCTCTGAGATTTCGAAAAAGTTTGAACGGGATGTGAAAAAGTTTCCCCCAATCGTAGAATAAGCGATTCTTTTAACGTCGTTTTTACAGAACTAACGCCGCCACAATATAGCACAGCATAGTTTACAGACACTTTGAGTTCCTCTGTTGTATGTGTTTGGTGAAAAACTAGGTGGTCCAAACAACTTCCAAGCAACAATAGGATGGGGCAACTTAGGCTCACGAATCATGCTAATATTTCTTCTTATCTGTACATTTTAGATCATATTTGCCATCAAAACACGTTCTCTCTTTTTATTTTATTTATTACTAGCCGCCTTTGACGACCAGCTAGTTCGCCGATCTTAATGCTCGTTAAAATTTTAATAATTAAATATTTTATGTAACTCCTATTTTAATAACTTCTTCGTCAAAATATTTTAAAGCTTCAAATTTTGAGAGTCATATAATTCACTCATAATATTATAAATGCCTTCAGTCGTAATGTAATATGTATCTCTCTAAATTTCTGTTAGCTCCCGCAGAATTTATGCTTTAAGTTAAAGTGGAAATGATTAAAATGCAATTGATATAAGAACATTTTTTTTTACTGAAACGAAGTATTTTTTAAAAAATATGATTACTGAAAATAGAGTTGCTGAGTATTTAAACCTTATGGGAACTAAAAAATTTATTTCTTAATTTATGTAATATCTCAAGCTTTTCAACAAATTTTTCTCAGATTCATCATGAACATATCGATTCATTAATAATGTTTAGTTTTAAATGCATCAAACACTAATAAAATAAACAGAATCATTTAAAATAATCGGTCGAAAACAGGTTAAAAAACTATTAAAAAAACGATGTACTTAAAACTATAAGCATATACAAAAATATATATAACTAACATAAATACAATTTAATTACAAAAGCATTCAACTAACCTAAAAACAATTTAAATCAAGTCCGCATCCGTTGAAAATAGTTGTCAACAATTAGAACACAATGCGCATGCGTGAATTTTCAACGCCAGTTATGGTAACGCAAATGCGTGAATTTTTCTACACCAGTTGAGGTAACGCTATGCAGATTAAAAAATCTTTAATTTCCTTTAATCTTTATTTTAATTCAAAAGTACTTCAGAATGAATCTGAAAGATGGATTAATTAACAATGTTTAATTTGAAATGCATCAAACATTAAGAAAATAAAAAGAATCGTTTGAAATAATCGGCCGAAAAATATTAAATTTGAAGAAATCACTTAACTTCTGTCGGAGAACAAATGAAACCAGACTCGCTGAAATGACAGTATCTTTGAGATAGCAGGGACAACATTCAGTTGGAATTTTTATATAAGTTGCCTGATATATCAGGTTTTGAAATTGTGAAAAAACTGCTGCGTTTCGCACATGCGCAGCCAAACATTATTTACTACAAATACTCATATTTAATTGAATATTCAAAGTATTTACTTTTAATTTAAACGCAATGTGTTAAGAGTAAATTGTCATATGTCCTGTGAATTTCGTCGGGCTTAGATGAAAATACTGCAGGTTATAAACAAAACATGCACGAAAAATTTGGCTTTTTTTAAAAGAAAATTTTTACAATTAACGAGCTTTTTTTATAAAAATGTATGTACACGACTGTAGGTAATAAACAAATCATTCATTGACGTTGCCTATCATTCTATGAAAAGGTCTGGGCTTCCTTTTCCATCATTGCGGTCACTTAACTGTCCATATGTTCATATCATGAACCGAAATGTCTATATTTTACAGCATCGAATCTTCGCTGTAAAATGTGAGAAAATATGAGATTTCCGATTCTTTATGTCATCGAAACTCAGCATTTCTGCTGAAATTCGGGGGGAAATGCATACATTTGAAAATAATCGGGCCTCTCTTTTTCTCGAAAAAAAAAAACAACAACAAAAAAAAAACACGTGCACCGTGAATGCAGAAATCGGATGTTTTAACTCCGATTTGTGTGCTACGTTAGAAGACATGACATCGTTTGGAAAGACAGCTGAATAATGTTTCTGCATTAAATTAACTTATTGTATGAAGTAATATATCTGGAGGAATTCATATTAAATACTCTAAGAAGCGCTTATCATTTTTAATACATTTTTGAAAACTAGTTTTAGCGATGCCTTTTCTTTATACAAGTGGGTGCAGTAAAATGGCAAGATTATAAATGATTGATCTGAATATTTTAATCTATGGTGCGATTAGGCGAAAATAAATATTAGACTTTCATTAGTAACTAATGCTATAACTTATTTCAAAACATTAGAGGCTCTGAGATAAATTATATATTTAATATAGTGCATTTATGGTGGCTTTCTCTCCGCAAACTGCGTGATGCAAATATCACTACGCACAGAATACAACCGCCTATGCAATCGAATCTGAAACGCTGTGATACTTCGCTTCGGGAGCTTGAATATACGCTCAGTTGTCACACAATTAAGCGTCTACATTTTTTCGGTTTGAGCAGAGTTTCGAAGGTGACACTATTATTTTCTTACCTGCTTCTCAAATGAAAATGCTAAAAGAGCCCTGCATTTGTATTATATTCCAAACGCGATGCTCAAGTCGACCAGATGAAAAAGAATTTAATTTTTTTTTTCTTCTTTTTTTCAATCCTACGCTGTTTCGAGAGCGGTGAGGCAAAAATAAACAGAAATTGAAACGATCGGAAAAATGAAATGTAAATACGGGAAAGGATTTCGAATAACAGAGTTATTTGTTCAGTCAATCATGTAAAAAAGGGCTTTACTTTATGAACACACCTGTTTGTTTCCTTCGGAAAATTCCTTTAATTGAAACCAAACTCTGAAGAATGAAATGCAAACATGGGACAATTAGCTAAATTGGAAACGTAAATGTTTGAAAAGATCAGCTGCTCTTTGAACACTCGCTTCGAAACCAGGATCAAATTGTTTCTTGCGAAATGTTTTTCGGCCCTGTTTGGTAAGTATTTCCATTCTGCTTTTCTTTCACCCCTTTTTTCTTAATTTTAAGTTTAAAAATGCGGCATCTTTTTTTTTAAGACTATAAGAAATTCAATAATAATTTGTTTTTTTTTTCACTATATCGGATAGGAAATGGACAAAAAGGAAGTATTGTAATTGTCGATTTTGATGAATTCCACTCCTTTAAGAATTGCTGAAACGAGTTTTGACTTATGCTTATCTGTTCGTGTGTGTGCAAACACAGTATTTCAGAAGTGCAAACAAGATAGCGAAACGGAATTTGGAATATCGTCCTTGCGAGGAAAATTGTACATTTGTATCGAATTATGAACACTATCCGCCTAGAGCAGGAGATACATTTTGTACGCGCCGTCTCATCAGCATGCCATGGTAATAGATGAGGCAACGCCCATTTCACAGAGATTGGTTACTTTTCAAAATAAATTTGCTCATTCACTTACGATTGCTTGTTTTGAGTGGAAGCACTAGGAGTTTGAAAAGAAAAAACAGGCATTCATCAAGTAATGTACGAACGACATTAATAAAACTATTAAGAAAATATCTGTGTATTAAATGAGCACATAACACTGTGTATATCTTTCAAATGAGCAGCTGCAGAGATCATCGCTGCACCTTTTTTTGACACATTCATTGCCTGTTTGCCGACTGCATTCTTTGCTTTTCCCCCTTTTTTTGCATGACGTTAGACTGGATGCTATCTGAAATGACACAATCGAAATGCGAGGACAGTTGAACCCAGAGCTATCTAATCTGGCACGTATTTACTTCTGGACAGTAGATTAGGAAGAGGCCTTTTTAAAACTTTGGTTAAACTTTCAAAGTTGAAGTTTTTCTCCACGAATCCGACTTATTAAAGAAAAAAAGAAAGAAAAAAAAAAAAAAAACGCTTCTTATACACTGCTGTAAAATTTACTACTTACAATACTCATTACTTAACAAATTCCTCTCCGAAGCTGGAAGGCAGAAGTAGATTCATTTTCATCCAAGTTATTATTTTCAAATTCCTTTCAATCCTTAGACAAAAAGCAATGGGAGTAGTTTTCCCGAAGATCCTCCGATGAATGCATCGCATAAAAATGTGGACCTTAGATGAGGCCGTGAACACTTTGAATGACGTTCTCTAATGCCATGAGTTACCATAGTTACAAATGACAGATCTTTAGCATGAATCTGCCATTTCCACTAAATCTATTTTGAGTAGACGCGTTTTTGACGCCTCTTTGCAGATCTATTTAACGACCAAATTTTGAAGCGGAGCTACAGTCGTAATCGCAAGGCAATATAACGAATTTCATTGGTTTAGGCCATGCGTTTATGAATGAACGTATTTTACATGCACGAGAAACTACGAACCGGCCGCTTCACGGATTTTGTTTAAAATTTAATACAAATCTTTATTCCAGATGCCAAACATGTGTGCCAGATTTTATTTAATAGTTCTTTGTGTTTTCTAAATATCGATCCCATTTGTAGTCAAACAACTGGACTTCCTCTGATCAGATTTTGCTCAATACTTGATAGAAATTCACAAATGAGGTGAAGTTTCGTTTGTCTATCTCAAAACGTTTTTTAGTCATTTTTGTTATAGACAGACAAACAAACTGACTATTAAAAAAATAGTCTGCTTTTCTTAATTAATATTGGAACTAAGATTTTATTGTTGAGCATTTAAATATTTCAATCATAATTATTAACTGGAGTAAAAGGAAATTTATCATCAGGTTTTAAACAAAATCCATTCTTTAATCATCAGTGAAAAATGTAGGCTTAACCGCAAAATATTACAAGCCCATTAAAATCTAAACGAAATGACTCTAGTTATCTCGATCACAAGATAACGTGAGAACTTTTGAGTTCTTAATAAGAATCTACCTAAAAATTCTATCATTAATTCTGCATTATTTTCCTCTGCAACTTTTTTAAATGTTAAAGTAATGCAATATTTTTATACAATGCTTTTCTTTGAAATTGTTACGGAAAAACATTTTAACTTCGAATAGTTTTTGAACAATTGTCAGTATTCTTTCATTTGGTTTAAGTAATGAACTTTGCAAATTTGCTTGAAATGGGTCAAATGGTTAACGAGTCTTAGGAGTAGTTTTGATTTAAAAAAAAATAGATGAGAGATTGTGCGCTTCTATTAGTAAATTAAATAGCCATAGGGAAAACATAATAAACATAGGGAAAAAACAACTTTTTGTCAGAAATGAGAATCATCAAGGTGAAAAAATATCCCTAAAGTATTCTGAATGAGTGGGGAGTTTTGCAGATCTTGAATGATTTTGGAATGAAACAAAAATATCCAAATAACATTTTGAGGATAATATTATTATTTCGAGTATTTACAAATGATTGCATTTAATCATCCATCGGGGATTTATTAGTGAATGTTGCTAAATATTCCCTTGATGTAAGTCTAGGGAAAGTTCACCCACTTCCATTCTCGATTTTGTAGAATTATGGAATAAGTCTTTTTGTTTTTCACCGTGGAATATTGAATCCATTAAGGTGAGTTTATTAAAATGAGAAATGAGACATTGTTATAAATAAATGAATCATTTAAAAGAGGAATTCAATAAGATAGAGGGAAATAAGATAAGACGGGCATTTTTAATTTTGGCGTTTTTACCTGGCTCTTTAACGACCCATTCTGAATGACATTCCACTATTCAAAAAGAAAAATCGGCCACATTGGCCCTGTTGCTTCTACCAAATTCACAGCTCTGTATTTGTAAATTTGATTTACGTTTTTTGACTCTCAAGTTTACCCTTTTTCAACTATCCTTGTTAAATATCCTTTAAAATTATAAAAAAACATATTTCATTAGTCAGGCCTTTTATACGTTTACAAAGAAGTTACTGTGACACACACACACACACACACACACACACACACACACACACACACACACACACACACACACACACACACACAAAAAAAAAAAAAAAAAAAACACAGCATGGCTTACTTTTATTGCTCTGCTCTCGGGTACCGGGTCTTTTCCCACGATTTACGATAAAATGATAAATTAAAAAAATCCAATAGTCTAGAATTGGGAAATCAACAATCATGAAATCAGAAAAGGAGTTCTGGAAAAAAGTGCTGTCAGATAAAATGGGGCACTTGAAATCTACAAAATTATCCAGAAGCGTTTCCTCAGAGTAGCTTTGAAAATAAAGGGGGAAAAAGGTTAGAGCAAATCATTTGACTTTAAATGAAATATAATGCTACGACTTCAAGAGAGCACGAGCACTGAAGCAAAGGGAAAATGACAGCTGCAATACCTTTGTCAAACGCAAGTAAAGCAGAAAATCCATTAAAAAAAAAAAGATGTTAAATTGCTATATAGGAAAAGAAGATAATTTCGATGTCACTCAGAAAATCTCTAAAAAAAAGCCTATGAAAAGCCAACGTAAAAGTCTTATAAGCCAACGTGAGGGCTCTCAAATAAAGGCATTACCGTATAATAGGTGCAAATATTAACCTTTAGCGTAAATATAACCTTTTTATTGAAACAATCGTGTCATCCTTGGCGAGTTATTTGGGATGGGTCCCTGGCATGCGGTTTAACTGTATCCGAAAATCGGACTTGTATTTAGATGCATCTCTCCCCAACCGACCGAATCTGATACAGAGCGGCAATTGCAGTCGCAATATTCTCATACCAGATTTGATATATTTAAGTTATTGCGTCTTTCAATGATCGAGTTCTTGTTTCTGAAAGTACAGACCGACAGACAGTCAATTCCTTGCTGGATTTGGATGTTAATTTTATCTACAGGGTGTTGCCGAATTTGACCGACAAACTCAGAGGGATGACAGTAGGCATCAAGAGGATAAAGAATCACCATACAACATGGGGTACCAAACGACGTTTAGGGGATGAAAATCGCAAAAATATAGGGAGTCGGAGAACTGTTGGAAACAGTAAAAAATTAATAAAAAATAACAAATGGTGTTTCAAATATGATTTTTTTAAAAGTGAAAGCACATTCTTAAAAGGCTGTTTTTCATGTAAGTAACTAGCCGATTGGATGAACCAGGGGGGCGTAAATTATTGAAAACGAAAAAGTAGTTTAGAACCCTTATCTGCAAAAATATCTAAACTTTAAGAAACATAAAAGCTTGAAAATATGAAGAATTTTATACTCTTTATTTTGATATAAGTCTGTAGTGTGAAAACTGAGGAGGTTTTAAGATATTCAAGAAAAACTAAAATGTTTGCAGGTAAACATCGCTGCAACATCGGTACCGATGTTTACAGAGGGTGTTAATAATTCGAAAGGTAAATTTAGAGAAGTGATAGTAGGCATTAAGGAGATGAAAAATTATCATAAAACATAGGGTCGCAGGAGACGTTTATTCTGTGAAACTCGCAAACACAGACATTAGAAGAGATAATTAGCCTGGGGAAGAGAATGGCCCCATGAATGCAAGGATTTGGAACAATGTAGTCGAGAAGAAGAAGCTTTCTCGTATCTAAATTTTCCATGCATTCGAGGAATATAAAAGCAGCAAGCATTGTAGAATTTATGGTTCAATGAGTATAAAAGCAGCTTGTATTCATTAAAGAGCAGTGCAGAATTGATAGTCGATAAGTTTCATTCGTAAACAACATGTCAAATTTCACGAATGACGAATATGCGGTTATGCATTTAATTTATGGCCGAGTGGATGGTGATGGACGCCTAGCACAAAGAATATACCAAGAGCAATATCCAAGTAGGCGTTGTCCACACCACAGCACCTTTGCAAATATTGATGGACGGTTTCTGGAGACAGGATCCTTCAAAATAACGAGGCCAAATGCAGGGTAAGAGCGCAGTGTGCGCCAGCCTGAAACAGAAAACCGCGTTTTGCCGATACCCCATCGACAAGCACGCGATCAGTTGCAGTTGAATTGGGTATTCGGAACGCTGGATGCTTGGTGCCACACAGGAAGATACACTCTTTCCTGCAAGAATTTTATTCTCATATTTCTTATCTTCTCAGATTTCTTTCTTCTTCAAATTCTTATCGCCTTTTTGCCTACTATCACTCCTCAGAATTTTCCGGTAGAATTTTACAATACCTTCCGTAAACATCGGTGCCGATGTTGCATCGATGTTTACCTGCAAACATTTTAGTTTTTCTTGAATATTTTAAAACTTCCTCAGTTTCCACACTACAGACTTATATCAAATTAAAGAGTATAAAATTCTTCATATTTTCAAGCTTTTATGTTTCTTAAAGTTTAAATATTTTTGAAGATAAGGGTTCTAAACTACTTTTTCGTTTCCAATAATTTATGCCTCCCTGATTCATCAAATCGGCATGTTACTTACATGAAAAATAGCCCTTAAGAATGCGCTTTCATATAAAAAAAAATCATATTTGAAACACCATTTATTACTTTTTTTATTAATTTTTTACAGTTTCCAACAGTTTTCCGACTCCCTATATTTTTGCGATTTTCACCCCTTAAACGTCGTTTGGGACCTCGTGTTGTATGGTGATTCTTTATCCTCTTGATGTCTACTATCACCTCTCTGAGTTTGTCGGTCGAATTCGGCAACACCCTGTATATACCTCATTTCCTTTTTTAGCTATCGTGCTAACTCATATCTGAACAACCAGACAAACAAACATCCTCTGAGCAGATTTGGCTCAAAATTCGTTAGAAATCTACACATTTGGGGTAAAGACCGTCTACCAAATTTCCACTGTCTAGTTCAAAGCATTTTTATCTTTGTCCCAGACATACGAACATTTTCCAAGAATGTGTTTTTCGAACTCAGCACGTGAAACTCAGCACCTCTAAAACGTGGAGTTTCGTCAAATGTCGAGTTCGAATGTTCTGACGATTATTATACTTTCTCTGTATGAAGTATAAGAGAAAGTACAAATATATACTCTTGATTGGTGATTCTTGCAAAGAAGAGGCTTATACCCACGTGACCTGCCGGTTTACTGGAGTCGGGTGTAAAACTGCGATAGGATGAGTTCCATCCCAGCACGCCAAGTGAGCCCAACCTCTCGGACGGATTGATTCATCGCATTCATTGCCCACAACAGGGACAGGACCGAGTTACATTGAGTTGGGTGTAGCAATATATATATGTTGTTTTACAGTATCACGACCCACGAAGGTGGGGAGAAGTGCATAGACTGGGCAAGAGTACATTGGTATTTTTATTAAAAACACATATAAACAAGAGAAAGGCGGTTCGTGGAGGAGCAGGGAGGCCCGTCGGGCTATTTTTACTAACAGTGCTGAGTGAGTGTGGTGCTAGATGGAATTCTGTAATTACTGCCTTGTTATTGTTGTGTATTTTGTAGGTGTCATTTAAGTGTGACTTGTAACTTTATTTCAGCTTATACGAGGATAAAGGTGGTACATGTAGCTTTTATTACATTTTATGTTTAAAGTATTTTTAATTTAAGTGTTAGTATCACCTGTTATATTAACTATTTCCTCCCACCCCCTAACTTCATCTCATTACATTTCATCGTACCAACGGAACTCCTTGTTAAATTTGTATATTTATTATTGTTATTAATGTTTCTTTTATTTTGCAGGTATGGATGGCGACTGGAAGTCGGGGGTCCCTGGGCTATTGGTATATGGTTTTATTTATTTATAATTTATTAATAATTAATTTAATATTAATTAATTGGTAGTGGCAGCCAAGCCGAAGGGCTTTTAAAAAAATATTCTGTCCTGTGTTCCGATGGACTTAGAAAAAAAAGATAGTAATCGTGAGATGAAGTCCAGCAAGAGGGTGACAACCTCCCCCAACCTGGCATCACAACAAAAGGTGACATCACAGATAACACAACACACAGAAAAAGAAAAATAGGTAAGTACATTTAAAATAAATAAAATACAGACATATAAGGATAAAAATACAATAATTAAAAGCATTTACATTAAAAGATAGAGATAATATTCACGTGACATAATAAGTGATTCCAGACCAGCCGGGAAGTATAAAATATGGGCTCCTTTACCAGTCAAAAGTAAGGTTATAATGGTAGTCTAAGTATAAATATTTATTAAAACTTTAAAATGGATAAAAATAAAAAAAATGTATAAAATTCCGGGCAAAGAACAGTGCCGAAAAAGGGTCAATTGTTGGTGGAGATTTGGGGGGCTTATGTTAGTATATAAATATGCATAAACCAGAAGTGGCCTCGACGGTGATAGGAGTGAGTGAGTTTGATTACGATAGATGTACCTATGTTATGTACCGAGAAATGGACGCATTATTCACGTGTAGTAGGATTTTAAAACGGAGAGCAATAACAATATAGTTGTGGTTGTAAGAATTGTAAAAGTGTAAAATTTTAAAATCCACTTATTAAAAGTGACGTCCAAAATGACGTATAGATAACCCAAAGCTAAAATGGTAGTCTATAAATTAAAACAAATCAATAAAACCAAAATCATTACTGGTCCAGTAAGCTAAAAGGGTCAAGTTAATAAAAAGTTAAAAATCTAAAAAGTTTAAAGGATGAATAAAAGTGGAAAAAAATGAATAATGAATAGATTTTGATGGTGCAGGGGGTGGGAAGATGTGACCGGTTCAGGGATAAAATTTTTTGATCAAAGTTAAAAATATTATAAACAGGTCAATGTACTAAAAAAGAGATGTAGGTATCCTTTATAAATTTTTGATAATTATCTGCTCCAAGCAGTTCGGAGTTAATCTAAAAGCCCTGACTCTTCGGTAGTATTCAAGGTAAGTCCTCTATAAAAGCTGGTCAATAGACCTACATAATATAAAAGTATATACCAGTCGTAGCAAGTTTACCTGGCTCAAAAAGGGCACTTGTCAAAAGAATAAAAGTAAACTAGTAAGGAAGATAAAATACTTTTTAAAAAATATACGGTCACACACTTAATCTGCACCTTCTGTACTGGTCAGTGAATTGCAAATCGACCTACTAATCTTAAAATCTTCGATAATTTTAGCTACCTATTCCTAGATATATTTTTGAAACAAGCTCTCCTGTGTTCTCCAGCCGGTTTGGTATATGAAAATTAGAGGTGAACCGGCAGTGAAAGACATAATGATCAGGGTGACCACATGAACACATAGGAGAGCTCAAATAATCAAATCTATGGAGATAGACCGGGAATGGACCGTGCCCACTAAGAAAACACATTAAAAATTTATTATTTATTAAACATTTTTCATCCATCACTTCCAAATATTCTTTTACCCTGACCCCGGAGGGAGAATCATATTTAAACCAGTACTCCCTCCAATTATTTAATATAAAATTTTTAAGCTGTCTTTTTAAGTAAGAGTAGGGGGCAGAGACAGAGTGGGGAACCCCTATCGTTGTGACCTCCTTTGTCTGCTGATCAGCCAACTCATTTCCTGTATTACCATCGTGAGCCTTACCCCACGATAGACCGATCAGTTATTTTGCCACTGTAATGTTTTTCTTAACTTTGTTTACTAGTTTTGATCTGGCATTGCCTCTCTGAGGCTGAAATAGAGGAAATGCCGTCAGAAAAGATGTTGAATCTAATGTTCTGTCTGACAGCCCATTTGGCCGCAAAGTCAATGGCGGCCACTTGCGCCTGAAAAACCGAATTATGTTGTGATAGTTTAAATTTAGAAGAATTTTATTATTTATCATTTTCTTAGAATTTCTACCCAAAGAAGAGGATGGAAACACATCGGACAATGAGGCATTTTTTGATTGAAAGAGAGGTGGATGCGGCCCAAGAAGGAAGGAGATGATTACTTCACATGCTAATTTTGTGAGTAGCTTTCGTATATGAAATAAAAATATCTTCCACTTTTCTGCCAAAAATTGAGGGTTTCTCACAATGCTAATCACGTTAGGGACATTTCTCATAATGTTAATGACGTGCTTACCCCTCCCCAGTGGTGCCTCTTTTTCTGTAAAGAAACCCCCAATAAAAATATTTCTAATTTTTCAGGTACGATGTACTGTACCCAGTTAAATAGTGTATGTTTCAACAAAATCTGGTGCAAGTTTAGTCATTTAGCTTCAAAAGGGCTTTGAGTTTCAGCCACCCCCATCTTACGCACACTTTTCCCCCGTCCTCAGGAATATTTAAAATAAAGAACTTGTCATTCGACTGCTGTGTGATGCTCTAAAAATATTTTCCTACTTATTCGAACTCCAGCTTCACTGCAAATTGAACTTCTATGTTTTGCGGGCTGTTCTTCTTCACGCTGCGTCAAAACCATGACTCTCTAAGATGAAGCAGATATAAAATATTTTCTCACGGCCGCTGCTTTCAGTTTTCTGTCTTCCTAATCGTTTCGCTACATTCTTCTTTCTCGCCATAGCTTGGATAACTAAAAAAAATCTTGACAAAAACTAAAAATTGGATTATTCGCTTGTGCGTATGACGTTTCGCCATGTTATCTTGTGCAGATATAACTAGATTCATTTTTTTTGGATTTTAACTGACTTGGAATATGTTGTAAGAAATGTGAAAACCTCGGATGTATTCGTAGAGGGGCCATCTAGCTGAAAGGGAGTGGAAATATTGGTGGTAGGGAGTGAAATTTTCATTTCCCTGTAACTGTTTTAATTTTAAAGATAGAATAATAAATTAAATTAGACAAATTAGCGTCTCATTCAAACGAACAACTTTTTCGCTAGCTGCAATTTCTTCGAAGTTAAGGGCTGAAAAGTGATTCTCTAGAAAGTGAATGGTTGCGTTCTCTGTCAAAACACCGATTTCAATCGGGATACGTCAATGAGTACCTTTGGGAAAATGTCGCTGCGGCTCTGCTCACCTTCATTCATTTTCAATTGTTTAATGAAGACCAAACCGTCCGAAAGTTTTTTCGCAAGTATGAATTGAGATGATTTGTTATCGGAGCGAAAAAGTCAGAAACTAGTTCCATAGACAGCAGGATCAACAAATGGCCACGTTTCCCGGAAGGCATTCGCTGCATGCATTTCGAGAGAGGTTAGGCTGTGCAGAGAACGTAAAAGTTGAATGCCTATTGATAACAAAGGAGAATGCATTGCACTTTACACGGCTGTATTTACAGCTTCGAAATTTAGAAAAAAATATATTTTGCGGGATGGGAATTGGCACTCCGGTTTTTCCTTCTTCCTTTCTTTTTTTCGAAATTTTACTTAAAAGTCTCCACTATAAAAAAAAGGAAGTCAAATTCTGATGCCTTTCATTGACATTTCACAAAAATATGATCAGGCAAAAATAAACTTTAAATCAATTTAAAATTCAAAAATTTATCTTTTTAATGTTACTAATGTAATTGTGTCAAAATTTCCCTGAATTTCGACATTCAAACTTTTTTTCAATATTCATCATAATATAGATAGCTCCACTTTTGTAATATTCATAACAACGTTGATAGCCATTGTGGATGGCGAAGGAATGCAGTTTTTCCCCATATTATTTGGCAATTTAATTACAAGTTTTTACTTCTTTATTTTATTTCATAAAATGATGAGGTATGAAGGTAAAAGGTATCTCGAAATACATTCGATATGTTGCAAGATTATACTGGCCAAGATTATTTCATTTTCTTACACACATATTTCAATAAACACGCGACCTCGTGTAATACAAGCGAATGAGCCGCATGGCTTCAGTGCTCCACGCATTTCATATAAGTAATAAGTGGAGGAAGGGGAATTTGTGAATTTTCAAATGAGACGCGAGGGCAGGGCAACGAAAAGAACAAATAAATAGCATAGATCAAATGCCTGTCACAGTTGGTGACTTAAAAATGTTGTGAAACCAACGAGTATCAAATTATGAACAGGGGATATATGAAATTTAACACCAGCTGTTTGCCTGAGGTGGTGAATGAGAAAATAAGACGGAATCAGATGACAAGACTTCTGACAGAGCATGCTATGATTTCTTTAAAATGCATTGCTTTTTCAAGACCGAAGATAAAGGGAAAACTCATTTTTGAAACAGATCATAGCTTTATGATCACTGTACCGAAACAGCTCCACATTCCACCCGCTATTTCTGTACACAACATCCATTGATACAAAATGTACAGGGACTTATATAATAAAACATTTTTAGATAAACAAGCTGGTCGCCTAAGGGGACTAGTGAAAAAATATGAATGCTTCTTCAATACATATGCAATCAATAAAAGACGCATTTTATAAATGTAATTATAGAACTTGATTGCAGCTTCTTTTATTTGTATTTTCTGTATGTATTGTATACTTTTAGGTTATTTTCTACTATTTGTTTTGTTTTTATGCTGTTTTGCATTGTATGTTGAATTGTACTGTACCGCATTATTGTCATTGTAAATAACTTGGAAAATTATGAGGCCTTGTTCTTAAACTGTACCACTGTATAAATGTCAATTTGTCTCACGTCAATGTGATGAGGTTACCCGCAAACGACATCCCAATTCGTACTCAGGATTGGGTATATCGAGAGTGGGTTAAGACACCTTGCGATCCTGATGAATGGAACGGGAATAGACCCCTCGTATTCTTTTACTTTATAGCGTCAGATACTTTTTAACAGCACGTGTGTAAAAGGAATACTTTTATTTCGCGGGATTTGAAACCCCAAAATCACAATTGTGCGACAATCACAAATCTTGAACATAAAAAAATATAAGCCTTTCAAAGGGCCTCATTTCGCGGAGCTGCACTTCTTGTTCATGGTGTATTGGGCGAGCTGCACGTGGACGAAGAGGGTCGCCCTCTCCAGACGCTGGCCTCTGGAATCTTCCAGGTGGACGTGGCGGTAACCTGGAAAGAGAGATACTCGATAATAACGAGTTCTAGAGTACACAGAGAGAAAAATAATTGAAGCAATGCCGAGAACCCACTAATCGTCGTCACCAACGAATTTCTAAATTCCAAAAAACAACCAGCGGGATTCGTCGATTTGAAATTGTTTCGCATGTTCTCGAATAATACTGTTTATTACCTGCAAGCATAAAACTGGCAATCAGATCTGAGAGCAGGCAACTGAACACTGCGATCTTCCGCATTTTATCCACATAGCTCAGGGTCGACATGAGAAGTTGGCAGTTGTGTACGAGCTGAATGACTTTAAGAGATTCCGAGTCCACGAAATTTATTTTGCGACAGTTCCACAGTTATTTAATGTTGCTTTTTCTTATAAAAGATTTCTTACAAATGCGTGTATGTTATTTTTAATTATTATAGAAAAATTTAGCTTTCGTAAAGACTATGGATTAGAACTTATTTAAATTAAAATAAAGAACCTTATTCCATTAAAATCCCCAATTAATTATCAACTGATATGATTACTATATTATGATGGCTTATGACTATATTATTTCATAATTGTACGAAATATATAAATAAATATTATTCAGGTTGTTTTGAAGAAAAAAAAAAGGTTTATCAGTTCTTTACTCCTTTGTTTAGATTACTTTTAAATTTTAATTGTCATTTCTTTATGCCTGATATACAGAAACTAACACGTTTGAAAGTACTGTGCAATTAAATGTTTTCAATTTGTCACAATTTGAAGCCATAAACTACTTATATAAAATGAAATTCGAGAAAAAATATTTGTTTTTCCAAAGTCAGGGAGGAAAACGTTTGCATTATCTAAAAACCCCCAGAAGAATGAATTCTGTCTTGTTTATCATGCTCAGACAAATATCGGATAACGCTGTTGAAAATTATCTACAGCCTCTTAAATATTTCCCGAATTCTTGGAAAACAACTGTAGTCATCCCAATTTTGAAGTCTCCACAGAAGCTTTTGATTTCATACCCATCCCACTATTCTCATCCTTCAGTAAAATAACAGAACATTTTATCTTAATCCAGTTTAATGAATGCGTCAAAGAAAACAGCGCCCTCATCTCTTATTAATGTGAATTCAAACTTCAACAGCCCATCCATTACTTAGAACATGAGACCAGGATTCGGCACGGGTGCGGTGTCCCTCAGCATTCTAAAAGCATTTGATCGCGTCTGCGAGCTCATAACAATAAAATTCTTCCATCATTCATACAACTTATTTATTATTTTCTCACAAAACCTTTATAGTGCGATGCATTATTAAAGAAAAACCATACTAGCAAGCGTTCCACGGGTGCTAAATGAAGCCCATGTCTCTACTCATTTTTTATATCGATGACATGGAAATGTTATCGAAAAACAAAAATCTAAACTTTATCTAATCCGCCCTTAATAAGGCTCTTCCCGAACTTGAATCCTGTAATGACATATTGATCCGAAATGTAATATGTCATTTATAGGGTTTATTTAAGTGACTGGAGAAGGAGTAACAAAAACTCAATTGGGTAACATAACAACGGTAGTAAAATAAAAGGGAAATATAAAGGAGTGCAATCTAGAATACTTTCTCTAAATCCGCATGCAATTTATGTTTCTTGTCTATCACATTCCTTTAATTTATTAATTTATGATGCCGCTTTCGACAGTATATATAGTAAAAAAACTTTTTGGGATATTACAACGTTTATATTGCTTATTTTCTGTAATGGGAAATTCTGAAAATCATTTAAACATTACTTTTAAACCATTATGTGACACTCGTTGGAAAGCCAAAATAGATTAGGTGAAAGCAGTATATACACATTTTGAACAAACTTGTTATGCCCTAGAAGAATTTATTGATGTTTAAATGATGCAAGTAACGATAATACAGCGGTATCAGAAACTAAAAGTTTATTAGGTGCGAAAAATGTCATTTATTTTATGTCCAATTGTATGTTTGCACTATTTTCCAAAATTAACACTATCAATAAATTATTTCAAGTAGAAATAATTGTTTTTGACTCGGCTGTCAATTTAGTCAATAAAATTAAAACAGAAATCCAAAATTTTAGAACAAACTTTAACACATTTTTCGACGAAGCAAAAGTGCTAGCACATAATTTGAACATTTTCCTGAAAAACGAATTCCAGAAAGAAAAAGATTATGTTCCGAAGTTATAAAAAAAAGCTAGTGGAGGAATTTAGATGTTATTTTTTTAACACTGTAATTGATATTGTTATTGTACAAATAGATTTAAAAGTATACCAAATATTATTTCTGATTTCAAATGAATCACTGATATAAAAATTTTAGAAAAACATAAATTAGAGATTAAATTAGAGAACTGTGTTAAAACTTTTCTTTACGTTGCCAGTTACTACAGCAAGTGCTGAGCGCTCTTTCAGCAAATTAAAATTAATAAAGATTTATCTTCGATCAAGCATGTGTTCAGAACGCTTAAATGCCCTTGATGTATTAAGCATTGAAAAAAAATTGCAATTTTTCTGAAGTACTTGATGCATTAGCAAAAACAAAACCACGCATTAAATAAACATGCATTAATAATATATGCTAGTGTTTGTATTTTTTTTTTTTACTTCTCAAAAAATTAGGGCCCAAATGGCTTCTTGCACCCCCCCCCCTTCATAGAGAAGGCCGGGTCTGTCTCTGCCCCTTAATTGCTCGGAATTCAGTGATGACATTCGAAAAGCTCTTAATATCTCTCCTTCAAGTAACTCAAAAAAAAAAACCTGCCAGGAAAGTTTTTCAACAAATTACAATATATATAAAACACTGCAATAAAATATAGAAATATATCAGCAATACCGAACATTAGAAGTACCAGACCAATTTCACTGTAAACCTTCCAAAATTTAATCTATACCCATATATATATTAATCTATACCCATCTTTCTTTCAAAATCTATTAAATTTATTTAATTAAAAATGACACTTTTCACATTCTCTATTCCCCAAACATCTCTGTACCATTCCATCCAAAAATTCTCACTCTCCTATTAAGGGCCCGACTTTGCCTAATGGGGCACGGGGAAAAACTTCTTTGCCCCCCACTCTGTCTTTTTTGTCTTTGAAAAGCAATGTTAAAAAAAAGTTCATTAACGAAGGAAACGTAAAATAAACTTTCTATTCATTTTGGGAACCCTCCTCTGATGTGGGGCCCGGGGCAACTGCCCCGTATGCCCCTGCCTTAATCAGACTCTGCCCCTATTGGTCACGCTGAAACAATTATTTATTCCAGCTCTGAAGCCGAGAATCCCTGGGAAGATCGATTCTTCACTCCTCTCCGACACACACCCACTTTCCTCGACTGTTCGAAACTCCTAGCCGAATCCGAAGCCTGCCTTTATCTCATCACTTCCGAAGACCCGAAGGGCAGGTATTGTGTAGGTATTCCGGGGAATACCTACACAAAAAGCGAGATTGACTGAGGGATCCTCCGTAGTCGAGGCGTCCCCCGCGACTGAAATAGTCGCGACTCGTGAAATGTAAGGATTCGGAGTGCATTTTCCGAACGTTCTGATGATGAACGACGGAAGTTACCTGGTTGATCCTGCCAGTAGTCATATGCTTGTCTCAAAGATTAAGCCATGCATGTCTAAGTACATGCCGTATTAAGGCGAAACCGCGAATGGCTCATTAAATCAGTTATGGTTCCTTGGATCGTACCTTACTACTTGGATAACTGTGGCAATTCTAGAGCTAATACATCCTTGAAATTTTTCCTTCAGAAAGTTTAGTTCCAAAAAAGCCCCAATAGTTAAGGCACGTGCAACGTAATTCCACTAAAGTTCTATTTTACCCCATAAATAATTTAAATATTATTTTTAAATTAATTAATTGTATCAAAAATGATAATAATATGAATTAAATACCAAATTTCATGACGTTAGAGCTTTATTGCGCTCGTCCAAACTAGTTCAATTAAATTTAACTTTTCCCTAAACTAACAAATTAAAGTATCTATTCCAAATTATGATGTGGAGGTGCTCGTGACCACTTTGTCACATCGCGGAACTCCGAAACATCACGACGTTGCCGTTGCCGTTGCCGAAGGGCATTCTGCCAATACAGTAGTCGACTGGAGGTTGGTCACTCCTCTCGTCTCTGGGACAGACAGATTTTCTGCAGACGGATTTCGCTCAGCATTTCATAGAAATCCTGTGCTAAGTATACATTCCAAATGTAACCCGTCTAGCCCAAAGCGTTTTTAACTATTGTGTACAATGACAAACTTAATGCCAAAATTTGCTTTTTCGAATTCAGGAAGGTCTGAAACGAGAAAAATTGTCAAAATCTCGAGTTTGAAATTTTTGGTGCGTACAATAGATTCTCTTTCTGTGCTTCGTATGCAAAAAAGTAAAAATAAATAAATGTAACCATTTAATATTGCTTAAAATATCCTGATATCAAACAAGCATTGAATGATTATTATACAGGGATTCGTACAACTAAATAATAACTAAACTGCTGCTAAATAATAGTAGACTTTTCTGATATATTAAATTCTAGATCTGAATAATTTCTTTTGTATATTTCCGAAACGAAGGACATTCTTTAATTGTGAGAAAACAAAAGCAGGAAATAAAATCAATGATTCTATTTGTGATTCTATAATTCTTAGCCTATAATTCTAAACCTTCATTTTGTAATAGTTATTTGCAATTGCATTGACAATCGATTTAGTACTCAAATCTGCGAAGCGTGCGCAGCTTTGCCCTTGCTCCTCAGATATGGACACATTTAATTCACATCTAAAGATATCAGTTCCTTATTATTATTATTCTTTGCAGTAATTAGTTATTTATACAGTTACTTTTCTTCTATTTACAGTTGATATCTGATACAGTCTCTCGACCGAATGAAAGGCTGGCAGCTGTAACTGAAAGTCCCGCAAAAGGATCAGTCACCAATAAATGGCTACAGGAAAAAGTTTACTTACTTCAGCAGTAAATAATTTTCATGTTAAAGAATAAAATAAATATTTTCCATATTAAAGATGCACTCAAAAAATTGATTATTAGCGTTCAAGTCCAAATCCTTTTCAAATCAATTAATAATTTTTATATATATTACAATCTGCTTAAAAGTAGTTGGAAAAGCAGGCGTAATGCAGAAGCTGTCTGGCGCGCTCTTCGCAATATTTTTGAATGAGAACTATTTAACCGGAAAATATGTATGAAGGTTTTCTACTCTGGATCTCATAGGAAGATGATTACATTAAAATGGAACCTAATAATTTTATTGTTTTGTTTTAAAGTATAGAGAATGTGCACGATTCAGGTGAAGAAGCAGCGGGTAAAAATACAAGCCACCGTCAACAGAGGCGTCCTTTGCATGGTGAAAGTGCATTCCTATTAGGACAACGCATTAGGATAATTATTCACAGCAAAGCAACGCATTAGGAAGTTTTATTTTAATACGAATCAATTGTATACAGTCACGCCGAATAGTTTTACCGAGTTTACAATAAAGAGATGAATATTTCAGAGTTTGAATACTATTTTTTGAGCCAAGACTTTGGTGTTTTTATCTTACTGAAGAATCAAATAATTACTTTAAACTATTCTTATTTAACTTTCAGCAATGCTATAATTATTTTTTATGTCAAACTATTGATTCTCAATTAGGATGAATCGCTTCAACAGCAGTTAAATTCATTTTTAAGCAAATAGTTTTAATTTGCTATTTTCAATGTGACTATATTCTAATTTTTTAACCAGTTTACAACAGTCTTAAACGGTCCAAACTACAGACTTTTAGTGCTTTAATTCTATTTTAAACAAAACTGTATTCTTTCGAAGCAAGCACAAAAGAATGTTAGTATTTTAAAATGCATGAATATCTCTCAAATTTGCAAGTAATTTAAAAAGTCAGAAAGCTGAAGGTAATTGATATGTTTGAACGCGGTTTGTATAAGACATATTTGCACAAGGGGGTTCCTTTTTTTTGTAACGAAAAAAATGTAGTTAAAATTTTTTTTTGAAAGAGAGCAAGCACTGCATGCTAACAAATCACAAAATCCAATAGGAAACTACACTTATTTGTATTCAGGCAAATATTTATAAGCATATCACAGCAATCGATAATTTGTTCAAGTATCCACTGTCAACACGAATAATAGTTTGCCTGCCAGTAACATCTAAGTATGCTTGGCCGGCTGTACGATACGTCCTTTATCGACATGCAACAAAGACGATGGGTTATTCCTGCACATGAGTCAACTCAATGAGCGGCAAATCAGGTGATAAATTAATTTGCATGATGCCTGGAAAGGTTCTTCGCTAGAAAATCACCATTTCGCCTGTGGAATGAGAAGAAGGCATCGATGGTATTGTGTTACAGACAGTTTCATCTTCCCTCTAAGCATTCCGTTAAATGAGCGCATCTTAAAATTGAGTTTTTGTAGAAGGCTCTTCAATGAAAAAAGAATCTGTGTTAAAGAAGCTCTGAAACCACACCAAACATTGACAAAAAGGTAAATTTAGGAGTCTCTCTGTATAAGCATGCGGCTCTTCTTTGTTCCGTCTCTACAGTAATGTGTATTGATATATAAGCATGCGGCTCATCTGGCCACAAAACCTTGCTTCATTTCAAAGATTTTCGACAAATCCTAATTTATGATTTTCTCTCATTTAGCTGGTCTTTTGGTAAGATATCGTGCATCGGTTGCAACTTATACAGGCACAATTTTAACAAACCATGAAGAATAAGGACTGTCGATCCGTACCATTGCTCCTGCTTTACTTACAGCATTAATCGACTGTTTTCTTAAAGTATATGTTTACAAAATGCAGGCTTCAGGTAAGCATGACGAACGAGACAGATTGCATTTCGTTTTCTTGAATACCGTATCAAAGACAGCTGACACGCAGGGCTGATTAGATCTGAACCTCTCACCAATCTCCTCTGCGTTTAGCCGACGCTTCACGGTTGAGGAAAAGCAATTTCGTGAATAGAGCTATACGCCCCCCCCCCTTCCATGTCATTACCAGTGACGTTTGGAACTGGAATATTTCAGAATAATTCTTTTATTATAATATTATAAATGTTGTACGTTTTAAAAAAGTCATTTTTATCTCTCATTTTTTTAAATCTTGAAGAGAAAACTTTATTACATCTAAGCCATTTCCTGAAAAATATCACAAAAGTTTCTACGGTTCCTCAAAAGATTTGTAAACAAAGACAGCGGAGTGCATCCCTATAAAAGATGTTTTCTCTCCCCCAACAGTTTCCTGGGGAAGGAGGCATTCTTATCTTCCAAACAGCAAACTCCAGTCAGACAGGTACCTGTTCTCAACTTTGTGGAGCTTTATTATCCCCGAGTGCTCGTTTCGGCTCTCAGCTTTCGTGAATGAGTTTTAGTTAGGAAATCTTTCATCATTTCTCTCTTGATCAAGCTATTAAACCTATGATTTTATAAATTTTCCTGATTCTTTTTCTTAGGCTTTCGACTCGAAGATGAGTTGGAGAAAATCGTTTTAAAATTATTGAAACTCTGGTGAAACGAAATGCAAACGTTGAATTAGAAAAGTGTACTCTAAATAACAACGAAGTAAGAAATGTCTATCAGAATCGGAATCAAAAGCGCTGAGATCAAGAATTTACTATTTTTCTATAATTGAAGAAGAAGCAATGCAGAGTAGTTACTAGAAAAACGGCGCCGCAACTCTTAAAATAATTACATATGAAATTGTCAATCGTAAGCTGACTAACAACGAGAAATTATTATTCTCGAAAAAAAAAATTATGCCAGCATGTGTCTTCTATTCCTTATTTGGTAAGTTTAGTTATATTAACGTCCCATTTTAAAGCAACACTAGGGCTATTTTGAGACGGACCTCGTAATTTTGAATCGCGGTCAGATGACGAGGACGACACCTGAGCTGGCACCCCCTCTCCACACCACGCCACACCAGCGGGAGGACGTTTAGCGTGCACCAAACCCGCTTACACGACGGTTCTTCGGTGGAATCGGGTCTCGAACCTGAAACTCTCCAGTTCCGAAGCCGAGACCTTACCACCAGGACACCGCGACCCCACCTTACTTGGTAATGAATGGGTGAAGAGGAAATTTCGATGTAATTTACTATTAGCATACCCATGACCCATTTATTTAGGGCCCGACTTAGCCTTATTGAGGCCCGGGGCAAAAACTTCTTTGGGGGCGCCCCTCTGCTTCAGTAATGAAGTACTCAACTTTATGGAGGTATTTAAATTTTTCAACTCATAATAGATATATTACAAGAAAATTGACTAGAACCTAAAATAGCTATAAAGTCCCCCTCTCGTGCGATATGTAAAAAGACAGGCCTTTCATTGGCCAAATTTGTTCATACCATTGCGAAAATTAACTGAATTCCGCTCTAGAAAGCCATGGATTTACGAAATATAGATTTTTTGTGTTCATACGATAAATTAATGAAACAGCTAACATAAAACTGACGGATTTTACACTGTACTGATATTTTGTTTTAAAAAAAGTTCATTAAAGAAGAAAAAGTAAAAAGTAAAGTACTTTTTATTCGATTTGTTCCCCCCTCTGATGTGGGAGGCCCGGGGCAACTGTCCCGTATGCCCCTGCCTTAGTCAGGCTCTGCACTTATTTCGAAATTGATGATGGAATTTACTGTAAATATTGTTCAGTTTTTATTGTAAATATTGTGTAGTTCCTATTGTAAATACTGTGTACTGTTTGTAATACTGTGTAAATTGTAAATACTGCGTTCTTGCGCAAACAGTATGAAAAACACTCTGAGCCTCAACGGAATAAAAATATCACGCACATTATTTTCTAACTTCTCACATTTTACGGAACATTGTAGAAGGGCGTAAATAACCACAGAGAAAGTACTGGTAATGGCAGCGCTCGCCTGACAAAAAAAAATAAATAAATAAAATAAAATAAATAAATATTACCTCTATATTTTTTAAACTCATTTTCTGCTGGCGTACATCACAGAGATCAGAGACATAAGAGATTTAATCAAATAGGTAAATAAATCGTACGTTTATTTGGGTTATCGTAGAACGATGTACTAATACTGGAAAAATCGGGTAAAAAGGGCTAATTCGCACCCTGATACAGGATACGAAAAACTAAAATTGTGCATCGTCTAAAACAGGAAATGAAATTTCGCATGTTTGCAAAGAAGTAATTATTAACGAAATCTTTACTTGCAACAACGATGAATGTGTTTGCATTCTACGGGCTGGACCGTTTACCACTCTGGGAGGGTACAACTCGGAGCGGTCTCTTTGAAATTGCAACTGGAAGTTTATTTATTTAAAATGGAGCAAAATTTTGGCCTTTTCCAATGACAACATAAAAAAATATTACTGCACAAAACTTTCAACTGTGCATCATCATAAAAATCCTTCATTCAAAAAATTATATTTTCATTGATGCCAATTTTCTATCACGCAAATTTTATATTTAAATATATATATATATATATTAAGCATATTTCCCAGCAATTTAATTCACACAAAAAGAAAATGAAATTTAACCTACTCAAGCATGTTATGTGCTTTCGAGGAGAAATAGCTTTTATCAGAGTGTTGCCACCGTATTGAAAAAAGCTCAAATTAAAAGATTAATTAGTTAATTCTACTGCAGACTAAGAAAAGTGTACTTTTAAGCACGCGCCTGAAAGAAATAAAACACAATATTTTTTAGAAAATGGATTTTGCGAACTTTTAAAATATCTATATTTTAATTCAATAATTCTGTCGAGTTTAAAAGAAATGTGGTTTATATCTATACAGGATATTCACTCTAATAGGTTCACAACACCAAATTTCTAAACAGTTAATCTTATGTATATGTATCTAATAATAAATAATAGGAAATATTATTTATTTTTATATGTATATACCTAATAGGAAAAATGGTCCAAGAAATTTTTTTAAATAAGTAAAAAAATCTTCTTTCATGCAGTTTGAGTCAATAACGCTGAGGCGAATGAAGAATTTTAGATCTTTATACAGACCCTCGGTCCTATAAGTTATATTTGGGAAAATAATCTTGGAACACATTTTAAGTGAAAAGAAAGGTCTATTTTACTGTGACTGAAGTGATTTATAAAAATTTGAATATTTCTCTTTTATAAAACCCCCGAATTTAGACGAGTAGTCTACATTCGGGAGTTCATCTCAAAGGAGGTGCGCCAATCAGTACCCACGATTTCTCGAAGATTGATTGGTTTGAAATTATGAAAATACTGATTGTCCTAAAATAAGTTATTCAAAAATAACACAACTCGATCAGAGTTGGCTGCAAAATATATAAGCATTTTTCTTTTTAATATAAAAATTGGATTGTCAAGAATATTTTACTGAATACGGTTTCTTAGGACCAAAAGACTGCATAAAGTTTGGCACTTCATAATTTTTCAGAAATGCATTTATTGACTGAAACAAAAAATATTATTTAACGTTATTTTAATCGTTCGGCATGTAAATTTAAAGACTGAATTTTATCAGGATTCGGAGGAATTTTTGTTGAATAATTCTTTGAGATATTGTTTAAGTCATTAAAGATATTCTTTAGAGCACATTCAGATTTCCATACTAAACTATTCTTTTTTCTAAAGTCATATTTTTTAAAAACAAAAACACTGAAGTTCTATCCCTGCCTCTCCAATTTCAAGTTTAAATTCAAATGGAAAATTATAATCCATAGTAAAATGAAGAAACTAGTGTATATATTATAATAGTATGAGTTCTATGGCTATGAAACTTTGAAGCTTAAAACTATTTTGCTGAAGAAGCTATTAAGAAACCAAGGTACATAAAATATTGAATTGGAAATTTTAGCGAATATTAATCCTGGCGAAACAACTGGTCTCGAAAAGCAACTAGTATCTAATAAAAGTGATAAATGATAATTAAAAAGTAAATTCAAATATATGTTTTTCTTTTACAGCGGATAAATTACATATATTTCGTATAACAAGTGATAATTAATTAATTTTTTTATATAGTTTGTGTCAGTAACTTCGAGACTTGGAAAAAATGAAGAAACACACAGTTTTGAAGGCTTTAGAATCATTAGGTTTGGAATGAAAATATCTAAGAGATATGATGAGGGCGGGGCTTTCATCGGTGCATAGGTGAAAACGAGAAAGAAAAAAATTCCTGGCAACAATCTATGTGCATTGCGTTTCTCACTCCCTAAATTCGGGTTCATGCCGAATTGGAGTTATTAAAAAATGCCAATCAGAGACAGGTTACAATTACATTTTCCTAAAATAGGTATGTGTTTTAAAACGAATAATTGATAAGAATTGTTCTTTCAAGGCCAATAAAAAAAGGCCCATTGCTCTTAGTCATTTGAAACTAATTTTAGGATAAGAATTTTTAATCAGTTTTCTGGATGCTGTCATTTTATATCTTTAAAGAAAGACTCACAAAACACAAATCAGTTATGAATATACATTTCATAAAATATCCTCCTATTTGTAAATGGAGATAAATTAAAAAATACTGAAAAAAATTCTTCAGATTTGTCAGATTGTAATATTAGTATTTTCACTGCAGAATATAAGCTATAAAAAAGATTACCGGCACAACAGAAGAAAAATGACTCTAGGATCTTTAAAAGAATGCAACGTAGATATTTTCTTGAATATCCAGAAATATTCAAAAACTTAAGTGACCGTATCTGTTACAGCATGCACTACTCAAGGATAACTTTTATTATAAAATATTTTTTAAATCTACTAAAGTATCTAAATGGATTGAAAAGATTCCGCTTGTTTGACATTTAGCAGCAACAGGACTGATCTCCACTAAATTTTCTCTCAGGCTTCCTATTAAAGGTGTACCCCCCCCCATAAAAATTTTTTGAACATAGAGCCATAAACGTCTCGAATACTCAAATTCATATTTCCAAAGTCCAACACATACGTAAGTGTTCTGCCCTTCGTAGCATAGAAAAGAAAAAACCGAGTTTGCATTTGGGAAAGTACGCAAACAATGGGGGAGGAATCTTCGATATGATGTGGCAACGATGGAAATGGAAGAAGTAAAATCACCTGTGGTTCATTTTTCAACAAATATTTACATCTTTATCGATTATGTTGAAGGGAGAAAAATGAAGGGCCGTTTTTTGGTTCGTCGGAGAGATCAATGAACTTCAGGACGGTCAGCTAAATGTGACAGATTTGAAAAGTAGCAGTCCAACTCAATCAGGATTTCTTTCAGTGATGATGGCTTAAGAGTTACACTACTAGATCTTGTGAGTAGATTTTTTTTCAGACAGCGCAAATGTGAGTAGGAACTCTATTTTCTATCGTTCAATTGAACTGTTTATTCTAAACTTCTTAATTTTATATATTTGCTCTTTTTGTCTCATAGGGTACAACCATTTCTATTTTTTTAAAGTCTCATTGCCCGACAAACACAGGGATTAGAAATGACTCTAAATTGAAGATACGGTATAATTATAATAGTTTCAATGCAGAATGTATTTTTATTGAAAATAAGTAAAGAGAATTCGGTTCAGACATAAGAAACCAAAATTCTTTCCCATATTTTTAAGGGTTATTATTGAATTAATTGTACATGAGAAAGTAAAATGATGAGCCCTGAATTTTTAAATGCATCCCTACAGTAGAATTCTGGCACAAAAATATTAGTTTTAGCTTAATAATTAATTTAATTTGAGATTTTAATCCAAAAAAGATGATCTGTAACAATTTTACATTGAAAGTCGAATATTGGATAATATTGTGAAAATTGTATAACAAATTCAACATTTATCAACGTCGTGGTGACACTACTGTAAATTATGTATTTAACAATATGATACACGTTATTAGTATTCATTTTTATGTGTTTTATCTGAAGTAATCAGACAGTCCGGCTACACTTTTTGGAATTTTGACTTTGACTGGTTTAAAAAACATACTTTGCACTTCCTTTGCACTAGTTTAAAAAACATACAATATTCCTTAAATATCATGGCTAACCATTTATTTATTTCAAGTAAAATAAATGAATGTTAGAAAATGAAAGCAAAGCAAGTAAAAAATAAAAAGTAAAATAAAATGAATTCATTAGGTTTACTGAAAAATGAACTACTATTTATTATTATATAAAAAATGTTGCTTTTGAAAAATTCTTCATCTATTATTTATTACAAACCGAATATGCAAAAATTATTAAGCTGAAGTCATTTATCAAGAACCTTGAAGAGCAACCCTTGTTTAACAAAGAACTCTATTCCACCCTTCTTTCAATACCGAAATTTTAGTTTTCATAATATAAATCACAGCCAAAAAATAGTAAGTTGTTTCGGAAAAATAAATTTTTTAATACCCCATTTATTTAAAAGCTATTATTTTTGAAATGAACTTCTATAATTTATTCTAATGACACATTTCAGTTACAAGTAAAATGACGTCCTCTATGATTCCAAATTTATTTTCTTGACTTGAAGTAAAAAATCTTGAATGAAATTTAAAATGAAATGCACGATGCTCCCATCGATCAAAGGCGCAATGATCACAGTCGAAATCGGCATTTCCAAGTCTCATGGGTCCAGTGGATAACACGACCCCAAAATATTTCAGGTTAAAATCTCAAAGTAAGTTAAAAACAGAAAAATATTTTTTTAATAGAAGATGCATTTATAGTTTAATTCTTCCACATTCTAGAAGGTAATTGTCGAAGAATTGCTTAGAATTGATTTTGAAACTATTTATGGTATTGGAAACTGATGAGAGGAATTTTGAGAGAACTTTATTGCACATTATTGTTTTACCGAATTTTACAATATTATGCAATAGTAGGCTATTCGGGTAGAAATGGTCTCATGTGTACGAGGAAATTATGTCGGGACTTGTTTATTTATAAAATTTTGCACCTCACGTTTGCATGCCAGAAGACAATTCTCAGTCCGAATTCAATAGAAATTTCGGGGATTCGAGTCTCCGCTGGTAAACTTTCGATTACAACTTTGGCAGGCCTTTTTTAAACGGTTATATAATGAGCTGCAGATTATGACCCCGATTTGCTCATGACAGGCATTTTCTTGGGTACAATACCATCTATCGATGAAAAGTTGAAAAGCTTTTGTTTCCTTTCTAAAAAAAATGACGTCTTGTAAGGATAAAATTGTGGGAAATCGCATTGAAACATTAAAATAATACTTCTAATTTTATGAATTTTTTAAAAACTACTCACATATTTATCGGATATTATTTATTTTATAAGGTACTGAAATGCTGCGTTACTCTGCCCATTTCCCCAGCGCTGGTGATTCTTTTTCTTAAAGCTGTGCGGGTTTCATGTCATAAGCCATTGAAAGTTCACTGTGGATTGCTAGAAAGAATCTCGGTTCTCAGATGATGGATTCTCATTTTAAATGCTGAACATATTCGTGAGGATGTTTTGCGCACCGCTGGAGACTCGAACTGGAGGAGCTCTAATGAGATTCCCGAAATTCTAGACTGGAAAAACATTTTCAGGCACAATAAAACGTTTAAGCACTAACAGGCTGCAGTCACAGCAATGAAAAAAAACAACTGTACTTTGCAACATTTGTCTGAAATTTTACGCTGCATTAAATTCAAAGATTTTTCCTTTCTTTTCGCTATGATTACCTTTATAATCCTAGATTCATGTTTACAGAACATAATAATATTTCTTTGTCTGCATACTGCCGAAGTGAATGGCAAAACCTTTTATTTTTTCCCCCTGAATTCGCAAATGCACATCACTTGGAAACAAAAGGCACTTCCGGATTCTCGAATTGTGATTGAACGAACCATTTAAGTCAATTTAAATGTCTCGTTTTAAACCTGTGGAGCCTTATTTCACGCCAACACTAAAATAATTTGTACGAACAGCAACAATTCCTCACCTTCACACATCGATGTGCAAGGCAGCGCGAACTGCCCGATCAACTGGTTGCTCGTCACATTCTCATCTTTCACTCTGAAATTGAAAATGGCTTCCTCCGGGGCGTTGATCACGAATTTTAGTGTCTGGTTCCACATTGGATTGAAGCCTGAAAGAGCAGAAAGATTATATCATTCATATCGATTCATTTGCAATGGTCAGCGAATGGAGATAACATAGAAAGTATTATTAGCCACTACATATTTTTCATACTATTCCCTATTTTGGTTTCCGAGGTCAAATAGTACAGATATCAGTATAAATTGGATTTTTATTTAGTCTTTATCGAAAAGGATTATATATTTTTCAAACTGAGTGAGAGAGTTTTGATTCGAATTTGTTATGAATCATTTACCGTTCAGTTCTAATTGGATTTCGATTAAAACCATCGCTATTCTTTTAAAATAGAAATGTTTTATTTCAATTTGACACATTTCCTTTGCTCAAAGATTCATTTTATCTGATATTGATTTTTACTACCTGAGCTGAATCTGTTCCCCACCTTCCTATTTTCTTTATTTAAGTTCGATTTGAAGCCTTATCCAAGTTCATGACATGAATAACAACAACAAAAAAATATATGTATATGTACCCTGATGTAATGACGCATAGTTTTCTTTTAATACTTCCAATTTGAATTTTGCTTACAGCTTGCAGAAAGACATCCATAAGGGAAATATCGATACCGTTTTCTTCAAAGACATGACAATTTACGGAGAATAGTTCCATAGTTTCCAATTATTTGATCTTTTTTTTTCCTTTAACATTATTGTATTCTTGCATTTTAATATCTAGAGGAGGGCAGCTACTAAGAACTTGCAAAGCTTTATTCCAAAAGATACTTTGGACGATTGCTAAAAGAGAATGTCGCTCAATTTGAAGTATATTTTTATACCATGTCCCCTTAACCCTTTTTAGGACCATGGGAAGTATGCTTCCCACCCAATTCATCAATCTTTGTATGGAATTATGTAGTTTAGCGTAAGTTCTGACGAATATTTCAATCAGACGGAAACTTAGATGCTTCATTTCCTTATCTCACACCAAATGGTGCGCATTGATTTGTTACTTGATTTTTAATTAACCAAATTAATTAATTAATCAAAAGAAATTTACCTAATAAGCTAAATGAGTCACTTTTCTTAAGCCAATCACAATCCTAAAAATATTTTAATAAATAATGACTGGAAAAAATAGCCCTTTAAAGGGTTAATGGAAGTAAATAATTTTTTTTCGGTCTCAGCGGAATATATTTCTTTAACGATATGGCCTAACAAACATTTGCTTAAGTCCAAATTAGTGTTGTTCCAATTTATTCGATTACTTTATTTGATTATTTTTCTGCATGAAATTTGCAGTTTTCTCATGACTTTGTTCCGATGGGGGATAACTGTGCGTTGGGCCAAGATATTTTAATTCGTTTTGTTATATTCTATTGAATATTCAATTCTATTACCATTCAAATGTATCCCAGGGAAATGAGAATTTTTTTATCATAGTAAATTTGGATTTGTTTGGATTAAATTTTCATGTTGATTTTAAGGATTTCATGATGATTAAGAACCAGAGTGTTGTGCCGGCTAACGAACATCGGTGAACGTCACTATTGTAATTTCACGTATCTCCATTGGATAACAACAGATCTGTCTTCTAAAACGTCGGGGTTGCTGTGCCCTAATGGTAAGATCTCGGCTTCAGAACTGGAAGACTCCAAATTTGGAACCAGAATCCACTAACGATCCGTCATGTATGCGAGCTTGGTGCACGTTAAATCCAAAGTTTTGGGTTTATATGTTATAGTAGTTTGGAGATGGGGTTCCAGCTCAGGTGCTGTTCTTATCATCTGACCAGGATTCAAAACTACGAGGCCCGCCTCAAAGTAGCCTTAGTGTTGCTTTCAGACAGGACGTTAACATGACTAAACAAAATCTAAAAAAATTATTTATTAGTCCAAAACTTTTACATGAAATTCTATTTTGCTGTATAATAGTTTTGAATGTCACTCCATCTAACGTAAGTGAAAACCTTTTGAAAATTAAAAGGGACAGTACAGGATACTTCAATTTCATTCTTGGCTCTCCTTATAAATTCTACAACTGAATTTAAAGCTGTCATTAAGCTGAAACTTTTTTATAGAATCCATTTTGGTTGCTACTCAGAATACTAAATAAAATGTCGAAGTATTTGTGGTTATTTCGCCCGATTGGACATATACAAATCGGTAATAATTTTTAGACACTTAGATGCTTTGGAATAAGGATAATTTCAGTAGTTTTCTCGGGGGGGATGATCTTTTGGGGGAGGAAATTACAATTTCCAATTTTAGAGTTTAGTAATATCCGCTTAAATGCACAATACTGTATTCACCCCCCCCCCCCTTGCTATTTAGGGATGTTAAGTTTAACTCTTCATAGAAATATGTAAAAATGTTATTAATATTGTCTGTAATGTAACCTGTCTCTTTAAATATGAATGTTAAAATTTGTCTTGAAATGTTTAATTCTTTGAGTTTCCAACAGGACAAAATTCTGTTTCTCAGATGAATTCCGAAGACGCTTCATTTGCGGTCAATAAGACTTCGTTGCGATCAATGTTCTCTGATAGAATGAGATTACTCCGACTCACATTTTTAGAGCAATCAAAAAATGCACGGAGAAACCTGTTTATTAATGACATTTAATTCTTGTCAATTGATTATCAGAAAGCTAGTAATATGTGCGAAATTCACAAATATTTTTCAATAAAATATATCGTTGATATAAGAAATCGATAGATAAGATGGTGCATCCACATCTTTGCCAGTAGCACGCTGATCAGAATTTCCTAGGTGAAAAGTAGACACATAAGAGTAAGTAGTAGAAAGTAGACACATAAGAGTAAGTAGTAGAAAGTAGACACATAAGAGTAAATAGTAGAAAGTAGACACATTAAGGAGAGTGTCTCCTCAACGTCTTGCATGAGCCCTAATGTGCCAGTAAACCATACAAGACATTAAGAATGTTTCGTTTAATTGTGATGAGTACAATAATAATAGATACCTTTGTGACTCTGATGGACACAAGTACACGTAAATTTGGACCAACCTTGCCATTTCTAACAAAGGCTGATTGGTTGCGGAATGCCGCTGTCTCTGGAATAGGGCTCGAACATAAGGAAGCTCACAATGAAAGTTCTTTCATTAATATTTTACAAAAATAACTCGAACAGTTCCCTGGTGTGCATATTATTTCCTTTTAAAAAACATTCAGCTTCTCGCAAAACAGACAGACAAAAATTGCGTTACTTTATTACACGCATAATTAGCATTCAAAGTGATATCTACCGTTATTGCTGATGAACTTTGTCTTCTTTTTCTGTGCGTCCAAAGGATGGCCATACACTTTGACCGAGACGTAGGGGTCTACCACTTCCCCATCCTCTGCCCGGTTGGGTTTGGGAAGAAACTGGGCGCTGATGATCTGCAAGAGTTCATATTTTGTTCTTAGCACACTGATACCCAAAGTTTTCAATTTTTTATTCAGTACCACCACATCAGCCTGACACAGCTATGCCATTGGGATAGAGTGGATTGCACGCACATTACGAAAAAAATATATTTCTGTATATACCTAATCGTTTAATGAGTCAAGAGTTTCACTTTTTTCCGAATTTGTACTATAGACTTTCTTTACTTAAGTACAGATTGTAAAAGTGGACCCGAATTTCATGAAATAGTGTTCGATTCTTGATTCTTAATTACTTTCAAATAGGTTCGAGTCTCGAAAACAAAATAAACAAAACATAAGTTTTATTATTATTTATTCACAAATGATATTTCAAATGACCCTGCATTAAAAAATATGCATACAGCCTACTTTGAGCGAAAATACATACAAGATGCCCATTGAAATCCAGAACCTTTTCTTAAGGCGATAACTATAATCATAAGAGTTGTTAGTATTTCAGAGCGGTGATAGTAGGCATCAAGAGGACAAAGAATCACCCTACAACATGGGGTCCCAAACGACGTTTAGTAGGTGAAAACGCAAAAAATATAAGGAGTCGGAGCATTATTGGAAACTGTCAAAAAATTAATAAAATAATAACAATTGGTGTTTCAACTATGAAATTTCTTAAAAGTGAAAGCACATTCTAAAAAGGTTTTTTTAAAGCTTCGAAATATGCGGATTTGATGATCTAAGGGGCCGTAAATTGCTGAAAACGAAAAAGTAAATTAGAACCCATATTTGCAAAAATATTAAAACTTGAAGAAAAATAAAAGCTTGAAAATGTAAGGAATTTTATATTCTATAATTTGATATAAGCGTGTAGTGTGAGAACTGGGTAGTTTTAAAGATATTCATGAAAAACTAAAATGGGAACCAGAAAACATCGTTGCAACCTCAGCACCGATGCTCGTAGAGAGCATTGTCAAATTCGAAAGCTAAATTCGGAGCAAGAATAATAGGCATTAAGTAGATGAAAAATTACAGAAAACAGAGGGCCGCAGTTAACGTTTATTCAGTGAAAATCGCAAAAGCAGATAATGACAAAAGAACAATGACCCTGTCTAAGAGAATGGCCCTATGAATGCGAGGATTAGGAACAAGCTAAGGAACAAATTAGGAAGCCTTCTCGTATTTAAATTGTTCATGCGCAATTGTTATCCTTGCTCTGAATTTAGCTTTCGAATTTGACAATGCTCTCTACGAGCATCGGTGCTGAGGTTGCAACGATGTTTTCTGGTTCCCATTTTAGTTTTTCATGAATATCTTTAAAACTACCCAGTTCTCACACTACACGCTTATATCAAATTATAGAATATAAAATTCCTTACATTTTCAAGCTTTTATTTTTCTTCAAGTTTTAATATTTTTGCAAATATGGGTTCTAATTTACTTTTTCGTTTTCAGCAATTTACGGCCCCTTAGATCATCAAATCCGCATATTTCGAAGCTTTAAAAAAACCTTTTTAGAATGTGCTTTCACTTTTAAGAAATTTCATAGTTGAAACACCAATTGTTATTTTTTAATTAATTTTTTGACAGTTTCCAATAGTTCTCTGCCTCCCTATATTTTTGCAATTTTTACCTACTAAACGTCGTTTGGGACCCCATGTTGTAGGGTGATTCTTTATCTTCTTGATCCCTACTATCATCCCTCTGAATGTGTCGGTCGAAATCGGAAACACCCTGTATATAATTTATTATATTTATCCTATCTTTGAAATATGTGCTTAGAGCGGTTTATACAAAGAAAAATTTCTGATAATTAAACATGATTTTATGATTTTTTTTCCTCATAAAAATTTACTAAAAGACAGATAATCATCTGATTTTTTCAAAAAATACCGAGTTCAACTGAAATGAAACTGCGCAAACTTTACAAAAAACGTTGAATTAGCAATATATATATATAATTCACCATTTTTTCAGCATCACATAATAATTGTAATGATATTACATTGGAAAATAGATAATTTTCTGAAAGATCTTTGTGCTGCATAAAATTCCCTCTATCGATATTAATATTCGTTATTATTTTCTTTTTAAATGTAAATATATCATTCTGTATCGAAGCTTTTTTTTATGATTCTTTCAAACAAGACAGGATCTGCAACGCATATTGAATTTACTAACAAATAATTTAAACGAATTAAGTCAAAAATTAGAAATTAAATCTGCAATTCTTAATTTTTCCGTATAGCGAGGTTTTCCGAATTTCCGCAATAACTCGAGTGTTTGGTAATATTTCAATGGATTTTTCTTTATTTCTCACCCAGCACGTGATCGCGCAAAGAAACAGAAAGCTGCAATCTTTCCTAACTTTTAAAATTTTTGTTATTATTCTCAGATTATAATTATAAATTTTGTTAATATCTATAAATAATCATAATAATCTATAAATAATCATAACATTTTCATGAAAAATAAAAAAATAATGATGAAGCTGAGAGTTTACTTAAAATTCGCAGCCAAAATGCACCTGTAGTAGGAAAAATGCGAAAATATGAAACATTTAAAATCATAAAAAGAAATTAAATGGCGCTCTATCAGATTATATTTGCATCAAGCTGCATCCAAATATTGACATTGTTCTTGGAATATTATAAAAATGTATTTCATTTCATTTCATCCATTGGGAGTTATTTTATTTATTTAACAAAGCGACCTTTCTTTTTTACCATTCTTTGATTTGAAAGCAAATATTTTATTTCATTTTTTAAACAATTAAATGAATCGAAATGCTTTTTTTTTAATTTCAGAAAAACAAATTTGTTTCATTTTATGTCCTTTTCACTTTTCAATACTAAAAATAGTCCCCTCTATTCTGTAAAAAGAACTTATACTCTCTTTTCCCGACTCTAAACTGAAATTTCGTTTCCTTTATCTTTTTACACGGTTCCCATTTATTGTCATTAAATAGAACCAATAAAAAGAAATTAGTATTAGAAAAATTGGCTTTATAAATTTATTTAGGTTCAGAGAAGATTTTTTTTTTTTTGGCTCTGAAAAGAATCGTTTCTTTTCTTAGCAGCAGTTGTAGTCTCCTCCCACTATTGTGATGAGGGAATTCGGACAACAGTCAGTTCTGGAGTAATCTGCGCGCCTTCGCGTAGCTTTGAAATGGACCGCTTGTTCAATCAATCGACCAATGCACCTTGAAAATCTACTCTCTTGTAAGACTCGCGCCTCTGAACATGAGCGTTTTAAACAAAGATTTCATAAACTCGCGCCGCCGAGTGGCGGAAGCACAGAAAGCGCGAGTTGCGAAAATTCTTACAGAATTGACTTCGTTCCTATTCTACAACATTCATACAAAATATTTGTCTGAATCTCAAAGATTTAACAAGACATTTGTTAAATGAATACTTTTAATTGAATTTCTTCTTTTTCTAATTTATAACCTCTTTTTGGGATCGCATTCTCTTAAGAGAAATGGATTCGAACCGACACTATTCCGATCCGGGAAAGGACTGCCTACGAGTGGATAATTAAAATGCCGTGTTTTAAATTTAGAAGCAAATAAATTAAATACGTGGATTGCACTAAAATTTTAAAATTTATAAGGGAGATCAGCAATCGCAATATTGTCTAAAGCTTTCCAGAATTTTTATCGATTAAAAAAATACTTAAAAACCTTAATAGTAGGCAACACTAATTTGAAAACAAAGTGAATCTGGTTTGGAGTGCTTACTTTGATGGTAACGTGTAGCTGTTTGTCCGGATAAGGGCTTTTGCTAGGATCATAAGAAGCTAAAAGGAGAAAAGAGGTCTGTCAGTTTTATTCAAAGGCTAAGATTTAAACGCTTTCAAACTCGAAAAAAGAAAACAAAGAAAGAAATTAGAAGATAAAATGCACTTTTCACTGTAGTGGTTCGGAGTTTCTTAAATAGAAGGATTCGAAAAGATTCTCACAAACATTAAGATCAAAGACAACCATACAAATTCAGTTTTATCCTAAGAACATCATATCTGCTAGAAGCATCTGTGTGTCAGAAGTGAATCTGAGAAAGTTGAATCCTAAGTAAGAGGAAATTAAAGCGGAGGCAGGAGGAGCTCTCGAGCAGTACTCAAGAACGATTCGCTTGTATTGTGAAAGATTTACAAATAGATGTTATCCCATCGCGAAATAAATATTCATTTCTAAAACGGCTGAATACTCTGTACTTCAAATTCTTTCTGTAAATCTGTACAAACATAATTTTATTGCATTTTTTAAAATCTACTTCCATTTATTTTATATTTATATTGTATTACTGGTGTGTACATAAAACGTTTCTTCCAATAAATAGCTGATTTAATTTTGGCGTGGCCTTAAATTTCGATGGAGCACATTTAAGTTACCGTGTAGAAAACAAACGAAAATAAAACGCAAACTTTCTCAGAAAACAATTGATAAAAAAATATTTATACGATGCCGTTTACGCATGCGAAAAGAAATACAAAAGCAAGAAAAAACTGTTAATTTGAGGAGCAACTTATTTAGTTAACAAGAGAAGTATAATTTTCCTTTCAGGTGTTCAAAAGCATTAATAGAGTAAGATTGTGATAAGATCTATCGGATGATATAAAATAATTGAATTATAGTAAACAAATGTTTCAAAAGAAGTATGCTTCATTAAAATGCCTCGTTCAATTTGCGGCACATCGAGATGGAAGTTCGAAAAAGAGAAATATTAGGGCACAAGGAGAGAAAGCTGAAATGGCATTGCAGTAGAAAAGACTCAGTTTTAATCAAACAGATGACAGTCCGCATTTACTAAATACAGAGTTAAGATATTTAGCATAAAAGAAGGAGCCCTCAACCTGCATCTACTCCATGTATGTAGTATGAGCCCCTACGCTGCTCTCTCTCTCTCTCTCTCGTCAGCAAATGGCAGTAGTGTTGCGACTGCAAACGAGGCAAACGGGAGTAAGCAGACTTTGGGAGTGGAAAGTGTGAGACGTCAAAGTTGACGGAGCATGTGTTAATCTGGAACTTAATTTTCAAAACCTTGTCCACATAAAGGGCAACCAACCCTATACTTTTATTCTTTTCTTCATGTTCGTGTAGTCCTGTGTCCGTCCATTAAAACGTAAGAAAAACAAACGTGTAGTCTTCCTTTGATTGAGAACATCCCACGGAACACGACCCTACATGTATGTATGTGCACACACACACACACATACACATTAAACGATACCTCATATAGCCAGGGAAGTAAAGCGTACATATAGTAAAATGATTAAGCTGAATTTATAGATAGATCACAGCGCTCCTTGTGGCGAAATAAAGAAGACACACGCACACACACACACAAAAAAAATTAAAAGATAATGGCCACAAATTCCAGTTAAAAAAATATATTGTTACGAATCTGTAATGCTGCTTCCCAGCATAATTGGTTCCAACATCGGAAAGAATGTTTTACAGTCATCTGTACTGGACGGAGTCCGGTGTCGTGTCGGAGGTTTCAGAGCTTGGCGACAAACTTGGCGACTTTGGCGCCAAAATAGATTATACCCGAAACATCCAGAATTTTCCCGATCCGTTCAGTAGGAACTGAGATACGCCTCGAACGTTCCTGATTTGTTGAGAGGCTTCTAGCCCCGCCTCCTGAGACCTATAAAAGGAGGCGACCGCAGCTGCTAGGGGAGAGTAGTCGGAATCGACGGTGAAGAAGGAATCTTCCGGAGATTAGCAGAACAGCGACGGAGTCAAGCTAGTGCGGAACTAAGCTGTGCGCTACTGTCTGCAGTAGAGTCTTGTATGCTGCACGTCTCGGCTGAAGATAATCGTCTTCTATGCTGTATATAGTTGTCGTCTTTGTGCTGTCCTGTGTGTCTTCGTGTAAATAAACGTCGTTGTTTTATTTTCTACTGCCCCCTTCTGATTGAGCGTTCTCCACACCATATAACTCTCACTATCCAAACGAACCCCGGAAATTTCGAAACAATATGATATACCATAACAGAAACGCTGGTAAAAGTTTCATGGAGTTCTTTGTAAATCTGATGGAGATATTTGCGATAAAAATTATATACTGATTTGAAAAAGGGTTTGTCGTAAAACGTATTCTTCATTATTACCTTACGAGACAGTAATTTTCAATATACAGTAATTTTCTGGGTATAATCCGCGGATTATCTGTTAAAAAATATGAAAATCGTTTCTGTAATCATCGCCAATAATCTGCCAATAGACAATCCGCGAATTATCTATTGATTTTTTTTTTTTTTTTTTTGTCGTAGCTAAAGAGCACCTGCGGATTATACACCCTCGAAAATATGGCATGCTAAATATGGCATTATGCTTAATTGGTGGTCGTATTCTTTTAAAATTTACTGTTTTGTTTCATTTCTGTAAAAATGGTGTATCTCTTAGGCCTTAATTTCAGGAGATTTTCGGGTCACCAGGAGTCAATACTGTTGGACTAAAGTCCGATTCCTCACAGAAAAATATTTCTTGTTTTGAATCCCTGCCTGAGGGTGACCCTTGAGAAAGTCTTCAGGCCGGATTCTTATTTTATTTGGTTTAATTTTGATTCTTTTTTCCCCCCTTTTAACTTGGTATTTATTACTAATTAGTCTAGATTCATCTGTGTTTTAGTAGTAGCTGCATTTGCGCTCTCTAAATAAAATGGTGCTTTTCCTACTTTTTTTAGTTTTTAAGTTTGATTCCGAAATATTTTTTTAGTTTTGATTCAGAAATAATTTATTTTCGTTTCCGAAATAATTTAAATTTAGATTGTTTCAGAAATAGGTTTTAATTTCATAATGCTTATATTTTTGATAACTTATATATGTATAAGTAACCAATCTAAAGCAAGAAATATTTTAAAAACGAAACTAAAATGAAATAGTTTTGGAATCGCAACTAAACATTATTTCTTATTCAAACTAAAACCAAAAAAGGAACAGGAAAAAACTTCATAGTATTTAGAGAGTGCAAATGCAGCTACTTCTAAAACACGGATGAATTGAGACAAAAGTATTAAAATCAAATTAATAGGAAAATCAAATAAACCAAATAAAAATTAAACCAAATAAAAAAAGAATCCGGCCTGAAGACTTTTTCAAGGGCCACACTCAGGCAGGGATTCAAAAAAAAGGGATTTTTTCTGTGAGGGAATGCAGACAAGAAAGTCTAATAATGATTCCTCATGACCCGAAAATCCCCTGAAATTAGGCCAAGAGATATACCATTTTAACAGAAAGGACAATGCAAAACAACAAATTAGAAGAAAATAACAACTAATAAGTAAAAATACAATAACAAAAATAACAATAAAAACAAAAATACCATAAAATAACACTTAAACCATTAAAGAATACACAAAGGAAAGTACATACCAGCAGCAGGCAAGGAAATTTTAAGCTATCGATTGTGATTCCCGCTTTTTATAAACACAAAGCTAACGTATTAAAGGTAAATAATAATTGTAGTCTCCCAGAGCCATCTATTGAGTGATATAATATGCAAGGAAGGTTCTATTTTTATTTTAGGTAAAGAATTAATCCCAAACCATACCTTGTTTAATTAAAAAGGTAACATTACAGTTGAGGTTATTTGATGCTTCAATATAGGAATTTTTGTTATTGCAAACCCTTTTGATCCTGTTAACTTGTGAGAAAATTAGATTTTTGAAAATTGTAGAGTTTAGATTGGAATGATAGTTACATAGTTTTGTAATTTTAAAGTTGAATTCATCCCTTTTATCGTAGATACCTATTGTTTTATCATTAGCAATTTCGATTTTTAAATCCAGAAAGGTAGCTTTATTAAATTATATTTAATTATTTTTTTCTCTTAGTAATGTAGGAAAATATTAGCTAAAGCACTTGAGAAAGCTGTTCCCATTGGAATTCCCTTAACTTGTTTATAAAAATTAATACCATTAAACACGTAATTTTCAGTAATATTAAAATTACATAACTGAAGGCAGTTATTTTTAAGAATGACATTTTCATTTAAATATTCGTCATATATAAAAGTGCAGACCTTTATTAATTTTTCATGAGGCAGATTGGTGTATAAAATTTCGAAATCTTAAGCATTAAGTTTATTAATGTTGTTATCTTTAAGAAAATCCAGTACTTCTTTGTTACTAGAAATAATAAAGTTGTCTTCATCTTTTATTTTGTCTAGAATAATTTTTAAGTATTTAAAGAAATGTTTACCCGTACAGTAATTATAACTGCCGGTGCTACAGGTCACGAATCTGAATTTTAATGGATTTTTATGAAATTTAACTGTTGGGAGTAAATAAGGATAGTTTAGAGAGCAAGTCTTTTTTGTTGGTTTGTTTTTTGTTTTTTTGCGAAAGCTAGCATTTTTTTATCTAATTCCTTTTTCCCGGTGCTCTTTAACATATAAGTTGCGTTAGAGTTATATTCATTAATTAAAAGTTATTTATAATAATATTTACAAATTAAACAGAAATTATTTGCTGATTTATCTATTACTGTAATAACAAATTTTAATTTTTTTTATTTCATTTTTTAATGTTTTACTAAAATAAATCCCACGTTCTTTAGGTCTGTCAAAATCAGTATTCATTTTCATTTTAATTCCCTTTAAAATTCTCACTTTCCATTCTCCAAAATCTTCCGCAGGCATGGTATTTTCTAGATAATTTAGCAATAAAAACATCCAAATCTTTACCAATAGAAATCAAAATTTTGTTATGGTTTATTTTTTTCTCTTAATCTAAATTTAGTTTCTCTTCCAATGAAATCTCTTAAAGAGTTGGATTCAATCATTTTTAAATTACCTGTAATAATATGACCTTTATCTACATCTATAAAATCTTTAAAGTTTTCTTTGTTACAGTAACAATCTGTTATATTTATTTTATCTATATTTTTGCTATAGTAATTATAATTACAAATTTTTTTCTTTAAAGTTGAAGTGTAGCTAAACGCTATTGAAACAGTTGTTTTCTCTGCAAGAGGAAAAAATATATTATTATTATGTATAATTTTGAATAATTTTAGATATTCGAAGTAAATATCCAAGAATTGAATCACACAGAATTCTTTGTAAACATTATTTTTATTATTAAAAAGTAAATCGTTTTTTCCAATGTTAAGCTTACATTTAATTAGATCTAGAATAATACATTTTGTGTACGAATTTTTAAACTCTAAATCTCCGAATTTATTATTTAATAACGATTTAATTTTATTATTTCAAAGACCAAAAATGTATTTTCTAATTTTGTGAATGTTTTCACTATTGTGTTCCAGATTACAGTAATTTCGAAATTCCTCAAATATTATTTGAAAATTGTCCCCTTTATGAATGAAGCAGGAAGCAAGACAGAACACGATGGAACACTTTTGTAGAAATAAAATTTTTTTACCTGCTAATGGTATGTACTTTCCTTTTTGTTTTAATAATTGGTTGAGAGAGTTCTGGTATAGTTTGTATTATGTTATCGTATTTTTCGCTTAAAAGTGGAGATTGTATTCTTTTCTGATTTATTGTATTATTTTTGTATAAAATGATGTATCTCTTAGGCCTTAATTTCAGGGGATTTTCGGGTCACGAGGGGTCAATATTGTTGGACTGGAACAGAATTACAGAAAAAATTCCTCGTTTTCAATCCTTGCCTGAGGGTGACCCTTGAGAAAGTCTTCAGGCCGGATTCTTTTTATTTTTGTTTAGTTTTGTTTCTAGTTCTCCTTTTTACTTTATTAACTGGATATTTATTACTAATTAGGTTAGGTTCATCTGTGTGTTTAGTAGCAGTTGCATTAACGCTCTCTAAATACAATGGTGCTTTTACAGTTTGATTCAAAATTAATTTTAGTTTTAGATTGTTTCGGAAATACTTTTCAATTTGGAATATATGTATGTATGTAGATATATATATATATGATAAAGTTTTATTGCTTTATTGATTTCTTTAGTCAAAAATCCCGATTCATAGAAATTTGTGAAATAAGTATATGATATAAATTTTAATTTCCTGCTAAGTAGTTGACGGCTCATGAGATAAATGTTTAAAGGTTGATTACAGAAAATATCCTTGGGTTTTAAAAACTAGGCACAGGCAGGTCTGAGATATTATCATTCATAGCTTATTGTTTGTTGGCAATTGCTTCTCTGCAGAAACGTTTATATTGCTTGAATTAGGATTTGTCGTTAGCTTTATATAGTGATCCACTTCTCCATTTTAGTATTGAAACAGTGGCAGCAAATATCTGCATCGGTGCCGCTGTGGCCAGACTTATCACTTGGGAAGAACATTTGCAAAACTTCTGTTCATAACATTCCAGCTGATCCTATTGCTTGAATATTTGTCGCTGCTGGGCATATCAGAGAATCTCTTACGCCGCGCTCCCTCGATGCTCACAATTTGGTGGTTCAATCTCCTCAAACACCGAGATGCGACGAAGTTTTGAGAAATAATATGGACTAAGCAGTTGTCAACGATACTGAAAGTAATAATTTAGATATTTTCAAGTTCATTCTTCTCAATACAACACGTACATTATTTTAAGTCTTTTCTTCTGAGCATAATACAGGCTTAGCAAGAAATAAGTGACTCACTTCAGAGGGCTCTAAAATGCGTTCTATTAATCCAAATGAAATAAAATTTGAACTACATATTATTTAGATGATGCGCTTTAGATTTATTAAATAAAAAAATTAATACAAAAATTCACTGTTGGTGGTATTGTAATACACATAAAACCATTTAATATGGTTTATAATTGTTAAATAAATGTAAAATTAAAATTGCCCAAGATATCGTCCTTCATTTTCAACAATATGCTCTAATCGGTAAATCATATTATCTATAGATGACCCCATATTAAATCTACCGAAATATTAAGAATATGGCACTGAGTGTTGCCCTTCAGATCCGGTAGAGATGATGGCATTTTAAGGTAGATATAGTCCTTCGAATAACCACACAGCCAAAAGTCGCAAGAGGTGTTGTCTGGCGAGCGAGAAGGCCATTCTATAGGGAAATGACGGCTGATAAACTTGTGCTTCTGTGAAAAGCTGTATTAACAATTGCTTTACATGACGATCAATATGAGGTGATGCACCATTCTACATGAAAATGATCTCTTGAAGGCATCCACGCTGTAGAAGAGTTGGGATTACAAAATCCCTCAGCATATCATGGTACCATTGTCAGAACAGGTTTGAATTCAATTTGAAATGATCTCTTCAAAGAAATACGGTCCAATGATAAAGGTCGCTGTAAAACCACACCATTCTATCACATTTTCAAGATGCAAGGGTTGTTCCTTGATAACGTGAGGGTTTTCCTTTGTCCAAATTCGACAGCTATGGGTGTTAACTTGCCCATTGAGGTAAAAAGGGGCCTCATCACTCCACAGAATGTTCCCTGGCCAAGTTGTGTCAACCACCATCGAGCAAGGAACTGAAGTGAAAAAGTTTCACGGACCTCTAAGTCCCCGTCATGCAACAGGTGCACGGATTTGATTTTATATGGATAAAAATACAAATTCTGTCGTACAGTTTTTCGTACAGTTGAATACAGCATATACAGATTACTTGAAGCAACTGGCAAACTCACACTATTATGCGGCGACTGATTGCTGGCTTCAACGAGCGCGGTCGCAACATTTTCGACGCTGGAAGGCGGGATGCGTTTTCGCCCTCTACCTGGAATAATGCCCAGTTTTTTCAAATTTCTGCACTATCTTGCGTAGGGCACCTGGATGCATTGGACCTCTTCGTATTTGCTTCATACGACGAAATTCCATTAGAGTTGCAACGGAGTTTTGTTGGTTCTGTTAAAACAATTTCCCCAGTAGCGCTTTTTCTTGAAACGTAGGCATGACTAACAGAGAAGAAACTAATGTTCGTGCAGAATCCGCCTTCTTGTTATCCAAAGAAAAATGGAAATAGACATGCGCTGTAAAGCAAATTATGTTTCATATTTTCAATATATGCAAATAAATGCCATTTGTTGATGAATTTTTGTGCTAATTTTTTTTAATAAATGTAAAGCGCATCTGAATAATCTGTAGTTCAAATTTAATCTTATTTGGACCAATATAAAGCATTTTAGAGACCTCTGAAGTGGGTAACTTATTTCTTGCTAACCCAGTACTTTGTTTGACCCATACATTCCCAAACAAATAAAAAAGATTTTTTGTCGCGTTTTACACTTTAACTGAAAATTTTGCATTTGTATTCTGAGCCCATCAACCTATCATTAATTAATCTTCGGACTGCACTCTAATTTTCCCACAACGGGCTCTTAATACTTTATCCCGGTAGCAAAAGGACAGAGTTCTAAACTAACTGTCGAGAGAGATTCACCTTTGTCAGTGAGGTACTTGGGCTTCAAAACGTAGCCGCATTTTCCATTCTGCGAAAACTTCGCTTCGTGAATGTACATGGGCTCATCCCAAGTCTGGTAATTCAAGGCAACTAGAAAAGAAAATGATAATCAGTGAATTTAGTATAGCATCAGTGTATACAAAAACAAAAATTTAACCGTGAAAAGAATATAAAGACGCACTTTGGAATCTATAAGAAGTGCCTTTCGATGCAGTGGATTAAGACCTGGTTCATTGGGATCATTGTAAAACAGCACTAACCTATTTTGGAAGGATTTCATCAGATGATGGAAAAGAAAGCTGAGCTGATTCTTCCTCTCCAGCGAAAGGATATTTGACCTCAGAGGGTTTAACGTACGCCAAAATGCAATCCATGAACCAGCCAAAATTCTTTCAACAGGACACTTCATTCTCAATTGTACCTAATCGTATTCTATGACTCGTGAAATGTCAGTTTCATGAAGTGATTGTTACATGCGCTGGTTTTCTATATATACTGTAGCTTTTATGAAGTGACATTTGTGCATAAGAATCGGATGATACAGTCAAATAGTAAACTGAAATTTTAAATTATTGGTTCTAAACTGAAATAATAATAACAATCTGATCATATATATATTAAAAGCACAGAAAAGAAATACTTTATGTCCAATTTTGACCCTTTTTCAGTTACGCAATTATGTGTTCTTCAATCGGTCAATAGAATGCTACCACACACACACATTCTTTCGTCTTTATTATTGGTAGAAACATGGAGAGATTATATTTCCAGTCAATGAAAACGGCAGCTTTAAATACATACTTTTCCTCATAACAGCAATTTCTCTACTCCATTGAAATTCACATGCATTTATGTGTAACCCATCTTCGTCATACTGAGAAACTGGTGAAGAAGAAAAGAATTCTTTTCCCCTCGTGTGCTTATTAACAAGCACAGCCTATAGCTAATCAACGAAATGATTTTTTTTGTGTGTGTGTCAAATTTCTTTACGTGTCTGCATGTCTTAGGCGGCAGCCTTCTAACATCCAGACAAAACTGGCAGCAAGCCTTTTACTATATCTAGTTGTGTTCCTGTTTTCCACTCCATCTTAAAATGCTACATTTTAGAGGGGTGTGTTTACAGGAGCATTTGCTTACCAGTCGGAAAAATCTTATGAAGTTACTTGCTCTTTGTTTACCTACCCAGCTGACACCCGACGCTCCAGTACGGCACCGGATCGTAGTTGGTGGAATCTGTCCGGGTTCCTTTCGGGTAGATGCGGGACACGTGCCTCCGGTTGTGGGCCACGAAGGCTTCTCCTTCGCTGTAGGCCAGATTCAAGGCCACCGTCTCCGAAAACGACGACATCTCGTTGAATTGCCCTAAAGAGGGATAAAATGAAAAAAAAGGCTGCATTGAGAATACACATACTATATGTAATACTTTTATTTACTGCTAAAGCAGGGATAGTGTGTAAAATTTCGAGTGCAAAGCCAGTTCACGTTGAACGAAGAATCTACCAGAAAGGTAAGAAGGTAAGCTCTTGCCTTCTTCTGTGGTGGTTATTTCTCTACTTTTGGACCTTTAATGTGAACAAAGTCTTATTTCAGATTATATGTAAAGCAAAAGCATCAGAGAAAAAAGTTCAAAACACAGAAAAGCTAATTCTTCTTCTTGAACACGACCAGAATACTGAAAATAATATCACCTTAACAAACGCATTGAACCAGTGACTGAATCAGAATAAATTAAGGAAATCAGAAAATTTTATTTTTAATTTTTAAAAGCTGAGTTTGTATTTGTATCATTAACTTAAAGCTGCACTGGGCTCATTGGAGAGAACTCTGCGCAATCAGATGAGATGAGCACATAATATAAATAATAGGAGAAATCAGTATGAAAATTGATATGATTGAAATTTGATATATGGTATATTGTAAAATGATGGTGTTGTTTCGAATTTGAAAATAATCTAGTGCAGTTTCAATGATAGAATAATCAGCTCATTGCATAAAGACGATGCGATGGTCTGATCAAATCTGTGCAAATCGATAGTAATTAAAGCTACTAGAATCAATGACGTATTTTTTAACAGTAATGTCATCTTTTCAACGCACCCTAGTTTCACGTTAAGAACATACATTATAATTCAAGATTTAAAAACAAAAATGCGATATTTCAAAAAAAAAAAAAAAAAACAGTAAAAGTACGATATATCTCTTCCAAACACTTGAACGCAAAAGAATACACGGACAGAATAATTTGATTCATTTTTGTGTGTGTGCGTGAACTCAGGATGACGGGTATCGAGAACAATTTAAAAAGCTTCAGAATCAGTTTTATGGGAGAAGCTCTCAAAAAAGTAAAATAAAGATAATAAACGGAGAGCCATTGACAGACTCGTTCTTCATTCACGTCGTTCGAGTGCCACCTGGAATGAAATCACTGTAGCATAAGCGGTGCTCTTTTTCAAACACAGCAAGTTTTTATTAACTCACTTTTAACCTGTTTGTCTTTTTGATGCGGATTTTACAATCGATTTAAAACGAACTTCCCGAAGAATTGGAGCCTTGAAACTTTAAACATAGTTCAGATTTGGATGACAATACGATATTAACACGCTATTTTGTCTTCTGTCTGTTCGGTACAAATTTTGCAATTGATTAGAAAATTTTCCTTACTAAGGGATGATGTCTTTCCAAGTCATTACCTCCTCACGAAATAGTTTAAAATCAATTGCAAAATTTGACGTACACAAGACTAAAATATAAAACTGCGTATTATTAATTTTCAGAATAATTTGTACTGGTCCAGAAGAAATTATTTTATACTTATTAGTCCATTTTAAAAATATGGTACATTAAAAAAATAAAATAATTTTCTACTTGTGCTTAAGTTTCGATGCTCATTTTTACACTCATACTTTAACTAAAAGATTGATTATAATAAATTAGATCCATGATTACGTGAAATAAAAGATTTCTCAGCTTAAATGTGTCTGATACTTTTATAAAAATTATAATAAAAAACATTTGATGTGATTTGAGATTTGAGACTTCACTGGAAAGCATCGAATGGCTGTGGACGATGAGTCGTGCGGAATATTTACTTTTATGTTTATGAATTTTACTCACAGCACACTCTGCATTCGCTGAAAGATCCGAACCTCTTGGCGGAGAAGTAGTTCACCAAATCGGACAGTGCTTCGGCGATTCGAGGAGCGTGAGACTGGAAAGAAAATTGAGAGTTTTACGATGATAGTTTGATATCGGCTTACAATAATGATTGTTTCGGATGCAAAATCTATGTGTTTAAAATAATAAGATAATCAATGAATCAGTGATCCGATTTAACCAATTAGTGTTTCATATGATCAAAAAAAAAAAAAACACTACCTCACAGAACATTCTCTTAAGGGAGTTTCCACTGCAAATATGGATCCGATTTCTAATTTTTTAAAATTTTATATGAAAGTTCATGGTCCCTAAATAACTACCAATGGCCATCCATCCCTTTCACTCTATTTCGTGAAATATTAAGGAAGGAGCCCTCAGCATCAATAGCTAGATTGACATTGCCACTTCTTTACGCCAATACAATTTCGGCGCTTTCAGGTGAACTAATCAATCAGAATGTTCCATCCTTATTAGTTAAATAATATTTTAATTTTCTTTTATATATATTCCTTTAATTATGTTCTTATACTTTTGTTGTGATAGTCTGTAAATCCTCAAAGATGACTGGCATGGCCAGATGAATCGTGTTAATATTCGCCGCCTTCAACGCCCCTATAAATACAGCTATTTCGACTAATTTTGATAAGACACATTTTGCTAAACTAAAAGAAAGTATCTTCTTAAATGATGATTACAAAATAATGATAGAGCCTTCTGATTGATTAGTTCTGCTTGTAAAGCGGTGAAATTAATTAAAGGGGAGGACTACCTAAGTTTTATAAAAGTTAGGTGAATATATTCACCAATATCCCTCGAAAATTGCGGTGAGATGAGCAGATGATTCTTGTTGACTTATCTAATCAGGAAACTCATACCTTAGGATAATAATCAAAAAAATCTAAATAAGTAGCAATCAAAAGAGCATAGAGGAACATGATTTTTGAGGCATAAATTATTTGCCTTCCTCTCTCCGTTATCGAGACATATGTCTTAAAGAGTCTGGCGACATTTTAAGAAAAGTCGCCAATTGTGGCGACTTTTCGTCAGAAATTGAAGGTTCTAAAACATAGATCAGAGTGTCGATATCTGACCGAGATATAAAATCTTAAAGTTTTCTAATTTATTTATTTACTTTAGACAACACAAATAAAGAAAAAACGTGGTTTTAAATCATAAATTTTAATAATCAGATTAATATAAAATATACAAATCATAGATATAGTAATATAATACTGATTACTGACGTGTGGGACTAAGCAAAAAAAAAAAAATGATTGAAGCAATAGCTGGATTAAATTGAATAACAATTCAATCTAATGCAGCTATTATAATGATCAACCTCCTGCGACAAAAGTGTTTGGAATGGAGGTGGCCAAGTATGCAATAACCTAGACTTGTACGAAGCATAGCGAATCATGTCGGAATATTGCGGCGCCTTAAACTGGAAATGAACAAGTGGCTGAAATTTGATGGTGTTATTGCAATGAAAAATATCGACCCCTCCTTCCATTATTGCCCTGTAGGATATATACGTCGGGAAAACTGCTTCCAGGATAGGAAGAATACAACATCCATCTCTCAAAACTTCTATCTCATTCGTCTTATATAGCGTTGGCGACATTCCTGCACAGCCAAGCATGGATTATTCTAGAAGAGTCGTTGAAACTTCATTCATATTCTAGATGTCGACGTTTTGATCAATGTTTTCGGAATCTTCTTATTTCTTGACAAAAGTCACCAACACTGGCGACTTTTCTTAAAATGTTGCCAGTCTCTTTAAGACCTTTTATCTCGATATAAGAGAAACGAGGGCAAATGATTTCACTATGCTCTTTCGATTGCTATTTATTTAGATTTTTTTTAATTATTACACTACTTTAGGGCTTCACTGAAACGAGACTTAACTATGAAAAAATTGGCGAAATCGGTACATTGGATGTCCATTTAGTGGTTGTGATTGGAGAAGTCTGCCAAGACTTTACTCGTCACAGAATGTGCAATGAAACAATGTTTTGAAGGTTCTCTTGAGAATGAATCGGAGAACAGACGGCGGTGAACAGACGATCGCTAATGATTTAATTAGGTATTTTTAACTTTCATATGAAATAAGAATTAGAGAAATTGGTTCAGTAATTGAGATTGAGGGAATGGTTCCTTTGTTTTGTCAATTATTTTAAACAATTAGAGAATTTTTTAAAAAAAATGTATATCGAAACTAATAGCTACGTCAGTTTCCGAGCGAGCTGAGCTTTTCCGGCCCTCTAATAAGAAGGAATAAAAAGAAAAAGATAAACATAATTTTCGCTCTCAACAAAAAAAATTGTACTTTTCGGACTGCACTGAACTAGAATTGCATTCGCTTCTCTAATAAGTAAGATGAGGCCATAAAAGTCTCTAAAAAGTTTCATTAAAAAACAATGTTTAACAATTTGGCTACATTCTGGCGCTGCTTTAAGTTTCTAAAACTAATTAAGCAGCCAACCCTTATTATATATAGACAGATACTCTTCTTAAACGTATCAGTCAACCGGAATCCAGAAAATTTGAGGAATTTTTCTTTCACACTTCGAAAAAAAATGAAGCAAATTTCATAAATTTGTTACATTTGTCTTTTTACATTATTTTCTACAGAGTCAAATGAATGACGTTGCACTTTTTATATGGATTGAATAAAGAAAATTAAAATATAAAACAAAAAAGATGACATAAAACATCGATTTTGACAAGAAAACTTATGGGAAGAAAAATGTAGTGAATCCTCTACATATAATTAAAATTAAATTATTTGTTAATTCAAAACTAAATTTAAAGTGGGAACAGTCATTTAATTTATCAGTTCCATCCAGCCAGATAGCTATTATTTTCCAGTCAATTAGAAAATACACTACATTAGAAAAGTTAAAGAACAGCTTGATTTTCAATGCCTTTTTTAAATAGAACAAATATAAATTTGGCATAAATGAAAATTTAATTACATGCATTAAATCTCAAGTAAAAAAAAATAATAAGGTCACCTCATTCTTTTCGCGTAAGAAACGAGCAATTAGTAAATCATATTTATGATTCTTACATTAAGTCCCAGTTTCATCTCTGTTTCTAAATAATATTTGATAGCTTTAAATTCTTGGATTGAAAGTGTTGTTACTTATGCACGGGAGAAAGGATGCTTCAAGATGTCTTCCGCTTTGTGACCCACAGGTATTTGAATCAGCTCTAAAGTGAAAATTCAGTTCCGAGGTCAAATTCGATAGAGGGAAGAAGGCCACTAATATTTATCTCTTGTCTGGTCATTTTTCAGAAATAGGATTTCATCAGAATGTGTGCGTCCCTTTGATCCATCTGCAAAAAGGATCATGCTTGTTTTCGGAAGTGGAGATCAATACTTATTAAAGATAATAATTCTGGTCGTACTCCGAACACCTGGGGAGAGCATGTGCTGCCATTAGTCTCCCATTCCAGAACGAGACAATTATAGAGTGGTGAAATCATGGTTTGGAATGGAATTTAATTGGGTGTCTACACTTACTTCCATGTGGTGAAAATTCTGACTAGAAGACACGTACAGGTGAGATTCATGAATAGTATATTAGAAAACATGCTTGTGTTATTGGTAATGCTAATCGATGATCTGCGCGATGAGATTTAAATTTAAAAAATGATTGGAAAACAAGGTGCCAGGTTGAAAAGAAAGAAACTCACCGGGGCGGCCATAGGTAGGTCGGGCAGTTCGTTTCCTTCCAAGTCTGGCGTGGGAGCGGCGGCCATCATGGACCTGATGGCTTCTTCTCTCTCCTCCTCGTCCTCCAACATGAACTCCTCCGGTGCCATCATCACACCGTCCTCCAAGCGAGGGGGCTTCAGCTGCTTGCTCTGCGAATGGAATCAATATTACTTGGAAGAAGGAATTGTTAAATGGTTGTGTTATAATAAAATTGATAATTAAATCAAAAATAAATAATTAAACAAAAGCATGACACAAAGCGCATCAATGTTCTTAGAAACCTCCAAAGAAAAAAAAGAGTTTTTGAATTGTAGGACTTAACATATCAACAGCTCGAAATTTGCGTTCAGCAGCATGATATATTAAAGTGAAGATACTGATTAGGCCTTGAAACTAATATTAATAATGTGTTCGCAGCATAATATACAGCTCAATTAAGAAAAAAGTGTATCAGATTAAATAAAGGAATTCATAATTTTAGTAACGAATGAAAATATTGTAAACCTTCAAATAAAGTATTACAAGATGGTAGAAGGAAAAATAATTTTAAGAAGAAAAGAATTGAGTTGAGTTTTTATTTGCTCTGTTTCAAAAAACGATTGAAAACTGTGTATTTTTTACGATAGTAGCTTAAATAATTGGTTCTAAAATAGATAAAATTAACGTTTAAAAAGAACAAATCCAAAAGCTCCCACCAGTGTTTCAGCAACGGAAATTTTGTTATGCGTATCAAAATATGCCTGTTTATCACACAAACAGCTCATTCTGCTCGAATAGTCGAGCAATAAAAGAAAGGGAAACGACAGACGCACTTTCAACTGCAGGTATTTATATACGAAATATGTAATTAAAAAAGAACATCACGCAAGCAACTTTGATTTCGTACGATTCTATAGAGCAGGAGTTTTTTAAGAATGTGTCGCAAACTCATTTTGTTTCGACCCATTGAAAATAATTCAAACATTATAAATAGTGTTCCACAAAGGGGTTTACACTGCTCGAGTTTTAATGACTTGAACGAAAATTATAAAAAAATATTTCGTTCTCCAAAACGTCCTCTTTATTTGTTTGCTTTCAGGTCAGTTGCTGTTATGGATAGGATGGCAGGGAACTCTTCCTTTGAGATGGCGAGAAGCGCGGAGATGATGCACGTGCAACGATTGCGAAATGGTGAAAGAGGGAAGAAATTGTGGGTGGTGTGGCAGGAAAAAAAAATCGGTATCGGCAGAAAGCGAAGTTGGAGCAGAGGAATAAACTTTCAGGAATCCTTCGAGACGTTTGTGTCGTAAAAGTTCGCGTGATTCAGATGTGAGCAAGTCAAGTATCCATCGCATTTTAAAGCAGGCAAAGTGGGAATCCTACATTCCAAGGCTGAATCTCGCGATGAACGAGGACGAGCTTCCAATTTTGTGCAGGGATTTGTGATGACGAACAGTCGACTCATTTGATTTTTGACCTCATGAAGCGACTTTCAAACGGAATGGAACTTAAATCGCCACAATTATGCGTACTTGCTAAGAGAAAATCCCAATGTTATGAAAAAAACGAGTTGTTAATCTTTCTGCTTATCAGAGTGGTGTGATTTATCTGTCAGAGAACTTCTAGATCCTTTTTTTTTGGGGGGGGGGGGACTGGGAGATATGCCATACCTTAATATGTTGATGGAAGCAACCAACTCTACCTAGATAAAAAGTGTTTTTGTAGCAACATGATGCAATACCACATCATCATCAAGCCATTCGGGCAATTCTGGCATGAGACATTTGCTGAGACGAGGATAGGCTGACGAGGAAGAATCAAATATCCACCTGGCTATCCCAATTTAATTCTTTCAAACTTCTTGATAAGGGGAATTCTAAAGAATACTGTCTAACAGACAAAAACATGTACGCTATGAAAAGGACGACTGGACCTTTGAATACATTCCTTCTAGAAACCACGTCGCATATTTTTCGATCTGTTTTATGACTTTGCAGACGGTACACTACTGCTCTTAAAGATAATTTTAAACATCAACAGAAATGTTTTATACACCTTTGAGACCTAAAAAAAATCACATTTTTATTATTTTTTCGAATTTCAAACAGTATGAACCCTTTTGTACAGCTTTCTGTGTTCCTGTTGTCCTCTTGCAAAAAGTCGATGGGCAGTAAAGAAGCATATTCTCGTCAAATTTTCTCACCTTGATGAAAATCTTCCTCGCCAGGGCTTCAGGTGATGGGAATTCTTCTTCGTCGTCCCCGACTGGGTCCGTGTACAGGTACTCTGCAAATAGTAGGCGGGTTATGAGATAATAAAAGAACACTTTAATTTATGTCTACTCACTTTACTTACTCGCTCACACTTTAGCAATAAATGCACAATGAATGAAAATTTGTACTTGAAAAAATTCTGTTATTAATTAATCGCTATACCCGTGACTCTACTGTGAATATCTGTGTTTCGTTGTGTAAAAAACAGAGAAACACATATATTTTTGCATCATACAATTTTTACATTCAGCCCCTTTAAAAGTTTTTACCTTAAACCCTAATTAATAACAACTCTAAAAGTTTCGGATAAACGAGATTATTAGTCTCACCTTTTGGCTCATTTATACAAAGACCGGTCTGAGTTCTCACACTAAAGTTTTGTAACATATTTTAGCATGGTCATGGGGATAATATGATGTTTCTAGATTGACATTGGCAACTTTAAGTCATGAAATTTTAGAGAAGACAATTTTAAGAGAAGATTAACTAAAAGGTACTTTGTATCAGATATTTAACAACTAATACATTTATATGCATTATATAAGCATACATGCGATGCACGCAGAAACTATTTTGACGTATTTTGCCAGTTACTTCCCTGCTAGTGTGGAACAACGCATTTCAAAATCGACACTGCAGAGATTATCTCACCATAACAGTTGGCACTCATTCAGCATTCGCAGAGTACATGGATTATTATGGCTGTTACATGGGCATGTAGAATTTTACAATTGTGCCCTAGGTAAGATCAAATCCTTCCTTTATGAAATATGCCATTTAAATAAACGAGTATACCTTTAATCGCCATAGGAGCATTCATCTTCAAAACCATCACTTTGGTAATAGTAAAAATCTATTTATCGTGCAAGAGATCACAAACATTGGCAATTTTCTATAAATGCATAGTTTGGCCCTTTATAAAACTTGGATTGATTCCATTCTATATAACAAATTCTGTGCTAAATGGTGTCCTATTTATTCAGTTAGTTTTGACAGGCATTATGTCTGAACTAAGAAATGAGTTGCTTTTAGCAGCACAGGCTCTCCGACGAATTCCAAAAGCATGTCTTTTAAGTCAAAGGTGATGAACTCCGCAAGAATTATTAATAGAATGCACCTTTGTTTAGTTGTCAAAGATGCTCATTTTGAACAAGTTTTAAGTGCTTCAATGAATGTATAATCAGACCATTTTTAAAATTTAATGGAAGATAACAAATAAGTCCTTACTTCCTGATTCCACCCTTTTAATGATCTTTCGGGATAAGAATAGTATGCCTGAAGATTACAAAGAAAGTGTCCCTCTAACACCACTAAGATCTATGAAAAGAGGATCTAAGTTAAGAAATGTGTCTTTTAATACTTCAGCAAACTTTTCAGAGCGAAGCATAAACTTTGTATCTCTATAGATGTCCATAAAAAGATAATTTGAGCATTAACATTTTTTCGCTATGAAAGTCGTGTAGGCATTTGAGTTTTTTTAAAAAAATATTATTATTACTCTTTACAGAAGCCTAAGAAGAAGCTTACATTTGGGTGCCTTCATTAATGAAACTTCGCAGGTGGAAGCATATAATTGCAACAGTTAAGGAAATGTTTCACTTTTTATTAACACCCTGTAGAGTTTTCGATATTCCACGTATCAGCATGCACGCTACCTGACAGAGTGCAAAAATTTATATGCAAATCCGAAATGACTGTAGAAATTTTTTAATTGATAAATGGAATACCTGTTTCGATCATAAAATCAATAGATCCAGTCAATGCCCAAAATCTAAGCTAGAAAAATATCAAGTGAATTTTGCTGTAATTATAAACTATCCTTTTCTATCCTTGCAGAAAAATGAACTCAAGAGTCATGCAGAAAGGCATACGAAAAAAAATATGTGTGCACTTTTATTTAAGTTAAATCACCTACTTCATAAATGTCCCTGTTTTCGTTATATCTATACGATTCACATTCGTAAAAAAAAAATACATAAAATAAAAGTATTTTAATCATTTATTTCCACAGAAGTACTCACTCCCAAGGATATTTCTGAAGTGTTCTGCCATCTTCACTTGGTATGGTAAGGAGCAATGGTTTTCTATGGATAGGATGACGGGATATCTGCAAAATATCAAGGTCTAATGCATTTCAAAATGGACTAATATACGCATATATACACTGGCCTCCAAAAGTGAAGGGGCGCCCTAAATCTTCCTGTACACTTTCTAATAAAATTGTACGTCTTGAGCAAGGCCACATCTTCATCTTCATTCCCACATGTGAAAGTTGTGTGCTGTGTAATAATGCAAAGGAAATCGGTATTTGCATTATAATTGCATGCCATGGACGAATAGTACTTGCAAAAGATTGATCTTTGGCGTGAATCTCGTGCTTTTACCGAATCTTATGTGCAATCTTTGTTCTTTATGGCCTTTCTTGTTGATGCCATTAATATAAAAAAAATTGAAAATGTATTTTGAATGCCTGTTTCCTGTTGAAACCAAAATTTGATATGGAACTACAATTGCAATCACATACCAGATTTCTTTCACTTAAGTTTTACTTTTCAGAACTATTGTATTTACATACGTGCGAAAGTACAAACAAACAGATGGTACCATAGATATAATTCCGAATGTGAAGCATACACTTATTTTAGATAACCATAATATATCTGTTTAACTCTTTACATTTTCTAGTCGTCGTATTCCCTTGCAATCGGTTAGCTGGACAAACAAACTGCCTCTGAGTCATTTGACCGACTGAATTTCATACGCTTCGTTCAAAATTTGATAGAAATCCGGAAATTTGGGGTTCAATTCATATGCCAAATTTCATCTGTTTAGCTCAAAGCGTTTTTGAGTTACCGTCTTTAGAAACAGACAGAGATACGGACATATTTCCACTTTTTAAGTGGAAATATATCCGAAAAGTGGTTTCTGAGGAGTTTTATACAGGCTATTATTCCGGGAAGTGGTCCCCCAGAAACTTTCACGCATGCTTCTTAATAAAGAGGCTATAAATCCGCCCTCCTCCGGCATAAAATTGTGGACCTTGGGTCAACGCCGTAGGTACCACGAGCATTTTGTGCCATTAGTTTATTTTATGCTTTTCATTGTTTTCCTTCTGGAACAAAGACTATTTAAATTAATTTTAAGAAATCAAATGAAGATGAAAGAAAATGTTTTAAAAGAAAATTGATTGAGAATTATTGATTGATTAAGTAATTCATTTCATAATTTGTTTTAGACTTCTACTTGAGAAAAAAAAAGTAAATAAATATCTTATTCTGTTATTTTTCTATTTTAGTTTTTTTTCCTTTGTTCCCAGCTGAAACCTAAGCAGTGTTTACTTTTATTAAGTCCTTGTAAATACAGTGTTTACTTATTAAGTCCTTGTAAATTTCTCTTCAAATTCAATAAAGGAAAAAAAATAATTTAGGTGAATTTTTAAGAGTAGGAGAGAATAACTGTATTAGAATTCAGTTAGTGATTTTCTATAATTCACATCCGAATTTTCGACTGGTTTTCGACACCCGCTTTCGGAAAAGCAAAGCTCCTCCTTTCAAAACTCTGGTTGTCGTCAATAGGAGGAAAAATCATTGGGTGGAAGAGATTCCGCATGTTGTTTTTGTTAGGAGGGAATAGTTCGAAATCTTTGACCCTGGGTTTGATCTCCCGCTTCTTCGGTAGCTCTATTTGAGTTATCGTCACCTTTTCCAGATTCGGTTTTCACACATTACTTTAACTTATCAGCTCAATAACTTTTTTTCACATCATTCCCGACTTCCCAGTGAATGAGAAAAGGAACCGACCGATTCAATGGCCTCAACAATAAATTACATCAGTAATCAAAACTGGAGCTGCCTCTCGCCCTTTGCAGTTCAGTTACCCCTAAGAATTTATGTATTTGATATTTAAGTTATGCTAAAATTCGAATCTAGAATTTCCATTTAATCTCGAGGATTGTTTGACGAAACATTCAACTCCGAAACATCGGTTCAATCGGTGCTTTCTATTTAAAAATGGAAATCTTCAAAATGCGAAGTGCGAATTAAATGAACGGATCAAGAGTTGTGTTTAATTAATAACTGAAATGTCAGTGACTGTAAACACCTCGAGTTCAAAACTTGAGTTACATCTTATTATAGAGATGCTGAAATTTATATATAAATTGAAAGCACTTAAAATTTTCTTAGAAACAAAGAAGGCTTGATTAGCTGAAGTTTCAAATTGAGATCTTTAATATGGACTTACTAATCAACACCTAAAAGGTATTAAAATATAAGTTATGATTGAGGTTTCATTTAAAATTATATCAAGAAAAGATAGTATTTAAGTATAATTCTGTGAGGGCATACATTTATTTTTGTATGTGCTGAACCTCTAGTGACCGCAGAGAATATTGGCTGTGTTTCATTTCAGTTAAATTTCTTGGGCATATCTTGAGGCTCGCGATATTTTAAACGTGGCAGACAGAAAAGTTAGATGGTTTTACAACTCTTCGAATGGAGTTGAGTCATATGAAGACATGCTGCAACAAACTAAGCAGTGCTCTCCTTTCTTGGCTTTCAACAATGGAAATAAATCACACGATTCGATGAAGCAAAGAAAACCGGTTGAATTTCATTTTAAACAAGAAAGCAATTGATGAATTTTATAAAAAAAATATTTGTAGCGTCCCTCTATGCTGCACAATATTCCAAATAATTATACTAGCCTGACAGCTGTCCTATTATGAGTATGTCTATTTTGGATGAGTTATTATTTGAAAATATACTGAAAAAACAATGATGTAACATTTAAAACATTTAGTCACAACACAATGTTACATCCAGATTTTCAGTACATCTATAAAAGTGAAAAACAGAACAGCTGATTTCAGTCCTGGTTGGCTCTGATTGGCTGGCCAGAAAATGCCATTCGCAACAAAATTCAGGAAACATTTGCAAGGCAATTAAATGGATGTCATTAAAAAATATTTTTAAATGGCATAAAAATGTGAAAGTAATAGTATTCACAAGAATATATGTGGTAAATTAACTCCACAAGAGGACTCTCTGCATGTTCCCGATGAGGGCAGAGTTCAGCAGAGGAGAGAGAGACGTGTTCGAGAAGGTTGTGACCGGAACTCGAAAAGACATGATCCTCTGAAAAAGATCGAAACTGGAATTCTTGCGTAGAAGAATTCATCTACGAATACTCAATGGACAACGCGTAGATCGGAAAGATCCTTTGAACTGTCCATCTTCATGTAACATCATCGAATTCTCACTTGTAAAAATCATCATAATCATTCTTTGTTAATCAAGAAATAAAACGATAAAGCTAATCCAAGTGGACTGATGCATTAAAACCCATCATACCCACTACCATGGGGACAGCCAGCAATTTAAAGAAGTGTGATTTAAAAATAATTGAAGCAAAATTCGGTGAAACTATACCACTAAAAATACTAAAATTTTGGAACTTAAGAAATTAATTGAACATTTCTGATGTGCTCAAAAACGGGTCAAGAATTTGTCCTTGGCGTCGTCAAATCGATCGTCGAAGATCAGACGGCAAAGGCAGTTAAGGAACAGTCTAAGTTAGAAATAGAAAAAAAGAAATTGGGCGAAGGAGATTAATCTGGAAATTTTTAAAACAATCATTGCCTGGTTATCGAACAAACCTGCTTTTCAGTGTTGAAAATTTAATAAAAAATATTAAAACGCTAACAATTTCTGTTGCTGAGAAACCCGAGGCATTGCATTTGTATTTTACTTCCTTAGAAAAAGCTTTCATTATTAAAGTAGTTTCTAAAGGCTTACAAGCCGAGATACTAATTAATTTGCAAGGGCTTAAAGTTAATAATGTTTTACGTACACAAATGAGGAGGGATGGGTCCGATTATGAAAAATAAAAAAAAATTATTTTTAACTGAATTTCAGCCGACACCTCGAGAATGTTTTAGTAATTTACAAAAATGCTCAACGCTTACCAAATGAATCACATGAAGAATTTGTATCGCGATTAACTGCAACATTTGAATACTATTATCAGGTAAGAGAAGTAAAAAAAGATTTTAAAAAATTTTGTGATCTAATTGTTGCGGATTGTATGAAACGGATTTCAGAACGAGAGAACACACAGGTATCCGCGAAGGAAAATCATGGTTTCAGCTAACTCAGTGAGATCACGAATGTGATTTTTTTTTTCATCTTGTGGTAAACATTATCTGAAATAAGTAATTCTAAAACACACATTAATGGAACGAAAGCATCAGGATCTCAAAAGCAAGGATGAAGAATTCCATCAATCGAATTCCATTCCGTTCGAAACAAAAATCAAAATGTTAAACCGGAAAGTATTTGTTATATATGCTAGGGAAAGGACGAAAGTTTTCATTTCGCTCGTAACTGTCCAAAAAGTGAGGCAGGAAATCAGTTATCAGGAATGTTATATCAGGAATTGGAACTAAGCCAAAAAATATATTATGCAATAGATTAGAATATATTGATATTTTCGTGGATGGAAAAAAATTCTAAAAGATTCAGGAAGTGGGCTTATAATTCTAAACAAATCATTTTTTTTCAACCAAGAGAACATCTAGAAATATACAGGTTAAAACTTGTTTTGGAAATGAAGTTTCTGCTAAAACTGCAACTTTCTAATTTGCTTTTAATGATGAATGATATTCAGGCAGTTATAAGTGATCAATTGGTAAAGGACGGAATTTTCCTGACAAAATGCCTGAATATTATTCAGCCAAATGAATTGGCAAGTGCAATGAATAAGCAGATGAATTAAATTTTTACAGATTGAGAGTAGACTTCCATTTTTTGCGACGGTAATTGATAGTGAATCACTCGATGTTATCCATATAGTTGATGATTGTTTACTAGATCAGGTTCTGCAATTGATAAAAAATTATGAACAACCTCGAGAGACTTATTTACGCTTAAATGTACTAAAAGACGATATCCCAATACGGCAACGGCCTCTCTGATTGCTGCTCGCTGAGTAAAAAATTACCGACAAACAAATAGATGAATAGTTACAAATGGATATAATTAAATATTCTTATTCTGAACATGCATCCCCAATTCTGTTATGCAAAAAAAGAGTTATGGTACACAGAGGCTATGCGTGGATTTTAGACAACTGTATAAAAAAATAGTTCTTTTCCTATAACTCAAGAGGAGGAAGTTCTCGGTCATTTAGATGAAGCAAAAGCTTTCTCAACCTTTCTCAACCAAAAATTAGTTTGTTTCTTTTTTTCATGTGCAAGTTCAGGACAAATGTACCAAATATTTGGCATTCATTTGTCATGCAGGATTATTTAAATTTTTAAGGTCTCCATTTGGTTTGTCCATAAGTCCTAGTGTGCTCTTAAGATCATATATAATGTTTTCAGATATCTAATTAGAGATAATACAATTGTAATTTATATGGATGATTTCATCATATCTTCCCACAATGAACCCGCAATGAACCAAAAATTTAAACGTGTTTTTAAAGTGGCCCAGAGTTTGGATTAGAAATTAATTTTTAAAAGTGCCATTTTTTAAAACTAAAAATTGAAATTTTGTGCTATGTTATAGAAGAAGGCACAATTCGCCCCTCATCAAATAAAACTGTTGATGTTCAAAATTTCCCTGAACCTAAAAATATTAAACAAATGTAAAGTTTCCTAAGTTTCATAGGAAAATCTGCGCCAAGTTACTAAAAAATTGCAAAACCACTAAGTAATTTACTTCGCATCGGTGCAGAATTTGAATTTGAGCCATTACAAAAACAGTCATTTCAACGCCTAAAAGAACTTATGCGTCAAAGTCCTGTACTCCAAATTTTCCATCCAAGGAAACCTCTTGAACTGTATACGTATGCTAGTAACCTTGGTTTCGGTTTTATTACAACGCTCAGATTATGGACAACTACATCCAATTCACTACATGAGAAGAAAGATATCCCCACAGCAAGAAAAACTATCAAGTTATGAGCTCGAAGTGCTAGTGATCATAGAAGAGATTTCGAAATTATCTTTTGGTGCCAAAATTTAAAATAGTCACCGACTGTGATGCGTTCCAAAAGACGATCGAAAAGAAAGACCTGGTGCCTAAGATATTGATGGGCATTATTTCTGGAGGAGTTCTGGATTATTCGCGGGATCCACAACAAAGGACACTTTGCTGTACAGAAGACCGAAGATTTGCTGAAAAGTGACTTTCATATCTCGAACGCAAAGAAGAAAATAGAAAAAGTTATAATAAATTGTGTTGAGTGCCTCCTCTGCAACAGAAAAGGTCTTTTGAATCCGATTCCTAGGGACAATACTCTTTGGAGCACATACCATATTGATTTCATTAGTCCCTTATCAACTACAAACAAGAGATATCAACACTATTTACAGCAGTAGATGCCTTCACCAAATTCGTTTGGTTCTACCCAGTCAAAACGACATCAGCAGTAGAGGCACTGCAAAAACTCAAGATCCAACAAGCTGTCTTCAGAAATCCTTCAAGAATTATTTCCGACAAAGGTTCTGCCTTTACTTCTAAATACTTTGAGGACTATTGTAAGGACGAAGGAATTCAACATATACAAATCACAACAGGAGTGCCAAGAGCAAACGGCCAGATAGAAAGGATGCATGGAACTCTTATTCCAGTTCTTGCAAAACGGTCAATAGACAATACTGTCATGTGGTTCAAGTTCCTACCAGATGTTCAACGAACCATTAACAGCATTATCAGCAGATACACCACATGAATTCCCTCTGAGTTGATGACAGGCGTGAAGTTGCGGAACAAAGTGGATATAAGAATCAAAGAAATCCTTTATGGAGAATTCCAGCACGTCATGATTAAAGATAAAGACTATATTCGTGAGGAGGCTAAAGCATACATATTCAAAGTGCAAGAAGAGAATCGACGCCAATATAATAAAAGTCGTAGAATTGTTCCTCGGTACAAAATAAACGATTTGGTAACAATTAAAAGAATCCAATTAGGAGGAGGTCTGAAGCTAAGATCTAAGTTCCTAAGACCTTACAAAATGGCCAAAATAAAGCCACATGATCGTCACGATGTAGCAAATGTAGGATCTCAGGAAGGGCCTGAAGCCACTTCCACTTCAGCTGGTAACATGAAGCCCTGGACTGATGCAGTTGCAACTTCAGATCAATGCATTTTTTTTCCTCCTCATCATCTCCTTTTTTGCTTGTTCTTTATATCTGTCCTTTCTCATCCATTTTCTCTCTCTCTTTCCCCTTTATTTGTGTGTTTCAGAGCTTGGTGGACCTCACATGTCGACTGCCGAGCGATGTATTAAATTCACTCTACGCGAGACAAACTCTTCTTCAGATGATAACTAGCTGATAACTCTCAACTAATCAGAGTTCAGGGAAAGCATTCTGCTGAGAAGGGTTGAACCGGAACTTGAAAAGAGATGATCCTCTGAAAAGACCGAAACTGGAATTCTTGTGTAGATGAATTAATCTAAAAATGTCCACGCGCAAGTGGGAACGATCCTTTGAACAACACCAACTGTCCATCTTCACATTATATAAATTTTTTCTTCATCATTAAGTTCTAACTTGTAAAAATCATCATAATCACTTTTGTTAATCAAGAAATAAAACGATTAAGTTAGTCCAAGTGGAGTGATGCATTAAAATCCATCACACTCATTACCATGAGGGCAACAAGCAATTTAAAGAAGTGTGATTTAAAAATAATAAAACCCATCACGCCCACATATATTCAGGGAAAATGTCAAAATTTAGCTTTAAAAATGTTCGCTACCTAATAATATTGTTACGAAATTTCCGGGGTTCGTTTGGATAGTGAGAGTTATATGGTGTGGAGAACACTCAATCAGCAGGCGGCAGTAGAAAATGAAACAACGACGTTTATTTACACGAAGGCACACAGGACAGCACAAAGACGACAACTATATACAGCACAGAAGACGATTATCTTCAGCAGAGACGTGCAGCATACAACAAGACTCTACTGCAGACAGTAGCGAACAGCTTAGTTCAGCACTAGCTTGACTCCGTCGCTGCTCTGCTAATCTCCGGAAGACACCTTCTTCACCGTCGATTCCGACTACTCTCCCCTGAATTGTTGAGAGGGATTACGGCTCATTGGGGCCGCAGGCCCCACCATCCGTAAATCTAAAAATGGTTAACTTTGGAGTGATATGAAACTGACCTTAGTAATTACAGTGCATCATACATGGTTTATTTTGGAAGTATTGGTTTGGAAGTATTGTTTTCTTGTGTGTGGGAAAAAAAACAAAGGGTTATGGATTATTTGTCTGCAATTTAAATTGCAATTACTCTCCCCTAGCAGCTGTGGCCGCCTCCTTTTATAGGTCTCAGGAAGCGGGGCTAGAAGCCTCTCAACCAATCAGGAACGTTCGAGGCGTATCTCGGTTCCTACTCCTCGGAAAAATTCTCAATGTTTCGGGTATAATCTATTTAGGCATCAAAGTTGCCAAATTCGTCGCCAAGTCACCAAATGGTTGCCAAGCTCCGGGACCACCTATTTAACCAACTATGCTGGGAAGCAGCATCGCAGGTTCGTAAGAATATTTTTCGCAGTAGTAGTAATGAATAACATTAAAATCTAGCTTAAGTTTTAACTGTTTAAAATGTTCGTTGAAATTTCAAGGAAAAAAATCTTTGGGATTGATTAAATATAACTCTGATAAATAGGTCCTCAAAAATATAACTTTGTCAAATTTGGCAATTCTAAGTAAACTGCCTTTCTGCAGAACGTCAACACACACCCAGGCATTCTCCTTTTTTATTAGTAGAAATGACAATGCAAAAAGGATCGACCCTGTCTTTATAATGCAAAAGCGTTGGTGAGGTTACATACCTAAAATGTGTTTGTTGTAGTGATGAAATATTTGATGTTTTATGATTTCAGTTATTATTTAAGTCAATATTTGTATAGTTATTTCTTTCTACTGCATCCAAGAGCTTTGATTATACTACCTTTAAAAAACAAATTGAGTCCTTTTAATTATAAGGCTTTAGATCAATATAATATTTCCAACATTTTAAATATTCTAAATTGTTTTGTAAAACGTAATAATACAGTAGAGTAGTGCAATAATATATTACTAGAGCTAATTTTTTACTTAAAATAAAAGATTTGCACATTTTTCTCTCATTTAAAATGAATCTACAGAATAAATGTATTAATGGATTTCTGATCTAACAAGAAAACTTGTTGAAACTCTGAAAGTTTTCCAATAATAAATTAATAACGTATTTTAATAAAAGAAATGAACCAAAACAGTATTTTTTTAAATTTTTGTAATATCTTTTTATGTAATTCTATGATTGTAAAAATAATTTTTACAATGATCTAAAGTTTTTATATTAATTTGATAATAATACAAGCATTTTTTTTTTCGCTCTTCAAACGAGCAGGAAGCCGATAAAAGCGCCTGTTTTGACAGCGACAGAAGTAGCGTTTATTTGATGTGCCTCCACCATTCGCTCCTGTCATCCAGAACGAGCCTATCAAAGAAGAGAAAAAGAGCGCTTACTTACTGCGAAGCTCTGAAGGCGTATTTCTTTATCGCTTCGAGAACATCCCTCAGGAAGATGCGGCTCGTCAGCGTGTACCCGTGAAATATGATGGGCTCTCCGTCGGGTCCGTCCCACGTGTCCACTGAAATGGAAAAGGACTATTTACGAAACGCACGCAGATCCAGCTGGCAGTGCGCACGAAACTGTGGGTCGCAAAAAGTGTCCTCCGAGTGTCCGCGATATAACTGGAGCTGAATTCTCATCAAAAGCAGTCATTTTTGTTTATTGATTGTTCAGATCTATTCAGCTAAGTAAGGCCATTTCGCTAGTTTCAGTCGCAGAGTCAACCTGGGAAATATCTGACTGAAGTTTAAACTTCCTCAGCAGTACGGGGGAAAAAAAAAAAAAGGGAATCTTATAATTTATTTCTATTCTGGTTTTTTTTTTTTTTTTTTGAATTATTGTGAATTTTACTATGTTTAAACTTTTATTTTATTTTCTTGTATACAAAATATAGAAAAACTGTAATCTTCAAAAGAAAAAGAAAAAACATCGAACTCCAGATTTTAACGAATTTTTACGTTTAAGCCTTCCCAGATTTCGAAAAACACATTTTTGATAAAATATTTGTTTGCCTGTGAACACTATAACACAAAAACGTTTTGAGCTAGTCGGATGAAATTTGGTACACCATCTTTTCACCAAATTTATACGTTTTTAACAAATTTTGTGCGAAATTCATTTTAAAAAAGCTTGTCTGTCCGGGTGTCCAAATATAAGTAACACGATGCCTACAAAATGAAGAGAATTGGATGGATAAAATTGAATGCACAGACTCCGGATTAGCGTGTGGACGCCCATCCCATTTGGAACCCATTCAATCAAGACCCTCCGCCGGCCTACATTTTAAGAAATATGTCAATGCTCTCACTCAAAAACGGAGTGACTTCAATATGTGACTTAATATGTAAAAAGTTTTGATTTTAATCGGTTTGGTAAAAGCATGTAAAAAAAACACGTGACTTATTTTAGAGTTTTATTAACCACATGTCAGAGATGAACAGGCCCCAAAAAAATCGCCTAGGATCACACGATGAATTCAGTCAATAATGCTAAATTCATGCCAAAGATCACTGTTTAGTAACTATAGTTTACCAGTGCTATGCAACGCATTCCTGAAATGAGTCAAGGTCCAAATTTCAGTCGTGGAGTGGAACACCTTTGTGCGAGAAAGTTTTGATTCCACTTTCATTGGTTTTAACTGACACAGAAGTCGCTCGATTTTTTTTTATCATTGTGTTATTGCCTCTTACAAAAATTTTGATAACAAAAATTGTAGAATCTTTTTGTATACTGTTTCTAATTCTTTTGTTTCTTTTTCGTTAACCAGTTTATATCTTCAGAAGTAAAAGGTCTCTTAAATAATACATTAGAACAGTTGGCCCAAAATTTAAATAATACGCTTCATAAAGTAGATAAGGCCAGTGAAGAGTTGAGTTTTGTTTAAGATTCATCAAGATATTTTAGCTTTAAAATGAGACTTCACCTGACCTTAACGGCCATTTTCGCTCTCTTTAAAATGGAAATATTAATTTATATGAACTTCATTCAGGTTACAATTATGTGAAGGCTTTTCCTTTTCTACAAAAACTAGTTGGCATTTTTTTTTTCTTATGAAAAAAAAAAGTATTAAAATTAAGAAAAAATTTAATGGTTATAAAAGTCATGAAAAATGCTTTCATTTTTTTTTCAAAATATTTTTTAGTATCTTAGCATTTAGGATAATTTCTGTGTTTCTCGATCTAATATAGTTATGGTATTAAACTAATGACATCCTTTGAAATGGACGATGGAAGCTTTAATGGGTGTCTTTAATATAAATTTCTTAGAGGCGTTAAATTTAGTTTTCTCGTTTAGCCACTCCTCTTAGCCTCTGACATTGTTACTAAAAGATCCTGCAAATGGACTCAACAAAGAATGCATTGCCATTTCATAGTACCGAGGCATTATTTTCATGATTGTACCTGACGAGTAGACAGGACCCGGGTACATGCATCGGGCTGCCACAAGTTACAGTTTTGTAAATCAATTACTTTTACAATCACCATCATGTTAATAAATTGGGAAGAAAACAATTTTATTCCCTCATTGAGTTCACTTTGCTTGCTTTATGATATTAAAATTTGTACTCTTTACTTCTTTCTTTATAATATTTTTTCGAGCATTCTTCTTTTAATAATTGACAAAATACTAATGTTTTAACCTACAGTCAAATGAGCACTTTTAATTCTTGGAAATACTTCTATACAGGAAGGAAAAAAAAAGGAAGGCACATTTTCGATAACATTTCTTCCTCAAATATTAAATATAATCTTTAGGGCTAAGGAAAAAGAATTTCAGCTATTTCCTAAAGTTGCATTTTTTTAAGCCAGTCATAGGCTTGACGGCACACAAGTGAAAACTCAGTTCGATTGATCGAAAATAAAACAATGAAATCATGTAACTGACTCGAGGACCTCCTTTTAACCCCAGCCTAGATTCAACAGACGAAAGTGGAGTCTGTGTAACAGAAAAAGAAAACATGTGGCTTTCTCTCACAGGCGGGCACATTTAAAAATTATATTTATATGCGACACAAGAAATATTTATTTAAAGAGAGAAATGACTTCAAGTTTGTTATTAAAATCCTTGAATTATGAGTAAATCATCTGCTGGAATTTAATGTGGACACTCAGATGCACAAAATCGGATCATCGGCTTACAGTGCCTCGCTGTAATGAATCAAATTGACTTTCTGGAGGAGACGTTCACATTTTGACTGCATTGAGGGCGGATGACAAGAGTTCAGCATCATTTCGGTTTATCGCAACCAAACAAAGATGTCAAATGACGAAATATTATTCAGTTTTTCCCAAAACAGGCGTTAGTTTTTAGTTCACATTCACGCCAATGTAAATGGATGGCAGGAATCTCTGCATGGTGTCTTATTCATCTTGAATTAATAATTCGGTACTTAAGGGGCGTGTGTCTTTTTCCAGGCAGGCAAAATAATTTTTAACTAACAAATCGAAAATGTCATCCCTCTTTTCTTAAAAACCAAGAAAAAGGGTCTCTTCGAAACTTTTCTGCATACTCTCTTATGAATGTAGGTGCGTACTATTGACCGCTCGCCACAAAAGATGACGAGATACGAAGGAGTCTAAAAGCGCGCATCTTCGGGAGTTGATCTTTGGAATGTGATTAAAACACAAATACTGGAAAAGCGAAAATGCGCTTTGGACGCTTTTAACCCAACCGACGAAACCAAAATAGGACACAGAATTACAATTGTAATCGCATATCGCATACCAAATTTCATACATTTAATTGCTCTTTTGAGATAGCGCATTCATACGCTCATGAAAGGGCGGACCTACAAAGGGTCAACCCCTTGACGGTTCCCCATTTGACTCATAACTACATTTTAGACTGTAAATCTGCGAACAAGCTTTCGTTTCTATGCTTTTTTCCCCCTTTTGTTATTATCGTGTTAATTTATATTTGGCCATCGTGACGGACAGATTTCCTTTGAGGAGATTTCGTTCAAAATGTGATGTAAAGGGCTTACGTGAAATGTTATCCCTCTAGCTCAGAGCCTTTTGGATGGATCGTGCTCAAAGACAGATGGACATCATGCGAAAAATGTATTTTGGGGATTCAGGGAGATACGATACAGAGAGATTCGTCAATATTTCGAATCAGAATTTTCGACATTACTTTTTCTTTGCATCCTTCCTACATGAAAAAGTAAAAATGTTTTATAGATATTTAAATATTTCCGGTTAATCTAATAGTAGATGGCAGACTCATCATTCAAATTAGAAACAGTAAACCGCCGTCCTGATGAAAGAGAGAGTGTATAAGAGGTATTCTCATTCAAAATGGAAGAAATGGCAATAAAAGTAACTACTTTAATTCTATAAATGATTTGACACTCACATTCCAGACACCTGCAGCCACGTCCCAAAGCTTGGATGTAGCCTTCGATGCTGCTGTCGCCAATCAGCTGCCCGCTGATCAGGTACCTGAAAATGCACAGAACAGTTCGCATTATGCATAGAACACCAAATGGAACGAGCGAACAGTATAAATCTTATGGAGACAATGCCGGAGCAATGGCTCAGTTGTACCCGTCAGATTAAAAAGACTGCATATCAAGTTCTGTTATTTAGACCAGCACTCAATGGATATCCAAAGATAATATATCCCTGCAATTTGGTTTTATAAAATGTTTTCGTAATTATCGTAATATAGATTATCTTTAGGTATCAATTGCTTATCGCACTAAATAATAGAAATTGATAACGTCAATATTTTTTCCGTAGTTGTATTAAAAAAAAAAGGTTCATATAAAGAAAATATAATTACTAAAAAATGCTTTATGTAGGAGTTACTAATGAAAGTTCAAAGTTCATTTTTTTTAAAAATTCTAATGGCCTGCCATATTAGAAATTTTTAACAGAGAAACGTGTCGATTTATTTCAAAAATTTTAGAAATTTCTAAAATTAGAAGTTTTACAAATAGAAATATGGCAATTTAATACCAGGATATGATATCTGAATAAAGAATAAATTTTTTATCGGTTTAACATCAATAATTTTTAATATAAAATTTAATTATGCATTATTTTTACTTTAAAGCTCTATTGAAGATATTAACTGTGGTAAGTTTTTACAGGAATTGAAAGGCTTTGCTAGTGGAGAAATAGCATTCATTTTTTTTTCAATGAATAAAATCTGCTAAAATATGTTGAGCAATCATTAAAAAATGACAATACGACACTAATGAGAAATTTTACTCTTTATATTGAACAATAATTGAGTTTAAATTATTTTTAAAAATTTCAAAAATAATATTTTGAAGTTAGATTCAAATGCTTAATTTTTTCAAAAAATGCTAAGAAACTGGGGTTAAAATTTTTATGAAATTTAAAGGCTTTTATTTCATTTTATGAGATTAATGAGTTTATTATTAATTATTTACTAAAAAACACTGTGCATCAGTTAAATAATTTAATACATAAATTTTACTTTTTGATTATAAAAATTTATTTCGAACCAATTCATGAAACGGCTGTAATCTCAGCAATGAATTTATTTTCAAGCACATGACTGGTATTTTCTATAAAAGCAGTCCTAAATTCTGTCACAGTTTCTTTCGTCGTTGTTTCAGGATTCGAACTTATAATGAAATAAATTCCTTCCAACTTCAAGAAACAATAAAAATATTGAATTCACAGATAGCTATCGTATTTGCACTACCTTTCATCACAACACATTCTTCAAGCAAGTCTTTTTCTTTTCTTTTCTTTTTTTTTAAATGAAATATACAAAGAGAAAATATTGTAATCGTCAAAAAAAATTTTGAATTCAAAATTTTGATGACTTAATTGGATGATGAGAAGGCAAGCTGGAGAGCTGGTGCCCCCTCTCCAAGCTTCCGCACCGTAGAAGCGGGAGAGCATTTAGCCGCGGCAGATTTACTCGCTTACACGACGGTTCTTCGGTGGAATCGGGTGTCGAACCTATAACCCTCCGGCTGGGAAGCCGAGCCCATAGCACCAGGCCACCGCGGCCCCGAGATTTGGACGAATATCCATGTTTCAGACCTCTTTGAGTCTTGAGACCTCTTGAGTTATTACTGTTTGTCTGTTCATTCGTCTGTGAGCACGATCAGTGAGAAACGCTTTAAGCTGGATGAAAGAAATTCGAAGTAGATGGAACACCGTCTCATATTCCCATACTTGTAACCTTATGGCTATAGAGAGGTGGAACATCACCTTTATTAGGGATTACAAGGAAAAAACAAAAACAGATTTGCTTATTTCTTTCTGAAGAAATGACAAATGAAAACTACACGAATTTAGAAATAACGTTAATGACGCAGAAAAACAGAGAATATTTACGGCATTTACGCAAAGGTGATTTAATAATAGCGAAACCCTCATTCACAATCACAGTTCACAATCTTTAGAAACTTATTCATGAAAAGTTAATTCACCAGCAAAAGTAATACGATTTTTCAGCGTTTTGTTTTCATTGCCTGCAGAACTCTTTCGATCAGGATCTTTTGTGACTGGATTTATAAATATCTTCTGCTTTGCTAGAATGTTGGGATTCGGTTAACATTCTTTTTCATTCCATAAAAAAAGTAAGAAATCTCAAACTGGAAAAGTGTTCAGTTATGAAGTCTAGCTCCTAACAACTATCTCGTTTTTAAGGAAGCGTGAACTGCATCTAAAAATTCTTTATTCTAATATCCTATCCTATTTCATTCAATACAAGTACAAAATGTACAAACTATAGAAATCTAAAAAAAGTTATAAAAAAATCTCTTCTTTTAGTGTTTAGTACTGAATAGAGTATTTATGAAAATAATTTGTTTTAAGATTGCATATGTAGAAGTTATATCAAGAATCAAATTTAAATCATTTCTCGAGTTTCGTTTTGTGCTCCTTCATTTTCATTCAATTATTTGAAAAAGAGAAAGAAAAGTGAATGTTAGAACAAAGAGATTGCAGGAAAGTAACAAGATAAATTTCGAGGTCAAAACTGAAATCCAAAAGACATCCGACATCCATCTTGCGATCAATAAAAAAAAAGAAAAAGAATTCGAAGAGTTGTGAGGACTGACACACTGGCTCTTCGAAAACTGAAGAGGTTGCAGACCCAATACGCTCATCTCCGCCTCAAAATGATATGATTATGAAGCATTAAAAGTAGATTTTTGCTAGCTTCGGTTCGGATGAATCGCCAAGGGAAAATCGGGCGATGGTGGCAGACGGAGAGGGATGATCTTCTATAAAGTAATGATTAAAAAAGCAAGAAAACACATAAAAGGAAGAAGAATCAAAGAAAAAAAATGAACAATATCATTTTATCGCTTTATTTTTCTTCTTTTTGATTTATCCGTATTATCCGATCCTTTTCCATGCACATTCTAAAAGTTTTTTTCAGAAAGTAAATTTTTAAATGAATCAGCTTAGTTTTTTAAGTATTTAAAAAATATGAGCCATTTCCTTAAAAAAGGATAAATCCTGGATCTATTTTCGATCCATCACATTTTTCCAACTACTCTGCGCTGTCACTGCACCAAGATTCGATCTTTAGCGTTCTGTCGGAGAATGGGACCACCTCGGGTCACGGATGCGGTTTCAGGGCGTCTTCTTTCTTATCTCGTCTTACTCACGTGTTGTGAGAGGATGCGATGTAGTAGTGAGCGAGCGGCTGCGTCATGTCCTGGTAGATGATGCGGTGCTTCTTGTTGAAGATGTCCTGGTCAGGGGAGAGCAGGAATTGCTGAAAGCCTGCGGGCAGAGAAACAAAGAGCCGTGAGCAGGAGAAGAGGAACCGCTGACAAAACTACACTTCGAATCATTACCGCCTACTTCTGGAAAATGATTTTTCTGTTGATTTCACGTCATTGAAAAAACAACTTGCATCATAATACTCAATCGAATTTCTTGAACTAATTGCTTATTTGAAGGTCGGAAAAGGAACGCATTAGAGAGAACTCACCGTTAAGGAAGTGATTTCAAATCATTAAACTGAAATTAAATTTTAATGGATGTACGTAGTAATTACTTGTCATTATAAAAACCAGTAGCCTAAAAAAAGTCTTTTATGATGCAAAATAGATTATTAAAGCTATTTTTTTTTTGCATAAATGTGTTTAAATAAATTAATGTAATTTGAAAGAACCTATTACAGTCAATTAGAATTCTAATTGCGCTTTATTTATTTTTTAGAATATCATGTAAGTCCTATTTTATATTCAAGCCTATATTTTAGCTGTAAGGCTTTTTCGTATTCAGATTAAATGTTTAAAAATTTCCAACCTTTTCTTCGTTTCAAAACAGGATTTTAAACAAGTTTATCTCTCAAAATAATCAACTTACCCTCTAACGACAAATAGCCAGAAATTTTATTATCTTCTGGTTCATATTCCTCTATTAATGCTTCGCATTCCTCCATACTCAGAATCATCTAATTAAATAAAAAGAAAAAAGTCTTGTTTATTTATTGATCGATTTGCACATTAAGAAACATCGAGGAAGTTTCTTACGTTTTGTTCTTTTTGCAGGAAATTCCGCAGCTCCTCGGAACCCCATAGTACAGATTTACTGACGGAGTATCTGAAAGATATTCGGGAAGAAATGAGTCGCGCGATTTTGTCACGTAACTTTCATTGCAAATAACAACTTTACCGAATCATTTTAAGCACTGCATAATAGTCTGTCATGTTTGGACGTACACATACACACAAATATATATATATATATATATATATATATATATATATATATATATATATATATATATATATATATATATATATATATATATATATATATATATATATATATATATATATATATATATATATATATATATATATATATATGTATATATATATATATATATATATATATATATAGAGAGAGAGAGAGAGAGAGATAATGTAAACATATAATTTTTTGAATCAGAAGGCAGTTTCGAAGACAATGAAGAGACTTTCGATGTTTTGACGTCGTTTTATTTCATCCCGGGAAGACACGCATTATGTACAAGCAGAAGCGACGAACGAGCACGCACACAACACAGAGCGAAAATGAGGGAAAGCTCATGAAAATTTTTTCCTTGTGAATACATACTGTGAGATTTTAATAGGAATTTCCATCACATTTCAATCACAAGTAAGGAAAACACAGGGGTTTTTTTAGTGAAATTTGTTTATATTAGCAGTATTTTATCCCTTCACTCAGAGTGTGGGAACATATCGGTCTTTAGCCGATTCAGCAATTTTACAAAACTTCTGTTGAATTAATTAGATAGAAAAAGAGGAATGGACCAAGAAATAAGAGAATATTTTAGAATGACGTTAATATGGGCTAAATTGAGCTAAAAAAATGAAGAAATTAATTAAGTTTAAATTAGATTTTAAAATATCACTACATATATATATATATATATATATATAAAGAGAGCGATTGACTTTCCGCTTTCATTTAGATTGGCATCCTGCTTTGAAGCAGAAATGCGAGGGATAATCTTTGCGTTTGGAGCCGTACGAAGAAGAGCAGCGGCCTCTGCGGACGGAAATAATTCCATCCCAAATTCAATGGGTGGCGAGCATCATTGATTGAGCCGGTCTCTTCCTGCTCCAGCAGTGCAGAGGAGATACGAAGTTCGAGTCCGTCATTTCTCTTTTAAACACCATTTCAGTTATAAAATATCGTAAAAAAGTGTATACAAAAAATGAAACTACCGGCAAAGTCTTGTTTATTCCTCTGTTCAGAATAAATTTGTATGAAATTTTTAAATGTGAAAGAAAACGACTTGTTTAAGGAAGTAGGTGAGCGTAAACGTGAAAGTTTCAATTAAAAGATTCTTAAAAAAAAAAGACACTGAATTAATTTTCTGACATCGATTAAAAATGATTGGATAGAAGAAAAAAAAAGCATTTAACAGGAAGGGAGGACAACAATGAAAGCAATGCGAAACTTGAAAAATAACTGACATTCTATATGATGTGTGGACATTCTCGGTTTCTTTCCCACAAACTGAGAGCGCTTAAAGCCGTGTTTAGATGCTTCTTCAGCATCTGATCTGCAATGAGGACGAAAAACGAAGTGCAACACACGGATCGAGGTCGAATTTCTCAAATGTGCTGATCCATTGTTTCCTTTCCTACATGAGTACGCTCGCACAACTGGCATTTCCAGACCTAGATGTTATTCATTAAAAAAAAAAAAAAAAAAAAAAACTGGACCAGTATCATGAAAACATATTTCGTCATGACGATTATTTGAAAAAAAAAAGTTTGCGAGCATGAAGCGTTTTCATTCAACAAAATTGTAATAATGCTTTGAAAAATCATAAAAAAAGTACCTGATATCAGCAAAAAAGAAGTTGGAAAAAAAATGCGCAAATCGAAATAAATACTGAGCGCAATTTGTCCAAACTGAAATCCGTTCAGCTTCCTCTTCATTCAGTTCACCTGCAGACTGAAATCGATTGAGTGCAAAGTTGAACTGTCAGTGAACCAAAAAGAATTCGGAAGAAAAATGAAACGAAATGAGTTTGGAACGAAATAATGACTGGGTTTCCTACATGAATGGGATTCTCAACAGAGGGCTTTAGATCGGTGAACGGTTGTAAAAACAACTCGGCGGTTGGCGTTTCATTTCGCATCTCTCGATGATGATTTTAGTCAACCACTCTTAAAAATGACGACGTTTTCCCTCACAGCGTAAATCGGACACAAATCGGAATTTATATACATTTTTAGAATTTATAAAAGATGCTAGTCACAAAACTCAACCAAATTCGAAAAATTATAACCTGAGTAGTTAATTTGTTGAAATATTAATTCGCTTAACTGAATGTGATCTAAGACGCTTCATTTATAATGTAATTAATTATTAATTAATTACTTAAATTCGTTTCACAAATAATCCCAACTCTTGTTTTAAAAAGAAAAAACTTATTTTCTTTTATCAATTCTAATATCGGTGAAGTGTGAGATATTGTTTTAAGATTGATTAACGCGCCAAAGAAAGCAATCGACTCACAGCCGTTTCCTTTTTAGCTCACAGGCTGACTATGAAAACATTTAAAAGGCAGCAACAAGCGGAAAATCATTTCTATACACTCCATTTCATTGTGACTTTCATTCGGGTGATTTTGGCATACGAACAGAATGAATCTGTGAACAATGTAAAAAAGAGTAAAATGCAAACCGAAATAAGATCCAGTCCTGGAATGCATCTAAAATTCCTCTTACTCGATTAGGACGGACATACTGCAGTAGAAAACTATTATAAATCTCTTAAGTGCATCTTCGAATTGTGAAAATGAAACGCAAAGTTTTCTAAACACAAAGTAAAAAAGTGCGAGAAGTTTGTACAGTTTAAAACATTTAGCTTGACAAGAAGATTATTCGCTTTGAACACGTCGTTGCGCCTTCAAATGCCCTGCAAATTCTTGATATGGAATACATTTTATCATCATGACGCTAAATTTAAAATGGAACCACATGTCACAAAAACTATGACTCATTTTTTTCGTGATATATGAACGTGTTTAGAATACTGTTTGAGTTGATCAGGAATAAATTTTCAAAAATGCAGCAAGACAGGAAATGAGTAGTTACTTCTTCATGAGTTCTTCGAGCTCCGGCCTGTGCACCAAGCTGCGGTAAAACTGGACGAACTCGTCCGGCTCCAAGGCATCTTCTCCTTCGATCTTCACTTTTCTGAAGTTAGCGGCCTGCAACAGAACCGAATAAATGAGCTGCACCAAACGCAACAAGCGATATGACGGTTAGTAAAGAAGATATTACAGATTCAAGAATATGCATAAGAAAGGTGGCGCTTCTTCATAATGAAACAGTAATACAAGTGAATAATTTCTCGTATTCATATAAACAATTAAACACTACTTCAGTTTTAGATATAATTTACATTATTTCTAGTTTAGTGTTGACGAAGTTGCTATAGAAGCGTTCTGCTTGTAAAATTGGAAGATGATATTTAGAAAAGCAGGAAGTGAAGCATTAAGTTCGTTTTACAAAATCAGATATACGATGTTGCAAAGTAAACTTTTAAAAGTAATATTTTTCAGCCAGATTCATTTCATCCTGCAATTTTGTGTCAACTTATTCCATTTACTAAATACTAAAGATCCCCCCTCTCCATAAGCTGTGACTAAGAACACACAGTTTTAATGTGAGAAACTGTTGATAATAAAGGAGGCTTGGTCGAATATGAAGAGACAAATTCAACTCTTGATGGAAGCTGTTTCTTAATGTTTAGTCGCATATTGGGTTTATAAAATTTCCAAAAGTACTGGTAAAAATTATGATAAGCAAAGTGACCGGATACAATGAGTAAGGATAAAATAGATATGACCTACTGAAGAGCAAGCCATCTTTCATTTGTTCTGGCCTTGATTTGTTCAATTACTACTCAATGCAACAAAAGAGAGGAAAATAAAGCTAAAGAAAATATTTCAAAAGTCATGTGAGCTCAGCTCGATTCGATTTCTTTGCGAATGGTTTTAGTTCAAAACAAAGATTGAGTCTGAGTTGGAAGTATTCCTGCACTCACATTAAACAGCTTTCGTGCCTCCTTCCTCCTCATGCCGATGTTGAGCTGGTTGAGCAGGCCGAGACATTCCTCGAAGTTCAGGCTGCCGTTGCCGTTCACGTCCGCCTTCCTCACCAGCTCCTTCAACCACCTGCAACAATCAACAATGTGAGTTCCCGCTCAGTGAAAGAAATGGCAGTGTGCATTTGCTGAGGAATCAATTTAACAGATGGGGGAGGGGAGGTATCGAAAGATATTCCAAACGTGCGCCGCTTTTAAATAAAAAGTTTCCGGCTGAAATTAAAAAAAGACGATTTATAGTTTCCATATACTCTAAGAAATTCTGGCAATAACTTTAAAAGAGGTTAAAAGAAATCGCTTTTGTTATGATCAGTAATAGTGCATCAGATTTTAAAATGCTATGAAGTGATTTTTTATTCGCATGTTCATATGCATTTATCACCTTTAGGTGCGAAATACTTCACAGGAAGTCAAAAACTGCATTCATTCATAGCCTTTCATGGCACATAAATCATCAGTAAGCTGCTCTGATGATTTCCTTCTACAAGAAAATTCATTTCCTCCATTCGCAAAAGGCTTGTCAAACTTCTAGTTCTTGTGGTGCTCGAAATCCGAGGTGTAAATCAATGTTTATAATTCCCTGATTTTGCAATCTCAATGTAAATCGGCAATAAAAGGAACATCTCTGAAACTTTCTTGCTTTATTGTCGCATTTTCACAAACTTGGTGCTCGTGATAATGCTCGAGGGTGTAGGTTTACACCAATCAACAAGTCAAATTGATTATCATTGTTAATTAACTACTATCTCGAAAATTTTCATTTGCGGAAATCGAGGGTTTTTTTTTTTTTCAATTATTCAATACAGCAGGCTTCGTGCTTTTGTATCGAATTTCGTGCCAAAACTCGCAATAGTTCTTGAAATATATTTGATTTTGTTCGTTGAAAACACCGCTCAAAACGACCCAATCCTCTTTTATACCCTGTATATCCGTATTTATAGTTATAATAAAGGTGAATGTGTGTGTGTGTGTGTGTGTGTTGGTGCATGTCTGTGTACACATCGGAGCAATTTTTTAATTTTTAATTGGAATCTTAATTAATTAAAAACTGGGCGAAATTTCGGTGTTTTCTCTCGATAACATTCGAAAATATTATAGCACAAACATAATTTTTACATCAAGTTAAAGTTCCAAAAATTATCTTTTTCATGATACCGATCTTTTAACTTATAAATTAAGTTTCAATCTCCATAGAATTTTTTAAAGAAATATTTTAACCATATTTTTCAACAATTTATTTCGTACAAAATAAAAATAAAATTTAACCTGCACGAGCACGTTTTGAGTGAATAGAAAAAAAAGCTTTAATCCACGTGTTTCTATATTAGCAAAAGCTCAAATTAAAACAAAAGTCATCTGTTACTGGAAAAAGTGTCAATTTCAGCACGTGTCTATATGAAATGAAATAAATATGAAATATGATATTTTCTAAAAAAGTAAATGTGAGAAAAGTGCTTCTTGTTAGTGTTATGATCTTTAACAATATATCTACATTATTAATTCAATAAATCAGTTTTATTTAAAACGAGTGTGGCTTAATACATCCTCTCTAAGCAGGGCTGATCGGCTACATTGTAAACCTTTAATAATACACATATATCTACTAACAAAATGTTCTAAATGAAGTAAATAAAATTTTTTGGAACTTCAATCAATAAATGTTCTGATGAAATGCGAATTTTAAATTTTTACATAGGTCCTCTGCCCTGTGAATCCTATTTAACAAAATGTTCTCAAGACGATAATTTTTTAAATAAAAAAAAGTTGCACAACTAAATTAATTGCTAAAGCTGACCGACTTATGAAAATTTCAACATCATTATTTTATAAAGACGGGGGATTATAGATCACTTCATCGACCGTCTCAAAGAAGCCCATCATCTCCCATGATTTCTCAAGAGTGGTTGGCCTAGTTTATGAAAATGTGGATTGTTCTATTATTGTAATATTCAAAGCTTAATAAATCTGTCATATTTGAAGCAAAAAATAGAAACGCTTATTTATTTATTTAAAAGTTGGTGAGTCGAGAATATTTTGAAGAATATGATTCTTTAGAATCAAAGGACTGTTTAAAATTTAAACTTAACAATTTTTTGAAATATATTTATAAACCGAAAATAAAATATTATTATTGACAGCGTTTATATCTTTTTAAAAATAAAACTTAAAACTGAATTTTCCCTTGAATCCGTTAAATTTTTGTTGAATCATTCTTTGAGATTTTATAAATGACGAAAATTGTTCTGCTGTGAATATAAGACTTCAATGCCGAACGACTCTGCTTTCAGTTCTCATACTTTTTTAAAAAGGCATTCACTAAAATACGTCTTTATATTAATTGCAGTTTCATTATTTTCACTTTCATTTAAAATTGAATTTTACGGTCATTAAGAAAATGAGAGAAAGACGCGTAATACAATGGACAGAACGGTTTAAGGCTATAAAATAATATGAGTGAATAATATGACTATCAAAATTTGAAGCTTAAAAACATTTTGCTGAAAAACCTATTATGAGAATAAGTTACATAATATATCAATTGAAAATTTTAGCGAACATCCATATTGACCAAAGGCGGCTAGTATTTAATAAAATATTCCTGAGACACTAATATTTTAAAGAAAAAAAACAATTGCTCTTTTGCAATGAAAACGTATTGGGTTATGAAAATTTGAATGTCACTATTCTATAAAAATCTCCAACTACCGTCTGGAAAAAACACTTCATTTAGAGCTTGGACTTTCCCCGAGATTGTTTGTCTCTGGTAATGTACTTATTGATTTTCTGAAATAACGATATTCAAAGCTTTATAAATGGGTCAAGCTTGATCGCAGAAGATTGAAAATATTTTGACTGAATATTTGTATAGGACTATCAAAGGACTACATAAAATTTAGACTTTAAAATTGTTTTCTAAAGTAGATGTATTGATTGAAATAAAATAAAATATTATTTACAGCATTTAAATTTTTTTGAAAGTCAAAACTAAATTTTAAGATGAATCTGAGAAATTTTTATTGAATAATTCTGTGAAATATTACATAAATTATTGAAAAGTATTCTGTGGTACACATAAGATTACCATGCTAAGAGATTCAATTTTCTATAGTCATATTTTTTTAAAAAAAATTGTTTCGTTTCAGCAAAAAAGTTATTCATTAAAGTTTTATCTTATTCATTTCAAATTCAAATTAAAATCTTACGATATTTGATAGCAAATGAGAGAGATATACACTGAAGAAAATATCGTAATGCTTCTATAAAAATATGAGTTATGTGACCATTGTAATTTGAAACTAAAAAATATTTTGCTGAGGAAGCTATTAAGAGACGAAGGCACATAAATTTTTAATTGAAAATTTTAGAGAGCATTATTCATGGCAAACTAGCAAAGGCGGCCAGTATGAAATAAATCTGAACTTGTTAACAGCAGCAACAACAAAACCTTTTTTTCTCTCTTTTTAAATCACAAGAATTTCGGAAGAATAAACAAAACGATTCAGATGAACCCTTATTATGATATTTTACCAGATTATTATCTTTATTTGATATATCGGTAAATGAAATTGCGAATGGCAGCAGTTATAGATGCAGAGACATGGCTTTTGAGCTACTTTCGATTTTAGAGAACATTCACAGAATACTCATATTGAATTGTTTGCTGCAATGAGGCGATTTCATTGACTACACCGACTCTATCCTGCCTCCGAGAGTCAAAACGGAATAATGAAAGTGGTTTTTTTAAATTATAAATATCTCACTGACTTTGTTAAAATATTGGAACATTTCCATTACTTTTAATATCGATTCATCATTCAGGTCTTTTACTTTATTTGGCCCTAAAAATTAACTGCCGTCTTTATTTTTATGGCTTATAAATTATGTTGTTTAAACCATTTAAAAGAAATGCTTATTGGTGCGATGCGAATACCGTAAAGATATTTTAAAACCAATGAAATGAGTGGTGTTTATTAAAAGGAGGAAATTTTATTTTCAAACGGTAACGATTCTTGATCGGATAGGAGATGAATTCATTTTCACTCGGTTATTTTATTTTAAATAAAAATATTGCGCATTTGGTTTTTACAAAGAGCTCAATCAATCATCATTTCAATGACAATGTTCTAAGCAAAGATGAAATATTTAAAGATTTATTTTATAACGCACTGATAATAATGTTTTTTATTATGGAAGAAAAAATTAGTTAGTTGTATGAAATCCTATTTATCTAGTTACAGATCTGCATGAGGGGTAATATTTAGGGCAATGAAAGAATATTCGGAATAATTTTTTTTTTTTTTACTTGTCCATATATGAATTATGCAAGCTAAAGCGTTCAAATAGATTGACCTCTAAATGTCAGCGAATTGTCACATGTCAGGCTATTTTGAAACCGAAAAAGAAAGCATGTTCGAAATTATATCCATCTGTCTGCGACCACGCTGGCGCGAAAATAGAACGAAATAGAAAGTTAAAATTTGCCACGTGTTTTTTAAACTAAAATCATTCCTTTAACTGAAGTTTTGGATGAAACTGTCCAACAGAAGTATGTTTATTTTACCACTTAAAATGTATTTGAACATAATAAGTGAGAAAAAGGCATATGGACGAAATCTGTAAAGCCTGATTCATCAAACTTTTATAAAATTTTGCAGTTCTCTTGAAGATGGCACTTCTCAGTCTGTCTGTATTGAAACGTGATTACTCATAACCACACCATGCTGGGAGCATGAAATCCAGTCTGTAGTTATGAAACCTTAGCTGCTCTTTGTCGAATTTTAAATTCGAAGTTATAAGAGTTAAAAAGTACATTGGCCTTTCGTCTCTAAACGAAGGAGCTTGATAGAAGCATATTTTGGTAGCATATGCAGAAATTGTGGAGTTCAAAATCGTGAATGGACTACCATTTTTTTAAAGACTGCATGATAACACTAAATCCTTTATTGGCTGGTTTGCTATCTATGCATTGAGTGTAGAGGTATGCGAAAATCACTTACTGCAACAAAAGGAGAAAATGGTATTATGCAAACGATATAATGGAACTATGAATGAAGTTTCACTACTGTAAGAAAGACGGATGGGCATTCTTTCTGCTACGCAATGGCGATGAGATTAAGACAAACAATTACGAACGAATCGAATCTGGCGCATTACGAATTTTCAAACTAGATCTCAAAAATGTGTTTTTACGCCAATTAGGCTGCTAAGAGGAGAATAATTTATAACTCTGAGGGACTCATTTAAAAGATATTCTTAAAATATCAAATCTAATCAAAGAAATTTGCGAATGAGTATTCATCATTAAGCCACTGAATATATGAATTATAGGTGCCAACTCATTTCCTTATTTTAGAATTCCTGAACTTGTAAGAAATGATGCGGATTATCGTAGATTTCTATTTTACTTATTTGCAAAAGATAAATGCGGGTAAAGAATAAGAAATGGGTTGCACATTCCGTCAATTCGTCCGGTAATCAAATGTTATATAATTTGAGTGGAAAAAGAACATTCTTTTTCTAAAGAAAGCAGAATTTATATTAAATTAAAATTCTCGGATCTGAAAATAAATTTAATACTTAGCCAATTGCGATATTATAATAGGCGTTGAAGCTCGTGTTTCACAAAGAGTTGAATTATAAATAAGAAATTTAATATCCTTTAAAAAGTGCGTGGTGCAAATGGATAGTAGTAATTTTGCATTTTTATTATTTTTTTAATATTTCCAAAACTATTTCGGTTATGTTCGCAATTTTTTAAATTCTGACATTTTAGCATATCGGTTTTGCTTCCATGCAAAAATGTTATTATGTTACATTTCACTTTTTCCTCACCTTCTTGTTTAAAAATTTGAAAAAAAAAAATTAAATTTGTATTATTTCGTGAATCTCTGAAATACAATCATTTTCGTTTAGTGAGCGGAAAACGTTTTTGAGAAATATATAATAATTTCTGAGATATCTCCGAATGTTAATAAGACTCATTTATTGCTGGAACGGTCATTTTCCAAAATCCTATAACTCTCGGTATTATGATCAGAATTCCATAAAAATTCCTTGAGAGGTTAGTTTCCTGACAATAAATCGATTCAGGCAAAAAAAAAAAAAGTTGCCATAATGAAACCATTTTAAAATAATAGTTCATTCTTTCGGCGTTTGTTGATTGCAGAAAAAGTGTCGTTTCTAGCCATTGTCATCGACACCCATTTTGTGAAGATGCGATAAAAAAAATTTTAAAAAGTTACAGAAGTTCTCTTTTGTTGTTGTCGACGACTGTACATTTTATTTCAATATAAGATGTACCCAAAAAGTGACACAAGGCATTTTTTTCCTTAACTATTGCAATTAGGAACCTCATTCCAATTGCATCATCAAATAAGATTCCTAAATGGGTCAAAATGCTCCGACTTCTTGAAAGTAAAAAACCATAGCAACGGAAAATTGTCAGTGACTAAACTGATTTACATTTCCTCATCTATAAAGCCAATTCTCCAGTCAGTAAAATGTGTTATGAAATTCAAAGACAGACAGATTCTCTACACCTCAGACTGGTGTCTTTCGCAGCATTTTTCAGGAATAATATAATATCGAGAAAGGTATTGAAAAGAATGATGACGTGTAATGATAGCGTGATGCTTAAGGTGCTTAACTTTCATTAAATTTTGAAAAATGATCAAGTGAAACATTACTTGAAATACGTAAAAAATGTGTTCAACATCAACACCCTGAGTACCTGTACAAAGTTGCATTCTTTTAATAATATTTGAGCAATACAAAAGATTAAATTTATCACTTATAAAATCAAGATGGGTGTCTTCCATTCGTCAGCAAAAATCCGTTGGTTTACTGAATACGTGTTATCATAGAAGAGCGTGAGTACCCTCTTAAATAAAAGTTAACAGAAGTCAAACCTGGTGATATAGAAAGAAATTCAACAGGTTCTTGTAAGCCACTCCAAGAATTCAGCATCCAGTCATCATCTTACAGAGAGAAAGAGACCTTCTTGTTGCGACTACAGCTATAGAAGTACTGACAAAGGCGAAAGAGTTCAGATATAATACCATTTATCGGTCAATAATGTATAGAGCATTTTGTTTTACAAAATAGGACCCATCAAAGATCTTCTATAAACACCATTCGTAGACAATTGTTATGAGTGATGAGCCTCTTGTGCGAAGACTGGTTGTTTTTTCCCGTTTGAAAAGGGGTCGTTTTGACGATTTAGGTTCTATTTCGATGAAAGCAGCTTTCATCTTTTCACATGAGGAAAGAAATATTTGATTCCACTTTAATGATGCCGAATTGTAAAACACTAGAAGTCGATCATGATCTCATCATCCAAGTCCTTGGTGCTATATAAAGAAAGCCAGTAATTACATCGAAGTGCTCCGTGCACTATCATTTTGGGAATGATCAGTTATCAACTGACTATTCCCTCACTAGTAAGAGGGTACATTGAAAAATAGATGGACCAAAATATCAAATTCTTCACCACTTGCATAAAGTTAGACGACTTTAATGATGTACCTAGAAGTGGTGAGCTTTCTTATGAAACAAAATTTTTCTCCATGATTGTTGATGGGGAATTCGATCCCCTTTTTTCTCCTTGAAGTGATATTTTTTCTGTTTATTTCGAAAATGAAGAATAAGGAGGTAGCCGGTTACTGGTGACATAACTAAAGGTTATAATTGTTAATATGAGATAAAAATGAGGGAAATCGGATCAATGGTTTGGTATGGTTTATTGCTTTTCCTTAATATTTTTAATATATTGACACTCATGTTTAAAAAAGTAACCAACAACAAGAAATAACCACCCATTAACACATGGATGTAGTTCCAATACGCTTGGCGACTCTTCTTAAGCTCTACTTTTTTTTTTTTTTTGAAAATTAAATTAACGGAAATGGTTCGAACGTGTAAGTAGGGTAGAGGCAGCTGATATCTAGAATCGACGGACGTATTAACGCTATTTGAGGAAACTGAGTTGGCGAAAAGCTTTTTCAGTGATTTTTGTACTCACAATCTCCTGGGGACTGGGGGAGACTATGGATTCAGCATTGGAAGTGTAAGCGATGAGCACATTACTAATGTGCAAGTGAAGAAAACAATGAATCAGTTAATCTTTGTTCATAGACTAGCTCCGTCATGCCCCGTGGATATCGTCGGATAAAGCTTCATTTTTGTGATCGAAAAAGCTTTTTAATTAAATTAAAATATAAAATAACTTCATTCGCATATCATTATAAACATTATTAGAGAGCAATGCAACGTTATTTCTTTACAGATTTTATTAATATAATTGCTTATTTTATAAATCCCCCACCCCCCCCCCCAAAAAATTACTTTTATCTACGGCATCTGAGTTTCACAGAGGAGGTGGTCACTCACTCCGATGAGAAAAGGGACCTGTGTTTAGATATTTCCAAAAAAGCTATGCAACGTCTTAAAGGATAAAGTCAGCAAGATATTGGAAAACAGTAACCAAGATAAATACTTAAATTTTGAATCGATATGCGACGCTTTTTAAATCGATACTCCCTTATCCCGCCTTACTAAATACATTGTTTAAGAGAAATAAGTTTATATGAACGAACAAAAGGAACAACGAAAGTCCTTACTAAGCTTTTCCGCTCTCACCTCTCTTCGTCGTGCTGCACCTGCATGTGCTTGCAGCAGGCCATGAGCTGCCGCAGTCCCCTCACCCATGCGTCCCGAGCATGGATATTGGGCGCGATCAGATCGACGACGTAGTGCGCAGGCCCGATGATGAGCGAGAAGCAGTTCTCCTCGTGGAGTTTTGACAGCAACTGAGGATGGAGGGTTTTCTGAAAGAACAATTTCTTAACAACATCTCATCACTGCGGTTTAAATTTTTTTTAAATAAATAATTTAAGATTCTATAAACATATAAAATGAATGCAGAGAGATTTTTGCAAATACCTGTAGTTTTCTTCGGAATTTGGCCTGCAATTTATTAAATACGTCAGAATTCCAGCCTTTTCGGACCTCCTCCAAGTCAAATAAATCCACTGGAAAGGCAGGTTAAAAAAAATATCAGACAAAACCATGAAAGGGTTCATAAATCTAGGTACAATGATTCAGAGCGGTTCTAGATAAAGTCCAGTTTAATAACTGTTATGGTCAGTTTGATCCCACATTGGATGGTTACCTGAGAAGAAATAACAACTGCAAGACAGAAAAGCTAATGAGGCAACAAGTGACACAGTCAGAGGGTTGGCGTTCACGCCAGAGGGCGTTTTTGCCAGGGCCACACATTTCTTCACATAGAGTACGTTCGAGCCTCATAAAAATTGCCTTCTCGACGGGGTTGGGCGAGTGGAGAGGTTTTCTCATTGTTTTTCCCGCTGATGGGAAGGGGTGATCACGCGTTTCTGGATCTAACACTTCTTTTCTCAGCTGAAAGACGCGGAGAAGAAATTGATTCGTACATTTTTGATTGTGTCTTTATATTTGATTACTCCGAGGCTCTGCAGTAAATAGATGCTTTTGCATGATAGTATACCTGGTGGGGGAGGACTTAAATAGTAACGTTTGTACTTTCCTCCGATATTGCACTCTTTTACTAAGCTTGTACTAAGCTCATTTTTATTAAATGAAAACATTTTTTACTGATTTGAAAATATATATATCTTCTTTGAGACTGTAAAATTACTTCAATACTTCCGATTACTTTAAATGAATATTGAAGAATTTTATTTCATGGAAATTCAGCCCTGAAATATCTGTATCTTTAATTTCCCATGTTTTGAGTATGTGTGTGCTGTGTGTGATGTTTTTAAATCTAATTTAAACAATTAATTTCCTAATTTTTATCTTAATTTAACCCAAATTAACTTCATTCTAAAATGGTCTCTTATTTCCTAATCCAATGCCACCTTTTTTATTTAATTAATCCTACAAGAGCTTTGCAAAACTGCTTTAATAAGCAGGTCCTCACGCTCCGAGTGTAGGGAAAAAAAACTGTCAATCTAAACAAATTCTTTTAAAAGATACCTATAATCATTTCCTTACCTAAATCTACACGTGCCAAAGATATCCCTATTAGAATCTCGTGGTATAAAATCACGGAGGAAAAGATTTTGGTCTCTTTTTTGCTCTTTTGTCTCGCTGTAAAATGACGTATTTCTCTGCACTTATTCTTGCACATAAATTACGCCTATCGGAATCGATATATATATATATATATATATATATATATATATATATATATATATATATATATATATATATATATATATATACAGGGTGTCTCAAAAACCTTGACCGCGGCTTTTATTCCTTATTTATTAAAACTCTCAAAGATATGTTAAAACAAAGTTGGTGAAGGGTCTATCAAAAATTTACAGCTTCAGCGCAGATGACGTGATGCTGAAATGCATCATAAGGATATAAAATATGCTTTATATCTTTAGTTTTAAATACAAAATTTAAAATCTATGCTTCCTAAAAAATACTTTAAAATTTTATATCATGAATTACAGAATATAACAAAAATAGCACAGGCAATGAACCTGTAAAAAAACTTACGTAATCTTTCCTTTAAGTTATGTAATTTTTCCTTTAAGCTATTATTTCTACAAATTTTTAATACTTTTGAACTAATAAATAGCAAATTTATTATTTATTTATTACTTTCTTTGTTCATTTGTGTACGATCCCTAAAACAAGAACATCCGACATGAATTTTCCTCTTTGCGAACTCATATCCAGGCATCGAAAAGTGGTTTAAGTCAGCATTTATGTAGTTTCATATCTTTGAGACTTTTTGCGAGGAATTCTGAAATTTTGTACATGACCTTATTAGGGGATAGGGCACATTTTATTCATTAGGAATTTTTTTGTACGGAGCTGATATAAAAATTTAAATTTTGTATTTTTTAAAGTTTAATCTCCTGAAAATTTTAATCGATTTCATAACATTTTGCACCTTTTTTTTACGTAACTTTGTAATTTACAGTGTATGTCTGTGATCAATATTTAAGGAATAAAAGCCGCAGTCAAGGTTTATGAGACACCCTTATATATATATATATATATATATATATATATATATATATATATATATATATATATATATATATATATATATATATATATATATATATATATATGTATGTATTTGCATATAAGTAGTACAATGTAATTTTAAGTAAGGAAAACTTATATTGAGGAAAGCAAACATTTTTTTCATTTTTTTTGGCCATACTACCATGAAATAAACATTTCCATGAGGGCCTCTTAAAGTGCACCAGTGATACTCCCCCGTCTTCTGCCTTTGGATGAGAGAGTCACTACAAAGCTATTTACAAGCCATTAAATTTTAAGCATTATAAATTATTGTTTATTTTTAAATTTCTTTTCACTACTACAAATTTCAAGGTGAAAAATGAGATTTTTATTCATTATTGCCAAAATGTATTCTTTCTCTTTGTATACTCTTCCACTCGTAAAATACACAGAGAATCGCTCACATGACATGAGCAACTTATTCGTCAAGAGGGGAGTGATTCGGATTTCCCCCTTTTCCTACAAAATATTTCTTTCCGAGCAAAATTAATTTTTAAAAAGAACTTTTAAACCAAATAGCAACTTTAAAAAGACAAAATACACTTTGAAATAAGTTTCAAAATTAATAAGGATTGGTTTTCGCTTCAGGTCATTTTGTTGCACAAGTTGCAGAAAATCGTTCAAAAAGCGAATCAGTCGATACATCAAACTTCTATAGAAAATAATTATTTTCAAGTTATCCATTATTTTTGAAAATGTATTAATGTTGTAAAGATTATTCTTGCAAGGAAATTGCATTGTGTTTTTAGTTAAAAGTTATTTCATGGCCAGGAAAAAAATTTAATTTTTCAGGATTGAAATGCAAAATCCACAACAGAGAAATTATCAAATAATAGAAGAATTAAAACTTAAATAAATCAATCGCTTTAATGGATTTTCTAAAAAAACAAAACAAAAAAAAGGTTATAGATTGCGCATTTGCGAAAAAGAAAAAAAAAACCCTAAAAAGAGGTAAATCATGTCAGTTTTCCATTCAGTCCTAAGGAAGCGCGTACGCCGACAGAAATTGTTTGATAAGCTATCGGCATTCTGTTATAATAGTTCGAGTTCAAAGTCGATATTTCGCAGTACGTGTAGGAGTGCCTTTCCTTCTGAATTCCGAAGGAACAATCAGACGAACAGGTGGGTGCATGTGAATCGTTTGACCTTGTCTTGGAAACGATAACGACACAATTCTCTTTTCTTTTCTGAGAATTGAAATTCTGCTTATGAAAATATCAGCATCCCCCACCTCCTCCACTTCAAGATATAGCGATTGGGAATTGTTGCAAGAAAGGAATTATTTACCCAGCATTCACTACAAATTTATTCTTATTATAGATAGAATTAAAATACTGCAAGGAGTCAGATTTAATATTTTGAGCAAAGTACAAATTCAACTTTGTGATTTTTTTTTAATTCTTTCGGAATACTTTCCAGACATAACAGCAGCATTATCAAATACTTGACAGTTCTTCATATCGAGACCTGCTGAAAAAGATGCTTGAAATTCCTTCAACAGTTTTATTTTTTGTTTCATTGAGATATCTATAAAATAATTCCATTACTTGTATTTCTGATTTTCAATCGTTGCATATCTTAATGTCTGGCTCGTTCGGTCTTTATCAGGAAAATCCAGAAATATTGTCAAATACAATCGAATAATACTTGACTTTGTTTTAATTTTTACTTATCTGATGATGCGTAGACGAACTTTACCTTTCAAAATTGCAATAAATTCGTTTTGCATTTCTGATGACATTGTGAAATTCTGTTGCCGAGTGTATATCTTGCAAGCTGTTCACAAAATACAGGTTCGTACTTTCCGATTAAATGCACCCATTCTCGAAAGTTGCCTCCATGAACGATGGCACCGTTTTCGCTGTGACCATGGCAAGAAATTCTGATCAAGCACCTTCATGAGGATTTCGTGCCATCAGTTCAGACGGTCGAAAGGATTGCATTCACCGAAAGGAAGGAGATTCCCTCAGAGATTCAATGCTGAAGAGTTCCGAACTCATTTTAATCCATTCGAATTGTAGATGCAACAAAAATAAGATAAAAAATTTCCTTCAGGCAATAGTCATAGTCCAGCAGTACTGTACACATCTAGGACAGCCTTCAAGAAATGCCGCCCTGGATCGGTCACTCTTGCGAAGCTGTGGCGCTGAATGAAAAGCATTACTTTTTGCTTAATAGATACCAAATGATATGAGATTTGGCAACCATTTGGTTCAACGGGATTAGCACGCGGTGAACGAAGCGCTGTCACGGGACCAGGCGTTCGGATATGGAGGGCCGGCCATGGGCCCAAGCATTTTTCGTAGTTACTCTAATTTTACAAAAAAAAAAAAAAAAAAAAAAAAAAAAGTTCAAAATCAAGATTTTGATATAAGGACTTCAATTTTGCAAGTGATGTATATAATATACTACTACTTAATATCTATTAATATAAAGTATATAACATTACTAGAAATGAATGAAACAAGCAAAATACTCAAATTTTAACTATGCCCACGAAAACAAATACTATACGCACGGAAATTAAGTAACAAATACAAATCCATACGAAATTTTTTTAAAAGAAAGGCATCTAAGCAATAATAATTTGTAGCGAATGAAATTCTAGTTTAAATAATTCCAGTCTCACAAATTTTCACTGAAAAGTTTATCTTCGGTTGTGTTTTATTTCTAAAGATCAAATAGCTGCAGGTTCAGAGCAAGCACTTAATGGCATATTATAGTTATATTCCACAGTGCCTGAAGAAAATGAACCTTATTATTTGTTGTTATTACTAAAATCCCAATCATTACACTGATCTCAGAATGTAACACGGTCTCCTATCCATGACTATTTTTAAAAAAACTCAAAATAATCCCGGCATATGTATGAACACATCTACAAAACAGAATATACCAGGGCTACAGAAATATTTCCCTCTCACCCCTGCTACAATAAGCTGAGTGCACTTTCCTAACTAAAAAACCACAGTAATTAATAAGAACGCCGGAGTCCCTTTTGCTGACATAGAATGCAGCTTTATAAGTTTTTCGGCACTGCTGATTATCTTCTTTTACATCCTCCTGGTTGATCAATATCGCTACCATCCACCTCTAGCCCTGAAATATCTGCCAGAAGCACAATCTCATCGATTAAAGTTTCCTTCTCAGGCACTTGCTCAAATCCCTATGAAGTTAGCGGTCCTTTCAAAGATAGATGCAACGGTTCTCTTCAAGAAAGACGACACACATTGATACAGTCCAATCCAGCGTGTATCTCCACTCATTCAGCGATATATCCCTCTTTAAGCACATCACATTTTTACATTTGGTTTGCTAGCTACGCGAACAGCTGATTTTGAAAAGTTCTCGTTAAGCAAAGTTTGATAGAACTTCCTTCTCATATCACAATCTGAACCCATGACATTTACCTCGGTGTTTTGCATTTTGTCTTTGACGAATCCAGTAACTATACGTTTTACAGTTGCAGTTCTACTTTGGAAAATAAAATGAATCTATCAACAAACAAGCTCTGGATATAGACAAAAAGAAACAGGCATGATCCTATATATGACGTCCCATGTTTCCTCGTTTTTTTCCTAATATTTTTGTTTGCTTGATATGCGAATGACTTATCTCAATCCGCAATGAGATGCTTGATTGTATCTATGCTTTGACCATTATAGCCAGAGTTACCAAATACTTATATTTTGGAAATATGCGCGTCAAGTGATTATTTTGAAATTTTAACTAGAGCTAGAAATTTAATTGAAGCAAAATTTTGTTTTTTTCTCAAGGACACTCGGAAATATTATTGCTCAACATTAATTCTTATATCCCTTTAACATTTGAAGACTTATATTTTTATGATACCAATTTAATTGTCTTAAAAAAATTTCCTAGTTTTGGCAATTTTTTAAAAACTATTTTTACATAATTTTCTTTAATAAATTTCATTAGTAAACAAAAATTCAAACCGTTTTCATTGTTTCATCAATTAATGAATCGCGTAATTTTTTTTTTCCATTTATCAAAGCTACGGAAGAAGGATTCTGTTTAACAACTGAGTAGTTTACAATAGGAATGAGAAAGTTGTCACGACAGTTAGAATATTCTGGAAATTATATTTTAAATACCAATATGACGTTAAGAGATTTGATGGTTCGTATTCATAAGGAGCAAAGCAGATGTCAAGCTATTAAAATAACACGGTTCTGATATCTATCGCAACCTGACGTTTAAAAATATTTTCCAGAAGAAATGTTGAACCTGAAGTTGTGCCTAAGAGACTTTTTGAAAATGAACGCAACCAATATTTCAGGCGAATCAGCAGGTGTCCAAAGATCGCATTTGAGATACGATTTTGAAATTAAAACTGTTCATGTGAGATAAAAATCAACCATTCGAGGGTGAGAAAATAAGTCTGAGATTTTGGACTATCTTGGGTGGCGAGTCCATTGTTTTTCCCCTACCTGAAACAGTTTTTCTATAGAACTCGTTTCTTAAGAGTTCGAAAAGATAAATATTTCTGACTAACTTCTGAAAAAAAACTAATCTTGCGGACGAACAGTAAAAGTAAATGTTGACTATTAGCAGCAGATACGTAAAATCATGATTTTGTTTGAAAATAACAATGACAATAATTTTGTTTCAAAATAACTTTTCAATCTTATCGTCTGCAAATAGCAAGAATAAGCATAAGGGGAAAAAAAATAAAGGAAGGAGAGTTATCGTTCGTATCAAGATTCCTAGTTTTCTTCTGCAAACACACACGCACATATTTATACATATATGTTCAAACCGCTTCACGGGCCACAATTTTAAACGATCCCTTATGATCGTTTAAAATCGTTATGACGAATGCTGCGAGGTGGTTTGCACAACTTTTTGAGCACACCAAATATAAATTGAACAGAAATCGACAACTCACCAATGTTTGTTCCAGAGCCGGCGAAAGAGCCACACTTGCAAGCTAGATGGCAAAACATAGGAAGAGAGAAATTATAACGCCTGGCAAAATAACATGCAAAAGATAAGCAGTTGAAATGACAAAACTAATTTAAAAATAGACGAGGCATGCGCTTTTAGAAACAATGTTCTTGTTAGCATAATCGAAAAACAAAGCTCATTCTGGAAATGCAATATAAAAAAAATGCGTCATGCGTTGCTCATTTATGAAGTAAAAATAGGAAAAAATTTCAGCTTTATAAATTGTACAGAAAAATTTAATTATTTAAAATTCTTCACAACAGAAATATTAAAATCCTGTATTCATAATAATATCATGTTCGCTTTGATTCAAGCATTTTTAAGTTATTTCCTGATGCGCGGCGTTCTTAATTGAAATTTTGATTTGATAGGTACATAGGATAAATGTTTGATAACATCTAACCTAAATAACTGAAAGTAAGCAGCGAATGAATTCGTGAAACGCTGGATCAAAGTACAGAAATTTTTAGCGAAAGAGAAAAGATATTCTCCAAGCTGAACTACGCTGCACACTACTCTCATCTGAATTTTAAATGTTGCATTTCGCAACATTTTGATCTTCTTCAAACACTGCAGTAATCCGCTGGATTTTATTACAGTTTTGAAAACCAGCTGAGCTTGAAACATTCAACACTTTTTAAGAATTAAAAAAGAGCGTCTTTCTCCGTTGAATGTAAAATTTCCTAGGAAGAGACTTCTCACTCACCTCCTTTGGCGACTATTTTTTTCGCTACTGATGAAACATTTGTCTCCTGGCTGCTAAATGTTTAACATGGAATACATTTATGAAATGTCACTTGTTATTTAATATGACTGAAACGTGTACTTAAATGGAGACAAGCTTTAGCTTGGCCAAATTAAAATGTGTTAAAATATATCATTCCATTATTTCATGAAATAATTTATCCTATTGTATGAAAGAGCAGATTTGATGCCTTAATAATGCGTGTAACAGTGATTACTTATCTGGCGACGATGAAGCCAAATTTCGCTCTGGATTAAAATTTCTGTTTGACAGTAGAAGGGTAATTTCGTGTACATTCTTTTCCTCGGACTGAATGGAGGTTTCGGCAAAAACAAATACATTGCACATTACAACATTCAAATAATTCGTATTAAATAAAAAATAATTTGCAGACCATTTTAATGAGTGGATTGCGAGATTTCTCGGGGATCAGTCACTGAACCCGTGATTAATCATTTTCACACATTTCGGTCACGGCTTTCGGCAAACCAGAGGCAATGACCCGCTAGAGTTTCGAACACATCGTGGAAAGGAAAACGAGGTCATTCCACAGGATGCAATTCGTTCGGGGAAATACGCGCTTGTGGTCAGTTTCGAAAAGGTGCGCTCTGCACTCGGAAAAACCTTAGATCCTACCTTTTTTCTTTTTTTTTTTTTTTTCCTGTCTCATTTGACTCACATGAAATGAGTCGAAACAGCTCCCCCACAAACACACACACGATTGCATAGCGCCGAGAAACACTCATTCAGGTCACGATGCAGCCATTACATTGTAAAGCGGGAAAGACAGATCGGCGAAGATCATTTTAGCCATGAGTCGCCATCAACCCTACCGAAAATGAATAACCCTATTTATTTCGAGCTAACTCTCTACGCAGGAGTAAAACCGACCCTTGGATGGTAAAATGGCATTTTATTTCCAGCCTATTGTGCGCAAAAGCACTTGGCAGTGAAAACTTTCGAATGGATGGGAACCTCAAAATAGGATGGCACTTTTGCTAAGCGCAATAAAATGAAGAAAATAATTAAAATATGTTGACTCTTATATTTTACAACATTTTTTTTCTGAATTTCTTTATTTAAAATGTGATGAATTTCGCTTTTAAATGATTGATTCATTCTTTTTAGCAAATAGTCACTAAAGTATGAACAGAGAAAATGCGTGAACGAATTTTCCTTCCTGCCTTTCTTTCTTTTCTAAAAATAAACACTCTTGTTTTTCAAACGGTACATTTGTTGAAAAGGGGCAGCGGAAATGTTCTCTCTCCCGTTACCCCAAGAAAACACCCAAGAGGCGACGGCATCCGCTCGAGACGTCGATGAAGACTTCCTCGTTTCGACAGTTATTTGATCATCAAACAAGAATGACAGGCTTGAGGTATGTGACTAGGTTCGGAAAGAAGGCTCTAATATAGCTATATTTTTGAATGTGCCCATAAAAGGGATTGAAAAACTATGTATGAAACCAGAATAGGCCAGTTAAATGATAAACGTTTGTAAAAATGGGGAGCTTTTTTTAGCTAAAAAGTAAAAAGCTGAAGTCTTTCAGTTTAGTGACGTATCAAATGATGTGCTTAAAATGTTTAAGATAACTTTAAAATATATTATCTAGATTCTGAACCAAAAAATAAGCTGGATATTTCTAACCGTTTTTTAAATATCGGGTCTCGACTGATAAATACCACGAAATTTTCAATTTTTTTTTTCGTATTGTGAAGCATTAAAACAAGTATAGTACATTTTTAAATGAATAGATTACAAATTCTCTTCTTCAGAAATGGCAGATCATGTTGAGAAATGACTATGCCAAATTTGAATAAAAGATATGCATTAAATTTTAATGCATGTGGTCTTTCAAGAGAAATGTGGAGAATTTTAGAAAATAAAATCTAAAGCTATAAAATAGCATTAAAACATCTATCAATACAAATATGAAAATCCGTGTAACTTCTTAAAAAGTGGACTAAGAAACAAAATTCGAAAGGTCTTATAAAGAAACTGCAAAAATATAAGAATATTAAATTTAAAAAATCATATTTTCTCAAAAAATCGAGTTTTTAACAGGGTTATTACCTAACCTACCTTCAAACAAGGACATTGACTTCTGATTTTATTTCGAAAGAAACGGCACTGCCATCACTTGGAACGTCAGATGCTCGCTTGATAATAATCTCGTAGGCCATCAGGAGCAGAAGAATCCTCCTCTAAAACACTTTTGCTTTTTATACACGTAGTGGGAATCCAACCTTTGTTCACGTTGCCCTCAACTGGGTGGAGAGAACAGGTTTTGCTTTTTTGCAGTTGTTATTGAATTTATTTGTTTCGAACTGTATGGGATCTCACGTAAAAGTCGCTTTTCTAAGCAAATGAGTAAGTACTGCACGGTGGTAAGAACAACTGCACTGAGCAGCAGATTTTCATCTGTCATCCCCCCCCCCTTTCTTTCATCCAAGCTGCACTGAAGACGGTTTGTGAAACGCTGAATTTGAAATGCAAACAGCTTATTCATTTTTTAAACAAAGTATTTCATTGTTTCAAGTCAAATATTAAAGAAAATATGCTAAAAATGTTGCGAAAGATAGATCATCAGATATTTTTACGGGAAAAAATGTGTTAAGTATCTGAATTTGTAGTAAAATTATTTTCTAAAGATGAAAATTTATTACAGTAGTCATAAATTCAATCATATTTTCATCTGTAGTCATATTAAACAGATGAAAATTTTTTACAGTAGTCAGAAAGCAACGTTTTAATTCAATTCAAATATTTGAAAAGGTCATAATTGTCTAAAATAAACAAGGTGCTAGATTGGAAAAGTCTTCTTTTAATAGTTATTTTTTTAAAATTGCATAGTTTATGTTGAAATTCCATCATGTTAGTGATTTAGAAAATATTTAAATATTCAGTTGTTTGCTTATAAAAGGTTTTGCTTTTTTAATGTTCAAGTGTTAGTAAATCAACAAACTAGTTCAAACAAAATTGCTTTTAATATGAAAATAAAGCCACGCAGGATTTTTCCGATGTGAGGAAAAAAACCCACCGTATTCATTACTGGTTGAAAAAAATTCAGTTTTCTCTTTCTTTACAAAATTTGGAAAATTGAGAAGCGCGGTGTTGCTTGTTAAGCTACTCATTTTCGGCATAGATTATTCTGATTACCCATCAGAATAGAGTTTGAAATATGTGTGGTGCAAAAATTTAGCGATTCATGAATTAAAATAACAATATTATATTTTATTTTCGGAATTCATTTATCAGTTAATCATTCCTTCAGCTGAATTTTCATTCCGTACTTGTTGGTGAATCGGAGAAAAATACTAATTTCAAAACTTTATAATTTATAATAATGAATTATAAATAAAAATAGAGCTCAGTAACAAACATTATCTAAAATTAGAAAACAATTACAATGGACATCGCTCAGTTTGATCGCGTCATCATTATTTTTATGTTAGCAAATAGTTCAAAATCAAATGAACCAAAAGTATTGATAAATGTGTCGGTCAATTTTATCAGTCTTGAAGCAAGATCTGGACCGAGCATGCATTTTAAACCAACTTAAACGACTGCCAGTGATAAATTTCTCACTTCACATGAAAAGAGGCATCTGATAGTTATTTTCCCCATAGGATGAGGTTCATATTCTTTTATCTGGATCAGAGCGATCTGGATTGATTTAAAAGCGACGAATAACCATTGAACTACGATTTAATTATCAAAATAAAATGATGGAGAAAAATAATGGATTTGTGAGCTAAACAGAGGACTGAAATCCTTAACAATTATAAAAGTTTTTTTGAAATAAATCAATACAATGTTGGGGCTAAACTGAAAATCTGGCAGCTTTTTCCTTGTAAAATTTTGAGAAATCCTTTGCATTTTGTAAGCAAGACCAAGCAATAAATATTGATGATTCTGATGGAGACGAATGTGTTGCCCCCCCCCCTTCCTCTAACGAATGCCGATGTGAGTCAAGTTTTTGACATTTTGAAATGCGGGGCACGCAGCAACATTCCATAACATTTTTAAAAAATAATACAAATACGAACAGTATACAAGATATCTCAAAAAAGTGGAACAACTTTTTATTTCCATAAGTATTGCACCTACATATATACTTCCAATCACAAGTTTCATATTTTAAAAAAGTGGGCAATTATATGAAAGCATTTTGATTGTAAAATTTAAATTTTAACCATCCGTCTTTTCTGAAAAATGCCATTTGGACTGACGAATGTAACTTTAATCGAAATATAAATATTCATATTCAAAATGATCCCTTTTGGATCAATAAAATCTTTTTTTCATCTGTGGTTCATCATCAGCGGTCATTTCCTATAAATGTGTTGAGTGGCATTTTTAGAAACTCTCTGGTGGGTTCCATTTTGTCAAATGTATACCGAGTCGTTACCGATCTATTCAGTTCGTTTGATTGGCATTTTTTATGAACTAAGGAATGAAAGAATTTTGGCAGCACACGCTCTGTAGATTTTTGCTGACGAATTCAGAGAACCTTTCTTTAGGTCACAAGTGATGAACTCGATCGCATGTGCACAAGTACTGTTCAAAGAATGCCACTTTGCACAATTCTCGAAAGTTTTCATTTTGAATAAGTTTTTAAGCACTTCAATGATGCATTATCTGATCATTTTTAAATTTTATGAAAAAAAATTTCTGATTATTTTCCCATTTTTTAAATAATCTTTCGTGATATGTATATTATTCCTGGAAATGACGATGAAAGTCCCGCACGAACGCCAGTCAGAAGTATGAAAAAATGAACCACAGTCAATTTGTTGAGTAAGAAACTAAACTAAAAAAAACTAAATCAATAAATTTGTTTTTTAAATATCCCGACAGATAGAAGCGCGAAACTTTGTCTTCTTGTAGATGAGTGTACGAAAAGCATTCTACTTGCTGACATTTTTTCGCTATTGTTTAATACAAAAAATTTATTTTTCACTTTCCCCTGCACAGAAGCCACTGCATCTTCGGGCGCCTGATTGGCTGATAATTTTCAGTCATTACGGAAAGGCAGGCTTGTTCCACTTTCTTGAGATGCCCTGCGTAAGGAATAATTGTCGACAAATAACAGTTGGTGAATTTTTCGTAATTTTTGTTTTTGAAATGGATCATAGATAGGCTAAACTAAATGTTTTTATTCTCTTCCCTTGACGAGATAAATAGGTAGTTGATTTCGCTCCATTCAGTTGCCCTCACCAATCGAGGAATGTTTCAAAATCCTTAACCGATGAGATGAAGCGGTAACTACCGTAAGATGGAAAAGTTTTGCTGCTTAGAACACGAATAAAAATACGTCCTTACAGACATTTTAAATTGTTTCTCAAACATGATTTCCACGAGATGCTCATTTACCTGAAGTGATTTTCCCTCGCCAAAAGGGCTTACTGGAGGGCGCGTAGGAGAGGCGCATGTTCTGTATGTCCACTTTGTACTTGCGGCGGTACCACTTGTCCGACGTCTTCACCTTGTACATCACCGTTCCCATCGTCATGCCTTTGATGATCATTTGCAAGGGCATGGCTGCAAAGAAAGAAAAATCAGTAAAACATAGAAATGATCTCCTTAAACATGATATTCAAATCACAAAGCTCAAATTTGCTTAGTAATTTTTTGTCTCAATTCTACCAAGACTATAGTAAAGTAGAGAAGAAAGGCACAAAGCTAGAAAAAAAATAATAAATTTCTATCATTTAATCATTATTAGGAATTTAATACTCATTATTAAATTCCTATAATTTTTTAAAAATATGAACCGCAGTGTCACTTCGTTCTACTACACGATAAATTATCTTTAGCCACTGCAGAAAGATACATTTCATTTAAAAATTCATTTTATTTCAACAGTCTCTCTAAAAACAATAGAGATATGTCCAGCAATGAAAAACAACTAATAGTATTTTATATTTTTTTTTCATTGAGTTCATCATTTTTAGCTTTATTTTTTATACGAAAACTATTTTTAATTTTGAACGTTCTTTTAAAATATGAAATTAAAAAAAGATAAGACTTTCTGTTACACGGGGAAAAATCAAAAAAATGTCATTGAAGCTTAATCATTTCTCAGTGTATGATATCCATCCGTTGCAGTGACTGAATTAGTAAATAATATTAATTCCCGAAAAGTTAAGAGGCTTTTCCTTAGACCAAATGTTATATTTTAATGTATTTCATTTTTAAACCAATGTGGAAATAAATTTGATAAAAATGCAAATGACATAGTATTCATAAATTCCCTTCATAACATAAATGCAACTTTCACAAATACAAATAAACAATTTTTCTAAAACTCTTCTCGTGAGGTGGTGGTTTTGGAAATGAAGAAGAGAACAGAAAGTTAAATGATTTCGATTTTATTATCATTTTCTAATTTTTTTGAAGTAAGCATTTTCTGTGCAACGATTATATCAAAGTCCATCCATGAAGAGTATTTAGAAGAAATGTGGAGCCTGGAACAAAGCAAGGCAGCTTCGGGAAAATCTGGTTTTCCCCGAGCTGCGAGTGAAAATCATTATTCATTTCATTTGCAAATTCTTTGACAGACTCTTAAACAAAGCTTAGGGACGAGAACAGAGGCAAGCGAATCCGAGCAACGCCAAGTCCATCGATCGAGATTCGGTGCTCTTCGAGTCGGGAGCAGAATGGCTTTCCATTTTTCAGAGTCCAAGATTTAATCAAAATGTCACTTCATTAAAAATTGCGCGAGGTTTTAGTCTTTGTCTGCACTGTCTGCGATAATATTGCATTCCAAGAATCATTTTTGCATCAACTTAAAACAGAAGGATAAATATTCGCGTTTTAAACGCACCCATTCGACTGTGATATAATTTTTAACACAATTTTTGTGACTTTGTATTAAAAAAATATGGTTTAAATCATTACTATTGTGGTAAAAAATAAATCTAACTTCCAAATTTTGTACACATACATGCAAAATTTCATTTTCTGTTTTATTCGCGTCGCGAAAGACGAGATTGTCTTAATGCTAAATTCTCTCGCGAGACGATATATTAAATTTACGTGTTTTAACCTATTACTTTTGACTTAATTTTTTTTTAATCTTTGACGTTACATTTTGTAAATAATTTTCGCAATGATTGTTTTTTTTTTTTGGCTTTACAAATTGCTTAATGTAAACAAAAATTTAAATAATGATAAGGAAATTTGATTTATTTGATAGGTTTGCTACATCAGTTGAAAAGTATACTTTTACTAAACTGTTGTATGATAACAGCCATTTTTTGCTTCCAAAAACTACTTTCCACAAACCTATTGAATGAAGTGATTTTGTTTCGTTTGATGAGTTTCGTAAAATTAAATATTTTCTCGCATGTGCCGCGAATCGATACATTTTGGATTATGATTTCCGATTTTCATTTTTCTTTCCAGCTACAAATTCTTAATTTTATAACTTAACGTTGTTATCATTTCTTTTTAGATATTTTGAAAAAGCGAACGAAAAACAAATTTTCTACTAATGCGGTTCATCACTTTTGATTTTCATTCATAACGCTCTTATTTGCAAAAGGAGCGCAAGTATAAAGAAAGGGACGAAACATTCCATAATGTATTCGCGGCTGGAAAAAAAAATACATGCAAGGATAATATTTTATCCCGCGGATTCTGAAGAAGAAAGGAATCTGCTTCGGAAAACACGCTACCTCGCATATCCTGAAATAAATTGAAGAGGTGATTTTCATCCATGAAAAAGATCATTCTTGGGCAAGCCAATAATATCAAACGAAAGAGGAGGATTTTTTTTCTTCTTCAATTTATTATAAATTGTCCTGAAGCAGCTGATGCTGCAACTGTTGCATCGTGGTTCAAGGTTAATGCGCTTAGGTGATATGTTAATTGACATTATTTCTCAATGCAGTTTTATAACTAATAATAATAAAGTACAAAAGCCGTTGCTTCCACGGATAAGGATGTAAAATTCTGCAACTTTTGCTACAAAACTGTAAATGTCAATAATCAAAGAAAGATGCGAACACCATCCATTTCAAAGCACATGACAAAAGCGATCTATGAAACGCTGAGAGTCATAAAAAGAAGAAAGTAGACTTATGCAAGTATAGCAGGTTTCAGAATATATCCGGTCGCCAGCAATGCTGCCAATTTACAGACATAACGAGGAAAAAAAATGAATTATAAGCTTGTTTGGTCACAGTCAGAGCACTATATAACATACGGAGAGAAAAAAAAATTATTTTTTGACAAATTCATAGGAAAACAGTTTTAATTTTTAAAATAAGTTATAATTCTTCCCGAATTATCCAGTTGACTTATGTTTAAATTTTCCTCTTGAAATGACATTCTGTCCAAAAATTATTAGATGAGCTTGAATTTTGTACAACGAATATCTCCTTACGAAGTATGGTATCAAAATTGTACATTTTCCAAAGAATAGAAGGTATCATTAAACCATAAAAATACCGTTAAGATTCTTTTAACAAATTATTTGCTTATTTTTTTTTAAAAAAAACAAAAGGCATTGATATTCAATTAAAATGTAAATACTAACATAAAAAGCATTCAAAAGATGATACACATATTTCAGTTTTATAAATAACAGATTATTCGGAAAATTTTCGAAACTGTTTCAAAATTATATTATGTTTATTATTTCAAATTGACTTATAATTCAAACGGAGAGAAATCTATCTATATCTTAAAAATGAAAAGAATTTTTCATTTACCTTCACAGCACATTTCAACTTTCACCCATTTTTCTGCCTCCGACATTTTGAAAACTTTTTTTAGAAAAGCGGGTTTCCAAAAATGTGCATCTCTGTCTGAGACGCATATGAAAGAATCATTGTGAAGTGCCTGCATTTCGGTAAATTTTATTCCTCTAAAGCTGCGGAATTTACTGAAACAGATGGTTGTGCCATCTGCTTGCAAGTGCCAGTCGTCGAATCCATTTTTATCGCCAACTACGACGTAGTATTTCAAAGATTAAAAGTAAAAATGGCAACTGCAAAGTAGTAAAAGTAACTTGATCTACCAAATCTCCATCCGTTTAGTGAATTTCAATGTAACAATTAACGACCGACATACGAAAGCGACATTTTTTTCCCTCCTTCCTATCAACACATCGACGCCCTTAAAAAAGTCCGGACATTTTGGGAAGGAAGAAAAAGAGGAATCTAATGAGTGGATTAAAACGATCGCATGGGTGGGTCGGATTCAACACGGAATCATTAAACTTGGATTCTTTCTTTCTCGGATTTAGATAGGATTTTAAAAACTTCTCTCTCCACATACCAGGAAATGTTCGTTTTTTCGAAAGGGCGCAAAACCGCATTCATTAGGAAATTGATTGCCTTTACGTATTTTTGCCTCAAACGTCTTACCATGGCAAAAGGTTGTGTGGTTTAAAAACAAAAGTTTTTCGATCGGATCCAGAAGTTTTAGAAAATGTTTCGTAAAGTGTCCTCAATGAAAATTTTTGACTCGAGTTAACTCGCAAGAAGTAAACAATGAACCGACGTTGCCAGCCCAACCTGTTAGAACTCGTAGTAATAAGTTTGCTTTCACCTTCGCTACTTTTGCTACGCAGTTCCATGGCATGCTTTCCAATGTGTTCCTTTTCTATGAAACAGGTTCCTTTCATTTTCGTTTATACGATCGAAAAGGGGGAGTGGAAAATCAAACAAAAATATATCTTTAAAACAATTTCAGAATTTGCTTTTTAATAAAAGTTACCATCTCATTTATTATTATTATTGAACTGGAAAATTTGGAATTTTCAGCAGCAAAGGTTGCTATCCCCAAATGCTAGCAAGTCAGAGTTAATAAATATCGAAAAAGTCAGTGAACGAAGAAAAATGTAAAGAAAGCGCTTATGAAAAAGTTTTTTTTTTTTTTTTTTAATATATATATCAGAATTTTAAGAGAAAAAATTTCTTGGTGACTGAAAGGGAGCTTGCTTCAGAGGTATGTTCTTTGAGTTGAATATTTCAAACAGTGCACGAGGATATATTAGTGTCATTTTCTTGGCTACAGGAGAGGCAGTCAGGATTTTTATAAAGTCAACATTTCTGAAGTAGAGCTGGGGGGATGATCATCCGCGTCATGAGACGCGCTGCTATCGCCTCTTCCCTTCCATTTTTAAGCCGTGAAGAGAGGGAAAGAACAGATTCGAATATCGCCTACAGTTTCTCTATTTCAATACATTTGGTGCAAATTTCGGAGCGAGGTTGTTTGATGACAGGCGGTTAAATCTTCACCAACAATCCAGACAAATCTATGAATACGACTCCGTGACTGTTTTTGCGAGATAATCCGTCTTTTCATTCCAAGTGACCATCTCATTTAATGAGTTACGCTTCATTACCCTCAAAATAATGTTCTTACAAATGACTAAGGGAAAAATGCAGCCAGAAATCAAAAAGAACCGTACGAATCTTTAATTCATCGCACATCATTTTTGGGCAGTAGTTTTTTTTTTTTTTTTAAGTGACGAAAGCAAACGCTTAAATGCAATTAGAAAAATTTTAATTATATAATCACTGCTTCTTTTTTTTTTTTTGAATGAAATATATTATTTCCCTAAAACAACTTTCTGCTATGTTTATCCCAATGGCCAACAAATCTCACATGAGAATACTAATAGACTCGTACGATCATGCGCTTGCGAATAAATGGCAGCCTCTAATGAGCGATTTTAACAATATATGCAACCCTTTCGGTAAGTCACGCGATTTCAGAGTAATGCTGATCCACTGTAATGAATGCTCAGCAATTTTTAGGTTGTTCAAAATATTATTTGAACAGTTCTATTGAATATTTCGTTTTGCAACGAAATTTAGAGTAAACTATTCGTATGGTTACACTTCGGAGCCATTGCAAAGAGTCTTGAAGTGAAGCTCTCTCTTATTTATGATTGCAGTTTAAAAAAAAAAGTAATCGTTTTAATTCGTGAATGGTTCAACAATCATCACTGTATAAATTTCAGAAGGCACCGAAGTCGTTCATTAACGAAAACCTTGCATTAGCTACAAGTGTTTTTTTTCTTTTCTGTTAAAAGAGCTTCCATGCGCTTTCTATAAATACTGATAATACCTTCACATTTCCTTTTCTTCCCGATTAGAGTTTCATTACATTTCTAAACAAACTTCAATAGTAAATAAATTCAAATGAATGCAAGTCTTTATATAATTAGCGAGAAGAATTTTCGTTTGATAGAAAGAACTCGCTTTCCGCATTCAACGCATTCCGTTAATAATTCAAAGGTTTATAAAAACGCGGAATTTTTCATCTGCGATGCGTAGTGTAAAGCGACGACAGGACTTTCAGAAATTCAAAATGACTCGAAAAACTGCCGGATTGTCTGCATCCTTCAGGACTCTTGGTCGCTTACCCTGGCGCAATGACAGCGTGAATTTAACCATGAATCAAATCCAAAATAGTCCAGATATACTGCGCTACTTAACAACCCATTAAAACAGAGCATTCGTCCCTTCTCACTCGTCGCGGTCCGATGTCAAGCGGGCGACGATTCCCAAGCTTATTAGCTGGTATCTGAATCAGGAGCACAACATTGCGAACCGTTTGATCTAGAACAACTGAACTTGGCACACATATGCTTAAGAGGGTGGAAATTAAACTCGAAGTCATTTTAAAAAAAATTTTAATTAGAATTTCAATTATTTAAAAATGAAGTCATTTGTTTTGGAGTTTTCCGTGATAACTTTAGAAAATAATACAGTGCAAAAATTATTTTTTACATGATCTTAAAATTCAAAATATTATCTTTTCAATGGCATAAATTTTTTTGATGTAACATTTTTCTACTTTTAATTAATTTCTGAAATGTAATTTAAACTTGTAATAATAACATATTCCATTGTTGCAGCTAACATTTCGTCCTCGCATTTTTTCCATTGGTGATTATCAAAATTTGAGGATTTGACTAATTTTTCCATCTTGAGTTGTCTTCTGCATAAAGGTATGTTTTTAATATATTTTTTGAAATTTTATCATGTTTCACAAAATAAGACTCAATTTCAGAACCAAGCAATGATGAAATATTTTTTTAACATAGTTGCTCTTTCCTATGATACAACTAGACCTGTAAAGGTACACGTATAAAATTAAAATAATTAACAGAACGGTGTAAATTTTCTAAAATACTCTGAGTTATATTTCTACCAAAATAGAAATAAAAATATTTTGCCATAAAATCAATTAAAAATAATTTATACAAAATAGTTGTTCTAATTTTTTAGCAACCATTAATTCAAGTTAAGTAATTGGTCTCTAAATGCGGCTAGTTAGTTAATAAAAAGTCAAAATAGTTAAGGGTTAAATTTCAGTAAAAATCCTCAGAAACTATTTTAATGGTTAAATTTAGTTATTTTATAATTTTACAACGTCAAATATTCATTTATAACTTAGAAATAGAATACTTCGATCTAATTCGGGGCAAAACGTTAAGAACTGTGATTTTTCCAGCTCATTCGGGATGTTTAGTCCCTTGAATCATCCTCGAGAATAAACATCTGGAAAGTAAATAATGTTTTAAGATACCAGGGTTGCTTCTAATCAATGCCTGAAATCACGACATACACACATACATATATACATATATGTGCGTGTGTGTGTGTGTGTGTGTGTGTGTGTGTGTGTGTGTGTGTGTGTGTGTGTGTGTGTGTGTGTGTGTGTGTGTGTGTGAGAGAGAGAGAGAGAGAGAGAGAGAGAGAGAGAGAGAGTCTTATCAGAATTTTAAAAATAAATTAATATCATCAAAGCTAATGCTTTTCCTTTCGCCTCATACTAAAGGTGACCATATAGTGAATATTAGGGAGAAGAATTTCTTTAAAGTTAACTTTTGAATATGAAATGAAGTTTTCTTTGAATTAAATTTTTTATGATAACTGACAATTAGAAACCAGGAAAATCCAAGACATCTCATTCGAATTTGTTACAAAGAATTGAAATTCCGAACACTTGAGTCTATTTGTTCAATTCTGAGTGCGATTCAAATTGCGGGACTTCCGTTCGTTATTCTTTAGATTTATGCATTCGATTTGGAGTGAAATGAAAAATGCGCGGTTGCAGACAAGAGAGTTGTTTTAATCAATCGGAAAACTTTGTTCTTGACCTCCGAAGAGAAAGACCGAATAAATGAAAGTTTTATGTTCTTATCAGTTGAAGGAAGAAATCTTTAAAGGCGTAAAATAAAACAAATTATTGTAAAAAATAAACAGAATTACGAATTTTCCTGCATTTTTGAACGCTTTTATTAATAGACTCGAAGAACATTTTGTATTTTATTTTAATAACTGGCCGTCTTCGACGACCAGCGGTTTGCTTGAAGTATTAGTTATGAATGGTTTCATTTAATTTTCGTGCATGTAATTTGATGTTCAGGGCTACAACTGCCAAATATTTTTTTAACTTCAAGTCTTGACAAACTTTCATTACCGTTACTTGAGCAGTCTCAAGCCAGTTGCGGTCTTTGCGAAGAGGAATCTTCTTATGCAGTTGCCTGTCAGAATCGCATAAAAACCATCACTGCGCGTGTTATCCAAAATGCAGGATACTTCTCATTCGTCTCACGTGTTGTTGATGCGAGCATGAAACTGTCAGAGCGGCGCAGTCGACATGCATTATGTGAGCATGCTCAGCAGCTGGATTGAAACATGTTGATAAAGAAAATTGAAGAATAACAAGTACAATCCTTCACCTTACTGGGTTTATTCCTTAATACACTCGATATTTTAATGGCCAATGTTTAAGGAATTCATAAAAATGGAATGAAATAAAACCAAGAAGTAAAAATTTATTACAAGATTGCGAAAGAATATGCGAGCCGAATCTTATTTCCTGAGTTTCAAGAGTAGAAGAAAAACACATGATTGACTATTTAAGGAAACAGGGAATTCGGCCTGAATTTCCTTGAAACAATGTTGGCTATTTTTATTTATGAATAAAAATATTTTTAAAAATTGTCAAAATGAAGGGAAATATTGCAGGATGATTCGATTCTTATAAGAAAAGATCATTTTTCCAGATCTGAAAAGGATGTAAAATTTCTTCAAGTGATTTTGAAAGCCAGAGCGGAAATCACTAAAATCTCGCTTCATCTTTAATTAAAATTATAATTAAATTTTCAAAAATAATCACTTTGATGTGAACAACTTTTAAGCATATTTGTTCTAAAATGTGTAGCTCTTCCTTGTAGAGCATCAACAAGGCACGCATTCTCCTTTTTATTTGCAGAGGTTTTCTGCATTTTAGATCTCCTCAAATTCTCTAACCGAGACGCCCTGTTGTGGAAACAAATTTTAACTATATCAATAGATTAACTGAAAATATTAAAAAGACACTACATTTTTACTCGCTATTTTTTTAAGGTCATTAAACTTCTTACGAAAATCATATTATCTTTGTGTTTAGAAAAGGGGAAAATACCAAAGAATAAAAAAATATCTTATCATTTTTCGAATATTTTGCAAAACTTCTTTCATTCTGAATTTTATAGCTGTCTTTTTTTCTTTCTCAGCCGTTGTCAGTCAGAGTATCTTTAGAAACAAACCCTCTTGATCAAAGCACTGAATCGCACACCACTTCGATGAGCTTGTAAACTCATTCTGACATACGTCAACAGTTCGGCATATTTCAGGTGGACATCTGCCAAAAGCTTTTTCCATTCTGCGTATTAGTTTTTGTAAATAGTGAAACTGTTTCAAAATGGTGCTTCCATTCTGTTTCTTTAGGTCTTACGTACCTTTTTAGTAGCTGGTGTTAGGAAGCGTAGCCATATGGGTTTCGGTTCCATTATGCGCGATCGTCATGGCATATGAATCTGATATAGTATTTAATGCGCGTCGTGCACGATAGCTCTAAGGACTCGAACTAGCGACTCTCTCGTTCTAAGATTCTCCTCAGTCAACTCTTCTTGCAGGAATGGTTGAATGATGCCCGAGGTAAAATGTTTTGATTTCCACGAATTTCCGAAGAATAATGCGCGCTTGATTTCAAATGCAAAGTGAGGTTTCAATGTACCTTGTATTTAGCAATAACAAACGAAAGCATTTATAGGATTTTGCATATTTTTATGGGCGTTTAATACCGCGGTTTCTGCTCAGCCATTCTGTTGGGCAAATGCAAATAAAAACACCCCCGACAAAAACAATACAACGCCTCCTGCTAATGATTTCTAAAATGCTGCGTTGCCTCCGAAAGTTTCTTCTTGTCTTCCATACTTAAAAGTATCGTAAAAGGAAGGCTTGCCCCCCCCCCAGTCACCGAATGAAACGTGGGATGTACTTGCACGACACAAGTGTCATTACTATTCATTTTTGCTCATACGATGCTGAAACATGGAGTAACATCTTGTTATTGTTATAACCTTGCACTAATGACTGGGAAACGGTGAAAAGGCGAAAGCGAAAATCAAATAAGAAGTGAAGAGGAGGTGGCAATTCAAAGAAAACATCTCTCTGATTATACTGGAAGTCGAGTGGCAGTGAAGAGAGAGCGATGAGACGACCTTGCCGCTCCGAACAGACGGAGAAAAAAAGGTAAACAAAAAGCGAGGATGGGCGCTTTCGGTTGATTCTTTTTCAGTAACTTTGCAATACAAAGTGTCGGCTGCTTACTGACGGGGCCTTTTTTAAAAAGAGGAAGACAGCAAAAACGCCTTTTAATTAAAATGTACGATTGCCAGCTAATATAAAGTTGAAAGATCGGTATAACTCTGGAACTTTTGCAATACTTTAATCATTCTTTATTCTTTATTTGATTAATTCTAATAAATATAAGCAATGTCTGTTTTTTGTTTTTTTACCTTTTTTTAATTAGCTAAAGGAGCATTTTTCCAGGAATCCGAATTTTGACCCATTATTAGAGTAACTCACATTTTTTTGCTAAAAATCAGACATCGGGGTGTCTTTCGCCATAACGGGATTATTTTGTGCATATTTAAAATTCAGCTTCTACAGAGGTAAGTTATTTTTTAAAAAATTAGCCATTTTCTAGCAATTTTTCCCCCCATTTTTAATGTCTGAGGTGCAGAAAGTGAGTAAAAAAAAAGTATGAAGTTCCTACATTCAATAAGAAGAACAAAGAAAAAAAAACATAAAAGAAATCAAGAATACAAATAGTCAAACAGAAAATTTAATTGAGCGCAAATATAGATTTAACTGTCTCCAGATGGGCAATAATTGTGACTTACTTACGGAAATGGATGTTCATATCTTTCGTAACAATAATCTTGCAAAAGCAGTCTTTGTATTACCTTAAAACTCAAAAAATTCCCTTTTTAACGATATATAAATCTCGTTACCGTAGAATTTTCCCTTTCATTTAATATTTTTAATTCAGTTTAATGCACTGTAGCTCAAATGTGATGATGAAAAAATTCACACCCATCTATCAAGACATTCAGCAGCCTGTTCTCGTCAATCATTGAATTCGTAGTAGGATGGGACTCACGACAAGCTCATTCAATTGAATTCATGAAGTTTCGATCAGTATATATATATATATATATATATATATATACATGATTTTTTTTTGGGATCATCAAGAGTGATACATAGAGACTCTGCCCCAATTTTAGTAATCTATTTGATAAAAAATAAAAAAGATTTGCATAGCTTCAGGTGATCTCGTATGAGATGCACTTTGTCAATGGTTCGAAGGGAGAGAGGTGCATTTTCTGCTAAGAGGAGAAGCCACGGCCTAGAAGACAATGTCTTACTTTGAGGAACGCGACAATATTCTGAATTGGCTCAATTTATCTTGGAGAGGTTATTTTCTCTTGTATTCATGATTCAGTGAGAGGCATGGAGACAATTCAAACGGAAGAAAAGGAACGTTGCACAAATCATATCATTCTCATTTTGTGAACGACCGACAATTGCAAATAATATCAGTTGGTGTTCACATGAAACACACTGAATGCTTCGCGTGAATTTAATTTTAAGATTCACAGCGCATTTCTGGTAGGACGGTTCAGAAAAACTTTAAACAGTGTTATGTTTAATACAATGTATTTCGTACATTTGTATTTAACATGTGATTGTGACATCCTGTAAGTAAACTCTCTTGTTTACGTTTTTAAAAATAGTGAAGAAAATTTATGGAAATTTTTACCGTCTCGCAAAATTTTTCAGGATATTCATAGACTGCAGGTTTTGTGACACGAAATGAGACCACAAAATATTTCTCTTTCTCTCTATATTTTTTTACCTTTTTTTATGTCTAATCAGATTATCTTTGCGAAGAAAATAATAGAGAACAGTTTCTTTTCTTTTCTTTTTTTTTCGTAAATATTCGGACACCCGGAATAATAATCCACATTCTGCAACATCTTGCTTTTGTTATTGTTGAGCTTTGACTGAAAAAATTTGCACATTGCAGTATTTCACAAAACATTGCAGCATTTCTCATGTCCGCTTCCGAATGACAGTGGCTACGCCCATTCATTCAGCGAGACCGAAAGTCATCCGGGCAGAAGGCGGCGAATCGAATCTGCGCTCAGCTCCGTAAATTCGTTTACAAAAACTTTTCTGGAAATATGAAATCGGAAGCAGAGCTGAAAATTCTCTTTCATTCCACATTGGCTTTTATATACTTCTAATTGAGCGATAATAGATTGTCCACCACCGTTCCAAATATGTCTAGCCGAAGGGTGACCCATTCAATGAATCAATCATGGACAAATTAAAAATCTATTCACATATTTTCTAGATTTAGGTAGTGAAATTTCCGTCTGAAGTTATTCTCATTAAAGAACGTGTCTTCTAGTTTAGAAACATTGATAAGTTGTCAAAAATGCAATCTCTTTGAATAAAATTCTTCTTAAATTATTGACTATTCATTCAGAGAAACAGAACTGAAAACTTCACAGCAAGTTCTCAAATAACGAGTTAAATCACGTAGTGACAAAACTGAGGAACACAAGGTTACTAAAAAACATGAAAGCGTCCATTACTCGCAATGACTGTTTTGCAAATTCTTTGTCTTGTCTCTATTCTTCTTTATATTTACATACATTTTTCTTGAAAGTATAATGTTGGTCAGAATGAAATGTTTAAAGATCGCATGTGGCTCGGAGCCCTGTGCACAAAGAGGAATAAGCGAAATGAGATGGTGTCTTTTAAAATCAATCATATCGAGTTGATTAAAATATTTTACTGAATTCGCCTTTTGAATTGGCTTTCAACTCTATCTTACAGCGTAAAATCAGTCGTACTTGTCATATTTAAAAATATTAAGTGACAATAAATGCATGCATTTATAAGTTTTCAGTGAGCCGGATTCGGTCTAAGAAGGTCAGTACTGACCTTCAAAGCAAGAAAATGATGCAATAGGAAAACAAAGATATTTTCAGTTAATTAAAAATAACAAGGCAAAATATAAAAGTAATGTAGATTTGAACAGAAATTTCATAAATTTTGATATAATATTAGTGACCAAACGAAATGGTCCCGATCGTAGTTGAAAAATACAATCGCTGATTATGTGGGAGATCACAATCGTTTTCAGTGCACAATTGGAAAATGAATCGAAACGTTCAACCGATCACATTTTGACTTCGAAGCAGATCGCACCCCCTCCTAAAAAATCTTTTTATTTACAGCCAATTTCAGGAAAAATGGATAAGCCTTCACATCGTGAAATTTTTGCCCTTTTATTAAATTTTTATAAACATCGATTATTTTCCTTAATTTATCATAAAATATGCACCATGTTTTGTTGTCATTTCTTTCCATTTCCTATATAAGCTTCAGAATCCTTTGAAAAATTAAATCACTGTTAAGAATTGCAATTTAGTAAGACTACTTTTTGCCTATCAGGGGAGGTAGCAGAATCCTCTCAAAGTATGAATGAGACGGTAATCTGCACTAATAGTAGAAGAATCTGTACTAATAGAATATGTGAGTGTTGGTGCTTTACAGTACAAACCGACTGACTTAGAAATCACAAATTTTGTACTTATATATTTTGGAGAGTGAAAATGGGCGTGAATGAGAGTGAAATAGATTTTAGCATTTCTTTTGCGATAATTTCTGAAAATATTCCTGCACAAAAATGATTTTTTACACCGTTTAGTAATTCAAATAAATTATCTTTTCAATTATACCGATTTAGTTGCCATAAAATTCATTAATCTGGATTTAATTATTTTTTATAGACATTTTTAAGTATATTTTACAATGATATTTTGAATAAAATCCAAGTCGCTTTCATTGCTGTTACAAATGTATTCATAACCATTCCATTGTCAACGAACAAGCTATGAGTATTCATCTTATATTTCAGTACTGAAAATAGACATTTTTACAATCAAGCTTCAAATAAAGATTTTGAATATTATGGCAATTAGAGCTAAAATATAATTTCAGTAACAATCTATGAAGAACTGAAGTGAAATTGGAGAGATGTGTAGCACAATCTCTTTGTAACTTCTAAAATCATGCAAGTTGCGTCAACCTCACTATTAAAATTTGAAGTTAAATAATATATTGTTAAGGAGACCATTAAGTGCAAGTCATTTATAAATGATTCAAATGTACCAAATTTTGTCCATATGTACTTTGGCATCTTAAAGAGATTTTTCTGAAATTATAATTATAATTTTATTTAATCAAATTAAGAGAAATTTTACGATTTCCGAAAATATTGAAGCAAAAAAAAATTACATCATTTTTAAATTTAAAGTTTTATTTTCAATTATACCAATTTTTCTATTTTCAATAAATTTTTAAAAAATACTTTAAGCATATTTTACAACAACATATTTCATTGTTGAAGTAAAGCTCTTGTCAGTTTTATGGTTGCTACTAATATTTCATCCTGACTTTTTTTCCCATTGTTATTGATCCAGATACGAAGATTGGGCTCTTGTTTCCATATTGGATAAATATCAGTTTCCTGAATTTTACTGATAGTATTTAAGACATGGTTTAAAAAAAATATCGAATCTTGTTACACTTGGAACCAAACAATGCTGAGAAATGTTTTAAAATGTATCCATTTCGAAACATTACCGCTCTTTTCTTTGATATGGACATATTAAGTCTGAACAAAATAGAACGGCACTTGCCTTAAAAATAAATAATATAATACAGTGTAAATAGTGCGAGTTATATATCCACCAAAATAGAAGTTAAAACATATTTTGATGATTAAGACATTACGAGCAAGCTACACAAAATATGCAATTAAAAATTTTAGCAATTATTCAACCGACGGATGCAGCTGGTCTCCAACAGCGGCTAGTCCAATTCGAACAGGTATTACCATTAACAACAACCAACATTTCGATATTATTTGCTAAGCATAATGGCGATGCAAGAATCCACTTGCCCCATTCACTGTCGAAATGCGGTTGGTAAAGTGGACTTGCACTCACGCACACCACTTTTGTCCGAGAAAGATCTGAAATATCGGCAATGCGGAAGAAGCGGCCAACCTATTCGAGTAACACATTTGTTCAATTGTTTCATTCGGTTTCCTTCCCGGACTTCCTTCATTCCAAAATTGCCGGTTGCTCAAATTATTTACCTCAGCCGCTTTCGAAATTTACATTCGCAACGCCTCGTTCCGAAAATAACCTTACTAATAAACTGTGCGTTTCTAGAGAAGGAAAAAAAATACTTCAACTTACGAGGGAAATGGCTTATAAAGTTCTTTGGTAGAGTTGTACACCGTCACTTTCAACAACGGCTGTTCAGTCGGATGAGCCAATTTCAATGCAAGACGCTCTGCAACCTGGGACTCAATGAAGTTCGATCGATAAATAAGAATAATTTCACATACTGTTCGAGTAACTGTACATGTAGTACAATAATCAGTATATCTACAGTATTCTTATATTTTATAAATTTCTTTTTCTAATGACTATTTTTTTTACAAATTTCAGAAAAAAGCATAAATAAAAACTTTTGTAAAGTTCTTTTTCCTCTGAACCAATCTAGAGGAAAAAGAACTTTACAAAAGTTTTATTGGTTCAGCTACATTGATTACTCTACTGTTAATTATATTCGCCGTGTAATAAATGAAGAATTTTTCAAAAGGTTACTTCTCTTAATATTAAAGATAACCCATGCTGTTCGGCAGTTTGCATGAAGTTGAGCAGCATTTTTTGTTTTTATTCCCAGAGGAGGAGGAATTAAATACTCTAATGCACATTGAAATATATGGTATTAATATCAATGCGCATTAGAAAGGTAAAGATTTGTATATGAGCAGTAAATAATGTTTTTTTTTATTACAGTTACAAATAATATGATAACTATTTTGATTCCTTTCTTTCCAAAATCTCTTTAAAATCATTAAAAGTTTGATCTTGGTTGGATGTTTAAAGTTTCGTCTTGAAGCTACGCTGAGTAGTTGTGAGATAAATCTTGAAGTTTGAATTGAGATCAAAATGACCACCCTTTTTCAAGCTGCCACACCATACCAATGAGAGAAGGTTGAACTGCTTCGGATTTAGTCTGCAGAGAGTCAACGGGTTTTCGGTGCAACATGGAGTCAACAGCGCGTGATGAAAAATCAATGAAGAACTCACAATTAAGGTCGTTTATAATTCTTTTTGAATTCCATTCTTAAATAAATAAATGCTACAAAGCTGGTTGATATTTTATTTTGTCGGAAAGAGCATCTTTAAAGTATAAAAAAGGAGAAGTTTGCGATATTTTTTTAAATTTTTTTTTGCAATATGAGCTTTCTTTTTTATAATTATAAACGTAATCATCTGAGTTTGATCGCGGCAGGAAAATCGGCATCTCTTCAGTGTGAAATGCGTCGATGCGACTGCTTTCTGCGCCATATTGAAACGTCGTCTCACAGCAAAGAGGTGGAACTCATCCTAAACGCGTGGTTGAGTGATGCGCTGTTTCTACGCAGGAGCTGTCTACGCATATTCCCTCTGGGTGCAGCTTAGTTTTTAATATAGAAAGTATCCAGTCATATTAAGAAATTGAATTGTAGTATTTAAACGTAAAATTTTTGTATCTAACAGTTTTTATTCGGTTTATTCACTCTTCCTCTTGCTTTTTCGCCATTCCGTTACTATTCTCTTTTTTTCTGACAACAGAATTTTGACACTTATTACATTTTATCAATATTAAAAGGAGATGATTTCCGTTAATGGGTTCGGGAACCTAAGGAATGTTCGAATTCCTTTTTTTTCTTTTAATCATGAGAAATACATAATGAATGGTTTTTTTTTCATAAACTGGCTTATTTTTTAATTCTTCAAAGCAAATGACGTGAATCCAGAAGTGACCACACAGCATTTGAAAAAATTGCAGTCTTCATAGCAATAACTCGTTTTAACACATCATTAGAGGCATAAAAAGGCTGTATTGTTATCATTAATGAAAATTAAAACTAAGAGAATAAGAGGTTTTCGAAACGTTTCCGCACCTCTATTTTTAATAGATCAGTTTTTACAAATTTCTTTAACATATTTTTTTATTTCTTAAAACAGTTAATAGTCAAGATTTATATTTGATGCGCATTTTGATAATCAAATCTAAAACGAATGCGCACTTCGAAGTGACGATCGGTTTTCGGTAAGATGTGATGTTAGCTTCTTGTGATGTTAGCGAAGTCTGTGACTTGAAGTAAAATGAAGTCATTTGAAAACGGAACTCTTCTAGTAAAAACAGATCTTTCCCTATAACGCGCTGATTAAAACTAATTATCGGGTACTTTTCCTCTAGCCTTTCTTGTTTTTCTGACTATATGCAGCCGCGTGTCATGACACATTTCATTTCATAAAAAATCGAGTGTCAGATCGTGAAATCACATACGCACGAAAATAAAGAGAAAATCCTTTTGAAATCCAAAAATGTCTTTGGATAAGGACAAATCGCCAGAAAAATTCATTGGGGTTTCCTGTGCTCACGCGATCCTATGCAACATTGAGAGCGACATTCCATTCTTCAAAGTGGTTTCTTAAAATCTTAAAATTGTTTGTTTCTCTTCTGCTTAGGTTTCATTTTCGCATGATTTTAAATATAAATTGATTTTTATTTCACGATTAGATTTCTCGTAAGATATTTATCATGTATGCCTAAACAATTTGTCAAGGGTGTTTTCGTGATAAACACTTTTAACGACTTATTTCAGAAGGGCATTGCAAGTTCCTCATTTCAAAAACTAAAGTTCCTGTCACTGTAATCGCGTGACATTTATTTACGCTCCATATTTCGATTAAATTACTTCATAAAACCATTATTGAAATAACCAAATGAAGCAAGCGTTATTTTAATAATTAAAATAGTTTTATAAAACCGATATATTTATCAGTCAAAACTTTAATCTTTTTACATATTGTACAGGCTTATGAATGTTAATTTTTTCAAACATGCGTATTGTTTTTTGAATCAAAATCTTCTTCCAAGCGATTTATTTTTTATGTCAATGAAGGACTTCGATGGCTGCTATAAATTATGATTTTATTTTAGAGATCTCTATAGTTGCGTCTTTCCTTCTTCTTAGTGTGAGGAACTTTGCTTACAAATCGTAAAATGACGCCCCATTTTTGTAACATAAATTTAAATCATGCTTCGCAAAATGAATAAGAAACTTCCATTCCTTCTCATATTTTAGAAAGTCATTCTTCTTTCTTATTTAACTGTTGATGTAAAGGCCCGAAAGGCGCTAACATGAAGAGCATCCTTCGTGCATTCAAGTTCATTCAAATAGAGATGTATTTTTGCAAAGAACTGTTTTCTTTTTGAATTTCGTAACTCATTTTCGGGTTGTTTGTTGAACATTTTTTTCACGGCGACAAAAATGAATTTTAATAACTATATTAAAGTTTGCTGATATCACGAAATGAGGCTAGTCTGTAAAAGGTCAACCATGTAAGCTCAAAACTGTTTTAAATATTATGTTTTATACATTACAGTAGGGAAGGGCACAGTATGTGCATTATAGTTAAAAGCAAGAGGGGGAGGGTTATTTCTTGCAGATAAGGCCGTTGTTGTTCGAAAATGTTTTCAAGTGTCTTTTCCGAATTATACAAAGCAGAGAGTTTGAAAGAGGCCCTATGGCATTCTCTTAACATTTCTCTCTCAGTGATTTTTACTCGTCTATTGCTGTTCTTATCAGTTAAATTTCATAAAGGATAACAACACTCATTTTTAAACTCACATATCCGATAACAATTTAATAAAACACGAAGGATTCTGATGTTAATAGAAAACGACGTTTAATAAATTTGTTTAAGAACTAAAAAAATTAAATTTTAATAAAAAGAATTAAATATTCAGAAATGAAATATAAAGCGTCTAAATAATTTTAAAAGAATTGTTTTTATCATTATGAGCGTTTGATGCGCACCAGATTCAAAATTTGAGTAGGCGTGATTCATTTTATGTTTATCACGTGGGCATGAATCGGCACCATAAAAAATAAGAATAATAAGTGTGATGACTCATTATCCAGCAATTCAAACAAACTGAAGAAACAAAAGTTTTCCAGAAGAATGCGTATATTTTTAATCATAATTATAGGGGTGTATAAGTAAAAAATAGAATTCACTTCTACATTTCTGAAAGGAATTGAAATCAGATGAGTATACAAGAAACGCCTTTTTGCATAAGGATATGGTCATTAGAATGCTTTTAAATAGCAGCATTGCATGTGCATATTCTCTGAGTAATAAAAAAATAAATAAATATGCTTTGTATTTCGGTTAGTATTTTCAAAACCAATCAAAGATCCCTATCAAATATAATAGTTGTCATTGGCGACCTGTTGTTATTTTAAGAATATTGCCGGGTTGAATTTCATTTAAATCTCTTATTCGTAACTTTATGTGTATGAAACATTTTCAAAAAAAGTAATTTTAAACATCAGAATTGTGAACAGATATTAAGGCTGCATTATCGTTATAGCTTTTTTTTTTTTTGCAATACTTTGTTTATTGTGTGCATGATGATTTATGATTTCATATAGCGATTAAAAATTTGTCACTGCAATCTTTTTCAAACTGTGCGCTCTCTTTCGCGGTAGTTATCTTTCTCTTATACACTGCGCAGGTAATTGGTAGAATGTTTCATATTTATCTTTGGGCAATAAAAATATCATGCGATTTGATAAAATCCTGGGAACAGTTTGAAATTTTTTACAACAATAAAATCTATGATGAAAATTGGGCAAATTTAAGAAAATTACCAAAATTCAATAAAAAAAAACTGTGTCATGAAAGAAAAAAAAACTAAACTAGTTTCATGAAAAAGAATATTTCAAGTTTTAAAATGACTTAAAATCAGTTTTATACAATTATATTTTGGGTAGTTAAAGTGGAAAAACGCCAAAATTTCATTAAATTTTTAATTAGTTTAAATTCTAATTAATTTGTTCATATTTCTCTAATTCTTTTTAATTAAATTTGCATTTTTATCCTTAAAAGTAAATTTGTTTGCTATTCAACAATGATTTTGTTAGTAAATAATACTTCATAACTCAGGTATTTCTAGGTCAAATGGTTTATCCTAGAGAGCATCAACACATGCATATATTGTTACAAACATGTAATATTGCTTCCCAGCAAGGTTAGTTCAATCACTGGAAAGACCGTTTTACGATCAGATTTGTTGGATGCTGATCGGAGCAGAATCAGTCATCTCAGAACTTGACGACCCTTTGGCGATTTGGTGGCGAATTTGGCGACAAAATAAAAATATAAAATAAAAGGTCGGCAGTCAGTCGGAGTCGTAGACAAGTATCGAGTCGTCGAGAAGATAACGAAGCAACGAAGAACAAGCGTTGTGGAAAGCTCAAGCGATCGCTGAACTGAGCTGTGTGCCGAGTCCTGGTGTCTGTGTGGAGTAGCCAGCCATGTAGTAGTGAGTCGGCAGTTGAATAAAACTAAAGCGAGGAGACAATGGAGAATTGCAAACGTTAGGAGAGACCGTAGGGTAAAGCTCCGAAGATTTCCTCTCCTGCTGAATTCTGTCTGGCCGCTTTCTATGCTGTGGGCAATTACTACTTGTGGGCTACTGTTTTCTGTAGAGTGCTGCTGTGTGCTGTCCTGTGTTCATCTCGGCTGTAGATTTGTCGTCTTTGTATTAGTGTCTTCGTGTTTAATAAATGTCGTCGTTGTTTTACACTGAGGCATGCTAATTGTTTTCACACCATACACCCACTGCAGGTGACTTTACGGACTTAGTAGTGGAATTGAAGTTCCTTAACAATATTTTTTTTTATTGTTGATAGAGATGAATTTGGAACCATTGAATGATGTTCACCAGTTAAAGGAACTATAAGTGCTATATATGCCAGGACAAAGTTTTTTTTTCTTTTAGATTTCTCTAAAAGTATCGCTTAAACAAATGTAACAAGGCGAAGGAAACCACACACAGACATTAACACATCCTGAAAGCTAATTCGTGAAAATTATACAGAATAGAAATGTAAGATTTTATTTTAACAGAAGATATGAATTGTACCTCGAAGAAGAAACGTCTTTTCTTCTAAATATACATTTTTTATTAGTTAATTCATGCAAATAAGAATAAACAACAACAAAATAAATTAAAAACAGTTTTGTTAACGAACAATAACATATAGATTTTAATGTATTTATTAAAGTTAAACTGAAATATTGTCACGGAAAATTCTAATGCAAATTTTAATTATTGAGTATCTTTTCTATGATAAAGCAATTTTTAAAGATAATTGTTTCTGCTAAAAAAATAATAAGATTTTGGCACTTAACCGATTTCTCTTGACAATTTCCCTTGTTCTTCTACATAAAATATTGTAGAGAAATCGCAAAAAAATATGAAATGGAATCATAAAAATATTTTAAAGGCATATGCAATAAACACAGCGTGTGAAGAACACTTCGATTCTCAGACTCCAAACAGAAAGATGCCATTAGGTTAAGCGTGAGCCTAAATGATTTGTTGCAGACGATTTCCAGGCATTATCAATAATTTTCAAAAATGTCCTCACAAACCCAAGAGAGAAGAATGTCCCTTTCCCTTTCTCGAAACAAATACTTAACAGTTGTACTCGAGGTGCTTTATCCAGAATTTCAGGTAAACGTATTTTATTTACTCTAAAACGCCGTAATCGCCAGATGGTTCAATAACTGCGTCGCAAAGGAAAACAAAAGCACACAGCATCGGGATGCATCGAAAGTTCTGTGTTTTTTGAAACCTGCATGATCTGAAAAAGCGTACTATGCATTCAAATATTTATTTAAAATGTATTCTAGAGGACAAATTCTTACATCTATAGAATTATAAAAATTAATTATATTTTAATGCACAGTTAAAATCTTTATCTGATTGAGAATTAAAATAATGATACCGTGAGAGCATTTGTCGCATTGTACAAGAAGTCATGAAACATTGCATAAAAATAAAATTGTCACATAAAAGAGTCGTTCGTCATGAATTTACGCTTTGTTCATCAGAATGTTTCGAGAATCATTTAAATGACTTGAGAATAGACTTTAAGGACTGATAAGTTCCCTTTTCAGTACCTATGACATTTCTCCGATCCTTCGAAATGAGTATTCTAATTTTCATATTAATGAGCTTCACTTTGAGCTTTTAAAGCTTTTCAGGGGACAGCTTTGAGGATATCTTGGTTTGTACGCAAGCTTATTTAAACGATATAAATTAGACCAGCACTCTCTGGTAAGAGATATGAAAATAAAATTTATATTTGGAAAATTTTTAATTCATTCTCACAGATTTATAGATACAGTTGGAGAATTTATGTTACTAAAGTAGAAGAAACCCAAGTTCAATGCAAAATTTCCTTTTTTTCGAATTAAAGTTATTATATTCCTTTTAATGAGAAAATTTTAGAGTTCTTAATTTCTGGCAGTAAACAAAAAAAGATGAAGTAAATCAATTTAGAAACATTCTCTAATTTTCCTTTATGTCGTTCATTTCATATCTTGGATAATAATTACATTAGGAGAAAATGGTTCCGTTTCCATTTCTTTTAAGCATAGTCTGCTTTCAAGATGTGTGAAAATAAAACCTTGTAAACGATCACCAAAAGATTTTTATTTAAATTCATTAAAATATCAGAATAAAAGCAAGAAAATGAAATAAATCGTATGGATTGCATCCTGATGAAATTAGATCCTTCTGGCCAATATCTTTAATATCATTTGTAAGCTATTTGAAACATGACTTCCCTCAGAAGTCTGTATTCTATTCACACCGTCAGATCTCGTCTCAAGGTGCGCTTTTTCTTATCCTATTTTGAAACTCTACCGAATGAGGCGGTTCTTGCTCTTCTCTACAATTATTACGATAGAAATGAGATTAATCTTTGGAATTCGTTTTGTCGTAAATTCATTTCAGTAGGCATTCAGTTTTCGCATTTTCATTAAACCTCGTTAATGTTTTTTGACTACACAGCAAATGCGAGCATTTAAAAAACGCATTTCGTTTTCCACGTTCCGAGTTTACATCGATCAACAAAATTTCATTCAGAAACATCGTGAGTGTTAATTTTTAACTCTTAAATGCCAATAGCTATTGAATTTGCCACGAGTTTTTTTTTATCTGATTAAAAACCTTTCCATTTGCCTTTGCTGATTTCTCATCTAAAATAAGCAAAACAACATTTTGTATTATATGATAGAAGTAAATTCTCGCTATGATCTTTGACTTCAAGACAGCGGTGGATTAAAAAAAACATTCTACAGCTTAAAAGTGAATCCGTTCTCACTTCTTCTTCGCTATGAGTTTCCCAATTCAATGAACTCTAGTTTTCTAGCTGGAGGGAACTGAATGTGTCACTTTTTAATAACCGCTTTCCACTTAATAAAGATGGCAGATGAAATGAAAGTTTGAATTTTCTCATGCATGTGAAAATGAAGATGAAACAAAAGGAAGAATATGAGGAAAAAAAGGAAAATGAATAAATTTATTTCCAATTCTCTAATGGCGCCCAAAGCTAAGAAGGTAGAACTTTTATTAAACTCCTTTTAGAGCACAAAAGCCATTTGTTAATTTTTTTACATATATTTCAAAACATTTGTTTTCTAGCGATTAAAATGTTTTCAATTCAACATGATCCGGTCTATTTCTTTCTATCTTTCGAGAACAAATTAATAAAATTGCATACAAAAATGGGTGAATGATCGAAAAAATTGTTTGTAAGTACAGAATGATGCAACTATGATATTGCATTCGAAGAGCTCAAAACATTTGAAATTTCGAAAGTAAATTGAAGAAAATTATTCCAAAAAACGCACTGACAATAGTTTTGAAAAACTAGTCGCTCTTGAATAAATAAATATTTGCAAAACCGAGTAAAGTCATTTTTCAAAGCAAAATACATAAATGAATGAAAGGTTTATAGTAACTAATGGGAATAAGAGTTAAATGCTTAAAAAGGGTATGAAAGGTAATAAATAAATAAACATCTAGCTGAACCGAACGTATTTCATAGAAAATGTACGGGAGGAAATATACACGAAAGTGCAGAAGAGAAAAACAGAGGGTGAGCAAAAATCATTTCGATAAAAGTCACATCAATAAAATTCTCTGTTCAAATATCAGAAACAACCTTTCATTTATTTGAATATGTGGTCGTAATGTACCGTTTGTTACATCAGCAATAACGCAACGCACACTGAAAACTGCACCTTTCAATTTCATTCTCATGTAAATATCTGAAATACATGAACATTTATTTAATTTCAGATACTGAAAAGCAAAGAAAATGGAATTGAATTGAAATTAAAACCGATTGTGCCGATGTTAATGAATATGTTTCGCTCTTTCTGCACTTCCTTAACGTTGTTGTAGACTGTCTTCCTTCGCATTTTGAAGGCGATTTTCCTCTAACGAGGTGAGTGTCTTCACTTCGATAAGCCGGTGTCAGAAAACGACAGGCAGCGACTTTAGAGCAGTTGTAGCACTCAGTTTTTGTTTCATTTCTCTGATTTCGCGAAAAATATCATACGGTAAATAAAAGTTTCGATTCGCAGTATTATAATTGATCACTTTAAATGGGAAAACTAAAGAAAAACTTTGACTAAATAAACTTGCAAACGCCTTCTGTGGTTTTTATTTTCTTTAGTTTGCCAATTAGTCTTAAAATCCATTTTAATTCATTAGAATAGTAATCTAAGAGGGTAAACTTCTTAAATAACATTTCCTTTTCATGAAAAGTTACGCCATCCTACTACTTTCAATAATCAAATGCGTTTGCTTTTCTAAGCGATTTTGAAGCTTTTTCAAAGGCACGATTTTAATTACAATGCATATTTTAATTTTTTAATTATTTTCTTTTTCTCTTTGTTTCCTGTATTTGTTATAGGATGTTTTAAAGAAAGGCGAGACTATGATAGTTTATTCTACGATGATATTTGCTTATTGCAGTATTTTCAAGAATAAATAGAAGACATTGAAAACGGAAGTCAGATGAAAGATGTATAAGCTTATATTAAAAAAATAGTGCAACATTAGCTCAGTATTAATATTAATGCTTTTAATGTGTTTAAAAATTGAACAATCTTTGAAAGAAATATTTTTTCAAAAATGGAATTGATATCACTGAACTGACAAGACCTTAAATTTTAAGAAAATATTGAAATATAAGTTTCTTTTCTTTATAGTTACTACGGGCAAACGTTAATATTTCGATTAATTTCTAACTAATTGAATATTTAATTAACTTTTGCATTTTGGAAAGATAACAATTTGAAAAACTCTTTCGCTTGATGTGAAGAATAAGTGTTAAAAGTTCAGCCGAAACCGGCACAGTAGTTTAGGAGATGTGAAACAAGCATACATAGTCACAATTTTTTCTCTAAGATGATGCATTTCTTTTCTGATTTCTAGTGGTACTCGAGACAAAAATTCTTTTAAAGTTTTAATATCAAAACTATTTTCTATAAAATATTATAATTTCAAAAGCATTTTATCGTCTATAAAATGTTTTTTTAATATCGATGGACCCAATACATTTTTTTTAAACTACAGATGGCTAATTTTCTCCACGTTATTAATATTTGTTATATTAGTACTGCAAATTTTGTTTACAAATGCTGAAATATTAGAAAGTTTTTAAAGAACATTTGGAGATAATTAATTAAATAATTAATTTTTTAATAAAAACATGAAAATAATCCAAACCAATAGTTATTAGAGTTTTGCTTCTGGTAACAAGTTTTCGTATATATTCTTGTTTTCTAACAATATACAATACATATACATACATATGAAAGCTTCACTTTCCTTGCCTTCGATTAAATCTGAACAATGGCCTAATATTTTCTTTCAAACATCGTTAAGTCGCTTCTCTAAATTTCTCCCTATTCTTCTCAAATATATTACAGCTTATTTTTTTACTTCCTAGAAAACAGAGGTGAAGGTGAAAGCAGGTTTTAGAGGCAATCATTCTTTAAACTAATTCAATCAACTTTGGAATTCCTTTAAAAATAATTTAAGAAATTGCTGAAATATTTAAAAATATAAGTTAGAAGTATCAAAAAAGAAAAAAAAAGTAGGGGAGTTTAATGCTTTACGGCGTAAAGCGGGAATTAGATGCCTCAAAAGCGTATCTATATTTGCTTATTTCAAAATGTTCTGGATCCATACAATTATGTTAATAAATCAGAAAAAAAAGTTGGTGAATTCGAATTCCTTAGTTAATTTTTTTCTTTAGTCCTTTCCTATTTTACATTTCATGTCATCATAATATTAAAGTACCATCTAAAATGAAATCAAAATCAAAAGCCTTTTAAACCCATCTGCGATGCCCATTTTGTCTATTCCATATAGCAATACATTCAATAAAAAATAAACAAATAAAAATGTCTCGCTTTTTACACTTCACTTTAGATGTGACTACACTTTTTATTTTGAAGTTTTGTGAAGCATTCAATGTGCTGTATATTGTTACAATTATTTATTGATTTATTAGTTTACCATTCTAAATTTATTAGCTTATTTATTATATGTTATTTATTAAAACATCTGAAAAATAAAAACAAATCTTTACTGTTTTATTATTTTTTTAAAGTTTGAAAACCGCCGCTTTTCGCTGTCATTGTTAGATCAAGTTTTTCTTCAAACTCTTCTAGATAAATTTTTGCTATGGTTTCATCGGCTTCCAGTAAATCGAGTTCCGTTGCAAAAAAAAAAAAAAAAAAAAAACCTTAAGTCTCATTCCTCAATTGACAAGTATTGTAGGAATTTCATTTGATAAATACTTCTTACATTCCGGCAAGAAAGAGGCTGCTTGCTGTGCGGTATCAAGAAAAGAGCGGGAAAAAGTACGTTCATTGCAAAGATTGGAAGAATTAAAAAAAAAAAAAAAAAAAACATTCGAGTAAGGTCTTTCTTAATTTTTCTCTGGCAAGGCGTCAAAAGCGGCACGTATAAACAAAATAAACTTACACGTTTCTTCATCCTGATCGGCCCCTTCTTCCGCGAAAGCGTCACTCTGAGGTAAGTATAGCCTTAACCATTCCATTATCTTTCCTGCAAGGTGGTCAGGAGACAGCGTTGCGGGGACAGAAACTTTTCGCCATCATTGTATCTCTCCTCTTGTCGACTTAATTGTTCGGGCTTTCCATGTGCTTGTTGATTTCGACCTACGACGAGCCGCAACAGCGAAAATCTCGTTTTCTGCTACGTCACTCGCAAACTGTGACGTTTCTCCGTGACGTCTCGGCTCGCAGAAATGGAATGAATTCCACGCACGGTGAGGGTTTTCAGGTGGACAAACGGCCGTGGAGTGACAGGTAGCGTTATGAATTACGCGCTTCTTTTCTTTCGCTGGCGTTTTCACTGTGTGAGGCAGGAATCGCAGAACATTGCTAATAGGTTTCCCCGAAATGCGAAGCGTTTTATTCCTCTTATTTTTATGACACGCATTGAATCCATTCACATAAATAAACAGGAAGGAAATGGAATTTTCATTGAGCTCATCTCTCAACTGATTCTAAAATAATCGTTAGAATTTTAAAATGATTCGTAATGCGACAAATTACCTACTTTGTTTCTTTTCTGAAACCTTACGCTGCTGCTAAAGGTAATATTTTTGAGTGCACTAAAACTAATTTTCGTTCGAAGATATGAGTATCGAATAGATAATATTTCTTTTGTTTATTTTTTTGAAGAACAAAAATGAGTAGAAATACATAAATAAATTATAGTTAGGTTATATATTTAATTACATATTTTTCATAATTGATTTAAATATAATGTTAAACACGATGGACTTTCCATTGCATATTTGAGAAGCGAATGATTTGAGAAAAATACCGATGTTTCATTTACTGAAAAGCCAAATTTAGGAAAACAGGAACTTATTTGAAAATTAGGAACTTTCTGTTGCAGGTTGAATTTACTTTTCTTTTCTTTGTAAATACGCTTTGAGTGCTGTGAGACGAAGATTTTTCGAGAATCATTATCACAAGAGTAATGATAGCGAATAGATGCCATAAGAAAGTATTCGAACAGCGAGAAGCTCGAAGTATGTTTCGATTTTTAATAATAGGAGAGAAATCATTCAGAACGCATATCTTTGCCTTTCATACTCGGGAAATTTTATATGTTTTTAATGAAACAGAGTTTGATATACAATATTTTACTTCTTAAAAAATGTTTGATGTTAACCCGAATGCACGGCAATGAAGCATGATTAGGATGAGGAAAAGTATTCTCGGTGCCGGCAAAATTCATTTAAATTCTTATTTCTCAGTGCCTTAAAAAGTGAGTTTTTGAGTCAAATATAGAAAAATATATAGAATACAGCTGTTTTTTCTTTTTTTCTTTTCTTTCCTTTTCTTCTTTTACAACTAGTTAACCAGCTGAAACAAGTTTCTCAAAATGAATGAACAAACAATTTTATTGTAAGACTCTACAACCAAAACCCCATCTATGAAAGAAATGATTAACACCCCCTTTTTTAATAAAAGGGGAGATAGTATAGGATGGTTGATTTTCCCAGGGAGGCCAAATATTGCAGCCCCGATGCTCTTGCTGAATGGATACCGGATTCGGACAGCAACAGAAAGAAAAACCTGTGCTTATTTAGTGTAAAAAGTCGGTCTATATTTAACGTCTCTGTGAATGAAGAAGCAGTGTGTATTATAAGTCTGTAGCAGTCTGTACAAAATATTATCGAACAAAAATAATAACTTTCTGTTATTTTTTCTACGATATAAATTTAATGTACAATCTTCCCATGATTATATATACATAAATATTATTTTCAACAGTTGTTGAAATTTAAGTCATACCTCTTTCATTTTCCATTCAATTCTTAAATATCCGTTTTCCGTCGGTGGAAACAAATAATTAAGTGTTAGAGAAATTTAAAAATCAATTTGTCTTTAGGCTATGAAAAAGTAGCATATATTAAGTACCTGCAATTATTATTTTATGTTATACATTTATGCAGTAAACTAGATTAAATTAAACGCCTCATTAAAGTCTTCAAAACCATGTTCAACTTTAAAACTAAAAACTTGATTTTTTTAGAGACTAAGAATAAGACGTTTACATTTTTTAAAAATATTTTACAACTATTAAATGTTATTTTTTTCCCTGCGTGTAATAAATTAGAATAGGACGATGTGATAAATTATATTTCAGAATTATAATTATAATGCAATGTACTCTTAAATAGATGAATGTTTTATAATAGTTATTGAATTCGTATTTTATTTCTGAGTTGCATAAGATTTTAATTTTAAATATTCAAACTGTCCGTGCAATAATTAATTTGCTATTCAGTTGTTTCTCTCAATCTATGTATGTAAAATAAATAGAAAAACCACAGAACTGGCCCCTCCCCTTCTAATTTTTTAAAGAGAGTTCGTGTCCCGTAATTACGTCACCAAAGATGGCCTGCTGTCCACCCCCCACCCTTACACTATACATTCTCTATGAGAAAGGGGAAGAAACGCTGTAGAGTTCCACAACCCCAATCACTGGTTCGATTTAACTCCTTTTTATTTCATTTAATATCTCGTCATTTGATATATCGCCATTCCGATTCATCACCACTGAGCCTACTTCCTCTTCGAATGCTCGTACCTGAAACATCCTGTATTTCATAGTACTGTGAGTACAATTTTAAAGACTTAATTCTTTTTGAGACACCGGTCTGCTCTTGTTTCCCTTATTTTGAAAGTACAGATAAGCCCTTATGTAGATTTTTTTTGTTTGTTTTATGACGATTGTTAAAAAAAAAAAATCCATTTTATCTTATTCTCAGCATGAGTCTAGCAACCTTGTCGGAACTTCTTTAATGCACATTATTAATTACTTGAAGTTCACTCACTAAATATCTAAGTATCGTTACCAGAAGCAGCTAAAACATGAAAATGAGTGGAAAACAAAATTCGCGCCAGAAATCTTAAGAGAAAATCAGTGATAGCCTCGTAATATTCATTGCCACACACAAATACTTATGCCAATTCACTTTTTTTTTTTCAAAAACCTTTTAAAGCGGATAACAACTGAGGTGTTATAGATCATAATCTCAGACACCCTCTAACTTATCTCATGATTTTGATGACGTACGATTTCGTATCAGCTGCATCGGTTACGTGTTTCCCTCTAAGCCAAGCTGGATGAGCAAAAATCCAGCTTGACAAAAACTAGTAAATGGATATTGAAATTCATTTATTTACATAATTACAGGGAATAGATAATTCATTAGAAAAAAATTATTAAAATTTTTTAAGGCAATGGAATTCTTATCGGAACTTCTGTTATAACAATTAAGTCCCAAAATTATTCATTTTAATCGCATATTTACGAATTTTTGGTCAATATTAGTCACTACTTTAAAACCAACAGAAAGTATTGGCAATCATTATGTACTAAGGTAAAAAGAGAAATTTTCCTAAAAGAATAGTGATAAAAAGTTTCAACGCTGTTTTGCAAAGGAGTAACCATAAATTTCCTTTCAGAATTATCTGCGTTATTTTTTTTTATTTAATATCAGTTGAAAAGATACTGTACAGAAACGAAGCAAAGTAAAATTTTGAATTTTAAGATAGCGTAAAAATATATTTTCTAGGTTAATTTATTCCATGTTACTAAAACAAATAATAATTTGATTATTTTTCATAGCCACTGTTATCAATGAGCATCTGTTTCATTTCTTGCCAAAGCTCTACTTTCACTGCCTCCCTCTAAACATTTAATCCGTGAACATTTTTAGGCGACATTGATCGCCAAACCTCCTACGATGGGTCAGATGACTCTGCTAAAAGTTCTTAAAAATATTATTATTCTGCCATTTGAATTTACTGCTTTTATTTAAACATGTACCAAATGTGTTTTTCAATACTCGCCTTTCATTTACTCGCCTTTTTTTTAATTGAGTAATAAATGTAATTTGGCTTATCTGCTCATTAGGACTGTTGAAACATTTATGTGAAATAATACATAATTACCGGCAGTATTACGCATATTTGCTATTGTTTATAAAAGTTTGAAGAAAAATATCTGTGAGTTCCAAGGAAACAGAAACGGTGGAAATGTTGCTGTAGAAGAAGCGTCACCACAGCAATTGTTTTTCGAAAACATCACTCGTTAACCAAATTATTGCAAAAGAAAACTGCTACTGTCGGGACTACCCGAGTAAATAGAAGAGAAATATCAAACATTGGCAAGCAGATGAAAGATAGTGTGCCAATTTGTCATCAAAATTATATAAATCGGACTATTATAGACTTACGGTTTACAAAAGTAAGCCAAGAAAAAAAGGCACCTCGTACTTAGTTTAAAGCATAAAATTATAAAAATTGAAAAAAAATAAGCTCGTACCTGAAACTATCAGATTTTATAATAACACGAAATTCGGTGAAGATATGACAGATAAGATGGTGAAAAAATACTCCGTGAAATAGACATCGTGACGATGGCCTTTTGCTTGTTTTTTTTTTTTTTTTTTTTTTTTTTCAATATACTTGATCTGGTGGGAATAAATTGGTGGATCTTGTATTCTGATGATGATTAAGTACATTCCAAAATTGGCTTTACACCGGTAAAAAGCTCATAATTAAAACAAAACAAAAAAATAGAATTTAAATAGCTATTAAAGGACTAGCTATTTTAAAAGATCTTTCTTATGCGTGTGTACAAAAGAAGCTAAAGACAGACAAAAAAGATTAAAAACAAAACGGAAAATAAAGGAGCAGGCATAAAAAGAAAAAGTGGAGAAGGTGTAAATGGCTCAAGCAGAAGAGCCTACATAATATTCCACAGTAACGGTATCATTGAAACATAATTAGTAAATAATAAAATTTACCAAAAATAATCAGTTTAAACTTTAAAAACATAAAAAAGAAAAGAAAAGAATAAAATGGATCTTGTATAGAGAAACAACAGGGAAAACATTACAAGTCATCCATTTTTGTTCAAACTGGCCGAAGAAATCAACATTTTCAACAAAATGATATCTAGGAAACTTCTACTACTTTACGCTTGCATTTAGGAGTGCGAAAAAAGTGTCAAACAGAGGCTGCGCTAGCAGGAGCGAGGGGGGCGGGGAAGGAGGCTGACTTCACCCTTGTCGGCAATCGCTTCCGCCCCCCTCCATCGGCGAGAGATTGAGAGTTTCGTCGGCAAAAGTCTTCACCACTTCAGGATGGTTGGAGAGAGCCGAACAGGAACGAGTATAATAATTTAAGATCTACCTTAAAGTCAATATGTTGTAAACGTATACAAGTAACGGTTAAAGCGGTTTGACTAGATTTGGTAAAATAGTATATAGGTTGGCAGGTCAATAAAATGCCGCATTTTGCGGACAATTTTTGATCGGCCGTCTATGAACGTAATGCGATGAAAAAGTTAATTCAGCAGATTTTCAAGCTTTTAATTGAAATGTCATTCATCTGGCTTATCATTTGCACTACTTTTGGCAATATATCCGACAAGGTGAATAAAATTCCGCATTCTGCCTAGAAATTATAGACGGCCGACTATGAATTAAATGCGTGGAAGTCCGCAGATTTTCAGACATTAGATTCAACTTCATTCCTTCAGCTTATAATTTCACTACATTTTGCAATATAACCTATAAGGTGACAGATGAATAAGATATCGCATTTTGCCAAAACTTTTTGATCGATAAATTAAGAACCCAATGCGATGAATGCCGACGATGGTAAGTCGGACGATTTTCAGATATCTGATTTAAATCTCGTTCATTCAGCTTATCATTTGCTCTATATTTAGCAGAATAATCAATAAACTGGCAAGTGAATAAGATGTCGCATTTTTGACGACTGTTCTTTGTCTTTCGGCTTAGATGTTATCACAGATTATGAAAAAAAAAATTTCTTCGATTATTTCGATGACCTGCCAGTGGAATTATTAGGGAAATATTCCTTTCTATTATACATGAATAGGGCGATAGAGTTGTTTTTCCTAATTCAGAATTCAATAAATAATAGTTCTAAAATGAATCGTCATTTGGTTCATCTCATTTTTATTTCTTCTGTAACGAAGTGGAAAATTTATTTTATTCATTTCACTGTGAAAATTCTCTGACTAAAAATCTAGTTAAACAAAATTTAATGAAAGAAATTCTCTCGAAATTCTTGCGCAATATGCATGCTAAGAAGAGTTACTTTGCTGTAACCAAATTACGTGAATTTATTATAAATCACTGGGATAAGTAAATGACATAACTAGGGATTGCAATACCGGACCAAAATTTCAATACCGGTATTCGGTATTTTTTAAATCTTGATACCGGTATTAGAAATTTTAGAAAAAGAAAGAAAACATAGGTGTTTCTTTGTTTTATTTGCCAGTTTTGTTAGAGAGTGTAAATATCACAAAAATAATTTGTAACTTATAAATTATAACAGTATATAATCACAAAAAAGTAAAGAAACATCTTATTTATTTAAATTACAAAAAAAGCGTAAATATAACTATTCAGTCTGTGGTACTATGACAAATTTTTGAAATCTGATCTTAAAAAACATAATGCATGAATTCTACTGTCATTAAGCCTGAAAAGTAATTTGTGTAAAAATTAACAGCTGTCGAAAACGCGCTTTCGGCATCTACACTAGTTGGTGGTACTGTTAGCAATACGTGATATACTTTTTCCAAGTATTTACCTCTAAATCCCTCATCTTCAAATAAATTGATTTCTCGTCGGATGGTTTTGGATATAGCTGATTTCTGTATTGTATTTTGGTTCGTTGAAATTTTCTTATTTATCGCTAATTCTAATTTTTGTTCAAGAGACAATTCCTTTTCACTATCGACAATAGTGACATAATAATCTTCAATAATTGAACCGAATTCTTCTGAATGTGGATAGGTTTGTGGGTAAAAAATTTCTTTTTCATTTTCATTTTTAAAATCATTATAATTATGTAAATACCATAAGAACATTTTCTATTTCGGTATGCCTTTCTTCTATGCGATTTTTCAATGTAATATATAATTCTTCAGATAGTGATGTGTGCTATTCTTTCAGTGACTGCAACATGAAATTTATTGTGGTATTAGCTGTTAATAAATTAGTATCTCTCCAACATAATGCCTCAATATTCAGTTTTGTTGGAAGTAGAACTGATATAGTTCTGGATATTAAGTCGAATTCACTATCTGAAAAATTAATTTACAGGTTTAAGTCGATTATTGCTTTTTGGATTGGATTTCTCAATTTCAAAAATCTTTCCATCATTAGGAGTAAACTGTTCCAACGTGTTTTAGAATCTAATATTAACATATATTCTGTTTTACTTTCAGTTAGTATATAATTTAGTAATATATCCTTTTTATAGGGGAACGTTTAAATATCTTAACAATTTTTCGAACTTTATAAATTATAGGAAGCAATTCTTGATAGGTTAATATTTCATCCTTATTAGCAATATCTTCAACAAGTACATTGTCATTATCTTCATTGTCAATATCACTCTCACTCTTACTCTTTTCAAAGTTGGAATCCGAAAATTTTATATCCACAGCATTTGGATTCTTCTGTTCTTTATTTTTTTTGATATAATATATCAATTACTCCTAATTGAATTCCATGTGCAAAGCACAACTACTGATTTGCACCGATCAACTTTCCAACTTTTTTCATAATTGTTGCTCCATCAGTCGTTACGGATACAATATTTTCTTTCAGGGATAATCCATGTTTCGCTAATTTAGATTTAACAATTAATTAAGCCATTAATTAGTTAATTAATTTCGCCCGTTATGGTGACATAAAAACAAAAACGTATACTATTTTGCTATGTTCGCGATCCCTGGACATATTGTGGAGACAATTTTAAAAATTTCTAGTAAATACCGAAAAACCGGTATTTAAACTTGTGAATACCGGTATTACAAAATTGCACAAATGGCTCAAAATACCGGTATTCGGTATCCCGGTATACCGGTATTGCAATCCCTAGACATAACCATACATTTAACAGTAAAATATCTGTTTTTTGCAATCTAATTTACAGGTTGCAGTTATTAGTCTAAATATATATATATATATATATATATATATATATATATATATATATATATATATATATATATATATATATATATATATTGTATACGTTTTGTAGTATAATATATATATATTGTAGTGTAGTAGCTTTTTAGCTACAGTAAAAGAGCTTATCCAAATACGCACTCAACTTATTCAATAAATCAATGCCTAAATTCTTCATATTCTACATTCAGTATTACAACTATGTTATTGTGAAACGTATTTTTTTTAAAAAAAATTTTTTCTTTTTTTTAATTACTTTTTGCTGCAAAATCTGTATACTGTCTGGTCCTTCTAAATTTTTAACAGACTTTGGATTAGGATGTCTTGATAAAATGCAGATTAAAATAATTATTCATAGAATGTTCATTTATAACACATGAACCCCTTGACAAAAGAACTGACATATCTCCTTCATGAGAGGGCACATTTCATTTGTGGTGAATGTTATTATTTTAATCTCTAGAATAATAGAAGAGTATTTGAGGTCATGATGCGTTTTCAAGGGATTTTTTGTATTTTAAGTTATTTAGTCATTCTATGCGCGATTCATATTCACCACGGTATACGAAGATAAACCGATGCATGCAACTGGGGGGGGGGGTAAAAATAATTTTTTGTGAAAAATATTAGCTTGCAATAGCTTGGGGGGGGGAGAGTATTTAACCACAAAAACACGTACCTAAAAATGAAGACAGGGAAGTTCGTGTTCGGGATCTAATTGTTTTTTAATAAAATGCATTGTTTTTTTAAATCTAAAATATCCACTGAAAAATAAATGCATGGGAAATCCCATGTTTAAGTAGTTTCTTTTTCACAAGCACATTTTTCATATCGTACATACAATAGCAAGTTTGTACATATATTTATAAAATATTTTCTCCGCCCTTCTTAAGAAGCAGTAACATCTTGGGATTTTTTTCCGTATTCTATATTGTTCGTGTCCAAACTACAGTCAATTTTTGCTGTCACGCGCACTCATTCGCCTCCCATTCGAAATACACCTGCATTCCTACTCGTTGTTGCTATTCTTATAAAATTTATTTTAAGTATGGAATGACGCTAAAAAAGGAATCGATTTTTGGCGAAAACATTAAACCATTTTTTATTTATTATTCTGGATTTCTAAAAACTTTCTTTCATAAAACATCTTGAATTTAGTTTCCTACATTCGTTTTATATACCTTCCATGTTAACAGCATAAATGTGTTCATTGAACACGACATGTCGTTCTGGCGCAGTCTGTGTTTCTATCTAGGTTTCTACAATAATCTAGAATGAAACATAACTATATTTAGATCTCATTGTGAGTAAATCTCAAGAATCTCATAAAAAAACTCAAATATTGACAATCTTTTGATGGTCCATAAAAAAAGAGCATTTTTTTCTTGCAAGCATCTTTGTCAATTTTTAAAAATGAAAGAAAGGATCTGAATAAAAACGGAAGTTGAATAATAGTTGATTCCCTTTTATTGAACTTGAAACTTAATTATTATGAGTTATTTTGAGGCCAAATTAGGAAAATAGGGCTTGTCCACCCCTGTCGGATTTGACTTGCCCCCCCCCGTCGGCAAACCGCTGCTGCAGCCTCTGATATCAAATAAGGTATTCCAAAACTACAAAAACTTATTTTAAGATGTCTATATGGAAAATAGGTATTACAAAGTCCCATCATTTTCAGAAAAAATGCATTGAACGTGAAGAAGCTTTATTTATTATTTATGTATAAATTTATGATTTTAATGTTTCTTTCAATTTAATAAATAAAGAAGAAGTAGTTGTCATTTAAAAATTATTTTATTCATGCCCGAAATAGTACTTAAAAGTTGAATATGAAATGTCAGTAGGTTTAGTGCTAAATCCTTACTTCATTTCCATTGAAAACAGTATCAAAATATATTTAAAAAATAAAAGAAAAATTTAATAAACATATTAATAGAGCAGTTCAGAATCTTAACGTTGCCCGTTATGGAGTACCTATACATTTTCTAAGTCATCTAAATTGAATTTTTTAAAAAAACAATAACTAAAAGAAAAATTTCAAAAAAAAAAAAAAAAAAACGAAACTGATGACGTTAAAAAGGTAATTTTTCAAAAATTTAATTTAATAACTTCAAATTTAAATTCTTTTCGAAAGAATCTTCTCTAAGGTTTTTTGTGGGGAAAAGACAAAATATGCCTTAAATTCTCTTTGTGAAAGTGGTTATGAGAAATCATTCGACATGGAGGTTTTTTCCTAATAGCGAAATATGGTTCAAAATATTAGTAAGATCATAAATAATCTTTACTTACAGATTCAAAAAAAAATAATAAGTGCAATACAATAAGAAAGAGAGATAATATATTTTTATACATTCACTTATATTACACAAAGGAGCAGTAGTGTTTATGAATGTACAAATTATACACATTTTTCATCATTTTTTAACTTTCGAGATGAAATCATTTTATAATGACCAAAAACGACGAACATTCTGTTTTAAACAAAAATCTATTCTGTACGCAAAAGAAGAAGAAAGTTTTAACATCTTGGTAATAAATACTCGCAGAAAAACTCCAGATGAATTGTTTGAATTTGGTTACAGTACTGAAAACTGCTGTTGTAGGATATGACAAAAAAAGGTTTTCTGAAATTCATTAATATTAGAGAAAATCTTTATGACAATTCATTTGGTATTACAAAAAAGCTGCTTTTTTAAAAAAAAAAAAAATTTCAGGCAGTGCAAAAAAACATTTTGTGCTACAATATTTTCGAAACTTATAAAAGATAAATGTTAAAATTCCGTATGCTTTTTTTTTTGTTTAACTGAAATCTTGATAAAATTTTTAAAAAATGGTTCACAAAGACGCAATTAAGTTTTTGTACCAAAATTTTGTTTTCTAAATCCAGAGAGCTGCCTTGTATCACCTACGCATTCACATTCTGCTTTACCAGTTATGGAAATTATTACGAAAATCAGTCTAGTCGTCCTTTTGAAGGCCATTTATGAATATTTTATTCCAAATATAGGAATTTACATTCATAACTATAACATATTTATATTCATAATCATATTCAGTGTATTTAATTACTTACAACTACATATTTACCACTTTCTTTTGGAAATTCATCAGATTATTCATTTGCCAACAAAAAAAAATCGTGGAAAAGGACCAATTTCGGTGGTTTTAAAAAAATATGACAAATAATTCAACACCTTTAATAAATTTGCAGGATGCCAGGTTCATGAGCAAACAGACGAAATGGAGAAATATTATTAGGCAAAGCTAAAACTGAAAATTGAACTTGCAACCAACTTTTGGAATGTATAATTTCTTTTTTTGTTATTGATTTTAGTCAACTAAAATATTTTTGCACTGACAATAATCGTGAAGGAAATTTCGCAATATGTTAAAGTCATTATACAAAAAAATTTTTTTTTAAAAATCAAATATGATAAAAACTAAAAACATTAAATTTTGAGCACAATCAAACTACACGCCTTGCTAAATTCATTCTCGAAAGTAACGGCTTGTTGGAAGTTTACTTATAGCTGTTCGATTTCTGTTTTCTACACCTTTTTGAATTTTATGGAGAAAATTAGAAGACAGGATGTGCTAAGTAACTAGAATGTGACCTCGAACGTTCAGATTGCTTGTGCTTTGAATCTTTACTCACAGTTTAATGAATTCCAAGGAACATCCAAAAGCGGAAAAAGGTCGCACAGATTGCGTTTTGATATCACAAGTTTCTTTTTCATTTTATAGAAATCGATATGCTGCAAGGATACTTCAGAAGTCCATCCGGGTTTCTTTTCTTCCCTTTTCCGAGGCTAAAACAATTTACGAACTCAAGCGGAAATTCCGAGGTAACATGCGTGTTTGCTTTTTCGACTGCAAGGCGACATCTTTAGACCATTTGACAAATAAGGATGGCCTGACGCGATCCATTTTAGTACATTATTAGTTATTGAATGCTATCTTTTTGTTTTGTTTTTGTTTTGGCTGTTGCTATGATACCGATTACCGTAGTTACCGGTCTCTCTCTCTCTCTATCTCTTTCAGAGTAGAAATGGAAAGAAAGAAAGGAGCGTTGCAAAATGGAAATTTTTACGACTCTCGAATGTATTTTCTTAATTTTCTCTCAGCAAATGCTTTCTGGCCCTTTATCATTTTTGAAAGCATAACAGATTCAGTTGAGTTAAATTCTTTTCTTTTTTTCAAGTTTGCAATAAGCCTCGTTAAGATGTGCTCAGCTGAACAAAAGACGGTTTAATTATCCGATGTAACGCAGCACTGTTCTTGCTCAACTCAGCGCATTTCTTATTAAATGCTCAGATAAAATCGTTCTAAAATCAATTCCTTACGGATCACTTATTTTAGACTCACAATGGAGTGAAACAGATATTTTGTTCCTTGGAAAAAGTCAGAAGGATATGATAATACTATTGTTTTTCACAAAACTATATTTGTATAATTTTATGATTACGAATCTAAAAAATATTATTAGTGTGAGAATCCAAGCACATTTTAAAATAGAGTATTTTGTATCATCTGTATACATTCATTATTAAACAAATTTTCAAAGTAAGTTTGTAATGTACATTTGCTATAAAATTTTATAAAAATGCATCATCGACCTTCGAATGCTCTAAGTGGCAGTAACTCTTTAACTCTCTATCCGTTTGACTCATAAACCTGTATGCCAACATAGCTATCAAAATTTACTTTTTCTTTCGACATAAGGGTATTTTATTCGAATGCTCTAAGTGGCAGTAACTCTTTAACTCTCTATCCGTTTGACTCATAAACCTGTATGCCAACATAGCTATCAAAATTTACTTTTTCTTTCGACATAAGGGTATTTTATTTCTCACAAAAATCATTCTGTGGGGCACAATCACGATTTTTACTGCCCAGGATGACGGGGTGTGCATTCGAACCATTATCCTCTGATTCGCAAAACGGAAGAGAGTCCCGCAAGAAACTTTGGAATTTTCGCTTCTGTCTCGATACATGAATGACGCGCGTTTTCTTCGTTCCGATTTTTATCAAGAAAATTGAGCCCCCCCCCCCCTTCAATAATTCCTGCATCCTCGAGCTCCAGCTATGAATGAGATTTCTACTTTTTGTTATGGAAAAAATAACGCCAGTGCAAATGTCAAATATTTTTTCAATGTGTTTTTTAGGAAGATGATCAAATAATGTCATTTGTATTCCATTGACTGATGTTAAAATTCTTAAGGTTTTCAAACAGAAACTCTGCCTATAGATGCAGGAATCCACTTTTGTCGATGCACAGCGTATAGTCCAAGAAGAAGGTAGAAATAATAAGTAAGGTAAAACAGGTATTTTAATATGCAATTCTATTTTTGCTGAATAAATGCAATGGGAAAAAAAGGGCTCCTTGTACCGACTCCAATGATCCCCGAAGAAAGTACCGAAAGAAGAGATGCCATGGAGGTAATGGAGTTCTATCACTTTCGAGTCGTAATCAAAATACTGCTTGAAATGAAATTCTCCGGTGGAGCTGGAAACATCGCTCACCCGTCTTCCAGCTCCACCGGAGTTGGAACCGTAAGCATGTGGAAGGAGAAGCATGCCATTTTTTTCAATCGGCTGAAGGAGCCCCTTTCGATCCACCCCAGTGGATTTACACAATATTAAGTTTCATGCAAAAGGATCGCTAGATATTTCTTTAAACTTTGGAGATGACTTCTTGGATCAATCTACGCTCTGCTGTAATAGAAATGTGTTCATAGCATCAAAATAGAATTTAACAATGGTGTATTGTAATGCTGTTTTATACAGAAAGCATGCTTTTTTACTTTAATCTTTTCAATTTTTTTTTCACGAATAATTAAAGAGAAAACAATTCAAGTACGAATTTAGAAAAATTACTTCTTAAAATAGAATTGCAATGCATTTAGTTAAAAATAAGAAAATGAAGTTTGAAAATTTTAAAGAAATTTCTTATCAGTTGAAAAATACTCGAAATGAGCAGACTCCGAATATCCAATTCTCTGTTCGGTTCTGCGAGGGGCCGGAATTCGCTAACTTTAAAACTTACAGAAGCCAATGCAAAAATTTATCGAATGATATATGGTTTTAATCATAAAATGTTACTTCCTGAAAATACAAGGCTGGCAAAGTTTTGCTCAAGGTTTGCTCAACATTCGAAGGTTTGTAAAAGATTATTTAGAGAATTACAGACCAACTCCCTATTTTAATATTTATTTAATAAATAAGATTATCCCAAAGGATGGTTTTCCCCATTTAATTTAATCCGTTGTATAGATATTTAAAATTTATAAAAGAGAAGTTTTAAAATTTATGAAAATATTATGTAAGATATTTCACTCATATGTAAACGTATTCTTTCAATTAATTTAAATCAACTATTCAAATATTTTAAAAAATGCATATTTATTAGCATTTTTCTTTGAGTGTCATTGTTCTTGTCTAGTTTCAAAACAAAGAAGTTACGACTCGGTACCATTTGTCGCGAGTGTTTCTTCATGCTCGACAAGACTCGCCCTTTTTAATTTTCATAATCCCAGCATTCATCCAAAAACACTTTTGAAATGAGCAGCATTTCATGAAATAACAGGCAGTTGAATCGGTGCATTTACATAAAAAGAATCTGAAAAAAAAGCAGACTTTTTATCTTTAGCGGAGTTTATAATTCTTTATTGTATAAGTTAGCAATATGAACAAACAATTTACCAAAAACAGACAGCAGACATTTGCTAACAATATGAAAGCAAAAGGAATTGTAAATTAATATGGTGAGGAATAATGTGAATATATATAAGGCCGCATTGGCTTTAAATTTCAGTTTGGCTTCATGATGAGTCATTCATCGTTAAACGTGCGAATTTTTGTACCTGGCTGGTTTGCGCAAACATATAAAAATGGTGTGGCATGGAGGGCCTCATCGGATGCATTTCTGTTGGAGCGCATTATTCTCCTAAGCACGTATTAATGTAGCACAGTACATTTTTTTAAAGTGCATGGTGAAGCTTTCCTTGCTTTTACTTTTCAAGGACATTTTATCAGCTCTTCGACTAGACGCGAAGCATCCTTGAAAAGCTGAAATTTGCGAAAATAGGCCTTTTATTATCTCTTCTCTTAAAAGAGTGGCCTTAAGGGAATTTTATTTGTGAATATAAAAATAATTTTTAAAAAAATGGTCTGTAAGCAAAGAAATTTACTAACATCTGAATGGAAAAAAAATAATAATAATAACTATTTCTGATGGAGGAGGAAAAAATAAAGTTCGAAAATTCGAAAACGGAATTGTTTTTATGATGATTACAATCAATTTACATTTAATGTATAGAAATGCGATTCTAACTCGAGTTCATGACGCATTTCTAGCATTTTATAAGTGCTATTGCTTTATTATAATATAAAAATTGGAATCTCTCTCTAGCGTATAATTATTAAAATGAAAAAAAAAAATGAAATTTCAAGCAAATGCACAACCATAATTCAGTTCATCAAATAATATTTCAGAGGATGATACATGTTTGAAATATGAGCATTTAACTAAGAATTATTTTCTTCATACCCAGATATTTTCCTGGATTTCACTGGATGTTAAATAACATTTAGTTTAATAATCCGTCCAAATTTACTTAGAGATTTAGAACTTTCCAATTCCAAATCTAAATTTTCTGAGTTCGTTTTCGAAATGTCATTAATCAAAAGTAAAAGTATCTGTGCATGCTACTTAAAATCAAGCGTATTCTGGCTCTTTGCCGTGTCGTCCCATAATTTTTTCTCAATGCGCAAATTAAATTAGCATAGGGCCACTACGTGATAATGAATTTACTTTATTAAGTGTAAATCACGAATGCTATTAAGCGGAGATGCTTATTTTTTCTTTAAGCTCAAGACAGAACATGTAACTTTTTTTTTTTTGGTAAATTTCCGTCCAGACTTTCTCGGCGAGGCTGAATTCATTGCTACATATAAACTTTATATTGATAATGTGCTGCCATGTTACAAATGGGATTTGCTACATGTGGTTCGGGACCAAAATAGCGCAAAATGCTTCTTACACTTTTCCCACTATCGAAAAAGAACTGAAAAATGGCGAGGTATAATATCTTTACACTAACATCGCGAAGGATATGGAAACGTATTTTATTATATCTGTCCTTGAAATTTTAAAAACTTTCTCTAACATGTTTACAAAAGAAAAGGAAAATTGAATTGCAATGACTTTCGAAATTTCCTCTTTTTACATTTGTATCACATTACTCGATGCCAATTTGACGTTCTCGCCAATTCGGGGATTAGGGAGAATAGTAGGCATTGTAGGCACAAAATGGATTAAATTACTTCTGACCTTCGACAGAAAATGCTTCTTGCGCAACCCAAGTTTTTAATCTCACGAATTAATCTGGTAATCACCGGCAGCGACAGTTTCGAAGCGTTAAGAGGACTCGGTTCAAGGACGCAGGAATCAGCTGTGCCCATTTGACCCCCAGTGGCTGGGTAATGAGCTTCGAATTAACTTGTAGAGACAACTTCCTCTTTTAGAGTTTACGATCAGACAGAAGAGAAAGAAAGGGTGCAAAAACTGAAAGAAACCTCAAAGGAGGGACCAGAAAGAAATATTCCAGAGCAGGGAATCCGAGCGAGCAGGAGCGGGGAATGTCAGCAGGTAGCAGGTTCGAAAACTTGAAATAATTCGTGTTGCATCATAGCTTAAAACATTTTAAAGTAGTTAATACATCCTAACACATAATATTTTCCTAAAATATGCTAACTAACTATTTTACCTGGAATTTTATTTTAGTTATCATAAATCAAAGTTTCAGAAAAATTTATTTTTATTTTATTTATTTATTTTTCAAATTGAGGGATCTCAGGAAAATCTTTTTGAAACAAATGGCTTCGGAAAAATATTTTCCATCTGACAAGAGACAGGAAGAGAGAAAAGTCTGTCCTATTCCAGGTAGCTTCTGAAAAATAATAGGACCCTGGAGCAGTGGCATAACTGGGTGGTCCAGGAAGAACATGTGAACTGGAGATTGCAAAAGTGAAGAATCAGTTTTTTGCATTTGGGGGAAAAGCACTCTTTTCTTTCTCTCTTGTTCTTTGCATTTTTAAAAAATAAAACATTTTTACTGAAGTAAATGAGAACATAGAGAATACAGTCCTTCTTGCAGCCTGAGAATGAACTCATGCGAAGTTTCTCGAAACATAATAACAATAAGCACTTTCAGCAGAGATACGTTAACCAAGATTCTTCTTTGAAAAGCTAAGATTATTTATCAGATTTGAGCTCCAATGGGAGGTGGGGAGAATGCTTAATCCTCAGGAGATATTAAAAAAAAAAAAAAAAAATGAGCTCAATATTTCACCATGCTGAGAACTCTGTAGAATCTCTTACGGTTATATGTGGCGATAAAGAGTTAGACCCTCCATGTTCAAGTCTATTAATTAAATTAATGACGAATGAGGAGTATGAAGAAATAAGAATTATTCTTTGAAAATAAGAATGATTCTTATTTTCAAAGAGTACGGGGAAAAAAACATTTTCTCGTTTGCTAAAGTGTAAAGAAAGTTAATCCCGAGTTATCTGTATTGAATTTTTCTATAGATAAAGAAATAATGCATATGATTTTTTTATTATCATCCGTATATATAGTTTTTAAATATGATTAAGTGGTGCATGTACGTCATACCACAGCAAATTTGCTTTATACTTTCCTAATGCACGGAACTTTCATTTAAACAGCAGTTCGATTTTCTTATGTAAGCCCTTTTTAAATTATTTAGCTCAAATGAATCAAATTTTCTGAACTATTTTAAAAAAATTTCATTCAAAACATTATTACAATATTTTAAAAACATTTTTGTGATATGACTTAATAAGCCTTTTAGATCAAAGAGCCATCCATATTTAACATCCATTACGCAATTATATCTTCTAATGTTAAAAGAGAATGTTGTATCTAATGCATAGCGCTTTGCAGGCTAAACTGTTTGATTTAGAATCACCAAATCTGGCACAAATGTACGCGTGAGAACTGGAATGCGTATCTCTAAATTTATCGAACTTTTCTAAAGAATTTTCATTTATTTTTTTGAATTTTTGAATTGTTTTTATTGAAATGATAATTCTTATCATTTGGATTATATATATGTAGTGTCAAAATGTTCAATACTTTTAACAAATTTTTAAATGTGATTAGAAATTGAGTTTTAATTTTTTAAATTTATATTTCACTGATTCATCAAGCTTCTAAATCGTCCGTTTTTTCTGTTCATTAAGATCATTATTCGTCCGACAGCTTTTTTAATTGAAGATTTTACTTTACTCTTAAACTGAATACTTTACTCTTAAAATGAAAAAAACTCAAGGATATTATAGCATATGAATGTTGAGTTTTCTTCTTCTCTCTGTATAATTTTAAGCATCAAGTAATATTTAATTCAAAGTTAGATAAGTCATGGGACATTTATTAAATGTACATAAATTATGTACCAATTTTATAATTTCAAAAGCGAAAGACTTTTTCGACAGTGTATTTCGTAAGAAACTGTCAATTCAACTCATTTTAAAGGTACTTTAAAAATGGTAATCATAAATGAGATATAATTAGATGAAATGCGTAATTTTTAATCAACAAATAAATGTCCTAATTGTAATAGTTATTTGTGCATGCCGCTTCAAAGTCTAAACATTTTTATGTAAATCTGCCGAAAATTTGATCTTTTCAGATATTTTACAGCTTATGAATTTCAGTTTTTCTTCTGTGGGTGTTATTAAGAGCATGCGATTATTTATATATAAAAATTAATTGAGGCATGTGATGAATTTTTTAATGCAAGTGAATAATTTAAATTGTAGCTGTGACAATTTCTTTTCTTTTTTTTACCTATTCTTTTGCGATTGCATTTATGCATATTATAAAATGGTGATTTTTTTTTTTTTTTTTAGTTTCAAGATGAAAGCATCAGCAAAAATAAAATCATTTTTCGTTCGTAACGTAACTAAATATGTATTTAATAATTAGCTAAGAAATGTGCAGTTAATGCCATTTAAATTAATTTCAAGCCTTGCAAATGATAAGTAATCTGAATTAAGTCTCATATTTAAAAAAAAATCATTTTTAATATTTTTAGCAGGCAAATGTAAGACCCTATATTATTAGTTTAATTAACTGCGAAATGTGCAGAGCATTTTTATTTTGTTCATGCATCATTATTTAGCTGAAATAGTAATACACGTCTTTGTGCAATGGTTCTTTTTTTTTATTTTTCCATTTAATTTCTGACTGTTTATAGCATTTAAGGCTTTCAGAGTACCAAAATTTAAATGAATTCAGTAACTAAACTAAAGTTGGATACTCTGTTCTTTCAGATAGCAAGTAAGAAAGTTAAAAAAAAAAATTCACTCAGATAACTGGTTATAATTGAATTTATTTCAGTTCATTTCCCACAATGCTGTATTTATTTTTTTATTTGTTTTCCAGTTTCGGTGTCTCTCCACAGACAAGTCGAGAAAATGAAAGAAATCCGCTGGAGACGCTCCGGATGGCAAGCTGAGTTTTGCGCTCTCTGCATCTGTCTTACCTCCACTTACGCATACGAATTCATTTCAACCTATGAACATCTATTAAAAGGTCTGTGTACATCATAGCTTGTTTTCTTAACACTCGGATGCGTCTGGAAAAATGCAGACTGCTTTATTTTTAAATTCTCTCGCGAGCTGTTGGCGTTAGTTATGACCAGGACAAACTAAAGGGAAACTCCAATTCGATGCTACATACTTTTTGGATTTGCTAAAACATTGCATTTTTAAATGTCATCGCGCGAAAAATCCTTTTTTTTTAATCACAAAATGAAACTATCAAGTCATATCAACATAATCAACCCATTTATATTTTGTGAAACAAAATTTTTGAAAAGCTTAAAGTATGCTTTAATTTAGTTCGCTATGACAAAACAGAAAATGGAAATTCTGTTGTTTTTTAAATAAATGCATCCCATCCTTTCATACCATTAGAGCTGTTCAACAGAGTGGAGAAAATTTGCATCAAAAAGTGGGAACAAGTCTTATTAGTTTGGTGAAATCGAACAACACAAGGAATGCAACTGAGATGTTTCACTTTATTCTGAAGAAATGATTTTGTGATTTCCACAGTAGATGCCTTCCCTTAAAATATTGGCTTGTTGGCTCGTCTCAAAAAGGATCAGCCAATGAAGCATTTCTGTATCGTACTCGCTTCTGGCATCTCAGCCATGGGATTCGTTTCGTGAGCCATACTTTCACAGATAAGCACTCATTGGTACGTGTTTATTAGCTAGAGATGTCTGAACATTAGAAAAACACGACTCCATAAAGTTTGCTACCATAAAGATGATTCTCTGTGCATGGGGGAGGGAGGCGCTGCGGCCTGGTGGTAAGGTCTCGGTTTTGGAATCGGAGGGCTTTAGGTTCGAGGCCTGATTCCACCAGTAGTGGGACAAATGCGGGTCATAAAAAGGCCAATAAAACATGTGTAGCTCTTTGAAAAAAATTGGATAGGGAGTGATTTGTTTAAATTTGCTAAAACATATGTTATCTGTTGCCAAGAGTATTTGGCGAGAAAATGTATTGATATTTTAACTAAATTTTGATCCTTAAACACAAAGGAAAAACTTTTGTCTCTTTATGTATATACTGGCTCTGTACACACCAGGCCGTTTGCCTATCAAATTTGGCAAATATATACTTTGGATGGTAAGAAGGTGATTTTTTTAATAGAATTTTAATTTATCAAAAATGAAGAGAAATATTGTCTTTTTTGTGATAACTTTCTAAAAATTTACAGTAAAAAATAGCTTTTACTTTCAAAGTATGCTAAATATAGTTCTCAAATGAAAATCAATAAACTTTAAAAGAAAATTGGAAATAAAAATTTCCTTTCTAAAAAATGACACCTGAACTTAACTATTACCATCACAAATGATTCCAATTGTTTTAAGATAAGTGGATTATTTAAATGTGCATATCAGCTAATTAATAACACACAAGTCAATAAGAGAATTTAACAGTTGATAAATTTCCTACTATTTGAAATTAAATCTGTTCAAAGCTTTTGATAAATCTGGTAATCAAATAAATAATTCATATACATATGAAACAAATAACAAGTCTGATATAGTTATAAAAATACATATTATCTAATATTTAAAAATCTAGTATTATTGTTTATATGAAAACTTTATCGTCTCATACGTAAATATAAACGGAAGATCTTGATTATAAAACATACATGATATCTAAGATCTGTATTCTTTTTACAGAATAAAAATACGCAGACTGATAAACCAATAAAATGAATGAATTTTTTTAAATTTTTAGATAATTTACGTTAGAGATAACATTATTTTTTGTATTAATATTGTTAAATGCACTGAACTGCGTATTTCTTTCTCCCAAATATACGTGTGTTAAATTTAGTATCTCTACGTGCAATGGTCTATATTTTAAATGGACTGATAGACGCATACATATACATTCTCTTTTATTCTTGAAAGAAAATCTTATTTTGTTAATTAAAACTTTTGGATTAAAATCTGAATATTCCACACTTTAATTTTTGAATAATTTTAAACGAAAAATGTGGAGATATCTGTGAAACTTAAAGTATATGCTTCCGTGTTAAAAGTCAATTTTTTCCATTCCCTCCCCTCCCTCCTCCTTTGTGTGTGTCTGTGCGTATGTTATCAGATATTTTGTTATTCAAGTTCCTAAAACAGTCATTGTTTTATTCTATGAATTAAAAATAAAATTCGGGATATTTTAATGGAACATTTCAACTCAAAAGGGAATAATAATACGTAAGAAAGCATTTTTTTACTATTTTTTAACTAATCTCGCATTTACTATTTATTTGATTTTTATAATATCGCAATGTATTGAATATTATTTAAAAATATTCTGTGTGATTTCTTTTATCTCTTGTGACATTGTTACAAATTTAGATAATTTTGAAACGCTGTATTGTCTTATTTGTCCATTCATGAAGTAAATTTTGAAAGCAGAATGCATAAGAAGCTTATAAAGAATACTTATGATAAATATTAATCGCAAAATTCATATTCAGGCAAGTTAACATAATATTCTAGTTGGATGAAGAAGTATTTAAATATGACGAGTCTGATTAAATGATAAATCTTAACATAGAGTGATTAGTTAAAAAAGCAACAAAGAAAAATACCCTCATCTCTTGATAACTTTTAGTAGTTGTAGAAAGGTATTTAGTTTTATACTTTCATTTAATGACAGACGGTCTTGCAGTCAAATTTATTTAAGTCGTAATCAAGTATTGATTAAATTAATTTTGGAACTTTATTCTAGTAATATTCCTAATTACCATCTACAAGTTATTCTTTATGCTATTTTATAATTCTAAAAAATTTGGAGCTTTACAATTTAAAAAAATATATTCCCTCCTTTTACAATATTGTTAAGAGTGTTATAGAAAGTTGTCTTTTGTTTTCAATATTTTTCTTAAAATTAATTTTACGTTTTGATTGTGCACTTTTTTTATTTGTACAATATTGAAATGGACTTTTTAGGAAGGGACTTGCGACTTCAGTTTTCAAAATTTACTACTTAAAATTGCAAAATAAAAATTAAATTAAAATCAATAAAAAAAATTTGGGGAGAAAAAGGGGCTTTGAGATTTGCATTATCTCAGAGCCCCTGGAAGATTTAAAATGGCCATGAATTCTTCTGAAGTTAGAAATAATTACATTGTTTAAAATATGAAAAAAAACGCATAGCTAATCAGTAAACATTTCAATAAATGTGTAGATGTATATTGATGAAGAGTATTTTACCAGAACTTCATTCAAAACTATTTTTTAATGATTTATTGTACATATAAGAACGATCTTCAATAAAATTAAAGTTTCTGAAGAACATATACCATATATATTAATGTAAAAATAATTTTTCTTAATTCTATTTTATTTTTTAACAGTAGATTTGGATTATGGTTTAATAAATAGTACAACTAGAAGAAAATTAAATTCAAATTCAGCTATCTCCTGCAAATTTTCGCAGATACAAATGATTAGTTAGCAAAATATTAATATACTTCTGATTTAGTAACCTACTTATTTTATGCACCGTATACTTACAATATTTCATATGCAAAATGAAAAGTCATATAATGAACAAATAATTTATCGTTATCAGACTACAGATTTTTAAAAAAATGTAACAACATTTAAATTAAATCTACGATGATAAGCAGAAAAGTTTAAATTTCTAATGGCGCTCTTCTCTGGAAAATGATTTTAAAAAAAACTGATATAGCATGGAAACTTAACATCCGTAGCTGGAAGCTTTTCTTACTACTTACGGCGACCCCCCGGGGGGCACCTCGAAATGAGGATGAGATGCTTCCGGCTTGGTGGTTGGATCTCACCACCCTGGAGGGGTACACTAATAGGTGGGGGATCTGACTCCTCCCATCGATGACGGGACATACTTCCTTCGGGGAGGGTTGTACCGTGGCCGGTGACAGCTCTTAGGACTCCACCGCAGTTCCCGCCAATGTTGCTGTTGCGGCGGTCCGGTCATTGAGTTGTATGGTTTAAATCCGTGTGCCTTCGTGGCGGGTTGGAGAATTAGATGACTGACTTACTACTTACGGCATTTGAATTATTGCTTTTGCGACTTTTCCCTTCTTACAAATCATTCCAATACCCCTAACCTCATTTAATTGTACTTTAAATTCAAGAAACAACTTTTTTAAAATGCCTATATTTAAATAACATATATTTTAATGTTCAAAGTGATTGAATTAAATAAACGAATCAAGAAGAAATAAAGCAAAAGTGTTTAATGCAAAGCGTTATATTTATGTAAAGTAATGCATTTATATCTAAAATCTAGAAGAACTGATTATTATTTCGAAGTGGATACACTATTTATATGAGAAGAAATATCATTCCTCAATGATTTTTATAATATATTTTTTAATAAATACATTGAAAAGCAATCCATCTTTCATAAAAAGCAAAATAGAAATTATTCATATTGTATTAAAACGCATGAAATTGTATTAATGAACGTATCGTTAAATATTCGAAATTGTGTCAAATATCATGCTAACTCTTGCCAAATATGACACTTTTAGATGACGTTTAAAATGTTGTAATCTCTTCTAGTACTGACCCTTATCAATAACACAACCGCATTGTAAACGAGACTATTGATTGACAGATTTATGACTGGTACGCAAAGTGTACTGTGCGCAAAAGTCATAAAACCGATTCCACCAAAGAACCGTCTTGTAAGCGGGCCTGGTGCACGCTAAATCCGTCGGGGTCAAACGTCCTCCCTCTGGTGCGGTGAGGAAGTTTGGAGAGGAGCGATTGTGAACTCAGGTGTCGTCCTTGTCATCTGACCACGGTTCAAATGTACGAGGTCCATTCCAAAACAGCGCTCGTGTTGCTTTAAAACGGGACGTTAATAAAATGAAACCAAACTGTGTGTGTATGTGAAATATGGCTACTTTTTAATCATGTACATAGTAAAACACAAATCTGGTGAGATACTAACAACTATTTTGTAATTCGGCGGTTTTACCCAGGCAAGAACTTTTTATTAACGATTCATCACGTTCCCTTCAACAAATCATAGTATCTTTCTAAAAACAGAAACATTCTTTTACTCATTAGCATACATCATGTGTTAGTTAAATTTTTGATTTAGAATCCACAGCGATTCATTTCTATTTTATATAGAGCAAAAGAGAACCACCCGCGACTGCTGATGTTGATGGAAGAGGGGGATCATCAAAATCCTGTTCGTCCCCGATACAGGCATTACGTATCCAATGATTTCGGGACGTCAGGAACACGCTGATATCTGCAATGAAATGTGAGCCCCACTACGCATTCAGCAGCAATGTATAACTCACTACAGTAGCAGAAAAAAGAGTCGCCCAATTTTATTTTGTTGTCGGTCATCGCATATGGAAATTAAAATTACCATTTAAAACGCAATAATGCGTACTAGAATATTCTGCGCTTAAAATGCTTGTAAGGGGTTGTCTATGTATACAAACTTAAAAATTTCTTATGTTAACATTTTTTTCGAATAAACAAAAGTTGGTTATGAATAACGAATGTTGTGTTAATATTCATGATTAGAAAGTGCCAGTTATTTTGTTAAGCGATCGTTTCCTTGTTTAGATGCAAACGAATCAGATATTATATTCTAGACTTCAGTAACCGTATTTTCATCTTTATGATAGTTTAAAAGCATCTTTAAAGTTATAATCTACATGTAACAATCAATTGTTGCTTATGACAAAATAATGACAGCGAAAATTCCGAATAGAAATTTGACTCTTTTCAGAAAAAAAAAATCAAAAGCACTGAAAGTTTTATCTAAATCGTATCTGAACCTAAATGATCATTATGCTCAAAATGTCAGAATAAGTTTTTTTGTTTTCTTTTGCAGAAGGGAAAGAAATAAAACTTAATAGATATTTTATTGCTTGAAAGAAATATTAATTTTAAAGTTAAAATTATTATGTTACTGATAGAACTTTTCATTTATTTTTAATCCTTTTTTTTATTGGCTTTATTTTTGCATTTCTTTATGAATATAAACCACTTTCCCTAATATCTTCACTCTCTACGTGTAAATAGATAAAAATTTCTGAATTACTTTATTTTTAAAAGTATAAAAACAGTGATGTGTTTCCTTCAATAATGAATATAAATAATGCAAATTTTATAGAAATGCCTTTTGATGCGAAATGTTTCATTTTATAAAGACCGGTGTGCATATTACAAGCATGGAATGCAAATCGCGAAACCCGATCATCGCTTTAAATGTTCACTCATTTATTTAAATTCCGTTATTGCAGCATTTTTCAAAAATGAAGCTACATTATTATTCTTCAGATATGAAAAGATATTTGAAAGCAGATCTAATAATAACAAATACATAAAACAGAGAATAGATATAGGTTTAATATTTGAATTTGTTTGTAAATTTTTTTTTTAAAGTAAGAACTGCAATTCGTAACAGATTTATTTGACAAGTCACGATTGTTCATGTAATTGAGCAAATAAAAAATAACCATAATTATTTTTTTAAACATTACTTATAATCTTTTATCTTCTCTGTAAGTAGCGAATCTTTAAAAAAGTCATAAATTAAAAATGAATTTTATTCGAGCGTTATTTTATAATAAAATATTTTGCTTATATCAAAAGAAATTCTTATATCCGGAAAAATGAATTCATTTCAGCATTTGGGTAGAGCGAAATTTTTTATTTTAAAATTTTATTTGAAAGTTTCAATCTTTCATTTAAATGCAAAGGGAGAAATGTGCATTTTTATACTAGCAAAAAAGGGGAAATATTTTATACTACCTTTTGTGTAAGTGTATGGAATTATTATAAGATACAGGGGCTCAAAATAATGGAAAAGACACGTTGGAAACAGTGACTTCCATGTATGATGGTGCAGGATTGAATTAAATACGCAACTACCAGTTTTTTTTTCCAAAGCCAGATGGCTTCAACTGAGTTGAAAACGATGCATTTAAGTAATAATAATGAAAAAGAAGACCTAGATTTAAAACTTTCTACAATAAAATAATATAAAAATACGAATACTTTTAAGCAAAATACCATCAAATAATTATTGAAAATATTAAAGAAATTAGCTCATGCTCCGATGCAATTTCACGTTTGATTTCGTAAATCTCCTGCGTTTCATGAAGTTTTTTTTAATTGCATTAAAATCTCTGAAGAATTATCACTTATTTCTGATCACTTATTCTGATCTTTAAAGAACTCAGTCGTGGCATCGATGTCGCTATTTTGAAGGTCGTAATTGAGCTTTTCATTATCAGGCCTGTGATTCCTTCGAACCGAACAAGTTTATTGTTGCAGAAATGCATTGAGACTCTGGGCTTCGGGGAAAATGGCAACTCTTAAAAGAAAATGCCGTCCACCCTAAATTATTTTGTCAACATATCATCAGCAACGTAGCTCATCGAGAATTCTTAAGACGGAAATTATCAGGCATTCGGCAATGTCTGATCGCAGCCTTGATAAAGTTATTAAACATTTAAGGCTTGGCGTTTTTTCTGGCACAAAACAAATGGACTACTCCGTCGTTGGAGATTTTGCTGCTGCTTCTGCAGAAGATTTTTCATGCCCATAGCCTTGTGGAAATGAAAGTTTGTCAGCTGTTGCAAATAAGGTCGGCATGCTAAATGAACACGATGAGAAAAGTTGCGCTACTATTCAAAGAAAATCCAGAGAGTGCAACAGCTACTGCAGGGTAACGCTAAAGTTCGACTAGCATTCGCTCTACAGATTATTGCATGAATGAATGTGAAATTTCTTTTTCCTCGAATATTCTGCGGAGCGACAAAGCATATTTTTATTTAAAGGGACAAGTGAATACAAACGACTGTAACAACGAAAGAGAACCCCATCGCTATTCAACAAGCTGAACTGCATACGGAAAAAGCTACAGCGTGACGACGTTTTACTTTAACTTTTATAACTAGACCCTATTTTTTTGAGGAGCCAATAGCTATGAGATTCATTATATGTTCCGTAAATGGGATCAGATATTGCAATATGTTGTCAAATGTGTTGTTCCATCGACGAAAACGCCTTCAAAGCACCGTGCAAGATGGCGCCTCACATCTCCGTTCATCCTTTCTGAAAGCGTCATTTCACCAAAGGACAGGGCCACTTTGGTCGCCTGAACCCAGACCATGCGATTTGTGAAAATAGATTTTTTTGGAAAGCTCTGTATCTACAGACAGATGTCAGATTATCTCTAAATTCTAAAGAACAGAATAACACTTCTCGGCAACTCAGTCGTGCAGGGCACTTTGAGCTGTAAAATGGAAAATGCAGTTTTCAGACTGGAACTCATTATTGAAAATAATGGACTCATTGAAGATGCGTAATATTGTTTTTGTTCATTTGTTACTGTAAACAATATGCTTTTTTTTTTTTTGCTTTTTTGCTTTTTTACCTAAATTGCATCACAAGACATTCTCGCCTTTTTCTGCTTATCGTATTGAGCCATACATCTGTCTCTTTTTTAAGTTGACAAATTTTAAATTTGGCTTTTTTTTGTGTGTGTGAAAAAATGAGAAATGTTTCTCTTAATTTTTTTTTCATTCCTCAAATTTAAAAAAAAAATCACTTTAGATATTGGTATAGCTAAAATTGTAGCTCATCTTTTTTTTTTTCTCCGGTATTCTCAGACAGAATAGTACATCACATGCTAGTCAAATGACGCCTTGTAGGGAGACATAGAACCGACTCTAAATCCTTCTGAATAGATGTACTTTAACTATAACAATCCTGAATACATATGTACATACAGGGCTTGTATGTATGTACAGAGCCAAAAGAAAGCCTTTGTTACAAAATGAGTTCGGATATAAAATAGGAATTAAAATATTATTAATAAGAAAAATGAATTAAATTGTGTGTGTGTGTGTGTGTGTGTGTGTGTGTGTGTGTGTGTGTGTGTGTGTGTGTGTGTGTGTGTGTGTTGGCGCTCTACGACCAGATCCCTTTGATCTAGAATTTCCATTTGGGCCATATATACTTTAGAAGGTGGGATTGTGCGCTTCGAATGTTAATTAAATAAAAATTGAGCGACATTTTTGGCGGTAACTTCCGAAAATATGAAAGCCTAAAAATGATTTTTAATCTTCCTGAAATTCAAAGCAAAAAATATATCAACATTACAATTTTTTGCTGCATAATTTATTTTCTGTTTTTAATTAATTTTTTTAAAAATGTTTTAAGCGCATTTTACAACAATATTTTTCACGGAGGATTTTTTTGGCAAAATTTCTTTCATTGTTTATACTGCTATTCTATCCTGGCATTTTTTTTTTCCTTCGCTGATGATCAAGATATAAAGATGAAACTTATTTTTTCATATTGACTTGGTTCAATAGAAGACATGCTTTCAATAAATGCATATTTTTTTGTATTTACATTTAAGGTTCAGAATTAAGAAAGGTGAAAATTATTGAGTATATAAAAATATAGTCAGAAAAATAACGAAATACATACCAAAATAAACAGAATGTGGTAAGTTTTTGAAATAGTACAATATATTATTGTGTCCCATAAGTTTCTTTTCTATTTCTAATATGAAATGAATACACAATATTTACTGTTTAAGATATTATTTATTTTGTTATATAAGAACCCTTTTGCTCCATTACCTTCTTCCATCTCTCAGGAAACCTCATTATGTCTTCTTTCCAAAATTGTTGTATTTTGAATAAGAAATATTCTTTGAGGTTTTATTTCGCTGATGGATTTGAAGCGCTTATTGTGAAGAGAATTTTTTAAGGACAGAAAGAAGTAATAAGCAGATGGAGTGAGATCTGGAGAGTATGCAGGATGCGGTAAAACATCCCAATCAAACTGTAAAAGCTTCTTTCTTACAACTAATGCAATATGTGGTCTCGCGTTGTCATGATGAAAAACAACACCTCGTCGATTCATTCATTCTGACCGTTTTTTTTTTTTTTCTTTCTATGGTAGCTTTCAGTTGATGACAGTATTTCGTAGAATTTATTGTTTTACCTTGAGGAAGGAGCTCGTAGAAAATGACGCCTTTGCAATTCCACCCTATGGACAAAAGAACTCCCGGCTTTGCGACAGTTGAAGGCCTATTGTCCTCACGCCAAGTACATTTTCTATGGACATTTTCATATAAAATCCAAATTTCGTCTCCAGTGACAAGCCTCTTTAAAAACGGATCCTTTTTAGCAATGAGAAAGAAACTTTTGGGACACCCTAATATTTTTATCAAAATTTGATTAATAATATTTTGCATCAAGATCAGGTTATACAGAGTATTTCATTGTGACTTAGCAATCATCCATTTCGGCGAATCAATTCGTCGTGGTAACCATTTTTGTAACCATTGTAACCATTTTTTACAAGTGGTGACTTGTAAAAAATAAAATTAAAAAACATGGACGAAAAACAGAAATACGGCCAAACAAAGAAACAACCATAGACATCGATATAAATCATGAATAGTGTTAATAACATTTTGTAAATTTCGATGTAAAAAAATTCATGGAAAAGTTTTCATGCAAGTGCAAAATGTCAGGCATACGATTCAAAAATGTATCTAAATATGGAAATATATACACAAAAGTTCTTTGTAAAAATAAGACAGGTGGTGATGGTCCTTTAGGATTTACTTTTGATGAAGTTGGCCATTCAGCCGGAGAAAGTGACAACATATGTTGATATCACAGCTGGAGAGCTCTTCATGCTCTCAAACTTCTTTAATGAGCAGTCAAAACCTCTGGTTTTCTCAGGTGAAAGCGGGCAAGTAATGGCTCCGCCGCATCCGCATTTATTTGCAATGCTCAGATTCACTTGCTTGAAGTGGGACCCTGGCCTGTTACGAAGGTAATTTCCTATCTTTGTCACGATTGTAACCAATAAAACGAGGGAAAAAATCCAGTGTATTATTATTCAGTCTGATGTAATGAACTCGCGTGAACGAAAGGAAACTTTTATTAATCGTTAAATATTAAATACAGGCACTGTCAGCTTCTGTTAAAAAGAAAATAGAATGTACCCAAAGGTACGAAGATGAGGTTGGTGTTAAAGTAGCTTGATGTAAATTTATGTAAATATTTATTTTATTTTTCCTGCAAGTGATTAAAATATTGCGCGCAATTCGAGACACGGCACAAGATATGAAAGAAATCTTTTCATCAGGATTGGATAGTAAGATTTTTATTTATTTCAGGTCCATGACACGTTTGGATTTTACCACCCGATTACCGGCATCCAATGAAACCGACAGCTTAACGGAACTTTGATTATTTTTAACCAGTCATTACTATCAATTTATTCAGGGTGAACGAATATTTAAAGGAAGTTTAAGGAACAATGACCTATAAGTGCAAATTCTTGCTTTGTTGTTCCAACTTTTCTTTTGCATAGTGTGTTTATGTATTTGTATCTTTTTAAGAGTGCTAAGGGGAAAAGGGATTACTAAAGGAAAAAAAAAAAAGAGCTTACAGAAATTAGCTATAAAATAAGGCATATAATAGCTATACTTGATTATTTCTAAATAATAGCAATAAAAGACAACGTTTTAAGAAGAATAAGGTATGATCTGATGTTTACCCGGGAATTATTTTCGAACATAATCTTTATTAATAATAAAAAGGAATGCGTGTGTGTTGGCATACCAGACCGTTTGACCTACATTTACCAAATTTGGCATATATATATATATATATATATACCTTGGAGGATGCGAATGTACATATGTTTCTTAAATTTCTATTAGAATTTTAGTTAATGAAATATTAAGCAAAATTTTTGCTTTTATTCTGCAATAACTTCCGAAAATATTAAAGCACAAAAATGAAAATTTTATGCCGTTTCAAAATTTGTAAAAAATGCCTTGTTAATGATATCAATGCAGTAGTCTTACAAATTTTTATTGAATTTTGATAGTTTTTTAATAAATATTATTTTTTCTCATTTTCAGCAATTATTTACATTGTTTCCCTGAAATTCGAAATTGTTTCATTATTTCGTCCAATGATTAATCATATGATTTTTCTATCAATATTGAAAGCTAAAGACGAAGAATTCTGCTTAACATCTGTTTGTGTAGTTCATGAGACGAATAAAAAAGTGTAGTTACAATACAGCTAGACTTCACAGATAGATGAATTGCACATTTACATTTTTAATAGCTCTGTGGTGTCATGGATTTGGTTTCAGTCTGAAAGGCTCCTGTACACAATGAACAAAAAGCATGTAAAGCATTAAAAATTACACAACTTTATTGCCTCAAGATCTGGCGCAATTTATTTCAATCTAAACGATTGAAATAATTTTATTTAAATTGTTTAGATGTCTGCGATTTCATCAAATCTTGAGGCAATAAAGTACAAACAATATTCCTCGCAGAACAGCGGCTTCTTAACAATAAAATGCGAATGAGTGATTAACACTTCTTGCCGGGAAAGAAAGAGTTGTGATGAAAAAGAAAAAGTGTTACGAAATCTCAGGTCACGAGTTGTAATTCGATAGAATTGAATTGATTCAGAATATCGACAGTATAAATGAATAAATAGCTTATTGATAAATCACTTGTGTTCCTTATATAATGGTTTTACACTTCATTTCTTTATTATTTATGACTTTTTGCTTTTTCATTATTATAATGGCTTTATTTATGATAAATGACTTGTTTTTCTAAGTAAGAGCTCAAGAAATTGATCCTTGATTTTAATTCGAAGGTGAATGCTATTAATCGATATGCGAGTCTATTTAAAAGGCGGTTCAGTTTTTTTAAAATTTCCAAAAATGAAGTATTACGCATTGGATGGGATTTCTTCGAAGGTAAAGGAACTGTAACTTTCTCGGCCATGAAAACTGTCGAAATTTTAGCTGTAAATAGAGAATTTTTTTCACAAGCGAAATGTAATATCCGATAGAAAATTTAGTGCCTATAGAACAAATGATTTATTTTAATTATAAAACAGAAGAAAATATTTGCCTTTTATTGTAAAATCAATTATGAGCCGTGATGCAATAGTTTTCAAGTTTATAACAAATCGATAAGCTCAGAAATAAAATAATTCAGAGTAAAATCTCTCCAAAATTAGCATAATATCATAGACTCACTAATGACAGTGAAGTTTTCATTGAAAAATGCTAAAAATGAAAATTTCAAACAAATAATGAATGTCACAAGAAAATCTAAAAAATTATGCTGTATTTTGCATGATAAATAGCCTCTAAAGATTAATACTATCGTGCAGAAATAAGTTTAAAAAATGCATAATGTTTGAAAATACTGTTGTATAAAATTACACATTTTTGTAATGAATAGAATACGTTCTAATCATACGGAAAGCTAAAAAAAAACACTTGTTTTAAGAAAAATTCCAGTTTTTAATCATAGGAACTTTTGTCATAGTTATTGTTAAAGGATAATATACAAGCTTTTCAAACCTATGCTACATATCCATTTCTATAATCGCTGAAGTATTAAACTAAAATTGAAAAATCAATATTTTAGAGGTTCCCTTAAATTAATAACTTGGGAAACATATGAATATGTTCAAGATTATGAATATGTCAGTGACTCGCTTTTCAGAGGGTTTGGGATGAGCGCCGAAAGATTCCGAAAACTTTTTCACAACATCGGAAAATAGCTGACAGTAACAGCTTTGACTTTTATTTCGAAGTGAGGAACTTCTTCAAAGATTGGATATCAGAATTACACATTTGATTTGTTAATTGCGTATCAAATCGTGAAAAGAACACTTCCCGAGCTCAAAGGGCCGTTTCCTTGAGTGCCGGCGTGATTCCGTTACCATCAGAGGAGTCGGCAGGAAAGCTGGATGCTTTCGAAAGCGTTAGGGGCATAAATACGAAGAGTCAGTCCAATGTATGCGTAAAAGGGGACCTACTAAAAACGGAAGAAATAAATAAATCTCTGAATTTAACAGCTGGAACTCGCAACGAATTTTATCGTCCCCTCACCCTACTCAGCAAAAAAAAAAAAAAAAAAAATACTTTGGAACATTAAGAGTGCACACTAGTTACTTGTTACGAATGTGATAGTTTGGAATGCATAAAAGACATTTGTTCCCCTAAGAAAAATGTTTTAAATACATTCCCCTAAGAAAAATGTTTTAAATACACAACACCTAGAATTTGTATTAATGTTCTACATAGACGGGTCAAGTATTTGTGGAAATTTTACATTCATAGAGTTTTGGAATAACCAGGGCCAGATTATCAAAAAGGAAACTGCCAAAACATCGGTGCCATAAGACTTTGATTTTTTGTTGTATTTTTAGAATAAATCATTTGATTTACAATAGTTGTATACTGGAACTTATTCAAATAAAACCATACATCTTTGATTTTCTGAATATTATTCTTAGGATTTTTTTTCCAATGTCTTCAAAGTCGCTTGCGGATCAGTGAGCCCAAATTTTTGCAAATGGCTCATTGGCTCAAAAGTTAAAATTTTTATTATTCTTTAAATTAGGCTAAAAATAGTGTTATAATTTTTTGCCACTTTGTTTAAAATTATTTTCCAATTTAAATTCAATTTTTTTCATAAGCAAGGAATGGAAATCAATTCTAAAAAATATTAATGAATAAAATGTTCCATGATCTCAATTCCCACAATATTAATTTTTGGCTTATATTTATATAAGCCAAATATGTTATATATATTTAACATATTTGGTTATTATATATATTATTTAACATATTAGCCAAATATATATATTTATATGTAAGTATTTTAATAAAGTAAATTACATAATATAAAATATAGTAAATATAGATAGTAGAGGGGACCGGAGCAAGAGAACAATGTTAACAGTTGACCATTTTTGATAAATTCAGTTTTTGAGACAAACTGTTTTTATGCATGTAATATTAGAATTAACAATTTTCTTGAACTTGATTGCATAAATTTTCATCTAAATATAATCAGTATTATTTTGCACTTTTAAAATGTTAATATCAAAGTCGTCCCTGTATTGGGACATGATGATCTCATGATAGAATCACAACCCTGATATAAGTGGAATCCATTTTTATTCTCAGAAGATATACGATTGATTGGACACCTGCAGCAATCAGCCCAGAATATTCACTTCTTAGGTTGTTTGATTATGAGCATGGAATGCATTTTTCTTAAATTTCCTCTCGTTATTTGACAAGACTGAAGAGTACGAATTGAATCAGAGCGCAACAAATCACTGCACGCATAAATAAAAGCAGGAGAGAGGATTCCATTTCCGAGTGAATGTAAAAGGAAAGCAATTTTTTTAATCTTAATTTTAGCATTGGTAAAAGCCCGCGACTGAATATTCTGACGGATGAGTTTGAAGTTCATCACACCATTAAAAACATTGTTACAGATTATGTATCCAATTAAATTTTAAAAATTTGCTGCAAGAAAAAAATATATAGAAATGGAATCGATATCGTTAAAAAAGTAATTTTTTGAGTTTTAATACAACATAAAAAATTATTTTTGAGAGAGAATAGTTTAGGTTGATATGAACATCCATTTCCAGAGATAAGTCTTTACAATTACCTATCTGAAAACGGTTAAGCCCACTTTCTGTCCAATCAAATCTTCTGTTTGACATCTATTTCTGTCGTTTTGAATTATTTTGCATTTTTCTTTTTCTGACTGAATGGAGGTTTCGATGATATGACAGCCCTTCTCTGACATTTTTAATAATGCAATTCCAGTAACTTGTCAAGGAAAATGGTTAATCCAATTCAAATGTGAAAACCATCGACGGAGCGCGGCGATTTGTTTACTTTTGATTATTGCCATTCGACTGTCAAAAGATTGATTTCTTCACGTGAATTGGAGTTTTAAATTTATAGAATGTTAATTTTCTTCTTCTACAATAGTATGTACTGAAAACAATTATTGCATTTAACATTCTAAGTTATAGAAAATGAATGCATTTCACAATGGATGTTTTTATTATTAAAGAAATGAAACACGATTTTTTTCTTTTTCTAACTTTGAGTATTCCTCGTGCCGCTACGTGCAGTTTCTGCAGCATTTTATCCTTGGGTCCTGTCGAAAGATCAAAATAGACTGTTTTAAAAATAGACTGCTTAGGAAAAAAACTGCTTTTGTCCTTTCTTTGAAAGTTTTAGTTGGTGTCATAAATGGCGGTCTTCTTAGTTTGTTTCCCTGGATACTAATTTCAGTCTCTTTGTAACCGCTCCTTTTTTTCTTTCGCTCGGAGCGTCTCAGTTTTAAAGGCTCTTGGGTCCCATCATCATACAAGCTGTCAGTCTATGCCCCTCACAATAGACGATACCAAACAGTTTATCGATCACGCAGATCAGGAATATCGCACAAAATAATAATATATAGAGAGATAGATAAATGTAAAATAGAAAAAAGAAAAATACACGTGTGGCAAGATCGGCAAATGACTCCAATCATTTTATTGCGACTGTAAATGTTAAAAGTTCTTTGGTAAAATGAACTAGAGTGTGATATCAATAGATAAAGATTGGGAAAAGTGTGTTGCTGAGGGCAATCAAGCACAGCAAAAAATAACCAAATATCTTTTCTGCCAATCAACAAGATGTTAAGCTGAAGATTCTGAAATTGCAAAACGTCAGAGAAAATACGCGTACATTAAAGTGGAACGAAAATAGCCTTAAAAATTTTTTTTTCATATTTTAGGTTTGGTAATACTGGGAAAAGGTTGCCTTTTAGGTTAAAAAAAAAGAATTTAAAAAAATTTGTTGAATTACAACAATCTTCTTGAGCTACCGTAATGAGCTTAAAGCTTGTAAAAATGAATTAAAAAATTATAAACTTTGATAAAATATGTTATATGAATGTTTCGTACTATAATGTTACAAAAGAAAGTTTTAAATGTATATAAAAGTATTATAAATAAAAAAAGATATTAATTGCAAAATATAATAATAGTAACAAAATATGCTTTAAATTTTGTGTTTCTTACTTCTGAATCCTTAATGTTTACAAATGTTGCAACTGCAAAATGTTTGTTTCTACTTCATTACAATGCACATTTCTACCACATTAAACTGTTTTTTGTATGAAATTGGGGTATATTCACCCATGAGTCAATTTTTTCTCTTATGTATCCTTCTTTTATGATTGAACCACAGATATTTTGAGCCGATTTGGTCTCCACTTTCACAGCTCTTTACATTGCTTGCGCTTGACAAAGAAGCCGGTGAAAGTTGATAACCTGATCCACTATACTATTTGGATCAGCTTCAGATGCCTTCCCTATAAAGTCTTTGAAAGAGTCACTGACAACGTATTTTAACAAAGAGGGGGGCCCAGTTACGTTGGATCATGTCGATATAATCCTTTGCATCGAAGTTTATCTTTGGAACTTTAAACTGCCTGACTCCGCCTCTACTTTCTGTTCTTGCTTTTAAAACACGTCGTAAATTAAGTTCTCTTTTGATTTTACGTTCATCACTTAGCATGGACAAAAGGATATTTTCTGAAGCAGAAATGTACCCATTTCTTTGAATAATCAGGTGTATAACGTTCTTGAGATCATCAGAGAGAGCTTGAATATGAGGTAAGGTAAAACGGATGTTTGGAACCATAAGCATATGAAGGTTTTAACTTAATATTAACTAGCATATACACTTTCACAATGCAAACCAACCAGAGTCTTAAGATATATTTGCAGGACCTGGTTGGTTTGCCGGTTTTTATAAAGAAAATTGTTGTCGCCGTTTCTATCACACTCGTATTTTTTTGGTCCGTCCATGATTAAACTCAACCTTTCCCTGCAGTTCTCTAATTTTTCTTGCTTCTTTCTTCCCCGAAGCGCTTCTGGTAACTTTATCAGTATCACCTATAAGCATTTTCGTGTTAGAGCGTTGATCGTTTAGAAACTCTTGTTACATCACTGGTTCTTTTTTTTTCATTTATACAAGTACAAGTATTAAAGTTTACACATATACAGACAGTACTATCAAATAAACGTTTAGCTTCTCTAAATTTTGTGAGGCTGGAATCAAACTGATCTGACTCTTTTCTACTTTTAGACTTTAATAAATTTCTGTATTTATCATGATAAGGTTTTATCACTTGTAAAATTCTTTTGCTAGAAACAATGGGAGCAGAAACTCTTGGCCATATCTGTTCTATTTTGGGAATTAAAGTGTTACGTATTTTACTTACAGAAGGACCCTTCACTGAAGCAATTTTGAGGTTATGTCTAGTAAAACAGTAGCACTTCATAACAGATTCGTAAGTAGTGAGTTCAACTTCAAGCAAATCACTAAATTTCGCAAAAAATTGAACATTTGTCTTGTCTTTACTAATTTAGTCTGCCTCATTTTTACTCACAACAAGGCATATAAAGACACAAACTAACAAATCACTTATTTTAATCAGTTGCACAATGGACGGTGCGGAGACGCCAACTCAACTGAACTCGGCAAAACTGCTGACTTGACACCAGCTCTGAGCTCGTCACTACATGCAGACAAATCTCCACCCCCCCCCTCAATAACCTCAGCCCCAGCAATGACTCAGAGTCCTGGATGCCATACCAATGCAATAGTAAAAATATTTTTAAATTTCTATTGATATTATAATGCCTATTTAAATCTTTTTATTTCATGCGAAGATCTTTGAAAAAGTTGCAAAAAGTGTGTTTTTGTGAAACTTTTTACATCCTTGCGGCACCTCAAGATGCACTCCAATATTTTTCATATTTTTATTTTATCCTATCTACAACAAATGGCAACTTTTCCGCGCTATTACGAATTAAAAATCAAAAGCTGATTATTTCTTTAAAAAATCTTTAAAATGTAGCAACAATTTCAATTTTATGAAACTTTAACGTCCTTGCGGCACCTCGAGACGTACACCAATATTTTTCATATTTGTAATTTATCTCATCTACACCAAAACGCAACTACTCCGCGCTATTACAAATTAAAAATCAAAAGTTGATTTTTTCATTCCACTCTAGTGTACATTATCCGAAAAAATAACGAAATGGCGACAGTGACGTCACTGTGCGAATTTTTAGTATGGAGCTCTGCAGGTACTCGTGAGGTTGCGAAGTCAGACATAAGTTAGCCAATTGAGTCATTCTTGCCCGGTCTCCCCTGAATGCAGTTTCAGCTACTTGTATAGATAAGAAATATAAATCGATCAAGATTTTAAGAGTTGGGGAGGGGAAGGTGGGCCCCATTGTCTATGGGCCGCTGCAAGTCTCAATCCAGTCTGAAGAACAGCTTGTGTTGCACAGGAGATTGCAACTAATTTGCTGGAGAGGTAGGTACACGCTTTTATTCGAGAGAAAGAGCAAAGGCGCTGAAAAAATGTCAATGCGTACCTAGCTGACGAAAGACAGAAAAATATTAAAACTAACACTTTTCATGTTAATAAAGAACTTGGAAAATAAGTTCATTTCTGCAATTCTTGTCGCTGTTCCATCAGCGAAAGAAATTAGGACTATCCTTGGATGTGAGACGTGACATTGCAAGGAAACTTCCGTTGTAATAATGTTAATAAAGAACTTGGAAAATAAGTTCATTTCTGCAATTCTTGTCGCTGTTCCATCAGCGAAAGAAATTAAGACTATCCTTGGATGTGAGACGTGACATTGCAAGGAAACTTCCGTTGTAATAATGTTAATAAAGAACTTGGAAAATAAGTTCATTTCTGCAATTCTTGTCGCTGTTCCATCAGCGAAAGAAATTAGGACTATCCTTGGATGTGAGACGTGACATTGCAAGGAAACTTCCGTTGTAATAATGTTAATAAAGAACTTGGAAAATAAGTTCATTTCTGCAATTCTTGTCGCTGTTCCATCAGCGAAAGAAATTAGGACTATCCTTGGATGTGAGACGTGACATTGCAAGGAAACTTCCGTTGTAATAATGTTAATAAAGAACTTGGAAAATAAGTTCATTTCTGCAATTCTTGTCGCTGTTCCATCAGCGAAAGAAATTAGGACTATCCTTGGATGTGAGACGTGACATTGCAAGGAAACTTCCGTTGTAATAATGTTAATAAAGAACTTGGAAAATAAGTTCATTTCTGCAATTCTTGTCGCTGTTCCATCAGCGAAAGAAATTAGGACTATCCTTGGATGTGAGACGTGACATTGCAAGGAAACTTCCGTTGTAATAATGTTAATAAAGAACTTGGAAAATAAGTTCATTTCTGCAATTCTTTTCGCTGTTCCATCAGCGAAAGAAATTAGGACTATCCTTGGATGTGAGACGTGACATTGCAAGGAAACTTCCGTTGTAATAATGTTAATAAAGAACTTGGAAAATAAGTTCATTTCTGCAATTCTTGTCGCTGTTCCATCAGCGAAAGAAATTAGGACTATCCTTGGATGTGAGACGTGACATTGCAAGGAAACTTCCGTTGTAAACTCGCATTTCCCAGACGCCCCCAACGGTTCTTCATCCAGTCCTGAATGTTCAACTCTCAGATAAGAATTATGATTTGCTGAATAAGTGTAATTATAATAACTGATTTAGTGGTTATTCATAAAAAAAGAATTGTTTTAATGTAAAAATTTATAGCTGCAAAAAAATGTTACTTAAATTAATTAGAATCACAATACTTTTCATATCTGGTAAGATTTGTATTTATTAACCAAACAGTAAATTTTGAAATATGTTATTAATTTTTTATGTAATATTTATTTAAAGTGTGAATACATTTCGAAGGCACAAAATATAATGTACTAAATCCCAGAATGAATGGAATGTAGGAAAAAATAGATATGTGTACTTTATTTACGTTGCTTTTTCTAGATTGTTGCAATTTTTTTTTTCGCATTTAAACAGGTGCAAACATTTAGGTGGACGTATGGCCAACCTTGCAAAAGATTTAGCTCAACATTTTACAACAATCTCACTTGTTCAAGTCGTTGCGTTTCTGAGTTACAAGCTTACAAACTTGTTGAAGCACAGACTGACGAACGAACAACATCTTGACGAATTTAGTTCAAAAGTTTTAACAATATATACTTCAGATGCTAATACTGTGTGCTAAATTTCATTTATCAAGCTTATTATATATTTTTTTAATTTTCGTGTCACTTATACTCGAATAACCAGACAGACTTCCTCTGAATATACTTTGATTCATCTAGTTTCACAAGCCAAATTCCATTCATCTAGTTCAAAGCACAAAGTTAAATATTAATAATCATTGTGTTCACTGTGACGGTCAAAGAGATAGACAAACATAATTCCGAATATGCCTATTTCGGCTACTTAATGGGTGGAAATTGGATACATTAATGTTTTCGCCCAAATATCCCATCTATGGTTATCCCCCAGGATCCGAATGATAAGAATAGTAAAAGCTGAATGAGGAAAGGGATAGAATTAGCAGAACAACGAGCTTTTCGACTCATATCAATTGAGCCTTTTTTTTTTTTTCTCATCCTACGGAATCCATTTTGATGACGCAATTGTTAATAATGCTTGTTTTCATAAAATTCTTTCGCGAAGCTATTGTATCTTGCATTATCTGTTGCCTTACCGTGCGTCTATGAGAAAGAAGTTCGGGAATTCATATTATCTGATGATTTATAAACTACAGATTATACTATCGCAACCAATCTGCACGATTTTAAATACTCAATGACGTGTTCTTTAACACAATTCCGTGCGTTTTTCATGCAATCTGAGTACTTTCCACTTTTTCTTTTATGGAAGATAAATGGCTTTTCAATGAATTTCTTCAAAAATGTATGATAAAAATCAAAGACGAATGATATTTCTTCTCATGCCAATGCTGTATCCGCTTTGAAACAGTAATTGTCTCTTCTAGATTTTAGATAGTAAAAGCATTACATAAATACAATGGTCTTCATTAAACGAAAGGGTTTTGGTTTCATCAGATTTTGCTTTATTGCTTCTTGATTAGTTTGTTTAATTCAATAAGTTCGAGCATTGAAATATATGATATTTAAATATAGGCACTTAAAAATGTTGTTTCTTAAGTTTGAAGTACAATTAAATAATGTTAGTGGTATTGGAATGATTTATAAGGAGGGAATAGTTGCAAAAGCAATTCTTGAAATGCCCTAAGTAGTAAGTCTCCGACCCGCCCGAAGGCACACGGATAACAAGTACTGAATGAAAAGACCGACGCAACAGCAACATTGGCGTTAACTGTAGTTGAGTCCTAAGGGCCATCACCGGCCACGGTACAACCCTCCCCTTTTTATTAAATTTGGAGAAATATTTAACAAAACGTTAACGTTTTAATGCTAATTTTTTAATTATTTTTTCATAAAATTTATATTTTAAAATGACTATTAACGTAATCTCTCACAAAGAATGTTCAAAATATTTAAAGGATAAAAATACCTTTATCATTGTTCAGCATTCATTTATTTTGCAACTAATATATTAATACTAAATATCACTTGCATAAAAAAATGCTTTCCCTCTTCTTTTTTTTTCTTTTTTTTTGTATGAGGATACAGAATGAAGTAAATTAAAACGAACCCATTTTATAGTGCATGTAAAAGCAATTTTATACATAAAGATTATTTAATGCATTTCTTTCAATATAGAATAATCTTTCATTTAACGTTGATTGCTCGCGAAAAATAAATTTTAATTTGCATAATATATACTTGGGAAACCTTTCATCTGTATAGAAGTGTACCTATTTTAACTAAGACCTTTAAAAGTTTATTTCCAGCAACCGAAAATTAATTAAAAACAAACCTATTAAAAAAAGGCTTCATTAATTCTGTTTCCACAATTTTTCATAGAAACTCCATCGATTGGGTCGGTCTGTTTTATAAGATAGACCACTGCACAATACAAATTTAGCCCAACTATATTTGGAAAGAAGAAATGTGCAATTCAGTCCAGACCCAAAACAAATAATGATTTGTTTACACACAAATAATGCTATACCTAACATAAATTATCCTAAAAGGAAGAAAAAATTTCATGAATTTTATTGCTCCATCAGTCTTGCATGTCTTTATTCTTTAAAAAATATATATGTAAAGATCTTATATTTCAGATACATTTTATAGTCAAGATCTTCCGTTTATGTTTATGTAGGAAAAGGTAAAGTTTACACAAAGTTTCATATAAACGTGAATACGAGATTTTTAAGTGTGGGATTGAGTGCATTTTTATGACTATTAGGTTTTTTAAGTGATTTATTCTATATGTATATGAATTATTTATTTGATTACCGGAAATTCTAAAGCTATGGACATATTTTATTTCAAATAATAAGAAATTTATCAGTTATTAAATTCTATTATTAATTTATGTAAATTAATTAGCTAAATGACTCAGTTATCTTAAAACAATTAGAATAGTCTGTGTCTGTAATAATTAAGTTTAGGTGTATTTTTTTGGGTAGAGCTTCACTATTTTAGATTCCCTTTTACAGTGTATTGATTTTCATTTCAGAACTATGTTTGGAATACTTTAACTATGAAAAAATGATTCAGAGAACTGATGTGGTTTCCAATCGTTTTTTAAATTTTTTTTTCCAACTTGCCGTCTTTGACAATTAGTTGGTTTGCCGAAATGAATGGTTGTTGAAAATTTCAACTGTTTACTGAACAAATCATTCTTAAACTCCAAATCTTGTTATCTATCTATATGTGTTTAACCAACATTATTTCAAAAGCCTTACACTGTTATTTTTTTTTCTCCATCTTTCTATTCTATATCTTTATGCATTCAATTATATCACAGGAAAAAGTAGAAATATTTTTAAATGGAGGCACTTTAAAAAAAAAAAAATTCTGCATTTCTTGTTTCTGAAATTAAACCTTATTTGTAAGTACAAAAAAAAAAAAGTTTATAACAAGCAAACATAATATTGAAACCTACTCAACATGGAAAAATAAACCTAATCTTCATATCCTGGTAACAATATAGGGGAAAAAAAAGCCAAAATGAAATATTAATAGCAATATTTAAAACTGTTTTGAGTTTCTTTTCAACAATGAAATATATTGCTGTAAAATACGTTTAAAATATTTCAAAAAAATTATTAAATATAGGAAGACAAATTATATGGTAAAAAAAAACTGGTATCATTAAAAAGATAATTTCTTGAATTTTATCAGGTTGTAAAGACTTTTTTTTTCTATTGTAAAATTTTAAAAAACTATCGCGAGAAAACGCCAATATTTTCGCTTAATTATAATTATAATTAAAAATTTTAAAAAAAAGTATATTTCTACTCTCCAAATAACATATTTGCCAAATTTGGTAGATATAAGTCAAACGGTCTATTTTATACACCACTAAGACATACACAGAGAGAGAGAGAGAGAGAGAAACAGACAGAATCTTTTTCTTTATGTTTAAGCATTCAAATTTAGTTAAGATACCAATACATTTTCTCGCCAATCATTTTTGCCAATAGTTTATATGCTTTTAGCAAACCTAGACTCATCACTCCCTAACCCCTTTTCACAATCAGCTACGAGTGATTTATTGGATCTTTATGAGCCATATGGAAATGTCCAGTACGGATGAGTCCCGATACCATTCAATAGGAGTGACAGTATTTTGCAATTATTACGTGTGTTGATGGAGGGGGGATCGCCCAGGGCAATTAGTACGCATAAAGACGAATTTATAGGTCTTTTCATACAAATCTACCATTTTTGTCCAATCTTGATAAAGACGAGAGGAAAGTTAACTTTCAAAGCTTAATTCAAAATGAAGCAAGTTTTTATTATTTTTATTTATTTTCCGAAAAAATTAAGTCATAAAAATAAAACTCAAGAATCATCTTTTAAATAATACCAATTTCATTTCCGGGCCATTTTTTCTGCTAATTAAATTTTTTAAGATTTCATTTCATTTAAATCAGAAATGCTTGTATTGTTAGGATGAAATTCAAATGAATTTAATTTTTCCTTAAATCATTTCATTGTGATTTTTGCCAATGTGACAATGAGACTATTTTCTTTGTGCATTAACAGCGAAGTAGATTTTCACTTTCATTTCGTAGCATATGCACTCTTTAACCTGCGCGTGCAATGATTTGGAGCAGACAGATTCCATTAGTCATACTTTTCAAGCACATGAAAAGATGAAATTTCATTCCGTGCCAGTGTTTTAACAAACAGGAGAGTTCACATTCAGTTACCAAAGATGGCGCAATCCCTTCTCTACTCATAATGAAGGTGAATCTGCGCGCGTGCGTTGGCTCTCTGCAGGACAGACCGTTCCACCTGCAGCTGAAAAATGTGGCATGTGCATATCCTAGAGGTCGGGCATGTGCATCAAGGAGCGATTTTTTTAATTTTTAATTAGAATCTTAATTAATTAAACATTAAGCGAAATTTCAGCGTTTTTTTATGATAACTTCTAAAAATATTATCGCACAAAATGAATTTTTACATCATATTAAAGTTCAAAAAATATCTTTTCAATGATACCAATGTTCTAACCTATAAATTAAGTTTCAATTTTCAAATCATTTTAAAAAAACTATTTTAACCCTATTCTTCAGCAATTTATTTCGTACAAAATAAATGTAAAATTTAATCTTCACGGACACGTTACGCGTGCATGGGAAAAATTAATTTTTATCAACGAGTTGCCATCACATGGACAAAAGTTCAAATTAAAAAGATAAGTTAACTATTTCTATAAATTAAAGGTAGAAAAATCTGGAGGCACGGCAGTGCTCCCGTCAAATTGAGCAAAAACAAGCGGCACGGCCGTATCATCTTTTTCTCGAAGCAGTTCAGGCCATTTTCGACCTCCTATAACTTCGTTGTGGATAAAACTAGAAGCCTGAATTTTCAGTAACGAAGCAGGCATTATATAAACATGGCATATTTCAAATTTCATTGAATTTGAGCCAGTAGTTTAAGAATTATAACTAGTCAAAGTTTGTGAATTTTGTCACTGACTGACTGACCGATCATCAAAACTTTAAGGCACTTCTAGCAGACATAGAAGCTTCAAATTTAGAATACAATTAGTGTTTAGTGTATAAATCAAGAAAAAACTAAAATATGCGTGTAATAATAGACGGATCGAAAAAATTCTCGAAGTTTCGAGCATTATCCAATTTTTCGGCAAATTCTTCGCCAAGTCGCCAAGTTTGTCATCAAGCTCTGGGGTCCCTGGCTCGGCATCCGACAGCATCCAATACAGATTACTGTAAAACGGTCTTTCTCATGATGACACTATTCGCGCTGGGAAGCAAAATTACAGGTTTGTAACAATATCTAATTTGAAATAATTCAATTTGAAGTTGTGGAAGCTGCAAACGAAATGAGTGACTTTCAGAGAATCAATCTGGTAGAAGAAGAGCAAACTGATTTTCAAAGTATGATCGCAAAACTTAATGCGGATCAAAAAAGAGTCTTCGATATGATCACAAATAAAATGGACACAACTGATAATAACGCTAACGTTTTACGCTGTTTTGTGAGTGGAACTGGTGGCACTGGAAAGAGCTTTTTAACAAAAACTCTGAAACTTTGGGTTAAGACGTATTTAAACAAAAAAGTGGCAGTTAGTGCTCCAACAGGAATAGCTGCATTCAGTGTGAATGGATTGACTATACATAGACAATTGCAGCTGCCTGTAGAACACAAGCAAACACCAAAGTAGAAATCACTTTCTGATGAAGTGCTCCAAGTTCTGAGATCAGGTTTGAAAGAAGTAGTTTTATTTATCATAGACGAAGTGTCGATGATATACAATGTTACTTTAACATATATTCATTTACGCTTATCTGAAATATTCGACATAAGCGACGATCAGAATGGGCGGTTTGGGAAAAAAACATTTTGTAGTTTTCGGAGATCTCTTACAGATTCCGTAAGAGAAAAGTCACCTTTTGAAAAACTATCAACTGCTGAAACTAACAAGTTGTTAGGTTCCCTCAGTATACCGAATCTGTGGATTGAACTGTTTATATACGATGAACTTAAAATTGACATGCGACAGCTCAATGTTTCTGACTTTGTTGAAATGCTAAATAGAATAAGATTAGGTGTGACTACACAAAAAGACCGCGACTTACTCTCGACTAGATTAATAACTCTCAAATCCATTTCAAATGAAAACAGATTAATTGAAATAATTGAACACCTCTCGAAACTTCCTGATGACACCATTTGCTTATTACCTACAAAAAACATGCGTCAACAATTAAATACTGCAATGCTTAAATCTCTTCCACATCCCCAAATAAAACTTTCAGCTGTAGATAGCATAGATTGCCCCAGATACCTAACAAAAAGAGTTCGTGAATGCATAAAAAAATATGAAGACGATGCTTCTATGTCTGCAGGCCTGGAAGAGGACATAATTATAAAAATAGGAGCAAAAGCCATGTTAAGGCGAAATATTGACGTGAGTCTTGGTTTAGTTAATGGTTCTATCGGTATAGTGCAAAGAGTAAAGGTTGATCCGGAAAATACAAAAATAATTAAAAAAAATATGCATTACATTTAATAAAGAACATGTTTACGAGCTTATTCCGGCCAAAACTAAATTTGAAATTATTAATAGAGCTTATGCTCATCGCGAACAGTTTCCCATATGCATAGCCTATGCTATAACTATACACAAAAGTCAGGACCTAAGTCTAAATAATGCACTGATGGATATCGGTTCTGCAGTTTTCACATCCGGTCAAGTTTACGTGGCACTTTCGAGAGTTACAAGTCTGGACGGTTTGCATCGAATAAATGTCGACTTTGGAAATATTAAAGCGCAAGAATCCTCAATTTGTGAATACAACAGACTAAGAAGCATTTACCGTCCAGACGTGTCAAAAATTGTAACATGAAAGCTTACGAGAAAAACCGATAGAGACAGGGAGTGGGCTTTGAGAAAAACTGTAGCTGAAGCTCAAGAAGTAGTACCGGAAAAGAAAAATAGGAAGTTTACATACAAAAATAAGAAAATGACTATCTACAAAAAGATATGAGATGCCATCAAAAACATAACTTGTAAAAAAACCAAGTCTCGCAACTCAGTTCTTCTGTCGTAAAAAGTTGTGAGATCCATGTAATACCAAGTCGGTCAATTTATTCAGTCCCTACTTAAAGTTCCTTCTGTCTTAAGTTATTACGTAATTAGCTAACCTAACAACATCTTATAGTGACTATATCAATATTAAAAATCTTTTATGGCTTAAATAAATAGATTGACTTTATATTAAATTAGATTACATTAACATATTATATTAAATTTGATATTTTAGTGCGATTGCCAAGTCAATCTATTTATTTAAACCATAAAAGATTTTTAATATTGATGTGGTCACTATAAGATGTTGTTAGGTTAGCTAATTACGTAATAACTTAAGACAGAAGGAACTTTAAGTAGGGACTGAATAAATTGACCGACTTGGTATTACATGGATCTCACAACTTTTTATGATAGAAAAACCGAGTTGCGAGACTTGGTTTTTTTACAAGTTATGTTTTTGATGGCATGTCATTTTCAACAGGTGTTTGTATGGAATGAAATAAATATGAACTATAATATTTTCTAAAAAAATAAATAAATATAGGACAATGTTTCCTATGATCTTTTGCAATATCTACATTATTAATTCAATAAATCGGCTTTATTTAAGGCAAACAGGATTTAATATATATCCTTTCAATTCCGGGTCCAACGGCTCATTTGTAAACCTTTAACAAGAGAAATACATGTGTTAAAATGGTTTTAATGAAGGACATAATTATATTTTATATAACTTAAGACAATAAATGCTCTAATAAATTACGAATGTTTAACTTTTATATAGATCCTCTGCACTGTGAACCATATTTAACAGAATATTCCTGAGACACAAATATTTTAAATAAAAAGAGCTGCAGTTCAATCAGTCATTAAAAATGACTGATTCGCGAAAATTTGAATGTCACTATTCAACATATTCGATTTCAGACCACGTGGTTCATTTTAAAAAGTTGGGCTTCTTAAAGGATGGATTCAACTGTCAATGGGAATGAAATTCAGAGTAACTAAAATATTGATATCGTATATTCCTACCAGAATGTTTAATTCTGGCAAGGGAAAACACTTCAGAAAATTGCTTTCGTGTAGCATTTCATTAGTTTTCCAAATATTACAAGTTAGAAGGGGTTTTTTTAGTCAATATTTCTTTTTTGACAATGAATATTTCTTAATTCATTTTATATACATATTCGGGCATCGAACAATTTTTTCTTAGCTGTAAACATAACCTTTTTTTTTTTTTTTTTTGCATTAGAAAGGTTTGTCACGAATGAGACACCCAATTTAAAATATTCATCGAAATTTATAAAATATTTCCATCAAATGGAAGTTATTTAAACAATTTTTTATTAAGTTTTGCTTTTTTTTTAAATCAAATTTTATTCTTTCTTTATAAAGTCCTTTAAAAAGTTTTGGGCGAAAACGAATAGCAAGAGAAAAATGAAAACAAATTCAAGAACTCCAAATGGCGGGGAAAACAAATTCCTTTTCAGATATGTTTCTTATTGAAAATGAGTGTAACATCACATTTTACAAAACATTTCGCATAAATATTTCCCATCTTAAGCGACGGATTTGAAAGGATTCATTCGCACTTGATAACGGTTTTTAAAATCGGAAATTCCGTACTACAGTGTCTATTCTACAGCAGCGCATGGAATCAAGAGGAACGGATCAAAATTGAATTTTCTTACGTATTACCTTCGCCAATGGAAATGTTCTTCTTCGGAGGCTCCATCCCACCTGCTTTCCGCCAAATGCACCCAGACTGGTCGGCAGAAAATGGTTCTGCTATTACTTCGAAAGAAGAAACCGGCTGATAGGGCCCAGCGATACGGGTAACTATGGAAAAATGACACTTCTTCGAAGCCCCGGGTGATAAGATAGGATTAATCAGAATTTTATCAGTATTGTTATTTTAACAAAAGGAAGGCTTTCAGCTCTGAAAAGTACTTTGTTATGTAACTGTTCAAGGTCAATTGATTTCTTAGGGTTCAGCTGCCAATCAATTGGAAATGTAAGACTTTCGTGCAATACGATGCTAAAAATTCCGTTTTTCTTAGAATGTTTGCGATTCCTTTTTTTTCCTCCCTCTATATTCAGAGCTGTGAATGACTTAATCGTATGTGCGCTAGCAACAGATCTGTATTCACCCAACTTCTGGTTTTTATTAGCACCTTTTGTTCTTTAGAAAGTAAGTTACTTCGAATTATTTCTTGGACATAGTGCATTGCATCCTCCAGGTTAGGGCGATTTCTCCCGACAGCAAAGTTTCAATATCAGATTTCGTAGCCGTCTCAGTATACACAGTTGAAGCCACCACATATTCAGGAAGGAATGATCATTTCTCAGTACTCACCTGTTGCAGTTACTGAACAGTTTCAGGTGGATACTGCTTCCAAAATGCGTTTTCCCGAAGCATTTTGCTTCGTGCTCTAAGGAATTTAAATCAAGAAAGGGCACTATCAATTTATTCGAATGGTATCTCTTTCCAACAATTCTACTGCAAGAGTTCGATGTGGATTAGCATTATTGGAATTTAAAGCAGTCTCGAACCGCATAGATAAGCGAATTTACCGATCGTAGTTACAAAATAGCAGTTGATGATTTGGACACAATGCTATCATTCTTCCACACATGCCAGTATTACTATAACGATCCATTTTCCTGACTTTATTGGAATGAAACCATGCTTCCACTTCACTCTACAGTAGAATCGCTTCAGCCACGGACCCAAGACGAGTTGGCGAATTCATCGTCGGGACATCCGAGTTCCTAACAACAATGTAACAAAGAGACGCAAACTGAACAGCCATCGATATAAACACAGCGATCAACACGACAGACGAGTCTCTATGACCAGGTTTAAGTGCGTAACATCATGCTCCTACGGAGTCATTCTGCCGATTGACAGGTAACATCTTTTTACATCCTTAGAATATTATTTCCGTAGGTTGATCACAGCAAACTTTCACACCTTTACCAATGTTTTGGGAAGCAGTCTAAGCGTGTGGAACGACACTCGAGTCATGTCACATTTTTGGGCTTTATTCTTTTCATTAACCAGTTAAGTGTGTTCGATATGTACATACGTCAGTTCAAATCTTCATCTGGGCGCGGTCGTTGTGTTATTTTTTATCTAATAAAAATGAAAAATTATTCGCTTTATAAGGATGTTTTGAAAAATTCACTACGCAACCATTTGTATTGCGTTCGACGCGTATAAGTGTCATCACTTGACTTTAAAAAAGGGGACTTGAAAGATTAAAAAATAACAATAATAATAAAATTCCTCAATAAACTAGTAAAGAGTTTGCATTGATTCTCGCTGGTCTTTCCATCAGGTATCTAGGCAATTTCTTTTCGTCATGTCGCAAGGCCAAACAAACATCTTTCCTTGTCCTCTCTTTGATCACGACGGATCAACTCCCGTTGCTTGTTGCGATGGGACATCTGCTGTATTCTTGAGCTATTAGCTCCAACTTCCAGATTCGAAGCAGCCCATTCACTATCTTTGTACTATAGTATGGAAGCAATCGTTTCGAAGAAATCAATAACAGTCTGACGTGTCTTACTTGTTTTTTTTTGAGCGCATTTTATTTTAAATTATAATATCCAACTACCCATTTCAATCGAATCAATCTACTAAAATCTAAATAGATAACCGAAGTTTTGATTTCACCCATTATCTTTCTGTCATTCAGAAAATCAGTTTTTATTGACCATTACTTAATTTTAAATTAAAGTCTTAACTTAAAGTCAACTCGCCAAATGAATATTTGTTCCAATGCACCATGATATTTTATAAGGAAGGAAAATATAAAACAATGTTATCCATTCTAATGTAGCTGGATAAGGGCAAACATTAATATTAGACAATATTATGTTGTATAACAATTGCTAATGTTTATGACTGGCAAATATATAATACTAATAAAGAACATTTTTCATTCTCAAAAAATCAGAAGATAAAATCTCGGTAGTAAATTTCTGTCAAGTAAAAGATTTTGTAGAGTGAGAAAAACCCAAGCCTACTGTCCATTTAAAAAGTTAAGATAACTTTTTCTTTACAATCATATGTTATGCATCCAAATCTAAAAATGTTCAATTCATTGATGCTAAATATCGACAGAGAACGAACTTTTTCACTGTTTAGATTTGTTTTTATTAAATAAAAAACACTACAATTTTTTAAACAACATTTTCAGACTCATAAAAGTACAGATGAATTGTACAGTAAATTATGATACTTTTGACATATTAACCAATTCTAAATTTTAATCTCCAAATTATTGACACATTACTTACATATCAAGAGGACCTGGCACACCTAGATAAATAGAAAAAATGCAGCTGCCATTCTTCTAAAATCTAAATATCTTTAATTTAAAAGCACAAAACGATTGACAGATTTCGCTCATCGGATCATTTTTTTAATGAAACATCAGATAAATATACCTTCTAAACATCATTTATTCACACACATGCACAAAATAATAATAACAATTCAATATTGGAATGCCCCTCTCCATATTTACTTAATATAAATACACATAATAATATCCTTGCTAAAACTGATTATGACAATTGACTTCTTAGGGAACAACATATTTCTTGAATTATTTATAATGGACAATAATAAAATAACAAGATTGGATTTCATTTGTTAATATACTCATTGGAACATAATAATAAAACAGTCTGTCTTCATTTTTTAAAAAGATGTAAGAAATCTATTTGGAGAGCATCTTGCCAACACATTAGTTTTGGGGTCAATACTATTTATTCTTTTTGAATTTAAAAAAAAAAAAAAACTACATTTTTTTTATCACACTTTAATTAACAATAATTGTTTCATGAAAAAATACATTAATTGTTTCAATACTTCATCTAGCTTTGCAAGTTTACAGACTACATGGCTACATGCTACATTCTTCACTCAAATAACTGGCAAAGTTACTGTTTCAAAATACAACAGTTTGATGGAAGAATAACTTCAATGTCAAATAGTTCTTGTACTTAATGCAATAGGCTGATTGTTTTTGTTTTTTTTTAATATTTTTATTAAAAACTAGTACAATGATATAAAAAAAAAAGACACAGAATTTTTATTCAGTTTCAAAATGCTGTTCAACGTGGATATGAAAATATTTTGGAGGAACTGCTTCTTCAAATAGCTGACCACAAAATGGACATGTCTTCATCCAGTGTTCACTTTCAAGATGATTTATCAGATCCTCAGGACCATCAGGGCCCACAAAAAACATCCCTTTACAAACATAGCAAGAGATCGAACATTCCAGTGAATTCCTAAGGCGGGGAAGAAAATTAGATTAGAAATGAACAGCTAAATCAGAGGTAAGGACAGTCATCACAAACCACTTATGCCAAATTCAATTGTCATAAGTTGACATGAATTTTAACAGATATATATATTGTAGGGAAATAACATTTAAATATCAGAGGCGTCTGAAATGTGCCCTACAATTACAAGTACAATAAATTTTTATAATCCAAATTTAACAAAAGATGACTGCTTGACATGAATGATAGTTATTCATCGTTTAACAAATATATTGTTTGTGATACAGCAAAATAATTATTTATTGAATAAAAGGAAGTTGTTAAATTATGAATGAGCATTATTTAACTAACTGGATATTATCCTGACATTACAAAACAAAGGTGAATAATTTTATCAGAGCCAAGAAAATTCTGTTGCAGCTCTAAAAGAATTATACAAGAAGACAACTTCATGAAGAGGTCCTATATCTTTATCTACACAACATTAAGAAGAAATTTGAAAGAGCTTGATATTTTGGCAGTTAGAGAACAGTAAAACAGCAAAGAAACTATTCTCCTTCATGAAAGATATGGTTACAGTGGTTATGAAAATCAGTAGTCATTCACCATAAAGCAATGCAAGGGTGTGCTATATTTCACAGTGCAATCATTAAAGATTTTAAAACTTTTCTTTACAAAATAAAGCATTTTTACCAATTCATAAAAAACTTTGCACTTGAGCCCCTAGATCAAATAGCAGTAAAAGTTAACATCATCTGGCCAAGGTGCATTATGCAGACTAATAAGGCTCACATATAGCTCTTCATAAAATTATCTGACATAGGGGGAAAAGGCCTCATGAAGAAGCTATGCAAACTGAAAAAGTATTAATCTAGAACAGATTTACATCCATATTTTCTTTTATTCAAAAGATAATTGCAGTTGAATATGAATTTGTTCCATCACATGCTGAAGAATTTTCTTCCACTGACTTCAAAAGATATGGATATCCCTCATTCTCATCTTGTTTGCACAAAATTACTAGATAGTATTTCATAGATTCACAATTTCCAATAATTTTTTCTTATATCACCCAACACAATATTTGTTAAGGAGTTTCCTAAAAGACAAATTCAATACTAGGTCAGACAATTGTAACACAGCGTCAAATTTTGGCTACAACCGGTTGAGAAAAAAAAGAAGTCAAAAGTACATATTTGCACAATATATTCAGTAAAAACGGTAGCTTCATGCTGAAAAGCTTTATCTCCTAACAAATGTTGCTGTGTTAAAAGAGAAGGATAACATTGTTGTTAAATATTCCAGCAAACATGTATTTAGGGGTGTAAAATACGGCTTTGAAAATGGGACAGTAAATGAAGGGACACTTGCTGAACATTTGAACTATTGGGGAATTTGGGTCCTAAAATTTTATTTTTAATCTATGTCAAATATGTTAGGTTTATCAGTAGTAATAATTTTTGTTTTATTTGAAACAGTAGAATGTGTCCTAGAGTGATTTGATGTGGGACAATTATTTTACTCTATATAATGGACACTTATTTACTCTATATACTTATTATACTCTTTCTTAGCTAATAAATTATTTCCTATAATATGCAACTTTAACGAATATGTGGAAATGCTATTCAAAAATAAATGTAAAGGTTGCTTAGCCAAAATAAAAGATTATTTACATTTCGCAATATGCAACAATTAAGACCTATAATAATCAATTCCACCCAGTGCATATTTTTTGTATAAAAATGAGTGGAAAGTTTCCATGAAACAGCCTTCAATAAAAGTCCCATTTTTTCCCTCTTGTACAAATTTGTGATACATTAGACAAAGCCATGCAAGCCATTGGTGAATAATAATTAGGAAATATAGTTCTTAGGCATGAATATTTGTTGTTGTTACTCATGGCACTTGCCATGACGCGATTTAAGCTGAGTTTGTGCATTAGCTTCTCAGGGTAAAGGCCCAACACCCGAGGACAGAAGTCTGACTTCTAGCTCATATGAAAATGACACTCACACACTTGCTTGCACAACTCTTTTTTACAGGGGTGGGAATGCTTTTTCACACCCCTCACAGATAGAACACAGGGCAAAGAACAACCATGCCCAAACCAGGATGCCCAGACCAGAATGCCGGCATATAGAATTTTTACTAAATCTATTTGTACAAATATGCATTTTTTTTTTTATCTAACCGACTGTAGCCAAAATCTGTCACAGAATTACCATTGTAATCTTAAGAACATACCATATTTCATTGATTTAAGCCATTGTGTTTACATGCCAATGAAAGTACAGAATGACAGATGTACAATCGACTAATATGGCTCAAAATTTGTTTAGAATCTACCTTTTAGACTTTAAATCTCAGTGCCAAATTTCATTCATCTAATTCTTTACATTTTGAATTTATCTTCATCTGAAGAGTTAGCAATATAGACTTCCTCCAAATGGATTTCATTCTCCCATTTGATAGAATTCTACAAATTTGTTCTTAAGTCGATATGCCAAATTTCATTTTTCTAGCTCTAAGCATTTTATACATATGTGTTCATAAACAGGCAGATACAATGTCAAAAATGTGTTTTTTGAATTCAGAAAAGTCTGCAACATGGAGATTTGTTAAAATCTTGCAGTCAAATGGATGGATACAATATAAATGGATTTGATGGATACAATACTTTTTCGATGCCTCATAAACAAGAAACTAAAAAATGTACATAAGTTATAATATTCAAAATATTATAACTTATTTTTTGGTAAAAATATTACTAAATAAAATATTTCTAATAAGATTGTGATAATTTAATATGATGAAATTAAAATAGCTACATAAATTAATTATTCTTCTTTTCCACAATAGATTTTTACCATCCTTTAATAATGACCTTAATTTTGACTGCCTGAATCACATTAACTAATTTCACAGCTTCAATAAAAAAAATTACAACCTACTATTTTCCACTGGAAAACTCAGCTCATTATCACAAAATCAAACAGTTTGATAAAGTCAAATTTATTTTAAGAGTTAATAATAAACCAGTTTTACAATCAACAAACAAGGAATAATAATTTTGCATTAAAAACATTTTTTCTTTTGCCAATATTTCCAAATATTTTTTTAATGAGAACTTGATTATTAACCTTGTTTTAAAACTTAAGCTTTTAATTAATTTAAAATTATTTTATCTTGAAATACAATTCCTATTGCAATACTTTTGCTATAATATTAAGAAAAAAATTGCTAAATTGAAATGAAAGGGGAAAAAAAAAAGGATTAAAAATGCTTATGAAACTAATCAAAATAAAATGTATGTATTTACAAGGACAATGCAGAAGTCATTTTCAATGACAAATGATTAAGGGTACAAAATTTCAATCATCAGGAAATATCGCAATGAGATTTTATGTCACTGTCAACAATAACACAATCAACATTACATTAGTCTATGTATTTTTTGTAGGCAGTTCAAGGTCACATTTTCTACCTCGTAACTGGTTGTCTGCCTCGCAACGCTAAGGCAGATAGCAGTGCCACTCTTTTTTTTTTTTTTTATACATCTGTTAAGGTATTCTGAAGGTAAGGTATTCCCAAAACCTATTGGCATAGAAAAAAAACAAGCTTTGACAAGACCATGGCAATGGAGAAGTAGAAAGAGTGAAAAGTAGGGAAAATGAGTGTCCTTGAAACGCCTACAGAAATTACAGAGACTATAGTGGATACAGAAGGTAGATTTAGTTATAAATATATAATAAATAATTTTTAGTAAAGTCATACATAAGAATATTTATTTGATAATCCAAATGCTATGTCAGCTATCCAGGGAAAAAAATAATCCAGTAAATGATAATAAAATGTTAATAACTAATCTTAATTAAGAATAATTTAAAAAATTCAAACATGTACTTATCTACTTCCTTTTAAACGATTGTACTGATGATTGAAACTGAATAAATCTGATATACTAGTTTTAAATAATCTGAACATTAGTCATCAATATTATATATACAAAGTGTGCTGAATTCATGCACCAAAATTTAAAACTAAATAAAATACATAAAAAGAAGAATTTTTGTGTATTGGAATATGGGGTAGGAAATGCAATGCAATCATGAGGGTGCATACAGTTTCTTGACATGAAATGAACTGCTCCTGCAAAACTCGTGGTGCAGATGCAGACAAATTTTGTGATCCAGTTTTGTTGCACTGGGAAAGCATTTGTGTTACAACCTCAATGCCTTGCTTCCATTCCAATTTACAGTTCCATACATAAGATGCATGTCTGCTCTCTCAGAGAGTGTAAATGGCTCCATTATGTAAAAATATTCTCTAACAAATAAGAATTGTTTGAAAATCATGTAATAATACCATTCAGAATCAATACAATTGTTTCGAAGATGATTTGATAATACAAACTAAATAGAACTCCAAAACTATTCAATATATTTCTCCCACAAAATTCTTTTTTATTTAAGCTATGTCACTAGTATATCATCTGTTATAAAAATATTATGCAAATAAAGAACTTTTTGTTTCCTCATTATTTCATGCGCTTTCCACTATTACTTTTAATCTCCAACCCCAAACTGCTACACACACACACACACAAAAAGGCTTTTTTACATGTATTTTGTCAACAAAAATGTATTGAAATAAAAAAAAAATTTAAAAAAAAACGAAAAAACAAGTCAAGCAGAATTTTTACTCACCTTGATGTTGCAGGATTTTTAATATTTGCAAAAATTCCTTTAATTACTTCTTGAAAATGTTCATATGATGCAAAATCTGAAAAAAGTGAAGCCTGATTTGATTTGACTTCAACAATTTCAGTATTCCTGGCAGTTGTCTGGGCAGCCAAATTTTCATTTTTAGACTCATAGATTGATGGTAATAAATCTAAAAAAAAACAAGGATTTTTTAATAATGCTTCTTTTTTTAGAATGCTTTATTCGTTTTATAATTAAAGAAAATGTGATTAAGTAGGCATCAAAGACAAATAAAGATTTATATATATATATATATATATATATATATATATATATATATATATATATATATTAAAGAATATACATTAATTGCGACGATTTAAGGGTTAGAATCTCTAACCAAAAAGAGATCAAAGAAAAGCAAATTGAAATGAAATATTCCTTACTACAAAATGAAAATTAATAAAATTGTGTCCAATAGCCTTTTTAAAAGCATTAGCAAAAAGCTAATAGCCAATATTTCCTTTTATTACAAACATATAAAGGTATTGAGCAAAAATGAATTTAAAATCTTTTCATCATTTATCACAAAACTGAAATTTATATAAAAAATTTCATCTTATTTATACAATACAAACGGCTAAAGTCAAGATGTAAATGTGTAAGAATAAATTAATTCAGGCTATCATGATTCATGCACTAGGATGGCGTGAAAGAAAATCAAAATAATGGTATTAAAATGCTTATTGTGGGAAAAGTTATGCATTACAAAAACCTGCTTTATAAACCAAATCTCAGCTAAATCAAATCTTTAACAATCCAGGTAATCCAAATTAAGTTATTTAGCATAAATTGTTAAATATTTACACAAGTGCATTCATACCAACTCTAATTTGGAACAACCGTGTGGTTGAGGGAAAATGCGAGTAAAAAAAAAAAAGCGATATTTAACACGATTTTGAAAAATTGAGAAACTTCCTCTTCTAGAGTATATTCTGTATGCTCTTGAATCTTTCTTGGAAGCATCAGTATGTCTGTCTCCCCCCCCCAAACTATCTTTCAATTATTATTACATATTTTAGTCAGTTTGCATTACTTGGTGTATATAGAGAACTGTATATTTAAATTAATTATCATTCTTTGTAAAGTAGAACATACAGAAATGTTTTGTTCATGATCAAACAAGGTGCATACTCAAATTTTATTTTTTAAAAAATAAGCACATTTCAAGTATTTTTAGCAAAAAATAAAAACCAATATCAACCAAGTACTTTTGACTATAGAACCATAATAATATATCCAATTTTATAAAATATAAAATATCACCAGTAATTGTTAAATATTTTTCACCAACATTGTAGTTAAGTTATTTAAAAAATTTTTATGCTATTTTCGTTTAAAAAGTTTTATTAAGTCACTATTATTGACTAACTGTAAATTTTTATAGAAATATCTTGCATAATCATTTTATCACACCATAGTTGGTAACATTAAGAAAAACTTTATACCACTACTTCAAGAACATTTCAATTGAAAGATTATAAACAAATTAAATAAAGCTTGAATATAAAAATCATGCTCATATAACAGAATATGTAAATAAAATTTTGCTTATTTTTTGAAATTTTTCCCAAAGTCTTTCAATTTGTTCAATTTTTGACTCCATTCGATTTATTTGTAATTAAAAGTCTCTGATTTGATGAACAAACACAGTAGTTTAATATTTAATTTCAGCAATTATTTCATCAACGAGAATTTTTTTTTTTTTTCCATTAAGAGATCAAGAAATCAGATTCTAAGTTCCTGTACATAAATGAAAGCTATTTCTTTGGCCATCAACTCGCCAAAATTAAGTAGTATTTTAAACAGGCTGATGTTGGTGATATTTTCAGTTCTTTAGTAGCATTTATTGAGTGGATTTCACCAGACTGTCTTACATGTACATAGACTAACATTGTGAAACATGACATTTCAATCAAATTTACCACTTCAATGATGGTTCAATGCTTCTCTATAAGAAATTAAAAAGATGAAAAAAAAAACTCATCTAATTTAATATCCCTGGAATTAAAATTCTTGACATAGAATAAAAATAATTGTAATATTATTTATAAATTCCATGAAATAAATCTATGGATACAAAGAAGGTAACATTACACAGATCGTCTTTTTAGTTTTTCTGAAGTAATAACAACATAGAACATGTCCCCCCCCCCTTTATTTCTTTCTCACAGTTATTTCTCTTTCACAAATTTTTTTATTGATACATAGTTTACTGGAAATCTATTCATTATAAATTCCAACAATTTTTAAAACAAGCTTGAACTTGAGCTTCAAAGAAGTAAGAGGTTGGGATTTATCACAACAATGGCTGTTATCCCCTGTTATCTTAGATGTAGAGAGCAAGAAATTTTATCTACAAACACAAGAGTGTGCACAAAAACAAACTGACATTTCAGTCAGTTAGCAGTTACAGAGCAGTTTCGCTGATGCGATTCAGTCCATGTTCAGGTTTGTACAGTTCAATTGAAGAGGAACAACAAAGCGAAGAGTTCACAGAGTGATGACTAGATAAAAAGCCCATAGACGTCACAAAAGAAACTACTGACAACAATCTATATATATAAAATGCTAATGCATGTGGCACAGAAATTGAGCTTTTTACGAATAATTGAATAGAAACAGTCCAATATAAACAAAACAATATATGAATTTTGAACCATTCACTCATTTATTGAACAAATTTCAGTTGTTCTGAATCAAATTCTTTGCTTATTTGCTTAGTATTAGAAGTGTTCTGGAGATAGTTCATCATGACATCAAATTAGGCATTCAGTCAGAGCAAAGAAGATATAAAAGAAATTAAGAAATAGGTTTCAAACAAAGAGTTCAGTCAAGCCCAAATATAGGTTTAAATGCTGCGAGATAAGTAAATGTGGTAAGGCTTGAGATTAATGTATAATTCCTCACTAAGCACATCAAAATCATACCCATCCAAACTCTTTCAAGGTCTACAATCCTAAGTGTATACCAGAAATGTTAACAAACAACTTTTAAATTTCAAAAAAAAAAAAAAAAAAAAAAAATGTCACAATTATATATGGTGAGAAATAGCTCCAAAAGTTTCAATTTTGCCACCTTTATATTAATCTTAAGTCTAGCCGTCATCATTATACCTTGCCTACAGAAATTGGTACTCATATCTTTTAAAATAATTACCTTATAAAAGTGTTTTTTGCATTATCTTAAAACTAGAAACAAATAAATAAGATAACTTTTTAGTTACATAAATTTCCTTTTCATATATGTTTTCATTTAACTTTGATAATATTTTTAATTCAATTTGATACACAATTTGTAATCATGTTTTTAAATGCTATGATGGAATTCAAACTCTCCATCAAAACATTCAAGTACTTGCTTTTGGAATCATTAAATCAGTAGTAGGATTTTCACTCCCACCTTTATTTTATAATATATGCACTTTGTAATTTGCAGTAAATTACTTTAATTAAATTCATGTGATTTAGTCATATCAAATTCCAAGGTAAAATGTTTTTTAAAGAAATGCATCCATATTAATAATTAAGAGCCTAAAAACCCACTAATCTAGGTGAACAAATTTGTCACCAAAGGTGGCAAGTATTTGAAAAGTATCTAACTTTATCAGACATTTCTTTAGAGGAGCATAAAGCTTTCACTAATTTCTTCCCTCTTACAATTATATAAACTTTTAGCAATTACAGAATATGATATATTAATAAAATAAATAAACTGCCAATAGCAATGTAGTGAAGAAATAATTTCACAAAAGAAATTCTTTGAAAACTTTTTAAAAAATAATTCACTGTTTTATTAGCTTACAAATATCAAATGTATAAAAAGGTAAAAGTGGGTAATCACTCCGATTTATTTGAAGAAATGACTTAATATATTTTGCAATGCATGTGGAAGCAGCAGAAGTAGTTTCCACAAAACATTCTTACACCCTCCCCAATGAAATTGTATTATCTCTCCATCTCATATAAAAATTAGAGGCACTGAGCAAGGGCATGAAAATTTTTATTTTATAATCCTTCCAACAACAGTTTTGAGATTTACATTTAAGTAAAATAATATACATCTTGGATGCATTTTTTTGAGTAATTCAAACTAAAATTTGGCATGGAATTATTTTAGTAATAAGATCACAAATAAAATTTCATTTATATGAGTTGTTGCACTTTCATCTATTGCATTTACTTGCATGTGAATGTACAAACTGTAAAAGGATTAACTCCTTGAAGGATGCGGTTTAAAAACTAATATTGATTCACATTTTAAATGCTACATCTGTGTATCAAATTTTATTAATCTAACTCGCATATTATAGTTAGCATGTTCATTTATATTCGCGTCATCAGACAGATTTCTTACGAATGGATTTCAAAACTGGCAGAAAACTACAAATTTAGTCCAAATTTCTTCCCTCTTGTTCAAATTGTTTTTTAGTTATCTTGTGTTCATGGACAGCACATAATTTTAAAATTTTCCATTTTTCAGAGGTTTGAATAATGGAGAGAGGGCAAAATTAGAAAGAGTTTGAATTTTTTGACATTTAAGATTCTGTCTCTCAAAATATTTTATATACAAGTAAAAAAAAAAAAAAAAAATGAATTTTATTGATATTAATTTGTTTTTCATATCTTAGACAAAAATATTAAATGATCTACAAGTAACTTTGAAACAGGATGAACATTTTACTTTATGATTTGTTTTTTTTTTCAAAGTATGCATTTTCAGAAGTCCACAGTGAATTAAATACACATTTTCTCGATAGAGTGTTAAAAAGTTCTTTTCTGTATAGAATTGCTTAAAATAAAAATATTTTTTTAAAAAAATTACTATTTGTGATTGACTAAATAAGGTTGAAATATAAAAAATACACCAGAAAAAAACCCTCAATGATAAGCTGAAGTCACTTTAAAAACTAACACTATGTTAAATAAAAGCATAAAATTATCTTCGAAAAGAAATAAATCCCCCCCCCCCTATTTAACCTTTAAGCTTCAGAAACCCAAACTCAGAAAAGTTACTTTGGATACAGGCATTCAGTGAGATATCTAGAAGATGCTTTCCCCTTCTTTTAAAGGCAATTGTTGGAAATAATCTTTCCGATTTCGACCACCCGTAGTGGTAATTGGTCATCTGCCATCTCCATCATAACCAGGTTGCTTTTTTGCAGTTTTACCACGTCTGAACCCTAGAAAAAGCTTTTTATTGCAGTATTATTTTTTTTTTCTTTTCCGAAAAATTAGTTTACTAATTCTGAGGGAGAAAATATTGAATTAAATAATATGACATTAAATAAATTGCAATTAGGATAACTGCTGCAAAATTATTTAGCACATTAAAAAAAATAGTGTCGATTTTTCAATCATATTTGTAATTATATAAATTTATCAAGCATTACTGAAGCTGTAAATTTAATTCTTATAAAGCTTGAACACATCATTGTGAAATTATTATTATTATTTGTTATTCTTCTAACTCATCAATTTTGATAAAATGTGACGATTTATATATCATGCATAAAGATAATAATTGTTTATATTTCCTTTTTAAAAATATTCCCATTTCTTTGTGCACAACACAGATAACAATCATCTGCTGTTTTGTACATTAAAACATCTTTGAATGTTTTAGTATTAATATATTGCACACACAGAAATCGAATATAATTTTTATTCCTAACATAGTTCGAACGGTTTTAAATAAAATTACTAGTAACATTTTCCTATTCTATTGTCGATTCTTACAATTTATAATGATTTTTTTTCCTGAGAATTTCAATTACTCATTGCAGTGTAGTATTTTTGAAAAATATGCTCAATATTGTAGACAATCAATAACTGAATTATAACAAAAAATTATTTTTCTGCAGAAACATTTACTAATACATAGGCAATCACCAGATTTAAGACAATTTTTAAAAAGTAAGATTAGATATGGTTTACTTAGAATTCAATTCATAAGATTACATTGCGATAATATTACGCTGAAAAGTAGTTCGCAAAAAACTTTAAAAAATATCTGGCATTCTAAATGATCAGCATTCATTATTAAATACAAGTACTTTTACTAGCAGCTGATTTAGATCATCTTTCAGAAATGCTTAAAATTAAATCTAGAATTCCTGACTTTTTTTATGCAGCTACTTTATTTTATTTCAAAACAAATATTTCTGGAATAATTTAGCTGTCTAGTAACATCTCAGTGGATTGAAATGAAGATAAAGATATATAGATTTTAATATTTCTCATCTGATATAGAAAAATTACTAATTATTATTTTTGATATATTTTAACAACCTTCTTCAATACTTTAAAATTAGAATTATAACTTTTAATGAATGATTAATTATAAATTATTAAATCAATCGTTTTCATAAATTATGAAACCGATAGCTTACTTAAAACTCAAAACAAAAATGTATTTTTTGCAGGAATATATCCAGTTCAAGTATTAAAATTTAAAGCTGAAAAAAATTGTAAGTTGTGGATTTTTTAATACTGTGTTAGAATAATACATTAGTGACGGGAAGTATATATGCCCAAGCTCCAGTAGGGGGGGGGGGGAGTAAGCATGAAGACAAAACAAAGTGATTTGTCACTTTTCAATGTAAAATATAATGACAAAGAGGGGGGGGGGGGGAACCGAGGTTCAATTTAGTTTTTCTGCATCATTTATGACAAATAGGAGCCAAGAAGTCACAATTTGATTAGGGTGCTGATTATCTTCATAATACCATTCCATCAGAAATGAAACTTTAAGTAAATTCTTGGTTCAAATATTTAAATGAATAGATCGGCCCAACTATAAACATATATTATTATAAAGTTACAAAATTATATTAAGTGAAAATATTAAGAAATTTATAAAGTTAAAAATTAAAAAATAGGGGGAAAGAAGAGTTTTCAATTGAACACTATTCACAAATGAAATTATGTAAACTCATTCCATACCTCTTAGGAAATATTGCATTAAAAAAAAAATCCGCCAAAGCAGGATTCACAAAACTTACTAGCGCCAGCAATGATTATAACATCTGATGGACGAAATCTCCTGATCCTAAAGGGTGCAATAAAAAAGGGAGGGGATTTTACGTGGCAATTAGGGTTCAGCTGGAAAGTTCTAGTGGGGAACGAAATTCCAAACTCGTTGCTGATACAGCAGTTGTACTGAGTTCGTAAGGACAGGTAAAAAATAATCTGGTTCAATAGTTAGTCCATAAGCTAGAGGTTAATAAGGTGAAGGAATAATCAAGTAAATGAAGAAAATATATTTCCCCCATACTATCAGTATTGTCCTTAACTGAAATAAATCATTTTCCACAAACTTTCAGATTCATTGAGTCTCATCGAAAGATGAAAAATCAGACACCACAAAGAAAATGTAATCATATAAATAGGCAGATCTGACATAATTTTGTAACAAAGTAAAACTTTTTAAACTTTTTTTTTTATATTCAGTATTTTTCTTTTAAAAAAAATCTGAAAAAAAAGACAATTATGGCTTTATGTAAAAAACCATTAAAAATAAGCAGTTCTTAACGATTTGCAAAGAAACTATATGCTCTGATTCAGTAACTCTCTTAAAATTTTTATATGCTTTGATTAAAAATGTCATTACACATATAAGATCTTTAAAAGTAACTACTAATAAAAGAAAGAGCAAAAAATTACCATCAAATGTGCTGAGGTGACCAGAACAATTTTCAGTGGGAGTCTTTAACTCTTTGTTTGAGAGTGTTTGTGTTTCGGTTCCTTGTACAGAATTGTTAGGATGCTGTACAATAATAATAATAAAATCAAAATTAAAATAAAGAAAATCAAAATTAAACATCATATATGCAAATAAGTCTTCATACATTTTCCTGTACTTTAATAGTAGTATATAATGAGAATTAATTCTTTAGGCTGACTAATAATGACTTTACCAGTGTAGTTAAAAAATTCTAACAGTTACTACACATAACCACACCTTATACATAAAATTTAATTTATCTCATTACCTGAAAAAATTATAGATTTGTTTAAATATAACATATTTTTTTTAACTATTCAATGCTATTTTCTTTTCCCAAACACACTGTTACAGAAGGTGAACAGCACATTAAATTAAAAGCTCTACACTTTGAGATTCTGTGATAGAAATTTTCATTGCAATTTACCATATAGAGTAAGAAATTGTTGCTAAAATTAAGCACTTTTTAAGCAAAAAATTAAGCACTTTTCACATCATGCATACATAAACCTGAGTATTTCCTAAGATAGCCTAATTTATAATAACACATTATTTTTATTAAAAAATGCTTAAATTTAAATGTGTATTTTTGAAATTAATTTTAAATTTTAATATTTATTTCTGCAACACCGCAGAAGCACAATTTCTTCATTATAGAACAAATTTTTGATTTGAACAAAAAACATAAAATGTGGAGGTGGGGGGGGGGGGGAGAGAACCTATCATTAACAAAAAATTGTCAACTTTTATAAGATTAACAATAAAAATAAAACAATAAAAACTTTTATAAGATTAACAATAAAATAACAAAATTGGAATCTTTTCCCACATTTATAAAAGTTAACAAATTACTAGTTAATTTGGATGGATACATTATTTTTGAAAACGTCGATATTGATATAGAAGCAAATGAATTACCAAAAATTTGACCACAAATTTTTAATTTTTATACATGCCACAATAAACCACACCAGAGCCCAATGGCCTTTTAACCGTTGGTTTTAACCCAGTATTTGAATATCTGTGTCTGAATTTTCTAAATGGAATTGTAGAGATAATTAACTATCAAATTAATTAAAATAAAAACCAAAAATTTATATTAGTTCTTATTTTCAAATTCATAATCCATGTACTGATTAATAACATTAAAAGATAAATGATCTCATTGTGCATTTATTGGTATGCATTACCAATAAGAATTCCCCAAATATATAACAGCATCTGTTTAACATTATCAATAAAAGGAGGTTCTTAGAAAATTGTAATAAAATATTTTTCTATAAAGATAGATTGCTAAATCTGAAATGTTCTCCGTTCATTAAAAAAAAATCAGATACTGTTTCTAAATGTTGTTTTTTCAATTTTTAGTAAATTATAAATAATATAACATAAACCAAATAAATATATTTTTAAGTATAATTTTTAAATATATTTATTTGTTTATCAATATTACATTTAAAATTTTATTCACAAACAAAATTCTTTAATAGAAAAAATGTAAAACAAAAGAAAAAAATCTTTTAAACAATACTGAAATTACACTAGATAGAGGGAAGAGATACAGAATATAAAAAGAACAATCTGGAAGAAATTATATCATAAAAGAAAATTTTAAAAAATCATAACACAGACTTTTTCTATAACACAGTGCAATGAATGCAATACATTTCATATACATACTTTATGTTTCATGCTGTGTGTCGCAGTACATACATCAAAGATGGGTTCTTCTGCTGTCAAAATAATAAAAATAAATACTAAATAATAAGTAAATTCTCTCATCCATTAATAATTGAATACACATTGATTCATATATACAATCTTTAGAAATTAAAACAGAAAGCAATGCAGCTAACTTCATTCCGCAAACAATCAAGAATCTCATTCAACAAGTACATACTAAATGAAGAGAAAACAGCATAATACAATAGAATACAAAGAAAATGTGTGACATTCTTTTATAATGAAAACTTTTAGAAGATACATAACTACAGTTATCCAGATAATTTAATCTGTAGTAGTCCCCTGAAGTAAATGTTTCCTGGGAATATTGATTAATGTTTAATATCTATTAATTGCTTAAATTCAACTCCATGTACAGGATTCCCACAAATTGTCAGATACTTAAATTGTATTTCACATGTTATGTTGATTCTGCATATGGATCTTTCCTAAGGAGATTAGTGCCATGATATTATAGCGCTATTAAAACATACATCTGCAGATTATCTATCTTCTAAATTTTACAACATTGTAATGCTTTTTTTTAAACCCTTTTGTAAACGACACATATTTAAAGAGAATCCTTCTTCATTAGCTTTCAACACTGGAATAAAATCAAGCAATTAAATATTTAACGAAACAAAAACACCTTATACATAAAATTTAGTTTATCTCATTACCTGAAAAAATTATAGATTTGTTTAAATATAACATATTCTTTTAACTATTCAATGCTATTTTCTTATTGTTAATTTATTCAATGCTATTTTCGTATTGTAATCTACTTGGAAATTATTAAAAAATAAATTTTTAAAAAAATATTTGATTGGTTACTAAATTGGATCATTTAAAAAATAATTTATTAAATTTTAAAATGGTATAATATTCATTTTTGTGCAATAATATTTTCGAAAAATCGTGGAAGATATCAAAATTTAACTTAATTTTTAATTAACATTTCAAAAGAAAAAAAAAACTGCTCTAAAGTGCACATTCACACTCTCCAAAGTACATATGAGTAAAATTTTGAATCTGTAAGTCAAACAGCCTGACCAGTAGAGCACCAACACACACACATACATTCATCTTTATTATTAATAGAGTTTCCAAAATCTATGTGGGGTTCAATATTACAAGGAACAAATAAATGAGACACAAAGTGAATCATTAGTTTAACCTAATACATAGTAGCATGAAGGAAAAGAGAAATTTTGATGCCATTTAGATTTTGTATTTAGTAAATACTTCTCTGGATAATCGACTGAAAACCTAGAAAAATAGATTTTTAAAAAGCTACACTATGTTTTATGATATATCACTTCGTTTATATATAAATGATTAGCAGCAGTAGGAAAAACAAGTAAAAAAGAACATTTTATAGATTAACCACTGCAATGCTTGGTTTTAAATTTCTTCTATAAATCTTAATGATTCGTTTCTAGTACTGTGGTACATGTAATTAAAAAAATACAAAACATAAGCTGTATTATCATAACAAATAATAGATATTAAAGTATCTATTTCAAAATATAAAATCTAACTAATATCATTTTTTAAGAATTAATATGATATTTACATATATATTTGGTGGTGCTGACATTTAAGAATGGATTAAACACATTTATTAATATCCAAACATAATTAAAAAATTTTTGAAATTAGATTCACAATGGAATCGTTTCTTTTACGTATTTTCTGAAGTGGTAGAAGAAATATCAGAAGGCATTTCTACATTCAATGAAATAAAAGCAAATTCTTCTTGCAGCCAATACAGTTCCAAGAGCTAGAATAATATAAATTACACTGCCTGCATATATATATATATATATATATATATATATATATATATATATATATATATATATATATATATATATATATATATATATATATATATTACGAATCACCGGGTTCCCCTGTAGTGGGTGTATGATGTGAAAACACAATCAGCAGGCCTCAGTAGAAAACACCAACGATGTTTATTAAACACAAAGACACAGATGACGAATACAAAGATGAGAATTATATGCAGCCAAGACGTACAGGACAGGACAGCACAGCACAGCACACAGCAGGAAACAGTAGTCCACAAGTAGTAATTGATCACAGAACCCAAAGCAGCCAGACAGAATCTAGCAGGAGAGGGGATCTTCCGAGCTTCGCTTTACGGTCTCTCCAAACTGTTGAAGTTCTCACTGTCTCCACGCTTTAGCTATATCCAACTGCCGACTCACTACTAAAGGACTGGCTACTCCACAAACGACATGACGCTGCTTCCACATAGACAACAGGGCTCAGCTCAGCAATAGCTTGGTTCCACACAACGCTGGCACTCTGCTGTTGCTTCTCTTTTCTCTCAAAGATTCGACACTTGATTACGACTCCAACTACGACTACTCGCAGCTTAAGACTGCCGTCCTCATAGTTCTCAGGAGGCAGGCCAAAAACCATCTAGGCCAATCAGACATATCTCAGTTCCTAATGGACAAATTGTTAAAATTTCCAGCATCCAATAAGATGCTTGTAAATCAGTCTTTCCGGTGGTAGAACTAGCCATATATATATAAGCTTGTACTGCTTTAAGCAATTTAAAAGCTTCTTTTACAAAATTATATACTCAGCTTGCCTTTTTCTTTTCAAATGTTCACTTAATTCCTTTCCATCCATTTCTTTTCTTTAATTATCTTCATATTTTGTTTGTAAATTGTTTGCATTCAAAATCAATTGTTTTAACAATTAAAATTAATTATTCAACCATTTGCTTGAATATTGTAATAAACCATTCATCTTGCAATGAGTGTTTGTTTTCTCATATTCTCCCATAGACAATCTTTATTGATTGATAATTCTCTCTTTATATTACTGTTGCTATGGTAAAGTATCGTTTTTAATAATGATATACCATCATTACAAGGTTTAGCCTGCAAGTGCAGGTTAAGCCAAAATTATTAACCCTCTCTTGTTCCTTGAAAAGTGTAAACTGAGCTTTCCAAAAGTTTCATTAAGGTTGTTGTTAGCCATATTCATTAGTTTAGTGCTCTTCTTATCCTAATGATATTCCAAAAAGTCACCATACTCTTGAAAGAAAGCTGCCCAGGGCTGTCGATGCTACAATTGTGTTGGCAACATTAGGCTTCGGATGCACAGAAAGATTTTTGCAAAATCATTGATTACATGCATACTTGGTGCGAAATGCTCTCATCAGCATTTCCCCCTGATTTTTTCAGATTGGCAAAATTTCCTCACATTTCCCTGATTTTCCAATTCTGTCACTACCATAATACATAACATAAAGTACAAGACAAAATGAATTAATAACATAACTGCATGTTATTATGAATATTGTTCCATGCTCTATTAAAATTATTCCTTGTGAGAAAAAATTATATTTAATGATATTTTTACTTTCAATTTAATGACTTTAAAAACACTATTACACAGCATTTTTCCCTGTAAAAGTACTATAGTGTTTTCATACTTACATTACATGTTATATCATAAATTCATAAATATAATATTGTTATGAATGATAAATTACATTTGTCATGATGCATATACAAAAGAATTATATAAGAATAAATTAATACCTTTGCCATTTAAAATATCCGCAACAGACTCAATTGCAGCATGGCCCATAGAACTGGATTTTGAATCATTGTTTTTCTACACAAAATAAGCAATAAATAAAGAATATTCATATAATAAACAAAAAATATCAATTTTATTCAAACAAATTTCTCAAAGAATTTCAAGATCAATGTCTCTTATAAGTTTGTTGAAATTTTATAAGAATCACATTTGTAATAGTTTCAATGTTAAACTTCTACTAACCACAATAAATAATATAAAATTTCCACATTTTTAATTGTATTTTCATTGCAATCTGGAAATTATGAAAGAATAAGTGTTTCAGTGATGAGCTACAACTGAATATTGATCTGCATGGTGTACAAGTGAAATAAATGTTAATTAATCTCTCACTGGAAATAATTTAATTATTAATGTATTTCAAATGCTATTGATTAATGAATGAATACTGAAATAAACAAAATTATAATTTTCTATCTCTCTCTCTCTGAAAATACCAGTTTTAAATTTCAGTATGTGAATAATTAAAGCATTAAAAAATAATAATGCTTTCCTCACATTCACAATGGACATTAATCAGATTATTTTATTTCAGCATAAAAATTTAAATCCCTGAAACAAAGCAGCACTATTTTTCATCAATATTGGAGAAACAGACAGAATTTTATATTTTACAAAAGAATATAATGTAAGTAGAAAACTTTCATTCTACAAATGAAAACCCAATGAAGAATTGAAGGATTCATATAATCAGATACTTGGTGTTCCTCATTTTTTAAAAAGATTTTCTTCCCTCTCTGTCTCTGTACTTGAATTAGATAATGGAAACTTTTAATCATTGCTTTAAAAAACCCAATAATAATTATTAATACTTCCAAATTTAATAATTATGGACAAACTGCTTAGATGCTTCAAAGCAAAATAATTTTTCTTCCAGAAGGTATGAATGAGCCTTAAAAAAGATTTTAATTACTTCATTGTTTAATTATCCAATTCTTCCAACTCTCAATTTTTAAGAGAATTTGTTGTCTTATTCATAGAGTGACTACATCTGCAAAGAAATAATAATGCTAAAATGGCACTACATTTACACACATAAAAAGAAGTGATTATTCTACTTGATTTTAAACCAATAAAAATCAGCATTTTTTTTCCTTGAAATAATACTTTTATATTTAATATATTTGTCACATAATTTTAATTTAACACTAGAAATAAGGTAGTAGTAATACTGTCTTGAAATCCAATTAAACATAATTGAACTTCTTTATTTGATTATTTATAATTTCAATATTTTTTATTTTTCCTAAAAACGTTTGAAAATAAGAATATTTTTAAATATATTTATTAAAGTTTTATTAAATTATTTGCAACATACATTTACTTTTATTCATTATTCTTTACCAATATTACCATGTATATTGACAATTACAAGTACTGACCCTTTTGACTGTATCCAAAATAAATTCATTTTAACATTTTTATGGCTTTCTTATTTATTTTCATATGCTGATAATCAATCCCACCTGTCATGAGAATGGTTTATGTATTTCATAGAAAGAATGGTTACCAATGAGGAGATGAAGAGAAGAGAGGGGAAGTAAAACCCTTTTCTTAAAATAATATTTTGTGTGCCATCTGATTGCATATTTTCTTTGTGTTAGAAATGTTATCTTCAACATATGTAGTTATACTTCATTTCGTTTTTAATGCATATTTTGTGACATGTGTACACCATATCATAGACAAACATTAGTAAAAGAAAAAAAAAAAAGACATATCAAATAACGATGCTAAATGTTTTTGAGTCCTTCTAATGATAATACAAGTCCAGGAATTAAATCCAATAAAGAATTTCATGCCAAAAGTGTATCAAAATTTTCTGATGAAGAATGGAGTATTTCTATGGAACATGGAGTATTTCTATGGAACAAGAAATCTGATTCTTTCTATGGAATCTGTGTATACTACCAAATCGGTGTATACTACCAATCTGTGTTTACTATCAATCTTGGTAATCTGTGTACACTACCAAATCGAAAAGTATAAATAAAATGATTTCTATAATTTTTAATACATTTCACAGTGAAGAAAAAAGATTGAAAAACAAGAATAGGTTTTGGCTAGTTTAGTTGTTTATATGTTTAATTACTCTTTGTATACAGATGTTTACTTATTAAAAAACTAATAACATTCTTATAAGCTTTAAATTTCAATAATACTAGCAAAAAGTAAACCTTTCTTTTTACTGAGGATAAATAATCAAAAAGTATATAGAAAACACTGCAATGTTAGCATTAAAAACTTGATGCACCACATATTTAAAGCATATTATATATGTTTTTGCAATTCAGCAAAAATTACTGAATTTACAAAAATATTCCACAAGATTGAAGAGAGGGGGAAATTAACTATAAGTATATACTATAAATAAAATTCTAAATTGTGTTTTTAAATACTAGAATTTCAAATTTCATACCTCATTTGAAATTAATGAAGCTTTTTCAAACATGTGTTCACCAGTATCAGAATCATTGATATTTTGTACTGAATCCTTTTTCACCACTTCAAAGGAAGATGTGGCTGTAAAATTCAAATTGGTCAAAAATATATATATTTTAATCTTGGTCTTTTAATTGTTTAAAACAACAACAATTTTACATTTAAAAAAAAAACCTTAGTTGCTTCAGGTGTATTAAAAGTTAACTAGTAATATATATATATAAAAATAAAGATATTTAAAATATATTTATATAGACCATTCTTTAAATGTGTAGCTTTCACAACACTTTCAAAATACCTAGAACACCACACTCTTATTTCATTTGCAGAAACTTCCTTCATATACACCATCAGAAGCAATTTAAGACACAAAACTATTTTATAATTCCATATGACTCTTCATCTGTTGCCTGTTTGACAGTTGCTTTCTATTTGTTTTTTTTCTTCTAAATTTATAATGATGTCAATCTAAATCTACTAGTTTCAAAACATTTATTTTTAGTCTGCTATATTGTTCTGTAAATAATCAAAAAAGCAATTAGAGCTTATATATTCTATGATTTTAAATAATTTTGCAGTTAAATATTTTCCAAACTAATATATATATATATATATATATATATATATATATACTACTTAGTGCAAAACAGTTTTTGATAATGCATCACAAGAAGATCAGTTTAAAATATTTATAAGTCTTTCTATGACTTCTTTGTTATATGACTAGGAATGAGATGTAAATAATTTAAAGTACAGATTTTAAATTATTTGGTCCATACTTACTCTTTGAGCTCTCACATAAAGACTGAGAGGATTCTCCTTCAGAAGATTTCATCTGCTGAGAAGCAAAATAAAATTATTAATAATAACATCAGAGACAGATAAATAAATATAGTAGTGAATGAAAAGGAAGCCAATAGAAAAAAATATTCAATGCATAATTTCTTTTTTTGCAAATCAAAATGAGAATCAGAAGGAGGATCCTCATTTTTTTTTTTTTTACAACAAATCTAAATGATATCCATAGAGTGAAATTATACAATAGCAAGATTTCTGAATGCAAATGCTTATTATTTTCTATTCCATGTCAATGAAAATATTCAATCTATTTAAGTAGGATTTTGTGACTTTTTAAACTTATGCCATTAAGTATCTACTATAAACTGTGCACACCTGTTACTTTTGTATCTTGGGAGTTTCAGCATCTATATATCCTTTTAACATCATGAAAAATGAAATTCAACAATCTGAATAATATTAATTTCAACAGAAAATACCATTTGAATAACAATTATCAAATTAACTTGTAAATGGATTAATTGATTACATAAAAAAATATATAATAATTAACTTCTGCAAAAAAAAGTTTTCATGTTCCTCTGCCCAATCTATTTGTATTAAAACTTTTTGTTATTTATTCCTTAAGACAATCTTTAAAGAATTTATACCATATATATTTGCTCAAAAACGAAGCTTAATGAAGTTTTGGTAAGGAAAAGTATAGTTAATTAAAAAAAATCTAGCTAATGAAAAGAGCTGTAGTGTATTTGTTGGGAAATGATTCATCTTGCAATATTTTCAATCATATGCTTTATTTATCTCTCAAAATTTAAAACTGATTGTTAGATAGTTAAATATGGAAGAAAACAAACAAACAAAACTAATATCAAAGAAAAAAAAGTAATATTGAGAAAGAATCTGAAGGTGATGATTGATTCTTTTTATTAAAAAAAATGAAGGTTTTGGATATAAAGGCAGTATTTTGAATCATTCATGGTTGATTTTCAAAAAAATATTTGTATCTTAATCAAGTGTGTGTAAAGTACTAGAATGTAGACCCATTATTTGTACAGGGTTGCCCCTCAAATCTGGAAAAAATATTCCCTGTCTATATACAATAAAAAAAATGCAAAAACAGCATTCATGTGCAGGCTATAATTGTATAATAAGGTTGTAGCAGTAATCGGAGAATTTTCCCAATACATTTTTTTCATGTGATAAAATGCGATAACCTCTGTAAAAAAGATTACCTATAAACTTTTCAATGACACTTTGGTTGACTTCAATAGAATGATCTTTTTTTTGGCACTTATACAGATTCATCTCTGTATCTGTATACAATATCATATCATTAGCCATCATAAGAAAAAGTTCAACAGGAGTTTTTCCTAATATTGTATCTACAATATGTTGATGATGTTGAGAAGAAAAAGAACATGGGAAAAGCGAAAATTCTGGTCCCCATTTATTCCATTTAGGTGGTTCTGCATCAAACCTAATTTTTCACAGATATTTGACAAACACTTCTATAGTTCTAGTAGTATCTCAAATTCAAAGATCACCACATGCTTCATCTGCATTACAATTTGTGAAAGAATTGTCTATTTCTTCTTTGTCAGCAACTGCTTCTGGTGGAATAATTGTAATTTTAGGATCATCAAACTCTTCATTGGATAAAGAATTCCTATATTCAAGATCTTCCTCCACTGTTAGAAATTTCCTGGCTATTTTACAACAACAAAAATGGTCAACAAATTTGCAACTACAAAATAAAGCAACAACTGAACTAACGGAAAGACAAGAAAATGCTAAAAACAAGTTTCACAAGCATATGTGATATAGCATACATAAAAGAACTTGTTTGACAAAGGGGACTGATACCAAGGAACATTCCAAAATTTTGTGAATCCCTGTCCCCTAGTTTGAAAAAATAAAAACATACATTGTTCTCTGAATTCAAGAAATGCGATCTAGAGATATGGGCAATCTGAAGAAAAAAAAGTGGGTATCGGATTGTTGTCCTATTTATAGGACAGCAGGAAAATACATGCTAAATGCCTGTAATATTCATTTTTTTCACAGATATTTTTAATGTTTTGAACAACAATGACAATTTACTAAAAAACTGTATATGTTTGTTTAAGAAAAATAATAATTTTATTATTATTTAAAGGATTAAAATTTTGACATTATTTTAGAAGTGAATTTAAAGCAATTTCTTTTAATTAATTTTTTTAATAACATTTTCACCACTAATTTATTAGATTTAGTCTATTTATAATAATTTAAGAACATTTTTATGTACATTTTAATTGCTTCTTTTATTTTATTCAAATTTAATTCAACTACTCTGTAAATAGGACAACAGTTCAATATGGGTTAAAATATCAAAATTTTTGGACTTGTATTCAAATATTTTTCTTTTTGGTATTCTTTATAAAGTACTCAGAAAAAAAAAGCTTTTATACTAAATATAATAGCTAAATAAATAATAGCAAGATATTAAAAGAAATTTAAAATTTATTTTTCTTTCATAAATTACAGAATTTTTTAAAACTGTAAAAGTTAATCTAAATATTACTTGTTAGAAGAAATGGAAAACATTCTCTAAAGGAAAAAGTTTGTATTAAAAAAAAGAGGAGTGCTATCTCTTTTTCCTAAATTATTTGAAAATAAGACTTTTAATTATCTTCAGCTACTATTACTACTTGTATAAGAAATATATTGTAATTTAAACATTGTACATAAAATGTTCTCAATAGGGCAACAGTGCATAAGCATGCCAGACTGTTACTTAAATGATTAACAAGTTCAACATGGAAGATATAAAATACTAATTGATAAGTAATACTGCAATTATACTACTCCAGAAGCAAAGGCAAAAATAATGCATGTACAAAATTTATATCAGTCATTAATAAAATGATTAAACTGTATAATATAGAATGGTAGTTGAATGAAACTTGTAATTTTGTATTCAGCTGACATTAATTATAAAAGAAACACAGACAAAAACCTTAATAATTAACAGCAAAAGAATCACAGATATACAACATTAAACTTATTTTATAACAAAATACCCTAAAAAGAGTCTATATGCAAAAATATATAAATAAATAAATATTAAATAGCATAAATCTTACCTTATCTTTCACCGATTTATACTTTCTTAATTTTTTGGACAGCCTCTCGATTTCTTTATATTGCTGTTTATATAAATTAGAAGCTTCTACAATACGAGCATGAAAGTCTTCAATGGTTCTTTCAGCAAGTTCCATTCGGTATTCCAGTACTTCCTATAATGTATTGTAAAATAAAATTGATACTAATAAGTAGAATTATTTGAAAATTAATTAAAGCATTTTATTTAATCATTAAAAACATTTAAAGCCCAACTAAGATTTTGATAATGAATTTAAAAAATTATCTAAATAATTTTTCAGTAAATCTACATGACCTTTTTCTTATTTGAAAAAACAATATTTTTTTAGAAAAAAAAAATCATATTCTTAACATAGATATTAGAAGAATAGTTGCAAATATTTTGACTAAATATGATATTAAGCATTGCAGAATATATAATTATTTACCTTTTGACTACAAAAGTGAAGGAGGACATTATTTTTCAATTCAATTTCTCCTTTCAGCTATAAAAAAGATGGGGGAAAAGGTAAAACATTGTTCCATTGTACAACAAAAATTAATAGCAAGTAAAAATATTGAACAAAAAGCAAAAATTTTAAAAGAATTCAATTTCTTAACTCTTGGATAGCCACACTTATAATTGATAGTTAAATTTAATAAAATACAGAATGAAAATTCATTAATGTTAAGATGAAATTCATTAATAACTTTGCAACATTTAAGAATGGACCTTTGCATTTAATGCATATAGGTTTTAGTCTATAAGCCTGGTTTGGTATATCAGAGAAAGGACCATAATTACTGGTTCAATGCAAGATCCGAATCTGGCTACAGCAAAAAAAGTAGCCATGTTGTTTTGATGCATTTTTTTAAAATTCCTAGATGATAGTTGCTTCTTTTTGAATTCACAATTTCTATTTTCAATTTCAATTTTTCCGATGTGTTCTACTAATTTGTCAAGATAATTATACTTAGTAAAACACATTGCCTTTATATTATCTAAATGCCAGACATTTTAAAGCAACATGTAAAAATACTGACAAAGAGAAAAATCCATATGGGGGGGGGGGGAAACAGAAAGAGAGATAATGAATATCAAAAAGGAAAACTATATTTCTTTTAAATAATGCATGTTTTAGAAGTTTAACAAATAGAATTTGCAATTATATCATTGTTGAATTATCTTTATAATAATTTTGTGTTAATATTGCTTAGCATATTATTACTTATTATTTATTTTTATATATAGATATGGCATAGGCATGAAACAAAATGAATTGAACTTCATAAATGATGAATCACGTTAAACAAACACTGACAAGTAAAAAATTAAATTAATGAAATAAATAAATTTATTAAAAAAGTGCTTGAGATATTTATTGTAGTACTGTTATATATAAAAAATACCCACATCAATCATAAGAATGATATACTTCAATACCTTATAGCACTTATATAGAATTTCATCGTTAAAAATCTACTATAATCCTCATTTCAGTGGAAATGCATTATATTTGTATATTTTAAACAAATTGAAAATCGCAAAATTTTTTTAAACAAAATAAATTTGAAGAAAATTCCTTGAATAAAAAAAAAATAAGCCAGCAATTAAAGGACTAATTCTTATAATTATTTTAGAATTTGCACATTTAAATTCTAGGACAAATTTATTATATCTTATTACAAATATTCTTTTTTCTATTAAGATTATATAAATTAAAAACTGATTTCTCAAAACTAATTAACTATTTAAATTAGTAAAGAGAGTATGTATATATAGATTCTAATTTTGAAGAGCAGTGAACTTATAAGTAACACAAAGGAGACATAAGATAGTGAAAAGACTGTATTAATTGCAAAATTATCAACATTGAGAACAAATGTAAAAGATAGTAACTCAGATTTAAGAAATTTTTCAAATTCCCAAGTAAAAGAAAGTACTTTGATGGTTGTTGCTGATATATAAAGTAATGAAATCCAATAAAAACTTACATTTATCAACTCACGCTAATCCTCATATATTTTCTTAAAGTTTAAAAAGTCATCCCTACTTAATGTTTCTGCTATATTTATTTTCTTCTTCTTTCTTTATTGGTAATGTTAACCTATAAGTGTGTCATCAAGTATCTGAGGCTCAAAGGCTTATTTAATTTTGAATTTAGTAATATAAATTTCTTGTCATAAATAAATAATAACTTCATTGCAAACCTTGTATTTTTAAATTTTTGAAAATCAATATTCCTTAAAATAACTTTAAAAAGTCTTCATATTTAAAACATTTTTCATATGGAAATTTAAAACTAATATTTATCTGAAAAGTATTCTTTTGCATTTTTAAAGTAGAAATATTATTTTATTTATGTTTTGTTAAGAAAAATAGCATCAGCGAAGTCTGATGCACTTCCTTGAATAAGCGTAAGGAACCTTGAATAAGTGTTGAAACAAAGTGTACGGAATAAGCGTGTAGGTTAATGTTTTGTTTAAATAGATTTGCATTCCTGTTAAAGCTGCATTTAGGAAACTGCAATTTTGAGACAAATCTTGCTTGAAAAATCTTGTTTGTTAAATGACAAAAATAACAACTAGAACAGCATTCTCTTTTCAATCTCCCCACGATATTAGAAAGATGGGAATCTATAGAGTGCTGAAAAACTGATGACATTAGGTCCCTAAACTACTCTAATTGAAGGGAATTAGACACTTTCTAGAAATGTAATATACAAAAATGAGAAAGAAAAGTTTTTCAAACAAATCAAAAATATTCTTGGCAATCTTACTCTTTCAATAAGCATGTCTTTCTTATCTATAACAGCCTGCAATTTTTCACGTACAGCTTTTGAGTCAGACACTTCATCATTCAATACCATACACTTCGTGAGTAAATCGCAAATCTTCTCAGACACCTTAAAAATTAAATGGTAAATAATGTGTACATGAATATGCCACCATGAACACACAAAAAGTAAAACAATTGGAAGGGGGATTGTAGCATAACTAGAGTAAATGGCATCTCGGACAAAGTACAGTTCTTCCATTTTCTTGTTTTAGACTCTTAAAAAGTGAAATATATGCATAGATTTCTTGTACCTATAGTACCCTCTAAGATTAAAACTAAAGGCATAAACATATGATAAGAAGGAGATGAAAGTTAGCAAAAAAAATACTTTCATCGATAACATGACTTCTCATTAAAAATAAAAGACAATTTTTAATAAATCTTTAAAGTACCAACTTTCTTTTCAACATTTTATATTCATTTATATTGAATAAAAATAAAATGCTCATTAATAATCACTTTGTATTGCAGCAACATTCAGCAGTAAGACATAAAACGAAAGATTTAAACTGCAAACAATTAAAAAAGAATATCACACAGAACAATTACAATTCATTATTTTATTTTCAATACATAAAAAGCTTTTAAAACTTCATGAACTACACATAGCTGAATTCATATTAATTTAATAATAATCAAAATATTAATTTGTAATGACTGAAAATATTGTTTATTCATGCATTCATTAAGTTCTTATAAAAGAAGAATAAATATAAAATTTTAGCGCAATACCTTTTTGATGCCTTCCTTCTGTTTTTCAATGTGCTCGAACAAAATTTCTATTTGATAACGCAATGCACATTTTTGCAGTAATTCCTAAATATATTGAAATGAAATTTTGACTTTCCTTTATTTTACACATACAAAAAAATATTTGCCATAGTAATAAAAATTTCTTTATCAGGAGAAAAAAAAAACCTGATTAATGAAATATTATTTTGACACATTAAGAAAAAAAATGCTAAAAAAAAAGAAGAAATCTGAAACTTACATGCCAATCATTCCTATGTATCAGATTTTTGTCCTCTTCATTTTCAGTCTAAACAAGCAAAATTAAATGTAGCATGATGAAAGCATATTAGAATAAAGAAAACTTCTTTTCATAATTCTATCAATAGATAATAAGAAGGTGAGGGGAAAAAACTGTGATAGCAAAATAAACTGCTAATGATTCACACTACTCCAAAGAGAAAACTATATAAAAAAGTTCTTACCACAATTAATTGCTCCAAAATAGTCTGATTAGAGAGACATGATAAAGCTTGCATTATTCTGCCCTGTAATAGCAAATTTAATATGAAACCTCCATTAAAAATGTAAAGGTTTATAATGTTTATATACTGAAAAAATTCATTTTATTTTCCCTACTTTCTAAAAAGAACATATACTATTTGAAATTAAGATATCTGAATATGTTTAAAAGTTTATATGAGCTATATATAAACAAAAATAAAAAATGAGGTGACTTTAGAATATAATTACATTAACTGTAAAAAATTAATCTAAAATATAAATTTAAAACATATTTTTTTTAAAAAATTACATTTTAAGTATAATTTTTCTAACTTCAAAAATAATAACTGAACACATCAAAAATTTATTTTGAGGTTTTAAGAATATTTTACATAAATAAATCTCTACAGCATATATAAGAATAATTTAGTGAGCGAGAATCTTTTTTTATTAGTGTCCATGTTTAGAAAGTAACATTAAAAACTTGATGTTAATATTTTAATAAATATTTGATAAACTCAAAAATCTTCATTTTAAGTATGAATTTAATTATGGTATATCAGTCAAAAATATGCATAGAAGTACTAATTTTACTTGAATTATTGTAAAAATGGTACACTTCACATTTTCGAAAACTTTGTTTAAAAATCAATAAGAGGTTTTTGTGAAATTGTACTATCCATACCTCCCCAAAACACTTTTCGAACTATTCATACCTTCCCAAAACACTTTTCAAGATATTCAGATATGTTTATAAGTCGTCTTTAAAAATTCAAATCTTAAAAGTATTTTATAGAGTTACTACACATATATAATAAACGCTAAAAACAAATATCTGAAATAAAAGTATCTATGTTTATAAGAAAACAAATTTAACAATCTCACAAACATCATTTAGCCCAGTATCATACACTGCATTCATATGATAAGGTTTTCTTTAAGGAAATCATGTCATTTCAGAAAAATTTCCTTATCTTTTTAAAGATTAAATCAATTTCAGAATCTGACAATCTTACTTAATTTTTTTTTTAAGTTTATAGTCCCATAATACTATTCATGTTGAAAAATAATGAAAATTTGGTATCAACATTTAATAAATGAGAATTTGAAATCAGAGAATTATGAATGAAAGAGAGGTTAATCTCGAGTTGTTATGAGCTTTTAAAGCAATACATTATTTCCCTTTTAAGGATAAATTATAGATAATAATTTGCGATTTATCATTAAAAAAATTATACAGAAATTTTCTGAAAATGTAATAAAATCTGCAGAAGCAAATTCATAACCAGCAAAACTAGAATACTAAAAATACCTCAAGAAGTATTTACAAAAGCTACAAAATTTTTAATGTTACAGGCAATATTTGATAAATTTTAGCAGTAAAATATGGAAATAGCAGCATAAATTAAAAAAAAAAACTCATTGTATAATATAAAATTCACAATTAATCTTTTAAATGTCCAAGACAAATGCAATAATGCAACATATTTTACAATTACCCTAGTTCAATTTTAAAATGTTTTCAAAATAAACTATGAGAGGATTTACAAAATATTTTGTGCATTTCACACCAGTCTTTCTTTTCCTCTCATTTTATAGATACCTTAAATTTAATTTCTAGGTTTAAACAATTTTATTTCATAACTTGTTTGATGTTGGCAAGATATAAGGATGGCTCTTAATTATGAAGAATTCTAATTATCCTAATTAATTGTAGGAGAGTAAGCTCTGTGGAATGTTGTTACATAGAAACAATGTTTCTTAAAGCACTCTTTTTTTATATGTTTCAACTAAAATATGGTTTACACATATTGTACTAGTCAAATATTTAAAAAATAAGAAAATTGAATCATATTTTTTTCTTTTTAAAATGCAAAAAATTTTGGCATAATATAACTAACTTTACACTTTTAACAAAGAATATATGGAAATTATTACCACAGATTGCAAATCTTTTTTTAAAGATGTAGAACATTCTGAAATTTCACTTGCATCTGATCCAGAATCTGAGGAAGAATCATCTACCTGGAGTAAAATTTGAAACTAAATTTTGATATATGATGACATGAAATAAGGAAATAAGTGAATTACAATAACTTAAAATATTTTCCACAATATTTTATATAAAATTAAATTACACAGTAATCAGGGTGCATAGATTAATTTTAACTTTAAAAAAAAGTACTTTTTAAATACCGTTAGAAAAAAAATAAAAACCAAATTTAACATAGTTTTTTAAAACTTTTTTATTTTAGAACTGCGAGTTCAATGAAATAGATTAAGTTAGGTATTAACTAAATAAGTTTTCAATTTTATACAAATATGGACATAGAATACCAGAATACCATCAAGTATTACTGAATATTTTTCACCAACGTTGAAACTTAAGTTAATAATTTATTTATTTTTGCTTTTTTTATGATTGTTTCCCTTGAAATCAGTAATATAATTAACAATCAGTAATATAATTTTTTTAAAAGTTACACTTCTACTTTATTAACATTCCAATTCCTCGAAGGAAAAAAGATTAAGAATATAGGTAAACAAATCTTGAATATAAAAATCATACTAACTTTATTACATATGTAAATAAATTATTGCTTTCTTTTAGGATTTTTCTAAACCCTTTCAATTAGTTCGAATACCCTGAGTAACTTTTCCCAACTCATTAAATTATTTTGTTAGTAGTGAAAGGTTTATAGCTTCCTGAACAAGTGCATTAGCTTTATATTCAATTTCAGACATTTCCTTTTCTAAAAGAAATTTCTTTTTCTGTAAAGATAAGAAATCAGATTCTAACCTTATGCCATCTGTTTCAACAAAAATAAGTGATATTTTGAATGGACTGGGATTTCTAAAATTCACAATTCTTTTAGCAATATTTCCTCATTCTGCTAGACTGGTTTATGTGGTAATAGACTACATATTGTGAAGCATGATATTATTCAATAAAATTTTCATCTTCAATATTTTTACTAATGCTGATTCCATTTTCAACTTGCTTGTTCACAAGAAGAAAAAAAATGAAAATAATTCTGAAAATTCTCCCCATTTTTTTAAAAAATTTATAATCTTCAAATATAGGATAAAAACAGTCAATCCAATCTCATTTTCCCGACATTAAAATTGCCAAAATCAGGTAAAGATGATTTGGGCCTGAATCTATAAACTCCATGAGAGTAATATTTTTTTATCCATTTTGATGAAAATAAAGTAAAGAATATGTTTCTGTTTCTTCTCCCACACACTTACTTATTCCTAGCTGAAACATAATTTCTTCCCAATGGAAATTTTAATGGAGATTTATATATCTCAATAATTTTTAAAATAAGCTGCTGACAATCAGGCTTGAAAAGTAGTTTTATCAGATGTTTCTTTCAACAAATGTAAACCTTGCAATAATTTGTTTCTTCTTATAACTGCACTCTCTCCTCAATTGTACATTACTAGAAAAGTTACAGCTGCATTAGTAATTTACTCAAAAAATAATTTCAACTGAGTTAGTCATCAGTCTGATACATTTGAAAAAAAAAAAAAAAAAAAAGGCTTAATACATTGTACAACACATGCAAAAGAAGCTGAAAATATCTCTCCAATATTTCATTGCATACTCCCTAAGAAAGAAATCATCATCCATCCATCTGGCATAAAAAGTAGGAACTTTGAGCAAGGCTGTAAAAGTCAAGAGTACACCGATTTCAACGAGCATGCTGGGAAATTTTTGGTCAGTTAAACACATCCAAAAATAGTAGCAGAGCTACAATTTTAGAAATATAGTTACTTACCAAATTTCATTTACCTCAAGTTGTGTTTATCTGTCACAATGTTTACACCCATGTGAATATAAAAAATGACAGATTGGTTCAAATTTATGATTTAGATGCATACTTTAGACGTTAAAACTGCACCAAATTTTACTGATGCAACACTTGGTGTTTTCAAGTTATGGTATTAACCTGTATTCAAATAAACAGGAAAAAAAGACTCTTCAAAGAAATGATTTTCAATCAAAATTTAATAGAAATTTACAAATTTGATGTTAAGAAATTCCAGCTTTTTGTGTTATTGTGTTCACAGACAGACAAAGATAAATGCAAAAACTGAATGTTTGAATCAGAAAGATTGGGCAAAATCTCGAGTTCCAGATTTTCTAAGTGGTTATATTTCTCTCTCTCTGAATAGTTAATATACCAAAAAATTAAAAAGGGAATTTTATTTACCTTTTTTATTTTTGAAATCGTTTGGCAAGAGTAACAAATGACCTACAAGTAACTTTAAGGTGTATGTATACACTAGAAGATTTTTTTTAAATTTTAACTTTAAAAATTCAGTTTTTTTATAGTAGGTCATTAATATATGTTTAAACTCATTTCAGTGAGAAAAAACCATATTACACTAATTATTATTAATTAAATAATATTTAATGAGCTAATTAGCATATTTTTTTAAACATGATATCTTAAATTTTAATTTGTACAATCACACAATTCTAGTTGGAAATTATGCCTAATAATAGTCTTGATGTTGTCTGCCTTAATCAAGTTATAAAAATATATAGTTCTTTTTAAACAATTTTTTCATCAACAATGAATAGAAAAAGTGAGATTTTTTCTTTAATTTTAACTTTTAAATAGCTATTAAAAATTTATTTTTATAATATAACTTTGATTGAGGCACAAAACATCTGCTATTTCATACAGATTATTTTGATACATAAATAATTGTATTTGGTTAATTTTTTGTTGAGTATGATTGTTTGAATGAAGCAACATAGTGGGAAAATATCATTCTTCATAAAATGAGTTTTAAAAAATCCGTAACCAGAGTTTTTAATGAAAGCACCTCAAGAAAAATAATTATAACTTGAGAAATATTTCGAATACTGACAACATCTTGGTATCGTTTGAAAGCTAAAGGATCAGAGAACATTATTAAGCAATAAAAAAAAAATATTCGATATTTTGCACGATTTTTGAAGTGTATAAATACACCTTAAAGCTTTATAAACATTTTACTTTACTTCCATTTTTAGAAGCCTTGAATCATTCCATGATTCATTTTTGGAAGTCTACAATGAATGAATTTCTGGCATATTATTAAAAAGTACTAAATGTTTGCCCAAGAATTAATTGAAGTAAAAATACTTAAGTAATTCATATGGAGAATCATTAAATGATGTTGAAATACAATTAACAAATTCTCTACTAACAAGTAATCACATGCAAAAAAAAAAAAAAAAAAAAACACTGATTCACTGTTAAAAACGAATACTAATGGTTTTATATGAATACATAAATTTATTTGTAAAAACAAAGATCTTCCCTCCTCTCTAAACAAGCAAAAGGAGACAAAAGAAGAGTCAAGTAAAAGGATATATCTTCTCCATTCTATGAGTATTGCCCTATATCAAGTTAAATCCTTTACTACTAACCTCCAGGATTCATCAAAATCCATTAACATTGAAAGATACAACACCGCAAAGAAAATAAGTTTATAAATGGACAGATCTAGTGTAGAGAAATTGGATTCTTTTCCCCATCAAAAGAAAAATATAAACATCTGGATAAAAAAATAAATACCTTTAAGGCCCTTATATGAGGACCATAAAAAAATAAGTTTTTAAGGATTTTTAATAACATTAGGCACACTGGTAATTTTAATACAGAATTCACATTAATAAAACAAAACAAAAAAAAAGGAAGAGGAGAGATCAATTTACAATAAATCAATACACAATAAAATATTTTTCTACTAGTAATATGAATGAGTTCCAATGGAAGTAGAAGAGTAATAAGGAAAATTAAACTTGGAATAAAACTGTTCACAAATTACAAAATACACAATTTTTTAAAAAAAATTGATTTCTTTTTAAGTTAGCAATTTTTGTGGATCCTGTACTCCTTTTAAGGCTTTTAAATTCAAAACAGCATCTAGTATACTTAGGGAAGTAACATGTACCCATAGTAAAATGGCTATGCTGAATTTATAGAAACAAGTTACAGTGCCCCTATAGTAGTGAAATACAGAAGTTGCAAAAAATAATTCACAAATAAAGGAAATTGGGCAAAAAGTCCAATTAGTATATTCTACAGTATACAATAATAAAATCACATGGAAAAATTTCATGCATTAACAATAAAATTAGATAGATAAATATTTATGATTAAAATTAGTAACTTTCTGAGACTTAAAGAACAATTTGACCCAAAATTTAAAAAGACTTCTATATTATCATAGAACTTTTTTGAGTTAAGCAACAACGAAGTAAAATTTAAGCAATGAAGAAAGTAAACAAAATGATTAATAATTTTAAAAATTCTAAAAAACGCTCTTGGGAAGGGCGAGGTGGTCTAACGATACATTTTGCAATTCTAGGACAAAACTTTCCCAAATTAGGGAAAATTTATCATTTTAATCACAAATATCTCTTTTAATTTTATAATTCTATGAAACTATTTCTTATGTTTTTATTACAGTACAGTATATATTTTTCTACCTGACTTTTTGGGATCTTTATTTTTTTTAGTTTTTTTACTTGCTTATTTTGCCACTAGAAGCAATTTAATCTATCTCAATTAATTCAGTACAGTCACTTTACTAAAGGTACATATTACTTCCCAGGCTACAACAGATGCTATTTTGAATTTAAAGGGCTTAAAAGAACTAAAAATAGAATATAGAATGATAAAATAGTCTGCATGTATGTGTGTGCTTGCTATAATAACATTTTTAACTTTCAGGTGTTATGAACTTGTGTAGTAATTGCACAAATACTGATATTTTATTGCAATAACTCTCAAACATATCACTGCACAAAACTGACTTTTACATCAATTCAAAATTTAAAAAATTGTCTCTTTAATAATATCAACTGAATTTCCATGCAATTTCTTTTTCCTGAATTTTGACAATTCCTTAAAAATATTTTAGTGTGATTTTTAATAATACATTTCACAGTTGCAAAGAAATTCAGGAATATTTCTATTACTTCATCAAAGAGTAAACCATGCAATTTTCTTTCATTGTTGAAAGTTAAGGTAAAAAGATTTTGCTAGTTATCGGTATATTTTATATGGAATGAAAATAATAATAATTCTAAGTCATTACAAAAGGCAGAGAGCAATTTATAAATTACTTAGACCCGATAATTATGAATAAGAAGTTATGTGCAAAAGGTTTAACCGAAGCTAAATACTATTAATATTCCTGGGAAACCAGCTTGTCAGCAAAGGTGGTTAATAAACATTAAGTACCTACGAAGTGTGCTTATTGAATCCCAGCCACTAATTATCTAGAATCCTGCTTTACGAAACCACGAATTTCTTCTATTCCAGGGATACCTAACAGAAACCATTTCATATAGAGCTTAATTACTAAAAGTATGTTATAAAGTTAATAATAATAGCCTTAATATGTCTTGGTCTTTCTTCAAAGCAATATTCATTTCAAGTTTTTTTTATTTTTTACTTAATATTCTTCCACAAAAATGATACTTCAATGCAAGATTGATTTTTCATAAAAGCATCAGTAAGTTGAAGTTCTAATTTGTAATTCAGTTCTAATTTTTAAATATTTCAACTTCATGATTTATTTCATGACAAATAAACGATCGTTTTGAGAAAAGATCGTTTATTCATTATTTAACATTAATTCATTTTGAATAAATGTTTATTTTTAAAAAAAGAAAGAGAGAGATATACTTGCGAGAGAGAAGAAAAGAGAGAAAAAAGAAAGAGAGAGATTCACAAAATATACTTTTAAACTCTTTACGCTGTAGAATTTTTTAAGCCACAAAGGGAAGCCAAAAGCCCCTTTTGTTTTTATTAACAAAGAAACAAAATCTATACCTCAATTATTTCATATAAATTGAAACTTCTTTTAATGATCTTTTCAGTCAATTTGTTTATAACAGTTACATCTTCTATATCCAAAGGCTTATCCACCAGTAATGTCTTCTATGGGAAGGGGGAAAAAAAAAACAATTATAAGTAAAACATGAGAAAATTGCTCCTACTAAATACAGCTAAATCATTTTATAATTCTCACGAAAAATTATTTATTCATCAAAAAAGATTAGAAAATTCTTGTAAAAGTTTTACTGTTTCTTCATTTTTATAATTATGTAATTAAATATTTAAAAAATATACATACGACTGTGGCTTCATTAATAACATCCAATCTGGGCAATTCAATGATTTGGCGTTCCAACACTTCCTAAAAATTTTTTGGAAATTCTTTTAATAATAGCTTATATAAATTTCTAAATCAATAATTTTCAGGTATTGTAAGGAGTAAATAATAATGCATAAAATAAATAGCAAGGGGAGAAAAAAAGAGCTAAAAGAAATGAATATTCAGTTATGGATAAAACAAGCAAACTTCTAATGAAAACTAATAAAGTTGAATACTGTAAAGAATTAAGAAATATCCCACGAGATTAAAATAGAAACAGAAAGAAGGAAATGATATTCTAATTCTTTACAGATACAATAGTTAAATCAATTTGTAAGCAAAAAAAAAAAAAAAAAAAACTGGCATATCAACTGCACTGATAATAAGCAGAAATTTAATGCAAATTTGGGTCCTAAATTGTAGAAAATTTTTTGAATCTGAAGCCAAGAAATAACAAGCCTTAAAGCAAGTTCACTAATATTACAATGTTATTTAATTGACAAATGAAAATATTTCATTATTATTATTTATTATTGATATTTTATATGATAATTGAAAATATTTCAAGATCAGACAAAAGTGCTTTATTTATGTAATTATTACAAAATTAAATTTATCATTAGTAACTTTTTGTCATTAGTTTTTATTTTTAAATGCATAGCATTTCTATTACTTTATATTCAGACACATGATAAATCAATCATTTAAGAAATGCATTTGCATGAAAAAAAAAGTGGGAACAAATATTTTAGAATGACTACTTATTATAAATAAAACAATTAATGAAAAAAGTTACAAAAGCAAAATAATAAAGTAGGAGAAACAGTAGAACCTTCTTATTTGTGAAAAAATTAAGAAATTTATACCAATATAATAATTCAAATCTAATGAAAAAGGTAGCAACTTTTCCAATATAAAAATCAAGCAATTTATGTAAAGACAATATTTTATATTCAAGGTATCACTAACATGAATAAACACTAAGCTTCAAGATATTGTTCTCTACTTATTCATGCTTATTGTTTTTTTTTCTGTGAAGCAGCAATAATTATACTATGCTTTATAAAAAGATTATCTCTTCTCAATGAAATTTTTCAGATCCAAGCTTGAGTTTAATTCTCTCTCATACAAATAAAGAAGTAAATACTGTAGAATAACATGCCTTACTTTATTAATGAGTAATACTTTAAAATCATTTGCTGTTCATATGTACAGCATGGATGGCCCAACATTCATTCAATGCTGACAAAAATAAAATTGCAGAAGGCAAGCAAATAAGAATAATAAGCAATAAGAATTAAAGCAAATAAGAATAATACATTAGCTAGCACATCAAAGATCCCAAAAGAAATCATATTTTATAAATTCTTAATTTTATTCTTAAAATTGAAAGAACAAAATAAAATAAATTTTAAGACAAAAAAAAAACTATTTTTAAAAAAATGAATAAAGTTTCCTTACTGACAATGAATCATAGGCAATTAATTTCATATGAAGGAAACAATTACATTAAAATAAATAACTTTTTCACTTGTGAAATAATAAATATTAAAAATAAGGAAATAAAATATAAACAATAAGAATATTCTTGAAATGAAAATGAAAATGAAAATAAAAATTGGAGAAAAAAATTACTGATATTTTTTTAAAAAAAAATTAAGGATGCTACATTAAACAGATTTTGAAGAATTCTGCTTAATGTAGCTTAATTCCTAAACATTTTTCCATTAAGCTTACTAAAAATTATACAATCTCTAATAATTCCATCAAAAAAGTGGATTAAAAGGAATGTTGGTCAATAAAGAATTAAAGGTTCATATTTTAGCTTTCATTCATAATCTTTCCATCTCTTCTTGTCTGATAAGAAAAATAGTCAAAACCATTAGTTAACCCATGCAATCTTATTAAAAACAGAAATGAATTCCATATAAAAAATTCAGAAAAATAAACACCAAAAATACAGATGATGCCTTATCCATCTACCTTATCATTTGCAACAAGGTAATAAGTCTGTTCTATGACAGTAGAACAGACTCTTTATAAAATAGAAAATAGAAATGAGAAGGAAAAAAAAATTGCCATATAATTTTCCAAAGGTTCAGAGTAAACCATGACATATTTTTTAATCATCAAATAGTAAAAGTGCAAATAAAAAGGCAAAAATAGTTGTTGAGGAAAAAAAATTGTTTCCATTAACTGAAAAAGTTTAGATAATTTCATTTAAAAAAATTATGCTTGAAACTGTCAACTAATAAAAATAATAAATATGTAAATGTTATTGGAATGGAGAGAAAGGGAAGAGAATTGAAACTTCTGACTCTCCCCTAACGATTGCATAGATAGTGGACAATTTCCAACTTGAATTTCATGTTGCCATAAAGGTTTCTAAACATTTTTCATATTTGTTTCCTGTCTGTCTTTTGTTGCAATAAATTGTTTTCATCTTATTTTATTTCAATAACATAAATAATTCAAAAGATTTTTTAAAAAAATTATTCAGTTAATGCAGTCTTGAAAATCCAAATCAGAAATACACTGTAAACAATATAACTGTGAAAAAATAATAACTGACTGCAATAAATATTAAATATTCAAGCAGTCAATTGCTAAAAAATCAGAAAAGTTTGTCAATAGTTTAATATTTCAAGTGATTTATATATATATATATATATATATATATATATATATATATATATATATATATATATATATATATATATATATATATATATATATATATATAAATCACTTGAAATATTAAACTACTGCTAAAATTTGTTTTACTGCTTTGAGTTTATTCAATCTTTAAACTTTTATATATACATGCATAAATGCCTATTATATATATATATATATATATATATATATATATAATAGGCATTTATGCATGTATATATAAAAGTTTAAAGATTGAATAAACTCAAAGCAGTAAAACAAATTTTTGAATAAAATAAGAAAATAAGAACATAAATATTTATGTATTACTACATACTGATTCAAAAGCGTTATTAACAGAAATTCTTTGAGCACTTTTCTTTGATGCATCTTCACTGAAATAAAAATAAATATTTAAGCTTGATTATTTGAATGAAAGTTATAGCTATAAATCATGCTTACTAAATAATTAAACAGCCTAAAAATTTAATTCTTCATAAAAGTAAAGTTATAAGAACAGAATTTTACACTGACATTTATATATAGAATTACATAGCTTGTATTTAAATAATCATTCAAGCTAACATTTTTATCTGCTCCATCACATTTCCCCCATTTTAATTCATTAATAAATACTTTCAAAAGATACATTCTATGAAATTTAATCCATTTTAATTAACAGACTAAATAAAAATTTTCACAAAAACAATAATTGTTATTGGGATAACAATTTTAAAGGTTTTATTCTAAGTATCACACAGATATTGACTTTTAAACTTGAAAAGACAAACAAATTCTATTAATATACGAGAAAATAGGGTTATGATATGATATAAATAATGAAACAAGATTTATCATTATTTTGATTTAAATAGTGAGAAAATAATCCCTATGTATTTTAAATTAATTGATGCATTCGTACAAAATGAAGTTTTAAGCATCAATCAAGGATAATTTGTACAATAAAATTCAGTATTTGCAACACAATATTGATCAATTATTTATAACTTTAAATCATACAGAAATGTACTGCATCATTCAATACAGATACAGTAATTTATAGTACTCTTGTGATGAGTTGAGTTGATGACTTTAATAGTCCAAAAATTTAAATAAGATAGGACAGAAACTATTCTCTATTCTGATCAGGTATGATAATTCAATTTTTGACAAATGATACATGCACTAAGAATCAAATGAAATAATTTGTGAAAAAAAATATTCAAAATCCATTAACTGAAGTTTCTAAATTGAAAGATTTGGAATTAACACTTTTCCTATATAAAATAACAAATCTTACTACTGCAATTATAAAGACAAAATTTGTTTCCATTGGTGAGGCTTTTCTGATTGTTTTTTGAGAGTGCAATATTTTCATACTCAAATAAAGAATGTTACTTATTTACATATCTTAACGAAAGAATAAATTATTTTATAAATTTCTCCAAGGAATAGAAAAAAAAAGGAAAAAAACAAACAAAAAAAAAAACAATAAAAGCAATAAAATTATATATTTTTTTAAATATTAATGATTTTCTTGTGATATTTTAAGACTTTATTATTAATTATGGATATTATTTTAAATATATATTTACAACAATTGATTTTAAAGTCCCATATATTTAGAATCATAATTTTTAGACAAATTATGTTAAATGTTAGAAACATTAGAGTACTTTTAATGAAAATCAATTAATTTATACAATGATTTAATTTAAAATCACAGAAAGAAAATTTCATCATATTACAATGGACTGTGATGTGAATATGCAAATTATAGCAATACAAAGGGAACTCACTTTGCAGCCTCTTTATCTCTTGAATTTACTAATGGTGGAACTTCAGAAAAAAAAGAAGAAAAAAATTGAATTACACTATAAAAAAGGTTTTTGAAAATTGAAAAATTAAATCTTAAAATTAAAATATCCTTACTTTTAGCAGTTGAAGATGTAGGAAAATCAGGTCTAAATAAAACAAGAAAACAATCATATAACTTTCAGAAAATAATAAGCATTTGAATTTTGTTTGGCAATTAACAAAGTAAATAGCAGAAATCACATAACATTTGTTATAAGTATTATAACAAATGAAAGCAGATGATTAAATAAAAAATACATCAACAAAAATTTTTTCATGATAATATCCAGAAAACTGACTCACATTTTAAGTTTGGATGGACCTGCATTTGTAGCAATTGCCAATACTGGATCTATAAAAATATAGAGATATATATAATCTATCTATCTATATATATATATATGCAATAATATCAATTTAACAATATCCCAAAAATACTTATTTTCTATTCTCTCAAAATCTGACTTCATTTAATTTCTGAGTTGTGTTGGATTTTATTTTTTCATATCGACTAACACATGCTAAGCAAAAATGCTATGAAAATGAATTCCCTATTTTTCAGGGTCACTTCTCTTAATCCTGCCTTCTTCTTTAAACCGTGTTTTGCATTAATCATGCCTCTTATAAATAAATCTCAATAATGGAGATAAAAATTGAACTCTTTCCATAACATAATGAAAAATAAACTTATACTGTTAAAGAAAACAGGAGTGTACGTGAAAAATTTTTTGGTTTAAGGAGAAGCAGCCATGAAGTTTAACAATATATTTTACTTTTTATGATGGTCTGGAAAAAATTCCAATTTTTATCTATTATCAAGATTTTTTTAGCTAGAGTCGTGGCCACACAGTACCATGAACAGAACAGGAAAGCAAAAATCAGCCTAAAAAGAGAATGTTAAAACGCATTGTGAGCTTATATAATTTCTGAAGGTAATTTCCCCTGAATTCTAGCAGAATCAGATTTACTTTGTGTTGTGCAGACTGAAGAGTATGAAAACCAAAAACACATGCAACTTGGGAGTTAAATTGAAACTTACATTTGAGAATTTAAAAAATAATTATTTTTAGTATATGGATAAACTGAAATTATTAGATTCTTCCCTTTGCCAACATCATATGACCGCACAGCCCTTACTATCATAAAATTCTGTGGAAGTAAAACGGCTTAGTAAATATTTAAAAATTTTAAATATATAATTGGTCTCTGGTCATAATTTAAAATATTTACTATATAAAAATTCAGCAAAATAATTTAAAATGCAATAGTTAAAAGCAACACAGAGCAATAGAATAGAAGAATAAATAAATTTTTCTGCAACACTTTTTTTTTTTTTCAATAATAAGATTTGAATGATATAATTTTTGCAATATTATTGTAAGATGGAAAAAATAATTCTTGATGATACAATTGTTTGATACCAGTGATTTGATTGTTTAACATCACTGATAAATTATTTTTAAAAAAATTCATTTTAGTGGATGTTTGTTCAATGAACAGAAATCAGGACAAAATGGGCAGAAGCAATATTTTGTCCAATGCACTCCCTTAAAGAGAGACAACACATGATACAATTCACAATAATGTGTAGCACAGGGTCAGTAATACATTTTTTTAATTATATCTTTAGTTGAAACAAGGTAATGGTTCTTCAGTTTGTAAAGTAATAATATAGTAATTCTTTTCTTTCATTTTTTTGATTTTGAATCCTAACCAAGGAACCACACGAACTACGTAATAATGAAACAATTTAAATAAGTAGCAATCAAAAAAGCATAATAAAACTTTTTTTGACACATAAATCATTTGCTCTCGTTTCACCATTATCGAGATATAAGATCCTAAAGTCTGGCAGCATTTAAAGAAAAATCGCCACATTTGGTGACTTTTGGCAAAAAATGGAAGAATCTGATTAGAATGTCGATATCTTGAATATTAACGAAGTTACAGCAACTGTTCTAAACTTCCATACTTGGCTATGTAGAAAAGTGGCCAACACTATACAAAACAAATGAGATTGAGGCTTTACGAGTAGATCACAGTTTAGTTACTTAAGCAGTAGTAGCTTTGTTTCACAGAAATTCTTTGGGTAAATTATTGGTACCACCAGATGCTATAATGGAATAGTGCCATATCAATGTAAGTGAAGAAGCCTCTGAAGCTGTGACATTTCAATCAAAGAAAATTCTACCAGATGCTATTTCCCAAATTCAACCTTTGGATATAGCATTCTTCCGATCCTGGAAGTAATTTGCAATAATGGAAGGAGGAGTCAATATTTTTCAAAGCGATAACATCATCAAACTTCAATCCCTTATGCATTTAAAGTCTAGTGCTACAGAATACTCCAGCATGATTTCCTATGCTAGGTACAAGTTTGGGTTATAAAACTCGGCCTATGAAACCATTTGAAACACCTTTGTAATTTTGATTTTTGCAGGAGGTTGATCATTGTAATTGCTGCACTAGACTTAAGTTCAGAAAATGTTCTTGGTGCCACAATTTTCTATGCTTTAATCATTTTTTTGTTCATATTTGGAATATTTTAGAACAGTCGCTGCAACTTCGTTAATATTCAAGATATCAATATTCTGATCACTGTTTCCAGAAACTTCTATTTCAAACCAAAAGTCGCTAAATTTGGAGATTTTCTATAAAATGTTGCCAGATTGTAACACTTATATCTCGATAATGGGGAGATAAGATCAAATAATTTATGCATCGAAAAACATGTTAGACTATGCTCTTTTGATTTTCACTTATTTAGATGCTTTTTATTATTACACAGAGGTATGCATTCCTGGTAAGCTCCATTGACCTTTGATAAAAATATCTTCCAACAAGTGCTGTCCAGTCTTTTCATTTTTAAATGCAGTTGATGATTTCAAAATTCTACAGAATTTCATCACCAAACAGATTATATTATAATGGCTCTTTAATTTTATTATTATTATTTTTATTTAAGAAGAAGCAAGCATCAAGTTCTTGGACAATATGGGCTTTGATCACAGCCCAGTTAACTAAATGGGAAAGCAGAAATTAGTCAAAATGAAAGTATGAAAACATTTTATGAGCTTACATAGCTTTTGAAGGAAAGAGCCAGCAAAATTTTTATATTTATTAATTGAAAAAAAAAACATTTAAAAAAATGAATTATGAAAAAGAAATTAATTTAATGTCAATAGATATAATTTCTAAAATTATAATACCTACAGCAAAATTTACAAAAATACTATTATGATTCAATTTGTAAGAATTAATAAGATATGCAACAATATAAAATCAACCAAATCAAATTAAGCATTTAAGAAATAGCCTTAATATCATTAAATTCTCTGCCTCAATCTCTGAGTCTTTAATTAACGGCTATTAGATGCAAGTAAAACATTGGTTTTTAGAAGGTTGTTGGCATAGTTATACTATTACAAAAAGGCCAACAAGATTCCATATAAACCTCGAAAATGCATTTTGTAATGAAATTTTATTGATTACAAATAGTAACTTTTTCTTTATGAATTTTTTTAGAACCAATCTTTTAAAACTTTCAAATTTTAATTTGTTTCTTACTAAACCTTTTTTTGGTTTAAATTATAACTTTTTTTAAGAAAACATTTTTTTTTTCCTTCTTAGTTTCTATTGCTATAATCATTATGTGTATCTAACAATCCAGGCTTTAAAATTAAGGAAAATGATTTATGAAAATAGCATACCTTTATCTTCAAAAGCACATGTCATGGGTACAGTACAGCTGAACAGAGGAAAGAAAAGTCAATAAAACAAACAAGTAATTGTTTAAATTGTACAAGTCAAATTTTAATTTAGCGAGTCTACATTCAAGTAAAAAATATTTTTGAAGAATAGGTAACAAATTACATTAAAAAAAATTATTCAAAATAGTTTTCTATAAAAAAAAATTAAGAAAACCCTCTTGAAAAATGAATATCCAACACTTATTTTAATTATTAAAATCATCACTAGTTTTTAAAAAATTCGTAAATTTTTTGTAAAACTTTTGCAAAAAATATTATTAATAATTTATTTTTAAGATTCAACAAAATGGCCTTTGGAAGATAATTTATTCATTGGGAAATAAAACCATTTTTGATGGAATTCTTAATTTTTATTTTTCTGAAGAATATATACAATTATTATTACATTTTTGGACATACCAAAATCTCTTATGTCAGTATATTTTTAAGAAATGTTTTCAACTTTCAGGAGCTAGATAACATTCTGTAACTAGTTATTCAATTCCAATTATTTTTAAAAATTTAATAATTTATTGAGCTTTAAATTTAGATTATTTACAGAGAATAATTTATAGGAATTACAAGGTCAGTTTGAAGTGTAATTCTGTTAAACAAGATTTCAACGTGTCAGATTTAATAAAATGATAAAAATAACTAATAAAATTTACACATATTATCAACAGATACAAGTAAACAACATATAACATATAGCAGATTAGTCTACTATAAGCAAGATGAACCTTTAAAACTCCATGGGAACCACAAAAGATTTTAGGTTTTAATATTAAGGTAATCAATGATGGTTCATCAACTCAAAAATATTGTAAATTACTTTTATAAAAAAATTTTTAATTACATCCTAACTTTTATGAAACTAAAATTCATATGTTTCATGACAAATGTTAAACTATATGTATACTAATAAAAAATGAATAGGGTGGTTGTATTAATTAAATTTGCTTCATTTTATTAATGTAAAAGAAACCAGATAAAAATGAGCTCCAGCATATCTTTACTTTTTTCATAAAAAAACAAATTATCTAACTGATTTATCACAAAAGAGTTTTAAAAAAAGTAAAGTGCAAAGAGAAAGGAGAATTCCCTTAATCTCATACTAAAAAGGAATAATTTAAAAATAAAATTAAAAAAAAAAACAGTTTAGGAAAGGGAATGCTCAGGATTGATAGGAAAGTGTCAATTTCTAAATAATAGGATTTACCAAAGAAAGTAGCTTAGCTCTGCAAACATAGTAATAGATATTTTTTTTACTTGTTATTATTTTTCTTAGGCATTATCAAATGCACAAAAGTACCATTAAAATACCTTGAATTGTAGAATGAAATAACTCTAAGCTCTCTTTAAATTAAGTTAAAATTTTAATTTTTATAGAGCAACAATAAATTATTAATAAAAATGACATTCAAATAAACTGGCACATGCTACATTAAAAAAAAAAATGTTTGGAAATAACTGTAAAAGGAATCCTATCAAGAAGCTCCAACTGAATGCCATACCATTTAAGTTGAAAAAATGTGAGAGAAAAACAATAGTTCTTCATAAAGAATTCATAACAGTTTGGTTCAATTCAATTATATTAATGTCTTATTTTAAAACAACAATACGGCTATTTTGGGATGGACCTCGTAATTTTGAACTGCGGTCGAATGATGAGGGGACACCTGAACTGGTACCTGCTCCAAATTTCTACACCACATTAACAGTAGGACGTTTCGCCCTTGCAAATTTAATGTGCCCCAGACCTGCTTACATGACAGTTCTCAATTGGGCCTCAAAGCTGAAACCCTCCGGTTCCAAAGCCCACACCTTACCACTAGGACACCAAGGTCCCTGAAGAATACACAACATGACTATATTTGAAACCAGAAAATACTTAAACAAATATATTTCAAAAAATATTTTTATGAAAACACTAAGCAGTTACAAATGATTTTTTCAAAATGTTAATTAAATGGTCAAATACATAAAAATTTAACACATGTGAATTACCTGTTTCCTTTCATATCCTTTTCAATTACAGAATGAATTATTTTATGCAATCCATTTCGGTCACAAATGTTGGCCAGGTCAGTTGCTCGTGCCATTTTACTCAAAATAATGAGCAGCTACAATAAAAGGGGGAAAAAAATTACCAAACAAAATAATCAGTTCATTTTTCAATTTGACACAGAAATAACAATATTAAGATCTAAATGAAACTAAATAATTATATTATATATATATAAGCATTATTTTATGTGGCGCAGGATTTACAATTACATCCTAACTTTTATGAAACTAAAATTCATATGTTTCATAACAAATGTTAAACTATATGTATACTAAAGACAGTATACTAAGTTATACTATACAGTATGTATACTAAGACAGTGAAAAGACTTTTTGCATTTTTAAATTCTTTTTAATCCATTTCCGGAAAGCATAATTATTTACAAGAAGGCACGGACATGGCACATCTGCCACAGTGCGGCACAAAAGCAGAAGTCGGGAAGAAGAAGAGAAATAAATTATCCCTCATCTTATATAACCTGAGATTTTGATAGGGAAAATATTTCTTTGCAGTGCTATTATATTATTAAGATTCTGATAGGGATTTCCGATGCATGTCAATCACATGTAAAGGAAACACAGGGATCTTTTTAAAAGAATGTGCTTACTGGACAGTTTTCTATCTCTTCATGCGGAGCGTGTGAATGTGTCGGCGTTTAGTCAATTCAGCAATTTTATAAAGCTTCTCTTGAATTAATTAAGTAGAGAAAGTGGAATTAGATCACAAAATAGAATATTTTAGAATGAAATTACTATGGGCTAAATTAAGATAAAACCTTGGAAATTAATTAAATTGAAATTAGAGTTTAAATATCATAACATATATATATCATTAATTTATATACTAGTAGATGGACAAAAATGAAAATTATTTTGAAGGCAATAAACACAGATAAAAATAATCAAAAGAACTTTACAAATTTATTAGCAGTGATTTTTGAACTAAAATCCAAAGATTAAAAAAAAAATGAAAAGTACTGAAAAAAAGTGAGTAAATACAATTAATGCCTAATTAAATTTGCTTTTGAAATGAAAGATCTGATACTGGTAGTTCTTCCAAATTACAATGACACATGAAGAAATTCAAGTGAAAATTCCATTTAAGCAGAAATGCCGACTTCACACACAAAAAAATTTATCCATAATTTTTGTAATGAAACCTTTTTATTATTTGTAATTGAAGGTGTTAATCTCAACATTTCGATTAGCAAACTTCAAATCTTTTACAAAATAGATAATCAGAATTTAATTGCATACCTTTAAATGCATGAATGAAAGCTATATAATGATACAACATGTATGAATAAAAATTTAATCATAGTATAAATAAAAGTCATTGTGGCTATGTATGTATGTTCGATGTCTCTTCTTAAATGACTGGGCTGATTTCATCCAATTTTATGCAACTATTCCTTAAGACAAGAGAAAAACTATTGTAAATTTTTAAAAGTGGAAAAGTTAATTAAATATTAAAATAAATCTCAATTTTGCCAAAATATTAAATTTCAAAAATTTACCTCTTTAATGGCTGCATAATCATATTTCTCACAATTGTTATTCATTTTTAAAAAATTAAACTCATCTTAATCAATAGCAACTTTGGAACTGCTCTACTACTATTTTTTTAATTTGTTTTATTTTAATGCATATCTTTCTGTCAGACTTTCATTTATTACAAAGTAGTGATTTAATAATGCCTGAAAGCAAGCATATGTTAAACAATGGCAAGAAAAGTATCAATATCTTACCTCTTCTTTATATAAACTATAGAAGAAATTATACAGAAAAAATTTATACCGTCATCAAATAAAAAGTTTTATCTTTTCAAAGACATCATTTTTCTTTTAATTGTTATTAATTCTTCAGAAAATTTAACAGATAATTCTGAAATAATGATATAGTAAGTACTCATTGATGGACAGTGTAAAGAATCTAACCCTACTTTTTAAAATTTCTCTTTTGTATATCATACATGAAAGGATTTTAATCCCAAGCAACAAAGGATATATCAATTTATACATTTTAAATTTAAATTCAAAACAATAATTACCTGAGTTTTCAACTCAAAAAATTTCTCCACTTCATCTTCATCCGTGAAGTCAAGATTTTTTATTGCAGCACTAATGATACATACCAAGTCCTACAAAAGTACAATTGGTTAGGAAAAAATTTTTAATGAAAAAAAATACTATACAATAATAATTGAGAAAAATTTCTTTAAAAGATAAATTTACTGAGACTCTCAATCCTATCTATTTTAAATCTAAGCTATAGTAGGATATTTTTATTGTCCTTTTCATTGCATAGACAAGAGCTAAAGCATCTTTATTTATTATTTTATTTTCAATAAAAAATAATGCCAAAAGTAACTCATTGTTTTAAAAAAATTATTTAATCTACTTTGAATAAGCTGAGTTTCTCAAATAACAAACAAATCATTATATAAACTCAAATATAGTTAACTAAACACCACTGCGCTGCTTCTTCATATTGAATGTTGCTAATCCCGTCAGAGAAATGCATTATATTCTTTCACGCAGTTACAGAAATCTCATGCATGCTCATAAGCTATAGTTTAAGAATCTTATGGTAAAATAACTGTCTCGCAAATCGAAACTGGAATGATCTATACAGATAAAAAGGGAAGGAAAAGAAAAGGGCTGAGTTTCTGCATTACATAATCACGAATGGTGTTATTTTCTGTTTAGAAGATATGACAATAATCTTTTATTCTTGCAATCTTTAGAGATAGATATTTTTTAGATGGAAAAAAATAACTAAAAAGATTCTTTGTATTTCCCTATTTTTATGAAAATTTTCAAATCTCTCTACATTTTCCCAATTTTTTTAGACGATTTTAAATTCTCTGTGTTTTTCTAGTTTTCCTTGTTCTCCCGGTGGTGTGGTAACCCTGTTGCAATTTAGATTTAAACTTTGCATTCAATATTATAAGAGGCACTAACTGTTTAAAAGATCTTGATTTTTCCAATGAATGATAACAAAACTAAGCTGATAGATGAATATTATTTGCACTGAATACAAACAGAATTAATGATAGCAAAAAATAACTGCTACTTGCAAGTATCAATAACAAATAGGGTAAAATATAATTTGCTTTTTTCAATAACTTAATCAATAACTGCATATTCAAAATTAAAAAGAGTTATGAACAATTGGCTGGATTGTATCAAAATTACATTTAAGATTTTAGCTGACATTACACAAAAAATTTTAATACAGTAAATAATTGTGCTATTTCTGTATGAGTATGAATAAATTAATGAATTTGGTCCAAGGTAGCCATCATTTCTGCTGTTTGAATTTTCCAGACTTTTCAAGGTGGGTTTTATTCCCCCAAAAAATTTCACCGACTTTTTATAAATGAATCAAATATCCTCAGAACGATTTTGTTTTGTTTTCTTTTTTTTTTAACTATTGCACAATATATTCTTAATCGCATTTGAAAAACTCTTTTGACTAAAATCAAAGTAAAATAAAAGAATGAACAATATTTTCATGTGTTGAATTTCAGAAAAGTTACAATTATGTAACCCCCTCCCCCCTTTTTTTTGCAAATATATTAACCAATACTAGAAGATAATGCATATCTAGACTAACTTTTAGCCAACCAGTCATATCTCAGGACTGTTTGTCAAATTTATTCAAGTATATTGCAGTTAAAAAAAATAACATATGCACACTGGCAGAGTGTTTAAGAATGAAATTATTTGTGCAAGTTCTCTCCTACCCATACTTTTTACCAACACATAATCCAGAACTAAACAATAATTCTACTACGAGAAAAAAAATTCGTTTGCAAATACAAATGAAATTACTACATCAAAATAAGAAAAAAATTTCAATGATGTCACAATTGCATTGATTTTTAATAGATCCACTATAGTAAAAAATTGCTTTATCATCAATTTTTTTTCCCCTCTATTGCATAAAAAGAAAAATGTTTAAGAGATATAAATTTCAAAAAAAAATATAGTATGAATGAATTTTGTAAATTTTTGAGGCAATCAGTTTCATATATATATTGAAACACATAAGAAAAATATTGCCCTTCTCTTATTAAAAACATTTTTCAGAGCGAGATGTGTACTTAAAATGTATGAAACAAATTAATTTCTTGTGCTTAATATTATTTTTAAATTATTGAGTATTTTGTTGAATATATAGAGAATTTTAAATGAACACAAAAGAAAAAAAATGTTAAGAGAAAATAAAAACGTTTGCTGTACAAACACAGTATCACACTAACTCGAACTTAGCAGCACAGCAATTGTATTTTGGTAAGTACTGTCCTAGCAACAAAATGATATAGGAGCTCAGACTATAAATCAACCCTTGCTTCCAGTGCCAATTAATAATTGCTTCACTTGATGGCACATCTAGTAATTGTCCAATATTTAAAAATAAAATTTTAAAAATAGCAGCAGTCCCATATCAGAATCTGGAAATCATTTAAAAAATTTTTTCTTTCACATGTATACTGATAATCCTCCTCCATACATCAGCAAAGATAGTATATCCCATTCCTCTTCATCTCAGGATATACTTGAATATAAAAGTTTGATAGAACTTTTAGTATCTGGTCAGATTTTGCCATTTTTTTTAAATACAGTTAAAAAAAAAAGAACAAGCTGTTATTATTTTGAAGTCATAATACAAAACAAAAATTTTGTTTGCTTTTACTTATATCATGGTAATTATATTTTTATTATATTTTTAATGTAATAAATAGTTTATCAAAGCTGAACACAATCGTATTAATATTACCTGCTTAAGGGACTATTTTAATGTTATTAATGTAATCAGGTCACCAATGTTGAAAATCATATCAAAACAAAAAAACTACGACTTTAAATTATGACTGTAGAATACTGATAAAACATTTTGATTGATTATCCATTCTTTTAAAGTTGGAAAACTATGGTCATTGCTAACACAGAACAACATAGTTGAATTTTAAAAGTTTTAATATAGATTTAAGAAGAAAAAAATACAGGTGTGTCCACCAGATTTAATCATTATATTGTTTTCTTCAAATATTCTTTATAATAGATAAGAATAAATAAACCATAAAAAGCAATTAAAGTATATGCATTTGTGTTTTAAAGTTTTTTTCAGAGTATTTATATCATCAGATTTTCTGTAGGTAACTCTGAGAAACATTTGCAAATATAGCTCAAATTTTATAAAATCTTTTATAAAGACATCATATTAATATACTGGTTTCATTATTTTATCTATTTTTTTAAAGAAGTTTAATGCCTATTAATGGTTTTACAGGAAACATGGCATAAGACGATTATGAGTTCTGACATTAGGTGTATTCTTAAGCAAGATCATTTTTTTAAAAAAAATAGAAAATCAATATGGAGCATTACGATACACTGCACATAGCAGGTGGCCTAATTGTTGAAAGCTTTCCTGGTTTTCGTACAGATGTAATAGAAATGCAAGTTAATAAGTGAATTTCCATGAAGACAACCTTCGAATACATATTGGAGTTAATCTTCGCCTTGAAATGACATCTAAGAATTTTGACACTATAAGTTAACAAACATCTCTTCTATCATAAATTATTGGCTTAGCTGATATGGTAAATCAAGTAGTATGAGAGCCATCAAAAACTTAATTGATATAAGTATAATATAAAAAAAAATAAGTTAGAAAGATGGTGAGAAAAGAATGCCACAAAAACTATTCAATTTATTATATAATCACGAATAACTATAAGAGAATCTTGGTGCTGTAGAAAGTCTCAAATAAAAAAATTCCAACAATTTTTTTTTTTTAAAGCAAAATGATTTAGAAAATAATTCTTTCAGTAAACTCAGAAAATTTATAAAATAAGTTCTGAAATTAAATTTCTTTTATATTTATCTTCAGTTTTAAATTTTTACCAGCCATCATTGGTACTAAATGCTGATTCATCATTTATATGATTTTTTTTAATTACCCATCATTTATATATATATATATATATTTGGTTTTGTAAAGCAATTTAGAAAGCCAAAGAATCAGTCCCCCAGCCCTACCTTTATATAGACTTTACCAATTTTCATTTATATAAATGTTAATGACATTTAGAAATGCTATTAATGGACTCTTATTCTACACCATCATCGATTTTTGAGAGATATCTCAAAAACATCATTGTACATTCTCGGAAGATTTTTCATGCAATAACACAAAATAAAATATCTAATGCATCAATTTTGATCCTTTTTTTTTCATATGAAAGCTCAGAAAATCAAGACATGCCATTAGGATCAGCTGTTACCTCTGCCACGATTTTTGAGAGATATTTCGAAATAGACACAGCACTCATTCTCAATGACTAGAACTATTTGGTCATTTTGCATCACCAATTAATTTCACTGTATTGCAAGTACAACTTTCAAAACAAGTACAATGAATAAATAAGATGTTCTATTATTATACAATCATAGCATATAATACTTTATTCGTTATTTTAATAATATGCATTTAATAAGAAATGTCGTTATGACAATATTTATACCAAAAATATGATTGTAGAAAATGATTAATGTTAATAAGATTAATATTAATCCTCTTTGATTTAGCCAAATCAATCAACTTGATGAAGTCTATCAGATTACAACAAAAATATAATAAAAATTTAATTACAATTAAAAAAGTAAACAAAAAATATTAAGTAAAATTGTACTTGCAAAATAATGAAATAGCATTAGTTAGTTAGCAATTAACTGTAAAAAACAATTTAGATGGATATATTTCAAAATCGCAAAACTTTCAAGCTGACAGCAACAAAATTGATGAAATCGATCTATTCGTCTAGGCTTTGCCAAATTTTTATTTTACAATTTACAATACAGAGAGAATATGATAAACAATTTTTGATGATGTATTGAGACGTCATGAGTATTCATATGAAACAAAAGCTTTCAAAACAAGTACAATCAATGAGGTTTTCTCCCATACAGAATGTGCAGTGTGGTAGCATTTTTTATTTCTTTAAAAAAAAGTGAAGGGAGATCAACATATCTAAAGTTCATAATATTGTTTTTAATTTATCTGCAACATTTGACTAATACTAGAGGTTGCAAAAACTTTCTGTACACAAAAGTTTAGGAGTACACAAAAGTTTCCCAATCAACAAATAAAAAGTTTAGGAGTCTTTTAAATTAGTATCAACTACTTTATTAATGTAGCAAGATTAAAATGTGATTTATATTTTGATCTAAAAACTATTTAAAATAAATAGACTATACCTGTGTTTTCTGTAATACAGTTTCCATAGAATGTCCTCCCTTTTCAGTAGTTACCTGAAGGAAGTACATAAATTTAAATAACCACTTACAATATTTTTCAATCTAATGAAATGAAATTGAAATGTGTTAATATGAAAATCTCCATTTTGAGACTATGATATACTTAGATAAAATTTCATAATTTTGAATCATCATATTAAGCAATTCAATGATTATAGCAACTAGCATTTCAGTTTTTAGGTTTTGTATTACAACAATGCAAGAATTATTTGACACATTTGATACATTAAATTCCTAGATTGATGTGAATCATAAATTTAAAAACATAGCGGAAAATATTTGACATGAAATGTCAAAAATAGTAAATCTAAGATCCTAGACTTTACCAATTTCAATGTAAATAAATAGTTTATGAATTATGGCAAGCAGAATGCGTCATATTAACAAGAAATTTCACAGATTCGTAAAAATAAGACTGTAAATATACATATTTAAACAGTATATTACAGTTGAAATATAAAGTGAAAATTTACAGTATATTACAGTGAAAATTTAAATATGCATATTACAGTTAAAATATACATATTTAAAATGTGAATCTTGGGGACGGGACTTAATAAGATATGTTATAAATGATTTAACCAACAAGTAAATATAGTTCTTTCCAGTTGTAGCCACAGCTGCTCATTGATATTTCTTAACCATATTTAATGATTTTAATAAAAAGTGACTCATTTATAATTGTGGTTTTTTTTTCTTTGCTTTGCCACATGCTAATAAAATGACTGTGCCATAAACTTCTGACTTATCAATTAAAGAAGGCTTGGAGATATATATCTTTTATAATTTGAAGTTGCATTCACATTATGTGTAGATAGTTGGAAAATTCTCAACAAGGTGCCAATGGTGTAGAAAAAAATCATTGCATTTTATCAGTTCCTACTTTAAAAAAAAAAAAAAAAAAAAAAAAATCCTTTAGAAGATTAAAAGTCATTAAAAAGTCAAAGCCATTATGAATGATGCTACCTTAGCAATGATGAATGTTCACAGAAAGAATCTTCTAAAACCAATATCTATATTCCTATCATTCTAGACACTTGGATTTTGGTGTTATGTGCTGTGAATAAGAATTGTAAATTGCAGATGCTTGGAAATGGAGAAATCAAGAAATTTTCAGTCCAAGAAGCCAGTAAAATTTTGTGTCCATCTTTATGAACTATTAATAACAGGAGGGTATTTACTGAAGGTTTTGTGATCCTATCATAACATAACTTAATATAACTGCTTTACGTTTGGTATGAGCATGGTACAAAAGCATGACATTCCACGAATTTGAAATTAATGATAATAATAACTTTATATCAGTTATCATACATTCAACTCTAGGTCAGGTATTAGAACATCAACAACTGAAATGACATCCTTGTTTTTAGAAGAAAGTACACTCATTTGTTGATTCAAACATTTAAAGCGAAACATCTTTGATTTATTAATTAAGCAAGTGATTCAGTAGAAGACTATCCATAAACCTGGGAGACAGATGGACAGATTATATCACACTGTGTAATCAATAGCTAGTAATAAATCTCCAAAATGTAAGAATCTACAAGGTAATATGTCTGCCTTATTTGATAATTTTTTAAGGAAAAAAATGCAAAATAGCAATTTTAAAAAGTTATAAATTATTTCTTTAAGAAAAATGAAAGTACTTTAGTTGCAACTATGTCAAAATAATCCAACTAGTGCATAACTTTATAATTTTAAAAATTATATGATTGGTAGGGAAAAAATTGTGATAACTGAGTAACAGTTCAAATAGTCACTAATTGCAAGCTTGAAGCATTAATGTATTAAAAGTACTTAAAAATAATTTATTTAGACATTTGAAACAAAGCTTTAAAACAAAAGATCAAGTTCAAAAGAATCATCTCATTTACAACTGAGCTGCTCATCTGTTGCTAAAATAAAAACTAACTAAAATGGAAATGTCTGTCTAATTGCTATAAGGGACAATAAAAGACGTAATTTAATTTTAACATTAAATAATCACTGAAAACTGATTTGAAAGAAACATATATTCAAGTTAAAAATAGAATTTTAAACATCTGATAAAACATCTGATGAAAAATTGTATATTTAATTGCTTTACCTGGTAACATTCTTTTGCTTTCTGCCTCTCTTTCATTTCCTCTAGTTTCTTTTTCAGAACAGTGATCTCAATTTGTTGCTGAAAGTAAGTCACAATGAACAATCTGTCACAGATAAATTTTTTTTACACACCTTAGTAAGAAAAACTCTGTTAAAGAAATTTTAAGTGAATTAATTTTCTTTTTCTAGTCTTGCAAATATAACAAAAATAAAAATTCTATACATTTATTAAAAGCATCTTGGCTATTAACAAATATTTCTCCATTTTGTATAGTTTAGTTAAATCCTGGTTTTAAGTAACATTTTTGTATTAGGTTTCACTAATTCTGAGCTAATGTTTTGTACAAAACATTAACGGATTACAACATTTAATCACTAGGGTAGTTATATTGAAATTTAATATGCTCAAAGTATACCAGATTAATATAAATGTTGGAGAACTAGTCATACTTCCTTTGATGTTTTATGATAAACGTGGTGTTAGTACCTCTTATGAAAATAAAAAAAATGATAAATATTTCAATTCTTTTTTAAATTCTGTGAAGTTGCCTGAATTTTACAAATTTGTTAGAAATATTTAAAAATTCGGATGTCTCAGTCTCGGCAATTATTTTCATTAACGAAATGAAACAAATTTTTGATGGGATTTGAAATTACAGATAATCACTTCCAGTCAGGAGTGGAAAAAAGCATTGCAAATGAAATCTCTCCAATACACATCAGAAATAACTACAAAGAAGAAATATAAAATATTTAGAAGGAAATTATTTTTTAGCTGTATTTACTTTTTCTTATACAAAGTTCTTCAAAACAAAATTGAGGATTCTTTTTTTTCAGCTGTAAGCAGTAAGCACTTAAAAATTTAGAACTTTTTTAAGACTCAAATTATACTTTGAGTTTGATATTCTTGTTTTAAGAACATGTTAGTCAATTAGTTATATAATTTATTTTTAACTAACAACTCTATCATTAGTTTTTGATGTCAGAAATAAAATAATTTACAGGGTTGCCACTCAATTCAGGGGGGAAAAATTCCCAGAGTTTTCCGTCTATGTATATGGAATATAAGAAGAAATGTGCAAACACCACTCATAAGCTAGTTATGATGGAATAACAATACTCCTTAGTTTTACTGAATGGAAAAAGCAAGGTTCTTCATTAAATGTGGATTTAAACAAGATGCAGTTTTTAAAATAGTAAAATTGTTGGGCATGCATTCAAGTATTTTTTTATAATATTCTTCACAAATATAAAACACTCTACCTAAAAAAACTACTTTTTTCACTTTCAGGTGTCCCATTAGTAATTAAGTAGCTTGTAGTCACTATTTTAATAATGGTATTTTTTTCTCGATCTTAAATTTTTAGGATCAACAAGCTCTATCAAAAATTAGTGCCCAATGTTTTTGCTTCTTCGATTATGCTTCTTTTGACAATGTTTTTCAGTAACTGTTTAACAAAAATGCAAAAAACTTTCATAAAAGAAAGTCAGATGTCAGAATTTTTTAAAGAAAGGACTGAAGAATATTAATAATATGAGAAGCTAGTTTTAGAAGTAATTTATCCTGACAAATATTTATGATACTATCTCTCATTTAAGATCCAGGAAAAGATTCTTTTTTTTTTTAAATTGAAATCTATGCATTTCTTTATGTAATCAAAAATCTGTAGAATTCTTTCACAAACACTGATATTAATTATGATTAAAATTTTACTTTTTTTACTGCTGATTAAAAAAAACTTCAGTTTCTTTCATTCTTTATACAAAATGGGGATGGCTACATAATAATGCCTTTAACAAGCAATATTAAGTAGTTTTGATAAAACTTGAATTCAAAATCTGATGTCTTAAAAGATTAATTTTGTATATGAATAACAAACTTTTATTCTTATTTTAATAGTACTATTGGCAGGTTTAATTTAAACATACACTAGAATTTTAATAATAGGTACATCAAATAACTAAAATAAATAATTAAATTAATAATCAATTTAATATTTCAAACTTAAAAAAATAGTAATTCAGAAATGACTAAATTATTAATAACAAATATTATGGTCGGTATATTTATTTATGAACAAATGATGTAATACATTAAAAATTTTAGAAAAGGTCTTAATTATGATCAAACAAAAGAAAAATATACGATCATTAATGTAAACTCAATGAAAAAATAACCAACTCTCAAGTACAACACAATGTTTCTAAATATAAAAATTCTAGCTAATTATTTCCAATTATTCTGTCAACATTTTGGCATATTATAAAGTTCGAAAGGAAACAAAAAAAATAAAATAAAATATGAAAAATTAAAATTAAGGGGGGAAATGATAAAAAGATTACATAACAAAACAGTTAAAAGATAGAAAAATTTCCACTAAAATATCTTTACACAATAAAGAGAAAAATAATAGTTCACATAAGAAGAATTCAGCTGAATGCAGGAATTTTTAAATTTATTCAAAATACTATATATTTGGAAATAAAAAAAGATAATATGAACAAAAAAAGAAAAAGAAAAGAAAACTCTTTTAAATTGCATGGAAATTTGAAAAAAATGCAACTTATAATCTAATCACATAAAGTGAAATAAATCGGAGCAATAAAATTTATCCATTACAAACGATCTTTCTCTTAAATAAAGAATTAAATATATACTCTTTTAGAAATATAAAAGTGCATACTATAAAAAAGCATATAGATTAAAAAGATAAGAAAATAACACATATTTTCCACCAATATACAGAACAATGATTGAAATCCAAAAAATTATTCGTAAAATATCGCCAGGACTGATTCATGCAAATTGGACATGTATAAAAAATTCGATGAGATCAGAAGTTCGATTAAGATCCATCAAGCATTCAAACTAGTTCTGAAACGAATTGGAATTTCTAAAAGTCCTAATGGTCATCATTTTAGGAGGTGTTGATTTCTTTTCCATTATCCATTCTTGTATCCTTTGAGGCAGAAGGGAAGAGATTCCAATTTAAAAAGGACACTTACACAAAGTTTCATTTCACATGTGTTGTAAGCATTTAAGCAAAATAGCTATGTTTGGACAAGTGTATAATATATGTTACATGTGTAGAAAGCATTTTAAAGCAGATGATTAAGCTTTTGCATTGTAATTTTGTCTTGTATTAAAAACGCTGATATTAATCTCTCTTAAATATATTATTGCAGGGGGATCTGAAAGACTTCAACGATGATGCATTCTTTGATCAGCAATTTTTGATTACTCCAGATTGTTTAGGATCACATACAGCTTCATACTTATACAAAATTTTTAACTTCAATACACACCTGAAAATTCCAATTTTGAACTGCTACGTTTATATTTGTTTATATACGGAACAATTGTTTATATATGGTTTTTTGTTTGTTTATGGTTTTATATTATTATTATTATATATTGTTATTTATTGTTTATATATGGTTTATGGTATGGAACTATTGTTTATATATGGAATTTGAAAAGTACCTTCTATACTAATTTCAAGCAAAGCTTTTGTTTCTCGTGGAACAATCACTGTACATATCTCGGTTATATTCCTTTGTTAATAGTGTATTATTGTATAGTAAGATATAATATTTGTATCCTTTATTTTAAAAAGTTGCATTTTATTTCAAATTTATTTAATAAGAGTATTTAAATAATAAATTGCAACCTCTGTGCCCTTGGCTGCCTAGAACAATAATACAAAGATTTAAAAAATACCACTTTTGACAGTAAAAATGTTTTTTAAAAGTTATTATAGTAAATTAAAATCAGACTTTGAAAAATCATTAAATCAAAAATTTAGTTTTTTGCTTTACAATGTATATGCGTAAGTAAATTTTTGAAATGCATTACAAAATTTAGACATATAAAAACTTGTATAAAAAGAATTACACACAAAAAAAAAAGAACAAAACACTGCTTGGGAAATAATGGCAATGTTCAAATCAAACATATTTTTCTGAATTTCAAATCTAAATAATGCATTTTTAATGAAATAATAATGAATATTTGAATTGGACAGTAAATTGGATAAATGCTAGAAGTTTTTTTTTTTTTTTTTTTTTTTTTAACTAAATAATTTTTAGCATCTGTTTCTGAACAAATACGTTTGGAGTTCAATAATTAGTATGATTTTTAAATTGAATTCTTAAAAGTATTAGATACTATTACAGAACTGATTTACCATTATTCTGAAAGATATTTTCCATATTCAGAATGAATAAAGCATAAAAAAATTTACTTGAATTGTAAATATAAATGAAAATAAAAGATATATAATTCTTTTATTATATTTCAATACAAATTTGTTGATGGTATCATTCAGTTAGGGAGCAGAAAATAGTTTACTCCAAAACGATATGCTCAAAACAAGTATTTTTTATCTATTAGAATATAACAGTATTTCTATAAATGCTAACAAAAATTAAGTCTGAAGGTGAAAAACATTGAGGAGCAACAAAAATAAGCACTAACCTGAAATCAAAAACGCAAATTATGAATACTGATCTATTATGATTTATTCATCATGAATCATTATTCATGATAATGATATTGACAAATTGATATTTTCAAAAACATTGATTTTCTTTCGATAAATCGAAAATCGACACAGCCCTATTTACATCATATGTGAGTGACTAAACACCCCCACTATGCTTTCCACAAATTGAATGGTGTTATTCACGCCAATTATTTATTCTATTCTCTCATGCAGTTATAGCAGTCTTACCATCCTCATTAGCTGCAATCCTGTAACCTCATGGAAAGAGAACAACAGTCACTGAAATCAAAGTTAGATTGATCTATAAAGAAAAAAAGGAGGAACGAGTACAAACAGGAAGAATTACTGCGATTACATAGCTGTTCCATTTTTGGTCCTATGGATGCTAGCTTTTATTATTGCAATGTCCAGAGATGGCATTTTTTAGAGGGGGGGGGCAAAGCCCAGAAACTTAAAATTCCTGTATTTTTTTTTATAGAAATTTTCAAATTTCTCTGTATTTTCGATACTTTTTAGATGATTTTTAAATTCTCTGAATTTTTCAGGTGCAGTGGCAACCCTAAATTCAGATTAAATTTAATTTAGTATTTTAAAAAAACTTAGCTAAAATCTGAATTTTACTGAACCTAATTAATTGAACTTACTAACCAATAGTAATCCAATATTTGGTAAATGTTCACAATATCTGAATGACAAAGTTTTAAAAACTATTCTTATTTATTATAGAAAGGAGATATGAGTTTGCAATTCTTCATAATAAAAGTAAATAAATTTCATTTTTACTTCTTTGCATACCAAATTTATTAATGTAGACGTCCATTTGACTCTTGACCTAGGATTAGTATACACAGAAAGTGTTGGCACACTTTACAAATCATGGATGGTAACACAAAACTTGATTTGTATATGATTCAACAATATCCAAAAAAAGAACATCACTTTTGGAACAGATTTATACTAAATGTCACATATTCATCAAATCTAAAACATTTGATTAGATACAAAAGTTAAGGATAGAAATAGTAAAGGAATATCAGATGCTAGAAATTCGAAAAAGTGTTTGGAAGACAATTATCCAAGATACATAATGATTTTCATCAAATGCATCTATGTCTGAATATGCATTTTTTTTTTTTTCAAGTTTTAAAAAAATGGGAAATTTTTTCCATTTTAGTATTTTAAGGCAAATTAGAGGCAAAAACAGAAATGGTCAAGCAGAGGGTTGAATGTTTAGCATTTTTCAAAAGTAACTTACAAAAATATTACAACACAAAAATAAATTCCAAACTATCTTATTATATATATATATATATATATATATATATATATATATATATATATATATATATATATATATATATATATATATATATATATATATATTTAAAATAATTTTATAAAAGTTTTTTAAAGAGTTTTTTTCAAAAGGTTTTTTAAGAAATTCTAAAAAATTTTAAAATATTTGGGATTATTCTTCTAGATACTTTTTCGAGAATTCCACGTTTTTTGGCGTTAGGGAGATATATCTTCATTATAATAAATAAATAAAATTATGCAAGTAGCTAATAGGAAATTTATCATGTGCATGGCCAGTCGTGCACTCAACCAAGGGGCATTGTAGATAACTTTGTGTCAGGAGCATTCAGGGATAAAAAGTTATTGGCACAATTGTTATGTTATAAAAATCTTAAATATATAAAAAAAATGTTAAATTTGTGGAAACGGAAGTGTAAGACATGTCCATTAGCAGGTAAAGAACAAATCAATAATGAAATTTTAAACTTACAAGTATTTTGTAAAAAAACCTGATTTATCTTTTAAATTGTTCAGAATGTAATTTAAAATATATTGGCCAAACCAGCACCGAACTCAATTTAATAATTAATAACCATAGATCTGATATTAAAAACTTTATGAAAAAATAAGACTACTGACTTTGAGCTAGAACATTTTCAAAACCATAACTTTAATAATATAAATATCTACATTCTAGAAGACAGAGTTATTGACTTAAACAAAAGATTAGACCTAAAAAACATTTATATTTGTAACCTAAAAACTTTGTTTCCTTATGGAGTCAATAGTAAATGAAATGGGGATGGTTATAAAGATTTAAACAATAACTGCATTTATTACAAATTTAATATATTTAAAGATTTTCTAAATAAAGAAAACTATATTAAAAGATTAAAAAAAAGGTAAACAAAAAGGTTGCAATTTTCAAACTATATTTATATTTGAGGAATTTCAAAATTATTGTAATCTGGAACACAATGGTGAAAACATTCCTAAAATTAGGAAATACATTTTTGGTCTTAGAAATAATAAAATTAAATGGTTATTAAATAATAAATTCGGTGACTAAGAGTTTAAAAATTCGTACACTAAATGTATAATTCTTCATCTAATTAAATGTAAACTTAATATTGGAAAAAACGATTTACTATTTAATAATAAAAATAATGTTTGCAAAGAATTCTACGTGATAAAATTCTTGGATATTTACTTCAAAAAACTAAAATTACCTAAAATTTACATAATAATAATTTTTTTTTTTTTTTCCTTTATAGGATAAAGCAACTATTTCAATAGCATTTAGTTATACATCAACTTTAAAGAAAAAAAATTGCATTATAATTACTATAGCAAAAATTTAGATAAAATAAATAAAACAGATTGTTACTATAAAAAAGAAAACTTTAAAGATTTTATAGATGTGGATAAAGGTCGTATTATTACAGGTAATTTAAAAATAATTGAATCCAGCTCTTTTTCGAGAATTAATGTAAAGAGGAACTAAATTTAGATTAAGAGAAAAAATAAACCATAATAAAATATTAATTTCTATTGGTAAAGATTTATTTACTTTTATTGCTAAATTATCTAGAAAATACCATTGGCCTGTGGAAGGTTTCGGAGAATGGAAAATGAGAATTTTAGAGTAAATTAAAATAAAAATGAATACAGATATTGACAGATCTAAAGAACGTGGTATTTATTTTAGCAAAACATTAAAAAAAGAAATAAAAAATTTAAAATAAAAATTTGTTATTACAGTAATAGATAAATCAGCAAATAATTTCCGTTTAATTTGTAAATATTATTATAAAGAACTATTAATTAATGAATATAACTCTAATGCAACTTATATTTTAATTGAAGAAAATTAGTAATTAGATAAAAAAAAAATGCTAGCTTTTGCAAAAAAAAAACCAGAATTAAGATTTGCTCTTTAAATTATCATTTATTCCCAACAGTCAAATTTCCTAAAAATCCATTAAAATTCAGATTCGTGACTTGTAGCACTGGCAAATATAATTACTAATGGGAAAACATTTCTTTAAATACTAAAAATTATCCTGGACAAAATCAAAGATGAAGATAACTTTATAATTAATAGTAATAAAGAAGTACTGGAATTTCTTAAAGATAACAACATTAATAAACTTAATACTTTTGATTTTGAAAATTTACACATCAATCTATCTCATGAAAAATTAATAAATGTCTGTACTTTTATATATGACGAATATTTAAATGAAGATGTTATTCCTAAAAATAACTGGCTAGAATTATGTAATTTTAATATTACTGAAAATTACATTTTTAATGGAATTAATTTTGATAAACAAGTAAAGGGCATTCCATTAGAAACAGTTTTCTCAAGTGCTATGGCTAATATTTTCCTACATTACTGTAAGAAAAAAAAATTAAATATAATTTAATAAATGGGTGGAGGTATATTTTTGATTTACTTTTGATAAAAGATAATGCCAATATTGTGACAAATTGCTATCCAAAAGATTTAATTCTAACAGAAACAAATAAAAATCAACTTGAGGCTACCTTTCTGGATTTAAAAATCGAAATAGCTAATGATAAAACAATAGTTGGTATCTACGATAGAAAGGGATGAATTCAACTTTAAAATTACAAAACTATGTAACTATCATTGCAATCTAAACTCTAAAATTTTCAAAAATCTAATTTTCTCACAAGTTAACAGGATCAAAAGGATTTGCAATAACAAAAATTCCTATATTGAAGCAACAAATAATCTCATTATAAATTTAACTAATAATGAATTTCCCAGAAACTACTGCAGTATTAATTTTTTAATTCAAAAAGAGACAATTTGGGATTAATCCTTTACCTAAAATAAAAATAGACCTTCCGTTGCATATTAATAACTCAATAAATGGCACTGAGACCCTCCATTTATTTTTTATCTTGAATGGCATTAGCAAAAGCAGTTTAGGTCACGGAAAACACAATGGGAGATCTTAAGTTAAAAAAAAATTGTGCCTGCTGCTGGTATTTCTTTCCTTTTTGTTTCATAATTGGTCTGAGTGTTATTAAATGGTTATTTTATGTTACTTTATATTTGCTTATTAGTCATCGTATTCTTCTAATTTATTGTTTTCTTTTCTTTTCTGTAAAAATGGTTTATCTCTTAGGTCTAATTTCAGTGGATTTTCGTATCACGAGGAATCAATAAGTTGGACATTTGTCTGTATTCCTCACAGAAAAAAAAATCCCTTTTTTTTAATCCACTTGAGGGTGACCCTTGAGAAAGTCTTCAGGTCGGATTCTTATTTGGTTTAATTTTGATACTTTTTTCATATTAACTTGGTTTTCATTGCTATATATCTTTAAATACACCAATTTAATTGTCAGACAAATTTTCTTGAATTTTGGCGATTTTTAATATTATATACATACATTTTTTTTGCTCAATTTTTAATAATAAAATCCCTGTTGAATAATTTTTTCAGGTCAACAAAATTATTATTTTGTTGTCCTGAAAATCAAACCATTTTCATTATTTCATTCAACTATTTAATCACCTGACTTTTTCCAATGTTGAAAGCTAAAAAAGAAGCAATTTAAATCTGTGTAGTTTACAAATCAAATTTTAAAAAAGTGAAAGTTAGAAAATGGATTAACCCAGCATTTACATTTTTAATAGCACTTATGGTATTATTAGACTGGTTTCCATTAGAAAAGGTATGCGTAATCAATGTATAGAAATAGGAAAGACGATTAAAACCATCTGACAGTTTCAAGGATATGAAATTATATCTAAATGATTTAACTGAAATTAAATATAGCTAATATCCTTGGTGAACAGCCAGGCATCAATGGTCACTAGTAATAGTTAATTTTTGTCGCTAGACAAAAATTTAAATAACTAAACCTTTGAAATCTTTATGTAAATATTTTGTGTTCTTTCTTGACAGCAAAATTATTTAAGATTCTCATTTTTGCCTAACAAAGATTTTTTAAAAAGCCACTTTCCATATCTTTAAATCTCCATGTTATATTAATTAAGTAAAATTACAAAGCAAAAGTAAGTTTCTAAACAAATATTAATTATAAATAAAATAACTAAAATACCTGATCTTGAAAGGCAAGACTAGTTTTTAATTTTTCTTCTTGCAGAAGGTATTCTTTTTTCATTTGACTTAACTTGTCATCTTTCTATAATAAACAAAATTCTTTTTATAACTTTCCACATGATATAATAGTTTATATATGTAAATAATAAATAAGAAAATATAATGCATCAATTAATTTTCATGATAAAAAAAAGAACTATCTAGTAACAATTCTCTATAAACTTTAAATACCTCATTTTGAAGACACTCATGTAATTTTATTTTTTCTTCATAGGCTGTCAAAGATTTTCTCATTTCAGTAATAGCTGCATTCTTCTGCAATAAACAAGAATATGTTTTGTCCAATTTCATAAATCATATAGATTAAATACTTCATCTCAAAGACTTTGATTAATGATCTTTCTTATTTAAAAAAAAAAAAGTAACACGTAAACTTCTTATTTAAAATAGCTCATTTTTTTTTTTTAATTTTACAAATAATAGAGTGTTTAGGTTTATTTATTGAATCAACATTTTTTTTTATTATTATTATTATTTTCTTGTATACGAGAAATATAGGAAAAATATTATAATTGTCAAAAAATTCAACCTCAATATTTTGAGTCATCTCCATATTTTAGATTTCTCCGAGTTCAAAAACAAAAGTTTTTTTTAAAATGTATGATATCTGTCTATGACAAAGAAAACTTAAAAAAAACTTTGACTTAGACAGATAACATTTCGCATATAGTCTTTACAGCTAAATTTACAGATTTTCATCAAACTTTGAGCAAAGTCTATTCAGAGGAAATCTGACTATATGGCTATTTGAATGTAAGTTAACACAATAACTACAAAGTGGAGAGTTCCTTGGATAAAATTTGCTACAGAGATTTAACCTCTATATTGTTGACACTAATGAAATCTTCAGCCAAATCTAACGGGGGGAGGGGATGTCCGTAGGCTGTGCTTTCAAATGTAAACATGATAATTTAAATATATCAAATTTGATACATGATTTTGTGACTGTAATAGTAGTTCTGTAATAAATTTTTGTTTCAGTTAGTTGAAAAAGCACATCCAAAACACAAATTTACCTTTATTAGAAAGTAAGCAAGAAAGTTTAATGAACACACACCTGCAAGTTATTATCCACTGCTCATGATATTATTATCTGGATTATAAGATAAAAATATATCAGCTGATTGAAGTTTATAACCAATATTACTTTCAATAATTATCTAGCAAAATTAAGACATTGCAGAAAAAATAAGAGCATGAAATATGAAATCTTAGCTTAAAGAAATGTTAAATGCAAGTAAAAAAAATGAATAGCCTTAGAAAAATTAGAAGCATTTGGATGGTACTTTTCATTCACAAAGTTTTACATGAGTAACACTGATAAATGAAAACAGTGATCATGATAAGATTCGCAAGAAAGTCAGTAGATTAAAATGCAATTCACTGTAAAAACAGCATGACATATAGGCATTCTTGTGCGAATAGATGAGATACCTATGAATAAAAGAGAGCATGTCCTAAATGGAGATGAATCAATTTTATATCCAACTAAGCAAAAGTTTAATGCAATGCAATTTATTATGGATCTATAGAACTCATTTTTTATATCAAGTAGAAAAAGAGCAGCAAAATAAGAATTTCTGGACATCAGAGCAAAAAAGACATTATGACAGCAAAGAAGAGGCAGATTTTGCAGTAGCATCTATTGTTTCCTTGCTAGAAATACTCATGACTCAGAACCTGACAAAAAGGCATATTAAAGGCATATTAATATTTCCAACACAACTTGATATAATAATGGGAGAGATTTTTAAAAGCACACATGCCACGAGTATGAATCTTAAAATTATTTCAAGTAGAATACAAAAATTTCCTAAAGAGCACAGAAAATAGATAGCAACTCAGCATTTGACATTAAGCAACAGACAGCACTGCATATCAGATGGAAAAATTTGTAACATAGAAACCAATTATCACAAATCGCTTGGTTTGAGCCATTTGTGAAAGTTGGTACAAAAGAATACTAACAGCAAATACTAACAAAGTGAAAAAGTTACTAGGAAACAGCCTAAGGAATGTAAAAGAAACCATGTTAGTGGAAAGATCATTAAAATCCAAATCACACAGAAAGGGGGAATATAAGAGGAGTATGTACTATAGGGTTCTGCAGACTAAATATTATTTTGTCTTTAGAATATTTCAAAACAAACTTTGCCATGAAAAAATATATGGCTGATACTTTTTATGCCTTCAATGAAGTAATAGCCGGCAACAGATATTATGAAGGCTTTCTATGGGTTATGTTTGAAAAGCACCTGAGCAAATTTGTAAGATAAAGTGCTGAATGGTGACCAGCTAGCATAAAATACTAAAGAAATGGATTCATACACTATATATTTACAAATGAGATTAAAAAGGAATGATGTCTGATAGAAATGAAGTGCAAGGATTCAATCTACTCCTGAAGAATTCTTTAGAATAAAGATCTCTTGCATTTCTTTTGCAAATATAAACATTCTCCAAAACTGCATTTCATCTAAAAGAGGAATAAGAACAGTGTACATATGAATAAGAGAGTCCAAATATGTCTTTCATTTCCAGTAAAAGTAGACACACCGACTTTTTTCAAATGGAATAATTCTTTTCATTGCAGAAAGATAAAAGATATTCAAGCATTCAGGCTTGCTCACTGCATTTCATAGTTGCAACATTTTCATATACATATTATTTCTTTCCTATGAGATATGAAGATTGTCAATATAAAGATTTCAATGAACAGATGATACCAAAAGATTGAATGAAATCTTATTGAACCAAATGATTCAAATAAGACGAAAAATAGAGTAATATTGAGGATGCTGTCTTGCTTAACTTGAGCAAAATTAGATTAAAAGTTTCTCTTATAGTTTTTCTTTCAAAAAGTCCAATGAGATAAAAAAATTATTTTAAAGGATTGTGAAATTTCCTCAAAAACTAAGAAAGCAGCACCATGCATAGCCATATATCTTTTTCTTCCCCCCCCCAAATAGAAAAAAACACATGTGGCAAATCTTCCAGACAAATACATTATGAATATATGAATCTCCAAAATAATCATATTATTAAAAAAAAATGCTTACCCTTCCAGAAACCACTTTGTACAAAAGAAATGTATTCGTGTTTCTTTAAGTCAAAGATAAATTGAGCATTGATCCTATACTTAAGAATAGTGGTAGTGCTATGGTAAAGTTTGTCAGAGAAATTAGTCTGCAGAGAGTTGGATGAATTTTTGCCAGATTTAGCGATTACAAACACAATCATTCCAAACCATTGGGAAAATACTTCTGATTAGTTTAAATTCTGTTAACTAACAATAGCAGTCTTGAAAGCAAAGTAAGTTGGGACTGGAACCATGTATTCTCAATTCAAATATCCTGAATTCAAAATTGTAGTGAATATTTTTGTAGGTATTAAAGCACAGGTGTATTCATGCACACTCAAGGACAGTGACCATATTTAATAGGTGTTAAATTTTGTGCTTCCTACAGTCAAAAAGGGGGAAAGAAATATATGGTAAATTTTATTAGCTGCCTTGAAATAGTTCAACAAATGTTTCCCTGATATAGAAGAAGTAATAAAAGAAATTAAAGTAATCCAAAATTCCATCTGATTATGATGATGAATAAGGGCTCTGACATTTGGTCTTCAGTTCTGTGATACTTCTTTAAAATATTTGTTTTTACGACTCTTGTGCATGCAGTTTCAATCAGGAATTTTTCAATTTCTGGAACAATTCAATCCTTTTTTCAGAACTTTTTAGACATGGAAAAGATTTAAAAATGGTATTATTTGTGGCATTTTATTACACAATAAATGATATCTTTTACTGCTTCCATAATATCGTCTATACTGCCCAAAGATACAATGACATCTACCAGTTCCAAGAAATTGGTCTACTCTAATAACTGGAATAAATAATTAGGCAGATATTGAATCTCACTATCGCTATCAGAATAGAAGACAAATAGGATGGGGATCAGTATTAGGCAGATCTCTTCCAATAGTTAACTTTGGTAAAGTAGAAGTGCAGGAAAACAAATGGCCACATTCAAGACATGTAAATGCATAGAAATATGTTTACATTATATATAAATTTATAGAAATATGTTTTCTCTTCATTTGAGCAGATACCAATAGATACTGGATATAAATCCTTCTATTTATTGAGAATCTATCTTGAGAATGTATAATTCCAAAATTCCACAAAGTTCTATATCTGTTAAAATCCTCCAATAACAAAATTGGTATTTGAAGCAGACACATGAAGTTGTCAAGATCATTTGATTAATAACATCATCAGACAGCAAATAAATACAGCAGATAGCAATTGAAGTTTGAGCATGAACCTGCACAGACACAGCTTACAAAGAGGTAAGAAATTACTTGAGAATAAACTGGAAGTAAGGAGGCAGACACCCCAAGAATATTGAGTTCCATTGGTAGTATTCTTTCAAATACTGTTATAACTACATAATTTGGGTGATAAAAAAGATTCTTGGTGTCTAATACAAATAGAATGAAAACTGTTTATAAAACATATTATAGTCTGCACTTTATGCCATGACTTATTCAAAAAAGATAAGTACCCATTAAAAATATATTCTTAAAAGGAAATGTAAAAAGAAAAATGTAATGTTGCTGAAATGTTACAATTTATTTTCTTCTCTTTTGACAAATTAGGAGCAATGAATTCAAGAATTTTAGGTGCTCTCCAAATATGGGCAGTAAGCAAATTCTGCTGAACAACAACCTCACTTAGTCTGAAAGTGGCTGGCTGAATTTTTGACAGTTGAATTTTTCAGCTTCACCAGTGCTTTAATGCCAAAGATTTTTGAGATTTCGATTTGCTTCCCAGAATTTTAAATTAATCAAAGGCGCTATTGAAAACACAACAGAAACACAACGCTTATATATATATATATATATATATATATATATATATATATATATATATATATATATATATATATATATATATATATATATATATATATATATATATATATCCCAATAGGACCTTTATGAATTCCTACAGTTAAGAATTTTTTTTTTTTTTTTTTTTTTTTTTTGTAGCAGTAATAGCATTAGCCAGTACATCAGATAAGAATTAACCTAATATCTTGCCACAGCATAAAAAGGACTTCATTAAATTTAACTGTAATTATTTGTTTCTCTCATTGCCAAAATGGACATAACTGGATATAGGTAGTATGATTGCCATTGCAATTCACACATTTTTCTTGTGTAATATACAGCTGGCTATCATAATGTTTTGCAGCACAGTAGGCATAAGTCCTGCAGTAGTAATTTGGTATGTTTGGTTACACAGATAAATTTTTATATCCAACTTCGATAGATTTAGGCAATTTCAGGTTATTAAGTATAAGGATATAATGCTTAATATTAAGGGTATGACTATCCAGCCAAATGACAATCATCCCTTGACATTTTAACTCATTAATTACAACTTTGACTGGGACTTTGAATAATTTCTCACAAGATAAGGACACTTCTAGAAGAATTTTTATGGGCATTGACAATGACTGGAATCATCACTTAAATCATCAGTTTAATGATTTCCAAGGTTTGCAATTAAAAATTAATCTCTACTAATTGCAAGATTGAAACTTGGAAATTTTTTTTATCAAAAGCATTAGTGAAAGCTTTTACAAGAAAGGGTGATAATGAATGAAAAGTTTCTTCTTTCCTGAGATAAAGATAATAAAATTTAAATATATTCAGATTTCTTTTGTACACATCGATAATACTCATTTTCATAACTCATGCAAAAGAAAAGAGAAATTTGAGCCCCAAAGGGAAGGCCGTTTTTAGCTCATGGGATTTCTGGCTATGGCATTAGGCAGTATTTTTATGTTCATTTGTCCAGAGTCACATATAAAAACATTGACTACCTTTAATGCCAAACCCCAAAGAATGACTTTTGCTCATAACTTAGCTGAAAAATTCTATTGGTGGCTACAACCAGCTGAATGGATATATCATGGATCTAAGTTCATCACTTGTATAATGAGCTGACATACATGGAACTCTACAGCAACAACTTTGCTTTGTAGAGCTCCTTTGCTTACTGGTAAGAGATTAAAATATATAGAAGAAAGCAAAAAACTCAAAGGAGAGTCAATTTATTTAAAATAAAGATCCCCGAGTATCTCAGAATTGAGTCACACTTATTCACCTAAAAAAAGATGAGACCCTAAAGGACCTGTTTACTTCTGAGTCCAAATGCAACATCATGATTCAAGATGTATTTCCCCGAGGACAGAATGAGAAATATGCAATGTCTCCACCTTTGAATATGAGCATGGCAGTAAGTACATCTTTTACATTTGTATGACAAGCTTCTACACTTTTAGAAGTTGTTTATACCTTGAAAAACTGTTTTTAACAAAAAATCTTTTTTTTTTTCTTTCTTTCTTTCTTCCTTTTCTGTTCTTCTAAAGGCACTTGTTGAGTATCTCAAATAGCAGAACACTTGCTAGCAGAAATTATCACTTCAACAGAACACAGCTAATTCACTATATTCGAGCCAAATGAGCATATGTGGCAGATTCAGTGTCTACATAAAGGGGCTTAAAACTCTTTTGATCTAGTACTTCAAAGATAGAGAATCACAGGATAGATGAATAATTAAACTATGCTGCATCATTACTTTTACCCCATGCCTATATTCTTGCTCACCAGAGCTTTTCGTGCTTCCTTCTTTTCAAGGGAACCACTCGTGCTTGATCAATTCTCTCACACTAAGAAAATGAAAGCTAATACAAGGTAAACTGATTTAATAAATGAAGGTACAATAGAAGGAGTAGTGGAACACTTAATGGTTTTGAGCATTTTAGTTAAAATATCCATTATTTGAAAGACATTTTTCACACTTAGGTATTTCAAAGTAGTATATTATACTGATCATTATTACAATAAATAAATACTGTTTTTTCTTTTAAAAAAAAGCAGTACTTCTATTAAAAATTTGCATTTCCCATGAGTCATCCAGAATATTATTTTATAGTAAGATGTAACATAATAATAACTTTTGAAATTCAAAAAATTTTTTACTAAATAATATATTTTATATACCTCATCTTGGAGACACTGACTCATTTTTATCTTTTCTTCATAGGCAGCTAACATATTTTTCAACTGAATTAACTCCCCATTTTGCTGAAATAAATAAAACCAATTTTTTTTTTTACAAATCTTGCATTAAAACATTAAATTACTAATGATAAATTATTAATTATATCACAATACTACATTTCATATAGTATTATGATATAATTAATAATTTTTAAATAAACAAACTTACGGTGTTTAAAATTTCATACAGCTGAGCCACTTCCTTCATAGCAAGATCTTTACTTTGCTGTAAAGCATCAATGGTAAAAGTGTGTTCTTTTATCTGTTCAATTAACAAATAATAGTCTGGATTTTGTGAAACCCAAGCAGCAATTTCTTCCTGCAAACATATGATAAATATATAACATTCATAATTCAATTGAATTAATTATTCTTTCTGACATTTGAAGTATAGTATGGAGAAGAGAGAAGTTAAATCTACTAACATTGGATAAAAATAGCAGGTATTTGAAAACATCCAAAAAACAAAGTTTAAGGGAAATTGATACTGGTATGTTCACATGCAATGGTTTTCCCATGATTCAACTGTTCAAACTGACACTGCCATTGAGCAATGTCACTAAATAACAAGTATGATCTTATCTTATTTAATGGCACTGTTCACACATTTTTGAAAATTCCTTATTTGCTACCAGTGTGCGAAGCAACTCCTCAGTTTTCCTGTTTATTTAGTATATGTAACAAGCAGTAGAGTTTTAACATGTGTGTTGTTTTGCAAGCAAACATTAGGCTTTTTTTTTTTTTATCAAAGTTAGTAAATTCTACCATTTTTTGGATAATTTAATTTTTTAAACTTTTATTATTAATTATACTCTAAATGCATTTATTATTTTTTCACTAATCATTAAAATGAATATCCATGAATATTTTACAGATGGAAATATAAAATCAAGCAAGATTTTTTTATCATGTTTCGACAATAGCTTACATAAATATTGTTGTATAAAGTTAATTTTAATTTTTTGTCTTGAAACTAATCCTTGACCATAACATGTTCAATTATGTAAAAAAATTTCTTCATGTGAATTGTTGCCCTTAATAAAAGAGAATATATTTCCTTAAAAAAAAAAAAAAAAAAAAAAAAAAAAAAAGAGAAAATATTTTAAGCATAATTTATAGTAATACTTTCATTTAAAAGTTGTTTCTTTACATTTAGTTTATTTTTCATGTGTAATAATATATTTTTACAGAATGTGCTATTTAATTGAAATAAAATATGCTGCCTATTTGTATTCTTTTTATGTTTGTTTACAAACTATAGTTTAGCATTTACTCACAGATTTATTATATTATATATATATATATTACAGATTACAATTGATATTGATATTGTTTTCAACGTAACTAGTGGAGCTAACTTTTGAAGATGTCTAATTATTCACAGTTCACTCTAGATTGTTAATAATTATAAAAAAATGGTATATATATGAAAAAAGAATGCCTCCCTTTCCATGATAGCTTAAGAAGTTTTGCTTATAAGTTCACAGGATATGCTTATGTTTTACAAAAGATATGATTTTAGTCAAAAATGGTTAGGATTATTGAGTTATTTCTAAAATTTTGATATTTATTGATGTATGTTCATTCATCAATAATAGTATATGTTCTAATTATATAAATACAATCTTTCTAACATGCTGCAGTTTTGTATAGATTTCTGATCATTTTATGATTTTTTATACATTATGAATGAATTGTTTTTTATATAATAGAATTACATAATGTTAGCACATTGAATCCTTTTACTTGCGATACTCTCACTATTGTTGTTGATACAATATTTAATTTTTAAGCTAATTACAAAATTATAAAAAAAGACTCATATAAACTAAAAGACTGAACATTGAAATTATATTCAAAATAGCCTTATTTGAAATAAATTAAATATATTTCAACCATACAAAACTTGAAAATAAATCAAATAATTAAAGAGAAAGATTTATTATATTATTGAAAATTTATCCACTATTAACTATTTTAAACAACAATTTCAATGATGAACTTTAATCAAAAATTTATTTGATTATTTAAATAACCGAACAATCTTTGTTTATAACATCACATTTCTTTTAAGATAAGTATAAATATATAATGTGAATTTTATATATTATTAGCAAAAGCTATTTGAACTATCACTTTAAAAAGTTATTCTGCATAAAAGGCACATATGTTGACATTTTAAAATGGAACTGAGAATGTAAGAAAATCACACAACTTTTTAGATGTTAAAAATGTTAAACTAATTGAAAACATTAATTTTTTATGTTCCCTTATGAAGCTTCAGGTCACTTACTAACATATCGAAATTTTACCAAAGTATTTCTGCCTCCCCCCATGAAACGGCATTTATGTTTTATTATATAAATTACCTTCAATATTTTTTTATTAATTATTACACTATTTCCCAAAGAATCTTCCCAAAGAATGTCATAGATAAGACATATATTAGAAGTAAGCTTATTAATCAAATTGTCATCCATTTGCTATCATACAAACAATGATTATAAAGTTCTAAGTTTTGGTCTCAGCTGAGAGTGAAAGAAATTACTGAACTCTAATTTATTTGCATTCTTTAACAAGAATATAGAATCACTAAGCAGTATTTTTTGATAAATTAATAACATATACAAAACAACTTTTATAAAATTATGATCAACAGATTTTACCCAGTAGATATTGCATTTGAATTCTACATTTTTTAATACTAATGATAGGTATTGCAATAACTTTGTTTAAGAGAAGATTCAATATTAATCATTAACATATAGCCATTTTTTTAAAATTCTGATTAATATTTGAAAACTGACTGCAGATGATCTTTTGAAATATTATGAAGATTTAACATTTCAAACGGGACAGAAATGACAGGTTGGTTTAGCCCTACTTTGTTCATAAACCCTCTTTACTAAGCAAGTAGGGGCAGTGATTAGACAGGCATTAAAAAAAATAATAATAATAATAAACATAATTCTTTTAAAGAGAAAAGTGTTATAAGTAAATTAATTAGTAGAAGGTAAGACATAGTATAAGGCAGAAAAGTGAATTTTACTAATATCACTAGTTAATGTCTATTCTGAAACTATGCTACCATTTTTTATACTAATATATTTTAATCTTCTAAAACAAAATAACTTTTTTAAAACAATTGCAATATAAATATACAAAATTATATGAGCAAGATGTAAACTGTGAATAAGATGTGCTAAATAATTATGAATAAAACTGAATTTTATAATGGACTTTTATGGACTACTCCATATATAACAAATCAAACCCTAAACAACTTCCTTCCCAGGCTAATTTAGATCATGAAGAAAAAAACAAGTTATATCTTCCACTCCAGTCATGAGTATTTAAGCTGAAATTTTATCAAGCAGAATGCTAACTACATGAGATCACAATGCAATGCAAAAATCAATTAAAGAATGCACCATCCTTAGCTGAATTCTACATTAATCCATTAACTGTTATTCATTTAGATCAGCGACAATTAGATATTGATAAGTCCAATTACATCTTAAAACTAAAGAATGATTTTTTATTCGATACTTTAGAAGATAAACAGTTCATTTCTTTTATGTGAGTTATTTAAATATGGAATTAATCAATCAATTCGCAAAATTCTTAATTACTAAGATTTTAATTTAATAAATTACAAAGTTTTTAAGATACCTATGTGATTTTGAAGTTTTTAATCCAGCAATCTGCATAATTTTATGAAATGATGAAAACATTTTGCAAGATGGAATATTATCGACCTCCGATGGAATATTTATCGAGCTACACATAAAATTTTCTGGTATTTGAAAGATAAATAAAATTTAGGTAAATCAGATATTTTACCATTCCTTTGTATAATTCTCTCTCATATATACCAAATAAAAAGCCATTTACAAAATTACATACAATTAAGAAGCAATAAAAATTTAATTTTGAATTTGTATAAAGTTACAAAAAAATTGTTTAAAAAAAGGCAAAATAATATTAATATCTGCCAATTTCATCCAGAAATCCAAATATTGTCCCCCTGAAATGTTTTTACAAATTAAAGTGAGAAAAGTTTTAGTTTCTTATTAAATTCCTATGTTTGCAATGATATTTTACATGCTTGCTCCACATACACTCATAAAAAAGTTTTTTAAAAAATGCCTAATTATCTTAAAACATCAATAACATTGCAAATCTTCAAAAGATAAAAAATCATTTACCTAAATATCAGCAGAAAAAATTACATTCATCAGAAATTACTACTAATAGCTACTTTAAAATTTATATTGCAAAGTTAATAATTTACCTTTTTTTGTTCAGACAATACACTTTGTGTTGATGTTTCTTTATGCTCATTAGACTCTTTTCCTTTACCTTCTATTTCATTGCTCACTAAGAGAAAGCCACCATCCATATTTTCTGAAGCACTGCTGTCTGTAGGACTTTCTTTTAGCTGAACAAGTGACATGTTTATTAAGAAAGGCATACTAGCTCCACAGACTTCTTGGTCACGAGTCACATAAAGGAATTGATAGAATCCATCATTAAGACAGGGGAGCTCATCAGCTAGGAAAAACATATAAAACTGCATTAAAATCATTTTGATACATCTTTTCACTTATAGTAATTCATTGTCTATAATGAATAGATACCAACAAACAAAAAACAACTTTAAATTGCAAATATTTGAAATTCATGCAACGAATTAGTCACCTTTGGCGCCCAGCTTGTTCACCCATATTACTGAACTTTTTAAGCTATTAAATGATTAATATGGGAAAAAAATATCACCCCTTCTGAATAACTATTCCTATGTATTTCAATAAACAGCAATATACACAGAGTGGCCAAATTATTGTGACCACCCCCTGAAAACAGTACTGGACCACCTTTAGCCCATAATGCTGATCGCATTCTTCTTGACATAGATTCTGTGAGATGTTGGTAAGTGGTAGGAGGAATTTGATCCCATATCCAACGAACTGCATTTTCCAGTTCCTTCAGATTGGATGGCACTGAATCCAGCTGCCTGATGCCCTTTTCGATCTCATCCCACAAATTCTCAATTGGATTGAGATCTGGAGATTGTGCAGGCAAACGAAGGCATGTAAAGTCAGCATCATGTTCTTCTAACTATCTGACGACAACACCAGCTGTATGACAAGGACCATTGTCTTCCTGAAAATATCCATCCCCGGCAGGGTACATCATTAACATAACAGAATGTATTTGATCTGCCAGAACACTTAAATAACCTTGGACATTTAAACGTTGTTCCACAGTAATCAAAGGACCCATACAATGCCAAGAAAACATCCCCAAAACCATAATATTGATTCCACCAGCTTGAAGTGTTGTGGCAATGCAGATGGGGTCCATGCTTTCATGCTGTTTTCGCCATATCCAAACCCTGCCATCTACATGGTGTAAACTGAAAATGCGATTCATCAGACCATATGACCCTTTTCCAGTCATCTTCTGCACAATCCTTATGCGCCTTTACAAACTGGAGATGTCTGCTCTTGTTCAAGGCTGACAGCAGAGTCTTTCGAACAGGTCCCAACTCCCATAGCCTATAAGGTGTAATGTGCATTGCACAGATTGTTCAGAGACATTCACAGTTGCTCCATCATTAAGATTCCTTGCTATTTGACATACTATTGCTCTTCTGTTGGAGTGGACAACTCTGGCAAGTCTCCTTTCAACTCAACCATTCAGTAGCCTGTGATGACCACAAATCTGATGTTGAGACCCAGTTTTCTGCTTGGCAGTCCACTCTCTGTACACATTAATAAATGCTGCTCTTGAACACTTAACAAGAGCAGTCATTTTGCTGATACTGGTTCAGACACTACAAGCACCAACAATCATCCAGTGTTCAAACTCAGTTAAGTCACATTTTTGCCCATATTTCCATGTGTAACACAGTGCAATTCATGGTTCACTTGCCTTGCATTCCCTTTTTGTAGCAATCTTGCCCTCTAGCAGCAACACTGCAAAGCAATAGCTCATTTTGCATAAAACTGTCAGGTGCTCATAATAATTTGGCCACTCAGTGTATATTGTTAAAGAAAGAAGGAGTGGGGAGAAAAGCACATTATACCTTACTATGTCTTGGAACGCATGAATTTATTTCACCCTAGATTCCTTCTCCAAATTCTTTTCTTTGGGTTTTTTTTTTTTTTTTTCCCCTTGACATATTCAGAAAACAAACCTTCACACTTGTGTTTTTAAACTGTTTTATTCAAAGTGTGGAGAAATAGAATGAAATAAAAAGCTTTCTTTGCATGTCAAGAAAATTAAGCCTTTAAAAAGGGCTTTTTCTCAAAATTAAGTACATCCAAGATGCTTGAAAAATGTTTTCAAATTTAAACATTTTTCATAATGCCATGAACCCTGATTCATTAGTTAGCTAAGTAAAGTATTGAATTAATTGCAGATGCCAAATTGTTCAATGAAGACAATTAAAAACATTCAGAACTCGATTTGTTTTTGTTTGACTATTGCCATTGGACAATAAGTAATATGAGCCATTTTCTTTACCATGCCATGCAAGCATTTTATACAAATACTAAATTTAATAAATTAATATCTATTCACATTGCTTTTTTGGGGGATCCCAAATTTCTAAGTTTATACACAATCCTTTAATAAAAACAGAATTTAAAAACTCAACTAAAATGTTTTTCTAGCAAAACTCCCCGATACAGAACACTATTCATTGTATTCAATACTTTACAATTATTTCAAAATACCCAAGAAAGATACATCATAAATGTATATACAAATTCAGAAATTATGACAAATGTAGGTATATCAAAACTTAATTCGAGTAAGAAATTTATGAAGTTATTTTAAAATAAATTACACTCTCTGATATTCATAAGATTCTTATTAGTGATAAATATATAACAATTTTGAAATGCTTTGCTAATCTTGCATATTCACAAGCTGTATTTCTACATTTTGCATTCAGTGATGGAAATTTCTTTGCTTTCTAAAATATATAATAAAAAGGAAATAAATAAATAAATATTCCATAGGAAACTCATCTTAAACTAATATAATTATTTTACTTACATGTAAAAACACAACGCTGAAGTTTACCATCATCTTCACATGTTGTTTGAGACAACATTTTAGACACAAGGCATTGTGATAAATCTTCATGTCCTATACGGAATAATCCAACATAGTCGTTGGGGTCTTCATGCACATTATCTGTAATTTGGAATTTACATTCCACAGTCCCTGAAGTTACATTATACAATAGGTCAGAAAATATAACTTTAGCATAGTCTGATTTAGTTAGTTCTTGCCACTCATCACTTACTGCACTATCAGACGAGATATCTGCGGTCAAAGATACAGCAACTGATTTATCAGATACTGCCATGTCCTGAAAAAAAATAAATGTTAAATCACTTCTATATACAGAACAATATTTTATAAATAATTTGAAACACTTGAGTCTAAGATATAAATTACATAAAATTTATTTACAGTGAGTTTTTTTACACAATGCCTGCCTTAAAGTTCATCCTTTTGGAAAAAGATAAATATTCGCTTCTCAAATTTTTTCCACTTGAAAAATATTAGAGTGCAGACTTTGAAACCTAAATACATCACAGAAATTTTACTGCAATTCAAAAGTTAAAAAAATATTTATCAAAATTCTGTTATTAAAGTATAAATGAACTACACTTGAATTCAATTAATATACTTATTTATCAAACTGTAGTAGATGATTTTTTTTACTTTAATTCCAAGTATATATTTATTGAATATAAAACTGAATCAATATTATTCTGTTTTCTTTTCTTTTCTTTTTTTTACCTGAAGACCTCCGCCCCGCCCCCCAAAAAAAAAACAAAAAATGCACATAGTTTTCATTGTCCTATCTTTCTAAATAGAAATAGGAAAAACATCTTTAATATACTGATAAAAAAATTGTAATTTTTATTCCAGCTATATACATTTTTATAAGAGGCAACAGCATAATAAAATACTTTATCTGATATTTAGTTATTTTGTTTTGGTATGTACATGTAGAGAAAAAAAATATGAAATATTAGTTCAGCAAATCCTTATTATGGCCAAGAACATGTTATTTACATAGAAGATTACATTTTAAATTAAATTTCAATCAAATTTTGATTCAGAAAAATGAGATAATATTACCACTACATTATGCTACTCATTTTATCCAAGTACTGATGAGATGTTGCAAATGAATAAAAATTAAGTTCAACTAATTTACAATTCTTAGAAAATGAAAATAATAAAAAATTTTAAAAAATAGGGGATTTTTTCTTAAATCTTTAGAGAAATCTTTTCCAAACAAGCTATATCACTGACAAATGCATATTTAACCAATATTGCAAATGCATATTGACATTCCTCCAGATGGTTTCCAATTATCTGAAGATTTCGATTTGACATCACATTTGGCCATTTTGTACACTTGCCTTATTTTCAGGGAAGGTTGGAAGTTCAAAAAAAGTCAACTTCAGTAGCAATGACAGGGTCTTATTACTGCAGAAAATTTTTTTTTTACAACTGATTTCCATGTTTCTTAAGACAATAAAGTGCAGGGAGGGATTAATGGAAAAGGTTGTTAGTATACTTTTAAAGCTTCTATTTACATGCATGAACATAATAAAAATGATTTAATGACTAAATAACATAAAGAAACCCTTCCCATTGCAGCATTGCAGAAATCATATTTTTATTTCAAAGTTAAACTATATTTCTACTTTTGAAAATTACTGTACTAATATATAAGATAAAAATTATTTCATTACAACTATGGTTTTTCACAAGGCAATATTCTCAGGAATGAAGAGTGAATTATAGTTACAGCTGATTTTTCATTCATGCCTTCTGATAGAAGCTACTTGAATTTTTTATTTAAAATAGAAAATAACTTTTTCAAAATTGCATCAAAGAATCTAAAGCACTTCAAAGACTGCTACAACTTCTTCTCACTAAATAAGATAAGTAATATAAACACTGATTTTCTAATTCCAGTTTATAATGACAGTTTCCCCTCCCCCATATTTATATTGTTGCCTTTGATTTTCCACATGCTCTGTTTTTACTTTTCTTTACATATTGCACCCAAAAAGAAAATTTATTAAATATCAGTAATATATTATGGAATAATGAAAAAAATTTATCAATTTATCATGGGACAATTACAATTAGATGTCAGAGACATTAGTTTTTATTAGACTACCATCAAGTATTGAGATAAATTATTTTCATTTATACATAGGTATATAAATATTAATGGAGATCTGAATTAAATATAAAGAACTTTTAAAGATATGATTATTTATTACAAGTTATTTCTTTATAAAATATCATAAATATTTTTTTCAGCAATTAAATGAAACTAAAATTGACACAGCTATTAAAAATATAGTAATTTTTCAATAGCGACATTTTTTTAAAATTTCATTTCATAGACTTCTCTTTGTTAACTATTAATGAAGCTTTAAAAGCATTATCTTGTATTTTACCAAAATGCTTCAGAAGAAAAAATTAAAAATTGACATATCTATCAATTATACTTGAAAAAATATTTATTAACACTTTGAAAGCTTAAAAATATGCAAAAATAAGGACAATTTTGAAAAGTACATCATAATCCGACACATTTCTTTTCTTAATAATTACTTAATATTTTTTTAAAGCTCTTGCACACTAATTTTTAGAATAATACAAAAAGCTATGTTTAAAAAAAATAATGTTCTATAAATATGATACAAAATTCAAAATAAAATTTTAAAAATCAATTAAACAAATTTTTTATACTTCAAAAGTAAAAGCAAATACAAATCAATATAAAATTTTTAGATTAAAAGTCATAGGAATGTATTATTTTTTACATGTATTTTGATGGCTGTTAACTTCCAGAATTTCACAAAACACAATTTATTTATATTTATTAGTGTTGAAATTTTTGGAAACATAATACAGGCATTCTTTTTTTAAAAAGAATCTTAATTATTTTAAAGATATTAACAAACACTATTTGGGATTTTCTAGCATAAAAAAATCAATGAACAAAACTTTTTATGCTAAAAGAATAAAAACTAAAGCTAAATTCACAGACTAAAGAAAAGACAAATTGTCGAAGAAAGCAAAGCAATTATTGAAAGGTAAGTACCTACAGACTGAATGGCAGAAAGCAAAAGAATATAAAGGGATAGTACAAGTTACAATGTGTCATCCTGATAAATACCCATTATTAAGAGAGGATCAATTGAAAACTATGGCTTGAAAGGATGCAAACTAATTTGAAGGGAAAAAAATCTATTTTAACAGAGAAAAATAAAAAGTGCAATGTCACATAATTTATATATATCTTAAAGGATTAAGAATTATTCCCTACTTTTTTTATATATATAAGAAGCTGAATTAGATAGAGAAAAGACAAGTATAAAACTTCAAAAGCATCAAATGTTTATTTACATTTTATACATATGCATATAAAAGACAGTTTTGACTCTCATTAAATATTTAAAATATTATTGAGTAATTACAATACATATTTACATAAACTTTAAATACTTTTAAAGTTTTATGCATGATGGAGTATTATTTCTAAACATCTTTTTTTTAGTGAATAAAAATAAATTTAATAATGGCTTCCAATTACTGCTCATAAGTCTAAAATTATAATGTATAAAATGCTATTATAAACTATAATTTAAGGTGATTTTAATAAAAATTTTATTTAGATCACAAATGAATTACAAGAATTACCAATCATTAAAAAACTATTGAAAGATGCAATCTTTACTATTATTAGTAAATATGTGTGTGCAACTTAGGACAATGCAATTTCACAGAAAAAACCCACTAAACATTACCTCTCTTTCATTTTAATCTCATAATAATTTATCTGTTTTTAAAAGAGCATCTAATATAACTCTCAAATATAGTCACATATAACAAAGAAAATCACCTTATTTTTAAATTCATGTTATTTCTGAATAATGAATATAAATATATTAATTGAAAACTATTGGGAATTTTTTTTTGAAAATATACATAAAATAAAAAAGCAAGTTATAAAAATTTAAAAATAAACTCACATATAACCAAATTAATTGTTGATTGATTTTTTAAAAATATTTAGTAATTACACAAGAAATTGAAAGACAATGTAATTTAAGTTTTCCATCAATACCTTTTATAATTACAGCCTTGTTCATCTATTCAAACAAAAGATAAAATTAACTCTCTCTCCAAGATTTAAAATGGCTACCTTAGCCCCACACAACAAAAGAAAAATTTACCAACGGCTAAGGGACTAACTTCTAGAATGACTCACAACTAGGGAGAAAGTAGTAGGACTAATTCAACAAACAGTCTAAAGTACACCCTCATTGGTTACAGACTTACGTCAGTGGTTAAAACGACTCAGTTCAAAAAAAAATTTAGTTGATATTTAATTTTCAAAACAATGTCTTTCTTCTCTAAATAGCAAATAATAATAATAATAATTTTGCAGCATTAATTAAACTAAGGCAACTTCTTTATTACAATTTTTTTTTTTACAAAATATAAATTTACAGATCTATTAATGAAAAAGTTTGCATATTTTAACATTTATTTTAAAATCATGCTTAAACATTTCACATGAAGTGTGTCAAGTTATTAGCAAAATTAAATGAGAGTCAAAAATTAATTTCTAGAAATCAAAATTCCATCATTTATTTAATTTTTTCAAATATAGTTTTAAATATTCTGAAAGTATTAAGTTTTTATTCTACTAATAGTTCTCAAAATAATTATTTATAAATATTGTTCTGAATTCATTGTCAGTTAATTCAACATTTTCTAATTTTATGAATGATAAAAACAAAACATAATTTTTAATGGTTACATTTCATAATATTTATTTGCAATATAATGCTACTTTATTTATAATATAATTCATTTTAAATTTTATTTATAATGCAATATTGTCTAAAATAAATATGCTTAGCTCATGATTTTTAAAGTTATTTAATTATTTTAATAATTTTATATATCATATTTAGTATAAATTTGCAGATTTCTTAAATTTTATGTCAAATTATCAAACTTGGCACAGAAAATTACTTAAAAAAATCACTAAATTTTCTTTTTAAAAAGTTGGGCACCTACTCTTATTTTAATTTGGCAAATCAAATGGGCATATCTTAATATAAAACTGAGCAATAATCTAATAAAGATATAAACTGAATACATTGTTTAAATATAAAAGATATTTTTTTATGAATCTATAAAAGATGCAAGGAGAAAAATATACAGATTTTTTAAAAAAATTTTAATTTAGCATATATATAAAACTTTCCAACACATCTATATATTACAAATGAAGTAAATTGATAAGTTCCTTAAATACAAACACCAGACAATAACTTAAGATGAATGGTTAAGAGAAAAATTATTACTTTAAGGATTTATTACTATTAAAGTGATTTCCAGCATTGCAGACAGAATTCTTCAATTTACAAAACTAAAGAAAATACTGAAAATTCAATGGATCAATAAGATATCGATCAAACAGATTTCTAATAGAAATAATTTAGTACACATAGTTTTTTATTAAATGAAACAGTAAGTGTACAAAAGAAAGAGTAAATTATGAAAAAAAATCAGATAAAATTCTTTACTTCCAATGCAACATTTAATTTCTCACTATTAACAAATTAGTACTAATTAATTCTTGAATATTAACTATTAATACAAGGGTTCACTGCTTCAAAAAAAAACTTTATTCTTTTGTTACAACAAAGCAGCAGTAATCACATATTTCAGATTTCGTATAGTGAATATAGATAATTCTGCATTATACGCGAGTAAAAATCAAAATATTTTCAGACAAAATTTAATCTGTATAGAAAGAAAAAAAAATCCAGTAGAATAATAGCTGCATCACAAATCTTTCAAATATAAAATTAAAATAGTATCTAAAGTGATCTTAATCAACATAAAATGCTTATATTTATATTATATGTGTGACATTGGCACACATTTTCATTAAAACTATTTACCTGTTCTCAAGAATTATTATTATTGCTTTTGAAATTCAATAAATATCATGCAGTTGGCTAATCAGGCATAAGGGATAAAAAAACTGCTAACATTTAAAGATTTGAGTTAAAATTATATCCAATGTTTGTCAACAAAATCTCAAAAGATATGACGACACCACGAATTACCAATAATAATCCGCATTTCGAGGAATAAAGTTTCTTGTCTCTGTAGATAGCGTTAATGATAATGATACAATCAATCAGAAATGAACGAATTCACCTCAGAGAATGAATGAACACAGGCACCTGAATGTCAGGAGACACCCGAGCACCAATCGAATCTGATTGGTTAGTTTGATCACATGACTTCAAACTATATGTCATGGGAAATCTTCTGTCGGCGATTTATCTTTCCTTTTGACAATAAGATGCGTACTTTGGCGAAATTAATTTGGAAATAGATATCAGTAATATCAGTACTGTAGTATTTTGTTTTGTAATTTAGTTGAATAAAATTTTACACTCACATCTGTTTTAGAATAAAGCTGATATAGAAGAAATCAGGGTCTGCTACATATTTCTAAGTATGCTCTTATTTCAATATTTGAAAAGAAAATATTATGAACTGTTATAATATAGGTTTATAAATGTTGTCTTTCAATAAAAATGAAATGCACAGATCTACAAAACTCTCACTGGATCCATTTTAATATATGTGTTCGGAACGTAAGGCAATAACTTCACAGGGAGAAGCTCTTATTTCTATATTTGAAAATAAAACATTATGAGCTGCTTTTTTATAAAATGCGTTTAAAATAACTGCGTTTTTATTAGATTCAGCTCCGCATAACGCACATTTGAATCAGAGGCGGCGGTAGGAGGGGGGCAAGGGGGGCATTTGCTCCCCCCCCCCGTCGGCGAGAGATTGAGGTTTCGTCGGCAAAACTGTTCAACATTTCAGGATGGTTGTAGAGAGTTGCGCATTATCGAATATGATTATTTAAAATCCACCTTAAAGTTAATATATTGTAAACAGTCGAAATATCCAAGTAACGGTTAAAACGTTTTGACTATATTTGGCAAAATAATCGATAGAGTGGTAAATAAATAATATGCTGAATTTTGCGGACAATTTTTGATAGACCATCTCAGAACTGAATGCAATGAATGTGGAAGATGTTAAGTTCGCAGATTTTCAGACATCAGATTCAGATGTCGTTCATTCAGCTTATAATTTGTATTACTTTTCACCTTTAACCGACCAGCTAACAAGTGAATAAGATATCGACAAGTTGATACTCTCATTTTGTTAGTAATTTTTGGTCGGTCGATTATGAATTCAATGCGGTGAGTGCCGAAGATGTTAAATCTGCAGATTTTTAGACATTCGCTTGAAATGTCTATTATTTGGCTTATAATTTGCAATAGATTTAGCAATATAACCGACAAGTGAATAAGATACTACATTCTACCGATAACTTTTGGGCTTCCGACTGTGAATTAAATATGATGAATGTCGAAGAATATATCCACAGATTTTCAGGCATTTGATTTAAATGTCGTTCATCTTTTAATTTGCACTACATTTAGCTATATAACCGACAAGACGACATATGAATAAAACATAAGACATGTCACATTTTGTCAAAAAATTTTGATCGGCCGACTAAGAATTCAATGCGAATGGAATCGACGAGTTCTAATTCTCAGTCATTTTATTTAAATGTCGTAATGTTCATTCAGCATATAATTTATACTATATTTAGCAGAATAATTAATAATCTGGTAAATGAATAAGACGTCATATTTTTTCCAACTAATCTTTGTCCTTCGGCTAAGATTTTATCATAGATTACGGAAAAAATTGTTTACATCAGGCACTTCGATTACCTGTTAGTGGAATTAATAGAGAATTTGGTGCTTTTATATTATTCCTGAATAGGACGACAGAGTTGTTTTCCATAATTCATACTTCAAATCTAAGTTCTAAAATTAATCGCCATATTATTCATATAATTGTTACTTCTTCGGTAACGAATTGATAAATTTATTTTATTCATTTCACTATGAGAATTGCATGACTAAAATCTAGTTAACAAAATTAAAAAAACACTGTTTTCTTTTGACAATCTTGTGAGTATGTAGCTATTTTGATGTAGCCAAATTATGTTAATTTAGTATAAATCACTGTTGTAAGTAAATTGTATAATTGTAAATTAAATTTATTTAATAGTAAAATATCTGTTTTCTTTCGCAATCTAATTTATCAGGCTACAATTATTACACTAAAGAAATATTACCGACTGCAATTGACGACAAAAAAATTTTGTGGTATGGTAGCGTTTTAGCTACAATAAAAGAGTTTATCCAAGTATGCACTAAATTTGTTAAATAAATTACTACCTGAATTCTTCAGACTGCATTCAATATTATATTTAATCGGAGAACGTTTAGTTTATATATACTTTTCTTAATAAGAAAAACCAATGTATGCAACTGAGGGGATAAAACTCAACTTTTGGATAGAATATTAGCTTGCAATAACTTCGAATTAAGAAAGTACTTAACCATTAGAACGCATGCCTAAAAATTAAGATAGGAGAATTCATGTTCAAGATCTAATTGTGTTTTTAGTAAAATATATTGGTTTTTTTAAGGCTAAATATATATAGAAAAATATATACAAGTTAACTATCGTTTAACGATCTAACGTTTAAGCAGTCCATTTTTCGTAAGAATATTTTTCATATCTAACATAAAATAGTAAGTTTGTACATATATTTACAAAATATTTTCTCCGACCTTCTTAAAAACATCATTGTATATTTTCCGCATTCTATATTGTTCGTGCCCGAACTATAGTAAATGTTTGTTGAGTGCACTTACTTCTCCTCGGATTCGAAACTCATCTTAATTCCTGCTCGTCGTTGCAATCCTTACTAAACAAATATTTTAGGTAGGGGGACTACGCAGAAAAATCGGTTTTTGGCGGAAACATCGAATATTTTTATTTATTATTCTGGATTTCTATAAAAGTTTCTTTTATAAAATTTTTTGTTTCAACATCCATTTTATATAACTTCTGATATAAAATAGTAAGAGTATGCATTTGCTCATTTAGCATGACACGTCATTCTGGCGCAATCTGTGTTTCTATCTATATTATACAATCTAGAATGGAATATGATTATATTCATTTCCAAAATTAGATCTCGGAGAAATTAAGTGTCACGAGTCTCATAAAGAAATAGACTCAAATATTGACAATTTTTTTGATGCTTAGTAAAAAAAAAAAGAAAAAAAAAACTGAGAATATATTTTACAAATGTCTTTATAAAGTTTTAACAATGAAAGAAAGGATCATCATCAGAATAAAAAAAAGTTAAATAATACTTAATTTTCTTTAATTAAATGTAAAATTAATTATTATGAGTTATTTTGAAGCCAAATTAGAAATTGTGCTTGCCCCCCTGTCGGATTTGTCTTGCACCCCCGTCTGCAAATCTCTGCCGCCGCCTCTGATTTGAATTCCATGTTTATTGCTTATCCATGCAATACGGAACAATGCTTACAGCTTCACAGATAAAAATTGGTTACTGTAAAATTAACGGGAAACGAATTTGGCGGTTTTCCATTCACTGATCGAACGAACCAATCAGATTCGACTTGTGCTGGGGTGTCTCCTGAGATTGAGGCGCGTGTTGAATAAACCGGATACATTTTCCTATCAACCATTCCACAATAGTCAATTTAATTTCATTTCCTTAGAAAATAGAAACCATAGCAGTTCAACCGAATGGTACTTTTTCCTGGAAAATATAATACATCAGTTCCAATTTTATTGATTTAAGTCATTGGTTATTCAAACCAAAACCCAAATTTGTACCTGGAAATGTTACTAGAGATGCATAATCCACGATTTTTTTAAATAACAAATAATTTTGCTATTGTTATTTTTAAATATTCGTTACAAGTATCTGTTATTTCGATCATATTATCAATTAAAAATTATTAACTATTATTAAATATAAAATTTATTAATTGTAATTAATACTTAATTTACTATTTTAAGTAACGTGCGATTGAATTAATTTATCTATTTCAGCTTACTTTTTAATTTAAATTTTTTTTCAAAACTATTAATTTAATTTATTTATTGGAGTAAGCCATTTCTGAAAAGTTCAATTTAAAAAAAAAAAGACATTTCTTAAAACTGTTCACTTTAGTTCTATACTCTATCAATAGATGGCGCCTGCAGAGTGAAAGGAATGTATGCCATTAGAGAGTCATGTCACAATCAATTGAAAATGATCCTCATGGGATAACGCATTTTCAAATGCGAATATCGGAAAGTCAAGCGGAGTGGTGACTTCGCAATTATGAACACTTTCCTGTGATAGCTCCACTTTCAGTGATATACGATTCAATGATACGATAATTCTAAGAATAGCCGGTCCGTTCAATTTTCAACCCATTAACAGATTGCATAATTGAATTCTTGTGTTGAGATTGCTTCCATTGGACAGATCGTATCGATTGTTACTTTCTATCGTGATCCAAGACCTTTAATCGAAATATCACCAGTAAGATTATGTCAAGGATATGAATCACAACCCTTTTTGAAAATTATTGAACACTGGTATTTGTGACTTTTTGATATTGGTTACGTAATAACCGCTCTTAAAATATTTATCATCCTTAACCCTTAACTGGGGACGTGCGGTCTGTGAGACCGCTAGCGATGGATTTTCTGTCACCCCTATTCTGTTTTTTGCTCAGTTGAATGGATTGATCCTGTAGCTTCCCGTTTTGTGATCATCAATACACTTGCACTTTCTCAACCGATTTCAGCAGCTGCTTTTTTAAATAATTCAGCTGTTTCTTCGAGCGCGGTCTCTAAGACCGCATCTCCCTGTTAATGTCCCAGTGATAAACAAGGCTTAGCAGATGGCGATAAAATTTGAACCCCGAAATATCATCCAGTTTACTGATCCTTTTATGAAGCAGTGCTCCAGACACTTTTAAATGAAGCAGAAAGTGATTTTAGTCATAAGGATAATTGTACAGAAGAGTTTTTCGATTAAAGTTCGCATTTAACTGATTTTGATATGTATGTTCAAATATAATAAATATTTCTAGTGATAACGTATTTTGAAAAATTTATAAAATATATTAATATACCATGATATATATATATATACAGAATTTATAGGTTGATTTTTATACTAGTTCTTAACCTGTATATTTAAAATGCCCTAGAAAACCGTGCGATGAAAGTCCCACAAGCCGATAAAAAAAGGGCCAATTTTACCCATTGTCATTTTTTTTTTCATATAATTGTTGAATTTTAAATTATATTGTCTTCTATATACCTTCATATATTGTAAAAATAAATATGATTTAAAAAGTAAAAAGTAATATGCTTTTTCAAGAATATTATTTATTGCAACATGTAATTTCAGAAGAAAATGTATGTTCCAACGCATTTACTTTTTTCAATGATACTATATTTTGAAAAATTTCTAAAACATATCTATATATCAAGAAAAATATCTGCAAAATATGTTGGCAGCTTTTCATACTAATACATTCATTAGAAAATTTAATTTGAGTGCAAATGAAATGTGGTCTCGTAGACCGCACCCCTCCAGTTAAGTCCTAAAATTTCACCTTCTCAGTTAAGGGTTAAATGTTACCGATTAAGGCATGTTAGTTTTGTCACCTGTTTTTTTTTTTTGTGTGTTCAAATAAAAAGTTATTAATCTCAGAAGTCAAGCTTAAATAAAATAAAAATTGCGGAAAAAAATACTTATATAATGAGCAATAAAACATAATTTAATGCGGTCAATTCACGGTCACGTGTCAGGTACCAAACAAACCGCTTCTGTTCAATTTTCAACCATTCTGCGCATGTCGTGACGTCTGCCGATAACGTAACAATTATTAAAAACTTCTGCTTTTTTTTTAAAAGATATTATTTTGAATTATTTTCTCTAAATTTTCTTAGTTATATAATTTTATTTCTTATATTAAAATTTTAATTAGTATTTTCAATGGAATTATTGTTTTTGCATAATTAATTAACATCGCTTTTTAATTCGTTTGGTACCATTTTATTCTTTCCTTTCCTATATTCTTTCCCCTCGTCCTTTTTTTTTTTATCCGAAGGATACATTTTGACAAACGACTATGGCAGTGTTTTTGAAAAATTACATATGTTCTTTTTTACATATTATTTAAAAAGTATTGAATGTTGAATCTTATGAATATAGTTCCCTCAGTTAGTTCTTTTTAAAAATAAAATTATTATATATTTTTTTTCTTATGTAATTACTTTTATAAATATTGAGACTTTGATGTTTTCAGTTTACTCAGAGGAAAGAACATGAAACTCAAATTAGTATATATTGAATAAATTATGTTTACAATTTCAAATTATGAAATATAAAAGGTATGGATACCTTTTTTTAAATCTATGCAACTTATGAATAAATAATTTCATTTTAATTTGTAGAAATCATTAAAGGAAAACAAACAAAATCACGCTTTCATAATTTGTATTTACTCATTACAAATATATATAGAGAGAGAGATAAAATATATGTGATAATTATTTTTAAAAATATGATCAAATGTATTTTTTAATATACTCCCTAATTCAAAAAACTAAAAAAAACTATTTACTATTTATCAACATTTATTTTTCTAGACACTTAGAAATAGTAATATAAACACAGTATGACAATAATGTCAATGTAAATGATGAAATCAATTTTATTCAACAGAAACATCCTAGACACTAAAGAACAGTTTTTTATCACTAATAAAAACATAATGTTGAACAATATACTTTTAAAGCAGAACATTTATGATTTTTTTTAAATGCTAAAGTTACATTGATAAAAATTACATTCAATGAATATAATAAAAAAACATACAATACAGCAAATTTAATAAACAAGAATAAGGTCATGATATATTTATATTGTTACAAATCTGTAATTTTGCTACCCGGTACGAATAGTGTCTTCCTGGGAAAAACCGTTAAAATCCTTTGTAAGATCTGTCCTGTGCGTCAATGACCTGAGAGCTTGGCGGCCATTTGGCGACTTTGGCGACAAAATGGATCATACTGGGAAGTTCGAGAAGTTTCACGATCCATCCAGTAGGAACGGAGATACATCCAGAGACGCCCTGATTGGTCAGAAAATTCTAGCCCCGCCTCCCGGAACTATAAAAGACGGGCACTCTGAAGCTGCAGAGAAGTTCCCTAATATCAGACAATCACAATGTCCTGACACTCGTCATCTCCAAATTTCGTCGAAGACGGCCACGGCAAAGTATAGACAGCAAAGCACTGTGAAGTCTCTCCTTACCGGGGATAAGCCCCTGCCGGGGCTAGGCACCCCGTCAACCCAACCATCAAGCTGCAGAGAAGTTGTGAGGCCATGATGGCGTCCGGCACCGAGAACCCAGAGTTAAAAGTGCTCGCAACGTTAGAAAAGACCCTACATCAGCAGCTAGAGAACCTGCAAAAAAGGGTGAGTGACTTTGGAACTTGTCCTCTAGTTAATTGCATGCCTCATACCCCCCAAAACCGGCCCAACTTAATCAAAACTAAAAGACCTAGAACTGAAACTGTAAATTCTAAGAATGTTAAAAATCTCAAAACTGCAAATAAAAACCTAAAATCCAACGTAGATCAAAAAATCAAAATTTCAGACAATGATGAGTTCAGATTCCCACCCAAAAGATTAACTGCCAAAATTATCACTAAAACCCAGGATAATGACAACGATTCAGTTTTAAGTGAAAACACTTATCAAAACCTTGAGAACCTAGAAATAGATGAGGAAATAGAAGAAACAAAAATAGTAACTCTCCCCCCCCCGATAATGCTTAAACGAACAGAAAAATTCATTGATGATCTAAAACTGATAAATGACAAATGTTTTCCAGTAGAAAGCAAACTTGGAGGTCCTTATATAAAAATCTTCGTTAATAGTGATGATGAGCATCGTAAACTAACAAAATTCCTAAAAGAAAATAACCTCTACTACTTTGTGATAACACCCAGATTCAGCCGCCCCATTAAAGTTGTTATAAGAGGTCTCCCCAACAATATCCCAACCCAGACAATCAAAGAAGCTCTGGAAATTGATTGCAATTTTAAAATTGAAAAAGTAGTCCAACTAACCCGATTTAGAACAAAAGAACCACTTCCCCTCTTCCAAGTTACTTTACCCAATATCGACATTAACAAAAGTATATGGAATCTAAATTCCCTACTCTACTTAAGAGTAAAAATAGAAAAATTTGTCAGGAAAACAGGTAGCATTCAATGCTTTAATTGCACCATAGTGCAGCATCCTGCCACATGAAACCAAGATGTATAAAATGCGGTGGTGAACACCACAAAGACCAATGCACTACGCCACCAGAAAAAACTGTATGTATAAATTGTGGGAAAGAGCATTATGCTTCATACCGTGAGTTTGAAAAATTTCCCAAGCCCCAAAGATTTACTAAAACACTTACCAAAAACAGTTATGTAAACCCAAATATCTCATATGCTAAAATAGCGAATAATGAACCTTTTCAAGCTGAACTACCCCCGCCAGGAAAAATGACCCCCGAAGATACAGAAAATAATGTTCACGCTCAAGTCTATTTCCCCAAGGACAACGTATCCGAACTTGAAGACATTAAATATGTGATTAACGAATTCAGAGCACTATCTAACGGTTGTGACATTAGCAGCATTGCTAGGCAACTCAGAAATGCTAACAACCATATAGATAAACTATCAATATTAATCAAATTCATGCCCATATTCAGCGAAGCCAACACTGTATAATTTTATGATCCCTGGCCTCAATATCATGTTTTGGAATGCAAATGGACTCAAAAATAAAATGTTTGATCTCCGAACTTTTGTCGACGAGAATGAACCTGATTTAATCCTCCTTCAGGAAACAAAACTAAAAAACAGCTACACCCCCTATCTACCGAATTATTTATTTTACAGAGAGGACGGCCCACAAAACCCCCTATGCGGTGGAACTGGAATTTTTGTAAAAAGAAACATCAAACATGAAGAAATCTACATCCCCAACCTAAACTGCACTGAAACCACAATAGTCAAAATAACGCCTCAAAACCGACCCCAAATAACAATCGCTTCAATTTACATTCCCTGCCGTGTAAACACTATTTTCACCAGAGACCTGGAGAAAATAATAAACCTCTCTGACAGCGTTATTATGTGTGGCGACACAAATGAACACCACACCAACTGGTCCTGTAAGAGAATCTCTAGCACTAAAAAAACCCTTCAAAAATTTGCACATGACAAAAATCTAGAAATTATCGCCCCATCCACACATACTAGATTCGGCCCGAATTCGACCACCACCATAGACCTCGCTATCACTAAAAACTTTTCATACAACCATGAAATAGCTTCAATATCAGATCTCCCCTCAGATCACAACCCAGTGATAATCAAATTCAACTTCAATATCACAAACCTAATCATTAATAGAAATAATGTCACAACAGACTGGATAAACTACAAAAAATTTCTCAGCACTAACGTCCCATTCAATATCCCAAAAATTGAAAATACTGAAACCCTGGAAAATGAAATAGTCAAATTAACAAAAAATATTACCCTGGCATACAACAATAGCTCAAGACCCCTCAAATACCATGAAAAATTATACCTCCCTCCAAACATAAGAGACCTAAAAACAGAAAGAAATAGAACAAAAAAGATCTGGCAAAGAAATAGAGACCCAGCCTCAAAATCTCAGTACAACAAAGCCCAGGAAAAATTTCGCTTTGCGGTTCAAGAATACAATAGAAGCATATACATCCATAAAAACGAAATGCTCAACCCCCAAGATAACTCGTTATGGAGAGCAACCAAAAAACTCAAATGGTAAAGAACGAACATCCCCCAACTAACTGACCCAGTCACCAAACTTCTAGCACACACAGATGCTGAAAAAGCTGAGCTAATTGCAAACCAGCTGGAAGAGCAATTCAACCCAAATAATCTTAGTGATCCAAGCACAGAAAGCATTGTTGAGAGATCAATAGCAGCATACGAGCTCAAAAACCTTGACACAAACTACCTCAAAGTAATGCCATCGGAAATAGTTCAATTCATCAAGAAAATAAAAATTAACAAAGCCCCAGGTCCCGATGCAATAACCAACAAGATGCTCAAAAAACTACCTGACAATATCATTATCAAACTAACCCTCTTAGCAAACGAAATCCTAAAGCTCAGATACTTCCCCAAATGCTAGAAAATAGCGAGAGTTATCCCTATACTTAAACCTGGAAAAGACCCCTCCCTGCCAGTCAACTACAGACCAATTTCCCTACTCCCAACCCTCAGCAAACTAACTGAAAAAATAATCCTCACAAGATACCTAACACACAGTAAAGAACTTGGCATCTTAATCCCACAGCAATTTGGCTTCACGGAGAAACTCTCCACCACTCATCAATTACTCCGCATGATAGAATTCCTTCATGAAGGCAGGAAAAACAAAAAACCAACAGCAGCCATATTCTTGAACATAGCAAAAGCATTCGATAAAGTTTGGATCCCAGGCCTAATACATAAATTAATTGCTTACAATTTCCCCAAAACAATAGTTGACATAATTAAATCTTACCTCACGGACCGATATTTCACAGTGCAAGTTAACCAGACGGATTCAACAAAAAGAAAACTCAGAGCCGGGGTACCCCAAGGCGGAATTCTGGCACCTGTCATATTCCTACTCTATCTGAATGACATACCCCAACAAAAAGACATCATGATAAGTCTCTATGCATATGATACTGCAATTCTCTCCCAAGGCAAAAACCCTCAGCAAGCAATCATCCCCCTACAAAATTACATTAATAATCTCGAAAATTGGCTAATCCGCTGGAAAATAAAACTCAACGTGGACAAAACAGAGACAATCTTATTCTTCAAAAAAAATAATAACTGGCCCAAAATCCAAATATACAACACTGAAATCAGCTGGCAAAACGAGGTCAAATACCTGGGAATAACACTAGATAAAAACTTAAATTACAAAACGAACATAAATAAAACAAGAGAAAAATTTAATTTGGCTTTCAGAATCCAATACCCGCTAATTTGCAGAAATTCAGGTCTCTCAATAAACAATAAAGTCCTCATTTACCTAGCATATCTAAGACCAATACTTACTTATGCATGTCCGATCTGGGCTGCTACGGCGAAAACTAACCTACAAAAAATAGTCGCACTGGAAAACAAAACATTAAAGATGATAGTCAGGGCCAGATGGTTCATCAAAAATGCGGAAATCATTAAAGCTCTGAACATCCCCCAAAACTTCTATGGAAACATCATAAATATAGACAACCCTACCCTAAGTAACCTACCGACATATGATATAAACGACACCTGCAACAAACGCAGACCTCGCTGTGCCCTTGCAATTTAAATTGCAGACAAATAATACATAACCCTTTTTTTCCCACACACAAGAAAACAATACTTCCAAACTAAAATAAACCATGTATGATGCACTGTAATTACTAAGGTCAGTTTCATATCACTCCAAAGTTAACCATTTTTAGATTTACGGAAGGTGGGGCCTGCGGCCCCAATGAGCCGTAATCCCTCTCAACAATTCAAGAGAAGTTGTGTGTATCGTCAGAAGTTGTGTGTGAGAGGAGTCGGAGTCGCCGACAAGTAAAGAGAATTAGAGGATTAGACAGCAAATAAACTGCTGAACTAGCAATTAAATGTGCTGCGTCATTACGATTTATTGGCGGTATTTGCAGTATAAAATTTTTTGTAACAATATATATATATATATATATATATATATATATATATATATATAGAGAGAGAGAGAGAGAGAGAGAGAGAGAGAGAGGGAGAGAAGTTAAATAGGTTATAAAGAGGAGGTGAAAGAAACACTTTTATGCTTTCACAGATTTTTATAATTCAAAATTGATATGTTAAAGAAATAGAAAAAAAAAGTGAAACATGCATGTAGCAATGAAGTTGGGAATAAAAATTATATAATAAATGCTGATATGGAAATTGATTTTCAATGAAAAGACCTTTATTTATTAAAACAGAAATCACTGGGGTGCACAGTGTTATAACAGGATATTATGATAACAGTCAATTTCAGTTTAAATACAATAAACTATTGACATTTCATTTTTAACAATAGAAAAGTTGTTGATTCACTTTGAATCCATCACAAATCTGCAAATGTAATTAGAAAACTAGTAATATTCACTTCCACCTAAGTTTAGCATTATAGTAGTTGTTATTTTTGCTACAGGAGTTTGTTTACTTACATAAATTAAATTTAGATAAGATTTTGTAAAAAAATGCAATGTAATATTCATGTAAACATTTTAAAACCTTCTAAGCATATTCAAAATTATCAGAAATTTCATCAAATGTGAATAAAGTAAATTAGAAATGCACTCGCGAATTTGTTTGATTGTTTTTGACGGCAAATCTCTTACCGAATTCTTTTTCTTCGAAGAGTTTTTCTAACAAATTACTGGAACAGCTATATTTAATAAATGGACACACACTGAATGAATTCTTCAAAATGATCGGAGCATATCACCGACTTCGAAGGCTTGAAAAAATCTATACCAAAGCTATCAACCCAAGTCAGGATTGTTGAAAGGAAAATAAGAAAACATTTTATAGTGATAGTCACTCTTGTGTTTCGTATTAAAGTATGCATACATCAGCACACCAATATTTCCTCTGTTAACACATAATAAGAGGAAAGAAAATGACTCAAAAATTATAACTTCAAATGTACACGAAAAATCCGCTTCATACTTGGAGGAGAAAGTTAATGCCAGACTGATCTAGGGATGACGAATATTTTCAGAGCGGTTATTACGTAACCAATATCAAAAAGTCACAAATACAAGTGATCAATACTTTTCAAAGAGGGGTGTGATTCAAATCCTTCATACGATCTTACTGATGATATTTCGATTACAAGTTTTGGATCACGATAGAAACTAATAATCGATACGATATCACTGAAATTTGCCGGAGCGGTGACGATAAGATCTGTCCAATGGAAGCTCTCGAAAGAAATCTGTGATTGGATTGAAAAGTGAACGGACCGGTTATTGGAATTATCGTATCGTATCATTGAATTGCATATCACTGAAATTTATCGCAGCGGTGATTTCACCGGAAAGTGCGAGGGTTCACTGGAAAGTGCGAAGTCACCGCTCCACTTTACGGGAGTGACCGATATTCGTATTTGATGATGCACTATTCCATACAGATCATTTTTTATTGCTCGTGACATGATTGACTTTGATTACAGGTACTCTGTTTACTGCTGGCGCCATCTATTGGTAGAATATAGGACTAAAGTAAACATTTTAAAGAAATGACATATATTTTTAACTCATCTTTTCCAGAAAATGGTTCACTCTAATAAATAAATTAAATAAATAGTTTTGAGAAAAAAAATTTCAGAAGTAAGCTGAAACAGATAAATTAATTCAATCACACGTTAATTAAATTAGTAAATTAAGTATTAATTACAATTAATAAAGTTTATATTTAATATTAAGTAATAATTTTTAATTAATAATATGATTGAAATAACAGATATTTGGAACGCATATTTAAAAATAACAATAGCAATATTATTTGTTATTCAAAAAATCGTGAATTATGCATCTCTAGACTGATCTACGATAGCGGTGCGGATGAAACTTAAATGCCATGCGCAAGAAATACATGACATGTGACTTTTACGTCACATGAATTGACCCCATTACATCAGGAATTTTCAAGTTCAACTCTCTGATGGTAATCATGCACAATTTTACGTAAACGAGTGTAAAACTCATAGTGTTCGGTAATTATCATAATCTAAATCTGTTAATAGACATTTAGCAGACAATTCTCTTTCAGACATTTTATAACTGCTACCATTTCTATTTAGTTAAAATATTATTAAAAGGTAAAAGCAGACGATTTTTTCTTTGATAAACACATTTTATTAATATTATTTCGTTTATTTTTTGTATGAAAGCTGATGACCAATGGAGTCAATTCATGTGAAGTAAAAGTCACATGTCATGAGCTTCTGCGCATGGCATTTAAGTTTCATCCGTAACGCTTTCGTCTATTAGTCTGCCATTAAAGTTTACCGCCAAGCATGAGGCGGATTTTTTGTTTATAATTTTAAGGTATAATTTTGAGTCATTTTCTTTTCTCTTATTATGTGTTAAAAGAGAAAATACTGGTGTGCTGATAGATACTTTAATGCGAAACATAAGAGTGATTGTCATGATAAAATGTTTTCTTATTTTCCTTTCAACAGTTCTGATTTGGGTTGTTAGCTTTGTTAAAGAAGGTTTCAAGCCTTCGAAGTCGGTGATATGCTCCGATTATTTGGAAAAATTCATTCACTGTGTGTCCATTTACTAAATATAGCTGCTCCGGTAATTTTTGTAGAAAAACTCTTCGAAGAAAAAGAAATCGGTAAGCGATTTGCTTTTAAAAAGAATCAAACAAAATCGTGAGTGCATTTCTAATTTATTTTATTCACATTTCATGAAATTTCTGATAATTTTGAATATGCTTAGAAGGTTTTTTTTTTTTTTTTTTTTTTTTTTTTTTTGGAAAAAGGGAATTTTAGTGTGCACCCAGCTGCGCCAACAATGCCAAGTCGCCAATAAAGATGGCGGCAAAATAAACAAATACTTCCGCGTAACAGTTGTTGAAAATGTATTAATATTTTATTTTATTTATTTGTTTATTTTAGAATGGCAACGTTATTTAAGAAATATTTTTTGCTGTCTCATTTTGTAGATGGCAACTTGTAGATCAATCCCAAGATGGAATAAACAAAGTTTGAATTTTTTACTGGTGGGATATCGTTTTTCTATTTTAATATAAAAAGCGAAAGAAAACGGTGTTTTTTCTTAGGCAGCTTTAACATTTTTTGGCGTCCGCGACAGGACTTTCTCGAAACAAAATAAATCAAGATGTTTCAAGCAATAAAAGGTTTTAAAAAAGAAGATCTGAAATACGTTGCGTCTGAAATTGGAGAAGACGTATCAGAAAATATTACGATAGTTGGATTAAAAGATCTTATTTTAAAAAGTTGTGAATATAAGAATGATCCAGAATTCGTTCAAGAACTTTTAAGTAATGTTATTTCGGAAAGGAAATTAAAAGAAGAAACCGAAAAAGAAGATAAAAGATTGCAGCTTGAAGCTGAAAAGGAAGATAGAAGACTGCAGCTTGAAGCTGAAAAGGAAGATAGAAGATTGCAGCTTGAAGCTGAAAAGGAAGATAGAAGATTGCAGCTTGAAGCTGAAAAGGAAGATAGAAGATTGCAGCTTGAAATTGAAAAAGAAATAGAATTGGCAAGAATACAATCTCAAAATAGAGGTCAGTCATTTTCTGCTAATTCTACTGCTGATTTAAATAATTATAAGAGAAAGTTTACACTGCCTAGATTAGAATTTAGACAATTTGGCGACGATATTAAAGATTGGCTCCCATTTTGGAGTCAATTTGAGCAAATACATAAAGATGAGGATATCGCACCAGAAGACAAATTTCAGTACCTAGTTCAAGCAACAATTTCTGGTTCTCGTGCTAGCTAGAGAAGTTGTTGAAAGTTTTCCGCCAACTGGCGCCAACTATCAAAAGGCTATTGATGGTTTAAAATCGCGTTTTGGTAGAGAAGATATTTTAGTGGAAGTATATGTGAGAGAATTATTAAAATTAATTATTTCTGTGCAAACAAAAGAAACATTTTCATTAACTTCTTTGTATGATAAGCTTGAATCATATTTACGAGCATTAGAAACATTAGGTGTAACCACAGATAAATGTGCATCCATTTTGTATCCTATGGTTGAATCGTGTTTCCCAGCTGAATTTTTAAAGGCTTGGAATCGTAGTAATATTTCCAGTATTAACTCTGACGCGAAAGGAAGATTGGATAATTTGATGCAATTTTTGAAAACGGAAGTTGAAGGAGAAGAAAGAATATGTTTGGCTGTAGCCGGTTTCGGTTTAGGAAAGGGCCAAGAATACAGACCTTTGAAAAAGAAACAATATAGCTCGGAGAATTTGAGAAATAAAGTACCTAAAGCTATAGGTTTGTTAACGACTGCTGCAGATAAAGATGTAAAGAAATTTTGCGTTTTTTGCGGTGGTAAACATTCAAGTTCAGATTGCTTTACGGCTCAAAAAATGACTCTATCGGAAAGACAAAAAATAGTCAAGGAAAAACGATGCTGCTTTGCATGTTTATCGCCATTTCACGCAGTTAAAAGATGCCGAGCAGTTTTAAAATGCCTGATATGTTCTAAAAAACATTTTCCTATAATGTGTGATGTGCTTGATTCGCAAAAGATGTCTGTAGAGGGAAAAGAAGATAAACCCGCACTAGATGTTAATATGGCTAATTTTAATAAACACAGCCCTAAGATATTTCTTCAAACTCTCAAAGCTAAAGTGGTATCGGATAATAAACAGAAAATTGTGAGGTTACTTTTTGATTCTGCATCACACAAATCTTACATTTTGAAAAGTGTAGCTGAAGAAATGAATTATACACCCGTTCGATGTGAAAAATTGGTACATTCTCTTTTTGGTGGCGTTATCACTAATGAATTTAAACATAATTGTTATAAAGTAAAATTGAGAAATTTGATTGGAGATTTCGGCTGTAATTTTGAAGTTCTGGATCAATCTATCATTTGTGACAATATTAGACCGGTTTTTAAAGGTCCCTGGATAAAAGAATTAGAGGAAAATCAGATTAATCTAACTGATATTAGCGATACTTGTGAAGGCATTGATATTCTAATTGGAGCTGACGTTATGGGGAAAATGTTAACTGGCAAAAGAAAAGTCTTATCTTCAGGTCTTGTCGCTGTAGAAACTTTCTTAGGATGGACCTTAATGGGTAAGGTACCACAGGAAGAATCTTCGGAAGAAAACCTGGCTTTAACAGTGCTGTCCTTATTTGTAAATGAAGCTGAAATCACAAATTTATGGAAATTAGATTCAATCGGAATCAATGATCCTGTTGAGAAAAAATCTAAGAACGAGATTGATCTTCGGACCAAGGAGCATTTTCTAAAAACGGTAACAATTAATAAAGATGGTCGATATGAGGTTTGTTTACCATGGTCTGATGATAAGTCACCTTTGCCCGACAACTTGGATTTGGCGAGGAAAAGGCTCGACTACACTACCTCAAAACTTATAGCTATGAATATGTATGAGAAATATGAAAATATTCTTCTAAATTGGTTAGATGAAGACATAATCGAGGAAGTTCCTACCAACGAAATGAACTCTTATGGTAATTATTTACCTCACCGTGCAGTGATAAAACTAAGCAGCAGCACTACTCCAATTCGTCCGGTGTTTGACGCTTCAGCGAGATTAGCAAATTATCCATCTTTGAATCAGTGCTTGGAATGTGGTCCTAATCTCATTGAGCTTATTCCAAATATTCTTCTTCGATTCAGAGAGGGACAGCTTGGCGTTATAGCTGACATCAGGAAAGCTTTTCTGCAAATTAGTATTCGTAAAGAGGATAGAGACTTCCTTCGGTTTTTGTGGTGGGAAAATAGAGAAGAAAAGAAATTGAGAGTTTTTCGTCACACAAGAGTTGTTTTTGGGGTAAAATGTAGCCCTTTTCTTTTAGCTTCAGTAATTGAGTACCATATTCAAAAATGTGAAGGATTTGAAAAATCTTTGAAGAAAAGACTTTTGGAGAGTTTCTACATTGATAATGTCGTTACTAGTGTCGACAGTAAAGACCAATTAGATCGATTCATTGACAATTCTAAAACCTTGATGGCAAAAGGTGGTTTTGATCTTAGAGAATGGGAATGGTCTGGCGACTGTGAAACTAATTCAAAGGAAGAAACTCAGGTATTAGGTCTTATTTGGAATAAGAAATTAGACACTTTGAAAATTAACATGAAATGGCTGGATGGCATTAATGTGGAAAAAGTAACTAAAAGGAGTATGTTATCTACAGTACATAAAGTATTTGATCCTTTTGGATTCACTGCACCAGTGATGCTCTGTCCGAAAATAATGCTACAAAAGGCATGGACATTAGGTACAAGTTGGGATGAAGAAGTAACTGGTGAGCTTCGTAAAGAATTTCTACAGTGGTTTCAAGAACTTAAGCATTTGTCTGACATACAGATTCCTAGGTGTGTTCAAGCATCTTCAAAAGATATAAGCAACTGCACTATTCATACGTTTGTTGATGGAAGCAAAGATGCATATGCTGCTGTTACATTCCTTAGAATAGAAAATAATGGTCGAATCGAGCTATTTCTACTTGCAGCGAAATCTCGAGTGGCTCCTTTAAGAGGCACAACTATCCCAAGAATGGAACTTCTTGCGGCGGTGATTGGAGCGAGGCTAGCGAATTCAGTTGTTGAAGCTCTTGGTTGGAAAAATGTTACGATATATTACTGGAGTGATTCTACAACAGTGCTTGCATGGATATTACGAGAAGAAAATTGGTCTGTCTTCGTTAGGAACAGAGTCCAAGAGATAAGGAAGTTGAGTAATCCTACATCATGGAGACACATACCTGGTGATAAGAATCCGGCAGATTTACCTTCCAGGGGCTGCAAGGCAAAACATCTAGTCTCCCTAAGATGGTGGGAGGGTCCACAATGGATGAAAAATGCTTTTGAATTTCAAAACATTATGGGTTCCACCAACCATGATTGGAATGAAGAAGAGATTAGAAAGGAAAAGTCTAAGACGACTTTTATATTATCAAATAATGAAGCCTGTGGTGTTGCAAACTGGTACTACAGATATTTTTCGAACTATGATAGAATAGTTCGTCTTGTTGCATGGATCCTCCGCTTCATGAACAACTGCAAAAATATAACTGAGAAGAAGCATGGTGAATTAACCGCTACAGAATTTCAGGAAGCAGAAATGAAGGTTTTATTTATGATACAGAATGAGTCTTTTCTCCCAGAAGAAGAAAAGAGATTAAAAACCCTACAAGTATTTAAAGACGATCTTGGCATCATCCGTTTGAAAACTAAAATTATTTATCGCAAGGACAGTGAAGATTTTCTTAAACCTATTGTTCTTCCTCCGAATCATGAAGTGGTAAAGCGGTTAATCTATAATGCTCACGTTAAGAACTGTCATGCTGGAGTCCAGATACTATTGAATGCACTTAGAGAAAAGTACTGGATCCTAAATGGAAGAAAAGCGGTGAAACATGTGGTGGCTAATTGCATTACGTGTAAAAGATATAGCTCAAAGAACATAGAAGTTATAAGTCCCCCCCTTCCAGAAAATAGAGTAAAGGATGCTGCGGTGTTTCAGATAACTGGCGTTGATATGGCTGGACCTTTATTCCTTAAAGACAAGAAGAGCTGGGTTCTAATTTTTACTTGTGCAGTGTACAGAGCAGTTCATTTCGAGCTTGTTACTGCTGCATCGACTGATGTTTTTTTAATGGCCTTTAGGAGATTTGTTTCTCGCAGAGGAAGATGCACAACAATATACTGCGATAATGGCTCCAATTTTGTTGGAGCAGCCAACTATTTAAAACAACTGGATTGGAACCGCATCCAAAAATATGGAGCAATAAACTCTATTGACTGGAAGTTTAATCCTCCAACTGCTGCCTGGTGGGGCGGATGGTGGGAGAGATTAATTAGAATTTTAAAAGATCTTTTTGAAGAAAGTGTTAGGACATGCACGTCTCAATTATGAGGAGATGATAACGGTTTTGGCAGACTGCGAGCGTGTAATCAACTCAAGACCTCTAACTTACATTTGCGAAGAGGAAGCTATAAAACCAATTTCTCCATCGATGTTCATACAAGATGTGCATGAATGCAATCTTCCTGATATAGATGCTGTAGAGCAAAATTCTGTGAGCAATAGATTCAAATACAGACAAGCAGTGCTTAAAGACTTAAGAAATCGTTTCAGATCTGAGTATTTGGGTGCTCTCATACAGCGGAGAAATAAAAAATCAAGAAAATGTACAGTTACTGTTGGTGACATTGTTATGGTGGGAGCAGATAATAAAAAGAGACTTGTCTGGCCTTTAGGTCGTATCACAGAAATCATACCAGGTAAAGATGGACATGTACGACTTGTTCGAGTGCAAACTTCACAGCAGAATTTCCTGCGACCAATTCAAAGAATATATCCATTAGAGTTAACATCCTCTGATGACTTCTCCACTTCGATGACACCAGATGATTTGAATAAGTCAAATGACATCACCAAAACTTCTGACAGTACTTCTGGCAACGAGATGAAATTTAGTAGAGCCGGAAGAAGAATTAAATTGCCAGAGAGACTGAACTTGTGATTTATTTTGTTTTTGATTGGACATTTTCACATTAATTTTTCATTTTTATATTTAAATATTAATTGAAAATTTGTAAAACGTTGCCATTTATTGAATCTCTTAACTGTGTTTAACTAATAGTATTATATTTTGATTATTATTTATAATCAAAAGGTGGGAGGATGTTGAAAATGTATTAATATTTTATTTTATTTATTTGTTTATTTTAGAATGGCAACGTTATTTAAGAAATATTTTTTGCTGTCTCATTTTGTAGATGGCAACTTGTAGATCAATCCCAAGATGGAATAAACAAAGTTTGAATTTTTTACCGGTGGGATATCGTTTTTCTATTTTAATATAAAAAGCGAAAGAAAACGGTGTTTTTTCTTAGGCAGCTTTAACAACAGTTACGTTTACCATTTCCCGCCATCTAATTAGGATTTTTTACTGATAAGTATTTTTTTTTTTTTTCATACTGCCCGGCACCAAGCAGAATTTTTTAACTTAAAAAAAAAACCTCCTACGGCTTCGCTAGCAGCGGGAGCAGGAACCTAGTAGCTTCGCTAGCACATTGAACATAAAGACTGTGTGGATAACAGAAATAGTACATAACCAAAAGTAAAAAAAAAGAACGGTGAAAGGAGCAATGGGAATATTCTCTATACAAAATTTCCAACAAGCATCCTTTCCTAACTTCATCAACTCGTATATATATATATACAGGTTTGAAATACTCCCGACATAACAAATTATGAAGAGAACCAACCGTTATTGTACTAAAAGAATTACGAGAACTGCGAAGAATTCCAATGCAGCTGTCTTTTAAAGTGAGAATGCAGACGATTTTTTTAAAGCGCATGCTGACAATTAAAAATTGCAAAAGAATAAATACTTTCTGTTCGTATTCACATTAAAAAAAGAAAGAAAATAGCTTTTAATTATAAGCTTAACTTTCTTTATTTAATAAATTTTAATTATAATAAAGAACAAAATTAAAATCTTTAATCGATATTTTTTTTAATATTTTTAATTTAACATTTTTCATAATGTAATTGTAGTTTATGTACAACTCAACCATTGCAAAATGTAGTAAACAAAACAGCAGTACGGTTGCTATAAGAGGGATCCGATGGGTTGCAATATTGGAGACAAACAGCTGGTACACACTAATCTTCACTTAGGCCTTTTTTTTTTAATGTTTACATGAGTATTACATTACATTTTTCCTACAAAATCTTATCTAAATTTAATTGATGTAAGTAAACAAACTCCTGTTGCAAAAGTAACAAGTGCTATAATGCTAAAGTTTCGTGGAAGTGAATAAATTTCTTAAAGATTTATTTAATAAGTGAATCCTTTACTAACTACTGAAAATCCAATTTTCTTATTGACTGTTATAATATATATATAACTGGTGTATTTTATTAAAAGTGCTCTTAATTTGATAAATTGAATGCTACATATAAGAAACAAATATATTTATTTAAGTTTTGAAAACACATGTTAGTATCTAATTAGTTAAGTATCTAATTGCGAGAAAATTGGTTACTAAGCAAAATTATATGAATTCTGATTTCAGTGGAATGTACTCTGCTTATGCCCAGACTATTATTTTTCTGAAATAATCGACAGGATCAGCAATTTGCAAAATGAGCTACAACAACTTTAGGATTCTGTAAGAAAGAAAGAGATTCATTTCAGAAAATATTGTTGATGATATAAAAATAAGGGCATTGACTGATTTCACTAAAGAAAGGTTTTTCTCTATATATACGTTCTTTTTTTAAGTTCTGAAGCAGATCTTCAAAAATAAAATTTTTCTAAGCATCCAATTGATTTATATGTTCTGTTTTGTAAAATTAAGGACTGGAATTTCAAATGAATTTTTATCTGTTTTCTTCGAAATTTCAGATTTTACTGTTTCAAGATATTTTATTTTGTAACAACAGTTTTTTTTTTTTAAATGAAGAGTTGAAATTGTTACCTATATTTCTTCCAAAGTCATTGATTATTTAAACCATGTTTGGTTCTGAAAATAAAGAATCCAGAGTCATTATTGATTGCACGTAATTTCCTATATAGAAACCTAGTAATCCAGTAGAACAGCAAATGACTCAGTTTTTATAAGAAAACAAATACTTTAAAAGACATGAGAGTCGTAATGCCTTCAGGAGCCATCAGTTTCATTTCACCATTATACTGTGGTAGCATATCTGGCAAGAAACTTTTTGTTAAAAGCAATCTGATGGATATATTAAAACCGATTGATGTTGTAATGACAGATAAAAGCTTCCAAATTGAACAAAAACTACAAAAAAAAAAATGAAATGAAATTATAAATTGAAATGCCTTAAATTTTTAAAGGCCTGTATTCAGTTTAATATTACTGCAGTGTTTCTCAACCTTTCAGTATTCGCGATCCAGTTTTCAATCATAATTTTCATCTCGCCCCCCGCTTACAATAAAATGCATACAACAATAATGTATATTGAGTATTTTGTATTCTGTTTTTAAATAATTTTTAACTAACTGCCAAATAAAGAGTAAAAGTGAGCCAGCATTGGTGAGAAATCACATCTGGCATTTTGCCAAGCGGGCAGTAAACAGATGAAGCGAATGAAAGCGGGGAAAATTTAAATATTATATTTGAAATGAAAGCCAAACAGAGAGATAACGTTAAAAGAATATGAAAGTAGAAAAATTCATCAATGAAAGTTAACCTAGACGGGGTGAGCTAAATTTAGAAACTGGGAATACATTTTTTCGAATAATAAAAGAAATAAAACAGAAGCATGACTAAACAAAAGAGAGAGAGAGAAAGAAAATAAGTAATGTTTGTGGAAGGGAATCCACACGACCGATGCCGTCTCGACCATGCGCGTAGCAAATGTTTTCTCATAGAAAGAAGAAAAATGTTCGATAACGCAAGTTTCAATTCCAGCCAATCTCATTTGAGACAATCCCTTTATCGCTATCGAATCTATAATGAATGTGTATGTTATATATGTTTTCGTGTTAATTGCAATTCACCATATTAAATATTCATGGCAGTTGATTTATGCAGACTCAAGAATAAATTTTTAAGCAGAAGTAAGCGAGCATTAGATGATAGTCAAGCATCAACAAGTACACAGACGAACATGGTTCTGAAAATAAAACCAAGGAAATATTCTCAAGAATACTTAAATTTTGGGTTTAACAGTGCTGAAGTAAATGAAGAAAAAAGGCCCCTGTGTATCATTTGCTCAAAAATGTTGGCCGCAGGCAGCATGAAACCTAATGAACTTAAACGACATTTGGAAACGCTTCAAAGTGAGTACGTCATCAAACCCAGAGAAATCTTCGAATTAAAATTAAAATCATATAAAAAGCAAAAATCATTTTTTAAAGAAATTTTGTGAATAAAAAAGCTTTAATTGCATCTTACAATGTTTCATATAGAATAGCCAGATGTAAAAAGCCTCACACCATTGGTGAAGAGCTTATTTTGCCAGCACCTATTGAGATTGTAGAAACTATGTTTGGAGATATTTTTTCAAAACAATTGCAGTCCGTACCTCTTTCAAATGATACTGTTGCTCGTCGAGTTTGCGATATAGCTGAAGATGTACAGTGTCAGCTTTTCTCGAAGTTGTGTGACAAATGGTTTTCAATACAGCTTGATGAAGCAACAGATAGTAATAAAGATGCTCGTTTAATTGCCTATGTTGGATTTTGTGATAATATGTCAGTAGTAGAAGAACTACATTTCTGCAAGCCAATAGAACTCAAAACAACGGCCCTCGCATTATTTGCTATTTTAAATGATTTTATGAACGAGGCAAACATAAAATGGAAAAATTGCGTCGGAATATGCACCGATGGTGCTCGTTCAACTTCCGGAAGATTCCAAGGTATACAGGCAGTTGTTAAACAAAAATCGCCTCAGTGCGTCTGGACACATTACATGATCCACAGAGAAGCTTTGGCTTCGAAAGAAATGAGTCATGGTTTGATATTGTGTTAACTACGGTTGTAACCGTAGTAAATTATATAAAAATGAGACCCCTGAAATCGAGAATCTTTTCCGCACTTTGTAAAGACATGGGTTCAGCACATTCAGCGTTATTATTTTATTGTGAGGCAAGATGGTTATCAGGTGAGAAATTTTTGCAACGTGTTTATGAATTAAGAGAAGAAATCGCCATTTTCCTAGAAGAAGAAAACAGACTGGAGGCCGAGAATTTCCGCGATGGTTTATTTGTGATGAAATTGAGCTACTTGGTCGACATATTCGAGGAATTAAATAATTTGAATTTTCCACTCCAAGAAGCAAATACGCATATGTTGGATACGAGTGATAAAGTTAATGCTTTTTGTAGAAAATTGGAAATGTGGAGCAGAAATTTAAAGCAAAGAAATCTAACAATGTTTGCAAATGTGGATGATTGTACTAAAACTTACAAGACTGAAGAAGAACATATAAAAGTGGTTTTTGTAACCATTGAAAATCCTTTAGCCGTGCTGGGAAAGAATTTTAAAAGTATTTTCTTTCTGATGACAAACTGATAGCAAGTTACGGGTGAGTTAGGAATCCATTTCATAAGACTCCCGGAGGACTCTCAATTGATGAGGAAGAAAAATTCATAGACTTCACGACAAGTGGCGAAACTAAAAGACAATTTAGTAATAAATCGCTATTTGAATTTTGGACAGGAATAGAAGATGATTTTTCTTCACTAAGAACAAGGGCATTTCGCATTCTATTACCATTTTCAATATCCTAACTTTGTGAAACTGGATTTTCTGCTGTGGCTTCTTTGAAGACAAAATATAGAAGAAGGCAGAACTGAGAGTGGCATATCGGCAGAACTGAGAGTGGTTATTTCTAATATCAAACCTTCCTTCGGAAAACTTCGCTTTGCAAGACAAGCCTCAGGAAGTCACTAATAATTATTAAATTTGTTTTAATTTAGTATATTTTGATTAAGTAAATTTTGATTTAGTAAGTTGTTTTACTTTAATAAGTTATTAAATATGTCGAAATGTATTTTGTCTTCTATATGTATGTGTGCTTTCCTTTCAGTCAGTTAATCAATTTTTTAAAATATTATTTTCTCTTGGATATTCTCGTCCCCCCTAGGTAATTTTGCCCCAACGTATTTCTTATAAAGATATGCGTACAGCTATTATTCATTGGTGCTATCGCCAGTGTCAAAATCAATGGGACATGGAAACTAACAACACGCTTCACTTTATTAAACCACAATAACCAACTGGTCTTCAAAACTAAGCAGGCGCTATGATGTAATTTTATCCCGACTACGCATTGGTCACACTCGCTTGACACATAGATTTTTACTTTTTGCCGAGCCACCGCCAGTATGTTTTAATTGTGGAGATGTTTTAACAATCCGACACATTTTGATAGAATGCGCAAGTTTTACCGATCTTCGTTGGAAGCATTTTAAGTCCAACAATTTTACCTTAGATTTTTTATTGGGTGAGTCGCATCACCCAAACGTTTTTTCGTACTTTAAAGATGTTGGTATCATCCATGAAATTTAACTTGCAGTTTTAATACCTTCCTTCCTTAACTTTTGACTAGTTTGAACACTGTCAGTTGTACTTCTCGTAACGATAAACTACTTTTTATCTTGCTGTGAAAATTTTAAGTTGCTTCGGCGCAGCATATTCTGCAACAGGATCTTGCGCCAGAAATCTAAAATTAAACCTAAACTTCGTCCCCCCTAGGGAGGGCGAGCCCTACAGGTTGAGAATCGCTGTATTACTGAAAGAATCGATAACTGCAATATATCTAATGTAAGGTTTACAGCAGAAAAAGCTATTTCAAGAATTAAAATGTGCAGATATTTTGCAGGGTCTCTCCCTTATACATGTTTATACAATGTCAATTCTGAATTTTTATTACTTGCACGTTGTGTAACTTTCAAATGCCATTAATTAACATCAAATAAGTTTTGCATTTGATTTTTAGTTTTTGGCATTATGGTAAAATACATTATGAGGTTTTACATTTTAAACAACTTTTATATTGTTAAAAATGAAATGTCATTAGTTTATTGTATTTAAACTGAAATTGACTGTTATCATAATATCCTGTTATAACACTGTGCACCTCAGTGATTTCTGTTTTAATAAATAAAGGTCTTTTCATTGAAAATCAATTTCCATATGCATTTATTATATAATTTTTATTCCCAACTTCACTGCTATATGGATGTTTCACTCTTTTTTTTTTAATAAAATTATCAATTTTGAATTATAAAATTCTGTAAAAGCATAAAAGTGTTTCTTCCAACTCCTCTTTATATCCTATTTAAATTCTCTCTCTCACTATGTATATATATTTATCAATTTATCATGACCTTATTCTTGTTCATTAAATTTACTGTATTGTATGTTTTTGCTTTATTTTATAATATTCATTCAATGTTTTTTTTTATCAATGTAACTTTAGCATAAAATGTTCATAAATGTTCTGCTTTAAAAGTATATTATTCAACTTTTATTTTTATTAGTGACAAAAAAAACTGTTGTTTATTACCTGGAATGTTTCCGTTCAATAAAATGGGCCGTTCAATAATTTCATCATTTACATTGACATTCTTGTCATGCTATGTTTATATTCTTTCTAAGTGTCTAGAAAAATAAATGATGATAAATAGTAGATAGTTTTTGAGTTTTTTGATTTAGTGATTACATTAAAACATCCATTTGATCATATTTTTTCAAATAATTATCTTATATATCTTATCTATATTTTTTTGTAATGTGTGAATAAAAATTATGAAAGCGTAATTTTGTTTGTTTTCCTTTAATGATTTCTAAAAATTAAAATGAAATAACTGATTTATAAGTTGCATAGATTAAAAAAAAGGTATGTATACCTTTTATATTTCATAATTTCAAATTATAAACATAATTTATTCAATATATACTAATTTGAGTTTCATATTCTTTCCTCTGAGCAAACTGAAGACATCAAAGTCTCAATATTAATAAAAAAACATTACATAAGAAAAAAAATTAATAATTTTATTAGTAAGCTTTAAAATATTAATTTAATTATGATTCTTCTTTATTTTTTTGGTATAATACATCTATTACTCCTACTTGAATTCCATGAGAATAGCACAATTGCTGATTTGTACCAATCAACTTTCCAACCTTTTTCATAACTGTTGCTCCATCAGTCGTAATGGATATAATATCTTCTTTCAGGGATAATCCATGTTTCGCTAATTTAGATTTAAACAGTTAATTAAGTCATTAATTAGCTAATTAATTTCGCCCGTTAGGGAGACACAAAAACAAAAAAATATACTATTTTGCTATGTTGGCGATCCCTGAATATATAGTGAAGGCAATTTTAAAAATTTCTGGTAAATATCGAAAAACCGGTATTTAAACTTGTGAATACCGGTATTACAAAATTGTACAAATGGCTTAAAATACCGGTATTCGGTATACCGGTATTGCAATCCCTATCTGCAAGCTATAGTTTGAAGCTTAAGAAAATGGTTAGTTTTCTAGAAAGTATGCAAAATTGTGGTGCCCCGGACGTGATTGAAGAAAAAGGTCAGTAAATTAAACTTTCGTTTTCTACTGTGGAAGGAAGATCTGATAAAAAGGCGTAGCCCAGTCAGGGCGAATTTTACGAAACGTTATAATGAAGTAATAACAGCGTTGAATGGAGAAAATTTAAATCGTGATGATATTAAATTAAAACTTTGTTCTTTAGAAAGAGTTGCTACTAATTTAGCAGAATTTGATGACAGCGTATGTAAAGCATTAGTATCTGCTAAATCTGAATATGAAGAAGAGTACGAAAAAATAGAACATTGCGAAAAATTAGATACTGCACGGATTCGTGTAAAGACATGTTTAGAAAATCCATCTATATCCGAAACGCCGGAATCAGTTAATGTAGAGAAAGTTAAATTAAAACTTCCCGAAATAGATTTAATTAAGTTTAACGGTAAAGTTCAAGATTGGCTTAGCTTTTGGAGCCAATTTGGCAGAATTCACGAGGACTTTACCATCGGCGATGAAGTAAAATTTCAATATCTCATACAAAGTACAAAAATAGGCAGTAGAGCGCGGGAAATAGTTGATAGTTATCTGCCAAGTGCAAAAAATTATGCTAAAGCTGTTGACAGCCTGAAGGCTAGATTTGGCGGTGAAGAACTTGTTGAATACTATGTAAGAGAACTACTTTCATTGGTAGTAAAACATGCTGTTAAAATGAATTCGAAATTGAATATAATGCAACTCTACGATAAATTGGAGTCATATTAAGGTCACTGGAGTCTATTGGCGTAGCTACAGAAAAATATGATGCTATGCTTTTCCCGTTGGTGGAATCTTGCATGCCTGAAAATTTATTGAGAATTTGGCTACGAAATCCAGTGAAAAATAAAGTAGATGATACAAATTCTTATGGTGATAAATTGTCGCAATTGCTATTATCTCTCCGAACGGAAGTTGAAGGAGAAGAGAGGATTTTGATGGCAAAATCAGACTTCAGTTCCACAGAAACTCGGAGGCAGGGTAAAAAATATCGAGAATTCGAAACTCCTGCTCTCACGGCTAATGATTTGGTTTATGAAGCAAAATCTTTGAAATCTTATCTATTTTGTGGAAAAATCCATAGTTCTCAAGACTGTTTCAAAACACAAAAAATGTGTTTTGAAGGAAAACAAGATATTTTTAAGAAGAATAAGGCTTGTTTGCCCGTTTAAAGGTTGGACACGCTTCTAAAAAAATATAACTCTAGTGTTCAATGTATGCTTTGTCAGCGAAGACATTGGACAATTATGTGTCCTGAAAAGTTCAATAACGCCAAACTTAACTCCAAAGCACTGATGGAAATATTGTGTTATCGAATCAAAGCGAACCGGAAATTCTTTTGCAAACACTTTTAGTATTAATTGAGACGGGTGGAAGAGGCAAAGTGGTAAGAGCATTATTCGATACAGAATCGCAAAGATCATATATTTTGAAGTCTACGATTAATCAAATGAAAATAACCACAGAATGGAGTCAAAATTTAACGTATGTAGTATTTGGTGGCGCTAGTTCCAAGAAGAAACATAATTTTTATTAACTGTTAGTGAGCAATTTGAAGAAAAATTATTCTTGTGAGATACAAGTTTTGAATCAGGATATTATTTGTGGTTCTATTCCTGGCATACAAAAGGGTCCATGGGTCAAGGAGCTACAGAATAAAGGTATCCAATTCACTGATGTTGGGAAAGGCTCGATGCCTATAGAGTTGTTGATAGGAGCTGATTATGCTGGAAATCTCTTCACAGGAAACATATGTCCCTTGTCATCTGGTTTGATTGCTATCGAAACCTATTTGGGTTGGAGTGTAATGGGAAAACTAAAATCTGTTTTCAACAAAAACTCCTCTATGTCTCTTTTTATTCAGAGTAATGACATTTCAGACCTGTGGAGACTAGAAACTTTAGGTGTAATTAACCCATGTGAGACTGATAATTCAAAAGACATAGAAAGTAAAGCTTTGGATTATTTTTCCAGAAAAGTAAAAATTGACAAGGATCTAAGATATGAGATCAAGCTTCCTGTCGATACGCAGTCAAGATGAACTACCTACAAATAGAGACATTGCTGGGAAAAGGCTCGTTTCTACTAGCATGAAGTTGTAAAGGGAAATCAATTCAAATGTTATGATGCTGTCTTCGAAGAGTGGAAGAAAGAAGGTATTATAGAAGATTCTGATGAGAGTCCTGGTCACAACATATCTCTTCGAGGAGTATTTAAAAATGATTCCCCCACCAAAGAGCGGCCAGTTTTTGAAGCTTTATGCGAGTCAAGAGGTAATCTCACATTGAAGGATTGTTTGATGAAAGGTCCAAATTTTATAAAGACGATACCTTCAGTAATTATGAAATTTCGGGAGAAACCTTTTGGTGTTGTATCAGACATCAGAAAGGTGTTTCTTCAAATATCTATTCCTAAAGAAGATAGAAAATACTTCAAATTTTTGTGGTAGAAGAATGAGAGCAGAAATGCGACTAAAGTTTATCAGCATGCCAGAGTAATTTTTGGCCTAAATTGCAGCCCCTTTCTCTGGAGTGATGTCATCTACCATCATTTGGACCAGTATTTATCTTCTCCTTACCATGATACTGCTGTGAAGTTAAAGAACTCATTTTATGTCGACAATTGTGTGACATCTGTAGATTCCGGGTAGGAACTGCAACACTTTATTGAAGATTCCACAAAGCTGATGGCACAAGCAAGTTCGACCTTAGAGGTTGGGAATTCATAGGAGAGGCAATTTCATTGGAAGATCCCAAACCAACTCCTGTTTTAGGACTTTAGTGGAAAAAGTTAGATGTGCTTTTTTGTGATAATTCTTTACTGGAAATGCCTCCCGATACAATTACTAGACATGTGATTTTATCTTATGCCAATAGAGTTTTTGATCCGATTGGTTTTACTTGTCCAGTCTCTTTGCAACTTAAAACATTATTGCAAGAGAATTGACGATCGAAAAAAAGTTGGGATTCGGAAGTATCAAAAGGATATGAAAGAAAATTTTCTTAAATGGATAGAAGATATTAAAATGTTACATCTTGTCAAAATTCCGAAGAAAATTTTTATCAGCAATGTTTTTCCTTTAGCTTGCATGTATTTTGCGTTGCTAGAGGCATTTAATATACAGCAGTTGTATTCATCTGATGCCAATCAATCCATGAAACCTCTGTACAATTACTAGCTGCCAAATTTAGAATAGCTCAATTAAAACCCATTACTATACCGAGACTGGAACTGCTTGCCTGTTGCATTGGTGCAAAACTCTCAAAATTTGTAAAAGAGAGTTTATCTATTTAAATGTGAAAACACAGTTTTGGATCGACTCTACCATAACTCTTCAATGTATCAGACGAGACGAACCCTGGAGTGCTTTCGTCCGCAATCGAGTGGATGAAATTCGGAAGCTGTCAAATATAGACGACTGGAGACATGTTCCGGGACCATTAAACCCCGCCGATTTGCCCTCTCGTGGATGCTCCTTTTTGAATCTTCTGAGTTCTAAATGGTGGGAGAGACCCAAATGGTTACACTTACGTGAGGATTTGTTGCCAGAATAGAATCACCATATTAATGAAGAGATTGTCTCTGTAGAAAATTTTGGCAAATCCATTAATCTTGTAAACTACTTTCCTGTTACTGCAAGCCTTTTCTCTCGGTTTTCCAGCTACACCAAAATCATTAAAATTTTGGGTTTCAAGATTTCAGCATAATTCAAAGATCTAAAAGGAATACAGAAAAGAGGGATGTTAGACTACATTTGAAATAAAGGAAACAGAAAAAAGTATTATTAAAATGATTCAAGAAGAGTCTTTCACAGAAGAATCAGTTAGAGGTTTGAAGACCCTCAATGTAGAGAGAGGAGAGTATTTTAAGGATTAAAACAAAATTAACTGAGATGGACGACTTGCGAAATTTTAGATACTCCATTCTTCTTCCAGGAAAACATAGGTTAGAAGAGCTTCTTGTCATCTAGGCTCATATGGAAAATTCTCATGCTGGAGTGTAGATTCTTTTATCAAAATTGCGTGAAAATTTCTGGATTATAAATGGAAGAAGAACCGTTCGTAGAGAAATTAACAAATGCTTAAGAGGCAAGATATACAATTACAGAAAAATGCATATCCAACCTATTGGTTTGCCCCAGGACAGACTAGAAAAATCAGCTGCGTTTGAAGTGAGCGGCGTACATTTAGCTGGACCACTTACGCTTAAGGGAGGTGAAAAATGTATATACAGTGTATCGAGCAATACACCTCGAACTGACACTGTCACTTGATACTAGATTCTTCCTCCTTTGCCTTCGGCGGATCATAGCTAAACAAGGCCGACCAAAGGTTATTTACAGCAATAATCGCACTAACTTTGTGGGCGCTGAAAATTTGCTACAAAAACTGGATTGGGATGTGATCGAAAGAGAAACTTCTATCCAAAGAATAGCATGGAAACTCATACCACCCTCTGCACTCTGGAGGGGTGGGTTTTGGGAACGGATTGTACAAATGGTTAAAAAACTTCTTAGACGTGTTTTAGGAAATGCCTGCTTGTATTATGAAGAGTTAGTTACTAACTTATGTGATTGTGAGGCGGTTATTAACTCCAGACCTCTTACGTACTTATTCGAAGTTCCCAATGAACCTCATTCCGCTCACGCCATGAATGTTTATACAAGATATTCCAACGATGGGCGTGCCCGATTTAGATTAACTTGTCACTACCGATGTTAAAAGGCGTCTGAAATGTCGACTAAATCTTAGACAACACCTAAGAAATAAGTTTCGCCGTGAATATTTAAGCATATTATTATAAACACGGAAGAAAAGCAATTATTATGAAGTAAAGCCTGGAGAAATTGTCCTAATTGAAGATGATTCAAAGAAAAGATTAATGTGGCCGATGGCTAAACTTCTTGAGGTTTATCCAGGTAAGGATAAAAACGTTAGAGTAATGCGATTGAAAACACCACGCGGTGAGATTGTAAGTCCTGTTCGTCGGATTTATCCCCTTGAGATAAAGTGTACAGAAGATGAAAGCTCTCTTAGCGAAAAACCTCTTACAACAAGAAGAGGTAGAACTGTAAAAGTATCTTCACGATTTTTGGGACTTGAACAATGCAAATTACTTTGTATCCAATGCTTCTTTACCTTGTTTGATGTTTGATTATTAACGAATAATCAGAGGTGGGAGTGTTCGGTAGATATCATAATCTAAATCTGCTAATAGACATTTAGTAGACGATTCCTTTTCAGACATTTTATAACTGCTACATTCCTATTTAGTTAAAATATTATTAAAAGGTAAAAGCAAACGATTTTTTCTTTGATAAACATATTTTATTAATATTATTTCGTTTATCTATACTTATAATAAAGCTCAATGTGTGTGTGTGTGTGTGTGTGTGTTGGCGCTCTACAGGCCAGGTCATTTGACATACAGCTACCAAATTTGGTACATGTATACCTTAGAGGTCGGGAATGTGTACCTGGGGTCCCTTTTTTTGAAATTTTAATTAGAATTTTAATTATTAATTAAAAACTAACTTTCCCGGCAAAAAAATCTTCCATTTTCCCCACCGCCAACTTTTTCGCCAAAATAATCTTCCATTTCCCCAACGCCAAATGATTTAGGCTTTAGTTCTTTTTTTCTCCCAACAGTAATAAGGCTAGGGTTAAGATTTTTCGGCGGATTATTTCAAACGATTCTGTTTATTTTCTTAATGTTTTATTCATTTAAAATTAAACATTGTTAATTAATCCATGTTTCAGATTCATTCTGAAGTACTTTTGAATTAAAATAACACAGAATAAAGGAAATTAAAAATGTATAATCTGCATAGCGTTACCCCAACTGGCGTAGAAAAATTCACGCCTTTGCGTTACCATAAAAGGCGGAGAAAATTCACGCATGCGCACTGTGTTCTGATTGTTGGCATGGCAACCATTATCAACGGACGATTTAAATTACTTTTAGGTTAGTTGTATGCTTTTGTAAGTAAATTGTATTTATGTTAGTTATATATTTTTTGTATATGCTTATAGTTTTAAGTACATCGTTTTTTAAGTAGTTTTTTTTAACCTGTTTTCAATGATTTAAATTATTTTTAGGCTAATTGCATGCTTTTGTAATTAAATTGTATTTATGTTAGTTATATATTTTTTGATATATGCTTATAGTTTTAAGTACATCGTTTTTTAAGTAGTTTTTTTTAAACCTGTTTTCGACCGATTATTTTAAACGATTCATTTTATTTTCTTAGTGTTTGATGCATTTAAAATGAAACGTTGTTAAGGAATCGATCCGTTCATGATGAATCTGAGAAAATTTTGTTGACAAATTCTTGAGATATTATATAAATTAAGAAAGATATTCTTTATTGCCTATAAAGTTTAAACGCTCAGTGACTCTATTATCAGTAATCATATTATTAAAAAAAATGCTTTGTTTCAGTAAAAAATATTATTATATTAATTGCAGATTAATCCTTTACACTTTAATTTAAAGCATAAATTCTACGAGGGGTAACAGAAAATTAGAGAGATACATATCACGTTATGACTGAAGGCCTTTATAATATTATGAGTGAATTATATGACTATCAAAATTTGAAGTTTTAAAATATTTTGCTGAAGAATCTATTAAAGTTGGAATTGCATAAAATATTTAATTATTAAAATTTTAACGAACATTAAGATTGGCGAACCGGCTGGTCGCCAAAGGCGGCTAGTTTTGTATAATAGCTGATGATCAATTGTAAACATTTTGGAATCTAACAATGTTTGTAATATATGCTATTAATTTGAAAAAATAAACAAGCCGATGGAATTCTAAAATGTTTCGAGTATTATTTTAATTTTTAAGAATTTAAGATGCTCTGCAAGCTATTGTTTGAGGCTTAATAAAACGGGTAGTTTTCTAGAAAGCATGCAAAACATAGGAATGCATAGGATTAAGTAAACTAAATCTCAAAAGACAAGTTGAAATAAAAAAAATGTTGTAGGTATTGAAGGATCTATACAATGAACTATAAAACGTAATGATAGTTTAATTAAATCAGTAATAAGTTTTAAAAAGCTCTAATATGGAAATATATTTTTCATTATTTTTAAAAGAAACGACATTTTTGGAATTCCACTTACATACGTGTTACTACAGAAGACAATAACTGGAAAAAATTTCAAATCAATATCTGCTTTATTTTTGATAAATTCGAACTTGTGAAAAAATTAAGGTCATTAGGAAAAGTGCTTTAAGTACTTTTTTAGCAGTAAGATTTCAAGGACAGGAGGGAAATAAATATATTATCCTAAAAATGTTAATTTATCTTTTCAAATTGTATTGTTATTTATTTATTTTTTATTTGTTTTGTAAATTGACCATTATAATTGATAAAAATTAAATTTTAAATTAGCGTTTTGTTCTGATTATCAAGTCTGAATTCCTTTTCGACGTTCGCGAGTCCTATTTTCTAATACTCTTCGAGAATCAATCGCCACAAAAATTTTCACATTCAAAACCAATTGTAAAAATACTGACATTGGACGGACAATCATCCTGGAATGTTTTTGAGAATGTCTCCAGTTGGAAGTTGAGAGGGCTACAAACAGATTTTGTGAAAGCTAATCAACCTGTATCCCCTCCCTAAAAATCAACAGAGATTCTACAAAGAAATCTAGCTGATAAGTTGACAGATCTAACGATTATTGAGAAAGTTCTATTAGCACAAGATTTTTTTAGATATCTCCATGATGTTGTCAGACATTCTAAATATCCGTCAACATATGTAGATATCGTGATAATGTTTTGGGGCATTTTCTGTTAATAAGGAATTCTGGAATCAAGATACGGAAATAGCCATCTCATCATTATTACGAAAAGGAACTGAAGACAAGAAAAGAGAAGTAAGAAGAAAGCTAGAAGAAATTCATTCAATTGACAGAAATTCCAATTCTTCCAATTTTGGTAACCAATGTGGAGTGACTAATGAACCTACGTAAACCATGTGTCCTCTACATGTTTGGGAAAGTCTAGCAACCCACTACTTCGGCGAAGCCAAAGGGCAAATAAAGGGATTTAAAAAGACTTGTCTTCGCCAATGGAGCAAACAGAGGGAAGGGCATAAAAATGACAATTTTAAAAAACAAGATTTAAAATTAAAGAGATACAATTTGCTATTTAAATAAATGATTTAAGAATAAGCCTTTCCTGTGGATTCCAACTTGAGAGTTGTGTGCGAGTTGTTGCGTGGAATGGCCAACTTGCGAAGTAGCAAGTAGAGCCCTTTATACTTCGGGCAATATATCCGCACCTCATCAGGATGTATCTAAAAAGCACGATCTTCTCTGTGTTAGAATAAAAGTCTCAGATTTCCGTTGCTATTAGAAATTTGTGGCAAAGAGAAAAGGACTAAATTTTTTTTCTCTCTTTCCAAAAAAGTTTTTTTTTCCCCTGCAGCTGCGTTTTACTACTGTAAAACTGATGGACTGAGACCTTCAACGGTGGTGTAAAGAATTTGACTCGAGAATTTCCAGGGGGTGGATGGCGGCACTCTATTGGTGTAGATCAGGGGTGTGATGACATCACGTCTGATTTTTGACCAGACGGAGAATTTTTTCGGCGGGAGTCAGCGTGTTGTTGTGCAGTGTGATGCTGCGTTGTGTACGGTGGTGTTGAAAGAAAAAGGCCTTGATGCCTTGTGATGGTGTTCTATCTTGTGGATTAAGATAGTGGTCGTGGGAATGGATTTACTAATATTGTAATGTATGAATTTCCAGTCGCTTATATGTTGTGAATGTTTTTTATGTTACGTGTATTGTCCGACTGTGATGTTATAAATAAACAAATTAAAAAGACAAATCTATCCTATTCACTCGGGCTATATTTTCATGACATCACAGTCTGGTAATTGGTGGCAGCTAATGGGACGAATTTAAAATCAGTTCCTAAATTGAAAGTAATGGTTTTAAGTGCCAAATTCTATTCTTAAATAGTGCCTCTGAATAAATATAAATTTTAATTCAGATTTTGTATTAAATTGTGGGTTAGAATAATTTATTTAAGGCATTTTTTCAATGTTTTGACGAAACGAAAGTACTATAAACCTACTCTTTATTCATATTCTGTATCAAATTTTGGGTGAGAGTTGATTTAGGAATGAATAAGTTTATTTGTTATTAAGGTTAACGAAGATTGCATATTATGATAATATTGAAAAGAAAGTTCTAATATTTGATTTATTTGTATTCTAAGTGAAATTACTCTTATACATATTTTGTACTAAATGTTGCATTAGAGTATCTCGTTTTTAGAATTTATGCTTTGGTTTTATTTTGTTCTAAATGAAATTGTTCTGATTCATATTTTGTATTAAATTTTGCATTCGAATATTTCATTTTAGAATTGATGCTCTGACTTTTGAAAACAAAAGTCGTATATGAAGTGAAAGTTAACCGTTATTTGGTTGAATTGATGATAGAAATTGAATTAGATATAAAAAGTGTTTTGATTTGCATTTGAGAAAATTTTATTTCATTGAGTTAGCGAAATATTATTTTTAGAATTTGTGTTCTTGGTGTGAATTTTGATATTTTTGAGTTATTTTGTGTTTATGAATGATTGCTCTAATGATAATTTTATTTTGAGTATTTGAATGATTACTCTTAAGTTTTGTTTTGGTATCAAAGTAAAAGTTAGTATTAAGAAAAACTGATATTTATATATAAATTTCTTATTGTTACTGTGTTTTTGAAGATGAAAAATATGTCTACAGTATAATTTGAAAGTGCTTAACAAATTTTTTATATTATTAGTATTGTTTTGAATTTAGTTTCGTTTTGAAAAGGCAACTATATAGTTTTGTTTTAAGAAAACAAACATACTGAATAATTTGAATTGAATTTCAATATTGTTTTTAAAAATATATTTTTGATATAGAATATTGCATTTTGTTTACATGCAGTTTCGTTTCAGAAAGCAACTTTGTATTTGAATTAGTTTCGTTTTATATTTGACCTTGAAATTTTTTATTTATTGATTTTTATATAGCATTGAATGTTCATTTACGAAGTGGTACAGATACTGCTTTGTTTCTTTGTGCAAATTTGAGGAATGTAATAGCTTGCATAACTGTTCTATTTAAAGGAAAGTAATTTTTTTAAATCATTTGAAATTTTAAGTATTTCGATCTTTTTTGCCAAAATCATGGCGTATTTGGCGAAAGCTAATAAGCCTGACCTTTTAAAGATATGTGAGGAAATAGGATAGAGGTAAATCCTTCCACTAGAGTAGTTGACATAAAACAAAAAATTCTTAAAAGTTCGTCGTATGATGAGGAGGAAGTTAGGACTATTCTTGACAGAATTCTTACAAGTAGAAAGGAGGAAAGGGCTCGGGAAGAGCAGCGTGAACAACGTGAATTAGAAATGAAGAAATTGAAAGCCGCACAGAGTAGTCAACGCCTTAATGATGAGTTTGGAAATACAGTAGAACTCTGACCAAAAATTCACCTCATCCAGATCACATCCAAATTTGATGAAAAGCATGACGAAATGGGGTTATATTTGATAAATTTTGAAAGAAGAGCAAAAATGGCTTAAGTACCAAAGAAAGATTGGGTAGCCTACTTGTTGGCGGTTTTGCCAGCAGAAATCTCAAATATGTTAGCCAGAGAGCCAGCGTGTAAAGCTAATGACTATGACTTTGTTAAAAAAATCACATTAAAAAGATACAAATTAAATAGCGAAAAGCTAAAACAATGTCTTTATCGGCACCAAAAATTAGCAGAGAAATCTTGGAGAAATTTTGCACATGACCTGAATAGTTACTTTACAGAATGGATCTCAGATTTAGAAGTCAAAACTTTTGAACAGCTGAAGGAGCTGATGATCACTGATCAGCTGGAGTACCGTGTTCCTGCTGAAGTGAGAGAGCATTTTCACCATGAGTGGATTGACATGAAAACTCCACATGATCTGGTAGAAAAACTTGACGAATACGAAAGCAATAAGCAAAGCTTCAGAAGAGATTGTTCAAAGAAAAATAGCTATAAATTTCAAACTGGAGGACATTATAACGGAAGTAAAGCCAAAGAAGTTTTTAATGAAGTTACATCCAAATTTCAAATAAAAAAAGAACCTGTCAATGAGAAGGGTCATGAGAAAGAATTTGAAAAGAGACTACAACTTCGTTGTTAAGAGTGTGGATCTTATTCACATCTTCGACCGCAGTGTGATAAACTTAAGAACTTTGAGACGGCTGCATCTAATGAAACTGTTAGAAATGGTTCTCGTGATGTATTCGCTCTATATACAAGTATGGGTAAAGTAAACGGAATTGAAATGCCGATCTTGAGAAACACAAGAGCGACTCTGGATTTAATTTTCAAAAAATACGTTCCACTTTCTATGTATACGAATGAAACTGTGTGGATTCGAACACCTCTTGAAGAAACCGCAGTGTGTTTGCCGATAGCTGAAGTGGAGCTGGATTGTGATATCGGTCATATAATGACAAAGGCCGCTGTTTTGAGAGACTCTCTAGATCGAGGAAGATACCTTTTGGGAAACAAGACAAACTGCATTGTTTGAAGAAGCGAAGAAGAATAAAGAAATACTGGTCTATATGGTAAATGCTGTTGAAACTCGTGCTCAAAGAAGAATGATCCGAATCCTAAACCGACTGAAGAAATTATTCCTGAAATCTATGCTGATAATGAAGATTCTTCACATGAATTAGACAATATTTTGCCTTTAGTTGAACCTGAAATTTCGAAAAATATTGTAAAATTATCCCGTAAAGAATTTGTCGAAGAACAGAAGAAAAGTGCTGAATTGAAAATATTATTTGAAGAAGCTAAAAATGGAACTTTTAAGAAAACTAATTACATTGTCGAAGATAATTCACTCTTCTTCCAAAAAGAGGACAAAGATGGTACCAAACATAAGCTGTTGGTTGTTCCTGAAAAATATAGAGAAAATTTGATGACGATTGGTCATGAAGGGCAGCAGCTCATCTTGGTGTATCTGTAAAGACGCATTATTCAAGACTTTTTACTGGCCTAATTGCTTCAGTGATATGGAAAATTTTGCAAAGACTTGTGGCAAATGTCAAAGGGTGGGAAAGCCTCAGGACAAAAACAAGGCCCCACTTAAAATTGTTCCAGTCATAACCAAAATATTCACAAAGATAAACATCGATACATGTGGACCTTTACCAATGACACCCTCAGGAAATAGGTATATAATTACTGCATTATGCATGTCATCTAAATATTCAGATGCTATTCCTGTGGCAAATCTCTATTCAATGACTCTTGTGAACGCGTTGTTACAGATCTTCAGCAGAATGGGGTTCCCCAGAGAACTACAAACAGACCAGGGCACGTCATTCATGAGTGCACTTACAACAGAGTTCCTGGAAAGATTTGGCGTAAAGGTAGTCAGAAGTCCTATTTACCATCCGCAAAGTAATCCAGTAGAAAGAATGCATAGAACTTTGAAGAGGATTCTTAAAGTCCTGTGTCTTGATGCACTTCCGGATTGGGAAAAAATTCTACCTCAAGCTCTTTTTGCCCTAAGAACTGTTATACATGGCAGTACCGGATTTTCTTCAGCTGAATTAGTTCATGGAAAAAGTCTAAGGACTCCTGTGATGTTGTTATACGAGAAACTAACAGAAGAGGACCCAGTGGAAAGCAGTGTTATCGAATATGTTTTCGAACTCATTAAACGAATGAAGAAATGTCAAGAAGTAGCTGTCAAAAATATGGAAAATGCCAAACAAAAACAGAAGCTATGGTACGATCACAAGACCGTAAAGCTCCAATTTAGACCCGGTGAATTGGTTTTGGTGGTGGCTCCGTCCAGACCTACCAAGTTATCTGTCCAATGGATAGGTCCTGGAGAAATAGTTCAGCAACTTTCTGAAACAAATTATGTCGTCAAGTTTCCAGACAAAGATAAAACATTTGTGTATCATGTAAACATGCTGAAACCATATCATCAAAGAGCGGAAAATATAAATTTATTGTGCTTAGAAGATGATAAAAATCTTCAAGATGAAGAAGACATGCCAAATTTAGAACTTGATCGTGATGCTTCTGAATGGTCAAAACTCATTAGTGACATTCAGCTAAATTCAAAACTGTCATAACTTCAACGAGAAGAACTCGAAGAACTTTTATGTAAATATAATGACATCTTTTCAAGTAATCTTGGATGTACTGATTTGGCTGAGCATGATATTGAACTGGAATCTAATAGACCAATTGTTGCAAAGCCTTATCGTATGTCTCCTCGTCAAATTGATGTTCTAAAATCAGAAGTTAATAAGATGATAGAACTAAAAATAGTAGAACCAGGGGAATCTGATTTTACATCTCCATTAATACTTGTTGAAGTTCCGGGAAAGGATGCAAGGCAAGGCCCTGTATTGATTACAGAAGATTAAACAAAGTGACTCGAACTCACTATTTCCTTTTGAACAACATAGAAGAATTAATAGAGAAAGTGTCAGCAACAAAATATATTTCTGTCTTGGATCTCACTAGAAGATATTGGCAGATCCCATTGAGTCAACGAGCACAAAGATATGCTGCTTTTGTAAAAACTTTTGGAACTTTTAGACCCATGAGGTTACCTTTTGGTTTGAAAAATGCGCCATGCTACTTCAGTCGACTTATGGCTAATTTATTAAGAAACTTTGAAGATTATGCAGTTCCTTACTTGGACGATATTGCTATATTTTCACAAAGCTGGGAAGATCCTCTACGACACATAGAAGACATTCTTGATCGTTTAAGTTCAGCTAAGTTGCATATTAAACCGACAAAATGTCAGTTTGCTCAAGCTCATGTGAAATATCTTGGACATTTAGTGGGTCAAGGATTTAGACAAGCAGCAGAATTGAAGGTTCAAGCCATAAAGAATTTTCCAACACCTACCACGAAGACGCAAGTCAGAGCCTTTCTAGGTTTAGCGGGATACTATCGTAGATATATTCCAGAATTTTCAGTCATTGCAGCTCCTCTTACCGACTTATTAAAAGGTAAAATTCGCAAATCTACTGTTGACTGGAATGAAGCATGTCAGAAAGCATTTGACAAACTAAAGGACAAATTAACCGGAAACCCAGTTTTATATAGTCCTGATTTCACGAAACCTTTTATCCTCCAATGTGACGCATCAAATATTGGAGTTGGTGCTGTTCTTTCCCAACTAAACGACAAGAATGAAGAACATCCCATCATGTTTTCGAGTAAAAAGTTTTCTAAGACTGAACAGAAGTACAGTACAACTGAGAGGGAGTGTTCTTCTATTATATTTGCAGTTCAAAAACTAAGATGTTATTTAGACGGATATCAAAAGTTTGTGATTCAAACAGACCACAACCGTTTAGTGTGGTTGGACAAAAATGTGTGAACTAACCACACTAAGACTCTTGAGATGGTCTTTACTCTTACAAACCTTCAACTATGAAACGGTGCATAGGAAAGGGAAAGAACATCGGAACGCTAATAGTTTAAGTCGAATTCCTCAAGACTTTTAATTATCATTTGGTGTGTGTTATGCCTTTCATATTCAGACTAATTATTTGCATTTATATATATTGATTTTTACCTATTTTGTGTGCGTAATATGTATCAGTATTTTTTTTATATTATTTGTATTTCCAGCGTCAGTATTTTCTTTCAGTTTGTTTGATTATTATCTATCTTATATTTTGTTTTAAAAGAAAAATATTTATAAAGAGTTTTGTAAAGGCACTGTTTGAGATAGGTTTGGTATTGTAGCTTGTTGACAGAAATTGGAAATTGCTTCTACTGAACATTTGAATTAATTGTTCTGTTTGTTGAGTGTATTTTCAGGTGTAATCCAGATACAACACTTTTCTTGGAGTTCTAGAAAAGTTTTCCCCCGGAAGGGAGGAATAAAGTCTGTAAAGAATTTGACTCGAGAATTTCCAGGGGGTGGATGGCGGCACTCTATTGGTGTAGATCAGGGGTGTGATGACATCACGTCTGAGTTCTTGACCAGACGGAGAATTTTTTCGGCGGGAGTCAGCGTGTTGTTGTGCAGTGTGATGCTGCGGTGTGTACAGTGGTGTTGAAAGAAAAAGGCCTTGATGCCTTGTGATGGTGTTCTATCTTGTGGATTAAGATAATGGTCGTGGGAATGGATTTACTAATATTGTAATGTATGAATTTCCTGTCGCTTATATGTTGTGAATGTTTTTTATGTTATGTGTTTTATATTGCGTGTATTGTCCGACTGTGATCTTATAAATAAACAAATTTAAAAGACAAATCTAGCCTATTCACTCGGGCTATATGACATCACAGTGGTTTTCCGCATAGGTGGTGGAGGCGATCGCCTCGAAATCTATGTGGGGCTTCAATAACTATTTCGACGTATACCATAATGCTAAACAATAGATTCTTTTTCCCACGGGCTTTTCTTCAGTCTAATTTACAGAATTTTCCCCTTTTTTCTTTAAAAAAAAATGAATGAATAAAAAAAGCCAAATGAAAGGTTAGAAACCCTGACGGGATACGAAGTAAAAAAAATTGCCAAATAATTTTGAAAGCCGCAATATTTTTTTTAAGCTTCTAGGATAGAATATATATGACAAAAAACGATATTATTAAATTAACAATCTATAAATAAAATAGCAAGGAAATAATGGGTTAGTAACCCAGAATCAGTTAGATTTCGCCAATTTCTATTTCAGAGGAAAGTCGTGATCTCCAGATAAATCATCAATGATAGCCTGTCAACTCTATCAACCATTTTGAGAGTTACCGCATAATAAAACTATAACGTAGCTCCAGTCCTTAATAACCAGACAGAATATACCAGTTTTACTCGGCGATTAATTTTTCGACGATTAAAATACTTTCTCTTTGCATACCTCATTATACTATAATATCTCTTTGCATACTTCGTTATACTTTAATTCATAAATTATTAATTTTTTTATGAATTATAACAAATTTCATTATAAACAGAGGACTATTATGGAAAAATTTTATATTCTTTCTGAACTTCAAACTGAAATTAGCATTGTCAGCTTTCCATAATCAGAATGGCATATTTTCTGAAAAAGCATGTTTTCTGATAAAAAATATTAATTCAAAGAAAAAATAAAATTACATTTTAGTGGAAGTTACAAAAGTGTATATTGTGCAGCATTAAATTTATACTTTTAAAATGGTAATAAAAAAATGAAAAAAAAAAATTTACAATCATAGTAACCGATACTGAAAAACATCAAAATATCAATGTCACTCTTCTTGCTTTTAATTGGGAAAACTAATCATAATTCTTTGATAATATCATTTTTAAAATGTGAATATCCTGGGTTCGTTTCGATAGTGGAAGTTATATGGTGTGAAGAACGCTCAATCACCTGGCGGCAGTAGAAAATAAAACAACGACGTTTATTTACACGAAGACACACAGGACAGCACGAAGACGTCAACTATATACAGCACAGAAGACGATTATCTTCAGCCGAGAAATGCAGCAACAACAGCATACATAGCAGCATATAACAAAACTCTCTACTGCAGACAGTAGCGCACAGCTTAGTTCAGCACTAGCTTGACTCCGTCGCTGCTCCGCTTATCCCTGGAAGACCAGTTCTTCACCGTCGCTTTCGACTACTCTTCACTCTGTCGCTTCCGTCTACAACTCTCCGATCTGGTTCACGACAACCCGGCTGAGTTGTGAGAGAGGGTTACTGCTCATTGGGGCCGCAGGCCCCAACATCAGTAAATCTAGAATGAAATAAAACTTGACGTGGATAAAAAAGTTCTTATTAGTTCAAGGTACTAGCAAATGAAGAGAGATTATTGGGGTGACAACACCGGAGTGAGGCCAGGAGAAGGGAGCACTGGTTTTCGGGGTTCAGGTTAGTAGCCAAGAGCCAATGAGGTGCAGGATACTGGGGAAAACTTGTCAGGACCAATCAGGAGACAGTGAGGTTCAGGGAGGCGTAGCAGCGCTGGAAGAGAAAGTTTATTCAAGCAGGGCATTAATTAAGATGAGTTTCTTTTCTTCTTTTGTCTGTGCCGCTTTGAACTTTTACGTCGCATTGAGAAGGCCCGAAAATTCCGCCAGCATAGCCTTATTTCCCTTAGTGAATCCAAGAGATCTTGAATAGGCAAGGTTTCGGCGGTGGATGGGTTTCCTTGTTTGGGTGTGACAGGAACAGTCGGTTGATGATTACTGAACTTGTTTTTTGCAGCATCTGCGTAGGATTTTCTTATCTCCGGGTTAATTTTGATCACTGGATAGGATTTGCATCCACGCCAGGAGGCGAGGTGTCCAACTTGATGACAGTTAATACAGACAGGTTCTTCTATCTTTTCTTTTAAATCACATCTATTTGTAGGGTGCTTGCTGTTGCATTTGATGCATCTGGGAGTGCACTTACAGTTTCTTGCACTATGGTAAAACCCAGCACAGTTGTAGCCCATCGTGGCTTTATTTCTTTTCCTATAGGTTTCAACTCTTATCTTGAGGAAAGCTATTGATTTCAGGTTGTAGATATCTTGAACATATTCAGCCCTTTTTAGCTCAACCATGAAAATTGTGTAGAGGGGTTTCTCACGATAGTTTCTCAGCTGGGAGATTCTTAATGGGTGGAAATTCCTTTCTCTAAGTTCTTCATTAATTGCGCTCTTTCCATGTTGACTGGAAGTCCCTTAATGATGATTTTAAGTGGGCGGTCTTCAAAAGATTCAGAGAGAACATACTCTTGATTCTTTTCATCTAGGAGTGTAATAATCTTTTCTCTTTCTTCTTTGGCATACAGCGAGATTTGGATGAAGTTATTTCTGAAGGTGTTGACAGTTCTTGGATATTGTCGGCAGATTTCTTGCAGGATAATGCTGTAGTTTTCAGATATTTTCAGATTGATGGCTGGGATTTTTGGTTTTTTGGAGTCTTCAGAGGGCGTGATTTCTTGCTTTTTGTCATCTTCCAAAAGGGAGTACTTATTCGAAGTCTCAGTATCAGGTACATTGATTGTAGAGGGAATATTTTTTGCTGCTTTTCTTGGGGATACTTGTTTGAAGTCATCGACATTCATGTCTTCATCAGGTTGCGTGGCATCAGTGCTCTTCTGTGGAGTTTCATCATGTGATGAAACTCCACAGAAGAGCACTGATGCCACGCAATCCATGGAAACATCTGGATCTGGGTTCTGGGTGGCTAGGCGTTTCTTCGCAGCTGCTATGTTTTCGGGAGTGAGAATTCTCTTTAATTCAAAGATGCAAAATCGGAGGCAGAAGCACTTGAAGTAGTGGATCGTTGCGAATTCGAAGAATTCGTTCGACTGTGTCGGGGGGTATTATCTGGAATACCAATAACTTTGATCATTTTAGGAGGGACATTCCTTGGTCCTTGATGTTGATTCCTTGTTCCTTGATGTTGGTTTCTTCTCAGGGTCGAAATCCTTTGGTTGAGTCTTTCAAGCTCTTTTTGGTACATTTTCTCTAGGGCGGCCAACTCCTTTGTAGCTGGGCTGCTGGGGTTCTGATTTATCAATTCACGGAGCTCTTGTGCTTTTTTTCTTCTTTTCAAATATATCATTCTTGCATCTCTTTATTTCCTCGCTAATGGCATTTGGATCCATGTTGACTAGGTCCATAGGTCCTTCCGTAACTAATCCTAACAAGGACGAGTCGGGCCTGCGTGGCGTTGTAGGGTCGGCAGTGGTCAGCGTAGTCTGGTCAAAGTCAGAGCTCAAGAGAGGCACGTCTTAACACTTCAACGATCTCAGGTCGAATCTCCCAGAAAATCCAGAAAAATCCACGACAACCCGGCAGCGGCAGGACTGCTTCCTTTTATAGGCATCAGGAGGCGGGGCTAGAAGCCTCTTAACCAATCAGGAACGTTCGAGGCGCAACTCGGTTCCTACTGGACGGATCGGGAAAATTCTCGATGTTTCGGGTATAATCTATTTCGGCGCCAAAGTCGCCAAATTCGTCGACAAATGGTCGCCAAGCTCTGGGACCTCCCATGGAACCAACTATGCTGGAAAGCCGCATCACAGATTCGTAACATTATATATATATATATATATTAGTTATTTAATCATACACATATATATCCAAGATAAGGAAACCCGATCAATCCACGGCGAATATATGAATATAAATATATATATGTAGGGAATAGCCGGCAACAATAATCGCGATTATTGAATCGTAAATATTTAATTCATATAAAAAGATTTTACAGATTTGGAGTTAGGATGTAAAATAAAAAAGTTAGAGAATAAAAACACAGTTCGTCCTCGTCATTAAGTAACAGTTCTTCGTATTCATTAAAGTTCTTTCTAAGAGACGTCTTGCGTCGATTCTGGCAACTCCGTCTCATTTGAACCCGTCAATGGCGCTGAACAGCACTCCAATCAGTCACCACGTGTGTGCGCACGTTGCAATTTATGATTAATCTATTCCATAAAAAGTATTACCTTTATCTTTAATTTCTGAGTTGAGTAACTACTGAGCTTATTATTATACTTTTGTATCAAACGAGCCTTTCGGAAAAGAGTGTGAAGGTTGGCTTGCAAAATCTTGTTTGGGAAAGATATTGATTTCTAAAATCGCAAATCGGAAAACAAATTATTTTTTGCTTCTTAATCACTTTATTTGTTAGGCATCTCGGTTATTTCTTAGTTACCATTTTGATGAAGCGTAGATTACTCTGTCCCACAGTACATAAATTTGACTTTAAAAAAAGCTTTCCGTTTATCTGCACACATACAATTTATTTGTTTGTGCGATTAAATTGAAAAAAAAACAACAAAATTACGACTTTTTCTAGCAATTGCGCTTCACCATTTTTTCTATTCAGAAATTTAATTCAAAGTATGTCGATTTTATGATGAAAACTCAGCAAAGAAAACGAGTTGTGTTCACTTCTGTTTCAATTGATGCTAATAGATGGCAGCACGGCTTGGACACATTCAAAGAAAACGCAGATTTAATTCGATTTCTCTGTGTACTGTGTGCCAGCCACAAATCCCGATGATGGACTAAAAATAACATCAAATTATCGGACTAAAAATTTCAGCACTCGTTGTGGAAAAATAAAGGATGGCTGCGCGGGCAAATCTAGTTTCTAATTTGCGAATTCTCTTTCACTGTTCCCCAATTTTCCCTTCCTACGCTCGTGCAGATTCAGTAAATAATGAGAAGAGTTTTTCTTTCTTTGTTTTGAAAAAATGGAAGAAAATGACTCAATTAAATATTTGACGTCACAATGAAAACGGTTTTGAACTTTTTGCCAGGATTGATGAAAATTAATCTATTCTATTGATAAAAAGGAATCAGAATTTAAAAAAAAAAAAACTGTCAATATTTGAAATAAATGAGAGTCAATTAAATTGTTATCATTAAAAATATAATGATCTGTTTTGCAGGGAGCCAACATACAGCAAATGCCTGGATGTGTTGGCATAATTACCCAAAGGTACCGAATTCGGTAGAAATATATTTTGGAGGTCGAAGAATGAGATATATTAAAAAGCAATTGTTAAAAAATTTAATTATAATTTTAGCTTATTAGAAAAATACGCATGCTTTTAGAATCTTTCATGATGTCTTCTGAGAATATTACTGCACAAAACTAATTTTTATATCCTATTAAAAAAATTTTTAATTAATTTTTAATTATGAAATTTTAGTCATATAAATTTCTAAATTATCATAATTTTTTTAAAACATATTTTATTTTTTTGTATAATTTTTATCAATAGCTTTTAATGTGGTAATACGGCCATTTATATTTTATTGTTTCATTAATCGCATGATTTTCTTCCGGTGTTGAAATTTAATGATGAAGTATTTAATTTCTGCATAAATTTAGAAGAAGAACAAGAAAGTGAAGTTACAATTTCGCAAAAGACTTCGAAGCTAAGTGACTCAATTAGTTATGTTTTTAACTGCATTATAATTCCATTAGTAAGATTCATTTTACGCAATAAACAGAATATGTGTAAGGCTATTTAAGTAATCCGGCTTTAATTCTTTCACAATATAAATCTTATTTTTCTTTTAAGTTAGAGATGAGAGATTTAATCGAATTTAATGCCGATCAGCGTTTCCGATTGCCAGCTGCCGCCAAAAGAGGATAATAGTGCATAAAGTGATCCATTAAATGTGCAATGCGAGTAAATATAAATTCATTATATATATAGTGTGTGTGTGTATGTAATGATATTTTAAACTCTTAATTTAATCCAAATTAATTTCCAAGATTTTATAACTTTATTCTAAAATATTCTCTTATTTCGTTATCCAATTCCAGTTTCGGTTTAATTAATTCCTCTGTAAAAATAATGCGCCATCAATACTACGCATCAAGAGAAAGTGATATCCTCGGTTGCCCTTGAAAAGGTGCCAAAGGTTACCATGTATATTGAATTGGCGCCTGGCCAGAAATCCTATGTTTTATAAGTCTAGTGATCATTTGTTCGTCCCTTTTTTGCCTTTTCGCTCTTCTGCTTTTGTGCCGCTCTGCGTTTTCCTGTATAATCATGCATGCCACTCGGAATAGAATAAAACGAAATTAAAAATACAACGTCTCGTCTATGTCTTCAAATCTGCCTTCTACTTAAACCAAAATAGTGTTACATATTATTTAGCCACATGATTCGAAAATCTATTATATATATATATATATATATATATCCTTTTTTGTCAAATCCAGTCTTCGGCTAGTTTTATTTACTTCAGTTATAAACAAATAGACTTTGCGTGCAACAACTTCGACAACTATGCGACAACTTCAACATAACGTTGATGACGCATCTCTATAAACGGAGTCAACCTATCAACATGTATGACTTTGAGCTTCACAGAGTGGTAGTAATTTTGGATTTAATCCTCATTTCTGGAGGAGTCTGAATAGTTGGTTCGTGCCTGTTTCCCGGCGAAAGCATCGGTGTGTGAGTGTGAGTCCATCTGATCCCTCGACACAACGGCGACAAACGGCTGAGAAAAGTTTGGTTATATCATTCCAACAGGCTGTTTGACTGCTGACGTAATGTCACAGCAGTGATTTCCTGAGTGCCAAGAAATTTGCATAGTTTCAATGAATTAAAATGAATAACACGATCCGAATGCAGTACGAGAACAGTGCCAAAATGTGAGTTTAACGATTTCATATAGCTTTCTAGGAATGCTTCGGCAACTGTCGATATAACTTGATCCTTTATAGGTACAACTTCAAACTGTTTCATAAAATAACACATAATTGCCAGAATGTATTGAGGACCTCTAAATATTACGGACAAAAATCCCAGTATGTCAAAAGCAATTCTCTCAAATGTAGCACCCCTACTATAACATTGGAATCGTCCCCTTGTTATCGTTTGGGAAAGGAGGCGCAAATGTTTACGAGGGTTCCTTGGATTAAGAAGTATGTTTGTGTAATTCAAAACTTAATCACAATAAATTACGAATTATATCTATATAATAGCATGAATCATACAGAATGCGGCAAAAAAACTCGAACAATTTTTAATATAACTTGATCGAAAATAAATTAATTAACAAAATATGACAAGAAATAATAAGAACAGACTTTTACTAATAAATAAATTTAATTTGTTTCAAACTGACCGGCTTTGGCAATGATGCAGAGATGTAAACTTTTATTGAAATTTTCTGCAATGGGCCGCAAGTCTTCTACTTTTAATCTATCCCATTCCCGCCGAAGCCGTTGCTTTAGAGAGTCCAAACTTTTATGTCTTTTAGTGCAAACCCTAGACTTTACAATGAACCCTATTCTGTTATCACGGGATTGAGATTCGGCGAATATTGTGCCCACTCTTCAGATGATAGCACATCCGGAAAATGCGCCTTACACCATTCTTCTGTCTTTTTAGCCCCGTGAGTGGGTTTAAACTCCCATTTTACATTTCCGAAGTGCGTTTTGGCCCACGGAAATACAATCAATAGTAATATAGAGACTAAGTTATTGTAACTCCATGGATATTATAATAAACTCCGAGAGATTCTATGGAGCTAATTAATTTATTGCCATTTCAAAAACAACTGCGAATCCTGAACCTGACTGAGACACAAACGTTGGAAAGCTCTTTTCCTTTCACAAATAGGACCTTTGCTCTTCAAGTTTTCATAGCATAAAACTTCTATTTTAATTGCTAAGAGTCTGGGGAACAAAAGTATAAAACACATACCTCTTTTACTCTTAATTTAACAAACTGGTGCTTCAACTTCGCCTCCCCCCCCCCCAGGTAATGACGCTTTGTCTGGCATTTCCACCTTTAATAGCTACTAGAAACATAAAAAAAATTCAAGCATGTACTTTCATCTTTGGGCTTCATACCAAGTGCTTCTAGAATCCTTTGCTTTTGCTCAAAAAATTACGGAGTAACCTCATACGTTAAAATACTAATGGCATAGAAAAGGTAATATCGTTTCTCATTCAAAAATATAAGTAACCAAAATGCTTTAAAAAACTGTTATTGCTTTGACACAATTTTATGGCAAACAAGAAGTCTTGGAAGCTAATGAACATTTTCGCTGACTGTTTCAGACTATTGGAGAGATGAAAACAGAAAATATTACCTCTTCATGGATCAATCCAATTGCACATTCGCAAGAAACCAAGTTCTGAGAAAATGTGGAAGTTGCAATTTTCCTTGCAAATTGCGCAATTCTCTTCAGTATGCTCCTGAAATTTAATAGGGGACCCCAGATAGAGTCTCATTAGATTGGTTCTTTGATGGATAGATAGAAAAAAAAGATAGAATGCTCTTGGGCCACCAAAAATGAGCTTTACATCTTGAAATCAAATGAAAAGCGAATCACTAACCCCCCCCCCCCTCGACTCCAATGTATTTTTGAAACATATTTTTTAATAATGCAATGAAAGTAATGAAGTCACTTGACAAGAAAAATGATTAAAAATGCTTGAGATCGTACTATTTATGGAGACTAGGAAAGAAATGGGCAAAATCAGCTACCGGTTCACGTTATGATGATGGTATAGAGTCGACAGCATCATTTTTTTAGTGGTAGGTGCGAATAAGCCTTTTCCGCGGAAGAAAATTCTTAAAACAAAGTTTTTTTTTTTTACACTAATAGGTTACAACCTAAGAGATCTTTTTTTCTGAACGAGTTCATAAATTGTGTAAACACACATATTTATTAAGGAGGATTAGAAAGCACGGCAGAACTAGCTTTGATAGAATCAGTATTTAAAAAATAAACTTTTGGAAAATGTAAAAACGTGGAAGAAATATTAAAAAAAGAGAAATGCAGTTTCGGGAAAAAAAATCGAAAAGGGCAAAAAAGATTTTTTTATAGTAAGAAAAAAATATCAAAAGTAAGTAACTACGTCAGCAAGATAAACCGAAAACAGAGACATTTCTCTCCTCCTAATCAGCATCAGAAATTTCTGATGCTGACTGATTAGAGGTATCTTTACTGCAGTTTTTTATACTTACATTAACTACTTCCATCGATTAGTTGTTTTTTTTTTTTTTTTCTCAAAATCATTATTTTTCAAACAAGAGACAAAACCAAAGAACCGGTCCTCTAGTTAGAATCACTATAGCAGTTACGCGAATTATTATTTCATATGAAATGTCACCTAGATGCGTCATCACTGGTCTCCTGCTCTCAACTACTTTCAAAAGTACTATTTAAATCATAAATCATCATGATGACAACATGAATCATCTGGCATTTCGAGCACTATTTTTAAAAATATCTCAAAATAAAAGAGCGAGCCCTAAACTTAACAGCTGAATCCATTTCTCTAATTTTCGTTGCCAATTAATTTCTTCGCTTTGTAAGCATAATTAAACAAACAAATTGGTCTATCTTGATTATGCAATCATAATTTAAATAATGCTTTCTTTTAATTTAATTGGACTTATTTCTTCAAAACTGATCAGTATGATTATATCGAAAGCATGAATACGGTCGCCAATGACATCTAATATTATTAATTTAGTTATATCAATGAACTTAGATTAACTACATTTTTTACCATAAAAATATAATAACAATAATATAAGTAAAAGTAAACCAAAATATTATTTAAAATTTCATTTGCAGAATAATGGTAAAGCATCCTGAATAATTTACTCCATTTCAAGGTGTCGAAGTTGATGAAGGAAACTGACAGAATCGTTCCAATTAGAATGATGGTAAAGGGCGCCTGGAGCAGAGTATGATTTTTTTTTTTCGCATCATGTCATCATCGTTGCTTTAGAATGTACAATGTTGCTCGAGACCTGATGCCGTTTAACTTTAAAAACTGGCGTATTCGCATAAAAAGTTTTGTCCCCATCTCTCTCTTTAAAATTGTAGCCTGAAACCATTCATAAACTCGGGTGCAAAGGATTCGTGTATTCACGAGCCCTCACTGCAGTTCAATGATTTAAAAACTGGTCATTGCACTGCATTTTCAGCGAAGATTGAAAACATGCCAATTCCTTGAGCAATGCACTGAAAGGAATTCCAATGTCCGTCATAGCATTCATTGAGTCAGCGTGGACAGATGGTTACTGGCTTGCCATGAATTATTGACTATTGTATTTCAATTAATGCTTTTATGCATAACTTGACGTTGACAGGTGCCTTCAGGAAAATGCTTCCAAGAATCAAATTGAGTTATTAGTAGCATTATTTCAGTTGTCTTATACCATTTCTTATTCCAAATGATACGGAAATCGTAACATTCTCAGTTATCTTACGTTCAATGCTGTACTGCAATGCATTGACTTGGAGGGTGCGATTTTTTCAGCAGCACATCAGTTGGGTTGAAATGCGTCAGTAGGAAAATGAAAGATTCGCAAGTACTGTCATTCCTCATATCGGATTTGTTTCTGAACATAACAAAGGTGTATATTTAAAGATCAAAAAAAAAAAAATCGTATGAAGTAAAATCAGAAAGCAAAAACTCATTTAGACATTGCCAAAGTGTGAGAAAATATAAACAGAATTTTTTACCCTTGATTTTTAACAACGGGGTAAAAACATGATTAAACATTTACGAAAAAAAGACAAACAGTTTAATTTTAATTACAGCTACGAAAAATGTTGCTTCAATGTTTCTTGAAGTGTCAAAATTAGAGAAGAAATACTCGAAAATGAAGTTTTAAAATGATCGATAAAATGATAAATTCTTGACTTTCGAAATGATGTAAAGATAATTTTTGCGTAATAATATTTGAGGAAGTTGCAGCAGGAAAATGCAGAAATCTCGCTTCATTTTAAAAATCCCTCATTAAAATTTCTAAGGAATTCCACTGAAGTTGTCATGTCTCCCCCCAAACTATATTTGTGCTGAATTTGACAATTCTGAGTCAAACGTTTTTCCTTGCACCGTGACAACAGACACAGTCTCATTCCTTATTCCTAGAAGTCGTTTACTGCGATTTCTTTCTTCAGTCACTTTGTGCCGTAAAAAAAACTTTTATTTACCTAAAAACAGATCGCAACCAGAAGAAACGGAGCGATGCAGCAAACATGTGTATTGAGTTCCTCGCATAAATAACAGCCTTTAAGACTATTTTGTAACATGCTATAAGAGATGCTCGCCTAAAAAAAGGCAGAAAAATATGAGCCCTAAAAAAATAGGAGCCGATCCCCGGTTAGACCAGTTGCACAAGCTGTCTAAAACGCGTAATGCAAACGTGTCATTAACAGTTTTTCCTACAGTGAAAATAAAATAAAAATGAAATGGATACGAGCCTTCTCGTTATGTCTCCCCCCCGAAGAGGGGGTTGACAAAGGATTTCACCCCGCCCTCCAGTCCCACCAGGGCAATTACTTCGACCAAAGGAGGTGTGAGATTGAAGGTGTGATTAATTGGAGAGAAATACTCGCGGATAACGAGCGGCCGTGATTACAGGCCGCGGACCAGGGGGAAAAATGCGGCCGTTTTTCCCTCGCAGGGGGGAAGAGGGAGGGGGAGAGGGGATAGCGAGAGGCGAGAAAATGACTGTCCGTAATTGTGTTATCACCGCCAGTCATGAAAAAAGTGCAGAGGAGAGCGTTTTCTATTTTTTAGTCGTTTTCAAGAAAAGAAGCAAATTGTCGCTTTATAAAACAAGGGGTGGGAAAAACTAGTTGGCAATTATGTTGCACTAAACTTTTCATCACGTCCTCCGGTTGACAGAAAGAAAGTTTAAAGATACAAATTTAAAAGAAACTTCTGCTGAGCTCAACTCGAGTGGGTTTTTAGCTCTTATCCGTTTCAAAAATATACTTCTTGCCGTCTTTAATGATTGGCTTATTCGCCTGGAATATAAATTTTCTGACTTATTAAACAGTAAAAATAAACTGCATATTAATTTAATTTTTTTGTATAAATCGCGAGACTGACAAATGTTTGCAGTGAAGCTTATGCAAAAACGATAAAAAAAATACTTTTGTGGAACGAATTAATTTGAACCATTTAGGACTGAGGTTAGTCAAAACTTCAAAAAAAGTTTAATGGTATTTTATTAAATTTAGAAATAAAGATAAACGACGAAATAAAGAGAGAAATGAAAATTTGCTTTGGAAGTAATAATTTCAACAGCGAGGGAAAATATATAAACAGCAAAACTGATTTACAAATAAATTTTTAAAAAATAATTTTGAAACTTGATCAAAAAGATGCCGGAATTTCGTTTTGACATTGATTAATTAAAATGGAGTTAAATTTTAAAAGCATTCAATCTTTTCTAAAACTACACCCTCATACTTACTCTGAAGTATGCTTGCATTAAACTTGAAAACTCTAAGTTCAGCAATTTGTCATGCAGAATACTGACAGAAAGTAGTATTTTTGTAGAAGCTAATTAAATTTCATTAATGGATAAGTAATTAATGGATCTCTAATATATTTTACTTTTCCTTCTTCGCGCATATTTTGCGCCCACTGATCAAAACAGTAAGGTGTTTACCCGAAATTTTTTGCAGAAACTGCGAATGAAAGAGTTTAAAAATGCTGTTGTAGAATGCGCAATTCGTGATGCGTTCAAATACACACATCAGCATTTTTGTCCGGTTCAAAACAATATATTGGTTTGCTCTCCCTTTTTCTCTCGTGGGGATGCGACATTGTTTCAGAAACGGGGGTCAAACATATCCTCATAAGCCGAAAATGTTACTTATTTTTACTTATAATGTTATAGTAATATTAACTCAATATAATGTTCCATTTTAATTTTAAGCATGCATTCTTATAGATGTATCATATAAATCATTTCTAAGTACGGATGTTGTCAGGAAAATCCTATCAGAGGCAACAGGGTATCAAAAAATTGCTCATATTGATAATGTAAGTTGTTTTGGCAACTTTCCGTCAAGTGACCAGGACTACACTGCAGAAGATCCATTAGTTCCTTTTTTTTAATCTAAAATACTTGCAACTAATTTATATTCTTTTAAGTATAAAAGAATGCAAAAACTATATTTGTATTAATTATTTTAGCATACAAAATTTTTTTATCGGTTGAAAAGATTTTTTTTGGTGTAGTTAGAATGTCAATAGAACAGACATTTTTTTTCTTTGTTAATCATCAATATTTGTTATATTATTAGTACTGCAAATTTTTTTCACAAATGCTGAAGTATAAGAAAGAGTTTAGAGAGCATTTCGAAAAAATTGATTTAACTAGGGATTTATGCTCCCCGCTCATTTCGCTCTCCAGCCCCCAAAGGATTACGTTGTGGTTTCTTTGGGATCACTATGTGATTCCAGTTCACTTCGTTCGCTCACCATTTAGCTAGCAGTAGCAATACAATCTAATGAAGTCAACTTTAGAATTTTTTTTAACTAAGAAAAAACGACTTTAAATTATTTAGGAAATAAAATAGAAATATTAAAAAAATATAGGTATATTGATTGAGTCTCCCATTGCTTAACAGGTGTTTATAAATTTCCATAGTTCAAAATCAATGACTTATTGAAATTCAATGATTCAATTCAGCTATTCAATGATTTATTGAAAATGAATCAAATTCTTTTAAAAATGCACAGAAAAGAATCTGACATTTGACAAAAGTGTCCGTATTTGGGGGAGATGGCGTTCTTATTGATTTTCCGATTTTACCTTTCTCGATGTTCTAGCACGATTCCTCATAGTCTCGGTTAGTGGGGAGCATCTTTTTGTTTCATCTGCACTTTAAATTTTTTTTACTGTATATTACAACAAAACAGAAAGCAAAATAGCGATAGAGTCGTTCATTTTGTGAGTACCTATAAATTTCCTGATTTCAAAATAGTCTCCGATAGATTAAGGAAATTATAACAATAGAAAAAATGGCACAGAAATGAAATTCGAAAAAATGTAAAGGTAATATTTTTATTTGTTTCCATCTACACTTTCAATGGTTTGAAAATATTTTTTTTCTGCAATAATATCCATGAAATTGCTGTAGAAAAAAGACAAAATTTTATTTAATTAATGATTAACTGAAAATTTTATTATCTTTTGTACTTTGAAAAGTTGACAGTTTTCTTTCTCTTATCTTAGTAAGTGTGCAGAGTTTGAATTCACCTCTCCAGTTATTTAGGAGAAGATGGGGAATGTGCATACTTATATTTAGGTATGAATGTGTGAAAAACAGCAATTATTTTAATAGCGTTGCACTTTTTTGTTCACTGTATCAGTGAAAAATATATTGGTGGCTTTAGATTTAAAGGTCCTGTCCGAGGAGCGTCAAAACACATCCAAATAGAATAAATCCCGCGACATCGTAGTGATACCAAAAGATTGTCCAGGCATACTTATTCTAACTTTTGCGTTGCTGGGACTGCAGTCTTTCATTCCTCATGAAAACGAATAATTCCTTCATTCTTGACGGTGGCAGAAGATCACTCGATCGAATATTTGGCTGAGCGATGCGAACAGTAGTTGAGTTCTTAAACGAATTTTGTTGCAGAGAGTTACGGAAGAGTAAATATATAAAATGAAATATAAAAATTGGTGAAAATTTTGCCATTTACTTTGAAATGGCCGAAAATAACTTTTTAAGTTTTAAAATTAATTTGGAGCAATAATAGTTTCAGGAATTGTCGTGGGAAAGTGCTAAAATGTCACTTCCTTTTAATGAACCAAAGTTTCAAAAACAAACTGAGCCAAATTTGGTAGATCCAAATTTAAAGGTCTGTGCTACAGAGTACCAAAATAGAACACAGAGTGATCGCATGCACATATTCAAGTTTATTAACGTTTCGATCCACTTTCCCGCTATAAAAAAAAGAGCTGTGCTATAAAATTGACAAAAAGAAAATATTTTTTATCCTCAACCCTTCATTAGCTTCTGAAAGGGTTGTTTCACAAGCGTCGTGTATCAAACTGATATGCTTTCTGATTTTGAGTTGCAATATAGATGCCTTTCTCCTTATGAGTCCGAAAGCTTATAAAGCGTTTGGACTGAAACATCACTCTTTCATTTGAAATGAAGTGAGGCTTGTTTGAAAACAGGAGCATCGGGACATTTTGTAAAATGATGTTCGTCAAACACAAGCTACTGAGATCCTTTTCTAAACAGTAACGAGTATCATAACATTCTGATGGTTATTCAGTACTATATAATTTAAAAGTTTGACTTGAAAAAGGAAAATTGGACAATTTTCATATAAATACGAGTCATTATGTTCCAAATTTCCTTCTTCGCCAAATTCAGCTAAATTTAACAAGCTTATTTTTTAAAAAATGAGGCGAATACGATTCAAAGCATAAAAATTATTTCAATATTAAATAAAATAAAATGTGTCTTTTTAAAATTTTGAACTACTTTACTACATTTTTAAAAAAAATTCTTTTTTATTCTAATACTAGCCGCCTTTGGCGATCAGCTGGTTCGCTAATCTTAATGTTCGTTTAAATTTTAATAATTAAATATTTTACGCAATTCCTACTTTAATAGATTCTTCATCAAAATATTTTAAAACTTCAAATTTTGATAGTCACATAATTCACTCATAATATTATAAAGGCCTTCAGTCATAACGTAATATGTATCTCTCTCATTTTATGTTAGTTCCCGCAGAATTTATGCTTTAAATTAAAGTGGAAAGAATTAATCTACAATTAATATAATAATATTTTTTACTGAAACAAAGCATTTTTTATAATATGATTACTGAAAACAGAGTCACTGAGCGTTTATACTTTATGGGCACTAAAGAATATCTTTCTTAATTTATGTTCAAGAATTTGTCAACAAAATTTTCTCTGATTCATCATGAACAGATCGATTAATTCACAATGTTTAATTTTAAATGCCTCAAACACTAAGAAAATAAAATGAATCGTTTAAAATAATCGGTCGAAAACAGGTTTAAAAAACTACTGTGGGAAGTGCTGACAGATCTCGTATCCTGTATGGCGCTATGCTGGCCATGTTGCGTATGTCATTAATCACGTGATGCTTTCCCGCCATTATTGGCAGACGAGAGTTGGGTAGTGAGCCTATAAGACGCACAGCTCACGCTCATGTATCTTTATGTGTTTTATGTTAGTGTAGTAATGTTTTGTACTTTAATTATAATAAATACATTTTCATATTAATGCTGGTTGTTGCCTTTCCCCACATTTTCGGCCTTTCTCGTGAATACCCCTAGCAAATCCCCCGCCAAATTGTTGAAAATGCTGTGGACGTTAATACAATTTAAGACGTTAAATTGATGTTAAAAAATTTGATAAGAGTGGATTTTTGCCGTGGATGTTTTACTGGACTGGTGAATGGACGTTAGTGCATGTTTTTCATGGATATGATTCAGGTGAAAAAGTGATAACTTTCAAGATTCAATTACTTCGTGTTATTGTGCAACTGTGCTGACATATACTAACCGCCTCAAAAAAGGAACATCATTCTGTTCGACAATTCTAAATTTCAGAAGAAATTGAATTATATGGAAATGTGTGAATCATTTAGAAGTGAATAGTTCGACTGCTCCCAACCAGGTAGGCGCAATAAATGCGATTCTTGATAAGTTTGTTATTTATAGTGCATTACTTTATTTCATTCTCTATTTAAATTTTAATCCTGATTGAATGTGTACTAGTTCTGTTTTAATTAATTACAATGTCTTTAAAACTAGGCGATATTCAATTAATCGCTAACTCCCTTAAATATACAAAAACTAATTCAGTAAAATTTCTTAATTCTGTGTTAGGTTACAGTAATTTTGACCATTCTTCTCGAAAAAGAATGAGAAATTTTAAAAGATTTGAAAATTTAGATGTAGAAAAACATAAACAAGAATTGCTGAAGAATTTTTCTTTATCTGACTTTATCTCCGTTTCTAATTTATTACACTTAGAAGTAACTGAAACCAACAAAGATGCTTTGTGTGAAAATATTTTTAAAGCCCTTACAAATTTAATGAGTTTCAGAACTCGCTCGATACTAGTTTTTTTTCGGAAACAGAAGAAAAACCTTTGTCGCTTCAAAAGGTTTCTCAACCCGAAAGTTCATCTAGTAATACGGGTAATAATTCTTCCTTCCCCATCCCCTTAACTTCAGATGAATCATTCATAAATAACAGTCAGGCATTAATTACTGGCGCCAAAAGGGAGTCACTCGAAAATGATTCCTCCATTAACCAAACGATGAATGAAATAAACCTTCAGTTTTGTTTTTTATTACGCGATCTCTGTGGTAGTTGTAGAAACTTCACAGGCAATGATTCCTATTCGATGAAAAGTTTTTTTTTGTGATGTTGAAGAGAATTTTTCGCTTTTTCCTTCTTTAAGCGAACAACAAAAATTAATCTTTGCAAAGAGGTTAGTTTCCGGCGCAGCTAAATCTTTTTTATTCTCTCAAAGAAATCTAAATTCCTATCATGATTTTAAAAGTGCATTAATTGTTGAATTTTCCAATAAAGTAACTTCTATTGAAATACATAAACAACTAGAAAGACGTAAAATGCGCTCAAATGAAACTTTAATGCAGTATTTTATTGCCATGCGTGAAATTGCGAATCGATCTGAAACCCTTATTGATGAATGTTCTGTTATTCAATACACAATAAATGGGATACAGGGCTCCCCTTCTGATAAAATTATTCTTTACGGTGCAAAATGTTATTCTGAGTTTAAAGAAAAATTATGAATTTTTGAAACTATCGTAAGTGCAATGAACCAAATAATTCAAAAATGTCGTATTCTAGATATGCTAATGACGGCCAAAGACGTGGTACAATATATAAAATCCCTGTCCAACAAAGAGAATCAAAATCGAATCTTAGTAATCCGACTAACAGTAAGATGTTTTGTTTTAACTGTAACGATTTTGGACATGTCTTTCTTGTAATCTTTTCAGACATAAATCTTCCGATTGTCACCGAACTACTCGGAATGACAGTTCTACCCCACATGATAATGTCAACACTTTACATTTATTGCATTCTCCGTCGAATATGCATAAAGAGGTTGTTATTCTTAATAATACACTTTCCGTATTAGTCGATACTGGTAGTTTTTCGACACTTCTCAAACATTCTGCATGGATTAAACTAAAATCGCCGCCGTTGACGAATAACAAGCTAACACTAACTGGATTCGGGTTTCCCCAAACTAAAATAATAGGTTCCTTTGAATCTGAAATTATTATTGATAAACAAAGTTTTTCTGTTTTTATTTCTGTGGAACCTAATAATTGTACTACTTATGATCTAATAATAGGTTGCGACGTAATAAATCAGGCAAATTTGACAATTAAACCTGACGGTGTTGTATTTTCCAAAATTTCTAAATCTGATGATGCTGTTGAAACTGACAGTTTTATAATGGCTATTTCTGCCGATACTCCCACGTTTGATATAGGTTCGAATATTTCTAAACAAACTGGCAGTGACGTTGAGCAGCTTTTGTTAGCTTATAAACCTAACAAAACTAAAACCGCGAACATCGCACTTGATATAACGCTTACTGACGATGAGCCAATTTTCCACACTCCTCGACGTTTACCCTTTGCCGAACGTGATATAGTAAATGCGCAGATAGACGAGTGGTTAAAAAATGGAATTATAGAACCATTTTCTTCACTTATGCTAGTCAAGTTGTCGTAGTTCGTAAGAAAGTTGGGAAACATAGAGTCTGTATAGATTATAGAAAATTAAATCGTAAATTAGTTAAAGACCATTATCCACTACCATTAATTGATGACATTTTAGATCGTCTTCAGAATGCTAAAATTTGCAGTACTCTCGATTTGCGTAACGGATTTTTTCATGTGCCGGTAAAAGTAAAAAGTCGTTGTTACACCAGTTTCGTCACAAATACAGGTCAATTTCAGTTCCGTTATATGTCATTCTGTTTAAGTTCATGTCCTCCTGTCTTTACGCGATACATAAATGCTGTTTTTCGTGATCTTATTGAAAAAGGCATTGTCCTCCCGTATATGGATGATATCGTCATTCCCGCAAATAATGAATCTGAGGCTCTCGAACGCCTTAACACTGTTCTAACTGTAGCTCGCGATTATGAACTAGATGTAAACTTTAAAAAATCTCAATTTTTGTATAGTCAGATTGAATTTTTGGGTCACGTAATAGAACACTGCAAATTGCTCCCTTCACCCTCCAAAACTAAAGCCGTTCTTAATTATCCTGAGTTAAAAAATGCAAAAGACGTACAACGTTTTCTAGGTCTTACGGGATACTTCAGAAAATTTATCCCCTTATACTCTACTATAGCAAAACCTCTTAATGATCTTCTTCGTAAGGACAGCCCTTTTCTATTTCAAGCTCAGCAAAAAACTGTGTTTTTACGTTTAAAACAATTACTTTCTGAAAAACCCGTTTTAACTATTTTTAATCAAGGCAGTACCATTGAAATTCATACAGACGCGTCAATTGATGGCTTGGGGGCAGTCCTACTACAAAAATCCAAAGATAATAACAAATTCCATCCAGTGTATTATATGTCCAAGAAAACGTCTGACAACGGAAGAAAATACACCAGTTATGAACTGGAGGTACTCGCCATTGTAGGAGCTCTTAAAAAATTCCGAATTTACATCCTCGGATCACACTTTAAAATTATCACTGACTGTAATGCATTCGTCAAAACGTTAAATAAAAAAGAAATGAATTCCCGCATTTCGCGATGGGCATTATACCTTCAGGATTTTGACTACGAAATAGAGCATCGAACCGGTTCAAAGATGACTCATGTCAACGCTCTTAGCCGAAGCCCATGCTGCATGATCATTCGACTGTGTCAATCTTCAAATTTTCAAAGCTCAACAGACAGATGAGCATATTACAGCTATAAAAGCATCACTTCAAAATGCACCTTACGAGAACTACATACTCAAGAACAACATTTTATATAAGAACATAGACGGAATCGATTTACTTGTCGTACCTGATGATATGCGGGCCAACATCATTAAATCATGTCATGAACGAGGCCATTTTGCAGTAAAACGCACGCAGGAAATGTTAAACAAAGAATTCTTTATTCCGAACTTGAAAGAGAAAATTGAACGGTGTATACGCAGCTGTGCAATATGCATTCTAAATAACAGAAAACGTGGCAAATTAGATGGCACTTTGCATCCACTTGACAAAGACGATACTCCCTTTCAAACATACCATATTGATCATTTGGGTCCTCTTCCCAGCACTTCTAAGAAATATAAGCATATTCTGGTAATCATCGATTCATTTACGAAGTTTGTGTGGCTTTACCCGACCAAGTCCACCGACACCCCTGAAGTTCTCAATAAGCTCGAATGCCAAAGATCAGTTTTCGGTAATCCTTCAAGGATTATTACGGACAGAGGTACCGCTTTCACATCCACGTCATTCAAAGAGTATTGTGAGCATCAGCATATCACCCATATTGCTATTACAGCTGGATTTCCTAGATCAAACGGTCAGGTAGAAAGACTTAATTCTACTATCATAGCTGTACTCTCCAAGTTATCCATAGAAAACCCTGAAAAATGGTATAGCCATGTTGCTGCCGTTCAGCAAATTATTAAATCTACATTTAAACGAAGTATCAATTCTACTCCATTCTGTTTGGAATAAAAGGAAATCTGAGCATGATATAAAAATCCTCGAGATCATCAACGAAGAGATCCAATCTGCATTTCTCCAACAGCGTGATGAACTCCGTAAAGATGCAAAACAACAAATCCTCAAAATCCAAGAAGAAAATCGCCATACCTACAATCTGCGTAGGAAACATGCTCAAAAATTTCAATTGAATGATCTCTTCGCAATCTAGCGCACTCAATTTGGCCCTGGTCTGAAATTGAAACAAAAATTTCTCGGACCATATAAAGTGATCAAAATTAAACAAACGACACATACGATGTTGAAAAGTGTGATTTCTTCGATGGACCATCAAATATATGAAAATATAGCAGAATATATGAAACCATGGTTCAGCAATATAGAACATATCAATTGAATTGTTTTTCAAAAGAAAACACTGAACACTACTTAAAGAAAAAGAGAACTATTTTCCTTCTTTTTGTGTGTGTATATTTGGACAATATAGACTTTGTTTTTTTATTCTGTTTATTTTGTGTTATTATATTTTTATATGCTGAACACTAATATTATTTTAATTTTTAGTTAGTTATTCTATATTTCCAGTGCAGGCTACTGTATTGCTATATATTTATGCTGTCACGAATGGTATGACTATTTTGTTTGTTTTATCTTGTAAATATTTCAATTTTGCATCTCTTTATTTTTTCTTCATTTACTGTCGTTTTATAATGTTTACATAAATGTACTGTATACCATAAGGCGAGGTCGCCTATCCTGTCATGATGGCCGATGTGGGAAGCGCTGACAGATCTCGTATCCTGTATGGCGCCATGCTGGCCATGTTGCGTCAGGTCATTAATCACGTGATTCTTTCCCGCCATTATTGGCGGACGAGAGTTGGGTAGTGAGCCTGTAAGACGTACAGCTCACGCTCATGTATCTTTATGTGTTTTATGTTAGTGTAGTAATGTTTTGTCCTTTAATTATAATAAATACATTTTCAGATTAATGCTGGTTGTTGCTTTTCCCCACACTACTTAAAAACGATGTACTTAAAACTATAAACATATACAAAAAATATATAACTAACATAAATACAATTTAATCACAAAAGCATGCAGCTAACCTAAAAATAATTTAAATCAAGAATCATCCGTTGATAATATTGTCAACAATCAGAACACAATGCGCATGCGTTAATTTTCAACGCCAGTTACAGTAACGTAAATGCGCGAATTTTTCTACACCAGTTGGGGTAATGCTATGCAGATTCCTTTATTCTGTGTTATTTTAATTCAAAAGTACTTCAGAATGAATCTGAAAGATCGATTAATTAACAATGTTTAATTTTAAATGAATAAAACATTAAGAAAATAGATAGAATCGTTTGAAATAATCGGCCGAAAAATGTTAACCCTAGCCTCATTACTGTTGGGAAAAAAAAAAAAAAGAAAAAAAACTGAAACCTTACTCCTTTGACGGTGGGGAAAATGGAAGATTTTTTTGAGGGAAAGTTAGTTTTTTATTAATAATTAAAATTCTAAATAAAAATTTAAAAAAGGGACCCCAAGTGCACATTCCCGACCTCAGGTATACATGTAACAAATTTGGTAGCTGTAGGTCAAATGAAATGGCCTGTAGAGCGCCAACACACGCACACACATTGAGCTTTATATAAGTATTGTTACGAAATTTCCGGGTTCGTTTGGATAGTGGAAGTGATATGGTGTGGAGAACGCTCAATGAGCAGCAGAAAAAAAAAACAACGACATTTATTTACACGAAGACAGGACAGCACAAAGACGACAAGTACACAGACGACAACTATGTACAGCAGAGACGAACACAGTAGACCACAGTAGCACACTTCAGTAGACAGCAGCACACAAAGCGGATAGACAGAATCCAGAAGGAGAGGGGTTCCTGGGAGCTTCGATCTACCGTCTCTCCAACGGCTGACTTCTCGTTTTATCTGCCGACTCGCTACTTCTCACACCACTTACACCACTCTTCTTCCTCGCAGCTTCAGAGTGCCCGTCTTTTATGGTTCCGGGAGGCGGGGCTAGAATCTTCAGACCAATCAGGACGTCTCTGGGTGTATATAGGTTCCTACTGGATGGATCGTGAAACTTCTCGAACTTTCCAGTACGATCCATTTTGTCTCCAAATTCATCGCCAAGTCGCCAAATGGTCGCCAAGTTAGTTGCCAAGCTCTGAATTCATTGACGCTCAGCACGCACAGGACAGATCGTACATCCTGTCTTTCTTACGATGACTCTAATCGTACTGGGAAGCAAAATTACAGGTTTGTAACAATATTGATGTCTTTTGACGATCCTTTCACCGTCCATTATAGTAGATAATTAACTAAGCGTAAGTCATTCGCTGAAACGACAACAACAACCGAAGAAAATGAGTAGTATTAATATAACAAATATCAAGAACATACAGAGCTATAGCTGTCTTTTGTCCAACTATAGGTGGATATAAACGAGCCGTGAGTGGTTTTTAAAAATCGTCTGGTTCGAATGATATTCCTAATGAAATTAAAAGAAAACGATAAAAGTTTTTTTTTTTTTGCGTATTATTGTTTTAATAAGAATGGAAGTCCTTATTGTTCTAATGAATGCATAAATGTGTATATGCACCATACCTCCTCTTAAGTAACCGTATCGAATTAAACCAAATTTTGCTCACATATTATTTTGACATTTTTTCACAATAACTTCCAGGGAGATTTCTCCAGAAGAAATTTCTTTGCACGGTCTTAAAATTTAAAATGTTACCGAGTTGGTGAGCATAAGCGAGCAGGGGACGGAGCCCCCTAGTTATTATTATTATTATTTTTTAATTTAACGCAAAGGTTCTTGATTTAAGAAATTACGTAATCTTTGTTAGGTAATGGAAAGACTTTGACCTACTCTACTACTATTTTTTTTTTTCATTTCTCTTTTTTATACATAACATTAGATAGCGGTTTCATGTCATCGAAGTAGTGATTTAACGTTCCCTAAAAACAAACGTTAGGGCAGTCACTCACTTACAGTTTTATTCACTCACAATTTTTGGAGAAATATTTAAAGACAACAGTAACTTCAGATTATGAGAAATAATCCCAAATTTTGCTTGTTTTTCATAAAAACGAAAATTATCATAAAAAATTTCTGTTTTTAAAAACAGAATTAAAAAAAAAATTGAAAAACAAAATTTTACTTTTTTTATGGAAAAATTTTTTATTCGTGTGCATTTTTTTTTCAATTGTTAATAATTTTTAATAAAAAAATCTGGAGAAAATAAATCTGAAGTAAGGAAATTACAGGCAATTTCATGCTAAGCAACATTAAGACTTTTAATTATTCTACTCCTATTTTTTTCTTCTTTTATATTAGTGTCTGATTGCAATGTTTTTCATTTGTTTGAAAGCAGCGATTTATCGATGACCCGTAGAAAGCTCCAAAAGCACAGCTCAAATTCAAACGAAGTAAAAAAAAAGTAAATCATTCTTAAACAAATTATTTTTTTATTGTTAACAATCAAGAATACATGTGAAGAACTGTCGCCAGAGCACACCAGCAAAATTCTAGGAGTAAAAACGATACCATTAACAATTTGTATCAAGAATTAATAGATTATTTTGTTTTCAAGCTTTTTATTAATAGAAAACTAACTGTTTACTTATCGTCTCTAAACATTCCTTAAACCTTTCTTATACTATAGCAGTTTTCAACAAAATTTACCGTACACATATAGCAGTTGTTACAAATTTTTGGAGAAAATCAATTATCGCTAGTTTTTAAAATCGTCTTCTTCAATTAATATTTAAATTTTAATTAAAAGTATTCCAAACCATAAAAGGATTCCGTATATTATATTTTATACATAAGTAGTTTTTACATTTAAAAAATGACACATGAAAGGGTTTTAATACTAGGCAGTGCAGGGTATATCATCTAGTTGTTTAGACATAGCAGGAGCACCCTAGGAGGCTTGCGAAAGCATCAATCGCTGGGCTTTTCGAACTTTTTTTCTTTTGCGACCCTATTTTCGTTTGGAAAATTTTGTTTCAACTCTTGAGTAAGAAAATAAAACATTCTAAAACGAGAGTTAGTTCAGCTTATTCCTTTCTAAAATTTTAGAGAAATATTTTTGAATTAGCATTCTTTTCAAATCCAGTAACGCTAAAATCTACTCATCTGGAACATTTTTACCATCTGTGTTTTCGCGTGCCCAACATTCACGCTTGTGATTAGCTCTTGCGATTAGTCTTGAAAAGAAAGAGTTTAAATCAAAATTATAAGAAAAAATTAAAAAAAAATGATCATATAGTCAAAAAAAACCTTTTATGAGTAACAAGCGCTTTAAATTAAATCTTTGCTATTAGCCTTAGTTATCATAAGTGTTCAAAGTAAACCTATGCTGATCATTTCTAAAGTTCAACATAAAATTTAACAATTCAAGATCATTCTATTACAGCAATGCGAAGACAATTTCACTCCGGTTATCAGTGATAATGCGTTTCGCGTTATTAAAAATAAAATTTTAATTATTTTCACTTTATCACTAAAAAAAAATATATTTATTCACCAGTGTAATTACAAGTCGTGTTTCATGTCACGACATTTATTGGAAAAAAAATTGTGTATCGATATTTGCTTTATATCTTGGGAAGAATTGCGCTTATTTGTTATACATCAATTCTTGTTTTTCGATAAGACATTCGCAATGAATGTTTCCAGATTCATTTATAAAGCTAGGCACGAAATATGCTGTACATTTTTGGGATAATATTCATTATGTACCTTCTATAAAAATAAAAAACAAAAATAGAAGTAGCAAACTTTCTGAGATGAAATCTATATCCATTTTCCAATTCAAAAAATCGTTTGCAGTAAAATTGTATTTTTCTTTCGCTTGAAATTGGATAAAACACATAAATAAGGAAATATCTTCGGTCCATTTATTACAATGACACTCTAAAATGAATAATTCTATTTAAGTAAATATAGCATATTTTTTTGGAGGTAGTATGCATTTTATTTTACTATATTATGAAACTTTATATTATAATTAAAATGTGAATAACAGTAGACATTTCGTTTCTAAAAAAACCCATTAGTCTTAAAATCCACACTTTCTATTTATTTGTTTAATAATTTTTTATATCTTTTATCAACAATCTAATTTTTACTCTAAAAGAAATCAGCAGTATTTGCATCGTTTTTCATAAGAGTTACAAATGAATTAAATTTTTTATATATTTTTTTTCCTAAATGTGAGATTTTTTCTTTGAAATAGCATAAAATCAAATCTACATTCTCATAAATATTCAAATACCCAATTCTGCGCCATTTTGTAGTCCTAAATTTGTTTTGTCCATGATTATCTTAATATTAGATGATTACAACTTCGTTCCTTAACAAAATTTATTGCAATGATTTCATCAGTTAGTTAACATTTTTTATATCCAATAAAATATAAGACAGTTTTTGTTCAAATTCAATGTCATGTTTGTTTTTTTATTTATTTATTTAAGTTTTTTCCATTCTTTAAAAAAACGCTCAGTTATCTCGTAAGATGACTTTTTTATAAATAAAATTAAAAAATGATAGAAACTCAAAATTACTAAAAAAAACAAACAAAAAAAAAAGAGTGTATGAAATGCAGTATAATGTTCGGATTTCGTATAAAAATGAGAGCATGTCTTTTTTCTAAGAATGCACTTCCTTCTGCCGTTTGAAGAATAAAAATCAGGAACATTTTTTATAATATATAGCTCGGAAAAATGACGATTTTTATTACTGTTTTGGCAGATGAAAATGTTCAGTGGAAAAGCAAGTTTGTGTAACGAATTCGGGTTATTATTTATAAATAAAATTCCTTTGCAGGATTCGCTTTGACCAGTCATACAACAGCAAACTAATAGGAAACAAAAACAAAAGAAAAAAATAATAACAGCATCATTTGTATAAACTGATACCTGGGGAAATGATCTTGGGTTTATTATTTCTCTCTCTCTCTCTCTCTCTCTGAGGACACGAAATTTTCTATATTAATAATATTTTAATTTTTAGATGGAATTATTAAAATGAATAAAATAAAACAATTCTTAAATGCGTATAGGAAAAAAAAAATACATGGTTTAAATAATTTAATCCTGTTTCACAAATATAGTTTCCACTTTGACCCGGCAAAGAATATTGACGAGTCGAATTCTAAAGCTATTTATTCCGTCCTTCTCGGAAAGCGAATTAAAAACGATTCATTAAGGCGAGCTGTGATAGATCAAACAGGTGATAAATAGATAAGAGGGGAAAAAAGTCCCTACCCCGATCGGAGCGCAGAAACTCCGTTGGCGTTTAAATTACAGGGTAGCCGCCTGAAGACGGATTGCTGACGCCAGAGTTTTTCAGCGCTGCTGTAATTAGTCGATGATTACACGCAGTTTAAACATAATTAACCCGCTGGAAGGTGTTTCGCTTCACACTTCGGGCCCGAAGTCGTTCGGCGATCGTGATTGTCTGCCCGCGGTCAACGCTCCGCAGACAACTGCTTACAACACCTTTTCGCGCTGTGAAGACGGATGATCACGCGCTCACCGTTAGCCAAATATGCACAAATTAGAGGGATGGCGGCGTGAATATTTGCTTTATCAATTGCCAGATCCGGATCGCTTTAATGTTTTTTTCTACGTAGCATATTCGAAATGGTTTTCCCCCCCCCCCCACCCGAAAACGATCGTTTTGACTTTGCAAGAATCGTCTGCAGAAGTTCGTGAAAAGATTCGGAATCGTTTGCCAACAGCGTCGTTTATAGAATGAAAATAAAAACAATACTTTATTTCTGAAATGTCTCATTCTTATGACGACACAGAATGATGCTTGTACAGCGTTAGACGCTACCAGTCTTTTTCATCCATCGAGCGTGACAATGACCTGAATAAATAAAGTATTTTTTTATTTGGTTAATGATAATAAGTGAATCGGATTCGTCGATTCCCTCTAGCAAGAAGACACTCATGCTGATATGCACATAATGACTTCCTTTTTTAAGAGTAAATTGAAACAGAAACAGCAGGACAATAATCGTTACATATTTGAAACGTGAAATATTTATTTTTAATAATTTCTTTTTTAAAGAAGGGCGTGGCAGCAACTGAGTCAAGCGAAACTTTCATTATATAATTTGATGTCACAGCTTGTTACCATGGCATCATGATGTAATGACGCAACAAAATATTAACTTAATAGCACACTATGAATAGTTAAAAAAAATATCTGGAAGTATTTAAGCGATGAGTGAATTATATTTTATATATATGACATAAATAGGCAAAATTCGAAGTGATGACATGGCGAATTTATTTTATGAAGCATAACAAGAAGCTGATGAGGTTTTATGAAATGACTCTTAGTATCTTCAAAAGTCAGCTTTAAATGTCAAAATATGCGTGTGTGTCAAATGAAGTTTTATTGAAAAAGGTTCGGTACTGAAAACTATGAGTGGTAAATGAATTTCCTATTTATATATTATTTTTTTCATTAAACAAAATTGCCTTAATGTGAATAACTTTAGGATATAATTTAGTTTTTAATTTTTAAAAACTCAAGTAACAAATTATCATTGGTTTTGAATGAGCGTTTCTAACTTTTTATATCAAAATTTTAAGCATTAAAAAGAATGAGAAAGTAAAATTTTACAAGAGTGTAATGGTAAAATTTTAAAGAAAATCATCAAGTCTTTTTCACATAATTGAGAATCTTAACAATAAAATAAGTAGAAAGGATGTATTTTTTAAAACGTACTTTTTGCTAGATTTTTGTAATTTCTGAAGATTGCATTAGAAAGAAAAAGAAAAGCTAAATCGTTAAAAAGAAGATTATATTTTTATTTTGAAATTTCTCTTTCTCTCCGACAAACAATTTAATTGTAGTTCGTGACTATAAACCTGCTAGGTTATACCATATACTTAGGGTATGCTATATTATTATCATCATTTCTTGTTAAAAATATAGAACAATCTGAAAAAAAGGTATTAAAGTTTTCAAAAAGAATCCAGCAGCAGTGAAATTATTCATGTTAATTATCCTGCAATTGGAAACATAATTAATATAAATATTTACATAGATTAAGAAACGAAATATGCAAAATGGGCGATTAAATTTATGTATTTTGGAATCTGGGTGTGCAGAATTGATTGGTAGTTGTTGCTTTCCTTCGTTGATTATTACTCAAAGGTAACATCTGACTGACGGGCAAAATTGGCGACTGTTAGAATTCGAAAACGGCTGATGCGAATGGAGACACTCCATAAACTGAATATCCCTCAAAGCGCCGTTATAAAAAAGTGTGAGCCACTTTTTCAGTTTGGGCAAGAATAAAAACCTGGTAACATCCAAAATCCAATCTGCGTCATTGACTCTTGCAGAAAACCATGAAGATAAAAAGACTTTTGTCTGAAACTTTCAGGGATCAGGAGTTCGTTTCGAGCGTTTCACTGTATCATGAAAGATTCATGAGATGGGATATTTTGAGGCCGATGGATTGTGTTCTTCTTCCGAAAGGAACAGCTGACGGTAGTATTGCCGCATTATTCAAAGTACAGCAGAAGAGTGCAACCATGCATCGCATCTTTACAATAAAGCAGAACCGGGAATTCTGAACTCTATTTGATTTGATGAAACAAGGAAAAATCCCCGCTTCTTTCAAAGTTCGATGTTCGAAAAAAAGTCCAATTTTTATGGCCGTGCTTTCAGGACTTGCGGTGAACTTATTGTAAGTAACCACACCGAAGTGCATAATTTTGGAGAAGGCTTTATCAGAGACTTATGGACTTGGGCAAAATTTTTGAAGGACATTGTTGACCCAGACTCTTTGATATTGGAAGACAATATCTGTATCCTTGCAGGACATATCTGTATCAGAGAATCTGAGAGCCTAAAATATCATAGGGACGGATTAAGCAGCTTACCCAGTTCAATTGAACTGGTTAATTGAATTGACGATTTTTATTACACATGAAAATTAATCTGGGAACTGAGAAAGATAATTTCGGAATAATGGCATTAGGATCCACGGATAAATAGTTTGATTTACTCTGTAACATGGCGTTTGCACTTCTTCTAGAACTGATCAGCTTAATATTGTGGTTATGTATATTAGTCTGTGACGCACATCTTTTCCTGAGCATTTGAGGCTATTGCAATTCCGTTGCATACATATTTATTAAGACAAGAGAAAGAATACTACCAAGAGCTAAAGCTAATGAAATATTCAATTAATTAGAAATTAACTTAAATGGTGTCTATTTTCAGCAGTAATTTCAAAACAAAGAAGAAATATTTTAATTCTAATTTATAAGTCTAAATCTTATACAGTAGACTCCCGATTATCCGCGGAGCGGATTATCCACGCCTGCAGGACTAAGTTTTTTTTTTTTTTTTTTGCTTCCAAGCAAAGAGAAAATGCTTCCAAAGCAAGAAGCAAACACAAATGACTGATTTCTTCAAAAAGGTGCAGTTTTACAGTTATGTTTTTGTAATTACATAATACATTACAGTATTAAAACAGTACATATGTATTAATTTTTCTGATCCTTACTGTCTATCCTTGACGCCTCTCGTAAGTACAAAGCACTTTTCTGTTTTCATTAACAAAATGCATTTTAGGTTAGTTTTGAGTGATATACTAAAATATTAAGCGTTAGTTAAACATTTCCTGCTGTTTATTTTACGTTTCATTGTACATAAAACGATTTTTCAAAGTTGGAATGACTGTTTTCTCTTTTGCTATACCCGTTTTTAGCTTTTTTCGGATTATCCGCGATTTTTGTTATCCGCGGATAATCGGGAGTGTACTGTAGTTTTAAAGATATTGATTTCATTTTTGAACAATGTTTCTTTCACTTGTTATTAATCTTTTTTTTTAAATGAAACACCTTAAAATTAATTTTGAGTTACTTTACCACTGTTTTTTTAATTTCTGTTTTATTTTAATACTATCTTTTTTTTTCAATAATAATTAATCCTTCCGAACTTTTAAAACAAATATTCCCCGAGAGCAGACGTTTCAGGCTGTGGGAAATGAGTCGATATTTTGCTTTTTATCGCTCAGGAGCTTCGGAGGCAGTTAATCTAAAAAATATATACACAATTGTATAGTTAAAAATTGTACCAACCTTCAATACCAATTTTATTTTTGTGCAATTTTTCTTCCAGTTTTTATTAATTTTTTAGAAAATTTAAAGTAAGGAAATTTGTAGACAAGTACTCCTTTGTTAGACAAGTTAAGACTTTGAACTAAACCTTTTCCACTATTTCGGCTACTATTTTTCGAAGTTTCTTTTTTCTTTCAATCCATGGTAAAAAGGTAAATATATCTTATAATACTTTATACAAAAAAAAAAAAATTCCTATCGGCCAGCTGGAAGGCAAAGGTAGATTCCTTTTCATCCGTTTTCAAATTCCTTTGTATCCTTCATCAAAAACCAACGCGAATGATTCTCGTATACCCTCCAATGAATGCCTCCCTTTCTCCCCGCATAAAACTGTGGAGAATGGACAATGCAATAGAACGACCCTGCTTATAAGGCAACGTAACGAATTTCTTTAAGTCATTGCATTTATGAATTATCGCATCTGCATGCAAAGAACGGCGGATCGATGATCCCCCACTTGACAGATTTGGTTCAAACTTTGATATGAATCTATATTTCAGATGCTAAATTTGTTAAACGAGATTTTATTTACACATTTATTTGAGTTTTGTAGTAATAATTACAAAACCAATTCCATTTCTACTCAAACAGCCAAACAGACAATTCTAGCTATCTATTCAAATTCATTTGAATAGATTTTGCACCCCATTTGGAAAAAAATCTACAAATTTTGTGAAAAGGCTGAATATGAAATTTCGAAGCGTTTTTGAGACAGACAGCCATAATGCCAGAAACACGTTTTTCGGATCCAGAGAGGTCTGAAACGAAGAGTTTCCTCAAAATCTCGAGTTTGAATTTATTGACAATTTCAATATTTTCTTTAAACTTCCTCTTTCACTAAGCAAAAATATAATATTACAAGTTGAAGCAACCACAGGTAATGTTCACATTGCTATCAAATAATTTAGTTTTCCTTGAAAAATAAATAATATCAATGTTATTAAAATAATACACACATCTAGGTTTGTTACAAAGTTTATATTATGGAAAACCTTTGAAGTTTTTAGGAAGTGCCAAAAGTTTGCATTAGTCAGTAAGAGCTGAAAGTTTGTTTTATATAAGCATTTTAAACATATTTGAAGAAAATTAAATATCGTTTGAAAATATTGTTCTTTTAATTGAATTTCAACAATAACGTTTTATTGTAGAAAGTACGAAGATATAGTTTGAATTTTTCATTTTTATTGGAGGGAAAAAATCGTCTCCTTTTCTTATTTAAAATTGGAACTAAGATCTTATTGTAGCGCATTTAAATATTTCAGTATAAATATTAATTACTGTAAAAGGAAATTTATCATCAGTTGTTACTTTCTCGTATATGTTGTATAGAGAAAATACAGTAACTCGGGATTTTGACAAAGCTCCCCGTTTTCGACCTCCTTGCGTTCGAAAAACACCTTTTTGGAAAATGTCCGTCTGTGACTCAAAAACACTTTGAGCTTGACTGTTGAAATTTGGTGTCCTTGCATTCAATTTGCAAATTTCTACCAAATTTGGAATGAATTCTGTTCGGAGGAAGTCCGTCTGTTCGAAGATAATTACAAAACGAAGAGACCCAAAAATCGATGCTCAGATTGTGTAGACACTTGTCAAATTTTGAACCAAATCCAACTGTGGGTTGACTCTCTTTCGGTCAGCACTTTCAGAAACATCACTGAAACGCGATCACTCAAAAAAGCAATGACTTAAATACATCAAGTTTGGTATGGGATTTTGTGACTACAATCGGTTGAAAAACAAAGTGTATAAAACATAAATGCCGATTTTCAGATACGCGTACCATGGAGTAATCGCCAAAATAACACGCCAAGGATGATAATATCATCCTTTGCGTGAATCTATCATATTATGAAAGATTCAGTAAAAATGTTAAATTTGCTGCAAAAGTTAATATATCGTAACTATTCAATATCAACACCATGTAAGGCATTCTCTGGCATGAAAAGTTTATTAGAGAGAATGTGGGAGTTCTGGCGGGACCAGACCTTCTGATTTAAAAAATATTTTTCGATATGATTGTTTTTATTATTATCTGCATGTCATTGGCAAACGTTTGGCTTAACCGCATGCCACTGGCGAACATAGTCAATAGATTAACACTATATCTTTTTTTGTCAATTAATAACTGTTAATCGTTTAATAAAGGTACCGAGATTTAGGGTAAAGCCATAACGACTGTCTTTTATTGTTACAGTATATATGACAGGCACCAATCAAAAGAACCATCACATGAACAAAAGCTCCGGAATAACAAGGTTCATTTAAATCGCTTATTCGGCTAGTTTGGTTTATTTTACTATCTTCAATATTAAGAAAGTTGTTGCGAAATGAAAATTTCAACTTTCCGCCATTTCCATCCTCCCTTTGAGCTCATTACAAACTTTTATTACGAACATTTTTACATTTCTTACAACATATTCCAAGCCGGTTAGTTGCCTTGTTCAAAAGATAACATGGGCAAAGAGTTATAAGCATGCACACACACACACACACGGACGCACGCACATATATAGAAAGAGAGGGGGGTGGACCATGATCGGTGTAAGTAAGTAGTCTTCCTATAGGAATCTACCTAAAATGTTTTTATTCTAAAGTCATTGCACAGTCGTCAAAAAAAAAAAAAAATGGAACACTTTTGTAACTCTTTTGTTTATTATCACATCTTCACAAATTTCGTATTGTTGGAAATGGCTTGAGAAGGCAAGTTTGTTCCCAAACAATAAACTGATTAATCGAGTTATATATTTCTCAAAATTTTTGTCACTCTAAGAAAATTATCATATCATAAAATCACGAAATAAATGCATAAATAACACAGATTTTAATATTTTTATGAATTTTTAAGCATGAATGCAGAAAAAAAGTGAATTGTAATATTGTAAAATGTTTGCATGGGAACAAAGCTGGCGTGTTGAGATGCCAGATATGTTCGTTGATAATTTAATTTCATATAAATTAAATTTAAAAAAGAGTGGAAGACAAAATCGCGTTTATCCTTCAATGTACGTCTGCTCTCCAACTGTCTGCGTCTATTGTCTATTCGATATTGTATTTCAACTCCATTCAGGCATATGATTTTTTTAAAACATTTTTTGTTGTTGTTATTGTTGTTTGATCCAAGGTCGAGGTGGCAGATTCTCGGCTGCGGGGTGCAGATCCAATTTTGACACTCCCATGCTGTTGAGTTTGAAGTCTCACTTTGGAAATGTAATGTGGATGCAGACATTTTAAGAATGAAGTGAGTCCAAAATTTCGAAACTCGCGCGTCACTTCAAAACGGAATAAATACATCGTAATTCATGAATCAATTCATTGATAATAATAGGATAGTTTATCTCTGAATTTCGCGGAATTATTTGCAAAGGAAAATGTATTAAGATTTATAAACCTGTTCACATCAATTAAGATGTCGAGTTCGAGATTCGAGACTTTTGGAGAAGCAAGTAAGGAAGGAAATAAAAAATTGACCAGACAGAAGAAACGACAGTCTGATGTCTTTTGCCATCATATTTCCCTTCGAGCCAATCTGTTTCGTGTACATTTCATCTCGAAACAATAAAAGCAAAAGAAATTTATTTATCTAATTAGAAATTTACTACATCATTCGTTGTACCTATTAGATTTGGCTCCTCCAATAGCAATTTAGTTTAATCCATGTTGCATGGCCTTACAATGTCCTATTTCCATGCTTATTGTGAACTCAAAAGTAGCTTTATTGAGGACTCTTTTTCAGCTCTCTCCCTCACCTCCACTCGCCTCCCAAGCTCATGCATTGGCGATTGAAAAAAGCTTGTGCAAATTCGGCCATTGCTGTTTGAAGATATAGTTTCGCTCGCTTGAGTTGAACCGTCTCCTTACGCGGAAAAAAATCTCAGTTCCATTTGATTATGCCTATTATGCATTGTTAACATGCTCAAACTATGAGCGGTATTTTCTGTGCTTAACATGGCAACTATTTCTACATCGTTTTTAGATGAATACCTATTTCATTACTCTCAGATTCAGTTTGATATTCTTCAAACCTACTGTTTGAACAAGGTTTTATTCAAATCGTCGTTACGATTGTAAATTTGCCACCTATTTTAAATATTTTGCTGATAACTATAAAATTTTTCCTGGCTTGCTCGACTCATAATAACAATTTCCACTAAGAGCAGTTCGTGCGGCGACGTCTCATCAAGGAATAGTGACCGGCTATTGGCGGTGAACAAATATCAGCATTATTATGTCTTTTTTTAGCTGTATTTTCCGAAAAACAAAACTACGCTGTTTTCTGCCCTAGAAATGCTCATGAATACATTTTGTCGTTGCATTTGATGATGGCATGTTTACCTCTTAGTTTCAGAAAATTGTTTCTTGTTTCAACAACCCATTCCATTTCGTTTGAAAAGGGCACTTGAAAAAATCATTCATCATTTCTGACCTCATTCGTAATCCTACTGATTCTCCTTCTCAATTATCATCACGTTAATATAGAAAGTAAAATTCGTGTATTATGAATTGTTTAAGCGAGTATGAAAGATTTCCCTATTCTTGAGCACAAAATATTCCATTCATTTCTTTGTCTTTTATTTATTTTCATACTACAGTACACTCCCGATTATCCGCGGAATTGGGTGGCGCGGCCGCCGCGGATAACAAAAATCGCGGATAATCCGAAAAAAGCTAAAAACGGGTATAGTAAAAGAGAAAAAAGTCATTCCAACTTTGAAAAATCGTTTTATGTACAATAAAACGTAAAATAAACAGCAGGAAATGTTTAACTAACGCTTAATATTTTAGTATATCACTCAAAACTAACCTAAAATGCATTTTGTTAATGAAAACAGAAAAGTGCTTTGTACTTACGAGAGGCGTCAAGGATACACAGTAAGGATCAGAAAAATTAATACATATGTACTGTTTTAATACTGTAATGTATTATGTAATTACAAAAACATAACTGTAAAACTGGACCTTTTTGAAGAAATCAGTCATTTGTGTTTGCTTCTTGCTTTGGAAGCATTTTCTCTTTGCTTGGAAGCAAAAAAAAAAAAAAAAAAAAAACTTAGTGCGGCAGGCGCGGATAATCGGGAGTCTACTGTACTTCTAAAGAATCATTGTTTTACAAAATACCTAAGGTATATTTTTTACAAAAGGTAGGTATTAAGATATTTCTAAGTATATATTGAATTAGATATTTTTTAACGTATTTAAGATAACACTGCAGATGAATTTTACAAAATACCTAACTATTTTATGAAATAATGGTTGAAGTCCAAGAGTTAATAAATTTTTCATGTTCCATGAAACAAGCACAGTTATTTTATAAATTTATCAATTACAGGAATGAATATTAATATTAAAGTATAATTTTTTCGAACCAATTTCAAAGATTATCCTTCATTTAGAAGAGATGATTAAACTCTTTCATTTTACTTTTTTATAGCATCATTTAGAAAGAATTTTGTTTAAGTCGACTTTTTAAAATTTTTGTCACTTCGATGAAGCAAAATTTTATTTACTTTAACTTAATTTAAAAAGTTTTGAATCTTAATGAACGTAACATAATTTTAATACTTAATAAATGAAAGGAAAGAAAATATCTTCCTGTCGAAAACTGTTGTAGGATTTACGTCACTTAATGATGCAACTGTACATTTGAAAACTAGCCACCTTTGGCAACCAGCTGGGATCAAAGGTTACAAAATTTTAATTAAGCATTTTATATTTTTCCTACATGATGCCTTTCTCAGAAAAGTATTTTTAAACTTAAAATTGGATCGACACGTAGTACATATTATTTTTAAAAGCCTCACACCGTTCCAAATGCTGAGCAATGCATCTCACCTAAAATTTTAAAAATGAAACTATTCCATTTTCAATTAATACAAAAAATTTCTAGATAAATAAAACTTCCTAACCACTCTAAGGAATTTTCCAGTTTTCATTTCATTTGTAAGTTCATGATGTTCCGATGCGCCATGAATGGCCGCTTGCATCTCTTTGATCTCCATTTTTAAAAACTTGATACGGATAAATGGCCTCTACAACAAGACCCATTTCGTTCATTTGCCAAAGATTTCATTGCTTAGTATACACAGCTAGCCAATCGGAATACTTTTTCACTGCGCATTTAAAATTTAAGACAGTATTTTCACTTTGTATGATAAGATGTATTTAAGGGATGTTGAATGACATTTCTAAATTAATACTATTAATAGAAGGGGCAATCATCTGGTCATCAAAGGCAGCTAGAAACGAGACAAACTATAGAACGCAATGTATTTCGCCTTTTGATAAACTATATCCGTTATATCATGAAAAAAATATAGTATTTTATGAAATAAAGAATTTTATGTTTTTTCTTTACCAGTAAAATTTCGTATACGTTCATTTCTTTATAATGATTTCACATCAATACTTCGCCACAGATAATTTCGACCCTTACGACATGGACCGAGAAGAATTCAACCCTGATCTCTGCATGCTGAGGATCACCGAAGATTGCAACCTTCAACAAATAGTGTCCAAAAAGAATCATCTGGACATGGAAATTAGAAGCATCGCTGGTGGAATTCAAAATATGCTGTACGATAACTACACCAAATTCCTTATTGCATCAGAAGTCATATCTAAGATAAAAAACGATTTCGAAAGAATGGAAAAGGACGTAAATTCCTTGGAATCCGAAATGAATTCCATCGGGAATTTGAGTTCGCGGATCGTGCAAAGCTTGCAGCCCACTAAAAACAAAAAACTAAGATTGATTAAATCCAAAGAAAGTAATGAGAGACTTGCCATACTGGTGGACCTTATTCCAAACCTGAAGGAATACATAGAGCAGGGTGGTTTTGCCGCAGCCGCTAAGCACTATTTGAAAGCCAAACACTTGCTGGAGCAACACAAAAATCTGACATCTCTTAAAGGAATTATTAAAGAGAGCTTGGATATCGCGTTCTACATTCAAGAAAAGTTAAGGGATAAGTTAGATTGCTGTGTTTATAGCAAAGAAGAAATTATAGAAATCATGAACTTGATATTAGATTTGGGGAAAGCAGAAAATGAAGTTTTGCAGGATTTCTTATTTATTTCGAGGAATAATCTCACTTGTGTAATTCAAAAAATAAGAACAAACTGTTTTTGTAGTATCGGTGGAGATGGTTGTGCGACGAACGCCGAAATCGACAGATGTTCTGACTACAGTTGCACTTATATCGATACGTTATCAAAAATTGTTGAAATCGTTCAAGGAGTCTTTTCAGCAAAGCCCACCACACTTCACTGGAGTTCAATTCTAACGGATTTCGTGGAGGACAACACTCAACAACTCTTTCTTCTAGCAAGAGCTGCTTTCAAAAACCAATTCAGCAATATGAATGACGAATGCCTAGCTAACTGTATGGACCATCTTTACCGTAAAATTTACGAATGTAACATTCATGTGCCGAAAATTGCAACATTTGAGAAAAGTGCTGACGTCATCTTAGATATATGCATTGACAGATGTGATTACCACCTTCACAGAATGAAGCAAGATTTCCGGTCATGTTTGCGCAGCCTGAAAGAAAAACTGAGCAGTGAGCACACATCCGATGATTTGCTCGCTCTGATGGATACAACAGTCCGCGAAATTTTAGCAAACTCTCTGCACTCGCTGTGTTATTTTATAAGTCCGGAACATAAGTTCAGCAGAAATGTGTATTTTCGAAAAAAATTTTGCAAATCTCTTGCCAGAGAAAGAGTATTTGTTCCGTTTCTCCTAGACATGAACGACGACATTCTAAGAAACATTTACACATCGAGAATGAGCGATGATATTTCTCTGAAGATGTGTATGTTGTTTGCAAAATATGTGCTACAATTACATCAGAAACAAGTACATAACTTTTTAAACTTCGTGGATGTACGACTTCACTCCTCTACTGAGAATATAACATTAACATCGGCGTCCGACATTGTTAACAAATATAAAAAGACTGCAGAGAAAATAATCAGTCACTATATCGAAGTTAGGCAGAGCCGTATGTCAAGTATGTTTAGGCATAGTATGGAGAGCAAAAACTGGTCGATGACAAGAGAGCCTTGGAAAGTGAGTGCGGTTGTTAGAAGAGCCTTGGAAGACTTTTACGCTACGGTCAAAGAAACTGAAACTCTTGTTGAATTCACAACATCAGCAGCCTGTGACAGGGGCAGTGAGAGCGGGAAATCAACATACCGTAGTTCTTTGTCGCGAACGAGTTCGCCCGTAAGCAGCTCTGCTGACGACAGAATAATGATCCGCATTCATAAACTATTTCCGAAGCCATCCGCTGTTTCAGAAGCAGCGGAATTTTCCAACTATTACATCTTGCATTGCATCATGAAAATGACCTTGAAATCTCTCCTGGAATATGCACGCCAAAGAACATTCAGCCGGTTCGGTCTGCAACAAGTACAAGTTGATGTTCAATGTCTAAGGCTACACGTTTCGCAATACTTGAAGAACGAGCTGGATATCGAAACACTCTTTGATGACATAATTTCCAACTGCTACAGCCGGGCCATTGATCCAGAATTCATGAATCCTTACGTTGTTTCATCCTTGTGTCAGGCTTTCTTGATCTGACATCACGCAAAGGCAATCTTTTGATCAAACATCAGCCGCAAAAATGAATTACCATGTCACTTTTAGAACGAGCACTCATTTTCTTAATCTCAGAACGGAAACTTTTGATCAGTTGCCGAATGCTGTTGCTAATTATTGATTTTGATAGATGTGATACCATTTTGTCTTCATTTAATTCTTGAGTATGAATTAAAAGCTTGGAGATTACTGTTGTGCTTTCTTTAGAATTTTAATATTCTAATCATTCTCATGTTTGTTTTTATTTAATTCAGTTGATTACTATGAAATCAATTTATGCTCGCACCCACGGCAATGGAAATTTTTTTTCTTACATCATGTAATTGCCTTTCATAACAGTAGAAATTTTTGAAGAAATTCAAATTCATATGTCCTTTTTGAAGTTATAATCAAAATACTCTAAATGAAAATGAAAGCAGCTTCTCCTACAGTTCTTAATTGTAGCAATTTTTTCCCCCTCTGCGACACTGATATGCCTTTATGTCCTCGCAAAGATAGACAGAAAACTTTGACCTACTTCTTGTAAGCAATTTTTTTGTTTTGTATTTTAGAAAACAAAAGATTTATGTTGGAAGTAGAGACCCTAGGCTAGTATCGATTTAATAGTATACCATCCAAAAGCATCTTTTTGAAAAAGCCTCTTCGAGACTACAATTTTTAAATAATAAAAAAAAGTGAAAAAACTTTAAATAATTTTAAGAAATATTTCAACATACTTTGGAATTTTGGGACGATTAAAGGGAATAAAGCATTTCATTGGTTCTCGTTTGTTAAAGAAAATCAGAGAGCTCAGTGAACCATCTCTACTAAGAAAGCGATAACTTACTCTGTGTAACTAAATACGTTCGGACACTATCGAAATAACCCACTTTTTTGAATTTCTATAAAAGGCCGGACATATTGCTCTTGAGTTTCAGCTACGAAAAAAATATACTTGAACTCCCATTTTACATTGAAATGTCGAACATGATGGCGTAAGGGACCGGCCAGGAATAGATTAAGGCGGGGGGAAATGGAGCTCATTTTATTCCATTGAAAAGCTGATAATGACTTGCAAACTTCATCATTGGATTTTGCTTACTGTGCATGCAGTTTTATTAAAACAGCTCTCTATTAATAAAAAGATTTAGAAGCTTTTTTTTATTCCAAAATTTTTTGCACATCCTTTGCTTATAATACGTAGAGTTTGCAAACAAACTATACGAAGCTTACTGAGTGAATGATAATGCGTGGAGAAGTTTTATATTAAAATTCCAAGTGAAGACTATTATTATTTCAGGAAATATGAATATTTGCAATGCATAACTTTTGAACCTGCATATGTGAAACAAGATTTTTTTTTTATTTCCTGCTTTTAACGTCAGACATATGGGACAGCTTATATGAAAACTTCATTAGAACTCTTTTATGATTCAGAAAGATGTCGACATTGCAACGAGCAGATTTGCAGTTGCTCTCTGGTAGAAGCTGAATGGTGAGGTAGGTTTCCACGGAATTAATTTTTGAAACTTGAATTTTCAATTGGTTAGAATGAATTGTAGAAAAGTGAAAATAGGCTAAATAACTTCCGTGCTTATGAATTGAATGAACAAATTCAATAAAGCACGTTAAGCATCAAGCATTTTCTTAATTACTAAATCATATCTTCGGCGTGACAGAGACTGTTAACAATTATATAACAATTCTCTTAACAATATCTCGAGTATGATTGTCACAGATTAACTAAACAAAAAGGGATTGTAAAAAGCGTTATATTATTTAAAAAACGGTTAAAAAAATAATTAAAAAAAATTTGTAGTACATTTTAAATATAAATACCGGGTGTCCCATAAATTTGTAAATACTTTAAATATTCATAAAAATTAAAGGAATGAGTATATTTTAATGCGGTTTGCGAAACTGTTATTCTCATGAAGGGGGATTTTTTTTCATACAAAAAAAAAAGAAAGAAATAGTTCAAAAATTTGTCGATAGAGGACGCTAAACACAAGCAAAACATACAATTCTACGGGAAAAATACTTTTATTTGCATTCAAGCAATTGTTTACATGCGTATCACACCAGTACTACAGTACTTGTTCTATGTGTCCGCCATCACCACAAATAACAGTTTGGAAGCGGGAGACAACACTGGTAACTGCATCATACAGCATATCCGGATGAATGCATGAGATTTCGTGGCGAATGGCTTCCTTTAGCTGCACTAACGAAGTTGGCCTATAGCGGTACACCCGAGACTTAAGGTAACCCCATAGCCAAAAATCAAGGGGTGTTAAATCTGGTGAGCGTGGGGGCCATTCATGTGTAAAGTGACGGCTGATTATCCGTTCTTCAGTAAAAGTTCTTCTCAAAAATGCCTTCACTTCGGTGTCGATGTGAGGAGGTGCCCCGTCTTGCATGAATGTCACTGTGTCAAGAACATCGTGTTCCAATAAGGAAGGTATCACTTCCTTCTGTAACATTTCCAAGTAACTTGTTCCATTAACTGAACATGTCTTCCATCCTGCTTTTTTACAGGGCTTTTCAAAGAAAAAAAGGACTACAATAATGGATGCAGTGAAACCACACCAAACAGTAACAGGTGGTGAATGCAGGGGCTTCTCAGTGTAAGCATGTGGATTCTCATGTGCCCATATTCTACAGTGATGGGTATTAACTGCTCCATGCAAAGCAAAATGAGCCTCATCTGTCCACAATATTTTCAGCAGCCATCGCGGATCATCTTCAATTTTCGCCAAAGCCCAATTTGAGAATTCCAATCTCTTAGCTGTATGATTTGGTAAGAGCTAATGTAGCGAGTGCAATTTGTATGGGTACAATTGCAATACACCATGAAGGCTACGGTACACCGAAGTCTTTGGTATACCAGTTATTCGTGCCACTTCTCGTGCGCTACTGACTGCACTTGTAGACTGTTCCCTTAGCGTGTCCATTTGCGAAGAGACATCGGGGGTAAGGACTGTTGTTAAACGAGGTGCACCACTGCTTGGCCGATGACACAAACTTCCAGTTTCTTCGAAACGGCGTACTAGGGAAACAAGTCCAGCAGGAGTGATCGGACCTGAACGTTTCTTCAATCTTTTCTGGGTCCTAAACTTTCGAAAGGCTTCAGCCGCCGATTCGCTGCTGACATAAAACAACTTTACCAATAGTGCTTTATCCACCAGTGTCAACATCTTAATACAAACCTTACGCAAACCTTTAGAAATGATGTTGCAATCGCTCACTCTGCCTTTCATAAGACTTTAATTTGCATATTTCCACTGATTTGCTTGTGTGCAGCGCCCTCTATTGACAAATTTTTGAATTATTTTTTTCTGTATAAAAAAAAAAAAACCTTCATGAGAATAATAGTTTTGCAAACCGCATTCAAATATACCCAGTCCTTCAATTTTTATGAATTTTTAAAGTATTTACAAATTTATGGGACACCTGGTTATATAGTAGTATTAACATTTTTTCTTCCGTCATGATTTTCTTTGTTCATCACGTTCACGAACATCCAAATCAAAGTTCATTACTAAAATTGGTTTGAATATAATATAAAAAATTACAAACCTCAGCTCTTAACTTTTACTACAAAAAATTTAAATAAATTTAAATAAAATATGAAGTGTTCTTGATTCCATAACAGATTTTCATTCATGCTGAGCATTATTAGGGAATTAGTCACCAATCTATCAATCATTTTAACATAACAGAAAGAACTTATCTCAGTTGCAAGACACCAAAATCAGTTAATGACGCAGACCAAAACGGTTAAGATATTTTCAACTCCACCCAAAATTGTATATGGCGGGGTTTCGTTCCTCTTCACATTTAACTATAAAAACGGGCATAATCACAAGAATGTTTATCACCATGGAGAGAGCATCCTATGACTGGCACCCTGGGACACTCCTTGCACCCCTGCAGCTGCGCCAACCTATTACATGGAATAAAAATTTAAATGCAATGATAGATCAATCCATGAATAAATTCTGTATGATCGTGGGAAGTACAAACGCGTGTATTACTACACAGCGCTACAACATCAAAAAGTGGGTGGAAATTCCATAACTAAGAAAGGCATTCCGTTAATTTTATCTACTAAGAAATCCTTCCGAAACCCCGTTAGAAGTTTAGATATAGTTAGAATATTGACATGGAAAATATATGGAATTAGTTATCGATAGAGAAGAGACATAGTTATTATATTTCAAATGCATAGTTTATGTAAATAAATAATTTTCATATTTAAATCAAAACTGTTATTTAAATAACTTTGTAGAAAAGATATATCATCTAATAATAAGATATATCATGCAATAAAGGTTAAAAAAATAATTTTCCTGAGGTCTATGCAAAATTGTTTTGAATTTAAACTGAAATTCCATTCAGTTTAATTTATTGTGCTCTATGGCAGTCTAACAAGCAAAAAAGTCTTATTTCTCGTCTGAATATTGAAAATTTTTCCTTTATTTATTTATTTATTTTATCATGAGCATCCACCAATCATATAAATCTGTGCATGCTTACAGAATTATCTTAGATCTATGAAAACAAATCATGCTTTTGTAAGCAAATAATGCAAAAATTCAACTCATTCGAAATTGCTTTAAGAACAACTTGCCCAAAAACTGGGATTAAGAAAAACTTATAAAAATGCAACAAGAAAAAAAAAAGACGAATTTTAAATGAAAATAAGCCCAGAATAATTCGCTCGTAACATTTGACAAATTTAATGGGTATTACATAAAGGATCAATAAACTAAGAGATTAAAAAGATAATAAGAAAAAAATTGATAAATTAAGAATTTTTTTTTTTATCAAAAAGCTTGAATGGCAATGAAGTGCGGGAGAGAATCAAAGTTATGACCGCTGTGGACGTAGAGTAAAACTAAAGAAACTCCTGCATATAACTAAAGAAAACAACTCGGAAATTTGTAAAAAAATTATTGTTTATAGTCTTGAATTTTAAACCAAACAAATTCAATTCGTCTTACACATACGTTATTTTCAGATTATATTAATGGGAGATTTTTACAAATTTAAAAAAGAAGTAGAACTATAAACAGTAATAATAATGATTTAACTCGCTTTTTTAAAAGTTGTTTTAGCGTGCATGCCGTAGAATTCTTCTTCAGTTTGAAATCACTTTCTGTTTTGAAACTGAAATGCTTTTTTTTTTTTTTTCTAATCCGTCATTTAAACATTAATGACAGCTCAAAATATTTATCAAATAAGAATTTAGTGATTTCTGAACTGCATGTGATGAATCTAGTAAGATGAGTTTATTTCAAACTCTTTTTCACAAATGTGTCATCGAATTGCACCTAGTAGAAGGGTGGACGAGTTGGTGCCCCCTTACACATAATACCATTTTTCAGTTTCATTCTCAGAAGTTAAATGACCAGCACCATAATCATTTGAATCTAGCTGTAGAATTTTGCTTTTCTTTTCTTGTACCTTTAATTGTTGTAGCGAAATGTTCGAATAGGAAAACATAAATGAATTCCTGATTGAAGTAAGCCCAAAAGCATCTCGAAGCTCTGCAAATGGGAAGCAAACACCCGGCTGATAGTCAATGACAGAGAAAAGTATATCCTTCCTTCGATTCATATTCAACATCGACTGAAATGAGAAGTTGACAGGAAAAGCTCCAAAAATATAAAAACAAAAGCTAGGAAAAATTAGCGTCAACATTTTGTTGGTGAACATGTTTTGATTCTGCTTTTCTAAAAGTATATTTTAATATGAAATCCTTCTTCAACTTTTGATGAAAAAAAAGACTTCCACCAACAAAAGTCATGTATTTTGGATACATTACTCAGGGATTGGCATTGCTTCACTGAGATGGATTTTTGGAATATTTCAAACTATTATCGAAGTAAATTTTAAGATACTCGGTATGATTCAAAGACTAAGAGGTTGTTTATATTTCAATACATGGGCAAAATCATCATTCTGTTCTACCACAATACTTCAGTACTGTTGTGAGAAACAAACATTTTGAGCACAAATATAAATAAGGCAATGAGAAATTTTTCAATTTATTCTTTCTTTTTTAATTTTAAGTTTATTTGTTTTTTAATTTTTTTTTATTCTAACCCAGTCTAATAGAGTCGTGTATGTTCTATACTGGTGGGTCAGTTTCTGTTTCAAATAAAAGTTGCCAGCGATAAAGCGAGAGCAACCGTGGTGATAACTGACTTTATTGCCAGAACTCCTCTTTTGAAGCAGAAATCTGCCCATTAGTACTGAAGACGCGTTGGGCGAAACTGGAAGACAGAGGATTAAATAAGAATTGACCCTTTCAAGAAACTGCGTAGAAAGTAAGAACTGCGTCAAGAACTGTATATATATATATATATAAAATTGATGCTGCGTATAGAAAAAGGTCAATGCATTATTTAGAAACATGGTTATTGAAAGTGAGCTCAAAGTTTAAGAGACGCAGGTAGAAGCTTGCTTTCCAGGAATTGCTGCGGTAAAATTGTATCTCTGCGTGGAATGGAAAATATTTTTACTAATTGATTTAAAAAATAATTTGAAAGATTGTTACGTTCCATTTTTTATGGATTTAATAATATAAAATATTAGATTTTATTAAATTTCTAGTTAGAAAGAAGTTTTAAAAGTAGCAGATAGTATAAAAGACCAAAACTTTCATCTCGATTTTTCAATTAAAATAATAAATATATCGACTTCATCCTCAAATGAACGTCGAATTTACACATGATATTTATCTTCAAGTCATTATGCTTCCCCATTCAGCAGTGTCCACCGTACATTTTCCGTATCCTTTATTAAACACCAACGAACGGTTATTAATGTCTTATAAATAATTCATAGCTTAAAGTGAGGCTCATATTTCCAGGAATTAACCCCCCCCCCCCGATTTGCAGCTTGCCTACGCACAAATCTCTGACCATAAATCAGGTGACACTCGGTTCAATCAATTAACTGCTCTATGATTAGGAAGCGGGGACGATTTTATCGAATGTAAGTGATTTGCGAATGTAAAATGTTACGAAACGTTGCACACTTGGCAAAGATGGAGTGATAATTTGTTCAAATAGCTACAAATACTGTTTCCTGAGTGCGCGGCGAGAACGGCCTGGTAAGATCGATGTCATTTATTTGTTTTCCATTTCTAAAGAATACTCAATAATGCTGTGAATGAAAAATAAAATTCATGTTCATGCAATAAATAATTTTAATAGTTCTGAATTGCCAATTGCTAAAATTGATCAAGTATTATAAGGCATTATTAAAGAACCACGTGAGAATCTGTAGGATGTGGGAGTATGCAGAATGAAAAATGCACAGGAAATTGTTTCAAAGAAACCTAGACAGGCCACGATGCCTGTCTTATGTATCGTAGCAGGGAACCTGATGATGGATGTCATGAATCCAAAAAGAAAATGAATGGATCTGATGTTGTAGACAATCAATGCACCTATTCGTGTTGAATATCTTAGTTCTGTTAAATCTATCAGATATGTTTGCAAATATATAAACAACTCTATCCTGACACAACTCTATTTCATTTAATAAGTAATGATGCTCAACAAGACGAAATTCAAACATAGAGAATAGGATAATATTTTTGCGATAATGAAGAAGATTGGAGGATATTGGGTTTCCCTGTCATCCCACAGAAACAAAAAGAACAAGAAATGAATTTCTGGAGAAATCTGGACAAATTATACCTGAGCATCCAGGAATTCAATCGAGAGGCCCTTTGGGTTGCTTTCATGCCATTATCACCAAGTCATTCACAAATCCCAAGGTTTTATTGAGATGCCGAGTGCAACATCTTTTTGATTTGAAAACTTTTAATGAAATGGTTGGTCAAACTTTCAAACAGACTTGCTAACTGAAGAGTTCACTAGAAGATGATTCACGCTGGGCGGGAATCATCGGATAAAACAGAGACAGCGTATTCAGTACGATGTTGTTGTTGTGCGGTTTTATTGGCGCAAGAGCCATTCTTGGCCATACTGCGCCAAGCGTATGGTTTTTGGTTTCATCCCATAATACAAGATATTTTTCTAAAATTTAAAATAGAAAGTTCTGATAAAAATTAATGAATTATTTTTTATTAAAAAAAATTGTCCAAATTCAAATTTAACATTGAGTAAAGACAACAAAATTACTCCAAAAGAGGAAAATGAACTAGTACTGTTAAAAGCTCAGTAATAGACAGTTGAATGATAAAAATGTCAGATACAAGTAAAAAACCGAATAGATTTTAAAAATTTAAAAATATTTGGATGGTATGTTTCACCCACCAAGTCTTGCATGTTAAGTGACGAGTGGAAGAAGTGACGACGATGAACATTAAATTCAGGGCATTCGATCAAAATATGTTGAAAGCTAAGTTCAGTACGACATTTGGAACACGTTGGCGCTCTCTCACCAAAAAGGAGATGGCGGTGAGTATAACGAGTGTGTCCTATACGGAGGCGAGTCAACTTGACATCAGTCTCGCGTTGTGGAAGAATGGGCCATAAACCAATTGTGGGTTTGATGAAATGTAATTTATTATTGATCTGCAGATCCCATGCCATCTGCCATTTAGAAAAGATTTGACATACAAGAGACCGCTTAGCATCACAATATGGAAGCGATTGCGATAGAAATAATTTTGCAGATTTGGCTTCAAAGTCTGCCCTTTTATTTCCGGAAATACCTGCATGCCCTGGGATCCAACAAAAAATAATTTTGAAACCCCTATTTTCTAGGAGTCGTAATGTACACAAAATTTGAATGGCAATTGGGTGCATCTGATAGTAATAATGAGAGAGTGTTTCTAAAGCACTCAGACTGTCAGTATAAATTATAAAATTACGCTCAGAAAGAGGCAAGATTTCGCGAAGAGCACAGAAAATCGCCACCAACTTAGCTGTGAATACAGAGGAATAATTGTGTAGGCGATAGCTCAGAGTATCAGCTGGAATTATGAGGCCGCAGCCAACATGCCCATCTGATCTGGAGCCATCTGTAAAGATTGGTGTGAAAGAAGATTACTGACAGTGATGATAAAGAAAAATCTGCTGGCAAACAATAGAAGCAGTAGAAGCAGTAGCAGTCGAATCCTGCAAATGGATTCAGAAAGAAGAAGTATGGGACATTCCAAGGGGGAAAGCAAAAGGAATCAATTGTCATGATGGTGACATTTGAAAGACCCGAATCACGAAAGAGCAATTTTGCTCTCTCACTGAATGGAAGAATGTGAGAAGGACGGGCATCATATAGTCTACGAAGGCTAACTGGAAGGTTCATTTGACAAATGGGGTGATTGGGAACAGATTTTGTAGGGTAATAATATGAAATAGATAACTTCAAGCGCCTTAAATGAAGAGGAAGTTGATGGCAAATAACATACAGGCTTTCTACTGGAGAGGTGCGAAACGCTCCGGAACAGATTCTTAGAGCAGTATGGTGAATAGCATTCAGTCGCCTCAAAACTGTAGAGCGTGCCGAGCCATACACCATGCAGCCATAATCAATGCGAGAAAGGATGACTGCTTGATAAATACGGAGTAGGGAGGTTCGATCAGCTCCCCATGATGTTTTAGACAGAACTTTTAAAATATTCAATGATTTTTCACACTTCTTCCGTAGGTGTAAGACATGCGGAAGGAAGGTGAGCTTCCGATTAAGAATCACTCCCAAAAACCGAATTTCATTCACAACAGGAATAGGGGTATTTTTAATGCAAATACTTGGATCCTGATGAATGTTTCTTTTCCTGCAGAAATGAACGCATCTGCTCTTCTCCGGAAAGATAGTATGCCCATTGTTATCGCACCAATCTATAACTTTATTAATGGCATATTGCAATTGTCGTTCGATTAAATTCATATTACTGCCTTCGCATGAGATCTGCAGATCATCGACATAAAGTGATCCCTGAACAGATGAAGGTGAATGGGTTAAAATGTGACTAAGGTGGATGATAAAAAGTGTGACACTGAGGACACTCCCCTGTGGAACTCCCTCAGCTTGATTAAAATGAGTTGAATAAACATTTACAACACGAACTCTAAAAGTCCGATTTCATAAGAAGTTCTGTAAAAATATGGGCAGGTTTCCCCTAAAACCAAAGTTAAAAAGTGTTGAGAGTATGCCAAAGCGCCAAGCACGGTCATAGGCCTTCTCGATATCGAAGAATATGGAAACTAGGTGTTTCCTCCTGACTAATGCGTTGCGTATTTGAGTTTCCAATAGTACGAGGTTGTCAAAAGTTGACCTACCTCTACGGAAACCACTCTGCAATGGGGAGATGCATCCTTGTTTCTCCAATTCGTGTATGAGACGTGCATTGACCATTCTCTCAAAGGTTTTGCAGAGACAGTTTGTCAGAGCAATTGGTCGGTAGTTCAGAGGGTTGGATGCTTCCTTACCAGGTTTTAATATTGGGATCACAATAGCTTCGCGCCATTGTGAGGGATACTTCTGTTCAGTCCATATTCTGTTAAATAATAGTAACAGATTTGAAAGGGAAGTTGCATTCAAGTGGCGGAGCATATTATATGTGATCTCATCTGGCCCAGGGCTTGTATCATGGGCTTTAGATAAGGCCATTTCCAGTTCAAACATCCGGAATTCACAGTTATATGGAAAAGTGCATCGGTCATTAAAGCGCAGAGGCAACCGTTCCGCGCGATTCTTAATTGCCAGAAATGAAGAGCTGTAAGAATCCGTTGCGAACACTTGTGCGAATGCTTGGCCGAGAATAGTGGCAACATCTAATGGGGCTGAGTGCGCCACATTTCCTATATTTAAAATAGGAATGTTGGTTTCACTGTATATTCCATTAGCAGCCTTAACTTTTTTCCACAAATGTTTACTGATAGTGGAGGATGTGATAGATGATACAAACTTAATCCAAGATTCCCTCTGACTACGGCGACGAATTCGACGAGCAAGGGCTTTGGCACGCTTAAAAGCAACAAGGTTTTCTGTTGTCGGGTACCTTCTAAAAATATCCCAAAGTCTTTTTTGGTTTTTATAGCTGTCGCGACAAGCTTCATTCCACCATGGTCTACGAAATTTTCTTTGACGTGGGGAAGTCTTCGGAATGGTGGCATTTTCGGCACTTATTATGTTATCAACGACATTTTGCACTGCTTCCGTGATGTCGCAAGTATTGACCATAGTCTCTGTAACATTTGCCAATCGCATGAAAGCATCCCAGTCCGCCCACTGGATTAGGAAACGTGGAGGACAATGAGTCACACTACCTCTATCAGCATGGGAGACAATAATAGGGAAATGATCACTATTATAAAGATCTCTGTTCACTGCAAAGGTCAGCAATGGAAGAAGTTCAGGAGAACATATGGCCAGATCAATTGTATGGAAGCTACGTGTAGGTTCGTGGAAGTACGTCTCCTCTTCATTATTGAGCAGACAGATACAGTTATTAGTTATAAACTGTTCGATCTGCCGTCCGCTAGAGTTTGTACTATCCGAACCCCACAAAGTACTATGTCCGTTGAAATCTCCGAGAATGATAAAAGGTTTAGGGAGCTGGTCCACTAAATCATCAAGATCTTGTTGAAGAATGACATCGTGAGGTGGCAAGTAAATACAACAGACTGTGACCAATGTTCGTACATGAACTTGTACAGCCACAGCCTGTAGAGCTGTATTCAAAGTGAGAGATGTGTTCGGAAATAAATTTGATGTAAAGATACAGACACCACCAGAACTGTGAGAGCCAGTGCCTGCATCTTTCCGAATACAATTATAATCACGCAATTTAATGGGAATGCTTGGTGTCAAAAAGGTTTCTTGAACACCAATGCAAACAGGATGAAATTTGTTAAAAATGGACTTGATGTCAGAAAGTTTGGACCGGAGGCCGCGACAATTCCATGATAAGAAGGTACCCATTAAGAAGTTCTTGTTGCAGAAAAATTTGGAATAGTGTTAAGGGGTTGCGAGATATCGCAACTCATTTTTAAATCGTCATCCTCTTCTTCTGATGGATGAAGTGATATGAGCTCAGGGCTTTTGGACGTGCCACCAAAAATTGAGGTTAAGTCCTTGTGGACTATGCCTCGATTAGCAAGACCAAGAGCGACTGAATTTGTGAAAAGGGATTTTTTTATTTTTGGAGAAAGGTCTTTTTTAGATAGGCCACGTTTAGAAAGTTTTAGCTTCCGAGATTTATTAGGTTTCGGTTTTTGTTTGGACGTTTTTGATTTGAGAGGCTCAGGAGCACTGGTAGTTGAATTTTCAGTTTCTGAATCAGATGCTTTTTCAGGAGGTTTTTTAAGGGAAGTGTGTTTTGAGAAATTTGGGCAGGAACAGTTTTCACAAAAGGACTTTTGGACTGCAGATGCATAGCTAAGACTGGGTTTAGGAGACTGGGCCAGAACTTTCCGTCTGTCTTCCGGGTATGAAATATTTTCTTTTATTTTAGTTGCAACTATTAATTTTTTCCAGTTGCCAGCGTTCGCATAAACGAGAATATGATGTGTGGTTGCCATTGAAGTTGGTACACTTTTCTGGTGCAGTGCACTGCTGACAATCGTAGCCTTTTTCTGCGCAGCGGGCACAAGTGATGGTCCCACGGCAGTTAGTTTTCGAATGCCCAAAACACTGGCATTGAAAACACCTCAATGGATTGGGGATATACGGGCGTACAGGTAGTTTTATATAGCGAGCACATATATATTCAGGTAACTGATGGCTATGGAATGTTAGAATAAAGTGTTTTGTTGGGAGGAGTTGTCCATCCCGCCTAATTGTTATCTGGCGTACATGTGTCACTCCCTGCGACTTTAGTTCTTTCGTTATTTCTTCTATAGGTACATTAAATAATTCTCCGCATGTTATTACCCCTTTCGAATAGTTTAGAGATGCATGTGAACAAACTGTAACTGGTATTGTGGCCAAAGCTTTTAGTTTAATGATTTGCTGGGCCTGCTTTTTAGAGCATACTTCAACCAGCAAATCACATGAACGTATTTTGCGGATTGATGCAACTTCGCCAACTGTCGCCGATATTGCCTTTTGGACCAAAAAAGGCGAGACAGAGTTAAATGTATCGTTTTTATCGGATACTCGTTTGATAACAAAAAAGTAATCAAAATGGTGAGTGAAGGATTTATAATCAGAGTGATGCCCACTGAAGGGAGATTTCTTGGAGGAGCCCATATGACATTGTTGAATTTTCAGGTCCGACGGCACCGCCCACCACGGAGCCCAACAAGGAAAGGCAGCCACCGGCTCTGGCCATTCCCAGCCTCGGCGCTTACCATAGTGCTAGCCGGAACCTATACGCTCAGAGTTACCCCCGGGGACAGTGACCACCCTTAACGCCAAGCCCAAGGAGTAACCCCTTTGCTTGATCCCAAGCAGACTAGCCACTAAGGTGACTAGCTACTAGCCGATTGATGCACCGGGGACCACAGTGCACCACCCGTCTTTCTAATGGGTCGCCACGCACGGCCAACACGTGGGGTTTTGGCTGTCCCTGAGAAGCAAGAAGCAAACACAGCGGCGGCAGCTTCTCATGGAGAGCTCCCTCGCTTGCCGTCGAGGGATGGAAGAATCAAGCAGACAGCAGAAGGCGGAGGGGAGAGTAAACATAAATGGAGTAAAGATCCCTGGGAACCTCGGGATTGGGACACCCGTACTCACCTATAGTGGTTGAGCCCCTGAGGGGCGTATTCAGTACGAATGTTTCGAGATCTACTGTTCTTCAAACTGATCGATTATTCTTCAAACGTGTTGTACGTCAAATCCCTCAGAGCTACGGAATTTACATAGAGGGACCGTATAGATTTCAGTGATGAAGTATTTAATAAAGTGTTGCTTGCACTTGAAGATACGATAAGAGAGAGTATTGTAACATTTATCAACTCACTTCATATATTGAAACAAATGAATCTAATGTGATTGAAAATCAAAGAATTGTCTTTGAAAAAATGGTGCATGTTGTGTTTACAAAAACTGATATTATTTTCTTCTTGGATGCTCCAGGTCCTGATATTCCTGATTAATATTTTGCTAGCAAGCGTTACATAATGGATACCTGATTGCCCTCGCAGCACTTTCTTCTGGATCTCACCAAGATGAAGCAAAATTGTTTAAGAAGTAAAAAAAAAAAAAGAAATGATTATGTGGATTGAATGCACAACGTCATAGAAGTTTGCAGTGAAAAATCTTGATGCAACGGTGGAAAATAATTTCAGAATAACAAGTACATAAGTGATGCCATTCTGGTCTAATCTGGCGATTTTCGGTAGATTCCGCTGTGATCCCACAAGGCACTGAAACAGGCGAAATGAATGCAACTGTAAAGTCGTCTCACATTAGAAAAATGTTCAAAAATTTGGATTAAAAATGAGCTCGAGGGTCCACCTTACATTTGGAGTTCCCGCCCAGCATTTTGGTCGGAAGTTACATTATCTCGATGATGGAATCGCAACCGATAATGAAGGGTTCTTATATTTCATAAACATTGACAACATTATTAAACAATTGAAGATATTCAAGATAAAATATTTTCAACATCGACAATAATAAATGGTTTTGTGACAAAGCAGTTCTTTTTTCAACAGATGGTGGATTTATAATCATGAATCTTTAGTTGCTAAAAAGAGTTGTCGTTTAAAACTGAAATTATAAAAATCCGTTGACACCGTTATTGAATCAAATGAAAGAATTAATCATAAAACAGAATTTTTTTCAACTTTCTCAGATAGTTATCTGATATAGTACTTAAATGACAGCTAAAGAGTTATATGCTTATAATGCTTTTGAGAAATCTAGATCCTACAGCTCTTTGTCATGGAACGAGATTAATTGTGCAGAAACTTGTGCTAAATGTTATTGGAGCATTCATATCAACAGGTCATTTAGTAGGAATGGAAGTCCTCGGATTCCTTCCTCATATGCCAGCTGATGTTCCATTTCAGTTCCCAATCAAACTGAGTTTTAGAGTAAGCCCCAATAAATCGCAGGTCGGTCTTTAAGAGTTGTTGGTGTGGAGTTTCCAAAGACTTGCTTTTCCCAATGACAATCATACGTTAATTGTTCGAAAGGGAGGAAGTAACAACAGGAATCTGCATGCATTCGCATCTCATGTTCGCAGGCAAATTAAGAACATAGTATACAGATATAAACTTCGAGAATAGATAAATTGTAGTTAAATAAAAAAGAACATTATATTTTGAGGCATATTCTAAGAAAAACAGAAAATTAGTATCTTAATGTTGTGTATGCATGATTATTGATTATCGTTAGCATTTTGTGACATTTAATTTTATAATAAATTTGTCATATGCAGTGCAGGAATCATTCAAAAGGCTGCAATTACTTTTAAGTTTATAGAAATGAATGCAAGAGCTATGTTAATGATTGGTGCTCAAATAAAATGATCATATTTATGGAGAAGATTCAAAAGTTTTCATTAAATTTTTTTTATCTATTTATTTATTTATTTAATTTTGGAGGCATAACATTGAAGCGACATATCTAATTTTATTAAAATCCCTGTGCATGAGACTTCGTCGAAATGTTTCCATCCGTTATGTACGTACATTTTCAAACTGTCATTGTAGTAATTATTAATTACCCTGAAGATTTAATTATTGAAGAATATGACTATATTTTTAATTTTGCATAAATTGGTCTGTTTGTAGAAACTATTTGAGCGACTCACCATAACTTTACACAGATGGTTATGGGTTCGTGTTCCCCCTCCACTGCAACAGCCCTTTTACTCAATCAGTGCCAATACACAATACAAATGCAGGCACGCAAAATTTTGTCTAATTCGTATATACGAATTAATTTTTCTGTAAAAAAAACAGTAAAAGATTTTCTTTAAGTTTCAACTTAATACTTTTAATTCCATATTAGATGAAATTTTCATGTTTTAAAGGCTTATAAAAATTCTCTATTGAAACCGTACACGAGAACTACAAATGAGTCCTCTTAGCACTGATGTAAATGATGGAAGAGAGATCATTCGAATACGTTCGTATAATTTCGAAAAGTAAATTTTATCCAAATATTACAATAACAATAGTAGCCCTTAACTGGGGACGTGCGGCCTGTGAGACCGCTAGCGATAGATTTTCGGTCACCCCTATTCTATTTTTAGCTCAATTGAATGGATTGACCCTGTATCCTATGGATCCTATTTTGTGATCAATACACGTGCACTTTTTCAACCGATTTCAGCGGATGCTTTTTAAAATAATTCAATTATTTATTTTAGCGCGGTCTCTAAAACCGCACTCCCTATTAATGTCCCAGTGATAAACAAGGCTTAGCGGATGGCGCTAAAACTTGGGCCCCTAAATATCATCCAATTTACTGATCCTATTATGAAGCAATGCTCCGGACACTTTTAAATGAAGCAGAAAGTGATTTTAGTCATAAGGATAATTGTACAGAAGAGTTTTTCGATGAAAGTTCGCATTCAACTGATTTTGATATGTATGTTCAAACATAATTAATTTTTCTAGTGATGATGTATTTTGAAAAATTTATAAAATATATTAATATACCAAGAGATATATATACAAAATTTATATGTGGATTTTTATATTAGTTCTTAACCCTTTATGTTTAAAATACCCTAGAAAACCGTGTTATGAAAGTCACATAAGCCGATAAAAAAAGGGCCAATTTTATCCATTGTCAATTTGTTTATTTTTCATATAATTAATGAATTTTACATTATATTGTCTTCTACATACCTTCATATACTATAAAAATAAATATAATTAAAAAAAAAAGAAATCTGTTTTTTCAAGAATATTATTTATCGTAACATGTAATTTGAGAAGAAAATGTATGTTCCAACGAATTTACTTTTTTGAATGATAATATATTTTGAAAAATTTCTAAAACATAGCTATATATCAAGAAAAATATCTGCAAAATATATTGGCAGTTTTTTATACTAATACATTCAGTAGAAAATTTCATTTGTATGAAAATAAAATGTGGTCTCGTAGACCGCACCTCCCCAATTAAGGGTTAAAAATGGAAACAGAATGTGAAACATGGCAGAACCTGAAAATTTCACTTAGATGTTCAATATGTCTGCAGAAAATGCAGAAATCTCTTTTATAATCCGCAGTGATTTCATCCTCTAATGAGAAAACTAATGCGTTTGTTGTTTCCAAGTTTCACATTCTATCTGCATTTTTAATATTGTTTCACAGTTTATTTCCACGACGTTCTTTGAAGTTCGGCAGTTTGCGCATTCGCTTCGCATGCGATTTCTGTTCCCCCTCCTTGCTTCTCATATGTTTTAAGAACTTTCCTTCTTTATTTAGATTTACAATTTTTTTTGTTACTTTTTTGTTTTTATATTTTTACTTTTTCTTTCTCTCTCTCTCTTTAGCGTTTATTATCTTTTAATGTTATATTAATTCGTTTTTTTATGACATTCAGGTGGATATTGGACATCTGATTCCAAGAGAATAATGTTTCCGCGGTAGAGTACAATTCTGTCCTAGCCTTCACCAGAATGACAACTTTTTTTCAATACCTAGGACCGATTTTTTTTCCCTGTAACTCTCAATAACTCATCCACCTTTCGCAAACATCCGCATTGCATCCAGAGGTGAAGGCGAGGAGAGAGGTGTTGACGGCGTTTAAGCAATTAAACTTCCCTCCTGGATGGAGGCGATACCCGGTGCAGATAAGGTGTTATTTCAGCACTGACATCGTTTAAAGGGGGGAAGACTTGTTTTTCCGGCCAGTGGTGGGCCGATAGGGATCTCCCCTGACGAGTGTCAATTGCCTCATGCATTATGCAGACTCCTCAAGCGGACTGACGGCTGTCATTAGGCGGCCCGCCGAGAGGGGAGGTGCGCTCATTGAGGGCATGCAGCAAAGCTGTGCCTCACATCATGAGAAAGCAAGAGAAGGACGACAAAGCCAAAGAGAGACTCTCGTGTTTTTATCAATGATCGTCCAAATGCTGGCCAAAACGCAGAAATTCGTCTACTGAAACAGCCCTTTTGGTAGGCAGACTTCTTCCCTGGATGGACCACTGTCATCAGTGCTGTACACTCACTTGTCTGATCTTTTGACGCCTATAAAACATAAGATTTCCTATCAGTGAGTCTTCCTGAAAACATCGAAATGGAGTTTCTTTCATCAAGTCATATGTATCTGCCCACCAGCGTCAAAATATCGTTTGCTTAATGCTATCGTGTTTTAGAAGACGACATCTAAAGATATAAAATCGTTTACTTAATCAGAAAAAAGGCAAAAACAAATGCTCTTCTCTTCAGAAAAAATATTATCTCAAATGACATAGCGGATATACAATTTTAAATTTTTTTTATTTAAATGTTTCAAAGAAGTGTCCATTGTTTGCTATATTTGTATTTCAAAAGACTCTTTTGCACTTTTATTAAAGAATCGCATTTTATACTGCAATAGTTAGTGCAATGCACTTACAGTGATCCCATGTCCCTAAATCTGCACTGGGCAGATACGCCCTATGTGCTTGAATCAACGTTCTTTTCCCAATTCATTTCATACCTTTAGTATTTACCTTTTGAAATCGAATCAATTATAGAACGTTTCTAGGATAAAGAAACTTGAAAAAATACTTTGTTGCCACTCGGTTATTAGGATGAATGGATTGCGTCATTCCCACAGTGTAAAGCTGTGTCTATATGGGTCCATGTAATATGGTTTATGTACTTATATGTTTAAAAAAGGTTAGAAGTGCCAAATGAATGAAAGAATTTGTTAACAAACATTTAAATGGATAGAATTGTATGTAATATTTTTTATGTTATTTTTCTCAAACCTGTTTTTAAAAAAAGAAGAAGAAAGATGTTCAATGAGATATAGGAAATTCTCACGGCGTAAACTGCTATTTTCCCAAAGGCAGTTCATGCAAATTGGAAGCAATGATCTGTTGTTTAGTTTCAGTTACTGCAAATTTATAAGTATTCATCAAATGCCACCAATCCACAAATATTTTGAAATTTTTGCAAGGAATTTTCAAAAGACAAAAGCTTTAAGTTTATTTAGAAATTTTAACGCTCTTCAATAGAAAATTTTTATTAGAAAAAAGTTGTTGAACGCAGAAATGTTCCCATAATAAAAACAACAACAAACTTATTAAATTCCTAAAAAAATGAAATAATTCAATAGAACCTTATGATTTACATGATCCTTTTAATGAAATTCCCTTAAACAAAGAAGTTTTAATGAACTATTCTTATTATCTTAAAAACCCTATTCAATATCTCAATAACTTAGAAAAAAATTCTTACAGATGGCAATCATCACAATAATTTCAGTTACATTTACATATGTATTTTATTTAAAATATCTCCCAAAAAATAAAAGGTATCCCTCCAGGAACAAGTTTTACCTCTCTACATTGGCCAACTCATTTGATTCATGTTTTAATGTTTAACACAACTCATGTTTTAAAAATTAACTAAGTTTTCAGTTATATTGATGACTTTATTATATTTAACCACCAATATTTCAACACTTTTATTCAAAATATTTAACCAGACGAGCTAAAATTTATAAAACAGTGATTACCAAATCCCTATAGCCTTTTTAAATCTTATCAATAGAGAGACAAAACAATATTAAAATTGTTGTTTATAACAGCAACAACAACAAAAAAAAACGAATTCAAAATGAGTGTTAAAATATTTTATTTTTAAAATTCTTTTTGTTTTGCAAAGCTGTTAGATCGGTCCTTGTTGCTACACTGCCAAGTCATCAAGATTGGAATTATTTTGAAGGAGGCGTGAAAGTCTACACAATAGAGATGAGGCACGGCTTCTTCGAGGTAGTGATGAAATTTAGATTTCCGAGTATTAAAATTTTACGAGCGTTCCGTGAATATAAAATCTCCGATATCAATACTGCTGGGAAAAAGATCTTGAAAGAAAGGGACCGTTGACGACTGACAAGAATCTATAAACAAGATAGGCGTGCAAATTGCCAAAAAACTTTTATTTTTGTTGCACGGGACAAAGCTTTACGTCTTGCCAAAACTCGAAAGTCGAAGCTTCGTATTCTGGCGTATCTTTCTTCTTCATTGCTTTGAGGCAAACAGAAACATCTGTAGTAATAAAGTCAATTTGTGCGTTAGATAAATCTTCAAAGCCTTCTATTTCTACATAATCTGTTTTAGGAGAGCGAGATTCAATAACAGGGTTTGTGCTTTCTTGGACTATTTCTGTGAATTTACCGTCCTGTATCTGGATTTTGTCCATTTTAATTTCAACCGATTTGTCTTTGATGATATTTTTAACAATGCCCATTTTAAAGAGTGAGAGATGACAGAAATTCCTTGATGCTCTCATCTTTCGCTTCGTTGACTTTAATTTTTAAATGACATATTCATTCTTGAAAAAGATCTTCTGAATCATTATTCTGACTCTTGTACATTCTGCATATACTGAAAAAAGCTCGTATTGTGCTGTGTTTTGATTCTAAATTAGGAGTCCACCAGAGAACACTTGGGAGTTAGGTCCTTTCTTTTTATACCAATTTCAAACATTATTAAATTCTTGGTAAATTTCTGTGGGAATCCTATTTGAAAATATTGTAGCGAAAATTGTTCCTTTCGATCCAGCGCATCATGGTTCAGTCGGCTGAACGAAGCACTTCATAGGTGAACGGAAGGTTGCGGGTTCAAATACAAGCGAGGCAAATTGCCGAAAAGAAATTGGTTTTTAATTTCAATTTGCTTTATGTTAATTATGCAGAGTTATGTTAATTATGCAAATCTATGTTATCTATGTAAATTTAAATTACCAATTTTCTGCGAGCCTTCAAAGTCTGGAATGTTCTTAAAACTGTATATAAGTAGTTTCTCGATCAGTTAGGTTTGAAATAAAATATTGAGTTGATCTTGAGTGCGGTCATTTCCATCGAAAATGTTTGTTTGTTTTGCCAAACTGATAGACATGCGTTATAAAATGTTTTTGGAAATGGAGATGTCAATACGACTGTCTCCCCAAAACTATTCAAGTGTAAAGTGAAAATTGAAGTATATTCTTATCCAGGCAAGATATGAAGTTCAGACGATGTTATCCTGCTTTATCATTTTCACGTAGTCCCCAGGGCACATTTTTTTGCTTTAAGGTCTCTACTACAAATTATAATTGATCTATTTCTGTGTTCTCTAATAATTCTTTCTGATTTCCGGTGTTTCCTTTGGGTGCTGCAGTATGGACTTGTAATGAGGAGCTGAGCATTCTTGAAATCTAATAAAATAGCTATTATATCTCTACTCATGTGTATGGGAACATATTAGGATTTTAGGGAAAGTAAACTATCCGTTCTCGGTCGACTTTCTTGGCAAATTTTGATGTAACGTTTAGAAAATTCTGCAATGTGACATTTTACGAAGAATGGTTCACTGGTAAAAAATAAAATCAAGACCTTTATGGATATTCTAATTGCTTGGAAGCAACTCTGTCATAATTGAGATGAATGACGAGCAAATGAATAGGGACAAAAATCGAAAAGACCCGTTTGTCAAGTCAAATGTTTGACCAACTGGATGAATATGCTTTGAATGGGTGAGGGTTGAGTGTGAAAGTAGAAAAATGTTGACAAACAGTTGAAAATGGAAGAGAGTTGTAATCCATAGTCGATCCTAGATTTTGGCAAAGATTTTTACTTTTCGCAAATTTTGCATATTTCATCTCTTGCTGAATGTACAACATGTACTGAATGTACATCTCGCTGAATGTACATCTCGCCTTGAATTTGCAACTGTTTTGATGGAAGTTTAAATTTGTTTGAGCAGTTTTTCTCGATATTTCCAAACTCTCCACAGTCAAAACAATGCATGTCTTTTCTTTTCCTTCATGCGTTTTGCATGGTGCCCGAATTTTGGGCCATTGAGAAATTTTTACATTTTCTTTGGACGTAAGTCTGTTTCGAAAGAAGTTCGTTTGTTTTTATGAGGATGAATCTATAGGAACGATCCAATGTTTATAATTTCTAGTCTGAACGGAGATCCTAACTTCAAATTCTGTATCTTGAAGTTCTTCATTTGGATCTTAATTTCTTTTATTCTTGTTTAGTAATATAATGATACTTGATTTAAACAATTTTGGTTCGCTTAATTCGCTTTATTTTTAATGTGTTAGTCTAACTCATGGAACCAATAAATTTCTCTGTATCCTCACTTGAACTTTTTAATGATAATACCACCTTTCTTAAAGTTTTTATTTTGCTTACTAAATTTTGAGAACCGAAATTTTGTTAGGATGGATATGTTTTAAAGTATGGCATGCTTTTTAAATACTGTTGTCTCAAAAATGGCCCAGTTGACAACAATAAAATATTGTTAAGATGAAGGTAAATTTCATATGTTTTGCCTTTCATAATGAATCGTCTATTCAACGTTTCAAATTTTAGACTGTTCACATAAAATTAGAGTAGATGAAGTAGCGATAGAAAATAGTAAATCTTGGCAGTGCAGTGCCACTCAGTTGAAGATCAATGCATACAATATTGAAGAAATAAAAATGCTTAAATATTAGAAAATGCAATCGAATCTTCAAAATGAAATTTTTGACCATATTAAATGGATGTCATAGTTTTCTAGGAGATGCCGTTTGTGGTACTTCAACGGTCTGTATATTTTAACTCGGAAATATTTAGCTAATCCTTCATCCATTTCCTTAGGTTATAATGAATAATCTGCACTATTCTTGAAATATGTCTATACTTTCTTTCATTCTTGTTTGCTTTTCTTTCACTATATGATGAAAATGAAATCCTCTCTAAGCTGAAGTTAAAAGCTGTTGCCTTATCTTCACGGTTTTCACTTTCTCGCGTATAAAGTACTGTAATCGGCACTTTTGCAGATTTTGACGAATCGCTGCATTTCAGACCTCCCTGAATCCGAAAAACACATTTTTGGAAAATGTCCGTCTGTCTGAGACGGGTGAAATTGGGTCTTGTCACCAAATTTGCAGATTCCTGTCAAATTTTGAACAAAATCCATTTCAAGAAATCTGTTTGTCTGAATACATGTTAATACAACAAGTACAAAACGAAGAGAATCAGATAGATGAAATGAATCGACAAATTGAATTCCTATGCCTATGACATTTTGAGCCAAATTCAGCAAGGGGGTGACGCTTTGCACATAAAAGAGCGATAACTCAAAAAAGTAACGACTTAAATACACGAAATTCGGAATGTGATTTTGTGACTTAAAATAAAGTTCCGTGCCGATTTCAATCGGTTGGGAAAAATGCGTCTAAAACACAAATTTGATTTTCGAATGCTATTAATAATATGTTAGGGAAGGAATTGTAAAATATGAATATTTTCTAACTTTTATTCGCAAGCCATAACATTTTTATTCGAGAGTATACGAGAAAGTTTTGAGAAATCCACTTCCGCTAAGTGGGTTCCCCTTAAATGTAGGTTTCCAAAATATGTAGGTTTCCGTTTTAGCAATAAATCATCATCATTTGCCATTTGCAATAGCATTAATAAAAGAGGATATAGTGAAAAAAATACTGATAGCGGTAAAAATAAGCAGCGATTTAATAAATCATCTGATGAAGATATTGAAATTTTCGTATGCCAAGAACTTAAAAGAATAGAAAGCCACTTCAATAAAAACTTTAACTATAAGCTGTTGAAAATTTCTTTTCTCAATTAAAAATAAATTCTTTCCTTTTTTAAAGTAATTAGTAAATTAAAAACATATACTTTCTCATTCTTATTGTGGATTTCTATAAGATAAAAGTTTAAAAATTCACTTCAAAAAAGCCAGAAAAAAAACCATATACTTTAAAAATTCATTATTCGACAAATTTTCAAATATGTAGAAATAAATAAATGTTTCTAATATGATGAGATTAGTGGAAGAAGGCTAAACTATAATTCTTTTTGTAAAAACAAAGGGAAAAAAATAAAAAATAATGTTCAATGCCTTTGCAATAGAGAGGAAATTAAAAATTATGTGGATTTTTTTTTCACAAGCATATTATTACTAATAATTTGGATACTATCGAAATTTTTTTTTAAAAATGAAGGAAAAAACAGATGAACAACGGCACCAAATTTCGCCCGATTTTCAAAATTTTCTTTAAAAGTATATTTAGAATTTGCTTGACCACTTAACTGTTTTATTTTCTTTACTATCTAATAAGATGACACCTTCTATTTTAGGAATATATTCTTATTTTGATTCAAATGGAAATCCATTGAATACTTGACTTATCTATGTATTCGAAGTAATTCTAATATTGAATTATAATCGTTATGAATGATTTTTTTTTTTGCTTACAACTATCAAAATTCGATAAATCGATGCACGTATGGCATTGGGTCAAAACAGTTAAGCGATTAATAATATAGACAATCTCTGCTTTAAAACCGCCGTTTGATATTGATATACACATTAAAATCTTCACGTATGTATGGACCATATATTTAAATTTTAAAGACTTCATCAGAGGCAATTACAGACTAGCCAAATCAAACTAAGGAATATAGGAAAACATAAAAATTTAGTTAATATCTAATAATATACAAAAAAAATCGTAATTACTGCCTTGACAAAGCAGTTCAACTACACAATCAATTGCGAAAAAAATCTTGGCATTTTAGATAAAGACTAGCTAACCCGGCAAACGTTGTTCAAGTGGTCTTTTCTGTAGAGCGCCAATACACACACACACACACTCACATTGAGCTTTATATATGAGTATAGATATGTGTTACGACCAAAGCCTGCCAATTCGCGTTTTGGCCAACGTTGCTGTAAACTTACCGGCCAATGTCCGATCTTTTCTTGATTTCGGGCTTTGGCCACCCAATTCACAAAGTGGCTTGGGACGATCGGCTAAAGTAGGAAGAAAGAAATCAGGAGCAGATTGTTTTACACAATGTTAAAAATGAAGTATTTAAAAATGAGTACTTCTGTGTACTGTTTTCTTAAATACAATTGTTTCAGAAATGAGTTCAAATATAAGTGATAGCTCTGAGTTAAAAATAAGTTTTTAATATATAAAATTATGATCTCGTGTTATTCTGTTCTCATATTAAAACCATAATAGAAATTATTCAGTGAACGTATAGGCTGTAACACCGTGATAGCATGAAGAAGATTAGATTTGAGCCCTTCAAAATGACGAATTATATCTTGAGTAAATGCGTTGCGTATAGTGAATGAATACAAAGGCAGATTGAGCACTCAATTTGTCAACTACCTTTAGGGGTGATCCTTAGTCTTTTTCTGCTCAATAGACCTAATATTAAAGATCCCAGATCACATTGTCTCTCGAAATATCACTTAAAAAAATATGGAATTTTTTGCAAAGGCAAATAGAAAATATAAGAGCTAATTAAAACAAATATGAAGGAAAAATAGTTTTTTTGTTAATATTATTTAAAGATATTTCTTTGCTGGCGCCAGCTGTCTAATTTCACCTACAACATGTCCTTATTTATAATTTAAACATAAATATCATTATATTTATTTTAATTTACTCTTAATATTGTTTTTTATCCCTTGTAAAAAAGTTCGTATTTTATGATTCGATATTTCGGAAGAGAATGTAATCTGGAAAATTTAGCATTAGGTCTATGGGGGGCAGAAAAAGACTGACGATCACCCTTAAAACATTTCTTGGAATACACCGCTTATGTGTGAATTAGCCTAGTGAGCAGCGTCTTGGGCTGCAGATCGCACGATCTGTGTTCGAATCCCTCTGGGTCCAACCATGTCAGTCGAGAGTGCTTTTTGCAAATTTAGGTTTGCATCATTTCTGCAGATTTGGAAAAACACATACTCATATTTGAATCCCTGTACGTATTCAAAAAGTGAGTACATGCATTTCTCAAAATTAAGTCTATTTTACTCGGAGCTATTGTCCCTCGGGGGGGGGGCACCTCGAAATGAGGATGAGATGCTTCCGGCATGGTGGTTGGATCTCGCCACCCTGGAGGGTACACTAATAGGTGGGGGATCTGGCTCCTCCCAACGATGACGGGACGTACTTCCTTCGGGGAGGGTTGTACCGTGGCCGGTGGCGGCCCTTAGGATTCAACCACAGTTCCCGCCAATTGCTGTTGCGGCGGTCCGGTCATTCAGTTTTATGGTTTAAATCCGTGTGCCTTAGGGCGGGTCGGAGAGTTAGATGGTTGACTTACTCGGAGCTATTATAACAACAGGAAGAACTCAAGAATGAGTACATTTTCTTGTTTTTAAGTAATCTGTGTAATGTGCCGCCTACTGGTTAACCTACCATTATCACATCGGGCTTTGGCCAAGGATTCCCAGCCACTTTGCGGAATGGCCGGCCAAAGTACAATATTAGTTGCAAGTACTTCGGACTTTAGCCAAATCTTTTGGCCAAAACGCGAATATATATATATATATATATATATATATATATATATATATATATTAATCATAGATGAAATTCAGCACAGAGGTAGATTATAGTCTGGAATAAGATATAGGCTACTATTTATTTCGGTTAATTGAGTGGTTAATTTTTTATTAATTAAAAACTAATTTTCTCACCAAAAATCTGAGGCCAAATCCCGTCAAAAATGAATAAGGTTTCATTTTTTTTTCCCACGCTTATGAGATGAGGCTTAATATGATGAGATGAGGTTTTCGACCGAATTTTTCAAACGATTCTATTTATTTTCTTAGTGTTTGGTGTATTTAAAATTAAACATTGTTTATTAATCAATCTTTCGGATTCATTATGAAGTACTTTTAAATTGAAATAAAACATGAATAAAGGAAATTGAAAATTTCTAATCTGCATTGCGTTACCAAAAATGGCCTTGAAAACTTACGGATGCGCAGTGTGTTCTGATTGTTGACAACTGTGTTTTCATTTTAAATAAAGTTTAAAAATTAAGAGTATCATACTGCTGTAGCTATCTAAATCTCGATCGATAAATAAAATAGACTTGACTTGATTTTAAAGAAACACTGACTTGATTTGCTGTTTTGTTTTATTTCAGGTATACTATGCAAATAAATTGTTTTTAGGTTAGTTTAGTGTTTTTGTAATTAAATTTTATTTAAGTTAGTTATATATTTTTCGTATATGCTTATAGTTTTAAGTACATCGTTTTTTAAGTTAGTTTTTTTTTTTTTTTTTCATTTTTATTATTTGATAGTTTTTCGAAATGCCCAGAAAACACAAATCTAATCTTTCGAAGAGGAGTAATAAAGCTCGGGCTATGTAAGTAGCTGGAAGATCTGTTTGCAGTTTTAGTGAGCACTGCGGACTATCAAACCCTCTTCAGCTTGGGATAAACAGAAGGACGCTTTATCAGAAGATATCGTGCATAGGTTGGATGACACTCAAATGACCTAATCATTGACGAAGCTTAGGTATTGATTGAGGATATCTGGAAAATGTCCCCCACCGCAGCAAAGAGGGGAATGATCAGGCGAAGTTGTGAAGGAGCTAAACTACGACACAGCGGTTTTAGAAGCGCATGTCAAGGAAATGATACTACGATTACTTCCCAAATAGCTTCAAGTCTACGAAACGATTCTGAACCGAGCTATATATATTGAGAGAGAGAGAGAGATTTGCAGCAGATAAATAATAGATTCTTCAAGAATTCTTCTGCCTTTATTTTGTGCACTACATTAGTTAGGCAAAAACCACCTTTATTTACTTCAACACACCTTTATATCAAATATCCTTTTAAAAAATATTTTAAATCAGATGAATTCTATTTACATAACCGAAACTGCTTTTATACAGAGATGATGTCTGATAGAAAAGGAATATTTTACAAAAAAAAGGTAAAGAAAATAGACGTCTAAAGAGGACATTTTAACAAGCGAAATTTGAAAATTATATGTTGGATAGAACAGACTATTTAATACATTGGGAATTGAACTTTTAAGCTATGACAAGACAAATATTCAGGTTTCAGGTGATACAACTGTATAAATTTTTTTAAAAAGCTAATGTGATTGGTCAGTAAATAGAATGATTCTATTTACGTACACGTTCTACGTATTCCATACAATTATCACTCTCTATATTTTGTTTCCTTCGCAATTATATTTGTTGCGTTACGAAGAAAATTAGTTTGTTGCTTACTTTAAAAGGAGTATTTTTAAAGCAGCAGAAATAAGGAAAGCCTCTCATATTTGAATCATCTAAAACATTTTTAATGAAAACTAATTTCAATAAAGAAAAAGAAGTAAATTTTTTGTAGTTCATTTTCTTTTAAAAATGGAATAAACTTTCTGAAAAATACACTTAAAAGTAGAATAAAACCTAGACTATTAAAATTGTTTCATGATCCAATCAAAGAAGATGCTCCTCAAAATAACATCAATCATTTCTTTAAGCTCAATAATGCAAAATATTTTTTGATTTTTCAAGTACATATCAGCATATAAAATCTGAACTCAAGTTTGATATTTTATGAACTTTTTTTATTAGTTTGTTCCTCAAGATATGAAAACGCATCGCATTAGTTTTGTTCTATTGTTTGGCGCCTTTGATATTTATTTATATCTTTTTGCCTTAGTTTTTTCCATTTCCAATGAATGAGGAGGATTATAACCGCTTTCGGAGAGCTACGATAGACCTCTCCATCTGACCATCAGATTCAGCAAATAGTTTTACTTCCAATTTAAGGCTTTTTTGACGGAAATCCCCACCCCTCTTGCGAAAAAAAAAAAGATAACCTAACCTTATCTTTAAAGTATTTGAATAGAATTATACTGTAATAAATACTAAACTATGGTCAATAAAATTTATTCTCAAAGTATATAACATGTTTTGCTACTTAATTTCAAGCGATTTAAATCCTATCTTCCCTTTGCCAAAGCATATAATATATTTATGAAAATTCATTAACTTTTTTTAAAAAATAGCCTTTTACTGCATTAATTGAAGTGCTTAAAAATTTGTTCCAAATTAACACCTTCGACACCCATACAGAATTGCATTAACTTAATAATGCTTAAGCATACGTGATTGAGTTCATGTGACATAAGGACTGGCTTTTTGAGTTCGTCAACAAAGATTTATCAAATATCCACTGATAAAATTAATTCATTAGTTCAGATATAATGCCAATAAAAATTAACTGAATCTATCTGTGCCATACAGTATACTTTTGTAGAAAATGGGACCAACTAAAGAACTTCTAAAAACAGCAGCAGGTAACATATCAACAGAAAACTGTGAATGAGGATGGATTTCTTGGACGAAGAATTGTTTTCACTTTTCCAAAGTGACAATTTTGGAAATTAATGTTTCTATATTGATCAAAAAATCCTTCGCCTCTCCAAACAACATTTTTCAGAAAAGGAAGTTTTGATTTTGCCTAAGGAGGAGCCTATTTGCTTGATTTTAGACGTATTCTGTATGAATTCTGTATCTTGTATTCTGTATGAATGCCACTTATTAAAGTTGAAATGTTTTCTACACAGTCAATTTTGAAATGTTGAACTCTGGATTGACTGTTTCCAATCTAGCAAAAGGGTAACCTAAAAAATACAGAAAAATGTCAATTTCTTTCATCACATATATGACACTTCATTCTCACCATTTCTCGCCGGTTGAAGAAAGGATCTTATAGTTTTTAATCACTAAATCACACAGCCTATTAAAATGTTGGGAACTGAAAACGACATTGTATTCTTCTAGAATTAGGGAACCATTACGATTGCATACAAAATAAATCATCATCATAATCAAAAATTTCTTGTTGTCTTATATATGTATATATCATTCTTTTAGAAACTGCACAAGTTCGATTTAAAAAAAAAAATTCTTACTGGATATTCCAGTAAGTCTCTGAGATGTCTTAAATGTTCAGTTCCTCAAGTTTCTCTTCCCTTCTTTATAAAGACTGCCGAACAATGAAAGTGAACAAAGTTATGCGTGATTATCAAATATTTTTGAAGCGCTAATGATTGGATGATGTGCTTGTTGCATTCTGAAATAAACGCTTTCTTCCACATTTGTGCCCAGTCTTTGGAAATTTAAAACTAAGCATATCCCTGCAAATTTACTATCTAGAAATGTAAATTTCTGTATGTATAGGTGACAATATGGGAAAAATTATACTAATTCACACTTCAAATTATGGTGGACGTATAAAAATTTAATTTTAGCAATTTCCGTACAATTGTCAACTATATTTAATGAAATTTTGTAATTGGAAGTATGTCTAGATACAGCATTTAAGAAAAACTAAAACTTGTTCCTAAGTGCAACCACTTAATGCAGCGTTTCTCAACCTTTCAGTATTCACGGTCCAGTTTTCAATCATAATTTTCATCGCCCCCCCCCACTTACAATAAAATGTATACAACAATAATGTAAATTGAGTATTTTAGATTTTGTTTTTAAATTATTTTTAACTAACTGCCAAAAAAAGAGTAAAAGCGAGCCAACGTTGGCGAGAAACCACATCTTGCATTTTGGACAAGCGGGCGGTGAAAAGATGAAGCGAATGAAAGCGGGGAAAATTTAAATATTATATTTGAAATGAAAGCCAAACAGAGAGATAACGTTAAAAGAATATGAAAGTAGAAAAATTCATCAATGAAAATTAACCTAGACGGGGTGAGCTAAATTTAGAAACTGGGAATACATTTTTTCGAATAATAAAAGAAATAAAACAGAAGCATGATTAAACAAAAGAGAAAAAATAAACAATGTTTGTGGAAGGGAATCCACACGACCGATGCTGTCTCGAGCATACGCACAGTAAATGTTTTCTCATAGGAAGAAGGAAAATGTTCGATAACGGAAGTTTCAATTCCAGCCAGTCTCATTCGAGTCAATCTTTTTATCGCTATCGAATATATAATGAATGTGTATGTTATATATGTTTTCGTGTTAATTGCAATTCACCATATTAAATATTCACTGCAGCAGATTTATGCAGACTCATGAATAAATTTTTAAGTGGAAGTAAGCAAGCCTTAGACGATAGTCAAGCATCAGCAAGTATACAGACGAGCGTGGTTCCGAAAATAAAATCAAGGAAATATTCTCAAGAATACTTAAATTTTGGGTTTACCAGTACTGAAGTAAATAAAGAAGAAATGCCCCTGTGTATCATTTGCTCAAAAATGTTGGCCGCAGACAGCATGAAACCTTATAAAGTTAAACGACATTTGGAAACGCTTCATAGTGAGTACGTCAACAAACTCAGAGAATTCTTCGAATTAAAATTAAAATCATATAAAAAGCAAAAATCATTTTTTAAAGAAATTTTGTCTGTCAATAAAAAAGCCTTAATTGCATCTTACAAAGTTCATATAAAATAGCCAAATGTAAAAAACCTCACACAATTGGTGAAGAGCTTATTTTCCAGCAGCAATTGTGATTGTAGAAACTATGTTTGGAGACAATTTTTAAAAGCAATTGCAGTCCCTACCTCTTTGAAATGATACTAATGCTCGTAGAATCGGCGATATAGCTGAAGATGTACAGTGTAAGCTTTTCTCGAAGTTGCGTGACAAATTGTTTTCAATACAGCTTGACGAAGCAACAGATAGTAATAAAGATGCTCATTTAATTGCCTATGTTCGAGTTTGTGATAATATGTCAGTAGTAGAAGAACTACTTTTTTGCAAACCAATAGAACTCAGAATAACAGCGCAACAATTATTTGCTATTTTAAATGATTTTATGAACGAGGCAAACATAGAATGGAAAAATTGCCTCGAAATACGCAATGATGGTGCTCGTTCAATGTCCGGAAGATTCTAAGGTATACAAGCACTTGTAAAACAAAAATCCCCTCAGTGCACACATTGCGTGATCCACAGAGAAGCTTTGGCTTCGAAAGAAATAAGTGCTGGTCTGAATATTGTGTTAACTATGGTTGTAACCGTAGTAAATTATATAAAAATGTATCCCCTGAAATTGAGAATCTTTTCCGCCCTTTCTAAAGACATGGGTTCAATACATTCAGTGTTATTATTTTATTGCGAGGCAAGATGGTCATCACGTGGGACATTTTTGCAACGTGTTTATGAATTAAGAGAAGAAATCGCCATTTTCCTGAAAGAAGAAACAGGAGGCCGAGAATTTCCGCGATGGTTTATTTGTGATGAAATTGAAGTACTTAGTCGACATATTCGAGAAATTAAATAACTTGAATCATCAACTCCAAGGTGCAAATATACATATGTTGGATACGAATGATAAAGTTAATGTTTTTCGTAGAAAATTGGAATTGTGGAGCAGAAATTTAAAGCAAAAAAAACCTAACAATGTTTGGAAATGTGGATGATTGTACTGAAACTTACAAGGCTAAAGAAGAACATGTAAATGTGGTTTTTATAATAATTGGAAATCCTTTAGCCATGCTGGCAAATAATTTAAAAAAAATATTTTCATGCTGACGACAAACTGATAGCAAGTTACGAGTGGGTTAGGGATCCATTTCATAAGACTCCCGAAGGACTCTCAATTGATGAGGAAGAAAAATTCATAGACTTCACGACAAGTGACGAAACTAAAAGGCAATTTAGTAATAAATCACTATTTGAATTTTGGGCAGGAGTAAGGATGATTTTTCTGCACTAAAAACAAGGGCATTTCACATTCTATTACCTTTCAACATCCTACCTTTGTGAAACTGGATTTTCTGCTGTGGCTTCTTTGAAGACAAAATATAGAAACAGAACTGAGAGTAACTATTTCTAATATTAAGCTTTCCTTCGAAAAACTTTACTCTGCAAGATAGCCCCAAGGAAGTGACTAATAATTATTAAATTAGTTTTTAATTTAGTATGTTTTTATTAAGTAAGTTTAGTCGAGATGTATTTTGTTTTCTATGTGTATGTGTGCTTTCCTTTCAGTCAGTTAATCAATTTTTTAAAATAATATTTTCTTTTGAATATCTCGCCCCCCCCCCCTCTTGTGTGCTCTCGCCCCCCTAGGGGGGCGCGCCCCACAGGTTGAGAATCGCTGACTTAATGCTTTTTAGGGGAAAAAATGATTTCATAAACCATACTTACATAGCTGTGAAATCAGTCTTTGGCAAGAAATTCGGGGGGGGGGGAGAAGGGGGAAAAAGAATGAATAAAATATAAAATAATATATTTTATTTCTAGCTATCTTTCGTGCATAGATTTAATTGAAAATTAGTAATAAATCATCGGCCACGCTTTTAAGAAATTAGGCAGAAATTTGCTATTACATTACCTTACGAATAAACCGTAAGCTCATGATACTGTATTTGAGAATTAAGCGTTTTAATGTAGTACGTATAGATGTTGCATTTACATGTCGATTGCTGGTACATTGTATTATGTATATTTAAATATGACAGTAAATGAGCGAGAAAATGAAGTAATATATTTTAGATTTGAAGGAATTTCAGTAGTTATCAAAATTTTCGTATTGAAAATATGTTTTTTCTCCCTCAAAATTAACCAGCAGTTATTTTTAAAATTACTAATATGATTACTATCTTATTTATTTTAACTAAAATGCTTATTATTTTGGGGAAAAAAATGCAGCTTATTTGAACAATTTCAACGTAAAAGATATATCATCTCATATGAAGTATCAGCTTGTGGAATATACGTACATGCATGCAAACAGACTGAAAGAACTAAACATCATTGATACCCATTTAAATTTGAATTTAAAGGACTTTTTATGCATTTTTTTTATTTTGTTATATAAAGTTAAAGCGTAAGAGATATAAAGATTAAATACTCATAAAACTGAAAATTATACTTCACTTTATTAGATTACATTTGTAATATGCACATCAAAATTATAATTTTTATAAATGTGTTCCTTTATAATAAATTTGTTAAGCAAATTTCTCAAATTTTATTTATTACATTCAACACTCGTCTGAAACACGGTAAAGGCCATCAGCATTTTTCTCAAGAAAGCTCCGCTTCGTTATGAGGGACACGGAGTATCATTCTCACTCTAACAGTGATTGATTACCATTTGGCTTGCATTGTAAAATCGCCAAATCTTACATGCAAAGATAAAAGTTATAATGTTATAGCCCATTTAAAGCTTGAGCGCAAATGACACTATTTAATGAGTTAGCGCAAATGCGACAGAGCGCAAATGACACACAACCTTCAAGAAATCCAAGAATGCAGCATCGACATCATCAAGCATTTCGTCGCTACCAGTTATGTAAATTCTCTTATCGAATTTTGTCCAGATTTCTTTAGATCTTTTAGAAAGAGCCATATATAGGTCATAAGTTGCACTGATCAGTGAAACGAAACGGTCCCTCAAAAATGGTTGAACGGTAAGAGAAGTATAACGGATAAAGATTGAACAATTTTTTAAAAATTTCTACAGGCACTATTTATTCAACCTATGTTATACAATAGCAAAGTGCCTGAACTTTGTCAGTTACACTCCACTTACCCACTGTTTGGAAAACAGCCGTGGATTGCTATTCTGAAAATGATTAAATTTCATGTCCTCCCAACAATTGCTCTTTGCTTTGAAAAATTACTATAGTTACCAATCTTTCCAACACTTGCGAAAGCAACTTTCTGTCCTACCTGAAACACTTATTCTTGATGATCGTATAGATTAAATTTCTGCAGAATTTCTGTGTCGCTCACTTATCTAAAATTTCTTAAGGCATTTAAAAGAAGTTCGGTCTTTTCAGGTTCTTAATATCATGCCCAAAAGCTTCTGCAGGATATAAACCTTATTTCAATCAGGGATTTTGAACCTTTTAAAAACTTCAGAGAAACGGGAAGTAAAAATTTCTATGTAACAATTTCAATTTAGCAACACTAAGAAATTTTTATTCTGTTCATTTTTTTTATCCGTCCCAAAACATCTGCTTAAGTTGTGACAAAGATATCGTCCACCTCTTTCCACCTCAAACAGCCTTTTGGTGTCTCGTCGCTTATAACTACGAAAAGGGAGAAGGTCGCAGAAAAGAAAATTTTTAGCAAAAGTGAAATATATATCCTAAATTCTATTATTCAAAATTAAGCCTTCTCGGACCATGCTTGGTTGACTGGCAATGAATCGTTTTACGTAAAATTTCGAATCACGTCTACTACTTTTATGTACTACTCATGCTACGTGATAGCCACAGTAAAACATGATATCATGACGAAACTCGATGTTTTTGTCTTTTCATGTCGTCTTTGCATTTTTCCTTGTCAGGAAGTTCGAGTGACGTTTCAGTTAATGAAATGGGTGCCTAAACTGATTTCAGCCATAATTACCGTTGTAACAACAAGGCGGACTCATTGTTTCGTCGGCAAACTTACGAGCTGCCTTCTATGCTTCACGGTCGAAGAGTGCCATCCATTCAATAAGATAAAAAAATTACAAGGGATCGGCAGATTGCAAAGAAAACTGGGGTCACACTAGATAAATGACAAGATAAATCAATAAGTACACACACACAAATTATTTTGTTAGCAAAACGCTTCTACAGTTTATAAGTGGTTTTTAAATGTTTTTCTCTTTTAGAGACTCATTACTGGTATAAACTATTGTTCTGGTTTGAGATAATTTTTTCCTTATGATATTAGATTTTCATTACTGGCCTTAATAGTCTCTTTCGTGAATTTTCTTTTGCGATTCATTTTCTTGACTTCAAGGAGCATGACACAAATATTGACGGGGCTTCGACACCAGACGGGAGAGAGCCCCGAATTTGCCGAAACAGTCGCAGTGTGAAGATCCCCCATTAGATGTCATTTGATCACAGTTTGGCTGCTATTCCGAAAGAGTCCTCAAGCTACTGCAGATTAAAACGCTGATCGTAGAAAATTAAATTAAAAATGTACTAAGAATAATTTGGCCTAAGTGAAAAAGGTTATGTGTCAAACTTTCAGAACTGAATAGGCCAGTTATTTTGTTGAAAGCAAGGCTAGAACATCAAATGGATAAAGTGGGAAACTGCTGAGGAGCGATCAAGGTTTCGAGATCTTTTCTGATATTTTCAGTCCTTTGCACTAATCCAAAAAAAATTTCAAGAATTGTTTTTTTCGCCTCGGGAGTTTTGCATTTTTCACTTGAGCATCATTCTGAAAAATGATGAATGGTTGAAAAATGATTGAAATGGTTTGGTGAAAGAGTTTCGGATTCTTCGAGAATAACGGTTTGAGCACCAAGTTTCCTTATTTCTCCTTCAAATGTCCTCGCACTGCGATCACGTGGAAGCTTGAAAAGGGAGATGTCCTCGTCTTCCCCACGACGTCAGATTAGAACAAACTTCGCGTCCTGGAAGACGATCATTAGTCCATCTCTTTCGAATATAGAAGGAAATGAATGTTTGATTTGAACTAAGTGACGAAGAAATATTTACTAAAAACTCAACTAGCAAAGTGAAGGAGAAAAATGATCATTTCAAATGAAATGATCATCTTGAAACAAACTGAAACCGATCCAGTTTTTTACAGTTCATTGAGAAAGGAGTTGTTTGAAATTTCGGAGTGAAACGCTTTCTTTCCCTCAGAAATGAAGCATTTTATATAAGAAATAGAGAAGCAAACTTCGGTTAATTTTTTTTTTTTCTTTTCTTCATGTATTCTACCTAATGAAATCTTTAATGTATCCATGTGTTTATTTGCGTTTATCATTATTTTTTTTCAAGTTGATCTAATTTTATTCCTTTAAATTCATTCTTTTTCTTTATTCTTTTCAAACTTTTGGTAGGAGAATCTTTCCCATCTTATTTAGTTAGTATATTCTTATTCTCTTCCTCTTTCTGCAATTTTTCAGTCGAAAAGAAGAACCCGCGAGGAAGAAATGAAACGAATTCCAAGGGGACGAGCGGAGGGTTATCAATAACCCGCTCACAAAAAATGTTCCGACTGAGAAGGATATGTTAAATAAAATAATTATAAAAGTTAAATTCATATAAAATCAGGAAAATAAATATATAGGGATATATTTCCTAGAGGAATATGACAAACATACAGAAACAAAATGTTTTCAGAAATAAGAGAGATTAAAGAAAGATATATGCAAATTAAACTCCTTGTAAAGTGAGCAATGGAAATCTTTATCCTTTTTATGTCAGTAAATAGAATTTCAATTCATTTTCTTTCCTTATGTCTACAGTCTCGAAGTTGAAAACCCTTTTTTATTAATTTATAATTGTTTAAAGATTCTCTTTCTTCCCATCTTAAACTGCTCAAGAAGACTTCTTCCTTTGTCCGAAAATCAGTAAATGTAAGCGACGTATTTCTGCCGCTTTAGAAAAAAGTGCTGCTGAGCGGTGATCGCTAACAGCGATCACCACATAAACCAGAGCACCTGTTCTGCACACTATGTCCCATTCTCACTTTTTTAGCAAAGGGACTTCATAAAAGTATTCATGATATAACACTTAGACAATTTCTTTTGTCTTCATCCATCTCCTAAACGCTCGTGTGTTTCCACTCGTCTGACAAACTTCTTCGAGTGTGGTGTCTGTTATAAAATGACGTAGCTCCTTCCCAGTTTCTGTATGCAGTTTTCAAAAATGAAATTATTCACTTAACAGAGTAACTACAGTTACATTAAAACTTTTACTTTTCAGAACTTACGAAAGAAATTAATTAATTTTTTTACTAACATGCAAGTTTTTTATCAACTTTTAAATAAAAAGTTATGGAAAACATAAAGTTAATGCCTAATAGATAATTTTAAAAAAACGATTTTTGCGTTATAATGAACTTCTCAAAATGCCGATATACGTTTCGCTGTAAATTTGCCTGTTGTTATATTGTTATGACTTTGGGAGGTATTTACTCGAAAGACAAATAAATCAAACTACTAAGCATTATTCTTTTTCAGTACCAAATCAACGATTTAAACGCTTTATATTGAAGAAAGTGCTATTTTCTTTCGTTTCTAAGAGTATATGACTTTTTTTCCCCTATGGATGGGGAGAAACACGCAACGTTTTTAGAAGCGTGAGAAATATTTTTTAGTTTACAAGATAAGGAAAACAGACGAAAATGAAGCTGAAAGAAAAAAGTTAAGTTTTAAAAAAAGGACTTTAACTAACTTTAAAAAAAGGAACTGAGAAAGAAAAAAAATGTGACATTGAAAAAGTAAAAAGAATGGAAAATGATGTTTCAGTGTACTTATGTTAACGTATGTAAAATGAAGCACTAACACATCTCAATGCATCCCTGACAGCATTTTAAAACCAAAGAAACGCATGCAGTAAATCCTGTAGTGAAACATATTCTCTCCCGAGTTCTAAATAAAGAAAACAATGTCAATGCTCATCAAATGTAGTAAAGTATCGTCTGTTTAACAAAGAGAGAAAACCGCGGAGATTTTTAACATTTGCGATAAGGGAAGTGCGATATTTCTATCTTTAACTGTAAATTCGGTACATACTGGTAATAAATTTACAGAAATAATTTTGAGCAAAATTGGATTGAATTTTATTAAATCTTATTTGTATAAGAGATTGTAGAATTTAGAATATAATACTTTTTTTTCACTAATAAAATACATTTTTGCTTTTATAAAGTTAGTAATTAAAATGTATATAAATTAAACCATTTTATTTTTGGAAAAGATTCTTCGAAAATGTAGAACATTACATTTGGGAAATTATACATTCAACACATTTCTTATCTGCTTGCAATAAGCCATTCAGGTCTCTCAGTATTATTTTATTCAGTCTTTGAAATTATTTTATTATTATATTATTTTATTCGAAATCATTAAATTCGTCTGTCACAACAATTTCATTCGGTTGCTGCATTTATTTACCATTATAACAATTAATGTTCTTCAAATTTCGTAACAAAGTGCTTCAAGATTCAACCTAAATCAATAGAAACTGTTGCTCATTGGCTGATCGTGCTTCAAAACATGAGAATACTTCTTCGGCGCAAATTTATATAACAGTAAAAAGGGGGAGGGGGGAATTGCTCCCCATACCAAGACACCTGTTTGCTGAGCTAATTATTTTAAATGAGTAGAAAACAGAATAATTCATTTTAGCCCACGTCGATAGATTCTTATTAAATGCTGCTTTCACATCTTGCGGTGTGTTTCTTCTGGCAGAAACTCGTCGTGCTGTGTAAATTAGTTTCTGCAAACTTTGAGAGTTTTAAGAAAGGACTACATCTGTGACTATGAGTGAAAGTGAATCTTGTGGCTTGACAAGAAATGCTGAGAAGTTTCACAAACCATGACAACAGAGACAACGAGGAGAAACATTCAGTGCATTGAAAAGATTTTACATTGGGCAAATACTTAAAAACCGATGTGGCAGAGAAGCAACTAATGCCAACGAGCATAACATACAAGCAGCAAGCAGATGAACATGTTTCGTCAGCATGTTTATCCACAACAGACTGAGAATTTTAATTCCGATTTTATTTACTTATTTAACACTAAATAATCATCTTAATTCCCAATCATCTTAATAAAAATCTTACAGTTCCCGAGGAACTGTAAGGTGTTTTAACAAAAATAATAAAAAATTGACAAATTAAAAAAAATATTATTCACTGTCAAAAAAAAAATGTTACATTTTAGGAATTAAAAATTGAATTATAAGAAATTGGCAAAGCGATAAAAATGAATTGCATATTATAACAGCAAAAAAAAAAAAAAGAAAAAGTAATGATACAAATTTTTGAAGAAGTTTTAGAAATTTACTAAAATCGGAGACGAAATGTTGTTGCAAAAAGATGATTGATTTGAAAATTAATATGAAGAGGCTGACGACATTTCTCAAATCATTTATGAACTAGAGAAAATGCACTTTAAATTGTTTATGTAACAATGAAAAAGATTTTGCTTTCTAATATTATAAATAATCTTTAAGAAAACGTTTTTTGATTCATTAAAAAAATTGAAAAAAAGGATAGATTGACTGAAATTGCATCATTTCAAAGATATTTTTTTGTTTCATTTTAAAATTATAAGAAAATTTTTATGACGAGATACTTTTGAAATTTACAGCCAGGGAACGCTAAAAATGCTTCGTTTGCTTACTTTTTGATTAATCAAAATTCGAATTGAAATTCCGAAAAAATAAATCGTTTCGAGATACACATTTTTAACTTACAAAATATAGTCGTAATAAATTTAGCACCTGCGGTCTGCCCTATAGATGTTTGCAATCACTCATTCATACTCAAATATTCGCTTTCATTAGCTGCACAGATTTACTTATTCTTATCTAAATGATGTTTCCTCGTGAATAAGCCAATTATTCAAAGATCGTCTCTCATTCGGATTTTGACTGCATTGCCTGACAGAACTACTTGAATGATTCACGTTCAATCATCCTTCAAGTGCAAGAATAAGTTGGTAGGAACGTTTACAAATGATCAGTGAGATGCAACGACTTAGATTGAAATTCTCTTGTGACTTTTTCTTATTCATTCTGGAAAGGAGATGTCCGTATTAAATATTAATTTTCCTTTGATTTTTGATCCCAGATTAAAACAAGAAGTCATTAGACATCCCCAAGTAAGTTCGTCATTATAACAGAAACACATTTTTAGAAACGTTCAATATACTCCTTCAAATATATATATGTATATATTCGCGTTGTTTTCACTTTGAAGCCGGTCGCATTTTTCGCAATAAAATGACTTTTTCCATTCCGACGCCATGAAACAAAGGTTTTTCTGTTCATGAAAAATGAAGTGGGGCGATTAAAAGCGTGTTATTCATTCATGAACGAGGCATTCGACTCAAGCCGAGAAAGAGAAATGTCGCTTCAAATCGACCTGCATTTTGCTTGTTCGTAGCAGCGGCCGACCCCCTCCGAGCTAAAAATGAACAGATAGTGGATCCTCGTTGACCTCGAGAGCTTCGACGGTATTTGAAAGCGGCCCGATCGTGTCTCAGGTGTGAAAATTACTGGCTCCGATCGCTGAGTAATTGGGGCCCCTTATCGCGGGCGGCATCTCTGGCAGCCGGGGCCCGACGCAGCCCTCAAAACGGTGGGGAGTGAGAAGGGCTCTCCGCGAATAATGAGCGGGTTTGCGTGCAAAAGATCTCACCACATGTGGAAAAGAATGCGAGTCAAAGTTCTCGGGCATTTGAAGGGACGCGAAACAAGTGATCCGCGTATGTTTCAGAACAAGCGAATACAGTTGCGTCATCTGGACAGCTGGATTTCCAGTCTAAAAATCATAAAAATCGAAAACAATGGACGAGTTAGACGATGAATAAAACCAAGAAGGGTGTGGCAAAGAAGAAAGAAAGACAACGATTCGAAATATTGCATGTCAGTGAGTGGCAGCTGTCACTTTAAAAGTATAAAAACGTTTATGATGCGTACGAAAAGATCTTTAAAAGTAAATTTTTGTGATATAGAAAAGGCAATACTTATAAAAAGCCATTGCAGTGTAAATTATCTATATATTTAAAATAATAAGAAAGTTCAAAAAGCCATTCCACCGGCCCAAATCACTTCTCCGATTTCGCTAAATTTTGCTTTTATGAGATTTCATTTACTCTATATGTGTTATTGTTGGTCATTTGTCCCCGCTACCAATCCCCATTTCCGTGAGAAATGTCAAACATAATGCATCACTGCACGTTACAGAGAGGGGGCAATCACGTGGGGATCTCTCTGTCCCACTTATTTTGCAGATTTCATTAATTTTTATTTCATTTCAAAGGTTTTCATGTTTAGATATATCATCAGCAGTCGTCTGATCCTCGTCGCCTTCCATCTTCTGGAAATATTTATCATAAAATAAACTTTAAACTAGCCTCCCTCCAACTTCAACAAATTTTGCTATTTTTGTTCACTAATTAATTTCATCTCTTAGAATGCATAGCGATGCATTCAGCATTATCAATGCTTATTGCGTCAACATTGTACATTCATGCATCTTAATAAGAAATGGTTCATCAAATTTGGCTGGCATTACTAAAGGAATTCCACCAACCGTTTGCACTCGGAAAAGTAATTCGACGCATAATTATTCACTAATACAAAGACTTGTTTATTGCTCCGAAAAATAAATATATATAACTGTTTTAAGTTGAATTCTCTCATTTAATTAATTTGCATCTTCTTACTACCCTGCAGGTATTTTTAACTATCAAAATTAAGTACATAAATAAATAGAACGTCAAAATGATGCACCGTCTTGAATGGTGAATGAGAGCTACCATCCGATGTGTAAAGGGTTAATACCGTAAGCGAACAACTGAGCCCCGAAAGCTGCTAGTTTAGCATTTAAATTTGTTACACTTCCTGAAATCTACGAGAATACTTAAGATAATCAATTGCTTCTTCTTCATGCATATGATTTCTGAAGAATCTCAAGTCCAGAGAAAATCTTTAAAATTCAGATGGGAAATACTATTTCGAAGGATTTTTTTTCTACCAGCTTCTTTGTACCAAATCGTGATTTTATTTAAAAGATTTGTTGCATCCTTTCCAGTCAGATAACAGCTGCTGATGGCGGGCAGATATTTGAACGACGCTCCAGTATCCTGACCTAAACTTTTGCATCAACGAAAGAAAATTTTACCAAACTTAATGTTCGTGCTGGTGTAGGACGTGGAGGAATCGCTGATTCCAAGTATGAGATTCTGCCACCAAACCGTTGGGGGTCAGTAGAAACAATATTATGAGGGACTCAAAACTGCTTTGGAATAAAAAATCTGAAACTGCGAGTTTGGAAAGTTTGCCGCAGCACTCCTTCCTCTCGTTTCCGGAAGCCTCTGGGAGTGAGTTGCCTCTGCTCGAATGAATGGTACGGCGATCAGCTCACGGGAGGAAATATGTAAAATCCAACAACTTGGTTAATGGTTAAACGAAAATACCAGTACATTGTATACAGGAAGTTTTTCACTTTGAATGTCGACTCAGAACTTGAACTGTAGTCTAACCTTCAGCTTGAAAGTTGCGCGAAGCGGTTCTCATTTGGAAAATTAGATAAAACCCGTTAAAGAAAAAGATATTTCCAACTCGTACATTCCTATATTAATGAGTTACTTATATTGACACTCATTACAAAATCAAGGTATGGAAATAATAAATCCATTTCCTTTTGGTAGGCGAAAGATTCTTGGTTTCCAATTTGATTTAAGCTAAGAAAGGAGAAAAGTAAGTCTTTTGATAAGTTTGCCGATCATTTGTTCCATAAATATAGTGGTATACATGTTTTTAATCTTGACATTTTTCAGTCAAGATGCAGTCAGATAACTTTTGAATTCCAGTATAGCATATATATCGTTGCAGTTGTAACCTTCTAGTCTTTCAAATAATCTTCAATTAATTCAAATGTATTACAGTTTAATTTTCTTAAAAAAATTTATTTGCTATTCTAGTTATATACTTATTTCATTAAATTCTCAAAACGTCTAGAATTCTTTTTCTTTCCATGCATATAGTAAAAATTTCGAACAATGACAGAGTGTACTATTTCTTATAATCTGCAACAAGTAACGTCATTTAGTTGTTCACTCTTCCCACTGTGTTGTCACAATTCCAAGTGTCAGAATGAATGAAACAGAAGCACCAAGCCCAATGCGAGATGGCTAAATTCAGTAAGATTACCATCTTACCATCAACTTCATTTTATGTGCATTATTGATATTTTAATACGTGCATCTTACCTGGGAACATCATTAAGGGCGATGATGATTTTATATTTTATTGATTTGTTGTTTCAAACTGCATACAAATGCCATAAATTTTAAGCTACAAAATGGCGTGCTTTTAAATTTCTAGATGCTCTCTCGATGAGCGTAATCACTCAACTATACATCAACGTTAGAATAAACGCATCATTATCATGCGTTTCGGATCTGCTGGAGCATCGCATGAACACAAACAGTGCATTTCTTACAATCGTATCTATAAAAGACGCAGAAACCATTTGAGTTTCATCTGCAGCGAATCGCCATGTTGCATCCCGCTTCTAGAGTAATCTTATCACTTTCGCAAGTCGGGGCTCTATTTCTGCGATGTCCCTCGCGCGTCCAGAACGGGCATTAAGGATCTCGGAAACGATGTAGGAGTGGAGTCGAACCCGCACCCTTCTATTAGAGAGTCAAGATCGGATTCTGACTGACAACCGAAGGAGGCTGGGAGCGTGCCTTTGTGTGGGCGAAGAAATGCGTTTCCTTCTGCTATCTTATGACTTGTGTGGTTTTTATTCCGCGTTCAAATCCCATTGAAAAGCGGTTTTCCGAGCGACGAATGCAGTAATCATGTGACGCGTCGAGTACTTAACGGGTTGGAATCGCTTCATCTCAGAGAGTACAAAAGAAATAGGTGAAAGAGGATTTGCAGATTCTGTGAGAAATGGGATTTTAGTTTTAGTTCGTATCTGATTGCTTTGGAGATCTGTAGAAACGATTATTCTGTTGATTTGTTTAAAGTCGATTGATCTCTGTCGAAATTATCGTATTTTTAGACTTCAAATATTTTAGTACTTATAAAAAAAATTTCATATGTTCGAAACAAAGGGACTTTTGTAAAGGTACATTTTCCTGTTCTTCATGACGCAAATTGATCCAGTGGCACAAAAAAATGTTTTGAATGCAATGATATATTCAGAAAGGTGACTCCATCCTTTTTTCCTACTATTTTAACACACCACGGATAGTAAGAGTAAAAGAGTCTCTATTAAGCAGATCCTTTTTTGTTATGCTGAAAGGTGAACTTATCAATTCCATGGACGAGATTATTCTGAAATCATGGGATGTGTTTTAAGTATCAAGCACACAGAAGTAATTCACTTTTGCAATCCCAGGCATCAAATGGGACCTCCACCAGGGCATCTGTACCAATGAATGAAATAACACATCACCTAAATTATGCAGCACATCATTAGTGGATTACATATTCACACTACCACAGTTGCACGAATGGCAGCAACACGTGAAACTTGTATAGTTCCAGACGGCAAGCCGTCCGAGGATTCCAAAGTTTTGTTGTTGATTCTGTGTCCAATTTACTATCATCGTATCTGTTATGTGGCATATGTCATGCAATAATGTCATTCAAACAACTATGTATTGCAAATCTATATTCCAGGAAACAGGATTCGAACACCTTATCTTCCTTTTCACTTATTCCTCGGATAGAGAGTTTCCTGTTGTGGGGAGAATCAGTATTCCTGGAATATCCAGAATGAGCTTTTTCTAAAACAAAATATGTGAAAGATAACATGACATCATTCCTCGCATCTGGAAATTTCCCTATTCGAAAGCGTGGGAGCTCCGAAATTCCGATGGCACAATTCAACACCACTGCATATCCTCAGTTCGCAATGACCTCACTTGGACTCTATTTTATTTAAAGAGATATGAGGCGAGAAAAGCGGGATAGTAAAGGAGCATTAGGATATAGATAATGGTGCTGACGATGTAATGTCAGTTTCCGTGAAAAAAGCGGTCACCCCCACCCCCTCTTCTGTTTTCTGATCAGTGCATAAATGGAAGAAAATGGATGAAGTCGTAAGAAGTGTCTTACTTTTGGCCCAATCAAGTCTGAAATGATGATCTCTTCCTAATCGTCCGAATATAATAACGCAGAAACCATCGAAATGTGATTAAGTGTTCACAGATAGCCATGTCGTGGCTAATTGGAACATTAAATCGCAAGCACGTCGCCTCGGGCACCGCGCAGCTTATGAGTGCTGCGGGTCCATTACCAGAGCGCGCAACCTGCAGCGTTTAACCTCGCCCGTTTGGGACGACGCACCTCGGAATTCTCTTTTTCTGCAGAAACAAATATTTTTATACATCGCAGCGTGCGAATAATCGCGGTTTCATCACCTGAAAAGTGATGATGGATGGATAGCTAATGGAAGGGCCAGACCTCTCCCACCGTCTGATTAAGGTTCATTTGGGGAGGGTCGCCCGGCTGCGAGTGTCACCATCTCGCCTGAGAACAGGTGACACGCCACTGACGCAAAGGCGTGTATTGACGGGCCGATAGACGCATGAATATTCGATGATTGTTAAGAAATGGAGCTGCAGATTACAGAGTCGTGCCGGCAGATTTTAATGTTTGTGATAAATCTGAACGTACTGAAATCTGGATATAATCGAAACAGCTTTCTGGAAAAAGCAGGAACAGGATTCCAGAATAAAAGTAATTTGCAGCTGTTATTAGCTATATTATTATTACTTTATTTCGCGCTTTCTTTTATCAGATTGAAGTAACTTAGAGCCAGAAAGGTCTGCGATATAACACATGAATGACATCCCAGTAACTTATATTTTGAATTTGCTACGTATAGAGGTGACACCTGAGGGTGATTCTGTTAACATGGCCACTTTAGATCTCATTTTTCATATTGATTTTTTTTTAACTAACGGGTTGAGCTTCAGTTTAAACTCTTACAAAAAAAAGTGCGAGAGCGGATCTATGAAGAAAAAGAAAAATATATATATGGAATTGCTATTGTAGCATATGGAATTGAATACTCAATCTTTTTTTCCCCTTACAGAGCACAAAAAATATATGGAAAAGAATATTCAAAACTGTAATAAATATAAAATTTAAAAGTTTAAGTGTTTTTTTTTTTTTGTATTTACATTGTATGACTACTTTCTTGTATGCAAAATATACAAAGAAAAAATATTACAAGCCTTCAAAAATTCGAACTTTAGATTTTGCAGAATCTCCCTATTTTATATTTACCTGAATTCGAAAAGCACACTCTTGGAATTATGTTTGTATGTGAACTTGCTTTGAGTTAGACGAATGAAATCGGACACATGGATCTTCGCATGCGTGTAAACTCAATGACGCAAATGTGCAATGATTTTAATCAATAAAATATGGTATGTGATCTTGCAACTACAATTATAGTTTCGTGTCAAATATTGTTTATTGCCATCCCAAAAAATGGCGTCCAAATTATATATTCAATTTTCTGGCCTTTGTATATTAACCGCAAGCGAGTGATTAATAAACAAAACAAAAAAAGGTTACATATTAGATTTATTTAAAAAATTGATATTTCACTTGTTCCTTGAAATTAATACACAATGATTGATGTTCTTTGCTATATCTTTCGAAGCATATAATTTTCATGCATGGGATACTGAAAATAAAAATCTGAGAATTCATAGTTTTAAGTGCAGACAGAGAGGGAGCGGACAAATACCTTTATGAGAGGAGGGGCGAAAAATGTTGGGGAGACCCTTGCCGGTGGTTGAATGAGTTGTTTTATAAAGTAATCTTCGGTTTTTCATTTGAAATAAATTCTTTTTTGATTTACAATTTTTTTTTTCTTTTTAGTTATATATTTTGTTTAATGATTGAGTTCACAAGGAAATTTTTGTATAATTAATACTTTGAGGACGAAAATAGAATCTTATCATCAATACAATCCTCGTATAGAATCATTTTTGTTTCATGAAATGAATATTTGGCTGATCCATTCATACATCAAACCCTGTAAAGCTGTATTTATATTAAATATTGATAAAAATGTATTCGTTTGATTCCTCATTGACTGAAATACAATAAAACAAAACGTAGAGAGTTTTGGTGCTGAAAACTGCAGATGGTTAAAAGGAAAAAGAAGGAACCTCTAAAATAATAATATAATATACAATCAAAGTGTACAAATCTTATTTGCAGTAGTTTCCATTATATCATTTTAGTAGATTTAGAATTTGTCTTAAAATTTAATTAAATCATACCGAAAAGAAAAGAAGATCTATAAAAGCAACATTTCCAAATAGGATTCTACCGAATGCTATTTTTAAATTTGTTGAAAATGACGTTATTTCATTATTACATAAAACGGAGGGTAAGAATCCCGATTTCATAGATCATTCATTCTGATCATTCAATGAGAGGCATCCACAGATCCATTCAGAAACTCAAAATATTACTGAAGACTTTTTCCTGCGCTCTAAAGAACTCCTATTTAGCTCCTACAAAGACACAGGGCAGCAGATTTCTGTTTTTACTTTCTTCTATACGTAGTGTAAAAGAAAGTGTGAGCAATCGTCAAAACTCGAGATTTTGACGAATCTTCACGTTTCAGACCTCCTCTGTCGGTCTGTGACAGAGATCATTCGAATTCGAGTCAAGGGGTTGAATTTGGCCTCCGCGTCAAATGTGTAGATTTCTATCAAATGTTGAACAAAACCAAGAGATCTAGAGGGATCTGCGTCGGGTAGTGTCGAATGTTCAGCCAAATACGTGACCGTCTGCCAATCAGAACTTTCAGAAAGCGTGCAAAGCCGATCATTCAAAATCGCGATGACTTAAATATGTCAAACTGGAGATGCATTTTGTGATTGAAATTGTCCTCCCGTGTCAAATGCCGGCTGAAAAAATGCGTCTGAAATCTAAATTTGATGTGCGGTTACTTTTGAGCTCGGGGCAAGGATGGATGGCCAAAAACACGAGCTAAGGATCTAAGAGATTCGGTGAAACGGCTAAATTCATGCTAATGGTTAATATTTCTCAACTATTGTGCGTCAGTGCCTCTCAAGACATTTTCTGAGACAGCATTTTTGGAGAGTTTTGTAAAAATCACTCACTCTGGGTTTTTTTTTCTTTCCTCTAATATTTATATCATTGAAAGTGTAAGGAACAGCCTTCCATTTTAATATATCTTTACTGAGAAAATGTCTCGTAACAAATTTTCGAATCTTCAATTCCATTTTCCCGTCATTAATTCCACTATTATACAAAAATTAATTCTATTATTTCTGGAATATTATATATATTTTATGAAAACATTTACAAATAATGAAAGTAAACAAACGCCATAGCGAACTTTTCGCATATAAACGTTGCTTAACATGCGTTTGCTTGAAATTAAAATTTTGTTATGAATGTACGTATAAATTGGTTTTAAAACTTTTTGTCGAGTAAATAGATAAATGAAGCAAACATCTAAATGAACCTAGTAATGAATGAGCGAGTCCCACAAGAATGACAATTCGATAACTTTTCTCGATACTAATGTTGGGTAGCTTAAAAACGGGTCTTTCTGTTCTGAGAACGCGTGATTTCGATTGCCGAAATAGAAAAAAGTTACCGCATAGGATCCACCTAAATAACTTCTAATGAAATGTATGAGAGAAATGATTTTCAAATAAATAGCAGCGGACAGTGAAGAATGTGCAAATATGCACTGCAACATTTCTTCTTTCATGAAACAGGCCAAACCACGCAACATTCGATTTTTGTCTATTTAAACTATTTAGCAATTTTTAATGACCCCTTTTAGAGTCTTTCTCTTTTGGCTCGCTTCACTTCCCCATTTTTTTTAGGATTGCTGATCATTATTATAATTGCTTTCTTTCACCCTTCCTTCGGTTAATCAGTAATCTCCTTGATTTGGCATTCAAATCGAATTCGAGAACTCTTTGTTCTCCAAAATGAGCAATTATGGGGCAACAACAACAACGAACAACTCACCTAACCTCACCTTTAAAGTCATTCAATGAAATTATTACGGTAAACAAGTTTCCTGTCGCAGGATATAACAAAATAATTTGCTACTCCTTTTAAAGCAGTTTAAGGAGCGTTGGTTAAAATATTGATTATTTTTCTTGTTTAAATTGAACACCTCCAAAATTTAGAAATAATAATCAGGAAATGAATTAGCGTAAGTGGTTTTTCTTTTGTTACTTGATAACATTTAATTGATATTTAAAAATAATACTTTAATAATGGTTAAATAATAGTAATAACAGTTCCAAAAATAATAATAACTTTGATATTTTTATTGTTATTGTGAGAAAAAGGAACGCCTTCCCCCGCCTGAATGGTAAATTTAAAATATTCTCAACCGATTAATAATGGGACAGTCTCTTAATCTCATTCGATAAATTTGTGTCCAATTATTCTGTGTGCTCATGCGTGCATAGAAAATCTAGTTTTTATAAATTTATATATCAAAAATTATATTTTTATTATCAATTTGAAATTAAATAAATATTTATAAATAACATTATCACACATAATTCATCAGATATATATTATGCAATGTTATAATAATATTTATAATGTTATCTATATCTATATCTATACTTATAATAAAGCTCAATGTGTTGTGACTGAAGACGATCTTTTATCTATAAACTATTTATTTTACATTATGTACAGGAACTATATCAAGAACGTAAACATGGATGAAATTCTACACTAATTTCTCTTCCGTTGCCAGTATCGCTAACTGAATAACAAGTTACATAATTAGAAAAGACAGCAGGAAGTGCGAAATATAAAATGAGTGGCAACACAATGTGTGCGCGCGTGTGTGTGTGTGCGTGAGTGTGTATGTGTGTGTGTGCGTGAGTGTGTATGTGTGTGTGTGTGTGAGTGTGTGTGTGTGTGTGTTGGCGCTCTACAGGCCAAACCATTCAACCTACAGCTACCAAATTTGGCACATGTATACCTTGGAGGCCGGGAATGTGCACCTGGGGGTTATTTTTTCGAATTTTTAATTAGAATTTTATTTATTTAAAAATTAAGCGAAATGTTGGCATGTTTCTGCTATAACTTCCGAAAATATTACTGCACAAAAAAGATTTTTACATGAAGTTAAAGATCAAAAATTTATCTTTTATATGATACCAATGTTTTAATCTTAAAATTAAATTTCTATTTTTAATGAATTTTTAAATAAATATTTTAACTATACTTTTCAACAATTTTTTTCGCGCAAAATAAAAATAAAATTTAAGCTGCACGAGCACGTTTCGCCTTCATGGGAAAAAATTAGCTTTTTTCAAAGTGTTGCCATCACATTGATTAAAGCTCCAACTAAAAATAAATTAAATCTTTTTGGAAATGAAATCTGCAAAAATATAATTTTCGGCACGTGTCTGTAGGAAATGAAACAAATATGAAATATTATTTAAAAAAAAAAAAAAATCAAGAAAAATTATTTTATGATCTTTCGCACTCTCTATATCATTTATCCAATAAATCAGTTTTATTTTAAGGCAAGTTTTGCTTAATATGAACAGGATATCCATTCAAATCAGGGCCACACAGCTAATTTGTAAACCTTTAGTAAGACACAGATCTGCTAAAATGGTCTAAATGGAAAATGATTATATTTTATGTAACTTGATCCAATAAATGCTCTAATAAATAACGAATTTTTGATTTTACATAAAGCGTCTGCTGTGGAAATCACGAATAACAAAATGTTCTTGAAACACTAATGTTTTAAATAAAAAGAGTTAATTTCCAATCAACTAAATCAATCGCTTAAACTGACTGATTTATGAAAATTTATATATCACTATTCAATAAAAAAAGGATAATTTTAGATTTTTCATCGATCGTTTCAAAGAAAATACGCCAATCAGCGCGCAGGTTTCTCAAGATTAATTGGCCTAAGATTATGAAAATGTTGAGTTTTCTAAATTTTTAACATTCAAAACTTCATAAATCAGTCTTAGTTAATCGTGGAAAATAGAAACATTCATTCATTTATTTCAAATTTGGTGTGTCCAGAATATTTCTCAGAATCTGACACCTTACTGCATTAAATTTAGACTTCATAATTTTTGAAATATATTTATAGGCCGGAACAAAATATTATTATTGATTTCATTTCAATCCTTTTGAAAGTAAAACTAAAAACTGAATTTTATGCTGAATCTGAAAATTTTTTGTTGAATTATTGTTTGAGATTTTACATAAATTATGAAAAATATTTTGTAGTTCACATAAGACTTAAATACCGAGCGATTCTGTTTGCAATACTCATATTCGATAATAATAATAATAAATAAATAACAATAAAGATGATAAATAAAATAAAACGCTTGGTTTCATTAAAAAATATCTTTATATTAATTGCAATTTCATCATTTCCACTTTAAATTAAAGTTGAAGTTTTACCGGAAATGACAACACATTAGGAAAATATATATAGTAAATTGAACGAAACGATCTAAACAACAGTATAAGTTTGGTATGACTATCAAAATTTGAAAATTAAAAATATTTGGTTTGAGAATCTATTAAGAGACCAGTTACTTAAAATGTTTAATTGAGAATTGTAGCGAGCGGAAATACTGGCGAACCGGCTGGTCGCCAAAGGCGGCAAGTTTATAAATAAAGTAGCAACATCAACGCAGAAAATATAAAAATTAACATCATCATACTGTTTTTAGAATCTTTTTTACAACTGTGAATTATTAGACATTTAAATCAAACATTTTTTTTTCTAATTAAACTCTTAAGAAATTTTCAAGCTAAATTCAACAACAAAATATTTTAAATGACTTATAGCTAAAAAATATTTATTTAAGAGCATGACTCAAAAAATAATTATCTAAAACTTGATGATTATTGATTAGAAATTGAATAAATTAATTGAATTAATTAACTAGAATTTGACTAAACATCCGGAGGTGATAGTCTGAAGACAGGGAAGTACAAAATGTTTGTATTCAAAAATTCAAAGGTGATTGGTTATTCCTGCGCCCAGTTCCTCAAGTGCATTGCTCCATCCATCAGTTTTTAAAGTGGGACAATGATTCTTTCCTTCTCTCTCTGTTAAATCCGCACGATGAATGTTCGTGAAATCAAAACCAAATAATGCAAAGTAAAACTATAAAAATGAAATGAACAAAAATGTGTTTATTTATTTGCAAGATAATGGCATCATTTGAGGAACTACAGATGGTAAAAATCGAAATAAATAATTGAAAATGAAGACGCTCTAATTCAGAGAGTTAAGCAAGAAAGTATTTTTGCAAACGCTATCGTCAGAATTTCAATTATTTTAAAGTAATGAAGGGGTTACACCCCTAGCACGCTTTACTCCTCTCGCCAGACCCCAAGAATCGAATGTCTAGATCTCTCAAAGTGCGATTCTTGGGTTCTTAGCAATCATGCATTTCTGCTAGTTATAGAAAACGATAAGCGGGTTTTCTCAAAGTAAATTCAAATAATTTTAAGCCTCATTTCGCTCTTTATTATTCAATGTCATTAGCTATTTCGAGTACTGCGTGTTTTTTTTTATTATTATTTTTTTTTATTTAGCTTCAAATATTATTTTAAATAGATCATTAATAAGTTTAATTTCCTCTATTACTAAAAATTAAGTTATAAATTTTAAAAATAAAAATGATCTGATAACATAGAGATCTGAAAACGTTAAAAATCTGGAAGCTAAAATATATAATTCTAAGATGTTATCAAAAATAAAAATCATTTACATTAATCAGAAATGAATCATTCGAAACTTCTTGGTACACACGATTTTTATTTCTGTACTTTTGAAACGGCAACAGTCATCGAATATATATATATATATATATATATATATATATATATATATATATATATATATATATATATATATATATATATATATATATATATATATATATGATATCTTTTATCTAATTTATATCTTAATTAATTTCCTAATTTTTATCTTAATTTAATCCATATTAACTTCATTGTGAAATGTTCTCAAATTTTCTGATCCAATTTCACTTTTTTTATTTTATAAATGCCCCATGAGTCCTGGGAAAATGCTTAAATCTGCACTTTCACACTCTCTGAGTAAAGGGATAAGAAACTGTCATGCCAAGCAAATTTTTTTAAAAGATGTCTATAGTTAGTTACCTAAATCGACATGTCGAAAGAAATACCTATCAGATTCTCACAGTATAAAATCATGGGAATAAATATTTCGTTCATTCTTTTGAATTTTTGCTCTTGTGTCGTGATGTAGATTGACGTATCTCGTCGCTTCTTTCTAGTACATAAAGTATGCAAAACGAATGCAAATAAAAAATATTCTTAGTTTTGTATTTCAAACAATTATTATCATTGTTTCAATTTTGTTTTTATAATTGATTATAAAACTACCCACGCCCTGGAATATTAAAACGCTAAATGATAAAAATGAAAGCTTACAATTATTTATTTATTTCGTTAACGGAAGAGACGACACAAATACCTGCAAGCTACGGTTTTTAATTTGTGCCCGTCCCTCGCATATCCTTGACAAGGGTGGTAATACATCTTAACATCGTTAGGGCAATCCGCCTCAAAATACCTTTAAGTGTCGACTTCTGACACATTGCCCGCGAAAGGTGACGCCCACTTGCCAATCCTCACTTTAGCCCACCGATGGGAGTGAACGCCTTTTTTAAGAAACTCCTCCAATCGGAAGCCGACGATGAGTCTGCGGGGTGACGCATTTTCCAAAGACGCCCGGCGAACTCAAGAGAAATGTCTTTTGGCGCTTCATCGCCATCTTTGGCGTTGTTTTCTTTTATCGAAGCGGGTCAAAATGAAAAGACATGGCACTTCATTACGGCTGCGATTCTTATCATTTAATGAATGCTTGTGACTGAAGTCTCCAGAGACCGTACTCGCCAATTCCCAAGTACTTAGATGTTAATACTTTGAATATTAATCATTTCGTCATTTAAGATATTCAAATTTACTAATATTATATTTATTATTCATGGAATTTTTAGTAATGATTTAAAATAATTTATATTTATTAATATCATTTAAGAATAGTAATTTGAAATTTAATTAGAATATTTTACCTATGTTCTGCTTTTACTTACTTATTTATTTATTAAAATAAATTTGTAAATAAAGCTAATGACTCCCTTTCTCTTTAATGGCGACATCAAGCAGAAAGAGACAACCGTTTACATTCGCCACAATAAAGAGGAAGCATTATCTATGGACGAGTGGAGCGAATGATGTTTGATGAAACTAATAAAATGATCTTTTTAATGGGGATATATTCCGGGGTACTTGTCATTTACTAAAATTGAAAAATGTAATAAAATTGTTGTATAACTGACTTGTTTATGTTAAAAATAAATTTAATCGACAAAAAAAAAATAATAATTCAGATACAAATATACTACAGACCAAGCAGACATTCTATTTAGTAAACCAATGTCGTAAAATTGAAAATATTCGGTATTTAATAAAAGTGAATGACTGGATTAGCTCTAAGAATAGTAAGGGGCAGAAGCATTCGTACATTTGGAATGGCAAGTGAATTCGAATGCGTCATTCAACATCAGCTGATTCGTTTATTCACATTTATGCGGGATTCACCTGGCATTCGGTACTTGCACCGATTTCGCGCTTAATGCGAAAAACAGTAAAACGACAGCGATTCACTTTTATTTTATTTTCAATTTATTATATTAATTCCCATTTATGATAAAAATGAAGTTCGCAAATAACACATATGTATCATGTGTTTTATTTGAGAACTGATTTTCTTTCTTTGATTTTTTTTTCTTACGAAATAAAGGATTTAATAATTGTTCTTATAAAAAGTATCTGAGACTAACACGTGTATTTTTATTCCGAACTAGCCACCTTTGGCGACCAGCTGGTTCACTGAGATGAATGTCCTCTAAAATTTTCAATTAAACATTTTATTTCACTTTATGTCTTAATAGCTTCTTCAGTAAAACATTTTTAACCTTCATATTTTGATAGTCATATAACCCATATTATTAATACTTAAGCTGTTTTGTTCAAGATACTACATATCCCTCTCATTTTCTGCCAGTACTCGTAAAATTGGGATTTGAAGTTAAAGACCATGGGGATTAAGCATCGATTAATATGAATAAATGCTTCGGTGAAACCAGTTATATCTTTTTCAAAATATGAGTACAGAAACCAAATCTTTCGGCATTCAATTCTTATGTACACTACAGAATAATTTTCATAGATAGTTCAAAAAATTGCTCAGTGAATATTTCTCTGATTCCTCATAAAATTCAGCTTTTAGTTTTTCTTTCAAGAGAATTTAAATGATGTAAATAATAATATTTTATTTTGTTTTTATCAATAAATATACAAAAAATAGTATGAAGTTTGAATTTTATATAGTCCTTTGGTCCTAAGGAATTATGTTTTGGGAAACATGCTTGACATGCATGTTTTTAAATGTAAAAATAAAGTGTCTATCTTCTGCTATCAAATATGATAGAATTAAAGTTTTGAGCATTTCAGTTTTAGAGCAGTCACCCTTTTCATAATCTTAGATCAGTTAACCATGGGGAAATTCTGGACACTGATTGGCGTATCTTCTTTGAAATAATCGATGGAGTGGTCTAAAATCACGTGCTTTTATCGAATAGTCAAATTTTCATAAATCACTCCGTTTGAATTGCATTCGAGTGGATCTTCCTTTTTATTTAAAACTTTTCAGCTTTGGCGACTAGCTGATTCGCTAGGCGTCATGATTATACTTCATTTTCTTTACATCGTGTAGATATAACTTCATGCCCATGATTCCGTCAAATGAGTAGACATTAAACTGTGTTATTTTAACTACCTCTTACATAGGCTCTGTTTAGAGTAGATATGAACTTTGGATGGAGATCCGTTTCATGACATTATGACGCTGTTAAAAATCCGATTATTCTAATATCGAATTTCGCGAGAGTATAACTTCATTTTTTTATATGTCTCGTAAACTATGCACATATGAAACAGAAATCTTGTTCTTCATTTTTTTCAACAATGCAAAAAAATCACGTTAGCTCATAATGGATGAAACAATGAAAACGATTTGAAAATCAGGGCAACAACGAAATCTGTTGTTGGAAATTAGGCAAATAAATAAAATAAATGTTTTTTTTTAATTCCAAAATTTATCAACAATTTGCACAATTTAATTGCAATCACTAAAAAGACATTTTTTAAAAATTTTCAAAGGATGTAAATGGAAAGGATATGTTTATCTTTGTGCGACAATATTTTCAAAAATGATCGGTGAAAAACGTTTCATTTTTGCTCAATTTTTATTTATTTAAAATTTTAGAAAAAAAAATCAGTTCGTGATGCACTTTTCTGATTTCCACGGTATACCTGTACTAAATATGGTAGCTGTAAATGAAACGGTCTGGCCTATAGAGAGCCAATACACACACACACATCTATCTTTATAATTAGAATAGACTTAAACTGAGATGATTACAACAATGTTGAAAAAAGAAATGAAAAACACATTTTAAGAAGTGCAATCTATATTCTAATTTTTTAAAAACAATTTTGCACTCAACGTTCGTTTTCAGCATTAAATTTAAAATTATTAAGAGAACACTTGAAAAAAATAATATGGTTAATTAAGATAATTCGGCCATTTTCTTATTTTTCTGATTAAATTTATCCCTATTTTTTATTTCAATCAATCAAAAAATGATGAAAAGACACAGCTTTATGAATTTTAATTTATTTTTTGACCTTATTTGTTTTTTGTTTGAAATAAGTTAAATGTAATATATATATATATATATATATATATATATATATATATATATATATTATTTGGTTTATTTGATTTTCCTATTAACTTGATTTAAATACTTTTGTCTCAATCCATCCGTGTTTTAGAAGTAGCTGCATTGGCGCTCTCTAAATACTATAATTTTTTCCTGTTCCTTTTTTGGTTTTAGTTTGAATAAGAAATAATATTTAGTTGCGATTCCGAATTGGACAAATAACAGCCATGTTGGTACTACAGTCTTTAATGACGTTTTTCTCTACCGCTAGGTTTGTGAAGTATTTTGTGATTCATGAAAAGATCATAATTATACTGAGAATATTCAACGCATGCTATTAAACATCATTCAAAATTTCTGCCAGGTTCTTTGCAGTTCTTCAATTCACGATAAAAGTTTAAGAAAGCGAGGGAGCGTGAAGTTTCTTCATCCACAGAAAATGTTATTAAACTGACGCAGATCGAAATTCTGATGGAGCACCTTCTTTAAAAGTTCGAACCAGCGCTCAAACAGATGGCTGCAATATTATCAAATACCTTATCAAAATTTCGCCAATCCGTTAATAGATATTCACGTGTCATATAACAGTTCTTCAATATTTTTTTTTCTATAATTCAACTCACCGTTGTTCTATTTGATAACGGTTCAGATATTTCGAACAAAATCACGACAACAGATTTTCAAATCACAACCGAGATTTTCAGCATTAGTCTTTACAACAATAAGGAATATTTTCTTTTGCTTTTTTAAAAATTCAGTTTTTTCCTAAAAAATTATCCGCTTCCATATTGATATTCTCTTCTTAGATTCCTTTTAGAATCACATTCCTTTTAGAATTTCGCTTTAACGAGAAAATTTTTCTTTTTAAAACAAGATTTTTAAAAGACATTTAAACTAAAGGTTTTGTGAAGCAACAGATTCATTTCTGTATTTCAAACAATAAATAAATATTTCTTTGTGTTGCCATTTTCGAAATGAAACGATAAATCTATTTAAATCGTTTTACAAAATAATAACAATAATTAATGTATTTACCATTTCTTATTCTAACCGCAAGTATTATTTTCTTATATGGAGCTATCCTTTTCACTTTTCATGTCTAAATAATGCAAGAAAATAATGGAGAAATAATTTTTCCAAACAATGTTTTTACACCTTTTGTAAGATTTTTTTTTTTTTTTTTTCAACAGTAAAGCTACTTTAGGAAATTTCTTGCACCGAAAAAAATTCTTACTCTCAAGACGTCATGATTTCATAACTAATTACCCTACAAATAATTTAGTCTGGAAATAATACGTTATCATTTGTTGAAGTCAACGTCAAAACGGATGTTAGAACTTTGATTTAGAACTACTACTATTTTATTATAAACCCAAGCTCGTCGATTTAATTTTATTTTTAATTGAAAAACTGGAATTACATCTAGGTTGATATAAATCCTAAAATAAATTGAATTAATATTGTTGTATTTTGATAGAAATTTTCACACAGAGACACATCTTTTCCAAGAAAGAGCAACGATATGATATCGGCGAATTACTGCAAACGGCAGTATACAATGGCTGGTATTCTTTTTTAATTGTATTACAGGATATTTTACCTGAAAAGACCGTATTTGCAAAATGAAAATTTCACGCATTTTGTTTACCGATCGTTTCAAGTGTAACGTAAGTGCTTCAAGTGAAGCAGAAGGCCGAAAGACATTCTTTGCAGCAACTCCTGCATTGCGGCACTGAGTTCACCTTCCTGATAGAGAAAGCAATCACTTTCCACACCGCAGCCTGAAGATGTCCTCTCTGTTTATTGACACTTTTTGCAAACGCTCCCTTCAGACAGAAGTTCTTGAAGGCCCTTGTCAGTCTGGGCAGCAGTCAGAGCGCGAGAGGTGATCTCCATCCAATTCATGCCAACGGTATAGCTTCCGCTGCCATCTCTCCGTTTTACACACACACACATTACACAATGCATTTTATGGAAAGAATGCTTTTGGAGACTTCTTTCTGAAAGCACCTCCACCGCATCGAGTTGCAGGACGGTATATTCTATTTGGTTCAGAGAAAAGAACCCTTCAAAGTTCGAGGAATTGTTTCAAATCATCATACAGCATATTAAACTTTGAATCGAAGTGGAGTGAAACAGAAACCAATAAATCTTAATGTCTGATATAAGTCATTTTGTTATAAAATAATTTATTCTCAATTATTGAGTAGTTTTTTAATACATTTTAGTTTATTTTTTCGAAGAAAAAAATGAATTAAATTCAAACACTTAATCGGGGATAATTTATCCCTTTTATAATACTTCGATATAATACTTAGAAAAACAGTTGGCAATAAATAAAAATTTTACAGGAATTGAAGAAATATTTTAATTTTGAATGTTTGAAGGAACAATGAATACTATCACATTTATTCGCTGCAAAGGGCATCAAAAAATTCAAAATAACTATTGACCCGTTTTTATTAAATAAATATTTTCAATTTAAATAAAAAAAATAAAAAATTTAAGATTTTTTTAAATTTATTTATTTGTTGCTTGATTGATTCTGAGAGACTTTAGAATGATATTTATACCATCCGTCTCGTCACATCGCTCCACTCTGGCGACTGAAGGCCGAGAGGAAAATTGTTTTGCAGTCAGATCTTCCGTCTGCTCAGCCTACTTTTCCGTTTCAAATATTCTTCTGCTCAGTCAGTGTATTTACTTTTTCATTAAAGTGAATCTGATAATGAGTGGTGACAGCATAGATATTATTAAAAACAGAAAGCGACTGACATTGTATTTTTCATCTCCCGTTCAAAACAAACAACATCCGTATCTCGTAACATTGTTCAAAATGCCGATCATGCCTAAGCAGAGCGAAAGGGAGGGGAACCAGCCAAAGCACTGTCTGTGTAGGGGCCACAGCCCGTTGAAATGGCTTGACGGGAGCTCTGGAACAGCTGGGCGCCTTTCTTTGGCAAAATGAATAGGACTTCCATTGCCTGAAAAGTTCCACTATCACTAAAGAAAAAGCGTGGCATCTTCATTAACGAAAGGAAATGGCAGCAAAAAAAAAAAAAAAAGAACAGTCATGGAACTCAATTTTCGGGAATTTACATAAAAATAGAGACAAGAAAGGAAAACAGCGACAGATGAGCAAATAAAATAAGAAGTACGAATTCCCTCTTTCTTTCAAAAGCTTTTATCAGCCTGCTCTGACCTTCGGAGAAAAAGTGATAACTAAAATATGAGCCGAAAGAGAAAGTTGTATTAAAAGCATTAAAAGAGAACATTTGGGGAAACATGAAGATTAAGTATAATATGCACATGTGCGTGATTCAATCCATTCGTTGTTAGAACTATTCCGCCTTAAAACATTATCAGTTGTGCATTCAGTTTAGTTTCTAATTCATATTTAAAATAAAGGAGATTCTATTTTTTATATATCGTAGAAAGCGGTTGCTCGAATGCATGTTAAGTAAACGCGGTCATCATCAATGGCCAAATGCGATAAACCGATTACTGACATTCACGCGCTTTTATTGAATAGTGACCCATCAGCAAACGAACAGTTATATTTACGTAAATGCAAAGCATGGCAATGTACAAGATTATCAAAGAGATCTTTTTTTATATTACTTCTTTTATTCGATAGAATTTAAAATTCATCTTTTGATACCACAAGAATGGATTGCAGTCTGATAGTAACTATCCCTATATCAAGTCCCTCAAAAAAATCTAATGCAGTTGCTTCAAAAGCCTATAAAGAAATAAAGGGAATTGAAAACCACCCAACCGTCTGCATGTCATTTCAACTAAGCGTGTGTTTTACAGCATAAAGAAACGGAGCAAAATGGATGCGCAACAGAAAATGTTTCCACTTCCTCTCAAACTTTTACGGTGACATAAAATGAGAGTCTCCTACGCTCTCTGTTGGATAGAAGTGTCTTCGGGAAAGCTGACTGCCCGGACGTAAAAAAGCAATGTTTTGTTCATTCATTTAAGTGCAATTCTTCTTTTAAAAAAATATGCCGATAAAAAAAAGGAATTTATTAACAGAGAGAAGAAAACATAAATCAATGAAAAAAGATGCAGCGAAAATTTGTTAAGAAAATGGAGCATCAAAATGGGTGAAATATTAAAGCGAAGAAGAGGTTAAATATTAAGATAAATGAGGGAGTTTCGTTTTTTTTTTTTTTTTTTTTTTCGAAAGTAAATCTACAATTTTGTTCATCTCCATAGTATGAGTAAAACATTCTCCAATGATTACCACAGTATGGAAAACATTTTAATCGAATCGGTCTGCTGGTGTTGATTACAAACAGCGTCTCATTTCATCTTGGACGTCACCAGAACGGTCTTTTTATACGAAAATTAACTTTAAAAAAATAAGAACGATTAATAATTGAAATGTCTTCGAAGACAACCCAGTTTAGTCCAATTTACTATTCATTCGACAGCCGAATCTATTATAGGATAATTGCACTCCTTAACTGCTAGTTAGCATAAACAAGACGAAATAATTAAGTTTTGGAAAAAATCTGACTCTTATCTTACTGCTATCTTGAAATATATTGTTACGGTAAATCTGATCTCTATTCGTCCCGAATCCACGTCAGTGACAAAAATAATTACGTTTTAGCATGATAAAGCGACGAAAATTCTGTATTCGTGCGAGAATGAAGGAATGGCTGATGCATTTCTTTATTCAAAGCTGACTTTATTTCCGATTTCATTTTTCCGTTTTTTCCTCTTGCACTGTTTTTCTGCAAGTCACTTTCACTTAATCACCTTAAATAACAATTAAAAAATGGCAAAAGGCCTAAATTAAAAATTCGAGATCTGGAGTATCAGTGAAATCTGGCTGTTCAAAATAACGAAACCCTAGATTTATTTTCAGTGAATTTTGTGAAATGTCTCTGCAGCAAACAAAAGATTTTCAATAATAAAATTTTATTAATTAGAAAAAGAATCTCAGGGGATTAAGGAAAAAAAATTTCATGATATGAAATAAAAATAATAATATAGAAAAATATAGGAAAATATTTAAAATAGGCCTTTAAAAATACTATTTGTATTAAAAAACCCTTGTTTTGTTTCGCCAGAAATTTATATTTTTAACATTAACGAACATTGCATAGAGATGCTGCAAGGATGAAGTGACGTTAATGCAATTCTTTTTCAAAGGATAAAATTTCGAAAACCTGTATTTTGCACATCTCGTTAAAAAGCACATCACACTGCATGATGTTTTCGTTCGTTTGCTCTTCCATTTTTCTGGATTCTAGTATTTTCTTATATTTTGGGTTAATATATGAAAGAAACTTCTGTGTGGATTCCAGGCGCATCGCTATTTAAAAAGGAAATGCGAGTGTCAGCGTTTTCATTCGAAATATCATAATTCCAGAGATCCTTATTTTATAGCTAAACATTTTCATATTTACTTTATTTTAATTTCTTTTCATGAAAAATAAATTCACGTTGAAACATATTATTCATTGTCTTCTTGAGTAATATATTCTAATAGTTTATGGATTGCATATTGTTCGTCATTAAATACCGTCTCATTAGTTTCAACCTCGGATGTATTAGCTTTTTGCGAAGAACGCTTATAAAAGCCCTTTTAAATGAAATCCTTCAGACTTTTCAATTTTGAATATGATGCTTTGGTCGTTTTTTTTTCTTTGCTTATTTTTTCTTTTTATTTTTGTAGAAGCTTTCCCTACCACTAGCCATATTAATTTCAGAAAATTACATTTCAAAACAGACTGATGGTTTTGTAAAAATAGTGCGATAATAATTATGACTTGTGAACAGTTAGAAAATTAGTTTAGTCTAAATTTAAATAACTTTCTGTATTTGTAGCTTATAGGACAAAGAGTCAGAAAATACTTATTCCCTAATTTAAATAATGATTTATACTATAAAATGGTGCATTGTAAAGCGTAATAGAACAAGAAGCGATGCAATTTAATAGATAACGTAAAAAAAAAAAGCAAAATAGAATTTAAAAAAAAGAAAAGAAAAGAACCCTATTGAAATCGAATTTCATACTTGAATTCCTTGTCTTTTTTGCAGAATGAGCTTAGCAGGAGGGAAAGGGTCTTGTGCACTCCTAAATATCACTTTATCCTTAAAAATTTTCTTTTTCCACCTCATTATCTCTACGTAGAAATTCTGATTCATTAATATATTCCTTTACATGTGTTGCTTTTCTTTGTTTTTTCCTTCGGCAAAATATTTACTGTTAGCAATTATAACATATTTGAACATTTACTGTGAGATTTAGTCCATATGATTCTGCACAAAATTCCATCAGTTTGAATTATCTTATGATTTTAAGCTCCCCTTTTTAATATTCTTCCCACCGCCACCCACACTGCCTCTTTAGTTCGTTCAAAGTCATTCAGTAACATGCAGTTTTATTACAATGAACAAATAGGAAAAACAAATTTCTTTTCATGATAATTTATAATTAAACTCAGTATTACTTATTATTGATAAGTTATTATTAAAGCAGGAACCAGATTATCGCATTGTTGTTTAAAATCAAGCTGGCATCCTGAACAATTTCTCCTATGTCCAAAGCAAACTGCAACCGCACCATCCTTTAATTGGGCAAAAGTGCGCATCAAATTGCTTGATTACGTGTTGACGTCTGGTGATGCGCGGCAAACCGCCCCGCCCATTTCCAATTTCAACAGTTGGCTACCGTTTTAGTCGCCAAGCAGAACTTCTTCGGCAACCCTACGCCAAAGTTAACTTTTCCTCGCCCGCGCGGAAGAAGGTTTAAAGCTACGTAACAAAACAAAAGTGTCACTGGTGCGGGATACTATGTGCATTTCTCGGTCCGGCCAACCAGCATGCAGCGCGCATCTTTTTCAATAGACTCCCTGATATCCGGGAGCCCCGCAAGTCCCGGTTACAGGAATCCGGTAGCAGCCTTCCAACTGCCATTTTTCTACAACGGTTATGTGTTTCTCCCGAGAACTGGACTCTACCCGGCCGGAGCCATCGGCTTCCCCGGACAGACGCCTCTGTGCCTGCCGGATCACTTCTCGGGGGTGCCCCGACCTCCTTTTCCGGACGCCCCCCTGGACTGTAGAAACAACACAAATGGATACGCTAACGCAGCGTCTCCATCGTCTACCACGAGCAACAGGTCTTCCGCCTTTGATTTGCAGAACAGTAAGCACATGTTTCTTCTCTAACTTTCGAGTTTTAAGGACGGCAAGTTTCTTGTCTTGTGTAAAGGTAAATCAATTTGAAATGAGTCAGTTTTGAAAATGTATTCAGTCGCGGAGGGGTTGTTTGTTTTTACCCTTCTGAGAGACCAAAAAACTGTTGCATTTTATTTTTTAAAATTCTTTCCCAATTCTATCTATTAATAAATGCGTGTTAGTTAAAAAAACTACCCAGGAAATGTAAGCTGATTTGTTTTCTTCTATGCCTTGTATCTTTTAACGTTATTCATGCTTTAAAAGTAGAACAAATCGCATGTATGCCCCCCCCCCTCGATTCTGTATATTTCTCAGCTTTGAGTGAAAGTACATTGGCACATTATATAAATTAAATTACTTGGAAAATTCAAATACTAAATAATAGAAATTAAGAAACATATGGTAATAATTTCAGCACCTAGCCCAGCATGTTAAATTGATGAAAATCATTACCAGATATAAAAAAAAACTTTCTTTGATTTTTACCATTTATATATATTTATCGTGGCCTATACTGTCATCAGAAGTCCATTTGTAGTAATCATTTGAAAAATTTCCTTGGTTTTTGTTAATATGAGCGAGTCCCCCCCAATAAATAAATAAAGCAATACAACACTTACCACAAGACATATTATTATCTTGTGATCTAACATCATGGATCTCAGTTAAAGAAAGTATTGCTATACTTATGAAATTTCTTTAAAAAATAAGAACTGATATGTTATATTTTGCGTATCTCAATAAAAAAGATTTGTTTTTCTTTCATTCAACATTCTGTTAAGTAGTTGGTGCGTTTCAGAATGAGTTCTCAGAAAATGGAAGGGAAAAAAGGACCGATACAAAATGACTCTGAAAATAATATAATAAGACCATTCAGATTGGACTGTGCTTCCAAACATATTGGTCAACGCATAAAATAATATTGATCGAAATTTCACTGAATGATTGAAGTTTAAAATATTTTTTTTTTTCACAGAAGATGAAATGGAAATTATTTGAAAAAAAACGAACAAAAATTAGATTTAAGTCAAAATGAAGAACAAAAATAAAAATATTCTTTTTAAATGAATTTAAAATTTCAAAAACTCCATGTTTTGAATTCGTTTCCTTTTGCTTTACCGTTATGATTATTATTTCAAAAAGGAAAACTTTTTATTTTGTTTAGAGATTATATATATTTTAAATTTCCACATGCTCAATGCAAGGATCAAAACCTAAATGGATCAACAAATAAAACAAAGTTTTCTATTTTTATGTCTTAAATGATGGTCTAAAAGTAAATAAATCTGTCTAGCTCGACACATAATCTTCTATTCTGCTAAAATTCAAAAGTCTCTCAGACTTGCAACATTGCCTGTTGATATCACAAAATAGAGACTGCGCAGAGTTTGTGTGTGTGTGTGTGTGTGTGTGTGTGTGTGTGTGTGTGTGTGTGTGTGTGTGTGTGTGTGTTGTTTCATTTGTGTGGAAACTTTTAAGAACTGAGACAAATGGAACTAAAATATTCCTTCATTTATTCCTTTTTTTAAAGATCTTCATAAATGTATCTTTTTTTTTTCTATTTAACCCTTTGACTGTCCTTCTAATCATACCGGGATCTTCTTATGCCGCTACTGATCGAAATCAAATTAGTTTTTCTGAAATTCGAAATAATACGATTTCGATTTCTGCTTCGTTATGTTTTCAGTTCGCTTCTAAACGGAGTCAACTAAGTGATCTGAGTTATTACTCAGCAGATTGAATAACATTTTTTTTTTTCGTTTATAAATCGGTTGAGGAAACCAAAGTATCATTACTTAAACTCCTTGAAGCACATGAAATATTTTTCTGTTTATATTTGGATGAAGACGGGCGGTTGTCTTTGCTCTGGGAAACCGAACTTGTTATTCTCGAATTTCTTCTTCAATAACTTCATGCTTTTTTAAATTTGTTTCATGAAGGTGATTATCTATATCTGAATTCTGGCGATCTCTTATTAACGTTTCTGCATATCCATTTTATACATTTTTAAAATATCAATTTCTTTTTAAAAAATGAATCAGGTTTCCTTTAAAATCATATTTTTATTTTATTTGCACTTTAAAGTTAAAATTTTTGGTTTCATTAAAAAAAAAAAAAATAGTATTATGGAATGCCACTTATGTAATAAAGGATGGATGTCGATGTCCTTTATTTCAGTAGATCAGTGAATTTAATATTTAGAAAGGTCTGTATAATAATTTTTCAAAATGTATTAACCTACTTTTATACCAAGTTAATATACAGAAGAAAAAAAAAAGAATTTAAATGAAATCCATTAAAATGTGTTCCCTTTTCATGTGTAAGCGCGATATTTTTATCGAAATATGGCACCACTCAATTGTTAGTGTCATTGAAATTTGATTTTTAATGCGAAAGATTCAGCAGCATCTCAGCGAACATTTCAAAACTTTTTGTTATTTAACAAGAATTATTATTCAACTATTCATAAAGTGCCATTGCATAAATTAGAATCGGAACCTTGTCAGAGTAAAGATAAATATTTTAGATGTGTCATTTGTTAGGAATCTTCTAGGAACTGATGATTTTTTTTTAATCGGAAAATTACAAAATCTCAATATTTTCTTGCATGTCTCTTAAAGGTGTCATTTTCTCCCTGCTCTCATTTATTCCATAGTCAGAATGAGCGAAGCCAGTCACTATTTAAATTTTAATGGTGTTCAACAGTTATTTTCATCCTTTACTTAAACATTTCCTTAATTCTTTATTCTTTCAAAATCAGTAGATGGTAAAACGTCTAAACTATTGAAAAAAAAATGATCTGAAATTCTCAATTTTTTAAAAACATATTTATTATTGAAATTGATTTTTCCGCTCATACTTACTTTTAAAAGAACGCAAAAGGAGGGGGAAATGAAGAGCTTTTGTTTTTGTTTTTCCATTGTGAGTTTATATGCTTCCTAAAGATTTTTTTAGATAAAATTTTAAAAATGACATTGAAAATATCTCATATGATTATGTTTTCAAGGCATAAACTAACAGTCGTGTTCAAATACAGATACATACATTATCTTATGGAAAATACATCACTTGTTGCAAAGTAGTATTTAATACGCATTTATGAAACAACCTACGGTTTGAAATAAAGGGATGCTACTTCTCATTTTAAATTTCTGTTAAAATGGCAGATCGAAATTTGATATTATTTTGATCAATAATTTATGAATCTAGCATTGCAAAATAAAAGAACGCTTTTTTTAAAATTTCTTTTTTACATACTGCAATTCTTTTCTTTTTTTTATATATTGATTGAGTCTCTTAAAAAACGAGAGAACTAACATTCGAAAAAGGCGATGGCTGTTTTTTTTAAATTATTTTTTTATCAAATAAAAATCTTGATTGCGTGAGATCAGGTTTCCGCTCAGAAAAAAAAAGTTGATGTTGTATAATGTACGATTTACGTCATTTATTTACGAATGAATGACATCGAAACTCCTTTACAAAAATGGACAGATATTTTTCAGTTTGATCCTTGCGTTTCATAAAAACGTAATCATTGTTTAAAGCTGTGCAATCTTTCTGATAAAGAGTGAACATTATTATAGAAATTACTTTTAATATATTAATTTATTACAGTTCAAAAGGAAATTGGATAATTGAATGGAGCAATCCGAATCATTGAAAACATGTGTTTGTGTGTTGATTATTTACAGCCTCGAAGAGATAATTTGACTGATGAGGAACTTGTTTAGTGTCAGCCATGAGTTAAATATGCAATTAACTAATGCTGGTAATTGAAGCGGTCATTTGTTAAAGGTTGACTGGAAAGAAATCCGAAAAACCCTCTTAGATATTCATTCATTGCACGTGCCATTTCAGTTTTCTCGGATCCAATGTGGGAAAAATGGATGGCTTCCCATCTGGGAGTTCTTGAAAGTTGTTCTCTCCCTTTTCAGTCCATTTCGATTTCACCAAATACTCTTCGAACACTCTTCGAGTCACAAAAACACAGCTCAATGAATCTATGCTTTCTATTAAATGCATCGCCGCTGGGATTTTTCTTCAATGAAATTCTGGCTTTTTCGAGACTAAACTATTCCTCGAATGAAGAAAGATGCATTGCTTACCCACGAAACATATTGAAGGAATATTCTTGGAGTGTTACCCAGCAGCATTGAAATGAGATACGCCAAAACTGCGCCAAAATTTTATTTATCTGAAATACCACACATTTTTTTCCTTCTCACTTTTGGATGCATAAAAGACAAAAATATATGCTTCCCATTTTCAACTCAATTCAGTAATGTTGGCACATTATAAGCGATAGAAAACGATATCTACTATACATCAGAGCTTTCGTCCCTCTCTTTTTTTTCTTTTATTCTTTGCAATTTATTTACAATTATTTATTCTTTTAATTTCACAGAATCTCATTTATTTATAAGCATATGTTTAGAAGAAAAACTTCATATACTTCAAGAAAAGAGTCGGAATCTTGAAGTTCGATGACAACCGTATTATCAATAATTTGATGGCACATTAAAAAAGAAGAGTTTGTTTTTTCCTATAAAATTTCATTCCATAGCATTTTACTGAGTGCTAATAACGAAAGCTCCCATTCTTACCTGACAAAGCTAGTCATTTCCTTCCTTTTTTTCCCCTTTCTTTTTTTCTCCCTTATGTGATTGGTTGCGGTGGGCTTTCTGATTGCGAAACTGCTATTGGTGCACTTATAATATGCAATATATTTTATTAAATTTATTTGTCTAATTTAATGCTAATGTAAATGGAACCACGGAAAGATCGGAAATCCTAAATATATGAGGAACTTACTGATAATGGAGTATTATAATGGTTGTATGTGGACAAAGCTAAAGTATACGCTAACAAACCGTGCCGGTAAACGGATATCGTAATGCAAGAATCCAGTCTGCTCCATAAAATTTCAGGAGAAAGCTCTAAGTGTTACATGCAGTGCAAGCAAGCAGGACATACACATTCATATTGTTTTAAAGCATGAAAAATATTTTCTTCTAAAAAATGCAGTCAGTCTTCTTGACTGCAAAGGTGAGCTCTCTGGGCAGGCAGGGGATGAAGAGCCTGGTGACAGAATTTCTAAAGAGCGCTTGAGCCCTCGATCCGCAAACCTTTTACATTAAAAATGACAGGTGGTAAGTCTGATGGGAAATAGTGTTTGGCGCCGTTGGCGGTAAAATGAAGCAGCTTTGAACGAATCCTTAAAGTGAACAAATGAATGAAAATTCAAACAACCAGTGGACTGTAAATGGAAATAAAAAATCATACTATACGTTTGTATTATGTAAATATCTTCCTGTTTTTTCTTATTTATCTTTAGAATAAACGAAATTCTCTCCCAGCTCGTCTTTGCGGATCAGAAGCAATTTACATAGCTTTTATGGATAAAATGTCAAAGTAGTGTTTATTTTATTTTTCTGAAAATCATCAAGAAATGATTTCTTCCTGTAGTCTTTACAGGCAGAGAAGGTTATATGGGCCAAGAAATGAATGACTGCTTTTAGGAGTCCTTTGAACCGTATTTTCTTAAGCTATTTGTCACCAAGGTTACCGCGGCCGAGATCATAGCAGAGGGTGAAGCTTCCGACATCTCCCAAGATGGATGGAACGATTTCTCCTCCCCCCTTCTGTGAGCAGTTCGCGGGAGGAATTTTTTCCTTTGAAAGCAAAACCTGGAAAAATAAGAGCGCGAAAGAAATGCGACACCAATAGAAATAGAATACTCTCTCAAATAAATGAAATAAAAGCAGATTCTCCCTTCTCCCCTCCCTCTCCCCCTGCAATTGGATTAAGTTACGGTAGTTTATGGCAGTCCTCAGTTAAATATAAAGCAAAACCCGACTTCGGAAAAAGGTAACTATGAGATGCACATTATCTGCGTCAACTGAAGTGAAATTCTTTAAACGGAATAATTCAGCCATCTTCTGTCTCCTGTTAGCTCAAGTGAGATAGAAAAGAGGTTTGAGAGATCTGACGAAATGACAGAAGCAATAATTGGAACAGATCAGTTGGTAAAATGAGTTCCCTTTTTTTCTATGTCGCTAAGTTATAGAATCAGATACTACTAGAATGTGCAATCTTATTTTATTTAACACCAGATACTTTCGACCATCAGTGGGTTCTCCGAGATTAACTTTGTCTTAAGGGCTTCTTAAGAAAAATCTTGTTGAATTTTAATAGACTGGATAACTCACACTGCTTTAGAAGCCTTACACCATTCCGTTCATTGTGCTGTGAATGTTCCTCATTTTTTGTCTCTATCTTCATAAACCTGGTTATATCACAAGAAAGAGCAGCAGTGCTTAAAAATGAATATTCTTTCAAACCCTTTCACCTTCTGTGATTCTGCAAGACACCGATGGATTGCTTCCGTCATCGCAAGCGACAAACGTATCTGCAGGTCAAAACCTCTGCAGGTCAAAATTGTTTGTGGGAAAACTTTTGGGTCTCATTTGAAATTATATATTATACGAAATATTTCATTAGAAATTATTTATAAGAAATGGCATTCATTCATTCTAATTCATATCAATCATAAAAGTTCCCTCGTATTATTCTTTTCCTTATTGAACTCCTCAATCCTACCAAAGTTTATTCTTCAGTGAAAAAAAAGAAGTTAATAAAATCCGCTCACGAAGCAATTTTTCTCACGATATCTCTTCTTCCACGCACTTGAAGGATCGCTCCTAAAACAACAGCGAGGAGAGCGCCGTCTCCCCCTCCTCGGAATGTGCGATAACAAGGACTCCAACTGAATGATATTGTGTGTTTTGGCGTGCATCCATCAGTGCCTCTTTGACGAGACCCCGGCAAGAAACCCAGATCTTTGCCAGGACTCTCCGGAGTGTTTTTGCAGGCTCTATTTTCGAGCGGGACAGCCCGCTGTGTGCCACCGCCCACTCGGAACAAACAGGGACGAGGGTCCCGCGAAAGGGAAATTGGCGAGGTTGTTACACATCCGCCTGGCAAAGGGCGCCGTGTTTGCACAGGTGACCGATAAGAGCTTGCGGGCCCTTCAAAGGCCGCTCCAGCGTGGGCAGCGTTTTGTTTTCCCCGCGCTTCGCTTTATTAGGAGCTGTCATGTCGCCCGGACGGTGGGCAATTACCCGCTATCAGTGTCGCTTTTAGGCCAGAAAGTAAACAGGTGCTGCACGCCTTTCTCTCCCCCCCCCCATTCTTTTCATTTTTTGTAGAATATTTGATGCCGCTTTTGGGAAACAGCTGTGATAAGTAATGCATCTCTCGCTATCAAATGCACCTGATGAGTTCCGAATGTTGAATGGCTTAAACAAATAATATTAAAATTCCCTTCAAAATGTTTGTATTTGACAACTATTCCTCATTGACCGCTGTTACTTGTTTGCATTATCATTTAAAATCAATGCCAAACCTATCTTGTTTTGATATTGTGGGGAATTCTAGTCATCCTTTTGATCTTAGATTCGAAAGATGAACAATGCCGATTTCGCTTCTCAATTTATAGCGAATTCAAACGTGCTTATTTGATACGTCAAATCAGCGAGACTCGCCGATCCCAGCTGCATCGTTTAATGTATTCATGAAATCATTCGAGAATGCAGAATGTAAATTCATTCTGCATTCCAAAGTGGCATTCGAACTTAATTACTAATCTGGAATCATTTTTCAGACATGTTATTTTATAATCCAAAACCGTTGTCGATGCAACTCGTGGTGTCGTCTATCAAAGAACATTGTAAAGACAGATGGAAAGTTTCAATTCTCATTTTTGTATTGTTATCATTTATTTGATGTAAATTTTTTAAAAGAGACGTTTCATAATCTTTACGTGTCCGAGATCACGACAGGTTTCCTCGTGAAATGATACGGTTCTGCTGAATCCAGGCAGTGAAAATAGCCCACTTTGTCCTAAAGACAAGTGAATCTTTTCCGTTTAAGAGTAGATTTCCGAAATCATCTCGAGACATTAGGAAGCAAATTTGCTACAGAAACATTGCAAGGTACGCTGGGATGGGTAACTTAAAATTTTTATTTTATGAGTTTAGCAACATTGTTATGATCTTAACACATATAAATTCATGAAAAAAACGAAATGCAAAAACCTATGTTTTGATTGTTGTTGATAAGGACAATAGTTTTTAAATGACGGACCTCGCTTGGTTCTAAGAATCTAAGGTGTTGTCATTATTTTAATATCTTAAAATTTAGAAGGCTTTAATGAGTACTGTACATTAGTTTAAAGTTGAAAAAATAATTCTAATTTAGAACACTTTAATGAATATTGTATATAAGTTTAAAGTTGAAAAATGAATTCTATCAGGTTTGTGAAATTTCAAATTGTAATTCTGAAAACAGTTAAAAGATTTTACAGCAAGAGAAAAATGAAAATATTATTAAATAAGTAATAAATGATGGAAATGTTTTGGAAAAAGTTTTGAGGTGTCATGATTTACAACATCCCTAGTTTAGAATGCAGAGGGCCCCAGCTCAGATTTTTTATATGTTGATATTTTGGTCGCATCGATCGACGAATTTTAAAGCAATAATCGATTTTTTTTTCACTTCAGTAGAAAATAATGCGAAAAGGATTGACGCTTCAAAGTTTACATCTCAAATCGGTATTTATGATAAATATTTACTTCTATATAATAAGGAAATTTTATTTATTGAAAGTAAATACCCGATATCTACAAAATTATGATTATTTCTCTGAAAAAAAAATGGAACTCTGCTTTATGTAAACAAAATACTCGCATTCGTCAAAACAGGCCTTTTACCAGCAACTATAAAAATAACATATTTGAATTTATAAGCTGATGCTTCCCAATGTTTTGAATATCGATCGATTATCTATTATTTTGCAGATTTGCAAAATCAATAAGATAATTCAGCTGTCGTAATTATTTGCCGATAAAACTCAACCAAGAAAATTTCGAATATATTTTCAGCTAGCAGATGTCATTTTCATTGCAGGCAGACTGCAAAACAATTTTGCGAGATGTATAAACGAAGGGAGCGCTCTCATCTCGGTCCAGTAGCTTATTTCTAAACTACAGAAATTATGAAATACCACGAATTGCAAAACAACATAACAATGTTGTTAAAAAATTCGATAGGACAACACAATATTAATTTAAATTGCATAAAAATTATATATAGCGTTGTTTGAGTTACTAAATGGACTGTTGAAAAAATAATAGAATTGAGCTTTTTATTATACAGCCGCCTAATCTTATATTTAGTATTCCCACTCTGTTCACATTTTAAACAAAAAGCTTCATTCTTTTATTATTAAAACTGACCGAATCATTAAAACTGACCTTTGAATATCATTATTTTAAAACCAATTCAAGGACATCTTCGGAATGGCTTTACCGGGTGCCTTTCTTTCTGAGTCGTTTCTGATGACTGTCAAGATGAAGCATTGGTTTAATATATTAATACAATAAATAAACTTTCCTCCGAAATGATTTCAAAATAATTATTCGTCATTTTAACTTGATTAAAATTTAAAGACACTTGCTTTCTGCCCAATGAAGGCAGTTCTCTTCAAAAGAATTTCATCAAGTACCTTTATGTGTATTGGTAACAAATAAACTGAAACTCTCCTTTAAATGTCAGATATTTAAATGAATCAAAGGATTCTTCAAAGCATAATAATAAATTCTATAATCTCAGTACTTGTAGCTAAAAGCTGTCAATGCAACATTCATACCAAACAGACACTTCAGATTTTCTTTTCTGTTATTCATTTTTTTCACAAGGCCCACAGCTTTGGTGTTTTAAACTTTCTGTAATGTTGTTTTTTATTCTCTCATCACAATAATTGAGAAAGTAACAATTGTTTTCTAATAAAAAAATAGCGCATTAATCCACAAAATTTGTTTTTTAACTGTACTGTATTAGAAAGTGAGTTTTAAGATTTTTTTTGCTTCTCTGGAAATATTATACATAATCATCCTCTTGTAAAAACTTCATTCCTTCTGCGTGCATCCAATGTATTTGGAAAAGATGCATAATCAAAATACTGACAGATGGATTAGAATATTCACATCCATTTAGAGCAAATCTGGAATTTTAGGACTTAAAGGTGAGAAATTCGTACAGATTATTTTTAGAAGGGTCCGAATAGAACTATGATGCTTCCCGAATTTTGCCGCTATTTAAATGACGAAGGGTTCCAACTTCAGCAATTTGAGAAGAAGAATGTTGAACAGTGAAATGGCGGTCCGACAGATGCGAGCAGATGTGAGCATTTCAATGAAGTAAGGTCACTCTTTCTATTTAAAAGATGTATGGATCGATTTGGCATGGCAGGTTTGCAAAAAAAGGGGAAAAAAAGTCTCGATTAAAACGATGCAGAATAAAAGTGCGTTTCATTTTTTTTAAATTTATTTTTTATTTATAAAGATAGATTTCGTATATCGCCGACTTCTATTCGTAAAAAAATAAATTTAGCTTGTTTGAAATTTTTGCATCATTTTCATTCATAGTTTTTACTTTATACACATTATTTCATCTGATCCTTTATGTCGATGTTATTAATTGTCGTGAGTGCTTTTCAAGCTTTTCATTTGTTCAGTTTCTCATTACTTTTCAAATTCTTTGATCGTACTGAGTGCAGCAAGATTCTCACTCTCAATATAGTTTTCCAATAATAATTTGAACGGATACTTCGCACACTCGCATTTCTGTGCACTAAATGCCATCGGAAACCAGTTCACTGTTTCGGCCTGTTCGGAAAAATGCGTTTCTAAATTGTGTCGCAAAAAGTTAGCTGTCTTTACTATTTATTATCCCTAACGAATAAACTCATCATAATGCAGAATGTTGTACTTTTTCTAATACTCGTCAAATATAACTAACTCAAAAATATCGTCGCCAAATATAGTATAGTCGTCAAAAATAGCTAACAGGTTAAAATCAGCAGGATTCATCCATTGGCATATATAGTGCCTCATCCTCCCCTGAAGTGAGATCCTTTCTTTTCTGCATCCTTGCGTAGAATTATAATATCACTGGACAGATACTTTTATCAAAAATATAATCTACTTAAGATAGTTTAACAATCTGTTTTTTTTTTTTTTTTAATTTTATCAAAACTTATATCCATATCCAAAAAAAAGAAGGATTATTTTTTTAAAATTAATATGCGGTAGGTTTTTTTTTTTTTTTAAAGTCATTGGTCATCTTAATGTGACCCATTTCTATCATCTAGTTTGACTTACGGATGTCTTGAATTGGAAGAAAAAGGCTGACATTTTATGTGGGTTCTTTTATGTTTCAGAAAAGCAGCCTATTACAGAAAGGAGCCAAAAAATTGTAATAAAACTTTGAAATGATTTCTAAGTGAAAAAGTGTACAATTATGAATTTAAATCAGGGATGAAGCATTTAAGAAATTCAATCCCCACGGAACAAAACCGGTGAAGGAAGGAAAAGATAATGAGAGATGCAAAAAGAATTGAAAAATGAAACACAGAATGAGGAAAAAAATGTATTCGGATGGAATGGAGCTAGGGATTGCAATACCGGACCAAAATTTCAATACCGGTATTCGGTATTTTTTAAATCTTAATACCGGGATACCGGTTTTAATACCGGTATTAGAAATTTTAGAAAAAGAAAGAAAACACAGGTGTTTCTTTGTTTTATTTGCCAGTTTTGTTAAAGAGTGTAAATATGACAAAAAATAATTTGTAACTTATAAATTATAACAGTATATAATCACAAAAAAGTAAAGAAACATCTTATTTATTTAAATCACAAAAAAAGTGTAAATATCACTATTCAATTTATGGTACTATTACAAATTTTTGAAATGTGATCTAAAAAAACATAATGCATCAATTGTACTGTCATTAAGCCTGAAAAGTAATTTTGTGTAAAAATGACCAGCTGTCGAAAACGCTCTTTCGGCTTCTACACTAGTTGGTGGTACTGTTAGCAATGCGCGATATACTTTTTCCAAGTATTTACCTCTAAATCCCTCATCTTCAAATAAATCGATTTCTCGCCGGATGATTTTGGATATAGCTGATTTCTGTATTGTATTGTGGTTCGTTGAATTTTTTTTATCGCTAATTCTAATTTTTGTTCAAGAGACAATTCCTTCGATAATTGAACCGAATTCGGAATGTGGATAGGTTTGTGGGAAAAAATTTTTAAGAAACTTTACTCTAACTTAATCAGATTTGAATTGGTTATTTTCTTCTTTTCATTTTCCTTTTTAAAATCATTATAATTATGTAAATACCATAAGACATTTTCTATTTCGGTAGGCCTTTCTTCTGTGTGATTTTTCAATGTAATATATAATTCTTCAGATACTAATGTGTGCTGTTCTTTCAGTGACTGCAACATGAAATTTATTGTTGCATTAGCTGTTAATAAATTAGAATCACTCCGACATAATGCCTCAATAGTCAGTTTTATTGGAAGTAGAGCTGATACAGTTCTGGATATTAAGTCGAATTCACTATCTGAAAAATTAATTTACAGGTTTAAGCCGATTATTGCATTTTGGATTGGATTTCTCAGTCTCAAAAATCGTTCCATCATTAGGAGTAAACTGTTCCAACGTGTTTTAGAATCTAACATATATTCTGTTTTATTTTCAGTTAGGATATATTACTAAAATATATACTTTTTATAGGGGAACGTTTAACAATTTTTCGAATTTTATAAATTATAGGAAGCAATTCTTGATGGATTAATATTTCATCCTCATTAGCAATATCTTCTTCAACAATTACATTGTCAATATCACTCTCACTCTTACTCTTTTCAAAGTTTGAATCCGAAGTTTCTATATCCACAGTATTTGGATTCTTCTGTTCTTTATATTTTTGGTATAATACATCTATTACTCCTAATTGAATTCCATGTGCATAGCACAACTGCGGATTTGCACCAATCAACTTTCCTATTTTTTTATAATTGTTGCTCCATCAGTCGTTATGGATACAATTTCTTCTTTCAGGGATAATCCATGTTTCGCTAATTTAGATTTAAGCAATTAATTAAGCCATTAATTAACTAATTAATTTCGCCCTTTAGGGAGACATAAAAACAAAAACGTATGCTATATTGCTATGTTGGCGATGCCTGAACATATAGTGGAGACAATTTTAAAAATTTCTAGTAAATACCGAAAAACCGGTATTTAAACTTGTGAATACCGGTATTACGAAATTCTACAAATAGCTCAAAATACCGGTATTCGGTATCCCGGTATACCGGTATTGCAATTCCTAAATGGAGCAATGTTTGGGGAAAGAGATTTAAAGGACTGCTCTGTGCATATTGCAGGTAATGTTAATGTAAATGCGCAACGTATAAAATCGCTTAGGTTTCGGAAACCGAAGTCGTAGTATACAGTTTAAATGTCAATAAGGCCAATTCTCTCGGGGGCTCAAACAATCAATATTATATTATCTGGTTTTCACTTATCGTAGTCAAGTCTTGAAGGTGAAATAGAGACTCTTGGCAGTGTTCGTTTTAGTCAATGTCAGGCACAAGTTTAGAGGGCAGTGAATCGATCCATCGAGACTCCTACATCAGTTGCATAGAAATCACGAGTAAAAGAATGGAACAAATTTCACATTCTGGCCGTATTTACATCTACTGTAAAATATCCATTTATTTACAAGGATATGCTGTTGCATTGCATCGAAAATTCTAAAATGCGTGATTCTAGGAACGCAGATGATGAGAAAGCATTCATGACGTGCATTCATACTTTTTCAACTGAACCGTTTGGTACATAATGTTTTCAAAGGTACTGCTGCTCTTATATGCCGGGTTGTAAGCAGGTGCAAGGCGTTTTTTCAAGATAATTTGCTGGAAAAGACCAGGAAGAAACTGCTCAGTCCTTAATCAAATTGAAAAGTATTGGAGTAGATTAAAGAAAGTGATTCGTTAAAAGACTTAAAGAAACATTGTAAGAAAAAAAAATAACGGCAGAAATTAAGAAAAAAAAAAAAATCCGAATTTTGATTTATTGAGCAGAATTTGAAAGTTTATTAGCCTTTGATCGATGAATGTTAAGAAAGTGAAACAAAATTGATATTGATCAGAAAAGGGACTTTTCTATTCTGTAAATGTTTCTCATTCATCGCATAGATGGAAGGATATTTAGCTCTTAAGTTTCTTCAGGTATATGATTCCAATGACTTAGCTATGAAAACCATTTTAAAAATTCTTAATTGAATGAAAAGAAAGTTACAATAAACAAAGTCACATATTTAAACGGTTTCAAGAATGACAGCTTTTGACTTACTTTTGAAACGTTTTTTTTATGTCTCATAATCCTATTGTACGTTTTGAGCCTGAGTGTGGGAAAATGGCTCATCTTTTTATTGTTTACACTATCTTTGCTTTCTAGGAAATTTGGTAAACTTTGTTTTTGCTTTCAAATGATGCTTGAAATTAATTCAGAATGAAATCTGGGCCTTCACCTGGATCTGGATCTTATTCTGGATCCTGTGCCAAGACCCTCATTCAACTAGTCCCTATTATTTTAAAATTAATTTTAAATGATTTTATGATTACTTTTTCTGTGGATACAAAAACATGCTTTTCCTTTTTCTTTACAATCCATTTCTATTTGTTTTATTGTTATCAAATTTCACACCATATAATTTCCCCCCCCCCACCCACCCACATGCACATATAAGTTTGACCAACAGTCAAAGCATCAGATCGTTGGCCACCTTCCCTGCCTTTTCGAGTAGTTGCACTCAAATGCTGGTATCTTACTCATTTCGACCTTCCCTTAGATTTAAAGAATTCTCCACATCAACATTTCTTTCTCCGTTTGATTTTAGAGCCTCTTTATTGCATCTATCCCAGCCAAAGGAATCTATTTTCCGATATCTTTTGTCATGCACCGGTGCCATTCTTCCGCACTTTCGAGACTCTGTGAGGGTTCTCGCCCAAGACAAAGAGGAAAATAACACGTTTGGAGGCATTCAATCAATAATGGAGGCACCACCTTTACAATGTGTCGATACATTTAACAAGGATGTGATATAGGGGCCTGATCGAGCCATCCAATGAAGAGTTGATTAGCGTTCCCGCAGTAGTTTAGGACGAAAATAATCGCCACGATGACAAAAAAAGTGGGCGAAACATCACCGGAACTACGTGACGGTGAAAGTTAATGGAACCACAATCGACGGAATTAAAAGTTCAGAAGCTCTTTATTAGCATCTCGCGTTTGGCCTCTTGCACCTGGTTGTCTAAAAACAATGTGAGTGAGTGAGAGGACATCTGGTGGTGAGGAATCGCCGTTTGATTAGCATTCGATAATCATTGTCATCCCTCCGATTTCCTTTTCTATTGGCCAATCGTTTCTCCGCGGAATTATTTTAAGGAGTGCTTCTCGGTCTCGCAAGAGGCGCATGATGTGAGTGCGCACCCAGGCAGAACGATTCCAGTCTTCTGGTCCTCGTTCTGCTTCAGGCTATCGTGTTCAACTATTTGTTAGGACATGATTCCTCTTGTGTTCGCTTTGATGCAGGAGACGACCGACTACAGAGAACCAGTGCTCATAACAGAGATATTAGAATCACAAATTAATGATAATAATGGAGGATGACAATGAACAGCGTGTCCGTATTCGAGACTCGTCCGTTGGAGTGAATTCATCCGGTGTCGTTGTTCATTTACAGGCTCGAATGTATTTCATTCTGTCGAATGGATCGGTAGTGCCTTTTCGGGTTAAAATGTGGATGAAACTATATAAAAAAGTGTATCATAAAAATTATTCAGCTTTGTAATCCCAGCACGGGACGATAAATAAACTATTGCCGGGTTAAATAACAAAAAGAAAATCACTGATTCCAGTGACTTCCATAAAAGAAGGATACATTTTCATAGACCCTAGTCTGCCTGTTCTGTTGAGAAATATTTCTGTCTGTTATATTTCTCATTGTCTTCCAAATTATTTCATCAGTAAAATTTCTCAATGGAGTCTTTCAATGCGGATTGCCAGTTTAATACTGAAATTTAAAGCTCATCGTGCAAATGATAAAAAAGGCGAGAGCTGGTTACTGTAAGATGATTGGGTATCGTCTTTGCCGTGTATCACGTGATTAACATCTGAATCGTAGATCAAATCTTTGTCTTATCTGGTCTAAGGAAATTTGAAGAGAGAAAGGTTCTGAAAAGTGAATAAAATTTTTTTTGTGAGTTTGGAATTTCGGAGCGTCCTCTTTTTTGGTTAAAGCATCATTTGATAAAATATATATCTAAAGATGGAAATAATTCTATTTATTGTTTCAGTAAAGAGTTATGGCAAATTAATAATTATGATTATTTCAAGAGACAATTTTTTTAAATTAATTTTTTCATTTGTACATTTTAAAGAATGTAATCTTAAGATTCGCAACAATTCAGAATACATCGAAAGGCCAATATCTGTTTTACGCTGTTTCGATCGATACGCGCAGAGATTTCGGTCGTCCTGCATCCAGAGTGGGCACTTTTTTGTGACTCGCAGTAGGCACTCCTATTTCTTGCTGAGGGGTTATTAGAAGATCGAAATCCGTGATTGTCTTCGAAAGCCGGCGACTAATCCAAATATCAAATTCTAATTATTCCATTTCTATTTTAAGTCTTTATAGTTCCTCTTGAATAATGGTCAGTCTATTAAATTTGGCTTATAAATTAATGTGTAAAAGAAGATATGACAGTTGTTAATATTTTTGAATCGACTTTAACTCGCTATAGCATTTAAATCACATTTTCTATTAGTCCGAGAAAAAAAAGAAACATGCTAATTTATGTCCCCACCAAAAACAGCTGAAAATATTAAATACATGTGTAAATTGAATCTTAAGTTATTCCCTGAAACTCGTGTACATGCCGAAAATGAAGCAAATTTAAAAAAAAATCCCTTCCTTTTTCTAAATATAGTTTTTTAGTAAAAAATAGAAGCATGGGGCAAAAAGGTTTGGCTTTTCTCATCCAAATGAAAAGAATCTTTACATTTATTAATCATGTTAATGCCACTTTTAAATTCTAAGAATAATTTAAATGTATTACACGTTATTTACGATGATGGAACGAGCATACCTCGGGTATCTAAATATTTTTTTGCTTTAATTGATATCTTAAATAGTTTAATACTGATTCAAGTCTTAAGTATTCGACGCCGGAAACGGAATCAAAACACAGAATATCGGAAGAATTTAATCGAATGAGAGGATAGCGAAAAATTATGAAGCAAATTGTTATGAAATCTCTGCAATGACATGAGACCTAGCAAAACCTGCAATGCTATAAATAATATTTTCTGTGCTGGAATGACAAAGTGTCAAAAGTCGCTTTTTAAAAAACTCAGCATGACGGCTGCAACTTAGTCACTCACATGACCAACCGTGTTACCAATATTACGATAAGCGATATTTTGCTACTTTCTTTGTATTGACAGAATGACTTCATACAACGAAAACCCAATTTTGGGGGAAAGCAAATTATAACAATTTGCCTTCTTGGCACAGATGCATAATCCTTTTGTAAGTTTTTGTATTATTGTAAAAGCTCCTATTTTCTAAACCGATTGACATTAACCAAATCAATCATAGTATATTCACTCATTTTATTTTTGTAAAGAAAAGGCGTCTAAAACAGAATAATGAGTCGGCTAACTTATGATGAATTCATAAATGCTTACACCGTATAAAAATTATCTTCGTTTAAATCATTTCTTCAGTATTATTTTAAGACTGGTGAACTTTAAAGGTAAAAGGGAAAAAAAGTTTTACCTTCTTTATCCCTCATCAGTTACTTTTTTTGAAAACTTATTTTGACGAATAACTTGTCCTTTTTTCGAAGGCTATAAAAAGTGTGCACCGCTGTTGTAAACGAAATGAAACATCTGATTTCTTGACATTAGTTTACTACTTGCAAAATGAGGTATGCGCGATGAAAGAGTGGATTTCGAAGTTCACGAATAAAAGTCATTTGAACCCCTCCTGGCATAAAAACTACTTTAAAAGGATTGTACGAATGAAACAAACAATCTCAGAAAGACCACATCAGATTTCATCAATAATTCTTTCACTTGCCCTTACGCAAAAAAAAAGAAGAAAAAAATCTGATTTATGATTTCTTATTTCAGCACTTGGGACGAAAAATGTTTCTCAATAAAGTTTCATGACCGATTTGCTGTACTTCAATTTATCTTTTCCTTCAATTTATTTAATTCGGTTTGTCAGATAAAATTCACGTGGTTTGTTTCGGGACTAGCTCCACATTTTAGACGGTGACTAGATGAAAAGGACAATAGGAAAAATTCCATCTATCTAAATCTTCCAATGAACGGCAGGTCATTTGATTTAGTAGATGTCTGCTCACCCCACAACACAGATGGAGGAGTAGTGAATGAATGAAGTCGGTCTCTCATTATCAACCCCCTCCCAGTCGAAAAAAAGAAAACGAATTTTCGAAACTCAATGACTTCACCTGTGTTAATGAAATTTAGAAAAATTAATATATGATTCCTTTTACGAAAAGAATGTCGACATTACTACAAATCCATTTATATGCCTGTTTGTTTTTCCAATTTTATGTTACACAGATATTATTCTTTAAGAATAATCCTGCAAATTCAATCTATTCCATAGCACCATCGTCGGCGACCAGCTGGATAGCCTGGAATGATGCTTTCTCTGTATTTGATTTCAAAGAGTTCTTTTACGCCATCTACAGGTTATCTTCATCAAAGTATTTTTGACTCCGAATTGCAAGAGTTCCCAAAAGCATTTCAAATCCAGAGAGAAAATCAAGCAACATTATTTCAGTTGCCTCGCACCAGCTCTGTTTTTGACGCATCTTCTTAATGGATTTCAGTCAACTGCTTGCATTTTCTGATATTGAGCTGCGTCACTTGCTTTATTATTCTTCATGTGCTGTTGATATCTTCATGGTGCTGTGCAATTTGTTTCATTTTATAGGAACACGCATAACAACTTAATGGAAACTTGCTCATAAAATAATCACAGAATGACGAACATTCTCGAGCCTACTGGTGCACTTGATATTTGAAAGGAAAACACTCATAGATTCCATTAGAAAAAATGAACAAAAAAGAATTTCGACATTGATAATGGATGTGTGATTATAAACAATTTAGTCATTCCTTTACTTTTAAAGATGGATGAAAAGCACGCAATTATTTCATAAACATTACAGATGGTTTGAATTTCCTTGTTAAAATCAGAAATACTGTTGTGATATATGAAATAATTTCGGAAAAAAATATTTTTCGAAATTGATTTAAATGAAGGGGGAAAAATGTACGGTAATAAAATGAACGTCAATTTATAGATATTTTTTTTAAAAACATTTTGCAAGATTATTTTTGAAAGTTAAGCCTTGCCTCATTTTTAATTAAAATTCTAGTAAGGAAAAAAAAAAAAATAAACATCATTCTAATATTTATTCTTCCATCCTCTGAGTTATATTTATATCAAATTTGTCAACTCTAGGTCCAACTGCCTGCCTTTATTGAGCGCCATTCTCCTTCATTACTAGCAGAGATGAACGTGTTTCAAAATCTCCCTGCCATTCTTGGATGAGTTACTGGCTCTGATAGCAACATTTAATTTTCAACAGTTGAAATAAATAGGAAATCATAATCCGGAGTAAACAGTTATTATAATATTGAATAAAAATAGTAATAATGAAAGTGACTGTTTGAAAATACATTGTTAGGAATGAAGCAGAATTTCTCTTTGAGCAACTCAGACAGACAGATTCGATTAACCCTTTCTATAATGAGAAGTAAGTTCGGTTCGAAATTTTGGTTTTACTGCAGCATTTCTTCAGGAAATCTTTCATTGGTTTTTCTTTGCAATATGGGAAGAGAAGTGCATCGTTGTTTTTTCTAATGGAAAACGTCAAGGTAAATGGAAGAAACTAAGTTATTTTAAAATAAAAAATGTTTTTAGGAAACCATGTTAATGCGCATAATTGTATCATGAGATGTGATTGGCTAAATCTTAATCCCCTCTCACCATTTATAAACAGGAAAAAATAGGGAATGGCGCATTTGCGCTCAATAAATTATTCCCTACCCCTGTTGCATTGTAGGTTTACTGGGATTTGGACATTTGGCAAGAAAACATGGCGCGCATCTAGAGGGGTGACGGTCTATTCGTAAACTCAGTTTTGCATAGCTGCATTTCCGGTCGGGCTAATGGGTGATAATGGAATTGCAGAAGTAAAATGCACAGCATCCTGTGAAAATATGACTCCAAAGGAATCAAAACTAAAAAAATTTCATTTTGGAAATTAAATAAAGGTGGAAATACAAAAATAAATAAAAATCACAAACATTGTTTTCAAGTGCAGGACTAGAAAAAAAACACACACAATAAGAATGTTTTCGTAGCTTTTTCCTCTCTGGATATTTTTATAACTGTATTTTTAAAAATATATATATAATTCAGAAATCGATGCTATTTTGTCTGTGTTTTTTTGTTTGTTTTTTGTAAAAATTTTATTTCATCTTGCATTTATGAGATCTTGTGCATACATTTATCTTATTCATATATCTTGCAATAAATGATAATTAATTCTTTTATTAATAGAAAAGTAAGACTGTTTTTATCAGAAAAATAAATAGCGGAATTAAATTCATTTAAAAGGAAGTCAGATATAAGAGAATCTATAGCTATTTTATTTACTAATATTTGAACAATTTCATATTTGTGAATGAATTTTCTTGAAAATCGCTATTATCTATAATCATAAAAGGGGGGAAATGTATGTGTGTGTATATATATATTACAATAGTTCATTAAGCAATATCTTTATTAAGAAATTAGCCGCCTTTGGTGGCCAGCAGTTCGCCAGTATAAAAGATTTCTAAAATTTTCGATTATATATTTTATGTAACTTGATCTTTTAATAGCTTTTTCTGCAAAATATTTAGCTATCAAAGTTTCAGATTTCGATAGTTATATAATTCCTTACATACTATTATGTAGGCGTTAAACTGCAATTAATATAAAACATTTTTCAATGAAACCAAGCACATGTTTTTTTTAATATGAAAATTGAATGCAGAATCGCTCAACATTGAAGTTGTATATGCAATGCAGAATAATTTTTGTAATTTATACAATATCTTAAAGAATAAATTCAACAAAATTCAGTTTTTAGTTTTACTTTCAAAACATTTAAATGATGCAAATGAAAGTATTTTATTTGACTTCATTCAATAAATGTTCTTATTAAAAAATTATGAAGTTTAAATTTTACACAGTCTTTTTGTCCTAAGGAGTCATATTCTGCGAAATACTCTTGACACTTCAACTCTTATCTCAAGTTCAATAAATAAACTTTCGATCTTCTGCTATCAAATCTGTCAGTTTTTACATATCAATATTAGAACAATCAATATTTTTATAATCGTAGGCCAATCACTGTTGAGAAATCCTGGTAAAAGATTGGTATATCTTCTTTGAAACGGACTATGAAGTGTTCTAAAATCGCCAATTTTTATAGAAGAGTGATATTCAAATTTCATAAATTATTTAGTTTTAGTGAATGATTTAGTTTATTGAAGTTCAAAGATTTTTATTTAACCCTTAACGCTCCGAAAAGTAATTAGATGCATAAATATTTGAAGAATAAGAGAACTTGTTCATTGCTCCGAAAAATTAATATATATCAATTTTTTTAAGTTGAATTTTCCCAGAAAATTAATCTACATATTTTTACCACTCTTCAGTATTTTTACCTGTCAAAATTTAATAAAATAAATAAAACGCCAAAATGATGCACTACCTTTAATGGTTCCTGAGAGGAGAGATCGGAGTGCTAAGTCTTGAAATATTGATGTCTCAAAAACATTTGTTAAATAGGATTCAAGGGTTAATGTAAAAGGGTAAACATGTAAGAGGATTACAAAGGGTAATGTAAAGGACCTATGTAAAAATTTAAAATTCGTAATTCATCGGAGCATTTATTGACTCAAGTAACATAAAATTCATTTAGATAACATAAAATTTTTAAAACATAAAATTCATTTTTAATTCATTTAGACCATTTTGTTAGTAGATACGTGTCCCTGATTAAAATTAACTGAAGGGCGCTGATTACAGTGATTATCCAATAGATATATTACACCATGTTTGCCTTAAATTTAATTGTTTGATTTAATTAATAATATAGATATTGCAAAAAGTCATAGAAATCTTTTCCTCCATTTACTTTTTAGAAAATATATTTCATATTTGTTCGCTTCATACAGACACTTGCTGAAATTTACACATTTATATATTTAATTTACAATAATAGTTGATTTATTTTTTTAATTTGAACTTCTGTCAATCTGATGGCAACAGGTTGACAAAAGCTAATTTTTTCCCACTGACGTGAACGAGCAGATTAAATTTTATTTTTATTTTGTGCGAAATACATTGTTGAAAAATATAGTTAAAATATTTCTTTAAAAACTCGTTAAACATCGAAATTTAATTTGTAGATTAAAGCATTGATATCATTAAAAAGATAATTTTTTGAGTTTTATCTTAATGAAAAAATCAGTTTTGTGCTGTCATTTTTTCGGAAGTTATAGCTTTGTAATTTTTAGAAAGTGTATCCATTTTTAAATCCTGTTACTCCCTAATGTAATAAATTATTGTATGTATAAGGATCAATGTTAGTGAAATGAATTAATATTAGATAAGAATGTTATCTGTAATGCGCATAAACAATGCTGAATGAGAAAGTTTTGTAGTAGAAATTTAAACACTTTCGTTTTTCAAGTTCCCATTTTTGTTGAGATTACTCAAAATTAAAAGAGATGCATTGCAAAAAATGCGGAATAGTATAAGGTTTTTAGAACAGTAGTAAATGCTACATGTCCAATAGAATTTGAAGTTCAATATGCTCTTGTGAGTAAGCGATCAAGAACAAGCAAGCTAAGTAAATTTTAGCAACCATAAATCTGAATTATAAAAGTTATATAGGAGAAATCATAATTTCTGTTTTGAAAAAAGCAACATTCCTACCAAGTTATTTAATTAAATCTCTCAAAGCTTTTTTTTTTTTTTTTAAATTTTAGTTCGAAACAAATGAACAAAAATTGCTGATAAGCTTTCAGAAATGCGGAACAGTCTTGACTATGCTGAATGTCAGACAGATAAACGTTTGCAGTTTTTTTTTTTTTTTTTAATGTAAGTGACCGTATTATGCATATTGTGAAATATTGAAAAAGAAAAAGAAATTATATTCATTTTTTTTTAAATTTCTAACGCCTTTTAATTATTTTCATATTTTTTTAAGTAGCACGTTTAGATGTTGCATTTAAATGTCGTTTGCGGTACATTGGATTATATATAGGTAAATCTGACAGTAAATAAGCTAGAAAATAAAGTAATGTATTTCAGATTTGAAGAAATTTTAGTAATTATCAACATTTTCTTATAAAAAAATGTTTTTTTTTTCTTTTTTCTCCTGAGAATTAACCAGCAGCTGTTTTTAAAATTATTAATATGATTCCTATAATTTATTTTAACCAAAAACGCTTATTATTTTGCAAAAAAAAACACCTTATTTGAAGAGCTTTAACGTAAAAAATACATTAGCTCATTTCAAGTATCAGCTTGTGGAATGCATATGCATAAAAGCATACATACATAGAGAAAGAAATTTAAAGCCCTTTCTATGTATTTTTTTTTCATTTTGTTAAATAAAGTTAAACCGTAAGATATATAAAGATTAAATCCTCACAAAACTAAAAATTATTATTCATTTTATTAGATTAAATTTGTATTATGCACATCAGAATTATAATTCTTATAAATGTCTTCCGTGTGGGAAAATTATAAACGTATTCCTTTTAAAAAATACATTTTTAAAGCAAATTTCTCACGCTTGATATTTATTATTTTCAACACTCATCTGAAACGTGGTAAGGGTCATCAGCATTTTTCTCACGGAAGTTTCGTTTTGTTATCAGAGACAAGGAGTATCATTCCCACTCTCATAGGGATTTGATTACCATTACTATTGTAAAATCGCCAAATCTTACAGGCAAAGATAAAGTTTATAATGTGGTAGCCTTTTTTAAGCCTTTAGCGGAAAAGGCACCTTTTAATGAGACAGGGGGAAATTTATTGAGCGCAAGTACCACACAACCAAAAAATGATCATGCAGTTTTCCAAAATATTTTATTTGTTTATTGCGTTCTTTATATGTCTGTCTGTGTGGACTGTTGTAATTCTTTTCTTATGCAATAAATCCGTATTACCAACAATAATAGTTTTTAACGTACCTCTGCCTGTTTCATTGTTTTATGAATTCCAAATTGAAATTTAAAACCTTAATATGGATAAAAAAATAATTAAGGGGTGTTTTCTGATTTTACTTCAGTTTTGCCTCATTGCACATTCGATATACCTCGAATTTCTGACATGAAATGGAATGATGATAATGGAGTAGAGGAAACCTCATTATTCCAAGGGGAGGGGGACCCTTAAAAGTCTAAGTATTTGCATATTTTTAAGCTCCGAACGGCTTCGAATGAAATTGCACATGATCAAAATTACTTAAACTTCCTCTAAGACGGCGGATTCGAAAAGAATGCTTCCAAATCTCGCCGGTGCAGGACGAGATGCTTTCCCCTGAAATTTATTTGGCAAGGTAAGCACAAAGCATTGTGTCGAAGCAATTGTTATCTAATTTCCGGAGGCCATAAAATGTTCCTTTCCGAGCCCATGACGGGATGTGTGTTTATGACGATAAAGACCTCGGCCGACATTAAATGCCGCAAGTCGTAAAAAGAGTGATAGAAAAAAGAATAAAATCCAAGATTTTTCCTTTGCTGTCCGCCGCCTCGTTCTTTATCATTTATTCCTCCTTTAAACCCTTTGTTGACCAGTTTGACGTCACGCTAGAGTTGGCATCGAATGTCCTCTCGTTTCCTTCGCCAAGCAAGTGTCCGTGACATTGCCAAGGGTCCGTCAACCAATGAAGAAGGACGCCCACATTCAGGCTTCAACGGACTCGGTGATGAGCCTTCGTACTTTTGCAGGAGCTGTCGGGGATGTCATTTGGCGATGATTTGTGGAGGAAAAGAAAGATGTCATGCATCTGCAGAATGCTTATTTTGTTCTTGCTGTTACTCGTTTCGCTAACCAGCGTGAGCTCCAGTTATTTCATTATCCCTCTTTTTTCAACATCTACATTTATCGTGTGCATCTTTGTTTCGATTACGAATGGCTGATTGAGCAGCTAATTAGGTTCGTTGATATTGACGCTTGGGATTTTTCAAAATCCAGGTGGAGCAACTGATGCTTCAATTGTAAGACTGTTTTTACTCTATGAAATAAAATAAAAAAATGAAAGACAATTCTTTATAAGTAAAGTGTGATATCATAAGTGTCATTTAAAACACTGAGAAGCAATAAAAGAAACTTAAACTGATTCACTCGAGAGCCGGAATTTGAATCGAAGTTTAAATTATATATTTACTCGAGTTACTGAATGGTGGTACTTAAAAGAATAACAGAAACTGCAAGCTTTTCCAGAATTTCTATAGGGGTCGTAATGAGATGTATGCTGAATAAAACATTAGCGGTTTGGTAACTATTCGTTAGTTATATTTGCATTATACATCTTCCTTGGCATAATATGAAATGATTGAACTCTAAAGAAAAAGAGCTTAAGTTTTTACTGCGCAAAATTTCTTGTTTCCATACTTTTTAAATTCTTGGAAAATGCATGATTGTCCAAAATCAGTGGATAAATGTTTAAGAAACAAGACTGAAAATAGTTGAGTGTTCTGTGTTGACAGGGATTAATATAACAAAGATGTATCACCGACGGCACAAAAACATTCATTTCTAAAACACTGGATGGACCGAGGTAATGACGGTCCATTTCTAAAACAAAGGCCAGATTTGGATTAAACCATTGATGATGATGATGATTACATACTGAGAAATCCGGATGCCGTAAATAACTAACGTGAAGCGTATCTTTCTAAATGTTCTGTGTGGGAGGCAATAAGTTTAAAAATCCAAAGCTTGAAACGTTCTCAAAAACTAAATCTTAAGGCTTGTAATAATTTCTTACTAATTTTTAAAATTGTTTATTTATAAAGAAGAGTTTTTATCTGAGGTTCTATAAAATATTTTGCTGCCGCGGGTCTTTTCAAATTTTAAATCATTTTTCCAAAGCTCATCTGAAGACTTTTCATTAGAATTATATATACTTGTAAAAAATCCTGAGCGAAGACAAGAACCTTCAACTAATAGGAATATGATATTTTGTATACCTTCTAAAAATCAGATAATTATTGTATGTTTGATCATATCTAAGATATCAAATGGTAACATAAAACATTTGACGTATGTCTCAGCAGTAAAATGTCTATAATACGTGAAGATTGAAAAAGCAAAGAACTTTTGATAGCAAAAAATTAGTATTTTAAATTCATGGTAAAGTCATGTTCCAAATAGTATTGCATTGAAATTCACTTTCTTTTAAACATAAATCTAAATATTGAAGTGTGAAAATAACTAAAGCTCGATTAGATTTGCCCTTGAGGATTGAGATTTGCGACTAAAGAATTCTGGAAAATTAATGAAAATAAACTACCAGATTAGATAAGTTTCTCTGGAAATTTGATTTCTTTAAAAAACGATCCATAGATTTAATGATTTGACTTATAGAGAGGACCGAGTTTGGCAGAAATGTTTATAGGTTTTGGGGAACTCAATCATGAAGCAATACAATGGAACAATTTCTGTTTTGGGGATTTAAAATATTTTGTTGAAGTTGAAAGGGTGCTTTATTGAATACACTTTAAAAGGTTTCTTTGAAACTGATTACGAGTTATCAAAAACGAGTCGTCCCCCGATTTTTTATTTTATTTAGATTGTACGAATTTCAATAAGAATTATCTAAATCTGTAGGATAGTTTCTTTCTTTCTTTTTTTTTTTTTTTTTTTTTTTTTGAAAGGCTGATATTGCAGTCTTTGATTATATAAAAATCAATGCTGCGATTTGAATAAATGATTTCATTAGTCTTTTCGGCATTCAGAAACAATTAAGTCATAAAGTGATAGCTATCTGCTCTGCATGGCGAATAATACTCGCCGTTGTCTTCCAAGCATCGGAAAACATTTTTAGAAAAATGCCTTTAATTATATATGCGAGTTTGAGAGTGATTTTTTTCACCTATGTTTTGAAATAATCGCTATTTAAAAACCATGATTTTTTTTTAAAAATTTAATGCGAGAATATAATGATACCATTCATATCCACTTTGACAGTGACAATCATTTCTTTATGAGTTAAAACAATGCCGCCGGTTTTAATCCTTCATTTCACTTTCTCTCCCAGATAAACTAGGTAAATGCAAAGACAAACTTTGTTCCTGAAAAAAACTGATGCTGTTAACATTCGCAAAGGACAAATGAAGAAGGGCTCTTCTGCAGGTTGAAGGCGGAACTGTGCAGGTGCATGAACAAAGTAGGCGCTTTTATACCGACTTAAAATTTTCACTTTTCAAAGAGTTTCACAGGTGTTAATATAAAATCCTTTCGCTTCAACATGCGCGTTCTTCCCACCCTGCTTCTCCTTACTTATTGTTCCATCATTAAGTCTTTTATGGTGTTTTCCAACTAGCTGGCGAAGCAAAATTGTTTTTGATTCGTAAGGCCCGGTGGACTTGTTCTGGGAGCAGGATTTGTAATTGCCCTTGAGAAGAAATTGCCTATTTAGCAGTAGACGGTTGCTGATTCGGAACGTTTATTTATTTTTTTACTTTTTTTATTAGTCCGTGATTAAGGAAAATTCGGCATATATTACGTTGCCTCTCTCATACACACATATGGAGGAAAAATGATGTTTATGATAGTAGTAAAAATGTGAACAAAATGAAACTACTTTAGAATATGAATAACTATACTCGTTTATTAAGGTAATAAAAAGATTTGATAGTGTATTTAAACTTCGATTTCTGTTAATATTAAACACTGTTAAATAGTCTTGTTTAAAATGTTTTAAAAAGGCGAATTCTACACACTTTTACGTGATTATTGATTCTCGGGCTCACTTGTGAAAGTGCGGGAAATCCTTTTTAGAAACTTTTAATTAGTTTTATTTTAGTGTTTATTGTTACATGTATATACGAACTTTTTCTCGAAGCCTTATATCCTACAGGAGAATTTTGCTGTGGACTTTCAAAAAAGAGAAATAACTTTTAAAAAAATAATCATTAATAATGAAATAGGAAATTCATGTGAAATTATTATTTAGCCCGAGTTGTTAGAACAGTTGTAATTGAAGTTGCTTTCCTAAACCTGTTTTTGCGTCAAATTTGGATATATTTTAATTGTGGCTGGTCTATGGATGCCGGCATATTACGTTGAAATAATCTGAAAGAAAGTTTAGCCATACTTTAACTAAGCCCTACCATTTTGGATGAACCAAAAAGGCAGGACAAGCGCTTATTTTTTTTAAAAGTTGCAATTAGATATGAAATATTTTGGTACCCAAAGATATGAAAATATTTTGGCTTCTGTGGAATTAAAAATTATAAAAATCACATTTTTATACGGTCCCCAAAACAAAGATAAGATATTTCCTTTACATAAGGACACAAAGTTTCGAGCACCAATCTATAAAATTTGTTTAAATATTAAAAAGTAAATTTATTAGACAAGTTTTCCATACCTCAGACTATTGTTTGAGCGAATCTTTCGCTTAGATTTCAGGGTTAATATTCATATCACAAAAGATTATTAAAAGGTCGGAATAAAAAAAAAAAGATTGCATTTACTATCTACATTTTATTTTTAAAAATGGTCAGATAATGCATTAATGAAAGTGCTTATTTATTTATTTGAAATGAACACCTACACAAAGTCGCATTCTCTTAACAGTATTTGTGCACATATGATCCGAGTCATCACTTGCGGCATCAAGTTTCCTGAATTCGTCGGCAATGATCTGCTGTATATATCTACAGGAGACGAATTATACATAAAGCATGTTACAGAAGACAAGAACTTAATGAAAGTCACCAGGTGTCAAGTCAGGTGATTTAAATCCTTGAAAGCGAATCTACCTATTAAGAAGTCCTACATCCAACCATCGTCTTATAGTAAAAAGCAGCACCCCCTAAGAGGAACTACATCTATGGAAGTGCTGCTAAGGCCCAAACAATTTAAACATAATGCCAATAAAAATTAATTCAATATTTTTAAACATCTGCTGTTCAAAATAGGATTATCGCAAGTGCTTCTGAAAATGTCTCCCAACACATTTATTAAAAATTGTCGCCGGTGATGAGTTTCTGGACGAATAAGGGAATTTTATCTTTCCAGAAGTGATCGTTTGATGATTGGTGCTCCCATTTCGATGAAAGTGACATTCACCTGCCTGAATTACATTCTTGAGAAGAGAAGGATTTGGTTCTATCTGCCTGGAGTCAGGCCGTCCGAATATAAAGTTCCGATCATGATCTAATTGTGGCTGCCTTATGGATGTCTCTATATTACCCTTTCAACCGATCCGGCCCTGTAAGTTTCTGTATTATTTATAAAACGCTTCATCGTTCCCGAGAAGGATCCTGAAATTTGCAATCATTAAATCGTTATGTAAATAAATTTCCAGATGAGGATTCATAGAACGAAGGCTTTTCTCCGACTGCATGCAATGTAAATAATCAACATTCGAAGCATTCCTTGTTACTGAAATATATCATTCTTTTAGAAAGCTTTATATCAAACACACATGAGATACGATCAGTGCAGTTCTTAATTTTTGATTATGTACTTGCACATTACCCAAAGTGTTTTCATACAATTTCCTACCTTATTCATTGAAACGTTATAATTAGAAGCATATGTGTCTAGATGCCATATTTTATCAACAGTGGTGCAATAAAATAAATGCTCGTTCTACTTTTTTAGACATCTTTTCACAATAATTATAAAGCAGTTATCAATTCCTCTTAAACTATCAAAGTACATTCTAATTTTATTTATAATTTTTGACATAGTACAAGCAAATGGTCATCTGGATAAACTTTAATTGTGAATAACATGTGCGGACATAATTCTTAAAGATGCGTGAAATAAAGTTTATCGGATTTTGTATAGCTTTTTAGATGATACTTTTCAGAATGTGAACACCTTGTCAAGAATAAGTACTCTTTCAATTAAACTCCCTTAGATTGTATTTTCGAGATGAATGCTTCGGTCTAGAGATGAAAATGGACTCTTGTTTTCTATTTGCTAAGTTTTCAAATGGAAGTATTTTATTAAAAAAGGAAAATCAATTTATTGTAGAATAAAGTCTCGCTTTCATTTGTGATGATTTTCATATAAATTATTAGATAAAAGCATTTCTTTTTCTAGCTCAGCCTATCCACAGATAAATCGTTGATTTGGATAATTACCTCTTTAAGTATGTCGAAAAATACGCATATGTGAAATTCTACCCAATTCAAATAACAACAACAAAAAAGAAACTAACTTTTTCTTTCTTTTCATTCATTGGTTTCTGTTTTTTACATTCATTTATTTTAATGTTTGTTTGCACTTGCCTACATTTTCAAAGCGAGTTCGTTCATCTGTGGGTCTCATTACGAAATTTTGATATTGTAAATAGTTTGAGTTACAATAATTTCAACAAATAATCGATTTTAAAACTCATATATGTAAACTTTCATTATTTGAAACAGCATCTGAATGCTTCATTTGTATGTTTAATTTTCCTAGTTTCGCGTATACTTGAGATCTCATATATATTATTCAGATCACAATTAAGTGTCTTTTTTTCGGACGTGGGTGGGGGGACTAAAGGGAATCATGAGTGAAAGAAATCTTGCTGTAAAACTTCATTTAGTTGATTAATTAGATGCAGTTGTGCAATCTGGAACCAGCCCCTATTTTGCATATTTAGATTTCAGTGTCCAAACTGTATGTGTAGTTTGGCTTAAAAAAATTGAGCAAATTGCAATCCCTTGCACAAGAAATCAATTATAAAGCAATGACCGATTTTGGAAATATGCCGCATTGTGATTTTATTCCAGAAATGCTTTTCAAAATTGCTCTGTCCAATGCGCGTATTTTGCAATTAATTCCTCTTTATAAAGCTACTTCTGATTGCAGAAATGAATATCTAAAAGCCATTCTGAAAAATTTAGAACGTCAGTTCATGTGGCTTTTAACTTCCAGTTTCTTGGTGAAAGAACCGACAAGAGCCTTTCTTGAATTGATTCGATTACAGAAAATATAAATAACGATGCAAGCCAGCCCAGTGGTGGTCTCCAGGATCACAGATCTTATTGAAGCACATCTGACACAGATCCGATTCGCAAACATTCCCTTCTCTTGTGCTGCACGTGCTCTCATTCTTTTCCGTTTGCAGGTGTTGGGGATCGAAACGGTTCATCGGATGCTGGATTCCCTGAAAATTTGTTCTGGTGGGAGCTCCAAAATAACGGGGTAGGGGGTTGGAGTGGGGTTGAATGAAAACAACTGAGAGAAGAAATGCAACACCTCTTTTGAGGACACGTTCTCCTGACATCAGTCAATTAGTGCTTTGACCCGCAGCGCTGATGGGAAGCACTTCTAGACTCTTGTGATGACTCAGCTCGTAAACAGAATTATTTCGCCTGATTTTTGATGTAAAGATGTTGCGATGGGCGTGCTTTTCTGTGCAAGATTAAAGAATGAAAATATTAACTAGCCGGGAGAGCTTTTGAGAATGCAGCCAGTTAGGCTGCTATTTCGATGATGCATACATTATTGAATTGATCGATTCAGTTTGAATGAAAATGTGAATTTTTCACGATGTAGAATGAATTCCAAAAGTATTTTGGAACTTTAGAATTTAATAGAAGGGAACAAGTAAGGAGGAGTTGTTCTGTTCTTAAAATGCTTAGTAGCTCAAAAATGTTCAAACTTTTGATTCAATAACATTATTATTTCTCATTTTTCTTTTAAACTTACATTATGCAGACGTTCTTTAAAAAAATCGCTTCGCTTTCACATTAGTGTGCCTACAGTGCAGAAATATTTTTATTCTACGTCAGAGAATGATTCACAAACGTAAGCAATGGACGTTCTAAAAGTATTTTTCATCGAAAAAAAAATGATTTACCGGTTCAAAATATAACTAAATGAGTATAACTGGCACATTCGACTTTTAACAGCACTTTAAACAAGAAAATAAAATCTGAAATCAAACAAAATAGTTTTTGCGGGAGAGTTAACAAGTAGTGATAAATTATTCTTGGTCGAAAATTTACGAAGAATTTGTCTGCTTTCCAAAAAAAAAAAAAAAAAAAAAAAAAGTTGCAGAATTAAATGGAAAGATTTTTTTTTTCCAGTTTTATTTAAAACCATACAACAGATACTGTTAGCAATCGGATTCATAATCATTCCGAGAGAAGAAACTTTTCTGAGAGCAAAAAGAACAAAAAAAAAAAAAAAAAAACATCCAGATTTTTTTTTTGCGAAATCCATTTCGTATTGGACATCGGTTTATAAAAGTTCATAAATCGAAAGTATGGAGAAGAGAAATTGAGGAACTTATCCTACGCACTTCGTTGGAACATCGGTGTGCGCATTTTTATACTTCTCTTTTTAACTGATTCATTCACCGATGGCTCAATGAAGCTCATGCTATCGAAATCAAGCAATTTTGCGTTCGTTTGTAGCATCTTGAATGTCCTTTAAAGCAGATTCAAACTATCCTTCCAAAATCGTAACAAATTTGTTTCGTGTAACAATCAAGAACTTGGGACTATAGTTCTCAACGATTGCTTCTGGTGCCTGCTTAAAAGGATCTCGAAATCCATATAACAACACAGGACTATTTGACAGGAATTCAGAACTATTTGTATGGGTTTAGAAATCTGCAAATGGTTATAAATTTGTATGAGGCTAGAAGAAATTCTTTTATACTTTTCAGTCCTGTTAATTAAGGGTTTATTTATTAAGATATCCGTATAATAAAGTTTTTTTTATTAATTTAAACAATTATTTTCTGAATTTTAGTTTCGAGTGTGAGAAATCTTGCAGTCGATTTTAAACTAACTCTCCAATGAGTTAACGTCTTGCTATGGTGCCAATGAAAGTTTTTATTCCATTGCAAAGTTATGTCAAACACAAACTAAGAGACAAACAAAAAAGCGTTTATATTGTCATTCAGTTCGGAACTGCGCATTGAGTTTCAATTCTCTAGCTCATATGGAAGTTAGTTTAAAATCTATTGCAAAAATTTACACCGGACAGATAAACAAACAGAGCAGGGAGCGAATTAATAAAAATGTTTTAATAATTCTAATTATAACAGGGTTTTATCTAACCGAATGAAATTCGCTTCAAACAATGCTGCTACGCCATGTTACCATTATGATCCTACTTATTAAAAAAATGATAGCAATTTCATTTCGCTTCAACTCCCTCAATACAATGAATTGCATATTATCTGATTTAAATATGAAATAAGATTTTCAATGCTCTAAAAGTGTCAATGGAATATGGTATTGGTCACTTCTTTAAGAGGCGGATCTTCAAATCTCAACACGCGAAATCTCAAGCCGAATGTTTATAACAGTGACTATAGACAAACAAAATACTATCATTAAAACTTCTTACAAATATTTCGTTTAGCACACGTTTTGCAAATATTTTTTTTAAATGGTCAGCTAATCAAAACCATCTCTGAAACGTTTAATAAATATTTTTGGAATAGCAACACATGTGATGCAATAAAATCTTACTCTAAACACTAAATTATTAAATTAATGCGTAAAATTATTATTATTCGATGAGGTAGAAAAGAAACTGTACTTTAAAATGTACTTATTTTTAAACAGCGTACTTTTAAGGAAAGTGAAATCTACAATCTCAAGATTAATGACGGCAGATAGTAAGTAATCGTAATGACGAATAAAAATAAACACTGAAATCATAACTTTTTTTCATTAATTGCTGTACAGAAAGAAGACCCACTAACAAGCGCATTATCTTTGGAACATTAAAGAATAAACGCTGGATATTTAGGAATATTTTGATCTCGTGTAGCAGGCGGGATATCTGCGGCGAAGATGCGAAAAGCCACAGGACTGCACTCGTTGGACAGTGGTGCTCTTTCATCTGATTTGTTGTTGCAATTAACCTAATCGCTCCCAGCTACTCCACGCGAGCCAAATAGAGGCATCTGCTTTCTGCCATCCAGAGAGTCTGAATTAGCTCCCGCGAGACTCGAGCAAAAATAAAAGCAAGAAAGATGACTTTTTAACTAATGCGCCCTCCGGGCAGGATTGTTTATTTATTCTCCCCTGACTATTTCTTTTACTCAAACAAGAACGCATTCAAATGTATTTCATTTCCAAGAACTTGGTTTAGACTTTATTTCTTTTATTTAAAATTGCATTTTCCCATCTTATTGAAATATTAAGAATTTTAATTCTAAGTGGCACTCAATGAAATATCGAACTTCACTTACTAATACCGTCAGGACTCAAGGTTTTGCTCAAATTCATCTTTTGCTGCAATTTTATTATAACTGAGAATTAAACTTCAAGATGGACAACAAAAAAAAAATGCTTTAGTGCTGCTTACCCATAGATGAATATACAATTTAAAATTTAATTTTCATAAACTTTTCCTGGGATATTGTTTTATAACAAAAGCGTTTTAATTCTTTTACGGAATTAATTTCTCTCTCTCTCTCTTTAAGTAAAAGTATAAATGTTCCAACAGTTTTTTTTTTCCCTTATCTTTTATGTTCGTAATTTATATCGCGTGAAAGTCGAAAATGCTCCCAATATTTTCAATGAATATCTACGAAGTTCCGTTATCTTAATACCGGTTTTAAAACACGTTGTGTGCATGAAATCGTGTATTTCCACATCTCTTTCTGGACCGATTTTAACCAAACTTTCCACAACTATTCCAATAAGACAAGAACAAGAAATGTTATCAATTTTGAAAATTACACAGCTATTTAAATATTCAGTCGATTAAAGATTAACCGAAATTTCACCATTTTTCCTCAGTAACTATCGCACAAGCAATATGTTTATTCCTTCGGTTACAACTGCATGTTTTTCGACCATTTCAGAATTCACCTTTTCAATACACACCAGTTTCATTTCTTAGGAACTCTCCTTCAGTACTTATTTATTTTTCGAAATGTCGCAAATAACTAAATCCATGTAGAGAATTTTAAAATAAATGAAATATATCTGTTGTTAGGCAACGGTCAGATTTCAAACTCCTCTACTTTTTTTTTGTTAGTTTTTCAATATTTTATGTTGTTAAAAGGCAACAATATAAACGGTGAACTATTGCCAGAACTCATTAGCAGAATTCTGGAACAGCATTAAAAGAAAAGTTTAAGAGCATGCGATTAACAATTTTTATCAAGAAAAATTATCTTGCTTAATTAACTTGGAGAAAATTGCAAAAAATTACTGTTTTTTATCAATATTTTGTGCTTTGACATCATATTTTCTACCATGCACTTTTACAAATACACTAACAATTTTTTTCTGCTGGTTATTTCAGCATTTTTTAAAATAGTTTTGAAGTGCTCTTCTTCTACTGATTTTCTTCTCTTCTTTATTTGCAAAAGTGAACAATTTTTATCAATATTAAATTTATCGAAAAGAAATTAACGGATCTGAAATGAAATTCACTATTTTGTTTCTTTTACTGTTATTATGAGGATATTAGACATTTACTTCAACATAAAGAAATATGAAAAATTTGGCTTATATCAAATATTTATTTATTTATCTTTTTAATATAAATTTAAGTAACGATTGTAGAATTGCTCAGACTTTTTTTGTTTTTGGCACATGGGAAGTCATCTGAGTGGAAATTTTTGAAGCGGATTACAAATATAATCGCTAGATTACTAATAATAAATTTAAAGCCTTTGTATCTTTTTATCTTAAAATTAATCAACGTTTTCTATAGTTTCAAAATGTCTTCATTATTCGAAGTAATCAAACTAACTAAATGAGGAGAGAAAGGACGTAAAAATAAAGTAAAGAGCAAGCGACAAATTTAGAATGGATAGACAAAACGGAACTAGAATTGTTCTATCCGAATGTTGTCTTCAAAAGGGAGGCAGAGAAAGGATAAAAGAAAACACTATCGAGTCATTTTAAAAAACAAAATATATGTCCAAGAATAAAATGGAATATTTGCTTTGTTCTCAGAAATCATAGACAAACTAACGGAAGAATCTAAATTTTCAAACCCTTTTCCAGTTTTAATTTTTCTAAAATTAGACTACATCCTCTTAAATATCACTCAATGCATTACTTTAACGACTGCTGCTTGCAGTGGACTGGTGAGATGACTAGCTTTCCCAATGATCCCTTATACATAAGACAATGTGCAACATCGGGATGGTGTGTGAAAGAGAAAGGAAGAGGGCGAGAACATGTTTTACAATAACATAGAATCATTTGAATTTTCTTTGCCTTTAAAAATTAAGTGAACAAAGTAGCAAGAAATGGCTCTTTTTTGTTGTTGTTACGAACACACAACCTCTTTTAACAAAACCAAAGTCGCAATGACCTCTTGGATTTTTATAACTGCCAGTATCTTGCGGTGAGAAGAAAGGGGTGTTACTCTTTTTTTTGCCATAGGTGACTAAAGGAAGTGCTCCCCCCCCCCTTCTTTCTTATTTTACAATTGCATTTTAATTTCAAAATTGGTGAACAAGTTAACTGACCTTTCCAAAGTGAAAGAAATCTTTTCCGGACTGTTAAAATCCGAAAAAAAAGTTCAAAAGAATGAAGCAGCTTCTTGACTCAAGACGCATTTGTGAAAAAGAATCACACACGCATTTTCACAAATTTATATATTTAGGAGCAGTTATTTGATCACGTTTACAGTGTTATTAGAAGGTCAAAGGGGCATCACTCTTATTGGACATATTTTTGGTGTTTCTTCTGCAACAAACAATTGGATAAAAAGGAGTATTCCTGATTTAGATCAGCAGAAAGTAAGATATGAGAATCTTTCAAGTAAAAAATCTTTTTGAAGACATGAGCGAAAATATTTGCTTCTCGAATTTATTTTGCTTTTGTTGCATTCAGCACCACCAGCGGTAATGAAGTGATTCGGTCATTTTATTATTTGCATCCATTTAAGTATGTAAATTCAATTCAAATTCACCCACTTAGTTTTTCTCAGCTCAAGGAATGAATCGTCACAAAAAATGCCGAGAAATGAATGAGTTGCATGCACACACATCGGTGGGTAAATCTTTTATGCAGAATAAAGCATGCTAAAAATCGTGATGTTCAATAGCTATTATTTTTCTTTCGATTATATATAAAGGGGATTTAAATCAAATTTATAAAATTTATTTAGCCAAAGTTAATATTATTTGTGTTTTTATGTGTTTTACTTTTTGACCCTTGCTAGTTGTTTCCTTTTTACTTCTATATGGTTTAGAATTCGCTCATTTTTTATTCTTGGTTGTTCCTTTTTTTATGTGTGTTTTAATTTACTTTATGGCTTATGTTCCTTGTGTATTTTTGATGAGTGGATTCTATAAATGGAGTCAGTCTCTGTAATGTGCTCATTTCAAACAAATAAATTATTTCTGCTGCTAATCAAGATGAATGTCTGTACGTGTGTCGTCGCATGGCAGGAGATCCTACATTCTCCACGCTCGCTACCCATACAAAAAGGAACCCTCATTGACAGAAGAATAGCATTTTAATATTTCGTCTGATGAACCATTATAAAAGAAGACGCGTTGGAAGAGATGTTTTTTTTTCCTCCCTTGTAAAGGAAGTTGTGATCTAGAAATGGATGGGAACCTCTGTGTTGACCCTAAAGTTACCAAACTTGGTACTGACCTACTTTGGAACATAAAAATGTGCAGCTTTTGAAATTTTAATTCGAATTTTTTATTAAGTAAATTTAAATGAAATTTTGACGTTTTTGCTCCATAACCGTTAAAACTCTCGAAAACGAAAAGAATTTCTTATCATCTTGAAATTCAGAAAAAAAAAATCTTTTCCCTGATATCCATTTAATTGTTGTATAGATATTTATATACTTTTAATTTATTTTTATAAGCAGCTTTAAAATTATTTTACAAGAATATGTTTACTTTTATAAAGAAACGAATTGTTTTCATTGTTATCGCAAATATTTCCACCAGATTTTTTCTTCTTCTTTTCATTCTTGATGACGATGGTATGAAGACTTTATTTTTCCATAATGAGCGAGTTTCTGTTTTAAGTATGCTTTAAAAACACATTTTTTTGAAATTTTCATATTACAATTAAGTTTAAAAGCGAACAATGATGAAAAATTTTACAATATTTCCATTTTTAAATATGTACACTATTTCCATTTTTTTTCTGCAAGAAAGTTTTTGAATTGCTTTGAAGTTTCATATTAACTCAAAAACGTTTCCAAAAATGATCATAAGTTCGACGTTCTCCTTCCAATTTTGAATTAAAGATAAAAACAATCTAAATAAGATAATACAATACCAAGTAATATATAAATCTAATTTATGGATGTTCTTGTAAATCTCTAGTTTCCTATTTATGCAGTAAATAATAATGACAACAACAACAACACTTTGGGTTCCCTAATAAGGGAAAGTTAATTAAAGCATTTATTTTAAAATTCAGTCGTTCAATTTGAAACTGCACACTTTAAATGTTGCCTTCACAAAACAGAACTTTACATGCAAAGATTTTATAATACACAGCCACGTTAAATGCTGCCTTAGAATTAACTTTTTTTTTTTTTTTTTTTTACCTGCTGAATGCGTCTCGAATTTCATATACGACGCTAAAGAATAGAAGGACACCCTGATTATGTTTATAAAATCACTAACCCATTTGTACTGAATTTTTAATGTCAGATACATCAAGTGAAAAAATGATACACTTATCTGCAGCTATCTTTTAAGCACTCAACAAACAAGATCACCGAGGGCCCCTATTCGTTGTTATATAGCTTTTCGTCCTCACGGAGAGGACGATTTTACTGGTCGCTTCTGGTGTCTTTAACGACGATTATAATTTAGAGTTGAAGACATCATGATGGACCACATGTTCGACCGAACCCGAGATCTATTCCAGTTACTACCAGACCATATCACTTCCTTTATTGGTCGAAGACGTCTTCGACTTCTCAGCCAAATATAATCGAATTCCTGGATTATTTATGGGCGTGGGACAACACACCACGTCCCAAAAAAATTTCTTTAAGATGAAAAGTCAAAAGGAAAAGGGGGAAAAAAACCCCTTTTTGAGGCACTGTTAATTTAGCTCACAATGCTTTTCCATGGCTAATTTCTTTCACATCTCGTTGGTTTCTTGCTTTTAGGCGCCAAAAGTGGATGGATTCCATTCTCTCACCTCTTGACATATTTCTTTGCAATTCTTTGAAATCAGTGGGTTGATTGAAAGCAGGGAAAAAAAGGAAAATGAACGATTCACTGGAAGCAACATGATTATATTAGATTTTCTCCGTTCTCAGCAAATTTGAAAAAATTATACTTAAAATTAAAAATATAATTACAATTTTTGAATGATGATAGCAGCAAAAATTATATTTCAAATACAACATTAAGAACGAGATGAAACTGGGCTGGTGCCATATGAAATACTTGTGCGTTAAAGGTCTTCAAGATTTCAAACAGGTTTCGTGATGCAGCATATGACTATATTTATGAACTCTTCGACGCCGCCTGCATCCTGTCAGTCGCTCAAGTGCTCTGTGTAAGGACATCTTCGAAGTGGAAGATCATTAGGAATAGGATTAAGAAATGAATTGTTTGTGAAGAACTTGAAATCTTATGTATCACTGTGATCTATAATTTTTATATAATATTTTTTTGCATCTAAAATATCTAATAATTCCTTGAATTGAAAAGGAATTATTAGATGATTTGAATGCAAAGAAAGATTATTGCCAGATTTACACAGTCATTTAGGGAACTAAATTTCTTGTCCTTAAATTGGCGAACTACATATAAATAAGTTATAAAAAATAGAGTTGTTAATCTTCAACAATAACAAATATTTTTTTAAAAATTGAAATTGGTAGACAACTTGCACTTTATTTTGAGGTCAAAATATTCTTTAAAAAAATAATAATAGCTCTGAAATATCAGTACACTAAACGCGTACCAAAAAATAATTTTTCCAATTTAATCATAAATTTGCATTTGTATCTAATACTCCTTATTTCCATAAATATTATACATTATATATTTATATATTGTGATTAGTAATATTTCTAATATATTTTTAGATTAGGAATGCTTATATTAGTTTATAGATTTTAATTATATATATTTATGTGCCCTCCCCCGTTGACGTCTGTCAACCATTATTATCATGTGAGAACATGATGCTGTTTTGGTAAGGGGGGTTTGAAGCTCGAAATCGCGTAGGCAATGAATAAAGCATAAATGACAATTTTGATCATCATCTTTTAATCGCATATATTTTTTTTACCTGCTTTTACCAGTATTGCTATATTATTACGTATGCTTCTTTGATAGCAGATGCGTTTTTAAAAGGTTGACGTAGAACTATGATATCATAGCTGTTATTTCATCTCAAAATCGATCGAGCTCCAAAACTCAGTTTGCCAGCTAGAAAAGTTGAAAATAAAAGCTTAAAAAAATTATCATTATATATATATATATATAGAGAGAGAGAGAGAGAAAGAGGGAGACAGAGACCGATAGAGAAGTCTCTTGATTGTTTCAAACCGGTTTAAACTGGTGACTTAAATTAATTAAGACAAATAATGACTTAAAAAAATAATAATGTTCTCACATGATAACTTGGAATTTACGATCGTAGATTTCATTTTTTAACCTTTCTTTGGATGATTATTTCCTTTTTAGTGAAACAAAGCAGGGCGATACAATTCATGCTTCAGGGGTGGCGAACCTTTATGGATCAACGTGCATTTTTTTCTAAAGAAATGTTTAATGAGGTATAGCGTGCCGTCAAATAATTTTGACTCGTGATTATTGGGATAATAATAAAACTAAATAATAGCAACTCAAAACTCTTTATTTACTACGAAAAAATACATTTTGCACTGTATAGAAGTAAAGGTTTTAGTTATACGAGTCATTCAAATGAAAGTAACATTAGTGTGACTTCTTTCGTTGCAGATTAGATGACAAATATATTAGGATTGCTAGATGTTACTTTTGGCAGAATGCATGCTGAATTGGAGTCATCTGCCAAACGGTTTCAAAGAGAGTCTTTAATGATACTCACCTCTGATAATAATCACTCGTAGGCATAGGTAGATGAAAATATGGTTAAAATAGCATGACAAGCTTCTTCAAACAGTTAAATGTGTCTGGAATCGAATTCCATGCTTCCAAAATTTCGTTACCGGCATTTTTATTTGTATTGCTTGTTAATCTTTCTGTTCAATCAATTCCAACTTTTTCCTTGTTTCAATGAATTTTTGAATCCACATTGAACTAGACTAGTAATCGATCAGTTGCATTTCAAATTCTCCAATTTGCAACTAATCGAATTGGGGCACGTTTAGTTCATCAAATGAAATCAAATTAGGAAAAAATCAAATGAAATCACAATTATCAGAAACTTGAGCGTTTCCGATAATTCTTTGAACTGAGAAAATCTGTCTGAAAATTCCTTGATTGACGAATCAATTACGGAAATAAACTCTTCAATAACTTTTTCTTCGTCTGGTTTCTCATGTAGATCTAAATCTTCTGATCTGATATATATATATATATATATATATATATTTCACATTTAGGAAGTACTTGTAGTTTTTTTTTAATAATATCGTACATGAAAACATGCAAACCAGCGTCAAAAGTGCGAATGAGATCCATCATGACGGCAATTGTTTCATTCGTGCCTTGAAGCTTTAAATTCAATTCATTGAAATGTTGGCACCTGTCTGTAAAAACACCCATTTTGAGAGCCACATAACATCCCACAACTGCGGATATTGTTCAATTTCCCCCACATTTTGCAGAAACAGTCCGATTTCTTCCAAGCAGTCAACAAATCTTTGAAGTATGTTCCCGCGACTCAACCAGCGAACATTATTATTCATTAGTAAGCCATTATACTTGACTATAGTTGACTTCATCCAACAAAACCTCAAACTTTCGCTTATTTAAGTCTGCGATGATATAAAGTTGACTATTTTTGTGACTTACGCCATTTCATTATCAAGAGATGTTAAACCACTCTTCGAACACAAGGCTTGTTGGTGAATAATGCAGTGAAGTTCAAGAATCGAATGTCCTACGTCTGTTTGAAATAAACAAATGGAACCATTTCTTTGCTCACCATATTTGGAGCACCATCAATTACTGAAATAATTCTTTTCCAATTAATTTCTTTCTCTGTACTTTAATTTTTAACAGCCGTATAAATATCTGTGTCCTTTTTAAATGGAATGGGAACACTCGCGTTTGTTTGTAATATTTCATATTGAACTTTGTTATTTTGAACTAAAATGTAAACCGTTTTGATCGGTGGCGTGCCGAAAATATTGTGCCCAGTGCCATCAATGGCACGCGTGCCAGTGCTTCACCATCCCTGCTCTAGATTAAAGGGAAAATGTTTACAAAAATCCTAGTATAAATATATAATATAAAGTAATCAAAAACCAGTATGATGGAAATATCTATCATCATGCAAATTTACATGTTAAGCTCAGTACATAATCCCTCTCTTTATCGCTTTTATTAGCAAAAAAAAATCTCAGATTAGTTATAAAAAAATATTCAAGAAATCGCATGTTTCTTCCAGCCACAAAAAACAGTAGAATGACAAGTATAGCTCTAGACCTTTTCAAATTTATGTACGGCTGGTCTTTCATAGTTTAAGAAGTACTTGTGCTTTGAAAATCGAAGAGAATTGTTTATACACTCTCCATTTTCTAAGCATCCATGTTTATATTGGCAATCCAATGATTTTAATATAATTTTTTAAAATATTTTTTAGGCTAAAGCATATATAATTGTTGATCGAATCGGTGGATAAATTAGCAGAATCTGCCATTTTAAATACTCGACTGGTACTTCAGGCTAACGTTTCTTATTAAATCCTGCTAAAGGCGGTTGCCCTCACTCTTCCGTCCATCCTTTGCCATTTCTTGAAACTTTGATAGATGCTGCGAAACTCAATCAACTGAACCCCGATTGGGAAAAGTTGCCCTCACTGTAAAGGGAACATATTCGTTGTTTCCCTGGCATTTGTTGTTCCACCCTTCGGATTAAAAACGCCGCAGGAGTCAAATAGAAAAGGGCGCACAGGGGACCCGGGGCCTTTCTAAAGAGCGGACATATCGCGTGTCACAAAAGAGAAGCCGTCGCATCCCGCCCTCCACCAGATTAGAAGGGTCCCCCGAATCCTGTGTGACTTCTGCCGGCTGATTTGCCCTGACACCCCACCAGAGAGCAGAATGAAAGGGGCTTTAGAAGTCGATTATCGAAAAATCATTCAAACATTTGGTGGGCGTTTCTGGATCGAGACCTCCTGTCGCTCGGCAGTTGTGTTTAGCGGGAGTGGATCTGATTCGAGCGCGGACGGGTGAAGAGCGAACTGTTTACTCTCGCGTTCCATTTCTGCGCTGGGAAAGGATTAGAGCGGTTTTTGAAATAGCTTGTGTAAACGTTTCCATATTAAGCTCCCGTTGGGAGTGTTCGAAATCGGCCCGCTGAGAGTACTGCGTACTGATGGAAAGGCCTTTCAAAGATCAGAAATTGTTGAGCAGAAAAATGAAGAATAAATAATAAAGAAAGAGGAATTGTTTGAGATAAATAAAGTAACTTTATGAAAAAATTATTTGCGAATATTTCAAAAACACTTCTGTGAAGTTGTCTTGGCTCAATGGATGAAATTTAGATGTTCTTTGATGAAGTAAATCGAGCATTGAATACAAATGAGCCATTATTATTTATCATTTTTTTGAAGAATGTGCAAATATATTGTAAAAGAGCATGGTAAAAATGTGACTAAATGTAAAGATAACAAAACGGAGCTTAAAAACATCTCTAAGATTAAAAAAAATCCAATGGAGAATAGATGATTTTATTACGTTTAATAGCTAAAATGAAAAAATTGTTTTTAAACATTTCTTAAGCTAATATATGATTTTAGTCGAGTTTTGGCTCCAAATTACATTATAAAAAAAATACATCACTTTTTTTCCCCCTAAAAATGGATTTGCATCCATCTGCCCAGTATCAGGAGGATATCGATACATATCTATTCTTTTCATTCACACATATTGATTTTGTTCGTCCGAAATATAATGATTAAAAAGTGTGAGATCAAAATATTGATCTATCGATAATTTTTGAATTCTAAATCATAGTTTAAATTTTAACAATGTAACAAAATTTAGCTTTATAAAAATCCACGTTTTTTTATTACATGAAACAGAAAATAATTCCCTCAAAATTATTATATATAAATTTAAAAAACAGCAAACTCGACACAAGACATAACTATCTTTTGGAATTTCTATTTTCTTTTACTCCTCATTGTTTAGAAACATGATAATCATAAAACAAAGTAAAATAGTAATACAAACGAAATGATCAAAGTGATTCTTTTAAACTGCAGGTGGAAAGATTAACTTCGAAACTGAAAGGTGACCTCGTTCTGATTATTCCTTTGATGATGGTTGGCAGTGATACATTTTGTAAAATGTCATGGATTGATGCGTCATTGCTCCTATCTAGAAACGCAACTGAGTCATATTTTTTTCTCTCTCCCTTAAGTCGCTGTACTTGAGAATGATTTTTCCCCCCAAATGTTTCATGTGGCACATTGCAAGAATAAAGGCGTCTTTTGTCGACATCGGCAGAAGACAGTAAAATGACATCAGTAAAAGGATCGAATGATGCGAGAATCTTTTGTCTCGAAACTTCTCAACAACTTATCGAATCTGTGTCTATTGCTTCCACGATCCCATTTCTTGGGGTTTCATGCTTTCAACACGCTTCTTCTCTTCTTTCATACATTTTTCTCTTATCTACTCATTTGCTTACGCAATTCTTCCAGAGTGTCGGTATAAATTCTGGATTTTGCCCTTCACATCTAAAATGTCGAGGGGAAAATCTCACAGATTTAGATGTGATGTGAAATATTCATGGCCCGAAAGGTAGGAATGCGACTGCTCCTCGCCACTGACTTGTTTTTGATTACTACAATTTTAAATATGAATATTCATACATATGAATATAATCCAGCGATTTCACGGCCATCCATCCAAGGAGAAGTTGGGTGCTATCCATCTCTTTACCTTTGCAAATAGTCAGTTGCAATTATACAGTACCAATCTTCATCGGAAATGTCTTTTTTTTTTTTTTTTTTTTTTACAAAAGATGTGAAATTCTTTTATATAATATAAAACATATTTAAAAATAATTTATTCATTTTTAAATTTTATTTCTGCTTTGAAAGGTTTGTCTACTGTACCAGTTACAGTCTCATCTGCGGAAAATTTTTTCCCCGCATTGAAAATTAGAATAATAATATTGTTTGAGGTCTAATATCAGTCAAGAAGAACCCTTATTCTTTTTACTTAGCAGATCCTAGTCAGCAAAGAAACTCAATCATCAAGATGGTAGCGTTGAATTTGCTGCAAAATGTCTTAAGAAAATTTTTTTTTAAATAAAATATTATAATTTTATTTTGGAAGTTTACATAACATATTGTATCTAATAAGTTTATTAAGCAATGATCCTTGTTATTTGATTTATTTTTCATTATCTTGTAACTCTTTAGTCCTCACGAGATCATTCTATTCGATATAATAAGCATCCAAAAATAATAAATCATTATTTTTTTACATAGAATTTATTTCAAAACACCGCATTTCAATCTTATAGCTAGTCTCGTGTAAAGTTGATCTCGACTCGGTCGTTCATTTTTGAGTGTCTGGTGAATCAATAGATGGATGGATATATTATAATCTCGAAGTGTGAAGTACAATTTTGAAACGGAACTTTGAATTTATAGTTTTTTAGGGTGTACAGTTATCTTCCCATTCAGATATTACTAGGATAAGTTATATTATGAGAAAAATAATTTTATTCAACTTCGTTAAAATGACTTTTTTTTTTTTTTTTTTTTTTTTTGTAATTTGCATAAAAACTCCTATAATGAAAACACCAATAGGTAAGAGAAGTCTTGAATGGAGAAAGTTTTGAGTTTTTGAAATATTTTATGGCGAAATATCCATGTTAAGTCAAAATTGCCAACCAGTTTATTTTCTATAGCATTCGGTGGATTATTTTATAAAACACATTAGGAAAAAGTTTTCTTGTTTCATCAGCTGCAACGAAGAGTAAGATTTTGGCTCTGATAATTTTTATTATTGATGAAGAAACAATAGTAAATGCATAAATAGATGGCAATAATGTCCCCTCATGAAGGCGATTTCCATTTATGCTCAACTTCGTCCACAGTTTCATTGTTGGTGGATGGGATTTAAAAGAAATTTGTGCGTATTGTGCAGCCGAATAAGCTTTCATTGCAATGGAATGTGCTTCAGAAAGTTCTCCTCATTTTTAAGAGCAAAACTAACAATTTACTTATGAAAAAATAAACTTTGGGGTGGAGGGAGTTTCCAGATTTTATTTCTTGTCTATTCTTTGTCCTCTTACTAATTTTTTTAAATAAAACTTTAGAATAACATAACTGAGAGAGAATCATCTTTTTCAGGTCCAACGGGCATGAGCACGACCCGGGACTCCTCGTCCAGCCCCGACGTGACGACCCTGGAGGACGAGATGAGCGGTGACGAGCACTCCTTGTCCCTGGAGGACGAGGAAAAGGGGTCTTCAGAGCGCTCGAGGGACGGGAAGGGAGGGCGTCGCCGGCGGACGGCCTTCACGAGTGAGCAACTACTCGAACTGGAGAAGGAGTTCCACGCCAAGAAGTACCTCTCGCTCACCGAGAGGTCGCAGATAGCGCACGCCCTCAAGCTGAGCGAGGTGAGCACTCTTTTCGTTGAAACATCAAAGCGCCCACAGGGATGTCCCAACTGGATTTTTGTACGAAATACATAACAATTTAAAAAGAAATAAATAATCAAATTTGGGAAAACACGACTTAGATCGTCGATCACGCATGTGCAGTTGCTCCGTTTCTTAGTCGAAAATCGAAGGTTACCATATTGAATTGTGTATTCTTGTTTCCCACAGAACTTTTTTACAGCGCAAATGACGAAGAATAAAGAAAGGAGTGCAGCCATAAAAACTAATGGAAATAAACATCGCGTGTAGTAAGAAACAAATTAGGGGGGGGGGATGTTTTATGCATATCTTGTGATTTGGCCTTGATGTCAAAGATATCATCGTTATATCATTATTACAGTATAAATATGAAGTATAAGACCAGTGAATTAGTTTTTACATATTCCTATATATTTCAAAATAATTTTTAAAAAAATAGATTTCTTGATTTTTGAAAATAGAAGTTCTGATCGGGAAGAAATGACGCAGGGTGTATTTTTTATTTCATTATCACTGTTTTAGCATTCGTTTTGGCAGATTGCGGCTTTTATCAGGGGGGAACAAAAAATGTTAAAAATTTAACTGAAAATAAATGTTTTCTTGGTGACAAGTAGAGACAAGATGTTTTTATTGATGGATTTGATATTTCTGTTGATAGATATTTTTAAGCATCAAAAATGGCTTACTCTTTTATTTTTGGAATCTACAGTCATTATAAATCTAAACAGAAAGAATATGATGCTTCAGTAACGGCATCAAGGATTTACATTCCGAAGGACAAGATAATTTAGTGAATGTACCTGGAAGAGGGGGGATTCTAAGTTCAAAGAACGTTAGAATTCAGAATACAACGGTTATTCAGAATAAGTGAATAAAAGGTATAACATTCTTTTGTTCAAATTCTTTTCGGTTTAGAATTTTTGTTTTATTTCATAGACTTGAGATAAACAGTATTATTCATCGTTTAACATAACCTTTAACTTCCTAATCTGCACACGTTTAAAGCTTCCATCTTACAGTGTAGAAAAGTTCCCTGAAGAATTTGTTCATTGAGTTGCATAGCACTGTCACTTTTCTAACGTCTTTCTCTCCGCCAGGTTCAAGTGAAAATCTGGTTCCAGAATCGGCGAGCCAAGTGGAAGCGCGTGAAAGCCGGGCTCGCGTCTGGCCGAGTCGGCTCGAGCACGAGTGGCAGCGGGCCTAAAATCGTCGTTCCTATCCCGGTGCACGTCAACCGCATGGCCATCCGGAGCCAGCACCAGCAGATCGAGAAGACCCTGGCGAGATGACACGCCAGCGATGCTTTCCTGAACTCCCCAGCCGCCACGCTGCGGCAAAGCGAAAACTCTCGGCGCTAGCGGAGCGGAGCCGCTACTGTGGTGAAAGAGACCCCATTCTTCATCCAGAGACTTATTTTCTGTAAAAATTACTTAGAGCGAAGAAAAGTTTTTAATTCTTTGCCTGCGTTAAGTGGAATTTATGGCAATAAAATGCGCCTTGACATATATTTTAGCATATTATGAGACGAGACGAACCAGCGTTGTGATTTTTCTTCTTGATGTGGCAATAAAATGTACGCACTCATAGCTTATCTCTGTCCAATGTCATTCTTCGCAGTTTATTGTCATTTATCAGAGTCGGAGATAAGCGAAAAAAATCACGAAATATTTTCTGTACATATATCTAAAATATGTGAATGAAACTGAATTTTACATTTTGGTGTCTCTTTGATTCTTTGTCGTATTTCAGAAATCGAGCATTTATCAATGTCTCTAGAGTAACGGAAGTGCAGCCTTTGGCCTGGCGAACTCTTGCAAAGGATCATTTCGACAATGCAGAAATGATCGACGAAAAACACCTCGGACAGAACATTTATGCTAGAAATGCCTCGGGAATAAGAAAAAGCATATCACTTTAAATGTGGTAATTTTTGGGGCGTTTTGTTTATTTAATGACCGTCTATTAATGGATGCACTTTCTGCGATCGATCCGTGTTCTTTGACATTCTTTCTAGGATATTCTACAAAATGGCTGTCGCCAATTTATGCATAAATAAATTATTTCAAAACCTTTAACCAATCAGCTAACTTCTGAGTCATTTTACAAAAATCGCAATCAGAAAAGGGGGAAAGCAATAAAATACTTTTCTTAACCCGGGAAAGTGTTAAAGCAGATCCACACAATGAGGTCCCAATACCGTTCCTCTTTATAATCTTTATTACAAAATTGAATGTACATTTGTGTGTGTGTTGGCATTTTACAGGCTACACCGTTTGACCTAGAGCTTCCGAGCTTGCCACATGTATAGTTTGGAGGATGGAAACGTGCAACACAAAGCTTTTTTTTCTTTACTTTTTTTGAAATTTTAATTAATAAAAAAAATTAAACTAAAGTTTAACGTTTTTCTGCAATAACGTCTGAAAATATTACAATACAAAAATAATTTTTGTAGTATGTTAAAATTATGAAAAATTTTGTTCTCTTTCATATTGATATTTTTATTGTATAAATATTTTCATATCTTTAATTAAAATATATTTTAAACATATTTTCCAACAAATTTTTTTAATCATATTTCTGTACGAATATTAAACGTATCACAAATAATAATTCAAAGAAAAAAATCCAAGGCAATCCTTTTCATCTAAGTTATTGTGGTCGAATATCTTTCAGTATCTTAAAAAAAATAATAAAATATTAAATTTTGAAACAAACTATAAATGATGAATTTATTGCCATCGTACAATTCAGTATTTATTGCAAAATACATGATATTTAGGTAACAAGCATGAAAAAAATAATATATAAGTATAGGTTTGTTACGAAAATATATTTGAAAACCTTTGAAGCTTTTAAGCAAATCCGAAGATTTGTATCAGTTGGCAAGAACAAAAAGTTTATCTTTGTATTTTCAGCATATTTGAAGAAATTCATTTTATCGTTTGCAATTACTTTTCTTTCAATTAAATGCAGAAAATAGCATTTTATGATAAAAAGTAACTACGAATTTATTGTTTTAGTTTACAATCATATTAGAGGAAAAAAAATAGACTGCTTTTCTTATTAAATGCTGAAATTAAGATATGCGTTTTGAATATTTTATTGGAACAAACGAAAGTTCATCAGAAACGTCACCAGTTTTTATATATATATATATATATATATATATATATATATATATATATATATATATATATATATATATATATATATATATATATATATATATATATATATATATACATATATATATATATATTGGTATTTGTATATTAATTGCATGCCAATATTGAAATCAGTTGATAAACTAATATGATATGTTTGGCGATTAATCGCTATTATACGTTTACAACAAGTACTCAGGTAAAAGCTAAAATAATTGTTGTTTTTTTAATACAATTGTTTTTTCTAATGGCCCTTGTCATAGATAAGCCCACTGACGAAGTCAGTAATTTTAAGCTAAGGGTGCGTCTCTTGTTTTTCAGTAGCGCCATCTAGGGACAAGAGTACGTCTTAGCTATTCACGCGTCACGACCCTTTTAACGGGGCGGACATCCACAGATCGAAATTTAGACCTGAATCAGAGAACGATCACCCCTGATCCAGTACCTCCAGTCATATTACCCTCGACATGGAGGACTTTGTGACCACGACAGATTTATACGTATGCCAGCCGCCACACACGCGGAGGGACTTCGGCCGGCGGGGTTCGGGCTCGCAACCCATGGGACGAGAATCCAACGAAATGCCAACCAGGCTATCCCGGCCCCTTAATACAATTTACCTTCTTTAACGCACATCCCTCCTTAATCAAATCAAAAAATCGACAAATTATAAAAACAACTTATATTTATTGCACAAAATATGCAGAATATTATTAAAAAAAATTCTTTACTTAATAAATATTGCAAAATCAGGGTCATAGCGTCATGAAAAATGATTCAATTTGAAAATCATTTTTAAGCACCTTAAAAGTGCTGAATTTTGTAAAAAAGGTCCTTAAAAAAGTGCTTCATTTTCTGGAGAAGTACAACGACGGCATTTTATTCGTTTTGTTTCCCCACACGTTGAATACGATGATTTGAAAGTAGAGTCGTAGAAACTTGTTTATCAGATGTATTAGAAAAGAAAACCAAGGAAAAGGGAGAATTTGGATAAGAAATAAATCCAGGGGTGCCAACACATATTAAGATAACTCTCGTGAAACTCTTTTTCCGCTCCCTCTTTCTTCAACACTATGCATTGCCGTTTATTGAAATACTGAAATAATTTTCCGGAAGGGTTCATGCGAAATATGTGCTACGTCATACTTGCTGCGGCTCGAAAAACGTTCGAAAAAAAATCTAAAAATTTCTCAAATACTAACATTTTTTTTAAATATTTGAGATGTTGAAGGATTTATTGAAGCTATGCCTGTTAAGTGTATGTCATTTGCTGTTAAAGAAGAATACTCAAGTTGGTTCTATCAAAGAACAGAAATACAGCAGGATGAATTGGGTGCTCCAAAGAGATGATAGCAGAAGCTGCTGTAAAAACACTTGCACTGAGGCCTCTGTAGTACGTTACACATTCGATCCTCATTCTCTCTCATATGGTGTTTTGGAGCCATATCTTCAGCTCATTATTAGATTGATTTTAATGTGCTGCATCGAAATGCAATCCATTGCGACGTGTCATTGCGTTGCTCCATCGTGTAAAATCTAGTACGATGACAATTTCATTTGAAGCCATGAGTTTTCAATGATCTTCCGCGCTCTACTGTTTAAAGGGCTCCATCCATTTGAAAACTATTACCAATACCGCCGAACTGTAGTTTTTAGCTGGGGGAAAAAAACTGGTATTTAAAATTTTTAACGAAATAATAAAAAGTTTTGAAAAACTTTTTTCTTCGGGGTTTAGGTACTCTCATTTTATAATGAATTTTCTTTGCCTTTTTTTTTCTTTTTAAAACTCTTATATAATTTTTTCCCCAATGAAAATTTCCTTTACATATAAACGCTTCATCTGATTGAGAGAGCCATGCGCAGCATAAATCATCGAAGTTAGTAACATGAAATTTAGAGCGGTTGGGTATTACAGACCTACTAGGAAAGGATATTTTAAAATTTTAGTAGTTTAATTTTTTAAAAAAAGCAGACCATCGACGCTTCGTTGCCGTAATATCAAAGCATCATTGCTGAAAAAATGTTTTGCCTAATTTTAAAAGTTTAAAAAAAAGTTTTCTTTTATGCTCATTTTATTTAAATAATGCCTTTTTGAAGAACTATTTCAAGATGCTGATATTGCTAGCCAATACTCTCAGTCAAAGTCACGTGATGACGATGACGTGAGACTGAGAAGTCGTTTATTTCAAAAAGGAACACCTTCAACTCGATATCTTCCTGCTGATTTGAGGCGTCAATAGCAGGCTGGAAAGGGCTGTTTCGGTAAACAAACTCTTAAGATTCTTAAAAATTTGAAATGATTTCTCTTCAAAACGAATGCTTCTTTTTCGAATAAAACAATAAACATACCCTATTTTGTATACTTGTATAACCTATTTCTCGTATACTGACTTGAATAACTTAGTATTATATCTCAAAGAAAGCAAAAGTATAGCGAAATAATTCAATTCATCCGCAAAACAGAGGAAAGCCACAACGAGAATTTATTTCAAAAAATATTTGTTTAGAAAAAAATCTCGACTAGAAGTCAGCCACCGAAGAAGAGGGAATAACGATTCGATGTTCCACGAAAAGCTCTACAAATGCGAAATATGTACTTTCGGGATACTTCGATGCCTTTTCATCTCTTAAATCTCTCGGAATTGTGTTAAATGGATGGAATATTCACTTTACACCTCATTGAGCGAGAAAGCACCGAAACTAATGTTTATAGCCAATGATAAAGATTTTGTTACTGGAACATTTTTAGGTGGGTGTTCACAAAGGGAAGAAGGGTTATTAAAATTTCTAATTCTTAAACATGGGATCTTTTTATTGCATCCTGGAACATTAAATTTCGAATATGAAAACATGAGAATTAAATAAATAATCGGATTTTTTTAAATAAAGGCGGAATGAATGAATCATAGGAATAGTAACATTTGATTAACCTGCGAATTCAATGAAGAATAAAGGCCGATTTTCATACGGTCTGTTATCTACCACAGAATTCATAATCAATTTTATTAAAGCGCCCCCAGAGACATTTGTTGCCAGTTTCTTATACAATAAAAGTTCGTGTCCCCAATAAAAATGCAGCAAATCTGAATAAAAAATCATGGAAACTCGAACCATAAAAAATAAGTGAATGGATTCTTGATTTCCAGCTATACATTTTTCGCATGATAAAAGGAGACCTTTAAATATGAGTATAAGATAAGCAAGATAAGCATACAGCCTGAAAAACTGCTAGACGTTTAAAATGCTTTGAGAAGATAAAATAAACTGCTGGAATAATAAATAGTCATGAACATATGTTACTGGACAAGTATATGAACGTTGTTGAAAAGATATTATTAAATCAAGGGGAAAACAATGAAGCAGGATTTATATATATATAAAAAAGGACATATATAAAGTTACTGGGCAACTGTTTCTTATTTCATCAGTTGTTTCATTAAACAGTGCTTTCGTTATTTGATGACGGCTCGTATTTTAGTCCTTGTGTGCTCGCTAAAATATGTTGAAACCACTAGCTTTAGTTTATTCTGTCATAACTAATGTGATATTGAATGGCCTTGTTACCCAATATGTGTTCCAATTTATTATCATAATAGCGACGATGGAATGAAGTAGCTTCACATTCCATTGAGCGCTCTTCAAGTTTTCCAGGGACTGACTTATATCCATCCTGTTCCAGTCGGATCCCGAACGTACCTATCTTTTCAAAAATTATATTCGTAATATTAAGTAATATTTTTTGATTGTTTTCCACATTGTCTACCATAAAACAGCATAGATTCCAATAAAAAATTCTGCAACTTTTAATGCTTTTGTCGTACGTTATTGTTATGTTACAGGTCAATTCCTGAAACATTTTATGCTATCCCATTTTTACCGTTCAAAAAGTAAGGCCACAAAAAGATCAATCTTTTTAATAAGTGACCCTATTTTATATTGCATATTAGAAGAAAGTAGTCACATAAATGCAAACATTATTTTAAGAAGATATAACAGTTAAAATGAAAAAAAAAAAATCATGCCAATAAAAAAAAAAAAAATCTATTTTAATTTGAGCTGAGTTATTTTTACTAGAACAGCAGATGCCTTCTGTTTTTGTTTAAGATTTCTTTGCATCCAAGACTTTCTTCATCAAAATTTGAAAAAAAAAAAAAAAAAAAAAAATGCGTGAAGAAATTTTTCGAATAATCTTCAATAGTAAAAATATATATATATAAATATATAATACTAAAGCGGACATAATTTTTTTAAATGATGATAAAACTACCCGAAAGAAAAATAAACTAATCACAATTCACCTTTTTAAAATTAATAAAGCTTGAGTTTAAAGAATAAACTAATACTGAATTTAAATCACACATTTTATCGAAAATATTTTTCTCTTTTGAATGTTTGATTATCAAAGTTTACATCTGACACTTTCTGACCATTCTTGATGAATTTTAAAAAATAATCTATCTATCTATACTTATATACAGCTCAATGTGTGTGTGTGTTGGCACTCTACAGGCCAGACCGTTTGACCTACAGCTAACAAATTAGGTAAAATGAATAAGGCTTCAGTTTTTTTTTCACGCTAATGAGGCTAGGCTTAAGCTTTTTCGGCCAATTATTTCAAACGATTCTGTTTATTTTCTTAATGTTTGATGCGTTTAAAATTCAACACTGTTAATGAATCGATCTTTCAGATTCATTCTGAAGTACTTTTGAATTAAAATAACACAGAATAAAGGAAATTAAACATGTCTAATCTGCATAGCATTACCCCAACTGGCGTAGAAAAATTCGCGCATTTACGTTACCGTAACTGGCGTTGAAAATTCACGCATGCGCATTGTGTTCTAATTGTTGACAATATTATCAACGGATGATTCTTGATTTAAATTATTTTTAGGTTAGTTGCATGCTTTTGTAATTAAATTGTATTTATGTTAGTTATATATTTTTTGTATATGCTTATAGTTTTAAGTACATCGTTTTTTTAAGTATTTTTTTAACCTGTTTTCAACCGATTATTTGAGAATATTCGTTTTATTTTCTTAGTGTTTGATGCATTTAAAATGAAACATTGTTAATGAATCGATCTGGTCATGATGAATCTGAGAAAATTTTATTGACAAATTCTTGAAATATTACATAAATTAAGAAAGATATTCTTTAGTGCCCATAAAGTTTAAAAGCTCAGTGACTCTGTTTTCAGTAATCATTTTATAAAAAAATACTTTGTTTCAGTAAAAAATATTATTATATTAATTGCAGATTCATCCTTTCCACTTTATTTTAAAGTATAAATTCTACGGGAGCTAACAGAAAATGAGAGAGATACATATCACGTTATGACTGAAGGCCTTTATAATATTATGAGTGAATTATATGACTATCGAAATTTGCAGTTTTAAAATATTTTGATGAAGTTATTTAAGTAGAAATTGCATAAAATATTTAATTATTAAAATTTTAACGAACATTGAGATTGACGAACCGGCTGGTCGCCAAAGGCGGCTAGTAATAAATAAAGGACTATATTTCAATCGAGATTTTTTTCTTTCTTTTCAAGATTGGATGCTGCATTTCAAATATTTTGAGGCATTATTTTAAATTAGACCTTAAACTCTCTGAAGCTGTTTACAGAATTCTTACAGTTTAAGAACAGAGCAAGATACAAATTTTATTCAAAAGCTTTGTTATCTTTAGTAATAAAATATTCTTATTGCGATGCAACAATTTTGCGATTATTTCCTTCGAAATAGTTGAATGATTTTACCACTGTTGGAAGAAGCGAATACTTTTTTTGTTTCCTCGAAAGATGTGTAACCAGCTGGTCCGTCGCATTCTATTTGATATTCACTCAGGATATTTCCGACATGAGGAAAATTCAGGTATGACCGGAAGTCTTGTCGGGGGCTTGAAATAGATTGTGTTCAATCAAGATACCCTATATCGAATGACGGTTGTGTTGATTGCCTATGTTCGAAAGTGGGGTCGATTCCATCTCACAGTGTCACGAAAGCAACAACGAAGTACTTAACATTCCTTCGCTTTAGTTGCGTCATTTGTTGAATCAAAGCCACTTGAGTTAAAGATGGTGGCAGTCCCCACACCATCAAGCCACTACTAAGGACCCTTCTCCCCTCCACCCTCCTCTTTTTACTCAGAGGAATGTAGATGCATCCATTATGACGACTGCAACTTGATTTCCGGATCGTTCAACATATCTAAGACTTATCGTCAGAGGTTCTTGAGTTTGCAGTGATCAAGTAATAGGAGTTGGCTAATAATCGCCAGAGCAGAGTTGTTTCGCTTCATTTTGGTATGAACTTCACTGAAATTTTCTTGCAATTCTTAATCAAAACAGAATGAACCAGTTCATCACAAATGCAGGCCTCGGGATTCACTCTCCATGACCATTCCCCGCGACCTCACATGGTCAATGACGATCTCATTTTTGAATGTTGAAGGTTTATTAGAATGTGTTGCACTGTCCATTAGTGCGCATCTAGCTATGTTTGAAGTGGCCATAACACTTTTTTTCAGCGCACTTTTCGCAAGAAATATTGTTTAATCTGGGGAATCGCTTACATTCGGAATTTTCAAGATTTACACAAAACTTAGTGTTATTCCACTGCTTTTTTTTTCAATCATTTTTTTTTTCACAAACCAAAATCTGACAGTGATCACTTAAATTCATTAAATCAGCGATTCTCAACCTGTGGGGCGCGCCACCCTAGGGGGGCGCGAGAATATCCAAGAGAAAATATTATTTTAAAAAATTGATTAACTGCCTGAAAGAAAAGCACACATACAAAAAGAAAACAAAATACATTTCGACTTATAACTTATTAAAGTAAAACAACTTATAAATCAAAACAGACTAAATTAAAAACAAATTTAATAATTATTAGTGACTTATTTGGGCCTGTCTTGAAAAGCAAAGTTTTTCATATTGGAAATAGCCACTCTCAGTTCTGTTTCTATATTTTGTCTTCAAAGAAGCCACGGCAGAAAATCCAGTTTCACAAAGGTAGGATGTTGAATGGTAATAGAATGTGAAATGTCCTTGTTTTTACTGCAGAAAAACCATCCTTACACCTGTCCAAAATAGTGATATAGTCAAATAGTGATTTATTACTAAATTGTCTTTTAGTTTCGCCACTTGTTGTGAAGTCTATGAATTTTAAATTTAAAACAGCAAATAATGCGAGCGCTGATGTTTTGAGTTCTATTGGTTTGCAGAAAAGTAGTTTTTCTACTACTGACATATTATCACAAATTTGAACATAGGCAATTAAATCAGCATCTTTTTTACTATCTGTTGCTTCGTCAAGCTGTATTGAAAACAATTTGTCGCGCAACTTCGAGAAAAGCTGACACTGTACATCTTCAGCTATATCGCAAAGTCGACGAGCAACAGTATCATTTGAAAGAGGTACGGACTGCAATTGCTTTGAAAAATTATCTCCAAACATAGATTCTACAAACTCAATTGCTGCTGGCAAAATAAGATCTTCACCGATGGTGTGAGGCTTTTTACATCTGGCTATTTTATATGAACTTTGTAAGATGCAATTAAAGATTTTTTATTCACAAAGTTTCTTTAAAAAATGATTTTTGCTTTTTACATGATTTTAATTTTAATTCGAAGAATTCTCTGGATTTGTTGACGTACTCACTATGAACCGTTTCCAAATGTCGTTTAAGCTTATTAGGTTTCATGCTGTCTGCGACCAACATTTTTAAGCAGTGATACACAGGGGTCTTTCTTCTTCATTTACTTCAGTACTGGTAAACCTAAAATTTAAGCATTCTTGAGAATATTTCCTTGATTTTATTTTCGGAACCACGCTCGTCTGTATACTTGCTGATGCTTGACTATCGTCTAATGCTTGCTTACTTCTGCTTAAAAATTTATTCATGAGTCTGCATAAATCTGCTGCCGTGAATATTTAATATGGTGAATTGCAATTAACACTAAAACATGTATAACATACACTTTCATGATAGATTCGATAGCGATAAAATGATCGACTCGAATGACACTGGCTGGAATTGAAACTTGCGTTATCGAACATTTTCTTTCTTCCTATGAGAAAACATTTGCTCGGTGCATGCTCGAGACGGCATCGGTCGTTTGGATTCCCTTCCACAAACATTGCTATTTTTTTCACTTTTGTTTTGTCATGCTTCTGTTTTATGTCTTTTATTATTCGAAAAAATGTATTCCCAGTTTCTAAATTTAGTTCACCCTTTTTAGGTTAACTTTCATTAACGAATTTTTCTACTTTCATATTCTTTTAACGTTATCTCCCTGTTTGGCTTTCATTTCAAATATAATATTTAAATTTTTCCCGTTTTCATTCGCTTCATCTGTTCACCGCCCGCTTGTCCAAAATGCAAGATGTGGTTTCTCGCCAATGTTGGCTCGCTTTTTCTCTTGTTTTGGCAGTTAGTTAAAAATAATTTAAAGACAGAATCCAAAATACTCAATATACATTATTGTTATATACATTTTATTGTAAGCAGGGGGCGCGATGAAAACTATGATTGCAAACTGGGCCACGAATACTGAAAGGTTGAGAAACGCTGCATTAAATTATTGAATACCTTCTAGGATGGTAATGCACTCGCACTACCTGCATGAACTAGAGTATTGCTCCTAGCCTTCATTTACTTACGCTCGGCGATAATATTCTGATATTTTTTGGACGAATATTCTTTTACCACAAATCAATGCCAGGTCTCATGCGTCTCGAGGAACTCGAACGAATCGAACTTCAACCACATCCATCTTACTCTACTAGCCTGCTATTTTTTTTTTTCCAGTCTGCAGTCTTTGAATGTTGACAGAAGAAAAAGCTCCTCTGGTCTGTTTCACAGATATACCTATTGAATGGCATTTCCAAAAATCCTTTGACTGCTAAATTGAGGGAGGGAAGTTGTCATTCATAAGGAATTGTACTTCTCCTTATATTATTTTGTTTTACAGATTTATATTGCAAGCAGCTGCTGTACCCACGATTCTGGCAGCATTTATTTGTTTTGTATATATGTAAGAAAAGGCAGAATAGGTACACTTTTATTTTAAAGAGTTTTCAAATTTTTATAGCCTCTTTATTTTTTTTTTTTTTTTTTCAAATTTTTATAGCCTCTTTATTTTTTTATTTTTATTTTTTTTTTTCAAATTTTTTTAGCCCCTTAAGACTATTCAGAAACTTCAAACCTAATTCAAGACAATTCATTGATTACTGCTGTAAAGCTTACTTTTGGATAACCATCATTCTTCTTCTGACCATTTGACATACATAGGGAAAGATTGCTTAGAGTTTCCACACTCGGATTTGGCTACATACATGGGTCGTGTATAAAATATGAAGTTCCTAGGTTGATATTGACAACTTTAAGAGATTAAAAATTTTAAGAGAACATTTAATACTTCCTTGATTCGATACTTGATTTAATAATACATATAGACATTCTTAGTGTCTGCAGGAGTCTGAAATAAAAAATCTGAATACTCATGGCCTTACTCAAAGTCTATATTTTTTGTCTAAAGTCTTCATTAGAGAATATGCAAAAGAGTTTCGGAGAATCAACTCCCGCCGACCTTATATTTCAGCATCTAAAAATAATAGGTCGGTTTCACTCCGCAAAAATGTTGTGAAGATGCTCTCCTTTACTTGAAAGACGTAGTTGATAGAGGCAAGAAGAAAAATATGCTTACAATTTTAATTTTTCTTGATATCAAAGGAGCTTTTGATCATGGTTGGTGGCCGGCTATTCTCGTTTTGCTCAAAAATTTCGCTATTCCAAGTAACATATTTCATCTGGTCAGAGATTTCTTGAAAGATAGGTCTGCCTCTCTTACGCTCGGTCGTGTTTCAGTTTCCCGTTCCTTGCAAAGGGGCTGTCCCCAAGGCTCCGACTCTGATCCACTTCTGTGGGATTTAATCATGAACAGCCTTCTTGATAGGCTTCCGAAGATCACAGGATGTGAAACCATAGCCTTCGCGGACAATCTGCTCATCTGTTTTCAGGGAAAATGTCTTGATGATATTTTTGAACTTGCTCAAAGCACATTGGATGATATTTTAAACTGGGCAAGAGATTTCAAAATGAAGTTCAATCCGAATAAATCGAAGGTTATGGCTATTAAGAAAAAGAACGTGGACTTTTCTAGCAAACAACTATTTTTTGACAACATACGACTTGAAATGGTGAATGAAATCAAATACCTAGGGGTAATGCTTGATGACAAGTTCTGTTGGAAAAATCATATTTTATATCTTTCCAAAAAATGTGAAAACATTCTTAAAGGACTTAATCGTGTTTCTTGCAACACCTTTGGATTGAAATCCAATGTTATTGCCATGATCTACAAACAGGGAATTGTTCCTTTTGTCTGCTGTGCCTCTAGGGTTTGGGGTAATGCTTTGAAAAAAAAGATTAACTGCCGAAATCTTCGTAGAATTCAAAGAAGAATTTTACTTAGAGTTATACGTGGCTACAGAACTGTAAGCTACGAAGCCTGCTTTGTCATTGCAGGGTTTCCCCCAATTGACCTTTTCGTCCTGCAAAATAAAGATTTCAAAGATAACGTTATAAAAATTACCCCAGATTCCAAAGTGTCTTTTTCCAATCTTCCACATCCTGCTGAACGTGTTCCTATCGAAATTATCGATTATAAGGACAATGTTCTTAGCAATTTTCCTGTAGTGTGTTTCACTGATGGCAGTAAACTCAACTACCGTGTTGGACTTGCTTTTGTTGTGTTTCAAGACGCAGTTGAAATGGAACACTTTATGTTTAGAATTCCTGATGAATGCAGTGTGTTCCAAACAGAATTGCTGTGCCTCAGTAACTCGCTCAAATTGATCGTAAACCACTGTACTCTGTCATCCAGGTTCCTTATTTGTACTGATTCTCTCTCATCCTTATTTTTGCTTAGTAATGTTTCTTCCTGCAACAAAATTGTAGTGAATTTTCACATCACTCTATACGAGCTTAAAGCAAGAGGAATTAGCGTCTGTTTATCTCATGTCCGAGGTCATTCTGGCATTTTAGGGAATGAAAGAGCCGATTGGCTTGCAAAGCAAGCTATAAAACTAAACATCATTGATCCTATGAGCATTCCCAAATCTCACATTCGTAATGAGAATCACAAAAAGACCATTCTCTTATGGAACGAGCTGTACCAAAATTCGTCAACTGCCTCTTTAACCAAATTATTTTTCCCCATAATTTCTCAAAGGTTGAACAAAAAGCATTTTTTCAGTGATTTTCACTTAACAAAATTTCTTACTGGACACGGTAATTTCAATTACTATCTCAAGAAATTTGGATTATCGAACACTGATCTGTGCTCTTGCAGCGTGGGTGGAGTTCAAAATGTCGAACACTTGCTTTTTGATTGCTCCAAACTTACTGAGGGGAGAAGAGATTTTATTGTGGATCTAGATGCCTGTAATATTAAGTTTCCACCTCCGCTTCATGTTTTGGTCGACCACAAAATGGCTTTTTTCTCATTCTGTAAATTTATTTCCTTTGCTGCTTCAATTTTTAATTAGTTTTGTTGTTTATTTTTTTTCTGTTGTTTTTATCCTTATTTTTATATGTACATACTTTTATCTATGTATGTAGCTGTTTCTACTTACTTCTGTAAGCCTTGTGCTGTACTTTGTGGTGCACAAGGATTGACTTATTATTAATAAAAAAAATAATACATAAATCTATCTATACTTATATAAAACTCAATGTGTGTGTGTGTGTGTGTTGGCACTCTCCAGGCCAGATCGTTCGACCTACAGCTGCCAAATTTGGCACATGCCTACCTTGGAGGTTGGGAATGTGCACCTGGGGTCCCTTTTTTAAAATTTTTTTATTTGAATTTTAATTATTAAATAAAAACTTACTTTCCCACCAAAAAATCTTTTTATTTCCCCACTGCCAAAAGGAGTAAGACTTCAGCTTTTCCCCTCACGCTAACGAGGATAGGCTTAACATATTTTCGGTCGATTATTTGAAACGATTCTGTTATTTTTTTAGTGTTTGATGCATTTAAAATTCAACATGGTTAATTTATCGATCTTTCAGATTCATTCTGAAGTACTTTTGAATTAAAATAAAACAGAATAGAGGAAATTAAAATTTTTAATCTGCGTAGCGTTACCCCAAATGGTGTAGAAAATTCACGCATGCGCATTGTGTTCTGATTGTTGACAACTCTATTTTCAACCTCTACGGACTTGGATTTGAAGTCTCAACATGTTTCTGACCGATTATTTCAAATGATTTTGTTTATTTTCTTAGAGTTTCATACATTTAAAACTAAACATTGTTAATTAATTGATCTGTTCGGGAGGAATCTGAGAAAATGTTGTAGAAAACTTCTTGAGATACTACATAAATAAAGATATTCTTTAGTGCCCATAAGGTTTAAATACTCAGCGACTCTGTTTTCAGTACTCATATTTAAAAAAATGCTTCGTTTCAGTAAAAAATTTTCTTATATTAATTGCAATTTAACCATTTCCACTTTAATTTGAAGCATAAATTCTACGGGGGCTAACAGAAAATTAGTGAGATACATATTACGTTGTGGCTGAAGGCCTTTATAATATTATGAATGAATTATATGACTATCAAAATTTGAAGCTTTAAAATATTTTGATGAAGAAGCTATTAAAATAGGAGTTACATAAAATATTTAATTATTAAAATTTTAACGGGCATTAAGATTTGCGAACCGTCTAGTCGCCAAAGGCGGCTAGTAAGCAATAATACAAGTTAAGACAAACTTTTATGATAGTCTGATTTTCAAATGCTTAGCTTCACAAGAGTATTTTCACGTTTTTTACGAATTTATGAGAATATGAAGCTAAAATTCCAAAAGGAAGAGATTGCATTTGAAAGAAACTTTTATTGCAGATACTATTGCTATGCTTTTAATAGTTCTCAATTTAAATAATATAAATTAAAAAATTATTTATTCCATCAAAAGCTTTTGAAAAATATTTTCTTTGTGCTATTTGTTATTTGAAACAGAAGATTGGGTCAAATCGTTTGATGTCACTCTTGCTAATCGCTTCCAAGTTCAGCATTTTTTCTCATATGCTGAATTTGGAACCTGAAATGTCTTTTAACTTCAGTCCAAGTCTTTTCAGCAATGGAATATTACGGTTTCTTACATAATTTGTAAAAGCGGTATCTGCCATTGTCCGGAAGCAGAAACAAAGCAGGGGCTTGTGCAAAAAGCAGCACTTGAAAATTTGCAATGCGAGCAGACAACAAAATGCTGATTCGAAAACAATAAGAGTTCTCGTCTAGCAAACAGAAATCTCGAGAGAGAGCTGAATTGATTAACACACTTCAGCTTTTTGCTCTCTTGTTCCAAAAAGGCATGGCATATTCAATTTTCCACAAGAATCGCTTAATTTCGGTTTCTAGTAGAATAAAGCTAAAATTCTTGAATTCTCCAGCACCTTTCTTATTGGCACCAAATTCTTCGACAGATGATCACCGAGTTGGGCATTATTGACTCGGCCTTTATTCGGCATCTATTAAGAATATCTGCAAGTATCTCTTCCTTACTTAGCATGAGACTTATATTGAAGGAGAGAAATATTACGGATTCGTAACTTAAGGAACAAAAATTCCAAGCTTTAATTATGTAAAAGGTAAAATACATTACAAAAGTGACTAAGACGCCACATTACATAAAGAGCCCCTACCCTCCATAACTGCATGCATGGCTAATCAATCAAAATGCTTTATATTTATGCATCAAGTTTAATTTAAAATTGCACTTTCATTTGTTGCGATAAGACAAAGTGAATCGACATGGTTAAATCAATAATATTTGATTATCGGGGAATGGTCGCCGAAGGTGGCTAGCTTTATTTATTCTTTTCGCGTAACATTTTCATATGGTAGCAAACATTCTTTCAACGCTCTTTATCCTTAAGGACACTAAATGATGATACTTGTATTTGTTGTTGCCACAATTTATCCAGAAAGACTGGAAAAATTTATTCAGAAAGACTGGATTGCGAAAAATAAGCACTTGAAATGGACATCAACAGGCATTCCTCTTTCTAAAGAAATAAATGGATCACAGTACAAGAAATATGGTAAATATCATGTTACTCGGTTTTTTTAAATAAAAAATTAACTATGGTAAGTTAGATTTTTATGTGAAGTAAAAGCTTCTTAAATATGCCGCACTATTGTGGAATGAATTGTTACTAACAAAAAGTCTCGAGAATGGTATATTCCGAATGCTCAAACAATAAAATTCCTTTACAATGGAGTCTCAAGAACAGCATTTATATCATATTAATATAATTATTTCCTTACGAAAATTTCTTAAACAAGAACCATTTTTTAGCAAAATGCGACACATGAAAGAGGAGATATAAATTAAATAATAGATTTTAAAGAAAAGATATTGATTGAATAGGGACTTGCTAAATGATGTTCTTTCACACTGAAAAAGATGAATTTTGCTTTGCAAAATATGGATTTATAATTAATATTACTTGAAGAAAAATCTACTTATGAAGTAAAATTCAGGTAAAACTGTCTTTTCAGAGAAGAAAAAAGAAAGAGAAAAAGGGGGGGGGATCAATTCCCTCTCAGTGCCAGCCTTTGAAACCTGTTCGAGGCAGTGGCTATTCCCGTTCCCTTCTGAACCACCTGTGAAACGCTTAATTGAATTAAAAATACTTCGCTCCCGGTGCGTCAGGGGAAATAACCATTGCTGATTGACATCCCCACGCCATAATGGCAGACCGTGAGAGCGGGAACAAGTCACCCTTTTTCGATCTAATCCCGGATTATCGAACAAAGGAAGGAAAAAGACACAGGGTGTGTGATGCGAAATCCTGTGTGCCGTGTACCGCCGTCGTCTGCCTGTCCGCCTCAACCAATCGGAAGAGGGCGATTCATTAAAGTCCACGAGACCAACACGCCAATCCCTCGCTGTGGCATTAATCACAACGAAATCGGCTGCAGCCACACAATGGAGAGTTGCTCTTCGCTAATGTGTCCTTCCGGCACATAATTGCTGCACCATTCCGGCTCAGGAATGATTAATAATTCAAGAGGAACACTCTGCGGGCAGTCACCGAATTCATCCCAAAGTTGTGATTTCAAATTATTTTGAATAATAGATACGTAAGCTCATTCTCCAAGATAGCCAATTATTTTTCAAGAATCACTCTTGTCTTTAGAAATTATTTGGCAGCAAAACAATCAACCGACAGGAGTAACCAAATTGTATCAATTTATTTGAAATAGCACTTTTCGTTTTTTTATTATTTCGTTATTTATTGGTATTTTCTCCTTTTATTTATAGTTTTTGAGAACCATTTTGCCAAAAAACTATTCTTGAAAAAATATGCAGGACTTCGAATAAAAATAAAGGAATTTTCTTTTTCTATTGAAAAAAATATATATTTGATACCTTTCATCACCAAACCAACTTAACACTGGGAAAGCTTAAAAAAAAAGACGGATGATTTCTACGAAATGTGACTGAAATCTTCCTAGATGTGGATGGGGCGGGGAGGCAGAGTAAAATATCATGAGCCTCAAAAAGAAACAGCAAGGATATTGATCTTAAAATGGGTGATTCGAGCAGCATTTTCTGATGAGATCAACGAAGAAAAAACTGTCGTAAAGAATAGAAGAAAGGAGATTACCTGTCTAAACAGTAAAGCATTTCCCTACTATTTTTCAATTCCATATCACTTTCCAAATAACTCAGCAAATTATGATGCTGGAATAATAAATAATTAGAAAAAGTATTCAGAAATTTCATAATAGCTTCTAATGGTCTAAATTTTTGGTATTCTTTTCATAGAATTGCAGAAATAGCAACCCATTTGTTTATTATATTCCATTGCTGTGTGAATTGGAGCTTTTATTTGTGGGCTTTTACTGCTTATAATGTTATTAAAATAAAACAATTTACAATCAGAAGATCGACAGGTAATTCATGAAAGAACAAATGAGAATTAATTTCCTCAGATATTATTTCTATTATATTGCTTGAAAACATGAAATATCAAAAGAGGATGCTGCTTTAAAAAAAAAGCAATTGCTGCAAACAATGCTAGAATTTCTAAGAATTGAGTTTAGAATTCGGGTTTGTTTCTTTTTCCCACAAATGACAGCAGTGGCAATGCATTAAATTTATTTATTTATCGCTCAATCTAAGAGTTCATTTGATGGATGCACGCGTAACGCAGAAGGGTTGAGTGGCATTTGCGCTCAATAAATTTCCCCCTTTCCGCTCAACCTTATGAACCACATTATAAACTTTATCTTTGCCTGTAAGATTTGGCGATTTTACAATAGTAATGGTAATCAAATCCCTATGAGAGTGGGAATGATACTCCTTGTCTCTGATAACAAAACGAAACTTCCGTGAGAAAAATGCTGATGACCCTTACCACGTTTCAGATGAGTGTTGAAAATAATAAATATCAAGCGTGAGAAATTTGCTTTAAAAATGTATTTTTTAAAAGGAATACGTTTATAATTTTCCCACACGGAAGACATTTATAAGAATTATAATTCTGATGTGCATAATACAAATTTAATCTAATAAAATGAATAATAATTTTTAGTTTTGTGAGGATTTAATCTTTATATCTCTTACGGTTTAACTTTATTTAACAAAATGAAAAAAAAAATACATAGAAAGGGCTTTAAATTTCTTTCTCTATGTATGTATGCTTTTATGCATATGCATTCCACAAGCTGATACTTGAAATGAGCTAATGTATTTTTTACGTTAAAGCTCTTCAAATAAGGTGTTTTTTTTTGCAAAATAATAAGCGTTTTTGGTTAAAATAAATTATAGGAATCATATTAATAATTTTAAAAACAGCTGCTGGTTAATTCTCAGGAGGAAAAAGAAAAAAAAAACATTTTTTTATAAGAAAATGTTGATAATTACTAAAATTTCTTCAAATCTGAAATACATTACTTTATTTTCTAGCTTATTTACTGTCAGATTTACCTATATATAATCCAATGTACCGCAAACGACATTTAAATGCAACATCTAAACGTGCTACTTAAAAAAATATGAAAATAATTAAAAGGCGTTAGAAATTAAAAAAAAAATGAATATAATTTCTTTTTCTTTTTCAATATTTCACAATATGCATAATACGGTCACTTACATTAAAAAAAAAAAAAAAAACTGCAAACGTTTATCTGTCTGACATTCAGCATAGTCAAGACTGTTCCGCATTTCTGAAAGCTTATCAGCAATTTTTGTTCATTTGTTTCGAACTAAAATAAAAAAAAAAAAAAAGTTTTGAGAGATTCGATTAAATAACTTAGTAGGAATGTTGCTTTTTTCCAAATATTATGATTTCTCCTATATAATCATGAATAAAAGAAAAATAGTTGTAAAATATATTGTTACACAAATGCTAATACACATTAAAAAGCACTTTTATAAAGTTTTTATGAAAGAAATGACTAACTTAATTTTATAATTCAGATTTATGGTTGCTAAAATTTACTTAGCTTGTCATTGATAGCTTACACACAAGAGCATATTGAACTTCAAATTCTATTGGACATGCAACATTTACTACTGTACTAAAAACCTTATACTATTCCGCTTTTTGTGCAATGCATCTCTTTTAATTTTGAGTAATCTCAACAAAAATGGGAACTTGAAAAACAAAAGTGTTTAAATTTCAACTTATACAAAAACTTTCTCATTCAGCATTGTTTATGCGCATTACAGATAACATTCTTATCTAATTTTAATTAATTTCACTAACATTGATCCTTATACATACAATAATTTATTACATTAGGGAGTAATAGGATTTAAAAATGGATACACTTTCTAAAAATTACAAAGCTATAACTTCCGAAAAAATGACAGCACAAAACTGATTTTTGCATTAAGATAAAACTCAAAAAATTATGTTTTTAATGATATCAATGCTTTAATCTACAAATTAAGTTTCGATGTTTAATGAGTTTTTAAAGAAATATGTTAACTATATTTTCCAATATATATTAATTTATAAATTAATTTTTATATATTAATATTGATATATATTATAATTATTGATATATATTAATTTTTCTGAGCAATGAAAGAATTCTCTTATTCGGCAAATATTTATGCATCTAATTACTTTTCGGAGCGCTAAGGGTTAAATAAAAATCTTTGAACTTCAATAAACTAAATCGTTCACTAAAACTAAATAATTTATGAAATTTGAATATCACTCCTCCATAAAAATTGACGATTTTAGAACATTTCATAGTCCTTTTCAAAGAAGATGCACCTATCTTTTACCAGGATTTCTCAACAGTGATTGGCGTATGATTATGAAAATATAGATTGTTCTAATATTGATATGTAAAAACTGACAGATTTGATGGCAGAAGATAGAAAGTATATTTATTGAACTTGAGTTAAGAGTTGAAGTGTCAAGAGTATTTCGCAGAATATGACTCCTTAGGACAAAAGGACTGTGTAAAATTTAAACTTCATAATTTTTTCATAAGAACATTTATTGACTGAAGTCAAATAAAATATTTTCATTTGCATCATTTAAATATTTTTTAAGGAAAACTAAAAACTGAATTTTAGATGAATTAGAGAAATTTTTGTTGGGTAATTCTTTAAAATATTGTATAAATTACAAAAATTATTCTGCATTGCATATACAACTTCAATGTTGAGCGACTCTGCATTCAATTTTCATATTCAAAAAAAAAAAAAGATTTTCTTGGTTTCATTGAAAAATGTTTTTATATTAATTGCAGTTTAACATTTCCACTCTAATTTAACGTGCAAATTTTATGAGCTCTGACCGAAATGAGTAAGTAATACAATGAACAGAACTGTTTAAGGCCTACATAATAATATGACGGAAGCTTAATGAACTATTGTAATATATATATACACACACATACATTTTTCCCCTTTTATGAGTATAGATAATAGCGATTTTCAAGAAAATTCATTCACAAATATGAAATTGTTCAAATATTAGTAAATAAAATAGCTATAGATTCTCTTATATCCGACTTCTTTTTAAATGAATTTAATTCCGCTATTTATTTTTCTGATAAAAACAGTCTTACTTTTCTATTAATAATAGAATTAATTATCATTTATTGCAAGATATATGAATAAGATAAATGTATGCGCAAGATCTCATAAATGCAAGATGAAATAAAATTTTTACAAAAAACAAGCAAAAAAACACAGACAAAATAGCATCGATTTCTGAATTATATATATATTTAAAAAATACAGTTATGAAAATATCCAGAGGGGAAAAAGCTACGAAAAAATTATTATTGTGTTTTCTAATTTTTTATTTCTGGCCCTGCATTTGAAAATAATATTTGTGATTTTTATTTATTTTTGCATTTCCACCTTTATTTAATTTCCAAAATGGAATTTTTTTAGATTTAATTCCTTTGGAGTCATATTTTCACAGGACGCTGTGTATTTTACTTCTGCAATTTCATTATCACCCATTAGCGCGACCGGAACTGGGTTTGCGAATAAACCGTCACTCCTCTAGATGCGCGCCAAGTTTTCTTGCCAAAGGTCCAAATCACAGTAAACCTACAATGCAACAGGGGTAGGGAATAATTTATTGAGCGCAAATGCGCCATTCCCCGCAGAAGACATACTATGCTGATCCACATGAAAACTTTGTGGAGTTCGAGGAGCGTTCGGTAGAATCCTCTATGCGACGACGATCACATCCTTTTGCGACTCTCCTCGCACTCGCAGGGATTTCATAGAAAAGAATCCATTTCGCCATAAACAATCACCTGTTTTATAGAGGATTTAAAAATATTTGCTTTTAAACACTTTCGTCATTCGGATTGAGGAGAGAGCTACTGATCCTTATGAGATTCGGAGCTTAATCTATCAAGGAGCTGGCCGTCTCGGTCTGTACATTCACAAGGTTCTTAGTGCGATTAACTCAAAAACACAGTGATTTAAATCTATGAAATATGGTTTATGATTTTCAGACTGCAGTTGCGATTTTGTGCCAAAGTTTGGTTTTTATCGGTTAGAAAAAATTTACCCAAAATATTTATCCGGTTTTGTGGTATTTTTGTAAAAATCACGTTTCAGTTATTAATCTCTAATAGGCTTTACCGTAACTGTTGATAATACATACAATTAATAATACGCAAGTACATTTATTAGAGAATTGGCAAAAAACGTTTCGGCGAGACCACTCCAGCTAGTTTAGCTTGGATCATCGAGTAAGATTGTATTTCTTAAATTTTTATTGAATTATGGAAACCAGTTATTTTTGCAGGCCCTGATGGATCGTAAAAAAGTTTACAGCAAAGTACAAAAGGCTTTTATTACCAACAATTATGTGCAAAAATACCGACATAATCGCCTCGCAGATTCAGGTATTGTTCACATCCAATTTTCTCTTCGAAGAGCGTCGCCGCCTTTGATGTGAGATGGATTCATTTGAAGCTCCATGTTAATCAAGAAAGTCATTTCATTTTCTTTTGAGGAAAAAACATGGAGTCGCATTGCTTCAACTTTTACCTTCATCTTGGCATGCTGACCGTCCAGCTCGCTCCATTTTTTTTTCGAAAGATTTAATCGATTGATTGAACAATATTTAGTTTTGCGTCCATCTTGTGTTCTTTGCCTCCTTTCATGTCAATGCAGTTTAGAATCCAGAGATTTTTCATCGCTTCTCTGAAATGAACGGAAGAGTAAGGATTCCGGACTAATGAGGAGCTCCAAAGAAACTTTGAAGCTCCTCATTAGTCCGGATCTTCCGCCATCTTACATCATTGGTGGACACATTTTCGAATAGAGGATTAGAAATCTGATCGGCCAATATGGAAAATAACTTTATTGCAGGAATCATACTAGAAAGTAACAGCGTTTGTACATGATTTTCCCCAATAAATAAATTGTGTTCTCCATTTTTTTTTTATGGCCCATAAAAACTAAAGAAAAACCGCCTTTGTACTGTACATTTCGGGCAATCAGACAGAAGACTTCTTGTTAAAAGATTTTGTTTAAAATTTGACAGAAAATATAACATTTGATACAAAGACTAACCAAACTGGTTAGCTCTACGAAAGTAGTAGTCAACCAAAGTAGAAAGTTGATTAGCTCTACGAAACTTATTTCTAGCCAGCTCCTCGGTTCATAGGAATATTCACGTTTCCTTATCTTGAGACTGCTGTCCCTCGATCAGCTTTTGAGTTGGATGCGACTTAAGTAGTCCAACTTTAGTTTCACAATGCAACAGCTCACTTTTAACAAGAATTCGAAGCAGCCGTAAAATGCATCTCAGGCAGAACCAGTCTTCCCTGGAGATGGACGGTCCATCTCCCACCAGAATAATGATGATAAGGAAGCTTCCAGCACGTGTTAATCGGAGAGAAGTTCAACAGGAATGGGACGCGTTATATAGTTATTAGAATCATTTTAAGGAGCGGGGGAACGCTTCGAGACGAGCCGCGATCAATTCGCACTAAATGACGGCCAACAAACGATCCTTGCATTCGCGACCTATAACCGTACCCGCGAATCAGCCAGCCGGCGATCCCTCACGGCCCGCGGAATCTCTGCCTAAATGCAGGGTATCAGGAAATTATAATGGAGATAAATGGCGAAGTGAGAAGCGCAATTACTCCTAGGAGGGAGGGATTGACAAGTCAGTCCCCCCCTTTTCCTCCTGCGACTGCGCTCCTCCTCCCTCCACTATTATACACGGTGGTGGATGCCTTTCATCGTGTTATCCTGTTTTTGATCGCCCCCTCCCCTCCCTTCTTTCAGTTAAATTTCCATAATGATGGGGCACAGAGCGGTCTCCCGTCATCGCAATTTCTGCCAAAATCGACACCTTTCAGCGAGGAAGGGGCCAACAGGCATTTTCTTTGCGGCGCGCATCTCGATTCGAAGACAAGCTGTTTGTTTGTTCCCCGAAATGAAAGGGTGGGGGGAGAGGGTGGCTGAAATGAGAAGAGAAAGGCAAGTGTGAATCAGAATGATGAATTCCGATTGTAGCTCAGACAAATGTAGTGACAGATAATCGACTCTCTTGATGTTTACAGGCGAGAAGACCTTCCTATTTATGGAGTCTGTTACCTAAGGGCAGTTGAAGGAACGCCTCAATACCCAAATTGTGGCACCTCCCCAACTTTTGTCAGTAAGGCAGTTGAAGCTGCAGTCATTTATTTTCGTTTACATTTGAAGCGCTATTTCATTAAATAACCGAAGTCATTCACAGTTTACAAGCTAATTTCAGTTTTTCTCATGACATTCTCATAAAAAGAATGAGAAAAAATGAAATGTATCGATAGATTTTGCGTCATTTAAGCAGATCCTTCAAAAAGATGGCGAAGACTGGTAGCAAAATAGAATTTACCCATAACTGCGATGTGGTGTCTTAGTCTTGCGCTTTCACTCTTTATGAGCAGCTTGGTGTCTATGTCGCGTTCATTTTCGAAGACGTTGAAAATTTGTTTCTGCTGTATTGTCGCAAAAACCGTGAGGGCACTGAATACGGAATTGCAAAAATAATAATAATAAAAAAAGTTAAGAATGGAAGGAAATTAATGAATGCTTTACCGAGAAAGATTTCGACGCGGAGCTTTTAGAGTAAAATTAGCCATATGCTCCAAGAACTTCATCGAGCCCAGTAGACATTCAGCATAAACAATAAGATTTTATTGAAAAACTATCATAATAAAAAACTGCTTACTAGTGTGAGACATTTATAAACGCACTTGTTACAAACTGATTTAACGACCCTTTTACTTTGATAAGTAAAATTGGATTGAACAGCGATCTTGTCTTAAAACTGAACTCACCCGTGAAGTTAAAGATGTATGCGAATAGATTGAACAAGATAATAGGAAGGTGATAATACAGATGCCTTATGATTTTGGAATTCATTGTAGGGTAGAAAAAGGTAATTATTTGTTTGCACCCAGCCTTCATATTCTTTACAATGCAAATAAGTTCTTGCTAGGAACGACCATTATTTTCCAAGATAAGAAGGACCTCAAACACACAACACGGGTTTCGAAGTGAATGCGCTCGAACAAAAGTCTTCAATAAATTAAATCATTTCCACAGATACTCAACTGGAGACTAACAGAACATTTGTGGAAAGAACAATGATGGAAGCAACCATAAGTCTGACACTAAAGTTGTGTAAGAAATATTGAGTTACATCGGAGCAAAGGAAAATTGGGGTTTAAAGAAGTAATGTAGAGTTCAGTCACTTCAAAAACTGCTAACACATGACTGCAATTAAGCTAAAATGTCTCAGAGCGAGTACAACTATGCAATTTTCCTCTGCTATGAAATTTAAATGAAGACATCATTGTGGCAACATTTTACAAAAAATGAAAACAATTACTAGTAATTCTGCTTTTAGTCTCCTCTAAGAAATTGTAATTTAAATTTTCTAACATGACTAATGTAAACATTACCCTCTAGATGCATACTTAAGATAACATTTTTTTTTTCCTAACCAGTAAAATAAGTTGCAAAAAAGGCAAATAATTTTAAAAATAATGCATAAACGTAACAAATTTGTAAAAGATGATTCAGTTGTGACGTTAAACAGTTATTGCTTATACACGAGATACTCACATTACATTTTGTAACAACTCAACTCTCTGTGTATAGCTGTATCAACTCAACTTTACATTTTTTTTTTTTTTAAAGTTTGAAACTGTTGTTACGTTTTTAAGTTTGAGTGAAAACAAGAATTCGAATTGCGCTTGTGTTTGCGTTTGCGTTTAGAAGTCATTTATTACAAATTTTGCAATGGTATAAAACTTTGATTAGCGAAATATGTTGCACTTCATAAAAAAATATCAAATCGAGATCTGATTTCTCTATTGTATGTGAGGCAAAGAGCTTCCTGGTAACCTGCAATATCCAGTTATTTGATTTTGTTACGGTTGCGATATTTAAAAATACTTATCAAACATTAATAAGTCAAAGAAAATCTAGACAATATTTGCAAAATGTGTCTTTTTTTTTACTATTTAATTTCTCAAAACCGATTTTTGGAACTTTCCAAAGACTTTCGGGGAGGACCATCAGCATATTTTGGGCTGGGACAATTATTCTGTTGAGATTCACATCGAGTGCTGACAACACGAATAAATTGATTTCTTGTTGTTGTTCTTAATGGAAGGGGGGCTTTCTTACTACGCATACCTGATATTTCGCTATTTCATATCTCATTATTAGAAACCTAACATCTAAAAGTGCAATTTTTATCAAATTAGACGGTGCATGAAAGTGTATGTACTAGATAAAATTGATAAACCTGTAACAAAAAGAGATTTTTTTTCAATAGACAGTAGAATCAGAAGACACAGGAGGAAAATCTACAATAATTTTGCTCCAAATCCGATTTTATATATGTACTAGTTGATACGCAGCGCTTGCTGCCGTAGGAGAAATAATTTTGGAAATATCGTTTGAAATAGCTGTCTTGTTTCATTAGGAATGATAGAAAGAATGCTATTTATTTTCTTGTCGACAATGAATACATTCATTGAAACTGAATGACATATAAAGGAGAAATATAAATAATATTTATTATATAATTTTTTTTTACTTTATTATTTGAGTATACTATAGGGTAGACAATATTTTCTGTTTTCTGGTTTTCAGCGAAAATAAATAAATTTTTTGGCTGTGCGACTCGTGAGTATCCAACATACAACTGGCCATGTGAAAAACATGGATTTTCTAAGTTCAAAGCAATAAGTTGGCAAAGTTTATCATCATTCGATGAATAAACAGTAAGGCAGCGCATAAAATACGAACATATATTAGATATAACAATTGTACTATGTCTATAACCTTCGTAACAAGTGTAAGCATTAAATAGGCTGTTTAATGGCAATTGATTGAACGGTACGGCAGTGCATAAAATACGAACAAAAAAAATTCATTTTTAGGTATTAGATTGTACGAAGCAAGGACTGCACTTCATACCCTTTCAAAACTTTTGGTCAAAACGAGATTCCGGTCTTCTCTGCCGATGAATATTGATGTATATTATTGGGATAAGACCTTCTTCTTTTATACTTCAGGCTCCCAAGACCAGCACTTATCGACGGTTGTACTTCGTTAAAGGATGATACCTAGAAAGAGGAGCAACTATTGGGCTTCCTAATTTCACAAATATTCACCGTATTGCTAAATGTAAACCTTTTCCTATTTCCTCTCATCCGTTTTTGGCGAAATAAATGCCTCTTGATTCGACCTAAAGCGCGAGGGATATTCAAATGCAAGAATAAACAGTACGTCCACGAGACTCCATTTCGCGAAGTATTTAAATAAATGATGCAGCCTATGATGCTTCAGCGATTGAAATTCGGAGTAGTCTTTGAATCTTGAGGCGAAACCGTTAATTAGCTCCTCAACGTGAACAACCTGAATAATGTATTTGAGCGTGATACTTCCAGAGCGGTCGACCGCCTAACAAAAGCGCTGAGTCATGAGAACGCAACAAAAGCCAATACCAACGAATCCAGCGTGGGTACCACTTAAGCTTTAATGCGGCAACACATTAAGAAATCACGCTCGCAATAAGTTGGAACAAAATGTTCTCCCCGGCACGACGCCTAGCTGTTTGTGGACAAAAGGAACCTTCGAGAAGAGGGTAACAGGCCACCTTTCTTCACACCTCGTTTCTTATCCCCCTCCCTTATTAAGTGGGTAATTTTCACCTATCCACGGGACCATCGATCTGTGTTTATGGACCTATTATGAGTTGGAATAAATGTGCGCTTCCTTCCCCCCTGCTGTGAGCGCCCATCAGATGAAGGCAGCTTTAAAATTTTGGCTGCGGACGTCAGTTTGATGGCATAGGATGAAATTGGCGGTTTCTTCACCCTAACCCCGCCAAACAAGGCTGGAGGGAGTGATGACAGCTCCTTGCTGACGGGGCCTTCCTCTCCGTCGGATTGATGGGCACAGGTTGGCGGTCCCACACTGAAAGTCAACGAGAGATTAATATTTCATTCAAGCCCGCATCTTTTACATAGATATGTGATTTTGAAATTTTCTATAGACTAAGCTGAAAGCGAGTATGTTCAAACGCTACAAATGTCAAAAGTCAAATACAAAATGTCAATATAAATACAAAAGTCTTCAAATCTCACAAAATAGCAAACAGCTTCAAAATTATCAATGACAGAGCTTATAAAACAATGCGGTACGACGATATTAAGTAACTGGAAAAAATATATTAAACTGGAAAATTTTCTTGTGAGAGTTTCGATATTGAGCCTTTTCAACAAGGAGAGTACATCCGACAAACCAATAAGGTTAAGGTTCTCCATCTATTTATAAAGATAAGTAATTTGAGTATTTCGATAAAATGACAGCGCCATCGTAGACAAGAGCGCAATGACAGCTCTTGTATTATCGTTTATTTATTTATTCAAGACAAAAAGCGTATTGAAATCTTCCATAAATATTTATATTTCGAATTTTAAGGAATAGCGGTCAGCTTTATGCATGAAGGTCTACAAATGGAAATCCGTCAGGTAGATGGTTTCAGAATTCAAATAAAATTAATCATTTATTTCCTAATGAAATATTAGTAATAAAATAAATTAACTTTTTATCTTTTGTTATTTTTGTTCAGTTTGTTTATTACATTAATATATATCACTAAATGATATTTTTATGTTTGTTAGTTATTTGAGATTTGTCATTTATATTTAATACAGTTTTAATAAAGTTAGAACATTCTTGGAGAATGATATATTATCACTGTACAAAGAATATTTTGTAAAAATTATAATTTAATGTCAGTAGACCGCATCCAAAACAAATATTTGTTTCACTGTAGTAGAAGGAGAATCATGGAATTTTTTTCTTAATTTTCTGATGAAGCCGTTATTGATTTTTTTTATCCTTAAATTAAATCTCGACATGTCACAAAAAAAGGCCACATTTCCGAAAGAGCGCTTACAGCCAATTTCCTTTTCATTCTAGGATAATCTTCCATTTGAATAAATTGAACACATTTGTTTTCTGCTTAAAACATATAATACTGCGATTAACTACATTTTTAATATTTAAGAGAGGAAAATAGTCGAATCTTTTCAGTCGAGTCAATATTTAGACGAATGTAAGGCTCCTCACAGAAAAAAAAATCCCGCTTGAGGGTGGCCCTTGACAAAGTCTTCAGGCCGAATTCGTCATTTCTTACGTTTTTATTCATTTCATTTTTTTTTTTTTTTTTTTTGCTTTTAAGCTTAATGTTTATTTCTAATTTGCATAAGTTCATTTGTGTTTTAGATATAGCCGCTTTAGTGCGCTCTAAATACAATGTATCCTTTTTTAATAGATTTGACTCAGGAAATATTTATTTTTAAGTTAGTTTCATGAAAATTGCTCTCATTTTTGGCTTGTGGAGTCTTTTCAGAATAATTCTTCAAAAAAACTGGCAAACGAAATTTTGGTTTACAAGAATTGATTCTCATTAAACTTAATCAAATGAACGCTATGAGAATAATAAATCTCGTTGACTATTCTATCACCTAAATATACCAACAATAAAAATGGCATGAAGCGCTTTATAAATTGTTGTCCTACCCCATAAAGGAAAAGAAGACGAAAAATTGAATAAGCGCATTGAATAATGTGAGACTTAAAGCTTTTAGAATCATTAAAGTCATAAGTTTGATTATACATTTTAATGGCATATTTAAAATATAAAGATTTTGATAGCAAGAGTGGTATTACTTGAACTATTATTTTTAATCATTTATTTAAAACATCTATAAGCAGTGAAGCCACAAGCTCCTTATTTTCTTTAAATGTGATGCTATCAGATATGTTATCACCATCAGTTCTGCAGATGTGCAAAAGAAGATAAGTACGGAATTAGGGAATGTATAATGAAAATAAAAAGATGGATTTCAAAGGACTGCTGGTAGCTTGAAAACAACTACTAAGACTGAACGGTTTATACGATTTGTCAAATGGAATTTTCATTCTTATTATTCTTTAAGTTTTCATCTTTAAGGGGAAAAAGGTTAAAGTTTGTTCTTACAATGCAATATATTGTTTTTGTTGGTAACATCCCTTTATTTCAAATGAATACAATGCCTACAGAAATGTCGATGGATGGCATTCTTTACCGTAGCGCAAATCTAGATCGCCTGTTTAAACGATGAGAAATTAAAAATTCGTGAACATCGCCAATCTAACGATAAACGAGCACGTCACCAAGGTGTGTTACCTCAACGCAATTGAGGCGCGAGTTTTGGGACCAACGAGAACTTTCAACTATTTTTAGAAAATTCATCGCATACCTTTGAATAACTTTAAAAATTCCTATTTAGATTCACTTGCATATTACATTTCTTCAATAAATGTAAAATAAAAGGATGAGTTCACAAGGCCGAAACAAGCAAGACCGTCCTTCAAGAAGAACAAGTGCAGATTTCCAAATTCGTGTTATTAAATGAATTCAGCAAGACGCGATGATGTGGTTCTTTTTAAGTTTTAACGCTGAAATCCGTACAAGCAGAAATATCCAAATGACTCGCAGATCTCTTATGCGACCTGGTTTCCTATACTAATTCCATTTATCTCATATACTAACCATATATTATTCTATTAAAAATGCATATTTTTAATTTGACTGAATCTCCATTAATGTAGCTCTTTCATTTATTCGGCATTTCCCTAGCGATTTATTGAGAAATGAATCTATATCGAAACACAAAGGGGCGAGAGCAGATTCAATGAAATACAACTTAATGAATCCAGCCTCGTAAGAAAAAAGCAGGATTGGGATGAGCAGTTGTAGATACAAGTCTAATTTGTATATTTCTGTCGATCCATGCGCACTTTCAAATTTAATGAAGATATTTAAAGGTTTTACCTGAATTTAATCTATTAAAACCACCCACTTTAAAATCACGTCACAATTTGGTGATACAATACTATATTAAAGAACCGGTGCTACGAACTCACTTCTGTAAAAGATATAGAGATGGCCATTTAAGCAGATTTTTCTATAGAGTTCAAAAGTAGTGTCAAGGCCTGTAAAAGACAGCAGACGCTGCATGACTTGCGGTGTTCATAGCGGTAAAATATGGAACTACGTTTCAAAATTGGGTCGATGAGACAGGCCATTCAGGGTCGTTGAGTTAGTAAGGAATTTACGCTAAGTAGGCTTAAATAAAGATGTTTTCGAAAATGAAAGATGGTGGGGTTAGGAGCAAATGACAACTAATAGCCTATGTAGAGTTCCTAAGCAAAAACAAAAATTGGCGAAATCGAACCAGTTTTAAGGTTGGAAAAGAGATGAACATGTTTTTTATTTTAAAAAAAATTATTTTAAATATATAAATAGCTGAAATATAATGAATTCTTTTTCAGAAATTAGTTTTTCGTCAATGCAAATCTTTTCAAAGCTATTTAATATTTTTAGCATCACAGAGAAATGCTACAAAACATAAAAATTTTTTATAAGAGCCTTGATATACGCAATAAAACAGACACACAAACACACATATATATGATCTAAATATAGTTATTCACAGTTTTCTCTCTGCTCTTGATTTCCATCATCCCATCGACGGTCAGGGAGAAACGCAATATCAGTCGATACTCATCGAGCCTTTTTCACATCGTTTGTAGTTGAAATTTTAAGTGATGATCACGCATTCTGTTGATAGCTTTCCCAAAGCTACTTATAGATTCTTTAATACAACAGCATTCATACAATATTTCTTTTTACTTATATACATTTTGATTTCTCAGCAGTTTTGTTGGAGACACACTTCAGAAGATACTGAGAAAGTTTACTATGCATCATGCAAGCATCAGTTAATACCCAAGCATTTCCACACCAATCCTTCTGAGTTTGATAAGAACTAAATTTTTACCCTTTCTGGATACCCCTCTCGGAGAACGCAGAATTGTACCACTCCTCTGCATTTACAGCCAGCACGACGATACAAGCTGAAAGATTACATTTTAAGCGAAGGTGATCTCTCCAACGCTACAAGGATGCAAAAAGCAACTCAATGCCACTCTGATGTCCAGAGTTACTTTGTTTTGTGTCTCGTTTCGTTTCCCTGAGATCAAAGATAATTACGCTGGCCGATGTGTAAAATGTATTGAATAAGGAAATGTGTCGCTAGAAACGCGTCACACGCACGGCAATAAAGCAGGAATAGTTTCATTCTCCACAGCAAGCTTTTCACGTGGCGTCGTAACGCTTGAAAAGAAGAGATCTGCGCGGTTCAATAATACGGCTTACTGTGATGGATGCTGTAATAATAAGAGAAAATCAGATGACAGGAAAATTCAAATGAGCACATTTAAAACTCTTTATATCTCATAAAACCTGTTTTATCATTAAATTACAGCTTTTCGTGCTATTTTTATCTTAATTCTTTTCCAGTCAATTACGCCTACTTGATTCTCTCATTTTAATACTTTTTTTTTTATTGAATAGCAGCCCACTGCAAATAAAAGGGCGTGCAAAACACACTCTATTGTGCGCAACTTTATTTTTTTTCAGTCGAACTTCAGAAGGCATTGACGCGTAATAATTATGGAAACTGAAATTCGGAAAGCGTTGGAAAAGTAATTAAGGAACGACAAACAATAAATCACGCACCACTCCGCATCCACCGAAGGATATGACGCTAATTATTACAAAGCGCTGTTAAACACGCTCCTTCGCCAATGAAAACCATCTCCTGAAAGGCAGCAACCCTCTCCGTCTTTTTTGCCCCCGGCGTCTTCGGGAGGTGTCGTCCGCGGGTCAGATTCGGCAGCCGAGGATGTGAATTTGAATTATGGCCGGAGTAATTTCCTAGTCACCAAATTACTTTATAAGGTAATGGACGATGAAAAATTCATCGGTCGTAATTCTTCGCCAGAATGTGCCAAGGGTGGAATTTTCTGCGGGAATTATCGTTCACCTGGGAGGCATCGAACACACCGTTCGCTTTTAACAAACCACACATAAATTTTCTTATTTGTTGATTACTGAAGCACATAATTCACGGCTCATCCACAAGAAAGGGCATCCCCCCCTTCCTATTTAGGTTGCACATGGTAATGGGAAATCTGTTTTACATATTGCTTTGAATAATTCTTTCGATCTCGAATACTAAAAGATAGATGCATTTTCTGAATTTCATTGACATCTGAATTCTGTTTATATTGGTACATTTCTTCTATTCAAATTTTTATATAAATAAAATAAGTACATAGAAGAAAGTGAGTTCAAGATCTAGTCATTCAGAAGTCCTATTGGACATGACTTAGGAATTGCGAAATCTATATAAAAAAAAAAATCATTATTTTACTGAATACAATATAACATTCCTGAAAAATCGAAGCTGCACTACTTTTTGTACTAATAATTTCTTTATAGAAAAATAACCTGGGGGAGGTGAGACCTCGTAGACATGTTTATTTCATAGGCAGGCAATAAGGGAATCATAGATTGATTATTTCGACTCGCCCGAAGGCACACGGATCAACTTGAATGACCGGACCGCCGCGATAGCAACTCTGGCGGCAACTGGGTTTAGTCTTAAGGGCCATCACCGGCTACGGTACAACCCTTCCCTAAGGAAGTACGTCCCGTCATCGATGGGAGGTAGCCACCTCCACCAGTCCGTGCATCCTCAAGGGTGGCGAAAACCAAACCCTCATGCCGGATGCCTCTCATCCTCTAATTATAAGGTGCCCTCCCCCATGGACAGGCAATAAGGGAAACTATATTTTTAACGTAAAATGGGGCAGGCATTTTTATTTCATAAGACAATTCAAAAATACTCTTCACAAAATTCATACGAAAAGCAATTATCTACTTCACCGCAATTTCCTGGGCCGAGACACTTTCTACGCTGGTAGGTAGGTAGGTAGGTATGGTTTATTGGCACAAGAGCCATGTGAGACCATACTACGCCAGTCATATGGTTTAATTTAAGAGCACATTAATATGAACTGAATCAATCAATTATAAATTAATACCAACTAAGATAAACTGTATACAGTATAAGCGATGTAGCAATCAACTAATAAAATTTTAAAATTCATGAATCGCAGGAAGAAAATAATTATGAAACGGTAAAAGTGTCATATTAATGATACAACTCCATAAAAATGCAATAACAGACGATAAAAGGCTGAAAGGCAATTAGATGCAAGTAAAAAGGTGAATTGCTTTTTAAAATGTAAAAATATTTGGGTGGTATTTCTCACCCACCAAGTCGGTTAGAGTTACGGATGATGTATTGAAAAAGCTGACACGATGGGGATGGTAGGCAGGACATTCAATTAAAACATGCTTAATACTTAAATCAACATGAAGCGTCTGACACATTGGTGCCCTTTCGCCAAAGATCAGATGTTTGTGAGTATAGCGCGTATGTCCTATACGGAGGCGTGTTAGCTTGACTTCTACCTCACGGATAGGAAGAGGTGGCCACATAGCAATGGACGGCATGACAGAGTGCAATTTATTGTGGGTCAATAAATCCCACGTTTCTTGCCAAGTAATCAACACACGACACGCCAATAGTCTCTTGACATCACAGTATGGGAGTTCTTGGTTTAGGAAGGAGGATGCAGATTTAGCTAAAGAATCCGCCATCTCATTCCCAGGGATACCAACATGATTTGGCACCCAGCTGAAAATGACATTAAAACCATTGACCTTCAAATGACTCAAAGTAAACAGAATGCTACTAGCAATCGGGTGCATCTTATTGTGGTAGTGAGAAAGAGTTTCTAATGCACTCATGCTATCGGTATAAATAATAAAATTCCGTTGAGCCAAGGAGGAAATTTCCTGGAGAGCATAAAAAATAGCTACTAGCTCAGCAGTGAATACAGAACAGTACTTATGTATACGATAGCTCAGAACACCAGATGGGAGAACAATGCCACAACCAACATGATCAACTGATTTGGAACCGTCAGTGAATATTGGTGTAAATGAAGAATACCGACAGCGATGATAGTTAAATAGCTGTTGAAAAACAACTGGAGCAGTTGAATTTTTGTCGAATCCTGAGAAGGGATTCAGAAAGGAAAATTTTGGGATATCCCAGGGTGGAAAGGAAGAGAAATCATGCGGTTTTATGGAAACATCATTAATATCTAAATCGTGGAGAACTGCTTTGATCCTCTCAGTGAATGGGAGAATGTGAGTGGATCGGGCATCATAGAGTCTTCGAAGACCAACTGGTAAAGTTGTTTGGGAAATGGGATGATTTGACAGAGACTTTGTTCGAAAATGATAAAGGGCAGATAGCTTCTTTCGTCTTAGATAAAGAGGTAGTTGGTAACAAATAGCATACAGGCTCTCTACCGGGGAAGTTCGAAATGCCCCTGAGCAGATCCTTAAAGCAGAATGGTGAATGGTATCCAAATGCCGCAAAACAGACGCAAGGGCTGAACCGTATATCATACAACCGTAGTCCAATCGAGAGAGAATTACTACTAGGTAAATACGGGGTAGGGAGGTTCGATCAGCTCCCCAAGATGTTCTGGATAATACCTTCAAAATATTCAAGGACTTCTCGCACTTCTTCCTCAGGTATAAGATATGAGGAAGGAAAGTTAGTTTATGATCGAAAACCACTCCCAAAAATCGTATCTCGTTCACAACAGGAATAGAAACATTCTCAATGCAAATAATCGGATCTGGATGAATCCCTCTCTTCCTGCAAAAATGTAAACAGCGACTCTTACAGGAGAGATAGCATATCCATTGCCCTTGCACCATGCCACTACTTTATTCACGGCATTTTGTAATTGCCTCTCAATTAGGCTCATGTTACTACCTTCATAAGAAATCTGCAGATCATCCACGTACAAACTACAAGATACAGAAGAAGGCAAATGATTAAGTATTTGGCTGAGATAAAGGATAAAAAGTGTGACACTGAGGACACTTCCCTGTGGGACTCCCTCAGTTTGAATAAAATGATCAGAATAAAAGTTTCCTAAACGAACTCTAAAAGTACGATGAGATAAAAAGTTCTGTAAAAAAATTGGCAGGTTGCCCCTAAAACCAAAGTTAAAAAGTGTTGAAAGTATGCCAAAGCGCCAAGCACGGTCATATGCCTTCTCCATATCGAAGAATATGGAGACAAGGTGGTTCCTTCTGACAAATGCGTTGCGTATCTTGGTTTCCAGCAATACGAGGTTATCGAAAGTAGATCTACCTCTACGGAAACCACTCTGCAAAGGAGAGACGCATCCTTGTTTTTCCAATTCGTATACGAGTCGAACATTGATCATGCGCTCAAAAGTCTTGTAAAGGCAGCTCGTCAGAGCAATTGGCCTGTAATGCAGAGGGTTGGAGGAATCCTTACCTGGTTTTAGAATTAGAATCACAATAGCTTCGCGCCATTGTGAAGGGAACTTCTGCTCAATCCAAATTCTGTTGAATAAAAGTAACAGATTGGAAAGAGAAGTGGTATTCAAATGGCGAAGCATGTTACAGGTGATTCCATGTGGCTCTGGGCTAGTATCATTGGCTTGACACAAAGCCATTTCCAGTTCCGACATCTTAAATTCACAATTATATGCGAGGTTTCTTCTAGAATTAAAACGCAAAGGCAACCGTTCCGCGCGATTCTTAATTACCAGGAAATCAGGACTATAAGAATCTATTGCTGACACTTGTGCGAATTCTTGGCCGAGAGCATTGACAACTTCTAATGGGGCGGAATACATCACATTTCCAGTTTTTAGAACAGGAATGGAAGATTCGTTATAAATCCCATTAGCAGCTTTTACCTTCCTCCACAAAGTTTTACTAGGAGTATAATATTTCAGAGAAGAAACAAAGGATATCCAGGATTCCCTCTGGCTTTGACGGCGTATGCGACGAGCAAGAGCTTTGGCACGTTTAAAAGCAACGAGATTTTCTGTTGTTGGATACCTTCTAAATATGTTCCAAAGCTTTTTCTGATTTTTATAACTGTCACGGCAAGCTTCATTCCACCACGGTCTACGAAATTTCCTTAGACGTGGGGAAGATTTTGGTATAGTTACATTTGCGGCGTTCATTATAATATCAACGACATGTTGCACTGTTTCCGAAATGTCAGGAGTTTTGACCATAGTCTCTGTGATATCTGCCCGTTTCGAGAAAGCAGTCCAATCTGCCCGCTGGAATAGGAAACGTGGAGGACATGAAGTCGCACCACCGCTATCAGCTTGGGAGACTATTATAGGATAATGATCACTATTATAGGGATCATTCCCGACTGTAAAATTCAAGAATGGAAGAAGCTCAGGAGAACAAATGGCCAAGTCCAGACTATGGAAAGTGAGTGTTGGTTCGTGGAAGTATGTTTCCTCATCCTTATTGAGCAGACAGAGACAGTTATTAGAAATAAACTGTTCGATCTGTCGCCCGCGAGAGTTCGTACTGTCCGAACCCCACAAAGTACTATGCCCGTTGAAATCGCCAAGTATAATAAATGGCTTAGGAAGCTGATTCACTAAGTTGTCAAGATCTTGGAGACGTATGATATCATGAGGTGGTAAATATATACAGCAGACTGTGACCAATGCTCGAGTGTGAACTTGCACAGCCACAGCCTGTAGTGAAGTGTGTAGAATAAGTGGTGTGCTTGGATGCAAATTCGAAGTAAAGATACAGACGCCTCCCGAACTATGATGTCCAGTGTCTGCATCTTTTCGAACACAGTTAAAACCACGCAATTTTATGGGAATGCAAGGCGTCAAGAAAGTTTCTTGAACACTGAAACAGATTGGATGAAATTTCTTAATAATGGACTTGATATCATAAAGTTTAGATCTTATGCCGCGACAATTCCATGAAAGGAAGGTACCCATTAAGAAAGTTTTTTTAATTTTTGAAATAGTAGGGTCAGTGGCCTAAATAGGAGTGACTTCGCAAGTCATTGCAAAGTCATTATCATCCTCATCAGATGGATGTAGGGCGATGAGATCGGGACTTCTGGGTAAGCCACCAAAGATGCTTGGTAAGTCCTTTTGAACTATGCCCTTTTTTGCCAGTCCCAGAGCTACAGAACTCTTAACATGAGATTTTTTAAGGGTCGATGTCGGTTCTTTTGGTGATAGACCACGTTTAGAAAGCTTTAGCTGGAGTGATTTCTGCATTTTTCATTTTAATTTGGGCTTTCGGGATATATGTGTTTCAGTTGGATTGTTTATTGATGGTTCGGTGTCGGAGTCGCATGACTTTTCACTGTGAGTTGCTTGGGAAGTAAATTTAGCACAGTTTGTACATGTACAGTTTTTGCAAAATGTATTCTGAACAACTGAGGCATAGCTTTTCCCAGGTGACGGTGTTCTAGCAAGAATTTTCCGTCTCGCTTCAAGGTACGAAATTTGCTCTTTCGTTTTGAGCGTTATTATTTCTTTTTCCATTTGCCAACGTAGACATGATCGTGAAAAGGAGGTGTGGGCGCCATCGCAGTTAACACACTTTTCCTGTGCGCTACACTACTGGCTGTCATGTCCCTTCTCTGCACAACGGGCGCAAGTGAGTGTCCCGCGGCAGGCCATTTTAGAGTGCCCAAAACGTTGGCACTGGAAACAACGCAAAGGATTCAGAATGAAAGGTCGGACCACCAATTTCATGTAACCCACTTTAACCGATTCCGGCAAAGACGGGTTTTTAAATGTAAGAACAAGGTGTTTCGTGGGGAGGAGCTGCCCATCTCGTCGTATTGAAATACGACGTACATGTATAACTCCTTCAGGCTGAAAATCTTTCATAATTTCTTCAATTGTTGAATTGAATAACTCTCCACATGTTATTACAACTTTCGAGTTATTAAGTAAGTTATGGGCACTTACAGTGATTGGTATTATGGCTAAAGCTTTCAGTTTTATGATTTTATTAGCTTGCTGTTTAGATGAAACTTCAACGAGCAAGTCTACAGAGCTGAGTTTCCGAATTGAAGCGACTTCACCAAGTGTACTATTGATGGCTTTTTCAACCAAAAACGGTGGAACAGAATGAAATGTTTCTTTGTCTTCCGATATTCTTTTAATGACAAAAAAGTTATCAAAGTATTTGTCTTTGTTGCAATGAAAAATTTGTTTTGTTTCTTTTTGTTGCCCACCGAAGGGAGATTTCCGAGAGGAGCCCATACGATATTGATGGGAATTCGGGCCCGACGGCACCGCCCACCATGGATCCCAACAAGGGAAGGCAATTACCTGCTCTGGTCGTTTCCAGCCTCGGCATACACCTTAGTGCTAGCCGGAACCTATACGCTGGAAGTCACCCCCGGGGACAGTGACCACCCTTAACGCCAAGCCCAAGGAGTGACCCCTTCGCTTGATCCCTAGCAGACTAACAACTTAGGTTGATAGCTACCGGCCGATTGATACACCGGGGACCACAGTGCACCACCCGTCTTTCTAATGGGTCGCCATGCACGGCCAACACGTGGGGTTTTGGCTGTCCATGAGAAGCAAGAAGCAAACAGATCGGCGACAGCTTCTCATGGAGAGCTCCCTCGCTTGCCGTGGAGGGATGGAAGAATCTAGCAGACAGCAGAAGGCGGAGGGGAGAGTAAACATAAATGGAGTAAAGATCCCTGGGAACCCTGGGCAGGGTTCACCCGTCTAATGGGTCGCCACGCAAGGCAAACACGTGGGGGTATTTGCTGCCCATGAGAAGCAGGAAGCACACAGAGCGGCGACAGCTTCTCATGGAGAGCTCCCTTGCCTACCCTCGAGGGAAAGAAAAAAAAGGAGACAGCAGAAGGCGCAGTGAAGAGTAAACATAAAGGGAGTAAAGATGCCTGGGAACCTCGGGATTGGGACACCCGTACTCACCTATAGTAGGTGAGCCCATGAGAGGCAATTTCTAAGCTGGATCCCCCTTCCTCCTTTTTTAAGTCAGAAAATGCATCATTGAAACACAAATCAACGTCTAATGGCTTTTCAAACAGTCAACTAAAAGGCAATCAGAGACACTTCAAAGAGTCATGAAGGGCTGAAATCACAAGGTCTTCTGGCTCCCGCTTGGCGTACTCATCTGACTCCAAGTACAGGGGTTATAGAGGGAGCAGAATGAAAATGTTACTGGAATAAGTCCTTATTCTTTGTTAGGTTGCAAATCCTTAATAAACATATTATAAACTGCATTCAGTGGAGATTTCATAACTTTAATGATTACTTAACAAGAGTAGTTGTGAGAGAAAAGGAAGAACATTTGAGAGTTGGAAGATCTTAAAACAAACTCCCCTTTTTAGATGGCATGAATTCAGGAGAAGTGTGGCCGTTCTTTCATTTTGACTGGTGGAACTTCATTGTCCTCTCAAAAGAGAGTTAACGGCATCGGCATGAATCTACTCTTCTCCAAATGAAAACGTAAGCAAATCTGGGAAAACTTGGCCAAAATAGCGGACTCTTTACAAGACGACTTTCGCAACGAAATGCAGGAAAATGAAGGGCATCGGGAGTATATCCAAATATATCTGAACTGCAGAAATTGTTATTGTTTCAGAACAATCCCTCTGGCATGAGACAGCCGATTTATTCTGATGAATGACTTTCCCGTACATTTCCTTTTTCTTCGTATCAACAATAAGGAGAATCAAATCAAGGCTTTTGAGCAGAACTGCGATGTTGACTGAACGAAATGAGCAAGTGACAAAGAACAGAAATATTTTTAATTAATATTTTAAACCGTAGTGGATATTATATAAATTATTCCCGAAGCCAAATCAAAAATACAAAATTAAGCTAAATAATATTCCTGATTCAAACAGGCTTCAAATTTTTTTTTTCAAACTATGATTCTCTAAAGGAAAAAATAATTGGAAATTTAATTTTACTGAAAATAAATAACTGAAAGAGCTATCCATCTTGGGAAAAAATATTACCTGGATATAAAAACAAGAAGATCAGCAACGAGTTTTTAATGTTTATATATTTATTTTTAAGGAGTTTATGACTTTTTGATAAACTGAAATAATCTGGAAATAAGTATTATATTTTAATACTAGCCGCCTTTGGCGACCAGCCGGTTCACCAGTATTACCGCTCGCTACAATTTTCAATTAAATGTTTTAAGTAACTTGTCTCTTAATAGCTTCTCAAAAAAAATTTTTAATCTTCAAATTTTGATAGTCATACCAAACTTATACTGTTGTTTAGATCGTTTCGTTCAATTTACTATATATATTTTGCTAACTTGTTGTCATTTCCGGTAAAACTTCAACTTTAATTTAAAGTGGAAATGCTGAAATTGCAATTAATGTAAAGATATTTTTTAATGAAACCAAGCGTTTTATTTTATTTTTCATTTTTGTTGTTATTTATTTATTATTATTATTATTGAATATGAGTACTGCAAACAGAATCGTTCGGTATTTAAGTCTTATGTGAACTACAAAATATTTTTCATAATTTGCGTAGTATCTCAAAGAATAATTCAACAAAAATTTCTCAGATTCAGTATAAAATTCAGTTTTTAGTTTTGCTTTCAAAAGGATTGAAATGAAATCAATAATAATATTTTGTCCCGGCCTATAAATATATTTCAAAAATTATGAAGTCTAAATTTTATGCAGTAATGTATCATATTCTGAGAAATAATCTGGACACACCAAATTTCAAATAAATGAATGAATGTTTCTATTTTCCACAATCAACTAAGACTTATTTAGAAAGTTTTGAATGTTAAAAATTTAGAAAAACTCAACATTTTCATAATCTTAGGCCAATTAATCTTGAGAGACCTGCGCGCTGATTGGCGTATTTTCTTTAAAACAATCGATGGAAAATGTAAAATTATCCTTTTTTTTTTTTTTTTTGGATAGTGATATTCAAATTTTTATAAATCAATCAGTTTAAGTGATTGATTTTGTTGATTGGAAATTAATTTTTTATTTAAAATATTAGTGTTTCAAGAACATTTTGTTAAACGTGATTTCCACAGCAGAAGCTTTATGTAAAATCAAAAATTCGTTATATATTAGAGTATTTATTGGATCAAGTTACATAAAATATAATAATTTTCCATTTAGACCATTTTAGCAGATCTGTGTCTATTACTAAAGGTTTCCAAATTAGCAGTGTGGCCCTGATTTGAATGGATATCCTGTTCATATTAAACAAAACTTGCCTTAAAATAAAACTGATTTATTGGATTATTAATACAGATAGTGTAAAAGATCATAAAATAATTTTTCTTGAATTTATTTTTTAGAAAAAAAATAATATTTCATATTTGTTTCATTTCCTACAGACACGTGACGAAAATCATATTTTTGCAGATTTCATTTCCTGAAAGATTTAATTTATTTTTAGTTGGAGCTTTAATCGATGTGATGACAACACTTTGAAAAAAGCTAATTTTTTCCCATGAATGCGAAACGTGCTCGTGCAGCTTAAATTTTATTTTTATTTTGTACTAAAAAATTGTTGAAAAATATAGTTAAATTATTTATTTAAAAATTAATTAAAAATAGAAATTTAACTTTAAGGTTAAAACATTGGTATCATTTAAAACATAAATTTTTTATCTTTAACTTGATGAAAAAATCTTTTTTGTGCGGTAATATTTTCGGAAGTTATAGCAGAAACACGCTAAAATTTCGCTTATTTTTTAAATAAATAAAATTTTAATTAAAAATTCGAAAAAATAACCCCGAGATGCACATTCCCGGCCTCCAAGGTATACACGTGCCAAATTTCGTAGCTGTTGGTCGAACGGTCTGGCCTGTAGAGCGCCAACACACACACACACACACACACACACACACACACACACACACACATTCACACACACACACACATTGAGCTTTATTATAAGTATAGATTATCATTAAATCAAAATGTTTATAAAATCTTGGCGAAATAATATTATCATTTTATAATAAAAATATAATAATGGCTTGATAACACTCATCTGGGAAAAACCTTCAAAGTCACACCTATAAATTGAAATCTTTAATACTTGAAATTATTACTGATGAAACTCGTTAAATTGAATGATATCCATTTTTTGACGTTTTCTATTGAGATGTTCTGTATTTCTATAGCAATGCCAAAAACAAAGCCACTAACTGCATAAGAGACGTGCTCGAACTTTTAGTCTTAACAAAGAAATAAATAACCGATTGAGGGCGAAATAAAGCAGAAGATTTGGAGCAGTTGTCGAAATATTTTCGAAGCTAAAGGCGGGTATGAGAGAAAAAAATGCTGATGCAAATTAGAAATACACAGCATAGAATCGGCAAATCAAGTAATAGTTCAGACGATAAATGGTTGAAGGCGCTTGTGCCACTATTTCGGCGCAAGAACGAACAAGGAAAAAATCCCCATAAAATGTAAATGAGATGGTTGATCATTTTTTCTTTTTCGTTGTAGAGTCAGAACTTTCTAATTTATTTCTGGGAAAATGAAACCAGCGACATCGCCATCATATCCCATTCAGAATGCAATTGCTGATCGTCATTTGACTGTTGAAAACTATTTGGAAAAGAAAAGGTGTATTTGCTAATAAAATAAAAGGCTCATCCACGTAAGACGTAGAACAAGATTCAGGACTTATAGTACCAGACTAATAACACGAGGACTCTGTCGGATATTTACGGGCTAATCTCACAAGACAAGCTCGGAAGCATTTATCTCAGACCTGGGATCCATTAGAGTAGGACCAGTTCTGAACTGAGTCAAAAATGAACACTTATGGCGAAAATCAGGATATTTGAAGTCAGTATAGCCAACAGTGAACCTGAAATAATATTGTGGTAGGTATCTCACTTCCTGCTAGTGAGCAGCGCCTCTGGCGGAGGAAACGAGAATTGCGGGAAGTTAACGAAAAGACGGACAGTGTGAAGACGAACTATTACGACGTGTTGTTTAAAAGAAATACTTTTATATGAGCTCTGGACCTGCTTATCGTAGTCTCATCCTATAAATTTGTCATCTTCAATTTGTGCATCCTAATTTGTACATCATCATTATATATATATATATATATATATATACTGTTTTTATTTCGATGGCATTTACGTTTTGACGACCAAAATAACGTTTTTTTTTGGGTTTTTTTTTTTTTTTCATCACATTATTCTTTTGCTTATTTGATAAAATACTCATAACTAAATGCTGTTTTTTACATTTGCATTCTATAATAATGCTGAAATAGCCTTTCCCTTTACTGAAAAAAAACCCTTTTTGTTATGTGTTATGAGCCATGTTTTGTGTAAATTTGATTTAAGAAATCTCCTTATTATCGTTAACTGAAACACAATCCGGATTCCTTTAATGGATGATCCCCATCTTTGCTGCAAAAGGTCCAATATATTTTGCTTGCAGATGTGTTTGATCGGTGTTATTGAAATAGTAATCAAAAGTGTTTTTATTTCCAGCGTTTATCATCTATTCCTTCACCATGTTGTTTCCTTGTTCTTAAATTTTCCTTTTAATGTTAAAAATTTCTCTATTTTCATATGAGTGATTAAATGGCCGAAGTATTGCCCTTACATTTGAAATAATTTTCCCAGCAATGAAATCAAAAATAGTTTCATACTTTAACGTTTCTACCTTGAAAACTGCACTGATGTCGAGAGGTTTAAATAATATTTTATTTACATCCCCAGCTTCATCTTTGTAGAGAAGACAGGCGCATGCCACTTTATTGTTATTGGGACTCATCAACTGATATCCCAGTCAATATTCTCGAATTGAATGTTACTCCATTGAAAGTAATTCGCAAGGTTTAGCGGTACAAGAGAAGTCAAAATGTTGAATGTTACTGGACAATTTTTGAAGGGTCTGATTTTGATTTCTGTAACAGTATTATATACTTCTGGCATTTCAGCATCTATAAAAAGACACCCGTTTAGATCGATCAGAGATTCATTCTAAAAGATGCCATAAACTTTGGTAATTACATAGAGGGAATGTCTTTGAAATGGGAAGATGTTGTTGTTTTTTCATTTCAACGATTTTCTTTTGTCCCATTTCTTTACTATATTAAATAATTTTTCGATTATAGGGGAATATATTTCTTTTACGATATTGTTTTTAAATTCCCTTTCTGCCTTGGTCATTCGTCTTCTCAAAAAGTTGACTGTTTTCTTTTAAACCTGGTTTACACACGAGGTTTAATGTGATATTTGGGTCGAATATGATTTTCACATTTTTGATACATGCCATTCCATTGCTTTTCAAGTGTATCCCAGGAGAGAATGTGACGTTCTTTTAAAATTTTATCATTGGGAATTTTGATTTGCTTGTACTAAGTTTTAAGTTGAATTTTTTTTTACCAATTTTTCAGTTTTATCAAAAAGTGTTTACTTAATTCCTTGAAATGGGAGGAAACAGTTGCTTTTAGAAGTATAGTTATTTAACCTGCGTCATTGTAAATTTTCATGTTTTTACTGTCAATGTTCATTTTAGCATTGAAATCCTGAAATGTGTCCTCAAAAATGCTATTGATTAGACCAAAAAATTTTATCTGGAATTTTATTTTATTACATAATAGTTTTGGTGTCACTCCATCCAATGGAATCGAAAACAAAAAAGAAAAATGACGGTATAAAAGATTCTGATGCATTCCATGAAATAAATTAATTTTGCACTTTATTTTGGATATAGATGCAATTAAGTATTTTAATAACTGAAGTATAATCGTTTGCGTAATCAATACAGTGGATGAAGCAGTAAAACATGTCATAATGTTTGAAATTCGCCAACGTCAGTGTTGAATAGATTCCTATAAAGAGAAGAATAAAGACAAGAAAACTGATCGTATTGCATCAATGAATGGATTATATATGTGTGGATTGTAATTCAAATATAACTACAATCGATTATGTACCTGGATGGATGACACAAAATGTGGAAATTTATTTAGCATATGGGCTGCTGCAGTTCTATGTAACCAACAAATTATTCTATTAAATATTTATTATTATAGCTGAAAGTATTATTATATTAAATGTTTGTAATCTTCCGCAGATTTTTCATTATGTTGCCAACGAATTTCGTATTAATTACAACGACTTCCAAAACAATCAAAGTCTGCACAGCGTAAAGAATATGATTCTTTGCTTTATACATTTAGATCGCATTTTGACCTTAATGTTACGAGCAACTACCAAAACGTTTAAGATTTTTCATTTGATTTTTTTAGGACACGGTGACTAAAGAGAGCTTTAAAAATAAAGCTTTTTCATGCAACTTCCGCTTTGCTTTGTTTCCCTAAACATAATTACTCTCCTTCTCTGAGATGAGGGCGAAGAAATCTTCAGTCGATCGTTAAGAGGAGCCCGGCGTGAGGTTGAAAATTAAATTATCCCGATCCTCGACTGCACTCTGCAATCATTGCTGCCACATAATGACTCTAAACACCACTGCATCCAATGAAGATTATCGGTAAAAAGTTAAAAGCCCATTAAGAACGAGCTTCTGTTTAATGGCGCCAAAAGAGGCCAATACATAAAAAAAAATATCCTTAAATCTATATGAGGTATCGAAGATTTCATTTTTAAGTTGCAGATGCCATTTGGGACATCTGCCTGTGACCAAATTGGTGTGAACATTAACGCTGATGTAAAAATGGTTATTACTTCCAAGACTGCGGTGAGCACCTAACAGTGGCGGATGTAGCGAGTAACATAACAAGTTTTGTTCGTTAATTGCGATCGAAGATCTGTGTTTATTCAAGCACGAACCATCCGTAGTTTCTGGAATTCTGAGGAAGGAGATGAAAGGGATGATGGATAAGTAGTGAAAAGCGACAAAGGAAAAAAAAATCTTATTCGTTTCCTTTTTCGTTACCGTTTCCCTTTCTCTGTTGATGACAAAAAAAAAAAAAAAAAAAAAAAAGAAAGAAAGAAAGAAGAAGAAGCTTTCGGAAATGCAATGGAACTTTTACGCTTTGAGTTTGAGCATCCTTTATATATATTAGAATATCCTAGTTTATTCTGAATGGACTAAATATTTATACTTTAAGAATATGAGAGATATTGCCACTTCTCCATTTGAAAGATTATAAAGCCGATTACGCTAACAGCACGAACTACTTTAAGGAGATATTATTAGAATAGAACATTCTGAGAGGCCACGAGTCACACATTCAAACATCTGAGGCTCCTTTCAACCCAACAATATATTTTTTTGGATAAAGCCTCTAAGGTTATTCAATAAAAATGAAACTAGAGGTGAATGGTTTTTCTTCATCAAAGTTACTAGTACTTGAACTGAAAATATTGTATGCTGCTTTCATTCACCAAATAAAGCAAAAAGGCATAATATAGTCTTAAACTTTATTTCAAATATTGTTCATTTTGCTGAGTGTTAACAATTCCCTATAATTGCCCAAGAGTTCCCTATATTACTAATTAACTATTTAATTCAGTTTTTTTCATTGAGTAAATAAAACTGACTAAACCTTCTATAATTTGGTTCATTGCCATTTGGTTCTTGATTTTGTTTTTTATATTTTGGCTTCGAATTGTTGCTCAAAATATGTTTCCAAAATTTTAAAAATATTTTTCATTTGAAAAGGCTATTTTCCAACAAAGCTTATATAGAATCCATCTGAATCTCTGTTCGCACCCCCCTTCGAATTTTCTATCTAATAATCAAATATTCTATTTCCTGGAAACTGAATGATATCGATAGGAAAAGAACATTCTTCAAAAAGGAATTGTAAAATGTTTAATTTCGCACTCTCTTCAAAAGTTAAAGCTCAACTTTTTTTCTGAACTTCAGCGTTAAAGGAATGAAATCGATCTGAGTGTAGCGGTCCACATAAAAGATGATAACAACATTCACAATTTTTATGAAAGCATTTGATTTGTTCTACCCTTACCCCTGATTTTTTTAATAAGTTAGGGCACTTCAGGTAGAATAATGATTCGGAGGCAAACAAATTTAAAAGTATTATTGATTCTAAAAATGCAATCATCAAAGAGAATAAAAACACGTCTTTCTAAAGGGGAGCGTTGATCATCGTGGCGTCCACTTGAGAAAGTTATCGGAATGTAATCCTTATGTTAATGATCTGACATTAATAATATAGGTTAGAATTCTGTCTTAATGGACGACACGTCCCTGAACGAAAGTTTTCGGCAAACAGCTTGAGGATGAAAGGTCCGATCCCCTACTTTTTTTCCTATCAACGCTTTTTGAACTATATTTTAGTAACTTCTGTCAAAAAATGAGAGTTTTTTCGGAAAAATTTAAGCCATGACTTTTTCCACAGAGACATTATTAGTGTCGTCTCAAAAGATATCTCATATGCCCTCTACATTTTGCGCTACGTTTCTCCATTTTTTTGGAGGGGGGAGGGTAATACTTCGCATTTATCAATCTGGGAATAGACAAATGACTGAGGATTTAAATCGGGAAAATATTATAATTAAGATTTTTATTACTTTAATCACTTCAGCAAGGGACCAGTTCGACTGTCCAAAGTTTTACTTAGAGGTTACAGCTTACTGAGAGTTGAACTTTTAAGAGGAAAAAAAGTAAAGCAAAATAAAGGGCCTTTTTTCCCTTTTAATGAATGATGTATTGAATTCTAATAATCGTTACAAAAAATTTATAGAGAATAAAAATCTGAGTAAATTGAATACTAACATTAAATATTTGGTTACATAAGTGCGAATATCAGCTTTACTAAAAAAATTGTCAAAAATTATCATTATTCGAAAGACGAAGCATGTAGTCAGATAGATTGTCTAAATAAAGCTGCACATGAAAACAAATATATTAGCGTAGAATTCATTAATAAACTTACATAGCATCTTCCTGTGTATGTATATACATACATACACACACACACACACATAAAATACACTTGAAAAAAGGTTCGTCCTATATTGAAAAATGTATTCTTCTGTATTATCATACAGTTTATCCGAGTTAAGCAACGAATAAATTATTTAATAATATAATATATTTTAATAATATAATTTTAAGTAAATAATCCAAAAGACAGCATAAATCCATAAGACATCTAAATTTTTTGACCGGAAATAGGTGTTGAATTATAAACAAATTGTTCCACAATAATCCAAACTTCCAAATATTATAAATTTTGACCCATATTGATGTTCTTTGGGTTATCTCTGAAGCATTTGGTATCTTTTTTCAATCTTGATACATTATGAGGGCGATAATAACCCTTGACACGATGAGCAACATTTCTGATTCCTCTCATGGAATGAATTGAATGAAATTCAAAAATTGTTAAGGAGTTGGGATCTGTCCAGCCTGTTTCAATAAAACAATCCTATTGAGGAGAAGAAATCGAAGGGTGATGATGCAGTACATTCAAAGATTCATGTAGAGCTGTTTCTTTATAGGAATAATGTCTCAGTAAAGATAAATGCCTATTCAATGCATGGAGTAAAGTGTTCAGGAAAATAAATAAATAATCCGAGGGCTGAAGATGCTATAAAGGATGAATAACGAACTGCAGACGTAATGGCATGACAAATCGTAGTTTACCTTTTCTTTAAAAGCTCTTATAAGCCCTTTCTGTTCTTGAAGATAATTTCTTTTTTCTGAAATTTCTCGTCAATGAATTAGCGAGCTGGTAGTGAACAATTTAGACAGTAAAGATCCTTATCCATCGCACATAACCAGCTGCTATCGCCCTTCATTGTTCCGTTCGAAAATCAGATTTTTTATTTTCATAACAATAATTGGGTTCACACACAAAAGCAAAGAAAGGTGTTTCAACATCTTGACAATCATAAGTCTATCACCTTACTACTCAACAAGCTTAATCTTATATGTGTTTTTACATATTTATATATATCACGAGTCACGCAGAATTCTTGCAGTTTAGGAAACATAAACTGGCAGTCATCATTGTTTTTAATACAAAAATCTCTCGTCCACGGCCTGAACTCGGCGGAAGGGAGACCGATTTTGTTCTGTGAAGTTTTACTGGATATTTAGCAAAACATGCGTCATGACGCTTGCCGTCAACTGCGATCAAATGGGTCGGATCCATGGTGATCTACATCGCCCAGTTCATCCTCATCTTTTCTACCGATTTCAATTTTCTTCTTCACCTTCAATACCTTTAAACTCGATGCAGAAATATTTTAAAAAAATGTTTTTTAAAGAAAATCTTGCATTTTTTCCTTCTCTCCGTCCCCACAAACAAATAAACACACAATTTCTTCTTCTTTCGTCCCCCCCCCCCCGCCTCAACAAATAAAAGAAATGAAATCTCGATATTTAAGTCGACTGTTTTCTTATTTTTTCTAGGGCTTATTGAACTAGGACAATCTTCCTCTTCGCATTTTCTCATAAATGCGGCTTATTTGCTCTACGAACATAACCAGTGAACGTGAAGTTCATTTTAGGCTTTATTTTACAGTCATTTTTCCTTCATCTCTCACTTTGATAAGAACATCCATCCCTCACTGCAGGCCTTTCTGCCGAAGTGTTCTCAGGAACCATCCATTCCGAGACGCGTTGGGAAAAGGACCGGATAAATGAAGGCAGTCAGACGGAACATTTAGCTCAAAGTTTTTACGATTCCAGCCGCACTCCAAGGTCATTAAATTAGGGGAAACAAAATGACCCCCCTTTAGTGTTTTTGCATTTCACTTTCGCCCAAATGATGATAAAAACAGTAACAAAAAAATCACAGATCTTTTATTTGCTGTTTTCTTAGAAAGGCATCCCTTATAGCCGGCACCAAAATGGCTTTTTTTGTTTTTAAAATCCGTTTTTAAGGATTCTCTTCACCTCAGATTTAATTGTGTTCAACAGAAAAATGAATAAAAATAGAAACTCTATCATGACCATCCTTTTTTCATTTAAGTATCTTTTAAATTTATTAATTTGCTTTTAGTATTACAATTGATAATTCGTATTTCCATTTTCATAGAGGGAAGAAAAGTTCTTAACGCATTTTGGCTTACATTTTCAAGTCATTTATTCTTAATTTTAATTTTAATATTGAAGGTTTTCATGAATGCTTCATTTAAATGCTTTGGATAAGAGAAAAGCATTGTACGTACAGCCTTGCGTCTCTGCTAAACTGAATACTAACACCCGTCATTAAGGATTTATTAGAAAATTTTCGAAGTAGCATTCTGAAGAACTGCCGAAGAGTGACCAGTAAAGTTCACTTTGTGTGGTGTGACCAGTTATTAGTCAATCACGCACCTGCACGGAAATTATTTTGGAAGAATCTGGAACTTCTGATGACGCGATGGAAACGGGCAGCAAAGAATTGAAGTCTCGGATCTTACACTACAAAGACTGATCTCTTTACCCCTACCTTAGTAGAAGAATGAACCCAGGGTTTGGCATTCGGTCCCCATCTTGTCGCTGGGTAGACGAGAGCATATCAGAGTCAATAAGACTGCAGAGATAAAGAACCCAGCTGGGGACACCTCCGAGCACGTTCCGATATTTATCAAACAATCTCTTAATATTTAAAGCTGGTTTCCAAACCGACCGTTGGATGAATGCTCCATTCTAGTAACGGAGGAAGTGCCTCCTGCAACGAGGAATAAAATGCAGTAGTAGATTTTCTTTTGTTTGTAGAAAATTTCCTAAAAAAATTATAAAATCGATGTACAAATATGCATATGTTTATAAAAAAGCCTCCACAAATGCGAGCCAGAGGCACTCTCTTGCTTCTTCCGAATGTTTGCTGAATGGAAGGAGATGCCTAACCAATGCTAACTATTCAATGCAGAAAAAAAAATCAAATTAGGGAAATCTTTTTTAGCACAAACATGAATTGCTTTCTCAAGTATTTCATTTTAATTAAAGATAAGCCAAATGACAGCTGAAAGCAATTGATAATAGATACCAATACAGAAACAGTCATACTTGGTAAAAAAACATTTTTTATGCTCTGCTTTGTTTTATTCAGTCTTGTTGCATATCCTCATTTGCCGACGTTTTTGTTTCTTGATTGTTTTCTTTCAGAATAATGAATGCTTGTAAGCTGTCTGTAAATTGCAGCCAAATGCGCTCAAAATACTCCACACAGGAACTTTAGGGCTACCTATTTTGGCAATGACTCACGTGCTGAGTATTAGATGATTGTCGAAAAAGGTTTCATAAGATTTACTTTGGAATGTTTATTAAAAATTTATTAAGATGTTAATGTTTTTTGGTCAATAACTTCGGATCAAGCAATCACACAAAACCATTCTTACATCACAATAAAATGCAAAAAAAAAAAAAAAAGCTTTTTAATAATACCAACTTTATTTCTGTATAACAGTCCCCCCCCCCATTGTAATAAATTTTGAAAAATATTTTGTTTGAATATTTTGAGACACTATTTTCATAACTTTAGTTATTGCATCCTGTATTTACGATATCAAATATATTTTTTGTGTTCACTTTAACATTTCTTTCATGAAGAGTCCATTTAAAAAGTAACATAAGAACAGATGAATGAAGCCTGAAAAAATGTCATGATTCTTTCGTATATGGCTTTTGTTTGCGGGGCGTATGCATACGGGCCATAATATTATCCATCGATGGTCTTTTGGCAGACTACGGTTATGCTAATAAGAACCAGTTCTGGAAGACACAAGCGTCATCCATAAAGCTGACAAAATGTGACAATTTTGAATAAAATTTGATGTTATGCATCATGTATGAAACAGTTGCAAAAGAGTACGAACAAGCTGAAGTAATAATCCAAGATTCCCATCTGTCGGAGTTTCCGGTTCAGCTTGCAAAGGCGCAGAAATCGCCTGGCCATCTCAAAACGACCCTTCTTTCGAATAGATTACCATGATATAATCATATAAATTTATTGTCTAAACAGTGTTATGACTGAAATGTGTGCCAAATTTTATTTATTTGTTTAAAAAAAAAAGAACGAAAAAAATCAAATTTTAATAAAATAAGTTTTTGGTTTTTGATTTACATCGTAGAGTAAGAAGGACTTTCTTCCAATATTCTCAAGTTTTTTTTTTTTTGGGGGGGGGGCTGCTGTTTCTTTTCCTTCAGATTTATTCAATCTCTTTTTTTTAAATGTGAAGAATATTTTCCTTTGTTGACTCATCAGTCTATTACAATTTACTATTTAATCACCGCAGGCGTATTTAAATGCATCTTTAGTCAACTCACCAGAATCCTCAGAATGTGTGGACGGATGGAAACTTTTAGCGACTGACATTTTATCACGACTCTTCTTTACCCGGTTGGCAAGCATTGATTGCCAAAAATGACAGCATAATGGAGTGAATGCAATGTTTCAAAAGGCTTACGGTTATAAAAATACTCCGAAAAACAAAGGAAATTATTGACTGAAAATAGCACAAAATAATACATTGTAAATAATGGACATATATAAATATTAAATAAGCTTGATAAAAAAAAAACAGACTGAATTTCTTGTCGTATCAGCTATTATTCTATTTTCAGCTGTTCAATTCCACGAAAATGTCTAGAATTTTAATTTTAATTCGAGTAAAATAATAAAACAAGAACTGCTTTGGGAATTTAAATAGTAAGTTTTCACAAGACACGGGTTAGTCAGACAGACAAAAAAGTTATTTTTTTGTTGAAAACGAATCTAAACGGAGATGCATGCTTTAAATGAAACAGTAAATGATACATTTTTCATTTAGAAATTATTTATGCCATTTCAAAAATGAAAGTGCCGAATATTCAGATTTTAATCTAAGAATTTTATTTTACAAAATAAGATTTTCTACTAAGAATAAAAGGGAATATGCGTATAGGTTTGCATCTGTCTATCCATTTTACAAGATAGACCGCTGTACGTTATTATAAATGGAATGAATATATTTTAGAAAAAAAAATGTTTAACTCAGAGCTAGTTTTTTTAAAAAGATTTAATGAGTTTTAATTCATTAAAAATTATTTAAATTTTGTTCTTTTAGTAAATAATGCACAAATTTTTTTTTTTATATTACCCTTAAAAAAAGTAAAAAGTGAAGTATTTTTATATCTAAGTGATTTATTTTATGTCTATGCAGGATGATATAAAGAGCGCTGCCCGGGATTAAAACCTTTTCGTGAGTCATTCTTTTAACGTAAAAACTTTTTTTCTATTAAAAATTTCACTTCTTTTATCATCTGCCTTTATGCAGTACTAATATAAAAAAAAATCCTTTTATTGTCTAGGACGTTTTTAATTCAATTTAAATAGCAACTGAAAGAAAGAGACGATTTTAAAACTGCTGATTACAGATTTTCCTCATAAGTTAGAAAACATAATATATTAAAACTGTACATTTTGTTAAAAAAATGCTGATCTATAAGAAATATTTAAAGAATGGTTTGAGAGACAATTAATAAAATAGTTAACTCTTCATTAATAGAAAACTTGAAAATAAATGAAATCCATTTTTCTTCAGATGCCAATTGTTTATCGACTCCGCTTCTAAAGTTTTCTCTTAGAATTGTGCCAATACCCTTGGCAACATTTCTTGATAGGCCTTCTTCTGGGTCGCCCATTTATATTCATTGTAAAGACGATTTACATCTAAATGTGTGCGTTGGTGCTTAATATATATTTCTACATGCACACTTTGGAGAGAAAGAGGAATGTGGAACTCGAAGCGGTTTTTTTCTTTAAAAATTTAAGTTAGAATTTTGAGAAACTAAAAGTTAAGATGAATTTTTGTGGTTTTTTAAAAGATAACTTCCGAAAATATTATTGCATAAAAGTACATTTTTACCCCCTTACAAAATTGAAAGAATTCTTATTTTAATGATTCTAATTTAATAGTCTGTAAAATTGTTACGAATTTTGGAATTTTTTTAAAACCATGTTTTTTTTTAATTTCCAGCAACAGTTTGCATTGTTGTCCAGAAGTTCAAACTGTTTTCATTGTTTGATCAAATCTTTAATCGCTGAATTTTATACCATTGATTGAAAGCTAAAGAAGAAGGATTCTATCTGATATCTGTGCAGTTCGCAAAACGAATAAAAAAAAGTGAAATGATAATACCGCTTCAATTCGTTGACAGATGAGCAGGACATTTATATTGTTAATAACTTTGTGATGTCGTGGAATGAGTCGCGATTAGAAAAATTCACGAATGTATAGAAGGGTATCGTGCAGAGATAATCAAAATAGTCTGATCATTTGACGGATATGAAGTTATATCTAAACGATTTAAAATATCAAATATCCAGAGAGCCGGCTGTCCCCCAATAATAATAATAATAAATATCTCGGGAGATTTATTTTCCGATCATCCGTTTAAATCTGAGCGATGATTTTCTTTTCGCCATCGCTAAATCATTACTTAAAAAAATTATCATGCGATATGTATTAACATAAAAAAAGAAATTAAAAAAATACGGATTTAATTGCTCACAGAAAGAGTACCTCTGAACTTCCGTATTTCAGAATCGTTTGTGCAAACATTTTTATAAAACCAGTATGATTGGATAAAGTATACAAAAATGAAAATGATATTGCTGAAAAGGTAAAATTTTGAACTTTAAGATCATGTAGACATAATATAATTTTCTCTAAAATTACTATAAGAGCAAACACATGCATTTTGGTTATCTCTCCCAGCTTGAAGTCCCTACCGCCGTCGAGCATCAGTTTCTATTGCTGATTGCTTTTACTTTTCTTCATCCGTCTAAGCGATTAACCTATATTTTCTTTTAGCAAAATTAAATCACTTTTATGCCATTAGAAATGATGACAAAATGTACGCATAAAATAAAAGGGAAATTAAAAAATGAATGATAGAGTAGTTTAAAGTCTTGAGGTTGCTAGCAAAGGAATATCTGGATTTTTTTTTATTTCAAAATCATCTGCATTAAATTTTCTAAAGAATTAATAATAATTTAAAGAAAACTACACAGAAGTGAGTGATCTCTGTTAAAAAGTAAATTCTGAGAACTGCTATGACTTTCAAATTATCTTGGTATCGATTTAACCATTTTAAAAGAAAAGTAAAAATTTGCTAATTTTAAGGTAAAAGCGTTTTCTGTATGTTTAAGCATAACATTTAGTTCAAGCACCAGTGCTTTTCCTCGCTTCATTTACTTGCCAAATATTCCATCCAATAGTTAATATGTTATGTAAACTTAAGTTAATCATTCCCTAACCTCTCTTTTCAATGAGCTACGAATGATTTATTATATGTTTATGACTCGTATTGAAGAGTTTTATCACTGATTTCTATAGAATTGTTAAACTCCAATTAAAGCAATTTAAATTACAATAAAGTGTCTTTTTATTTAAAACTATTTCAAAATTTTTTTTTTATATAGCAGCAGATGTTCCTGTTGTATTTCTCATTGTTTTTCAAAGTGCAAAAAAAAAAAAAAAAAAAAAAAAAAATGCTGGTAAGTGCATTTTTTTCATTTCAGTTCCGAAGGGATGGTGCAGGGAGAAAGCAAAAGAAGCCTCGATGTCCTGTTCATCTACCTGCAGACTTATTATTTTCGAGCAAAACCAGCAAGTACGCAGTTGACGTGACAGAAGTCACTAAATTTCCAGTGATTTCGACATAAAAGGAACACGCTTTTCCCCCTCCACCTCATTAGCACTCTGGTTTTTCATTATCCACTCGAGCTGGAAACGGCCTCCAATCGCGCATTCTTTCCACTCAGAGAGTAGGACGCCACTGCTCGGAGCGCCTGTAATCAGACGGGCGTGTTCCACTCGCAGGCGGATAATGCGAGGACCGAGCTGGTGAATAATTCCGATAAATAATGAAAGGAGAACTTGTTATTTCACGGCTTAATCATGTGAGCCGCGATACTCGTCACGCGGTTAACAGGTCGTGGTGGAGTAGTGCCTCTCCTAGAATTTGTTACGAATTTTTTTTTTTTTTTTAAGGATGAAGTTGATGAAAACTGTAACCAAAATGAATAGTACGGTTACATTAATACCACAAGGCGAAGATAAATCTGCAGCATACAATAATATTCTTGGTTGTCTCTCTTGACGTCGAAGAACTCATAAAAATCCCAGTCATTAAATCTTCTATTAGGAACATTTTGCCAAAGCTCTTGTCTTTAGTTCTCTCCTAATGTAAAAAGTTAACGCACATTTGATGTATTTATGCATTTTTGACGTTTCACAACTTAATAATGTAAAATGAAATGGTTTTTTTTTTTTCTAATCTTTTTTGTACCAATATGCGTTTTCTCTAAAGGGTTCTTTATTGTTTGCAAGGTTCCAATGTCATCAAGTGTAGTTTGTTCCTTCGTGCTTCGGGGTGTAGCTTGCACACAGTAATATTCTGGCAACGTGCTGATGGAAAGCAATTCAAAATTGTCCATGTGTTAATATTTAAGTACATAAAAGAAGATGACATGAAGAAACGTTTGAAATTCACGCAACAGCACTTTCCTCCACAGTACCTAAAATATTACAGTGATAAATCTGAGCTGTGGCCTTAGAGCTGTGGAGTTTCGCATATTGCTTCGTCTTTCGTTTGTAAGATGCGTTTGTTAAGAATGAGATGACTGAAAATTCTTTATAATATTATAGAGCAAAGAAAATTATTATTGCATTTGGAAATACTGGGGGAAAAAACAGAATTCGTTGGAGTTTGATGATTCATATTCGGAAGGAAAACAACTTACATTTATAATAAAAAATTAGATTCTCGAATTTCATCGTCCAACCTAAAATTTATCTTGTTGACTTCAGCTTTGGCTTATGAGAAAATGTTCTTAAGATGATATGCGCATCATTTTGCCTCGACCGTAAGTAAGACTGACCCGTAAAGGAACAATGAAGTCATTTGGTGAAAAGGAACATTAATATTAAATAAAAACATTTGCGAATGAATTTTGAAATCTATTGGTTAGCTATATTGTTATACGGCAAATTACTTTTAATTATCTATTATTTAAATTTGAATAATTAAAAAAATGAATGATCTAAAATTGGTTTCTGAATAAAAAAACATTATACCTTTAATCATAGTAGCACATTATTTTTACTGTGCTGCATATTAGCAAGAGCCACATATCTTGATTGAAGCTGTCTGCAGTTCATGTTGAAGTGAGCATTGTGGCTTGTTTAAGGCATATTAATAACATTTATTTAGCATATTAAGTTTAAAAATTCATGGAATACCTTTATATTCTGATGACCGATATCTTCACTTCGCAAAAATAGATATAATAAATCTTTTTCTATTGATTTGTTACTAAGCAAATAACAAATCACTCGAAAAATGCAAAGCAAGCATGCAGGGGTGTTCAGGCAAATTTTTCTCTCTGCGACTGAAAAGTACGTCATTCCCTCTGATTGACCGGGTAAAATACTCCCTCGTGTTGACTTCCAGCTTCACACATGGGGACCAAAAATTAATCTTTTGTGTCTTGGATTTTTTTTTAAGATCTAAGGTTACCTTTATTTCTTTATAAACAGTTCTACTCTCAGCATTTGTTGAAAACCATATATGACTGCTTCATATTAAATCTTATTTCTAAATTTCAAATATCCGCCTCTTGAAAATTTCGTTTATTGTAATTCCATATCGATATAAAGGGTTATACACTTTGACATATAAACTTTGTGAAATTAATTATACTGTAAAATGCTTGTTCATACTGAAAATAAATCAAAGTTTGATTTTTAAAAATCTGAAAATTGATAGCATGCTAATCGCTCATTTTGTGTTTCGGGAAACAGCAGATACATCAGAAAAATAAATAAATATAAATTTGGAAAGGTTTCAGGCATATTTAACAATGAACATTTTACTTTATAACAGACCTTTTAAAAGCAACCTTTTATAAAAATTATGAAATAAGGACGATTCATTATGTTATAGTTTTTATATTAAATTAGACAGATTACCTCGCTTTTGCTGCGGAGAATTTGATATTAATAACTTATATAAATTTAAAACAAATGAAATGAAGACGATGAATGTTTTGTCATGCATGATTTTAATTCTTAATTACTTTTTTTTTTCTTTTTGTGCAATCGTTAGACATACAAATAATTATTCAGTTTTTCTATTTTATTTCTTTTGTTCTTTTTATACATATGACAGGAATATCAGATATTTTCAATATTCCGAGTATGCAAATGATTTTCAGCTTAGTGAATTATTTTTTTAAATTTGTTTTCAAGAATTAAATGCAATCATACCAAATATCGCCAATTTGGCGCTAAACGTGCCAACGTAAGAAACTTGAATTGATTTCTATCTCTGCGAAATGAACTCTTCCTACAGCAACCTGTTTCTATAACGCCCGCCGTAAACATAGACGATTCTCTGGAAGTGTTCTGGTCGTGGACACACAGTATCTTCTTCCTGTGTACAACTGACCAACCAACCGCACTGAACGACGCAGTATCGGCACGAAACGGGTATGACGTCGATTTGCCAAGAATTGGTAACATTTATATGAATTACAGACACCTGCTTTTTTGTTTCGGAATATTAAATACAAATAATTGATAAATAAAGTATCGTTATTTTGTGAAATTAAATGTATACATGTATATACCAAAATTTTTAATTTTCTAAATTTACGTTCCTATTTCAAAGATGATATGCGATTAGAAGATTAAAAAAACTAAAATAGGTAAAATGATTGATAAGAAGAAGAATGAATGGAAACATCCTGTTTTGTGTTAAAAGACTGCATAGATGGGAATGGGTTCCACCCGATGTCCAGATGTTTTCTTTTCTCTTCAACCAACTGGCAGTGACTCTCCTTTTTAATAACTTTGAAAGAAAGACAAATCAACTCGCGCTGATGGAAGACGGTTGCCATCTCATTCTGCCCTTGCAGACAGTTGGACGGGAGAAACCAATAGTTTTCTCCGTTTGATAACTCTTAATGTTCCTTAAATGAAAACAGTTGCAAACCGTAACTGTTTCGAATCAAATTTCTGTTGTTTTAAGAAGCACCATCTTTTTTTTTTTTAACAACAGATGGGTTAAAACTTTAAATGCCATAAATGTCGCAAACACACACTCTAACACGCGAGCGTTTGAAGTGGAGCCTAATTTAACGGACTTCGTGTCATTCGGAGAGTCTTTCTTCTGAAAAACGTCAAAACGCACAAAGCAGCTCTATCCAATTGCTTTTTTTTTTTTTTTTTGCATTCTTTCTTTATCATGCCGTTGCCAGTTCTTTTTATTAATTTCAAGATAGTGGCTCAAGTTAAATCGAAGATAGTGGCTCCAAGCCTAAAAATTTTTAAACAACTCCATTTGTGGAGGAGGATTCAAAAGTGTACTTCGATAGATGCTAACAATGTTGGACCATTGAGAACGTAGGTTTCTTAGTTTGTAACTTGATAAGGGCCTTCTTTTGTAAATCTTTTGTTTTAAATAGAACAATTATAAATTTTCAAAGCCAAACTGCCGGCAATTTTGCACTAGAATTTATCTTGAACGAAGTCAAGATTATTTTTGTTATTATTGATAACTTATCCTACTTGGATACTCAAACTTTGTTTTGAGTGTTAAAGGAACTATTTTTAGAGCTAAGCATCTGGTCAATGTCACTGGATGAAGACGCAAGCTGAAATCCCAAGAAATGGGCCGAAACGTTTTGCTGAAATTGCGGCAAATTGGAAAACAGTTTTGAATTTGCCAACACCTTTTTCCTTCATATAAAAATGATATAAAGAAGATATGATTGCGGGATTCAGATATCATGCGCATGTGAGAAATGTTTGGTAAAACTTAAATGCTATTCTCTTCATTATATTTTATAAATAATCACGGCTTCAACCAATCAACTTCATGGTCTTTTCCGTCTTATCTTTTTAAGTTTAACAATTTAAATAACGCCGATTGTTCTTTAAAAGGGTTCGCAGAAGCTGATCTGGTCGACTTTTTATTGCAATTTAATTTCTTTTCAAAAACTTTTTCTTCTGGCATTGAATAATTGCTGCCTATTTGGTTCATTTTTTATTTCTATTTTTATTTTGGAGAATCTTTCTAAGATTAGGCAAATTTGAAAGTATATTTGTAATTAGACTTTAAAAAGTAGAGTTCACTACTCCATCAAGAATTACTTAAAGGTATATTTCATTGCAATTTTCTTTGTTTCCCTTCTTGGTTTTGTGCTTTTTCTGTTCGTTCATTGGAGATTATTTCAAATTTTTTTATCATTAATATGTCTCAAGATGTGGGTATATTAAATATTAGATTGTACCCACATCTAATATTTAATTTGTATTTCTTATAATAACCAGGGCTTTATTTCTGCTTATAAATTTTAATATTTCTCGAGATTTCAATTGTGTTTCTTGCGAGATGAAGTTATCGTCAATTTTAAATTATTTTTTAGCTGTTTCTCTCAATTAATGTATCTCTCTCACACTAAATCTTGAGATTTCTATTATCTGCTGTTATCTCTATCTATCTTATGTATGTTTATTGGTTACTACATTAACTACATAACTTTAGTATTTCATATTATTAAAATTATAATAATTTCAAAAAGATCTTGAAGTTTATGAAGTTTAATGTCTCATTTTTTTTTGTACGAATGGTCATATGTACAAACCAATATTTAACGATACACAACAGAAATAAAACTGACGTTGTTAATCAAAGCGTGCGTATATGGGTTACATAATGTGCTATTTGGCTTCATATATGAAATAGTTTTTACTACCCCCGTTGAGCTTTGGCCTAAATTGCATTTTGTTTCTTTGTTTTCTTTTTAGAAGTGGGGGAAGGCTTTTTCCAGCTTTGAGAATTGTGTGCAAAATATTTGAATGTTCGTTCCAAACTGTGAAGGCGGCGACTTAACCTTTCATTTCTAAACTCAATGACCTGCTGCTCCTCTGAAACGTTCTTTATCCCGAGGCTAATGGCCCCGGTGAATTACAAGAGAGAGGGGTCCCTCAGAAGTGTTCTTTTGTATTTCTGTCCCTCGAGAAACGGCGGAGAAAGCTGATATGCTCGCCCTGCTGTTCACCTCACCAATCATAATCACAGCGTCTTCATTATCCGCCTGATGAGATGCGGATCTCGTGATTGAGAGCTTAATAATGCAAACTGGCGTCCGGCCCCATCACGCTTCTGCCTTACATTTTAAAACGAAAAGTGTTTCTTTTGAACATCTCAATAAAAAACAGCGGGAGGAGAACAGAGCAAAAGAGAGGGGGGGGGGAGAGAAATCTAAGGTCCGGAGCTGGAAGGAAGGAAAAAATTTCTCAAAACAACCCTCCGATAGTCTGCAAAGGAACATGCCCAAAAGGGCATTAGATTACAATCGTCAGCTTCCAGAAAGCCGTCCAAAAAGAGGCCGCGCCGTGCCGGCATGAAAAAAAAATAAGGGGGCGTTACCCTGGATAGTGTTGGAATGCCACTTCGCAACCTCCTCCCCACTTTCTAATTGCCCACGAAAGAGCAATTAATTACCCTAAGCCCTCTACTTCTCCCTCTAGCTGTTGCCCGCCCCGATTCCATCAGTCCCCAGATCTAAAGACGTCTTTTTTTTTTCCACACTATATATTTTTTAATTATGTTGCGAATTTTTCTTTTATAATCCTCGATGACCGGCCTTTTTTTCTCGTCTTTAGGATACGCGGAAACGCCCACCTAGTTTAACAGCAGCTATCAATGAAAGGGTTTCTGGTGTTAACCAGAGGCACCTCTAAAATCTCAGCCAAAAGCCTTGAAGGATATCATACATAATTTCATACACTGTTATTCGCATTACTGTGCTGAACAGTCACGATTTTCATTTACATTTTATATTATTAGTTTTCTTTCATACCAAACAATGAGTCTCATTGTCTTGTAAGTATCTCATGTCATGACTGAAAAGGTATGGATGTTTTTTCTGTTTAAAAAATCACTTCTACGTAATGTACCAAAACCGATGCAGGGCTTAACTCCGCAGAATCGCTTGGAAAATGGAGGAGGAAATGCGACTTTTACAAAGCACACATTCTGCATGTCATGCTTTGCCATAGTTATGATGTGGTTGAGTTCAAATATACTATGGAAGTACAATTTTCTGAGTTAACATGCATTTTAGTTTTTTAAATATTCGATACACTGAAAAAGAAAACTTATTAAAGGAGTAATTATTAAAACGTGTTCAAATTTTTCTAAGCACAAAATGAATTTCAAGGAATAAATTTCGCATTGCATGTGTTGCAATTCGTTCGATTAGCTGTCATAAAATGCAACACGAATCTGATAAAGAATAATAACGCAATGATGGTGTGCCACTGGAGGCAGTTAGTATTGGTTAATCGATAACTGTTTGAGTACCTCCTATAGGTCTTATACAATGCCTAAAAGCATAAGAGAATCGTTCCTAACATTAAACAAATCCTTGTTTTAACAAATCATGATTTCTTAAAGTTTTTTTTTCTACCCTTTTGTTAGTGGAAAATAAAAATGAAAATAGTAAAAGTAAGTTCAATTAAGAATATTAAGGAAATATTTTAACTCGAAGTTCTTTTTTTTTTTTTTTTTTTTTTTTTTTTTTTTACTGTTTTATTTACGAATGTTAAAGAGCCTAACAAAAAAAGCGAATTAGAAAATTTTTTTTGTCCCCCTCTCAATATTTTTTTATGCATCACCATTTAGAGCTCCGATCTAGATCTAGAAGCTAGATAGATCTATGCTCAAATACTGCATAATGCCTTTAAACCGAATATTTTCAGGAAATTCGTCTTCAAGACATCAACGGTCGGAGAACTCATTGATATGGCCACTAGCAATAGCTGAAACAAATCACTGCACATAAGCGGGCAAATTACAATCTTTACTTGCACAGTGGTTTCTTATCGTGAACAAAGTTTCCTAGATGTTTAAAGTAGTTGTAAAATGGACTTACTATAAGATTTTCATTGCCCTAAGGGTTTTTTTTTCTTTTTTTACATTTTAAAGATAATAAATCCAAGGATTCATTGAAATCAGACATGCCGTCATATCTTGATGCATTTTAATCATGGCATAAAGCGCTTGCCGTATTCGCATTATTAAGTGTTTGATATTATTATGGAAATAGAATCAAATGGATCCACAATTATAATCTGGTGTTGGACTTTAGAGGGGAACGATAGGGAAAAAAACGAAATGGCAACGAAATTTGTTTTATCTCTTTTTATAACCTTTCTAACCTACCACAAAATTTTATATACTATTAAAAACACGAAAAAGTGAAAAATATCGTTTAATTTTTTTTTCTTTATTTAAATTCTATCTCTTAAACACTTATCGCGTTTAATTTACGAAAAACTACGAAGAAACTACGTGAATAACTCAAATAATTATTTATTTTAGGACTCTTATAAATCTTTTGTTTATTTTATTTGTGTTTTGAATTATTTTTTTAATCAGCTTCTCCTCCTTCTTCGCCTCCTTTTTATGCACGAGTTTTAAAAGTTTTTTTCCATATGCATCATTTTTCGAGATCTTAAGGAAATTTTTAAATTTTCATTGAACAAACGCAAATATATAGCTTAAATGATTTTTTCATAGCAGGATATATATATAGAGATTATTATTTTTGAAACTTGAAAAAAAATTCAACGGCAATGAAATCAAATTTAAGTCATTTTTAAAGGTCAGATAACTCATTGCTTTTTAATACAAGCGTGAGAGAAACAATTCCAATTTGGGCACGACTCTGTGAAATATCGTTTATAATTCCTGCATCCGCATTTTAATTTACAATTCACTTACTGCTTGTTCCTCTCATTCAAATAATTCCCGTTTATTTTAAGCCGCTGACAGAGTAGCAAGATTGTCGATAACAGTTTTAAGCAATGATTGTACTTACAAACGAAAACATATAAAGTGCACAAAATTAAAAAATAAATAAATATGAGTTGCTTGCGATGGAGTTTAATATAAATTAATAATAATAATAATAAAACGCATAAGAGCTTGCTTGAAAAGTAATTTTTTTGGATTATCAATTGTCTTGTATTGCAATTTTTTAAATAAACTTGAAATTGTAAACACTTTTGTTTTTGGTTAAATAACTGCAAAACATTTCTTCAGTGTTCACTGGTGGCAAAGAGCATTCACAATACATTGCAAATTTCAAGTGCTGATTATTTTTCAAAAGCCATGAAAGCGAGATAACATCAAGTAACAGAAAAAAACGTTGAATTTTGAAATTTTCCTGAGGAACGAGGCTATATTTATCCAACGCAATACTTTAAAACCTCTGTTTGTTCTCAGAATGAAAGGTTCATGCCGATTTGATTCAAATGGGAGCGTCTGTAGAGCGGTTAATACTCATTTTGATGTAACGGATACAAATAAGTAGCGAATGTGTCAACAGAATGTTGGGAGTCCTGAGGAACGAGGAACGAAAAGTATTCCGAAATTTCGTAGCCTTTATTAAACTTTTTCCAAGCAACTAACACAAAGACTATCACACACACTTTCCTTTCTAATTTTACTCGAAGCACCAACCTTCGCAATGCAATTTGTATTTGATTGCTCCCAGTAAGAACTTATTCTCAAAAGAACTGTCAACAGTCATTGTTTTTTCTTCCACCAAACAAATGACAACTGTGGCTATAGTTTCATTTTATAAAATTCATTTATAAATTTCAGAAGAGCAGCTTTTTCTCATCATTCTTGAAGTGCAAATATTTCTTTACTTTAAATCTAAAAAAATGTTATTAAAACTCGAAAAGAAAAAAAGCGGTGAGAACATGATCAGAATTTCGCTTTATCTTGGAACTTAAATGACACTCATGGAAATTTCAACAAAGGATGTCAAGAATGATTAAAAGGGAAACAGTTGAATTGAAGGAAAAGAACTATAATTTCTTTCTCTTTATTGAAAAATACCTTTCTTGATTTTTTTTTTCTTTTATTATTCTAACAACTCTGATCAAAGGAAATTTTTGTAATCTATAAAAACTATTCATTTTAATGATGAAAAGGGATTAAGTTTTCGTCCTGAAATACAACATGCATATCACAATGATTTAATGACCGATATTCAAAAGAAACCACAGACAGATCTTGATTTTTAAAAACACATGTTTATATAAATTAATCAGATTTTAATATAATATTATTTCCGTTTGTCTTTTAAATATAAAAATGAAAAAAAAATAATGTATAGAAACATTCATTGTATTTTAAAAACTGAATGAAAATGTTGAAGTCCTTTAATTTTAATTCTTAAAACTCTTCTGACGGAGGAGATATCATGAAATCCATCAGACAAATACAGGGCCGTCAATAAATACGTGGACAGAAAAAAAAATAGAAAATGTCAGAAAAAATGAACTTCAAAAATTCTAGGAGAAGAAATCATCACTGAATTAATCCCATTCTTTTTCAAATAAAAACCGATTGAGAGAACAATATTTTTTTAGCAACAAATTGAGTTGTTGTGATGCCAGCAGTGTTTATTATTGCCTGGTTTATATTTTTAACAATATTTACCTAATTTGTATTGACGACGAGATACGTTCTAGTCTTTTATAAAATTATCAATGGTTCGATCGTTTGCATTGATATTCTAAGTTCTTTAAGCTTCGCCGTGTCTGGACGATCTCTAAGGAACCAAAATACTTTTGTAAATATTTATTCTAAATTTAAATATATTAAAAGGCTCACTGTATAAATTTTATAAAATTTTTATTTGGACCTCAGCGGAACTTGACATTCATCATATGATTCCAAGCATTTTTAAAGCAACCTGTTCTGAATTTTTATCTATTTGATCTTACTTCTTTTTTTTATGGACTTTATTATCATTTTTAATTCTTGACTATACATTAATTTTAACAATACATATTGTTACAAACCTATAAAGGTGCTTCCCAGCACCTTTATAGGTTAGTTTAATCACTGGTGTCAGACGATATTTGGGTTCAAACCCTGTAATTGTCCAGATCAATCGTCTGTAAGGCCCGCAGGAGTTAAAATGTTCTAATAATAGCAGTGAAAAATGCATGTGACTGGTGCTTATAAAATGTTGCAGGTCGAGAAGACTTCTTAAAAACACAGACTTTTATTTCTTGCGACAAACAAATATTTAATACATTATAAAAATATCACATATTACACCGACAACGAACACAAGTGAGAAAAAAAAAATCTGAATCTACGTCTAAGTATGCACGCACGAGTGCTTCCGCTCTTATATAGAGTGAAAAAACATTTGCATAAAACCGTCAAATAACATCTTGCATATATAATTGGAAGCATCATTTCACTTCATGTGATAAATCGTTGCGAACGAGGTTCGAATCATCAACAGTTTGTGTACACGCATTCGGATGGAAAAAAAACCCAATATTAAACGAGCATCCTATTTTTGCTAACAACTGGAAAGATCGTTTACGATCAGACCTGTGGGTACTGATCGGGTGCTGCGTCCGTAATCTTAGAGCTTAGCGACAAACTTGGCGACCATTTGACGACAAAATAGATATTGTTGGAAACTTCGAGAATTTTAACGATTCATCCAATAGGAACTGAGATACTCCTGATTGGTCCCGAACCTTCTCGGCCCGCCACCTGGGAACTATAAAAGGCCGGTCGTGAGGGCCTGCAGTTTTCATTATTGATTTTACGGATTGATTCTGACACCAGCCATGGAAGGAGACAGACGTTCGGAGGGCCCGTTCTCCAATCCAGCAGATCTTTACCTCAAAACACTACAGCAAATACACGAAAATCCAAACGGATTATTCCAGCACAACCCACCACCTGATAAAAACCCAACAAACTGGGAAGATAGGAACCAGGAAACCACTTTAGAGACACCCAACAACCCACTATTTGAAAAATTTGCAAACAGCTGCAACTCCTCAACAGCACATTCCGATGGGAGAGTAACTCCAACACCTTCCGTCGAAGAACTTCCACACGAAAAAAACAGATAACTTCATAAAAGTCACACCAAAAAAATCGGCCAAAAAACCAAGAATCCTAAAAAAATTCCAAATCTCTACTAAAAACCCCTACACAGTCCTCCAAACAGAAGAAATGGACACTTCAGAAGCAAAAACCAGCAAACCAGCTACAATAAGCCTGATCATAAAGAAAAATTACAACCTAATCCTCCAAGAAATAGCCCATCAGCACCCAAGAACATCCAGTAAATATTCTTTTGGATACATCATCATACAGCCCCCAACAGAAGAGCTAAAACAGAAATCATCCAATACTTAGAACAAAAAACAAGAATATATTCTGAATGAAGACCCCGAAGAAAGACCACTTAAAGTGGTTTTGAAAGAACTCCCTGCAAGCACAAACCCGGACGAAATCAAGCAAGAACTTCAAGAAATGAACTTTACTTATGGTATCCGAATTAGTCAGATGAAAAATTACAGATTAAAAACCCTCCTGCCGATGTTCCTATTGGAAATCAAGAAAACCCCTGCCCACCAAAAAATATTTAACATCCGTGCTCTGAACTACCTATCCATCCGATTCGAACCATACAGAAACAGATCCACAGCCACCATCTGCTACAACTGCTCCCGCTTCCACCATTCTGCCAAAACTGCCGAGCCCTACCCAGATGCATTAAATGCAAAGGGAACCACAGAACTAATGAATGCCCCATTAAAGAGAAAATTGAAAGCCCCTCCTGTATCAACTGCAAATCCACAGGACACCTAGCCACCTGGAAAAGTTGCCCCGCCATCCCAAGATTGCAGAAAAACCAAGTATCCCCCCCCTCCAGAATCTCATATGCCCAAGCTGCAAAATCCAGAAATCCACCTCAAGCCCAAAGAAACTCACAACCAGCACCGTCCCGACCAGCTCCTACCTCAAACCACAATAGTATTCTCCCAAACCTGCAAGACCTCAAAGAATCAATAGCATGTCTCAAGAAATCAAAATATTCCTCCAAGAATTTCCAAATTTAATAGAAGCCATCCAACTTAGCAAAAAAGTGAAAAATAGGCAAGAAAAATTGCTCATCCTCATCAACGCCCTTCTGGAAAAAACCATAGTCACGCCCACCGACAGAAGAAAACCTCCTCATTGGCCCGCCACTAAAATCCTCATATCCTATTTAAGCCGGTGCTTCCTTCCACCCAACTTCATTCAAGACTATTCCTCACTCATGATCAAACCAAGTTGAAATGATCCTCCAAGTAATAGTCGATCGGAGATGGCGCTCCAAAGCTTTTTCCTTGCGTCCTGCAGTCGTGAATCGGAGTTGGAGTCGTGAAACGAGTCGTCGAGAGGATAACGAAACAACGGCAGAATAGTCCGACGAAAAACCAGCGTGTTGTAGAGCCCAAGCTATTGCTGAACTGAGCTGTGTGCCGAGTCCTGGTGTTTATTGTGGAAGCAGCATCGAGTCCTCTGAGGAGAGCCAGTCACGTAGTAGTGTGTCGGCAGCTGGGTACAATTAAAGCGGGGAGACAGTGGACAATTACAGCCATTTGGAGAGACCGTAGAGTAAAACTACGAAGATTCCCTCTCATGCTGAATTCTATATGGTCGCTTTGTATGCTGTGGCTGTTATTACTACCGATTACGACTTGTGGGCTACAGTTTGTTGTAGTGTGCTGCTGTGTTGCCTGTCTTCATCTTGGCTGTATATATTTGTCGTCTCTTCGTGTGTAATAAACATTGTCGTTGTTTTCTACTAAAAGACTGTTCCTTTCATCCACCAACAAATCAAACAGAACCCCGACCAACGGAAGTAGAAAATCCTTTACAATTTTGTGTTAGAAGTGGGATTTGATTTTACGATAGTCATTACCAGAACAATGGAAGAAATGAAGAAGATTCTGGAAAGCTTAACTAGCCAGTTCATAAGGGAAATGAAAAATACGATGCAAGAACTGAAAGCCGAACAAGAGAAATTTTCGGAAGAAATTAAAGCCTTTACGAAAGAAATGAACGCCTGGCAGAGTGAATTATAGGAAGACCTTTCGTCAATGAAAGAAGCTTTAGAATATCAAGTTAATAAAACCGAAGATGTCCAAAATATCACAGAAGAAATTGAAGGAAACGGCGAGAACCAAGTGGGAGAAGAAAAGGCCGAAGATCGAATGGAGACCTGTGTCACCGAAAAAGAGCTTAGGGACCCAGAGGATGAACGGGAGTTTAATAAGAAGAGGCATGAATAGGGAGATTGTCAAATAATTGCAGAGCTAAAACAGTCTTCTCCGAATGAGTCCCTGAAGTGGAATAGGAAGTGCAGGCGCTTGGGGATGGAGAAGATGAACTTTCATTGGATGTGTGTGTTAGTGGCGACCCTTTCTCGATACCTAGGGATGCAGGAGTTGATGCGACCCTGTTTGGAATGGATTCGCACCAGAGGTTAAAGGGACAACTCTTTGCAAGCCTCTTAGCAGCTCCCTGCAGAGTGCTACGGATGAAGGCTATGTGGCTAGAATCGCTGATCTCTGCAGTCTCAGCCTCGATTTCCTTCAAGAATTCGGTCTTGCTGTGGATTTGCATAAAAGAGTGATGCAAATAGGAGTGGAGGAATCTTCTGTGTATCCGGATCAGTTACGTCGTTGCAGAGGAGCCCTTACCGCAAAGGCAGATGCGCTCTTCAGAATTTCCTGTGTGAAGAGCTGCTCGAGCGGAAAGTTCTCGAGTGTCGAGAATGAACTGGAAATAGTTGGAAATACTCCTGTGAAAGTTCTGGTGACGAAGACGAATCCCTGGTTTTCAAGTGGACTCCGGAATGCACTGTTGGACCATCCTGACATTTGGCTAGTTTGATTGAGGAGGTTGAAAGCCTGGCTAGAATTCGTTCCGGAGAATTCTATTGCGATAGGATGTTTGGCTCCATGGGACATTATGCATTTTAAGGACATAAATCAAGTCTGTATATACAATCCAACACGATGAAGAAGTCTAAGTCAAAAGAAACCAGAATGTTCGGAAGGATCTTTAGCTGTTGCCAATTTAGTAAATGATGTCATCGCTGAAAGTGTAGAAATCACCCAACGCCGGATCAAAGATTGTTCACATCGATCGTTGGCCTACGCCAGCTGTAAAGGAACTGCCGGGACGTCAGTCCTTGAAGAGGGGAGCAATGTTACAAACCTGTAAAATTGCTTCCCAGCACGGTTAGTTGAATCACTGGAAAGACCGTTTTACGATCAGCCCTGTGGGTGCTTATCGGATGCTGCATCAGTAATCTTAGAGCTTAGAAACAAACTTGGAGATCATTTGGCGACAAAATAGATATTGATGGAAACTTCGAGAATTTTAATGATTCATCCAATAGGAACTGAAATAGTCCTGATTGGTCCCAAACCTTCTCAGCCCGCCACCCTAGAACTTTAAAAGGCCAGCACTGAGATATTTATCTAAACTCATGCTTTTGTGTTGGTATTGTGATTGTATGCGTTTTACTTTTTGACCTATGCTAGCATTTATACTTATATGTAATTTAGAACTTTTTAGTTCTTTATTCTTTGCTGTTCCTTTTATATGTGTGTTTCAATTTGCTTTATAACTTGTGCGGTTTTGATTCATTTCCTCTGTAAAGGGAGTTAATTTCTGTAGCATGCTTATTTCAAATAAATAAGTATTTCGTAAAGATAATTGAAACAAAATTAGAAGCATCTGTCTCAATTCCTCCTTAGCAACGTGTAGCCCCGTTTCTTGAGGAAATATCGAGCACTAATAATGCTTTGGACCTGCAGTAAAAGTAATTTATAACTGAATCTTTGCAAATTCGTCGATTTTTAGATTTGAAAAAAATTCCTACAATGACACCTCTTGATTTTTGGGCTAAACGGTATTTAATTTATGTATTTAATTTGGGTAACGGTATTATATTATTAACGGTATTTACTCCCTAAAATTGATAGTAACAATTTCGTTCAATCCCATTTGCATTGGCGCAACATAATAACTTTAGCCTGAACCCGTATCGATCGATGCATTAAAAAAATAACTCATTTTCCAAGCATTCTGATAATAATAGGAATCTCCATGATTTCATTTCGAGCAAATTAAACTTAAAAACGAAATTTTCTAGTGTTTAAATATTCTATAGGCTGTAAATCTGTCATTGATTCTTCAAATTATTTTAGATATAAAAAAGCTTTTATTTCAATCCCTCTACAACAATTGTTTCAACTCAGCACAACTTAGTAGGACGGAGAAATCGTTAGCCACCCCCAAATTTAAAAACTTTATCTGTTATAAAAGCCATCTGACAAAATGTAGGAATCATTCACTGACGTAAACATTGAAAAGCTTTTAGAAGTTTAATTTATTTATTTACTAGCCGCCTTTAGAAATCGATTGGTCCGCTGGAATGAATGGTTGCAAAAATGACCTCAGCAAAATTACCTTTTGTTAATACAGCAAAATATTTTTAAACTTCAAATTTTGATAGACATGCAGCTCTCATTATTTCAAAATCCACTCTGTTGATTGTGCTTTGCATTTTCTTAAATTTTTGTCTACGTCTTTATACAAACAATTATAGGAAAGAGCAACAGTGCTTAAAAATAGGCAAACGTTACAATGTTTCACCATCGTTTGATTTTGAACTTATACTTAATTTTTAGTATAAAACATTTTTTAAGGGCATACATTATACTGAAGTCTACTCAACCTACTCAGCATGGAAAAATAAGTCGATCTTCAGTTCTTGACAACCAAATGGACGAAAAAACAAATCAGAGTGACGTATTAGTAGCAACAATGCAAACGATTTCAGTTTTATTTCAACAATGAAATATATTGTTGAGAAATACACTTAAAATATTGTATTAAAATAGATTAAAAATGGAAAGATAAATAGCAAACAATTTGGCAACCTTTAAAAGATAGTTTTTTTTTAATTTTAAAATGTTTTTTAATTTCTTTTTTTTAAATTTTAAAATGTTTTTTTTTTCTATTATAATATTTTTGGAAATTATCGTGGAGAATCACTAAAATTTCGCTTCATCTTTATTAATGAAAATTCAAGATGAAATTTCAAAAACGAAATCGCTCTGAGCAGTCCATTTCTACTCTCATATATTAAGGTTTAGAGTTGTAATAAAACGGCATATTTGTAGAGCAAAACACAGACACGCACACACATATTTTCATTTTTATGACTGTTTTTTTTTTTTTTTTTTGCGCTTTTTCCTCTGTATAAATACATTAATTATATGTATGTATGTAAGTACTTATATATTAAAAAGTGCAACATAAATTTTAGAGAGACTGATGTGTCTGTTTGCATTTTCAAATTAAAATTTTTGTTTATATGTCAGCATCATTTCTCGATGAACAGGCATTCAAAGTCGAGAACACTCAGGTTTAGCTGAATATGCAATTTCCGCACGTCAGGAGTGTGAAGTTATAGCTTCTTTCAATTTCTTCATGACAAGAAAGGCCGTTTCGAATAACCTGATTTTTAGAATTCAATCAATGCCATTACATTCCAGGAGTTTTCACCTGCGATTTGTGTCTACCGGTTGTTGATCAGGAATTTTCACTTGTGTGTCTATTACCGGTGACCGTTGGTCAGGGAAGGAGTCTGCGATCAAAGCCCAGTGGATTTGTGGTCCGCCCCTTCTCTTCTTAACGAGGTGCTGCGAGTGATGGGCCTTTTGGCGTAATGGTTGCTTAATGCTGTGCGGTTCGCAGGCCGAGTTAACTAGAATGAGAACCCGGTAATTAGGGGCTGGAGACGGCGATGGTTTGGCGGACCGCTGGAGGCTTCCAAATCTAACAGCAAAAAAGTGAGACATTCGACACGGCTGGGGAGGGACCTGCTCTCGGTGCGAACCGCAAACTTAGAGGTCACTCGCTAGGTGAGTGCGATCATGCCATGCTGTTATAATAGAAATTATAACAGAATGTTTCCTAGATGGCCAGTTTATCGAAAACGTCTCGTAAAGTTATGATTCATTGAATCTCGTTACCACAATGCCATAAAAACAAAGGATGGTAAGGGTGACGAAAGCAAAATCGGACCAACTGAAACATTTACAAATTTTTGAAGAAAATCTTCCTGTTGACAGCATACTTAAAATTAGTTCCCCTCATCGTAATGATTAACTCTATTTAGTTAGATTGCTGATTCGAAGCCATATTTGATGGATCAGAATTTCGGTTCAATTATTTGTTGTTAAATGCTCTATTGTGAAATGACCTCAAATCCATTATAAAACAGAACAACGAAAAAAAAATATCAATCCAAATAATTAACCCGTGCTTTTGCACTAAATAATTGATTATTGAAATACTTGAATACTATTTGTAGATAGTCTCATTGAAAGTAAATCATCCAGAAAATTTAAAATGCATATCACAAGTCTTAGATTTTGAAGGGAAATATTGGTTATAAATTTATAAACATCTACATAAAAAAGTTACAAAGATATTTCTACTCTTATCACAGCGCCTAGATTAGACTTTTTTAATGCACAATAACTGCTTAGTTTCATTTATATAGATACAATGTTGGATGAAACATTTCAATAATTTTATAATGTAATTTTTAATAATATGCAAAATTTATCCCATTTTAGTGTAGTGCAGTTAGAATTTTAAAATTTTATTACATTTTAAAATTATGAACAAAAATTTGGTACGCTATACAAGGGATAGCATAATACTTAATTTTGAGTCTAATGTCTTTCCATCACCGTTTTATCTTTGAAATGATTTATTGAGGTTTTTTTCTTAATTTAGATACTCTTCGATCAGATAATAAATTTTGAAATTTATTTCAAAGCAAGTCTAAATAGTAACAAAGGAGCACCCGTTAATATAATTTCTTTCTCTACGTTGCATCCCTTTTTCTGTTTAGCTGTTGTTCTCGTCTATCGCACACAGACTTCGGCGAAGTCCTCAACTCTACTCATACTAATATTAACCTCCTTATAATGATCTCCTAGTCCTAAATTCTATTAACTGTTTGAGTGCGGGCATTTATATATATATGTTGGCGTTCTACAGTCAAACTGTTAGCTACCAAAGCTACCAAATTTGGCACACATTCCTTTGAGGATAAAAATGTGAAAGGAGTATTTTTTTAAAAAAATTTTAATTAAAGATTAAGCAAAATGTCGAAGTTTGTTTACCATAACTTCTAAAAATATCATTATTCAAAAATTTAATTTCACCATTTTAAAGCTAAAAAGAAATTCTTTTTGATGATGTAAGTTTTACTGCAGCACATTTGTTTTGTCTATTTTTAATAATTTTTTAAAATAATTTAAATTTATTTTACAACAAAATATTTTATTCTTGATAAAAAAAAATCTTTAAATTTCTTTTTTATTGTTGTACTAGTCACCTTTGGAGATTAGCTGGTTTGCCATGATTATTGGTTACGTAAAATTTTGATTGTTTTTTTTTTTTTTTTTTTTTTTTTTTTTTTGTAAATAGCTTAATTTTAATAGCTTCAGTAAAAGTACATTAAGTATTTCCCAGCGAAGTATTTTGAAATTCTTACAATTTTAAAAACTTTATACAGTTATGTTCAATGTGATATAAGCTTCCCTAATTTTCTAAGCATTTCACCTAAAATTTGAAGCTTAGTTTTGGAAAGGAAGAAGTGATAATCCAGTGGCATGCTTGCTGAATTTATGCTTATTTATAAAAGATACAAGAGAAGAGTGATTCAACATTAACATTTTAGATATATTACAGAATATACTTCGTGATTTACGTCTACTTTAATTATATTAGCGTCCCATTTTTTCAAAGCAACAATAAGGCTATTTTGGACGGATCTCGTAATTTTGAATCACGGTCACGAGGATGGTAGCTGAGCTGGAATACTCCTCTCCAACTTCATTCAACATTAAAATTTGCTGGCCATCAGTTCGTACCATTCGAGGGACAGCTGACGCCGTCGGATTCAGAGTACTGTAAACCCGTTTACACAACCATTCTTAGGTAGAATCTGCTATCGAACTAGGAACACTCCGGCCACGAACTCGAGACCTCCCCTCAACATCACTGAGGCTTTCTTCTTCTTGTGTACCGCCGACCATTCCGCCACCACTTTACGAAGCAGCATCCACAGGATTTGTTGTGGCCGACTGCTGTCTTCATCGTTATCCAACCGTATTACTTGCAAATTCTCCGAACTGGCATTCGCTTCTAGGCGGTTGGTCCATAGTCGCAGGTGGTCAATCACTGACCTTCCTCCTTAACTTCTCCTACACTGGTCATTCTGTTTTACGAGAAGCAGGTCATCATTTGGAGAAGATCTCAAAAATTCTCTGTATTCCTCCAACTGTGCGTCCCAAAACAAGCCCTTTAAAACCTTTAAATAGTTGGCAAAAAAATTCGACATCGTATCTTTCCGTATTTTAAGATTTTCTGGCATCATTAGTACTGAACTTAAGTCATTATTTTCATCTTTGAGATTCTTCCTTAGTTCTGAGGCTTCTGTATATTCCTTTAAATAATGGGAAACAATACCGACTCCTCCACTATTTTCCTGTATTCTTCCAAATCTTTGGAAATATGCGGGAAATTTCCCATATCCTGATATAATTTAGATTATGGGTGATATCTTCTTATTTTTATTTCTGGATTAGGAATAAAGTCGTAAGTTACTCTTCCTTTTTTTGGGCATATACCATCTATCAAACCATTGTAACTTTATTTCTTCTCCAAATTCATACTTTATTTATTCAATCATTATTCATATTCATTTTATTTAATTCATTATTCGTCTTCTCTTTATTCATAATTCATATTTCAATTCATATTTGATTCAGGGACTATTATATCAACACCCTCTTTCTGTGCCGCCAACTTTGCACATTGATCCACCTTTTCATTACCATATATCCCAATATGGGCTTTAATCCAATTCAACTCAATCCACTTGTTATTTTTTACGTTTTTTATCTTTTCTTTTATCGTTTATATTTCCCTATTGCAATTGTTAGACGATTGTGTGACTTGTAGGACTGACGGAGAATCTGAAAAAATGGAGCATTTCTGTCCGTCCTCCATCCTTTCACAATATTCAATGGACCTCTTTAGAGCTTGCACTTCTGTCTGGAAAGTTGTGGCATGGTCTGATAATTACATAAGACTTTTATCGACCTCTTTCCCGTAGTAGTAGTAACTAATGCAGCTCTCACATTATTATCATCCATCGAACCATCTTTAAAAATTTCTATTCCATCCATAGATGGAATTTAGATTTGAAAACCATGAGTAAACCATTATGCAGAATGTTGTTCAAACTTGTCAAAATACATCTTATAATCTTTGCTGCTGAATTATTTATTTCATATTCTCCCTTTATAACTAGTACTTCTTAATTGAAATTTGGTGAACATTTCCGTTGCTCTGAGGGGAATGGAGCATTTGCGCTCAATAAATTATTCCCTACCCCTGTTGCATCGTAGGTTTACTGGGATTTGGACCTTTGGCAAGAAAACTTGGCACGGGTGACGGTTTTTAGTTTTCCATAGCTGCATTTCCGGTCGGGCTAATGGGTGACAATGGAATGGCGATAATTTTTGTAAAAATTTTATTTGATCTTTCATTTATGAGATCTTGTACATACATTTATGTTATTAATATATCTTGCAATAAATTAAAATTAATTTTATTATTAAGAAGAAAGAATTTCATTCTTAAAATAGTCAGTAAATATTTCAGTTGTAGAAAATGTTTTTAATATAGAGATTTTCTTATAAATAGAATAATTCTATAACAATTTATGTAAGTTCAATAAAATTGTCTTCAGCGGAAAATAAAACAAAGTTTTTTTTCCCCTTCACATAAATGTATGAGAAGCAAATGTCCAAATTATCAATATTTGAAATGTTTAGCAATGAAAATAAAATAATTATTGCATTTATAACCGCTCCTTTCGAACTATTTGATTTTTGTGGATGTTATACGATGCAAAGCTATAATTTATACTAAATATTGAAAAAAATTCATTTAATATTTACCCTGATTGTAATATAGTAAAAAAAATGAAATAACTTTGAAAAATTGTCGCTAAAAACTATAGATACATAATTTTAGAACAGCAAATTTTTATAATAATTGTTAATTAGTCAAATATTTGTAATATAACCGAAAGAAATTAGAAATAATGTTTGAAAACTTGACTTTAAAAACTATAGATATATCAAATTTTTAAAATAATAATTGCTGTAGATATAAAAGTGCCAAAAAAAATTATTAATCTCTTTAGCTTTCATGTCATTTTATGTTTTTTAATCTCAAAAGTACTCATGTTTTATGTCATAAAGTAAAATTGTCTTAACATTTATTGAAATTAGATTCGTAATGGAAAAGAAATTAAGTAAAAAAAAATGTACATAAGTGGATTAATTTGATCATGGGATTCTGCCAATTATCTGCCAGTTTTATATTATAGATTTCAAGAATTCTTTTACTTTTTTCTTTCAATACATTAGTTTGGAAAAACCTACTTTTGTTTATTTAAACTCCCTTTCTTGTTAAATATTCTTTTCAAAAATATTTTAAATCATGTAAATTCTATTTACAAAATCAATTCTGCTTTTATGCAAAGAAATGTCTTATATCTGATAAATAATTATATTTTACAAAAAAGATAAAGAAAATAGATGCCTAAAGAGGACATTTTCACATACGAAATCTGAATACTATATCTTGGATAAAATAGGATATCTAATTCACAGGGAATTGAATTTTTAGGCTACGACAAGACATAAGTTTTGACTTCAAATTCAGGTTTTAGTGATACAACTATATCAATTAACAACAACAAAAAAATCTAATGTAATTGGCCAGTAAATAGAATGATTAGTGCGTTCCACATCATTTTATAGATTTTGTTTCCTTCGTAATCATTAGAATTATTATTGATAAAGAAAAAAAATTAGTTTGATATTGCTTACTTTAATGGGAGTATTTTCAAAATAGTAGAAATAAGGGAAATTTGTCATGTTTGAATCACCAAAATAGTTTTTAATGAAATCGGACAGAAAAATAATTTCAATAAAGGAAAAACAGTAAATTTTTTGTAGTTTATTTACTTTTAAAAATGTAATAAACACTCTGAGAAATACGCTTTAATGTAGAAAAAAATATAGCCTACTAAAATTGTTTCATCGGATCAATTAAAGAAATGATTCCACAAATTACATCACTAATTTTTTTAAGCTCAATAATGGAAAATAGGTTTTGATTTTCAAGCTCATATCAGCATATAAAATCTGAACTCAAGTTTGATATTTTATGAACGATATCATTTCCTTTTTTATTCGTTTGTTCCTCAAGATATAAAAGAATACAGCCTTAATTTTTCTATTGATTGGTGGTTTTTTATATTAATTATTATCTTTTTGCTTTAGTCTTTTCCAATTTCAATTAATGATAATGTTTATAACTGCTTTCTGAGAGCTACAATAGACCTCTTTAAATTCAGGAAATAATTTTAATTCCAATTTAAGCCCTTTTTGGAGGACCTCCACTCCCCCCCAAAAAAAAGAATAACCTAACCTTATCTTTAAAGTATTTGAATAAAATTATACTATAATATGCACTAAACTGTGGTTAATAAAATTTACTCTCAAAGGATATAACATGCTTAATTTCAAACGGTTGAAATTCTATCTTTCCTTTGATAAAACATATAACATTTATTAACTTTCGTTACATTTAAAAAAAAATAGAATGATATTCTATTAATTAAAGTGCTTAAAAATTGGTTCCAAATTAACACCTTCAACACTATGCAGAATTACATTAACTTAATAATGCTTAAGCATACGTGATTGAGTTCATGTGACATGAGGACTGGCTTTTTGAGTTAGTCAGAAAAGATTTATCAAATATCCATAGATAAAGTTAATTCATTTCTTAGTTCAGATACAATCCCAATAAAAATTAACTGAATCTATCGTTACCATACAATATACTTTTGTAGAAAATGAGACCAACTCAAGGACTTCTAAAAACGGCAGTTGTAACATATGAACAAAAAACTGCGAGTGATGATGAATTTCTTGCACGAAGAATTATCTTCACTTTTCCAAACGTGAATTTTTTTTTCAAATTAATGTTTCTATCTAGATTAAAGCAACATTCGTCTCTTCAAATAACATTTTTCAGAAAAAAAAAAGTTTTGATTTTGCATTGAAACAATAACAATGCTTTTCTTGCTGAGTATTCCAGTAAGACTCTGAGATGATTTAAATGTTCAGTTCCCCAAGTTTCTCTTCCCTTCTTTATAAAGACGATAGTGCAACTGCCGAAGAGTGAAAAAGCAACGTTATTATTATCAAATTTTTTTAAAGCCACAATGATTTGATGATGTACTAATTGCATTCCGAAATAAACGCTTTCTTCCACATTTGTGGCCAGTCCTTCGAAATTTAAAACTAAGCATATCCCTACAAATGTTCTAGGTAGAAATGTAAAATTTTGTATAGATGATGGATATAAAAAAAAAAATTGTAATTTTTGTACAATTGCCTATTTTATTTAATGAAATTTTGTAATTCTAAGTATGTTTAGATGCAATATTAAAAAAAAAAAAAAAAAAAAAAAAAAATTGTTTCTAAGTGCAACAACCCCTTAATGCTTTTTTAGAAAAAAAAAGTGACTTTAGAAACCAGGCTTACATAGCTGTAAAATTAGTTTTTATCTTAAGGCCTTATATTTAAATATTTACCATTGTAATTTCAATTTTGATTACTATAATGGTCCAATCTATATAAATCTATACTTTTCGCAAGAAATTCAGGGGCGAAAAAAACAAAAGAACGAATAAAATATAAAGTAATATATTTTATTTTTAGCTTTCTTTTGTGCATAGGTTTAAGACAAATTGAAAATTAGTAATAAATCATTGGCAGCGCTTTTAAGAAAATAGGCGGAAATTTGCTACTACATTCCTTGCGAATAAAATTTAAACTCATGATTAGGGATTGCAATACCGGTATACCGGGATACCGAATACCGGTATTTTGAGCCATTTTACAATTTCGTAATACCGGTATTCACAAGTTTAAATACCGGTTTTTCGGTATTTAATAGAAATTTTTTAAATTGTCTCCACTATATGTCCAGGAATCGCCAACATAGCAAAATAGTATACGTTTTTGTTTTTATGTCTCCCTAATGGGCGAAATTAATTAGCTAATTAATGGCTTAATTAATTGCTTAAATCTAAATTAGCGAAACATGGATTATCCTTGAAAGAAGATATTGTATCCATAACGTCTAATGGAGCAACAGTTATGAAAAAGTTGGAAAGTTGATTGGTGCAAATCAGCAATTGTGCTATGCTCATGGAATTCAATTAGGAGTAATAGATGTATTATACCAAAAAAATAAAGAACAGAAGAATCCAAATATTGTGGATATAGAAACTTCGGATTCAGACATTGAAGAGAGCAAGAGTGAGAGTGACATTGACAATGAAGATAATGACAATGTAATTGTGGAAGTTGATATTGCTAATGAGGATGAAATATTAACCCATCAAGAATTGCTTCCTATAATTTATAAAGTTCGAGAAATTGTTAAGATATTTAAACTTTCCCCTACAAAAAATGCCATATTACAAAAATATATACTAACTGAAAATAAAACAGAATATATGTTCATAATAGATTCTAAGACACGTTGGAACAGTTTACTCCTAATGATGGAACGATTTTTGAGACTGAGAAATCCAATCCAAAATGCAATAATCGGCTTAAACCTGTAAATTAATTTTTCAGATAGTGAATTCGACTTAATATCCAGAACTGTATCAGCTCTACTTCCAATAAAACTGGCTGTTGAGGCATTATGTCGGAGAGATTCTAATTTATTAACAGCTAATGCAGCAATAAATTTCATGCTGCAGTCACTGAAAGAACAGCACACATCACTATCTGAAGAATTATATATTACATTGAAAAATTGCACAGAAGAAAGGCATACCGAAATAGAAAATGTCTTATGGTATTTACATAATTATAATGATTTTAAAAATGAAAATGAAAAAGAAGAAAAGAAAATAACCAATTCGAATCTGATTAAGTTTATAGTAAATTTTCTTACAATTTTTTACTCACAAACCTATCCACATTCAAAAGAATTCTGTTCAGTTATCGAAGATTATGATGACACTAATGTCGATAGTGAAAAGGAATTGTCTCTTGAACAAAAATTAGAATTAGCGATAAATCAAAAAAAAAATTCAACGAACCAAAATACAATACAGAAATCAGCTATATCCAAAACCATCCAACGAGAAATTGATTTATTTGAAGATGAGGGATTTAGAGGTAAATACTTGGAAAAAGTATATCGCGCATTGCTAACAGTATCACCAACTAGCGTAGATGCCGAAAGAGCGTTTTCGACAGCTGGTAATTTTTACGCAAAATTACTTTTCAGCTTTAATGACAGTACTATTGATGCATCATGTTTTTTAAGATCACATTTCAAAAATTTGTAATAGTACCACAGACTGAATAGTAATATTTACACTTTTTTTGTGATTTAAATAAATAAGTTGTTCTTTTACTTTTTTGTGATTCTTTATATAATGTTATTTATAAGTTCCATATCATTTTTTGTGATATTTACACTCTCTTATAAAACTGGCAAATAAAACAAAGAAACACCTTGTTTTCTTTCTTTTTCTAAAATTTCTAATACCGGTATTAAAACCGGTATCCCGGTATTAAGATCTAAAAAATACCGAATACCGGTATTGAAATTTTGGTCCGGTATTGCAATCCCTACTCATGATACTGTATTTGAGAATTAAGCGTTTTAATGTAGTACGTTTAGATGTTGCATTTAAAGGCCGTTTGCGGTACATTGGATTATGTATAGTTAAATGTGACAGTAAAATAAGCTAGAAAATGAAGTAATATATTTCATATTTGAAGGAATTTCAGTAAATATCAATATTTTCTTATTGAAAATGTTGTTTTTTTCCTCCTGAGAATTAACCAGCAGCTGTTTTTAAAATTATTAATATGATTCCTATCATTTATTTTAGCCAGCCAAAAAGCTTATTTTTGTTGAAAAAAAAAAACACCTTATTTGAACAGCTTTAACGTAAAAAATACATTAGCTCATTTCAAGTATCAGTTTGTGGAATGTATATACATAAAAGCATACATACATATAGAAAGAACTAAACATTATTGATATCCATTTAAATTTGAATTTAAAGCCCTTTCTATGTATTTTTTTTTCATTTTGTTAAATAAAGTTAAACCGTAAGAGATATAAAGATTAAATCCTCATAAAACTAAAAATTATTATTCATTTTAGCTGGCGTCCTGGCATAGGGGTAGCGCGTCTTCCCCGTGACCTGGGCGTCCTGGGTTCGAATCCCGGTTCGGGCTGGTTGTTCTATCTGTGAGAGGTGTGAATGTGCCCCCCCTGTAAAAAGGGGTTGTGCAAGCGAATGTGATGCGACGTATGTGATGCAAGCGAATGTGAGTAGCTAAGACGTACTCTTGGCCCTAGTTGGCGCTACTAAAACAAGAGACGCTCCCTTGGCTTAAAATCACTGACTTCGTCAGCGAGCTTGTCCATGGCAAGTGCCATTATAAACTACAACAACATAATTCATTTTATTAGATTAAATTTGTATTATGCACATCAGAATTATAATTTTTATAAATGTCTTCCATGTGGGAAAATTATAAACGTATTCCTTTTAATAAATACATTTTTAAAGCAAATTTCTCACACTTTATATTTATTATATTCAACACTCGTTTGAAACGTGGTAAGGCTCATCAGCATTTTTCTCAAGGAAGTTTCGTTTCGTTATCAGAGACAAGGAGTATCTTTCTCATTCATAGTGAGTTGATTACCATTTGGCGTACATTGTAAAATCGCCAAATCTTACATGCAAAGATAGAGTTTATAATGTGGTAGCCTTTCTTGACACTTGAGCGCAAAGGGGGAAATTTATCGAGCGCAAATACCATACAACCGCTCTGAGATCCATTGGCAAAATTCCCGTTATTACTTTAAGGGCTTCGGTAGAAATTGTTCGATATGACCCAGACATAATGATGAGAAGGATTGCATTTAACGCGTCTCTGATTTTCTTCAGATTTAGTTCATGTCTCCATGCACTGTGCGCAAAAAGAACAAATGTCTCAATGATCCCAGTATACATTCTTCTTAGATGATATTTCCTTTTTCTATAAAATTTATCAGCAACTCTCACTAGTTTATATGTTTAATACACCCACTTTCTTCGTGTTCATGTAAAATACTTAATGCAATATTACTAAAATGCAATGTAAATGTTCATTTGCTGTCCCATGTAATACCCAAGTATTTAATTTGATTAGACACATTTATATTGTTATTGAACGTTTTTATTTTAGGCGGATCTACTAGTTTAAAACATTCTCCAAATGTAATTGAACTGTTTTCCTTTCATTAAACTCAAGTTTATGTATTTTGTCCCTTTTTATTAGCTAATGAATTATTTGTTTTCCCCTTCAGTTTCCAGTTCATCTGTTGTTCTTCCCGAGATTATTAGTGACACATCATCGGCATATACCGGTATAAAGAAGTTCTCTGGAAGATTGATCTTGAATGCAGAATTCATAACCAAGTTCCAGATTAACGGCCTGCTGCATGAACGCTTTGGCACTCCTCTATCCATTATAAATTCCCAATCATTTTCCCCATCTTGGTAAATACATCGTCTTTCACTTAAGTAATCACTTCAAAAAGGGCAATTCATTTTTATAAGGGCATATAAAACCAAAGTCAAGTTATAATTTAACTATTAGTTAGTCATCCAATGTGGCTAATAGTTAAATTGTAACGAGAATTTCATTGAAAAGAAATACCAAATTATTCAAAAAATAAAAAGATGTGCCATATTTTAAAATCTACAGGGAAAAAAATATTCTAAAGGCATAAAAAAAATGCACTCCGAGAATGCATTAAATAAAAAATATCTTCTAACTTTTGGATGCTGTTGGAAAGCGGCGAAACAGGTTAAAAACGGGATGTTTGCGAGTTACATTAAAAAATTTACTTCCGAACTAGAATGATAATAAAGATACTTCACTTTCTAATTTTCACCAACTATCCTTTACGCTATTTCTATCATCAACATTCGGTTTATTGATGTGAATGCATTTGCGCTTCATGATACTCGATGATGGAAATAAAATCCTTTCCCTTGTGCAATGTTCATGAAATATGTTAAGGAAACACACTCAGGCCTCATTCAATCTCGCATAACGAGCAAAAAAAAAAAAAAAAAGACTTGTTTAACCAGCAATGTTTCGTAAAAGGAGGAGGCGTCACATATCGGATGCTGAAGGCTTGTTCTATATGGATTAAGTTTTGACCGAATAGCATTATCGAACGCGAATCCGAAGAGGTTGAGTAGTGACTAGCGGAGAGTTAGTCGACGGGATTCTGTCTCTAACGAAAAGGATGGGGCAACCTGTCTCTGTTATGTAGTCACATAACAGAGGCTATAGCAAGTACACCGATGAGCGGGTGGAAAAACACAACGAGAACTACCGAGGAGCTACATTCTTTGGCAAGGAGAGGAAGAAGTAATAGGCACGACAGAGCGACAACTTTCGAGTGAAATAAGGGAGATGCTGAAAATTGGGAAATGCTGCTCCTACGTTGATAAGCATTATCCTAATGAGGCAAAAACTGTGCGCACTACAAAGTTATTGATAGATAATTTTGTGTCTCATTTTCGCTACATTTTGAAGAGTAACCAAAGACAAATTCTTTAGACAGTTTTTTATTAAAAAAACCCATGCATTATGAATAATAAATGATATATATATTTTCATAATGGAACCCATTCACTTATTTTACATTTATCCGCATGGAAAAAACTATTTTCTTTAAGAAGTGTTTCGCATGACGAGTAAAATTCGGGAGGGAATCAGGCTCGTTCAGTGAGGTTCCATTTCATGCGGTTTCAAGAGTCAGAATAGGTCGGATAAAATGAAATTGTTATATGATTTATAGTAGATGACACGCGCAAGATAGAAAAAAAATGTATAAGGAAGATGATGTGTTAGATTTTTCAAGTTTTCTTATAAATTTTAAACAAAGAATGCATTTTTCAAATAGAATAGAGTATCAATAAAATGCCTATCCATTGACAGCTTATTCATTGCTGTTGGTGCACATCAGTTCAGAAAAATGGATGTTGATAATATACAAGGTGGATGAAATCATAATATATGATTATTAATATTAAATTTATTTGATTTTCGTAAAAAATAAGAGGCTGCCAATCCAATATATTTTCTGTCAAAAGTCCATGCTGTCAAAATAGTCGTCTAAAAGTTCTTCCGTGGAGCTTGTCCTAATCTTGAAGAATCTTTCCTTTTCGAAATAATGTCATGCCAATAGCCACTGAGCTCGAAAACTTAATTTACATTGATTCGCCCCACTCAGCTCCTTTCCTAATGCATGTCTTCAGATAAATGTGAAAGATAAAATCAGGATATTTTTTGAGGCCATCCGTTCTTGTCAGGAAAATATGGAGTGGACAACGGCTATCTGAGGAGCATCTTGACTCGTGAGTGAAAAAAAAGCCCACTTACCACCAGCTTGTCCTGCAAGAAATCAATAAAGAAGCCTTCCTCGCTCACCCATCCATCTCTGGCAAATCAGGTGCGCCGAGGAATCTTCCTTCTCCTCTCCAGAAAGGCATTCAGAGGGAAAATAGAACGCGGGAACAGCCTGCTTCGTTAAAATGATCGGCGAGATAATCAAAACAGTGATCGATTTTACCATTCAACTTACTGTAAAAGATTTTTACAACAGGTAAAATGAGTTTGTGAATATCTATTCACTATTTATCGGTTACATCCAAAAACTGCCCTCACAAAATAAAAAAAATCAATGTATTTTAAATAATAAATGGAATTTTATGATCATTTTTGTATCTCACTAAACTGCATTTGTGCAACTCCATCGTAGAACAATCGACAGCCTTTTCATCGAAATGGAAACTCTTGATGCTTCTACCTGATCTCTTTCCCCGTTTCATTTACGTAACTGACTCATCATCAATTTAACAAACAGATTTGATTTTCTTTATTCCTTCATTTATTCCACAATATATATATATATATATATATATATATATATATATATATTAATGCAATGGGGCAACATATTGCATTAAAGCAAACATGTTGCCCCATTTGCAGTGAGAATGAGTTCTCGTAATCGTTTAGATGATTTCTTGAGATGTTAAGCCGTTGGCAGGTTTGAAGGTGGCCAATTTCAAGCGGAAGTGAATCGATGGTTACAAATGGAACCGAAAGTGGTATCCAGGTTGTGGAATGGATTCCGTGGTACTGTCACCAGGCCAAGGCCGCCACAAAGCATTGTCACTTCATTGGATCGCAACTTCGTATTAAGTGCATGACGACACAGGCTCCTCAGCTTACTCGTGACCCTGCTACTGCATGTATAATAAGAATTTCCAGACAAGCTGTGTATGGAGGTCTCGCAGAGAGGGCCCTTTACGCCTTGCACCTAGTCGTGTGTGTCCGTTTGATTGCATCCTACACGTAAGCCCGGTTGTTGTGGAGACGAACACATCGTTTTAGGACAAACCAAGAATAAGGGGTATGTTCTTCTCAATGATGAGTCGGGATTCACCACACGGAATGATTCTCGTCAAACCATTATCTGAAGAGAATGAGGAATTTTCTATCCTCCCACCTACGTTAAAGAAATCGACAGATTTGGTGGCAAATGAATCCTTGTCTGAGGCGACACATTGCGGGCCCCATTGCACATCTTCGATGCGGCGTCTTCCATATCTATAACGTTGACATCTCACATCGCTACAGAGATGAAACCCTTGAAGCCTATGTGAGGTTGTTCCGGGCTGCTATTTGCCTGGACTTAATTTTTATGGACGATAATGCTCTTCCTCAAAGAACTCAGATTGTTGATGATTTTTTTGAGGAAGCGAAAGTTCGCCGTTCAGATTGGTCCGCAAGGTCTTCTAATCTCCCTCCTATTGAACATGTATGGGATGGTCTAAGAAGAGCCATTGCACAGCGTAACCCCGTTTCCAAGAACCTCCAGAAATTAAAAGCCGCGCTTTTGGAAAAATAAGCTTTGCTGCCACAAACATTTATTGAGACACTCATAAACAGTATGAGAGCTCGATCTGAGACAGCACTGCACGGTGATCACACTCCATATTTGACAGACTTTTCCCAAGATAAATATTTTATCTCTGTTTCATGATTTAACACTTTTTGATATACCCAACTTCTTAATTCAAAATTAAAATCTTTTCCATATTTTTATGTTGCTATATGCTTCCTCGCATTGTAATATATCTCTGTGTCAAATTTCGTGGTAACTCAATGAATGGTTAATCAGTTTTCAAAGATTTTAAGTTTGTCGCCTTCATTTTGAATATGAATGTATTTACAGGCGGTTATAAAAAAAATGCCGATATATGGATCTCTAACAGCAGGGCTGCTCAATCAATGGAGATTTTAGATATAGTTATTCATAGGCATGAGGTTGAGATTCTGCAAATGACAACAAAGTGAAACTCACCCTTACGGCCATAATTACAGAAACTCTAAATGTTCGAATGGCAATGCCAACTTTTTCACGTCGAAAAATGCCCAGAGCATGCGAAAACATTAAAGAATACTGTAATAGTAAATGTATCACAAAAACGGGTGAGTTATGCACGTACAAAAAAAGATTTGAGAACGAAAAAAACTTAGGACCAGAGATGTACGGAAGAAATTTGCATATGACAGATGTAACTCACCAATGGGGTCAATTCATGTGACGTAAAAGTCACATGTCATGACCTATTCCCGCATGGCATTTAAGTTTCATCCGCACCGCTTTCGTCGATTAGTCTGCCATTAACGTTCTCCGCCGAGTATGAAGCGGATTTTTTTGTTTACATTTGAAGTTATAATTTTTGAGTCATTTTCTTTCCTCTTATTATATGTTAACAGAAGAAATACTGGTGTGCTGAGAGATGGATGCTTTGATGCGAAACACAAGAGTGACTGTCATGATAAAATGTTTTCTTATTTTCCTTTAAACAATCCTGACTTGGGTTGATAGCTTTGGTATAGATTTTTTCAAGCCTTCGAAGTCGGTGATATGCTCCGATCATTTTGAAGAATTCATTCAGTGTGTGTCCATTTATTAAATATAGCTGTTCCAGTAATTTGGTAGAAAAACTATTCGAAGAAAAAGAAATCGGTAAGCGATTTGCCATCAAAAACAATCAAACAAAAACATGAGTGCATTTCTAATTTACTTTATTCACATTTGATGAAATTTCTGATAATTTTGAATATGCTTAGAAGGTTTTAAAATGTTTACATGAATATTACATTGCATTTTTCTATAAAATTTTATCTAAATTTAATTAATGTAAGTAAACAAATTCCTGTTGCAAAAATAACAACTGCTATAATGCTAAACTTAGGTGGAAGTGAATAAATTTCTTAAAGATTTATTTAGTAAGTAAATCCTTTACTAACTACTAAAAATCCAATTTTCTTATTGACTGTTATAATATATATATATATAATTGATGTATTTTATTAAAAGTGCTCTTAATTTGATAAATTGAATGCTATATATAAGAAATATATATATATATATATTTAAGTTTTGAAAACACATGTCATTTAGTTAAGTATATAAATGCAGGAGAATTGATTACTAAGCAAAATTATATGAATTCTGATTTCAGTGGAATGTACTCTGCTTCTTCCCAGACTATTATTTTTTCTGAAATAATCGACAGAATCAGCAATTTGCAAAATGAGCTACAAGAACTTCAGGATTCTGTAAGAAAGAAAGAGATTCATTCCAGAAAATATTGGACTCTTTTTTTTTTTTTTTCTTTTTCTATTTCTTTAACATATCAATCTTGAATTATAAAATTCTGTAAAAGCATAAAAGTGTTTCTTTCAACTACTCTTTATATCCTATTTTAATTCTCTCTCTCTATATATATATATATTTATCATGACCTTATTCTTGTTTATTAAATTTACTGTATTATATGTTTTTGTTTTATTTTATGATATTCATTCAATGTAATTTTTATCAATGTAACTTTAGCATTAAAAAAATTCATAAATGTTCTGCTTTAAAAGTATATTGTTCAACATTATGTTTTTATTGGTGATAAAAAAAAAAATGTTGTTTAGTATCTAGGATGTTTCTGTTGAATAAAACTGATTTCATTATTTACATTGACATTCTTGTAATACTGTGTTTATATTATTTCTAAGTGTCTAGAAAAATAGATGTTGATAAATAGTAAATAGTTTTTTTGAATTAGTGAGTGCATTAAAACATCCATTTGATCCCATTTTTCCAAATAATTATCATATATATTTTATCTATATTTTTTTTTTGTAATGTGTAAATAAAAATTATGAAAATTTGATTCAGTTTGTTTTCCTTTAATGATTTCTACAAATTAAAATGAAATAACTGATTCATTAAGTTGCATAGATTTAAAAAAAAGTATCTATGCCTTTTATATTTTATAATTTGAAATTGTAAACATAATTTATTCAATATATACTAATTTGAGTTTCATGTTCTTTCCTCTGAGCAAACATAAAACATCAAAGTCTCAATATTAATAAAAATAATTACATAAGAAAAAAAATGTAATAATTTTATTAGTAAGCTTTAAAATATTAACTTATCTAAGAGTAATAATTATTTTTTAAAAGAACTATATTCATAAGATTCAACATTCAATAATATTTAAATAATATGTAAAAACGAACATATGTAATTTTTCAAAAACACTGCCATAGTCGTTTGTCAAAATGTATCCTTTGGATAAAAAAGGAAGGAATATGGAAAGGAAAGAATAAAGTGGCACCAAACGAATTAAAAAGCGATGGTAATTAATTATGCAAAAACAATAATTCCATTGAAAATACTAATTAAAATTTTAATATAAAAAATAAAATTATATAACTACGAAAATTTGGATTAAATAATTCAAAATAATATCTTTTTTTAAAAAATCAGAAGTTTTTAATAATTGATCGGCTAGCGTAATATTTACAAAACGATGGTTTCATCAACGTTATCGACAGACATCACGACATGCGCAGAACGATTGAAAATTGAACAGAAGCGGTTTGTTTGGTACATGACACGTGACCGTGAATTGACCCCATTGCAGAATGTCGTTTGCTAAATGCTATACATAAAAAAAAAACTGATAAAAAACGGGATAGAATGTGTTTCTTTTCAATCGGGACCTTGCACATGCCAACGAAATGACTCTTCAAGTGAAAGTTCGTGGTGAGATGGTAAAACCCTATTATCAAGATGGGATGAATGCCGCAGAAGACTTGTGTGTTCTCCTTCGAAACCGTCCCCACATAGAGGTCCGTGTACTCCGGTAAGCTGTGCTTGATTTAGTAAAGAAATCCGAAGAAACCGACTGTACCTGTAATAGACCTCGATTCGGATGATCAACCATTCCTCAGGAAACTTGGAACGCATGGAAATGCATCACATAGTGACTTCAGGACAAATGTAAACTGTAAGAGGTACAGCTCGTAACTGTAAGAATGGATTTCGCGCGAAACCTGAGGGAAATCAGCAAATTTGGACGCAATTCCATGCACCAAATTTCATCCGTCTCACTCAAAGAGGTTTCGAGTCTTTCACACAGCTAGACAGAGAGGCATTTTCCAAAAATGTGTTTTCCGAATTCAAGGATTCTGAAACGAAGAGTTCAACAAAATTTCGATTTCAAATTGTTTGATGATTACAATACTTCCTCTATATTTCATATAGGAGAAAATAAAAAGAGCAACCCTTTTCTTTTTATTTTATTCCTTTAAGGATTTTTTTAAAACATTGATGAAATAAATGACCGTTTTGACACCAATTATCTAATCAAGTCGTCGATTGGAGCTCAGAAAGCAAATGATTAGCATAATATTTTTGGTATTAAACTCAACTCACGTATACTTTAATCAAGTTAAATTTATGGAAGCCAAAGTTCGTCTTTCTTTTATACGAAATTACTTTCAGAAGACCGTGTTACTTGAAGTAACTACAGCTGACAGCAGTTGCAGAGGAAATGTAGGCTTACAAACAGGTCTGCGCCATGCCTCTTGAGAAACCGGCGAAGGGTCTATGATTGATTCGTTGATAAAAAGCAAAGGGAGAAAAAGAAAAAAGAAGGAAAAAAGGACGGATAAGAATCGTGACTAGCTCAGGCCATCTCGGAGATAATTCTGTTGCCCATGATTGAAATATCAATTTAAACGAAAAGCGTTCAAATTAAATGAAGAATACTTTATTCATCATCATCTCCCGCCATTCGCTGCTGGAGCAAAGCTAAGTGTGAGAATCAGGAGTCTTGCGCATCTCCGATTGTCGTGAAATGCTGCTCACAGTTGGGCAGAAATTTAATCTTCGTCAGGATTCCAACACTAATGAGTGCAAAGCAGGAAACCATTAGGAGATAATGAAGCAGAGGGCACACATATTTGTTATCCTTCATTCATTTTTATGAATATTTTCATTGATTTTTTTTTTTTTTTACTATTGAAATTCGTTATTGTATCACTTAAATTTTGAATGAAAATTTTTATTTTCTTTTACTCTGAAATTTTTATTGAATTGGTACCTTTTGAGCTCCAGCAGTCGGAATTCGCTTTTGACGCGGACATTTTGTGCATACATAAACGCATATCTATTTGCATTGGCAATGTTTCTAATCCTATTTTCTTATTGACTGAAATGTGATGAGAATGGTATTGTTCAAAATAGAGGCCGTTATCCCCTAATGCCAAAAGAGTGCATTCAATAGATATTTAAAAACTTCAGAGATTGGAGAAGGATCCGAAGATACTGCATATTTTCTTATACCGGGTGCGGCATAAATTCGTGCAAATTCAAAAAATCACAATAAAAAAAATAATGCTCGAAAAAAATTGCGGTTTGCGGGTATATGTTCAAAGAGCCTTTGGATTTTGTTATTTCTATTAAAAAAAGTGTATTTAGAAAATGACCGATAGATGGCGCTCACACGTCATACCGTCAGACAGTTTATGCAAATCAGGAAAACAGAGAACAGTAACATTATAGTACATTTTATTTTAAAGCAAAAAATGTTCAACATGACCGCCACCACAAGGTATTAAGCAAGTGAGGCGCGTAACATGTCGGCATCGATGCCACCAATTACCAATTAAATGGCATCTTTCAGTTCCATCAAAGTAGCAGGAGAGCTCCGATAGACACGAGACTTCAGGTATCCCCACAACCAAAAGTCCGCTGGAGCAAGATCTACCGATCGTGAGGGCCACTCATTCTTACATCCTCGGCTTATCACTCTGTCCTCAGTGAATGTGTCTAGGAGGAACGCCTTAACGGAACTAGCAACGTGGGGTGGGGCACCATCCTGCATGAAGGTGACGGAAGATAACGCAGGTATTTGCTGCAAAACAGGCATAACGTTGTCTCGCAAAAGCCTAAGATAGCGTTCTGCAGTGACGGAACAGGTTTTCCAACCGAATACAGGACAACGCTCTTCAAAAAAGAAAGGGCCTAGAATAAAGGACGAATTCAAACCGCACGAAACAGTCACATGCGGAGAATGTAGTGGTTTGGTCGTGTAGGCACGAGGGTTTGATGTCGCCCAGATACGACTGTTTTGGGTAGTGACGTCACCATGCAATGAAAAGAGGTATTCATCTGTCCACATGATGTTCAGTAACCATTCTGGATCACGTTCCATTTGTGCGAGCACCCATGTTGCAAAAGCCTTGTCTTTTCTCGCAATCTGCTGACAGCACCTGGTGAAATGCCTCTATTTTGCACGGATGCAGTTTCAAGATTTCGTGCAGAATGCGTCGGATCGATCTTTCCGGAATTCCTGTTACTTTACCTGCTTTATGTGCACTGCAACTCCCCGTTGAAATCTCGGCTGCTACATTTCTCATGACCCTTTGGATAACAGGGGCGTCGTCGGCGCTGACGGATGGTCTGCCACTTCGTGGACGATCCTCTAATCTTCCCGTTTCCTCAAAACGACGAACTAAATTCAATATCCCAGTCAATGAAATTAGGTTTTTCTTTGCCTTAATTCCTTTCACCGTACGTAACTGTCGCAATGCTTTAGTCGCGGATTCACCGTTCTTATAGAACAGTTTAACCACTAATGCGATAGCATGCTACTGGCGTCGAATGCCATTTCCAGCCTTGTGTTTTATAGCTATGCTGATTTGCATAAACCGTCTCGGTATGGCGTGTGAGCGCCATCTATTGGTCATTTTTAAATACATTATTTAATGGAAATAACAAAATCCAAAGGCTCTCTGAACATATTCCCGCAAACCGCAATTTTTTTCGAGCATTACTTTTTTTATTATGATTTTTTGAAGTTTGCACGAATTTATGCCGCACCCGGTATATCTTTCTACCATATAAATATATATTTGGCTACAAATATTTTTTTAAACCTATATCTTGTTAGTAGTCCTTTTTTGTATCCAATTTTTTTAACGAAGAGGGACAAATGAATTATTACAGGTTCTTCAAATCTATAAATAAGTTAAGATGTAATAAACAAAGCTTGAAGCATTTAGAGTATCAAATTTTTTAGCATACTTCCTACAAAGGTGTTTTTTTTTAACTTTATTACATAAAAATTGTGAATTTTGCGCAAGGCAGTGAAAGCATGAGGGCTCCTAGTTTTATTTTTGGAGTGTCATGCACGAATTTTTTTGTGCTTCGTAGCATAGCGAAGAAAATGGAGAAGGCATTTTGGAGATTCCTTCCCAATCAATGGGAACCCAAATGTGACGCGGAGCAGTGACGAGATCGCATTCCCAAGTTTCACTTATTTTGCGTTTTCTGAGTTATCGCGTTCGCATGCGCGGGAATGCACAGATGATCGACCCTTTCTGGAGAGTTGATCCAAAATGTGATTCGAATCTGCAGTTTAAATGCTGAACCTGTGCACCGAATTTTATCCATCTAACTCTTTACTTTTGCTTTGACCTTCTTTTTTTATTACTTTATTTTTTTTAAATTTATTTTTTTACTTTCTACGAACTTCCTACTTTTTACGAAATATAAAAAGGGAAAGTATTGCAATCGTCAAAAAATTCCCCCACGAAATGTTGACGAATTTCCACAATTCACACGTCTCTGAATTCGAAAAATAAATTTTTGAAATTACCTATAAACAAAGTAACTCCAAAATGTTTTAATCTGGAGTATGTATTAATTGTATTGATTCCAATCTTTGATTTAAAATATCTTTTTTTGTTTAATTTTGAACGAAATACGTTCTGGCTGCCTGAATACAAGGGGATACTATGAATATAAAGCAAAAGAGCTAGATCAATGAAATTTGGTGCACAGATTTGGCATGCAGATCCATATCAAATCTTTCAGAGGATCAGGATCGCGCACACACAAATGCGGCAGCTCAAAAATGAAAGAATTTGGATAAATGAAATTTGATTCAGAGTTTTGGTATCAAATTAATTTCTTTTTTTGCCATATTTTGAATCAGCTGGGTGGATGGCTCTCTTGTTATGCATGTAAAGATCGTAACTCAAAATGGTGATAGATAAATGGCATTTGATATGTAATTTTGTTACTACAGTTCTAATTCTGTGTCGAATATTGGTTTGGGGACAACACTTTTATTAAGCAGTATGCAAGGAAGTTCACTTCATCTGCTTTCGAACATTTTTTTTAAAGATTAAACGACTCAGTTATGTAATTTTTTTTAAATTAGTAGCTGAGGATAAATGGTTAAAAAATCATGCCTATTTCTTTAAGTCACTTGTCGATGGCTTATTTTCACATTCTGCTAAAACATTATGATACAGCCCTTTCCTGCTTTATCTCAATGGAATTCCTTCTCGTGATGTTACAATCAAACGCCACTATGTTTGTCATGCAAGATATAACTTCTGTCAAATCATGTAATGATGCAAGATGGGGCGTCCACTGAATGATTTTCAAAATCATAATGGCATCACTCCAAATTTTAGCTATTAAATTTCAGCATCTTTAAATTTTTCTTTGTCTCAGGAAAATGATCTTAACGACGCGATGTATAATCCTTATTATAATATTTCTCTGAGTCCAAACATGAGATCAAAAATAGTAAAACGAATAAATGAATAAAGCAAACTGTCCATTTTAGCTTATAGAAAGGTAAGAAACGAAGACGGATGCTAGAACTTTGCAGGAAACTCTTTTAGCAAAGTATCTGCATGAAATGGTAAAGGAATTAAGAAATCAGTAATATCACAGAATCTATCCAACATCTTCCTTCTGAAGAATACGATCATATCTTGCTTTTTCAGATTTCGCAAATCAGTGAAGCCAATTTATCTCACACCCTATTCACATTTATTTTTTGTCCTGCGAATATGTCTAAAGATTTCTTTTTAGCATTATCTTTAAATAAAGCAAGATTTAGTGAGTCAGGCATAGATGAGATTTGCAATTTGGGCCATTTCAAAAGCCCTGAAGCTGTGAAAGCATAGCACGTCAAAAATATTTCTGCCATACGTATTAATGCGAAAAATTTAGGACATATTAACACTGAACGGCACCAAACGCGAAAACCATTAGTCAAAACATGGAGTTGCTAATCCAGTGTATGCTGACAGTGATGATTCCGGTCCCATTCATCACGGCCGAGATGCCATTCGACTTGAAAATACATCGATCCTATCTGTTTCCCGACAACTGTAATTAATCACAATTTTCTTACTTAATGGCAGCATTGTAGGGAGTCAAGACTTGCACAAAATGGCACCTAATGTCATTTCATACACTTAACCTGTCCTGGTGCGATCGTTAATGTGTTGGCAAGCCACGAAAAAGCGCGGCAAGGACAACGGACGGCATGTTTCAAATGCTGCCGGCAACTGCATGTTGAGTGATGAAGTGTGAAAAAGGGGGGTTTTAATGAACTTGCAGTCTAATCGGAGGAGAATCGCCTTCGAGGACATTTTCTGTTTCTGTGGGTTTTCTTCATCGGTTTCACTTCGGGTTGAATTTTTGATTAATTATCATTTCGAGATGTGATAGTGCGAATTCTTTTCCTTGGACATGGCACTACATTTTTTTACCCAATCATGATGACAAATATGATATATTTTCTTTGGATAGTTAATAGAAATTCGCTGAGAGCAACCTACGGACGGACGCAGAGGGTTCGGAATTCGTCACAGATGGATTCATTCATCTGAAATAAAATTATTTCTGGAGATTAATTAGCAATAACATGCAATTTATTATATTCACATCAACTGCGAGAATGAAGTGGATTTCGTTATCCTAATCGCCTCTAAAATCTAGAAGACAAAAAGCTTTTTCTCTTTGTAGAGTTTGCTGTGTTAAATATAATTAAAAAATGGAGCATCGTTTGTAAAGTACATATCCCTTTGAACCTTGAATGATATTTATGGTTAGATTTGTTTTATATTTGCATCTTTTTTAAAGTTGCACTTTGAAACGTTTTAGATGAATCATGTTAAAACGAGTTTCTTCGTACCGCAAATTGTATTGAGTTTGTCATGTGCAAGAGTTTTACAGAATCGAAACTCAAATAATAGTTTTTTTTTCTTTTCTTTTGGTAAAAATATTTTCTCAAACAATAAAGGCACAGTCTTGAATTATCTTAGCATTGACCAGAAGTAAATTGCAAGTTTGAATACTTGACGAATTCCTGATGATTTTCCTATGAAGTCAGCAGATTTTTTTTAAATGTTCCAGATCAGGGAAATGTTCGATAATTTTATAGATTTGGAGTCAGTTTTTCCTAGTTTATCTGTTTCTATCTTAAAATGGAAACGACTTGTGTATATTAACTCTATTGCCACTTGTAATGTCAAACTTTTTCTATCTTACTTTTTTTCTTATTTTTTAATGCAAGTAATTATTTCTTTTAAAAAAAACTTAGCTCAAAGTATTTTATTAAAATGTTGAATGATTTTTTTTCCTTATTCGGCAGATTCCTAATAGCAATGATACTTGCAGCAAATGATTCTCAGAAGACGATATCTGCACATCTTTATTGACTATTATGCCTGTTAAAAATCTGATACAAGAGACTTGAGGCTAATACAGTCATTCCTATTTTAAACTGCGATGGCGATGCATTATAGTAGCTTTCGAAAAATGACGCGTGGTCATTAGTAGCATTTACACCATTTGAATTTGTTAAATAATTTTTGTTTTCAGTTTAATTTTAAAGTTTTATTGAGCATCTTTTTGCTAAGAAATATGGCCAGTAAAGATAATGCAGACATTTTTTTTTTTTTTCATTTTTCTTAAAGAAGCCATTTTAACTGAACTGCATCTCAATGAAATAAAGAATGGCAACGATAAATTGAGGCAGTAGAGTTACTTTTACTTTCTCATATTCTTAACATGGAGGAAATATTGTAATCGTCAAAATATTTGAACGCGAATTGACCGAATCCCCACATTTTAAACCTCCTCAAATTCGAAAAATGTCTGTTTGTGACAAAGGTAACGCACTTACACAGTAATGAAATTTGATGTACAGTCTTTATACAAAATTCTTAGATATTTATCAAATTTTTAGCAAAATCCAAACAAGAGGTAGTCTGCCAGGATGTTCGAATGTAAGTTAACTGCAAAATAAAGAAAGCAAGATGAATAAAATTCCATATAGAGTTTTTACATCTACAATGGAAATATCCATGAGATTTTGAGCTTAATCCACCATGGGATGGATAGTTTGTTGGTCTGAGCTTTCAGAAAAGTGTACACGTAACAACTCAAAATAGCAATGACTCAAATTTTATGAATATAAGGGTAGTTTCGTACAAAATTATTGCGCCAACCGGATGAGAAAAACGCTTCTGAAACACACATTCTATATTTAAATGCTATTAACCGCATCCTAGAGAGTCATCGCCAAAGAAACTCAACAAGGATTAGATTGAGTAAAAATGCCAAATTCACGCCAAATGTATATATTTTATAACTATTCTACGCCAATGCTAAGAAAGACACTCTGAAATAATCTTTATTTGAGGGCATACGATTAGGATGAGAATTTTATTGCTGTCTGAAATAATTCGAAAGTAAACTGAAAGAATTGAAAAAAAATTTCAATTTTTTTTAATGCGGTCAAAAAGTTTAAATTTAAAAAATTGAAACAAAACATCTTTTGAATTTAGAAGTAACAGCAGTATTCAGGTATTATAGCCACTGGTGGTTTCTTTATCTACAGCTAAATATATTAATCCTCTTTGAGTTCACGCAAAAACTATGAATGTTTAAACAAAATTTTTCACAAAATATTGAAGTGAAAATTATTCATTACTAAAGGTTTTGTCAATTTTAATTAGTTCATTACATTTCTTCAATTAAATAAATACACGAAAAAAAGGGCATGGTTGCGAAATCAAAATATGAACGGTCGTTTCGTAAGAAGAACATCTGTAGGTTTACATATTCACAGGAAGTTATCGGATTATTTTAACTAGATGCTGCTCTCTCATTCATAAATGTAAGCTGATTCACACACTACCAGGTGATCATATCACAATGAATATTACTGTAAAAGAGTTCTTAAACGACAGATGTATTTTTTTCTTCATTATTACGGAAAATGTTACAACCAGCAGAATCATTCGGAATTTATTTTTATTAAAACCATGACCAGGCAGCGGCTCACGCTTCTGTTTATTAAAATCGAAAGCAGGAAAAGGCCCCGTGGGGAACACACTCAGAATTTATTTACTTTCTGATGCAGTCCTGCTGGTTATCTCAAGTATTCTTCATCCTTCGATTTTTTTTTCAGTTATGGGCTCCTACCGAAAAGTACCAGTTTGTAACTGCATGGTTGGTGACATATTATCTACATTAGTATAATTTTGGCAGATGCGTAGCAGAAAACATGACACTTTTGAAATAAACTTCAATTTATTTCCCTGCGGTATAAAAAAACAATCAAATCAAATCAAATCAAACCCTGCGGCAGAACAAATTATGTAATTGGGAATGAAGGTGGAATGTATTTGGTCTATTAGAATACAAAAGAAGGAAAAAAAGTGAAAGATATTTTTTACAAAGAGATTCTGATAGAGATTTCTTCGACGTGTTTCGATTTAGAAAAGGTATCTTTGGAAAGGATGCCACAGGAATTTTTAGGATTTTTATTCCTTCGCTTGCAGTGTAAGAACTAAAGCGCCAGCAATTTTTAAAGCCGTGTTAGAAATAATAAAAATAAAAATAGTAGGATTTGGATCAGGAAATAATAGAAAATTCTTGTAATATGAGTTAATTTAGAATAAAAAATAGGACATTAATTAAGATTTAAATTAAATTAAGAAATATCATCAAATATACACTGAAGTGCCAGAAAAACTGGTACACCAATCTAATATCGTGTTGAGCCCCCACCAGCACGCAGAAGTGTCGCCACACGGCATGGCATGGATTTAACTAATTTGTGAAGATATTCTGTAGACAGTTCACGCCATGATTTTTGCAGGGCAGTCGACAAAAGCCTGGGAGTGCGAGATGGTGGAGATCTCCTAAGGACTACGCGTTGCAAAACTTTCCAGATATGCTCGATAATGTTCATGTCAGGGGAATCAGGTGGGAAAGAGAGGGAACGAAATTCAGAAGAGTGCCTTTCAAGCCATTCGGGAGCTACTGCAGACCTGTTGGAAACGTCCACGTTCGTCGGAATTCATACAGGACATGAATGGATGCAGGTGGTCAGAAAGGATGTTAACATATCGCTGACATGTCACAATCGAGTCTAGACGTACAAATGGTCCCACTTCATGCCATGCCCCATACCATCACAGAGCCTCCACCAGCTTGAACAGTTCCTTGCAGGTATGAGAGATCTATGGATTCATGGTGCTTTCTCCACACCCGTACACGCCATCCACCCGATACAACTGGAAACGTGACTTGTCAGACTAGACAACGTTTTTCCAATCATCGAAAGTCCAACAGCGGTGTTGGCGAGACCAGGCAAGGCGCAGAGCCTTTTGCAGCTGAGTCAACAATGGTACACGAGATGGCTTGCGGCTGCGAAAGTCCATATCAATTAGGGTATATTGCACAGAGCATACGCTGACACTTGTTGATGGGTTTGCATTCAAATCCGCAGCAATTTGAAGAAGTTTTGAACGTCTATCTCGTGTAGCGATTCTTTTCAGCCATCGATGATCTCGTTATGTCAAGGTCTTTTACCAGCTTCACTGCTGTCGGAGATTTGAAGTTTTTCAGGAAACCTGATATTCGCGGTACACTCTTGAAATGGTCGAGCGCAAAAATCCAAATTTCATCGCTACTTCGGAAATGCTGTGCCCGATCTCTCGAGCGCCGACGATTAGTCCCAGTTGGAAATCACTTAAATCTTGGTAATCTGCTATTTAACAGTAAAAATCGATGTAATAGCTCCTCAGATATCTGTTGTCTTATATACGCACTGTCGACCGCATCGCGTTGCTCTGAATGGTTGAAAACTTCCATTATTTGCATATGACCTTCTATACCAGTTTTTCTGGCTCTTCAGTGTATATTGAGTGTCCCAATTATGAAACTCCCTCAATACGATGTTGGATAACTGCATGCCCTTAATACTGCATGGATTGTTCTTAGCATGAACTCCACGAGATGCTGGTCGGTGGTATGAGGAATTTCAGACCCTGTCCGATGCACTGCAATTTCCATTTCTTAAAGTTTTGACGGTACTGGTTCCAGCTAGCTGTCACTCCGTTTGATCTCATCCCACGGATTCCCCCAGGTCAGGTGTGAACTCAATTCCCACACTTTTCAACTTATTCATCAGCGGAACTTTCAGACTTTGATCCAGTTATTTATCTTTAAAGGGATGATTTGGGGGGGGGAGAAGCTATTAATCTAGACTAAAATAGTGTCGAGGTGATCTTGAACTCCTTGTTTTAGAGAGCAAATTGGATCAAACTTTGCCAGGTAAGGTATTTTAAATGCGTCTTACAAGTGAAACCAGCGGGAGTGGTCTTCCCAAAACTTCATCGCATTCTCTCCAACAGAGGTGTCTATCGCTGAGAAGGCCTTTCATGATATAGTCACGAAATATTAACCTTTGGAAGGAATTTAGCATTTTTACTGAATCTATCGTGTGATCTTTGGGGAATGTTTTTGGTGATTATTCCCTTTATGGGCTAAAAGTATCCTAAAATCAAATTTGCGTTTCAAACACGTTCTTTCCACCAGATTGAAACAAAAATTTGATGCAAAACTACATTTAAAATCACATACCAAATTTGATGTACTTAAATCAATAAGCTTTTGAGCTATCTCGTTTACATGTTTCTGAAAGTACTGACCGACAGACGGGCAGGCCCTTTTTGTATGTGGCTCAAGATTGGATACGTGTCTATACTAAAAATATTAAATATGTGATCTAATTTACATTCGAACAGCCGGACAGACAGACTTCCTCTAAACGGATTTCGTACAAACTTTGACAGAAATCTACAAATTTGATATAAAGATTGCATACCAAACTTCATTCGTCTAACTCAAAGTGTTTTTGAGTTTGCTTCGTCACAAGCGTGCCGATGGGCGAACATATTCTAAAAAGGTATTTTTAGGAGGTCTAAAATGTGGAAGATCTCAAATTCGAATTTTTTGATGATGACTGCACTTTCTCTATACAAGAAAATAATAAATGTAAGACGCGAAAGTGTGAACATGTTTCAGTTGTGGAAGATTCAGCCACAAATATTATAAATTTAAAGGTAATAAGAGTAAAGAAATGAAAGGCAAACATACTTATGAAAATAGCCTTAAGGAATGTTTCCATTCAAAAATCATTGTTTTTCACACCACTATTTTCGTGCATTCCTGTGAGTAGAGGACTTTTTAAATCTATTGATAATTCTAAATTATCTGAAGCATTCAAGATGTAACGTGTCTTGTGGAAGGTGCTGGTACTATTACAATATGTTTAAATGCTAATGAGGGAGGGGGCGAATGAGTTTCTAAAATGATATAACGTTCTGAACATGATTGGATGACGAGCCTTACTTATAATATCGAATAAGCATTAAAAACATTCGAATTTTTTTTAATCGAATAAGCACTCGTAAAAATTGCGTAGTTTTCTGTAAATAAGGGGAGGGGAGGGTGACTGCTCATATAGAAAACAAGTTATGGTATGAACATCCGAATTTTGTTGCTAAAGCTAATAATATATAATTTTTTGGCATTTCAGCCCTTACTAATGAAGATTTAGATATGTGGTAAAGAAAATATTACCATGTAAATCCTCATTACATCTTTAACCCTGACAATAATGATAGCGTAAAAGAATCACCGCATTTCAAAAATAAAGTCGTATTACGTAAACCATGTTTTTTGTTCAAATTTAAAAGACGTTCGCTTAAACTAATTGATAATATAGTATATATTTAGCATTTAAATTATTACGTTTAAATGTGTTAAAATTTTTACCTTCAAAAATTCATGGCAACCGTTACTTTCAATGACAGACGATTATTCAAGAGAAATAACAACTTTCTCGATGAAAGTATTATATATATTTTTATTCCGTTTCACGAAATATCTAAACTACTTTCAGGACAGGCAACTGTCGTGAATTCTGCTGTACAGAATTTAACAAATTTTTCGACGACCTAATTTCGGGAATTCAAACCAAGCGAACAAGCATCTACTTAAGAACACAGAAGGGCATCAGTGAACTTTTTAATTACTTAGCGGAGAATGCAATAAGAGGATTTCTGGGTGGAAGCATTAAAATGTTTTACTCGTACTTGGGGCAGAGTAGGTCATAAAAATCAAAAGGAAACATTTCTAGTACTGTTGGCTGCCATTATTAAAATATTTTAAATCTCTCTGCTCAACAGCGTACAAAGAGTTATTAACTATATTTTCGAGTGTTTAAAGAATTTTTTACAACCAAAGAACCACAATTGCAAAATGTTTATTAATATGCCTTTTAAAAAGTGTATTTTTAAAAAAAGAAATTCGAAAATGCGTTTCATTAGGAAATTTTTTAATTCACAAAGACAGAATGACGCGTTTTTCGTTTGTGTAGAAAAAATGTTATATGCAAAAAAAAAAAAAAAAAAAAAAAGCATGGATTTGCATTTTGCATGGTATAATAAAATCAATACTTTTTCAGTAACCTTATGCCTGCTTTATATTTTTCATTTACAAATATTTTCATGAAGAAGAAACGTCTTCTTCTGATTTCTTTCTCCATTATAAAGCTCAAGAATGAATTTTTCATAGACAGGAAGAATTAAATGTACCGAATTTAAAAAGATTGAAATACGCTTCAATTGAGGTGCTTATCTTAAGAATAATTCAACGCATACATTCTTCAAATGATAATTTTTATTTTAAACATGAAATGAGTAAGATTGCAAAACTAAACTTATATTAAATGGGGGAAAAAACTGAACATGTGATATACAGAAATAATTTTCCAAAAAGGAAATAATTTTATCAATATTAAAGTTAACTAAATCAAACGGTTCATGTTTTTTAGCATTGCAAGCAGTTTTAGCAAAAGCAGTTACTTTCTTGTTCCGATTAACTGCAAAGATCAGAGAAAACGAAAAACTAGTGGTGTTAAGAACCGCCATCGGGCTTGCAATTGCTCTGAAGTCGACATGCCGTTGCGTCATCAGCTTTCCCTCTGCTGCCCATTTTGCATTCATGGCGACGACGAAACCAGAATCGACTCTCTCCCTGTAACGTCTAAATGGGCCCGACACAAATGGCTTTTACTCATCGACTTCGTTATCAATTTGTGAGGCTCCCTAGGCTATTTATTATAGTAAATTGGGCAGTTGAACTTACTTGTAATTCACCCATCAGCCTCGGATGGCGTGATGCTGTTGCGAAGCCTTTCCAATTAACGAGCCGCAGAATTCCCATCTCCTCCCAATGAGTGATAAATGCCCGCCAGAATTCGCATTCGGAATGGAAAGGCGATAGTGAAGCGTTCGAAACATCTGGTGCAGATGCACCCGTCATTAGAGGGACAATGTCGTTGTTTCGCAATGCCTGAGTCTCTCGCAGCAGAGGAACTGTCTTGGACAGAAGAGCAGAGCAACTCGCAGAATCTCGGTGCTCACTTCAGACTCATTCTTTAAAATGTCTAATTCTGGCTTTTCCTCATTTTTAGTCGATCGCGTCGAATTTATTTTCCATTAAACCGTCGCTTTAAAACTCTTGAAATTACAATAAGTATGAATAAAGAAGTACACAGACATCAAATGAGAAAGGCAAAGATTTTAAATTTTCAGAGTACAGAGATTCTTTTCTGTTATTTTCATTCCGTCACATGGATATGTATTTAAAAATTATTCAAATTAAATTATGTTTTGTATTTTCTAGAATATCTTTTAGAATTTAAAGTGACCTTGCAGATTAGAAAAAGTTTTTTTTTTTCCTCTTATCTGGCTGACTTAATCACATGACAAAAATTTAGCAAACTTTGTTCCGAAGTACTTAGTGTGTACTAAGATAGTTTTGTAATTTTTTCCCAATTTTAAAATTACTTTGAAAAAATGTTATATGTGAAGCACTGAAAAAAAACACATTTAAAGTTGGGTCAAATTAAATATTTTGATTTTTCATTTCATCATAATATTTGTTACTGAAAAATTACAACAAAGTCAATGAATTTCTCAACAAAAAAAATCATTCAATAGAAACTCATGACCTAGTCATTTTTACTAGTATTCCCTTCGACAAACTACAAATGTAATTAATTATTTTTACGACCTTACAATCCTATTCAAAATTCCAATAACTTTCTGGAAAAATCTGAGCACCTACTGCATTCTCAAAAATTTTATTTACAACAGAGAAAATATCTTTCAACAAATAAAAAGTACCTCACTTGTGCCCTTTTTGCAGTACAAGCTATTTTTTCATTTCTATGAAAGAACTCGTGTTTTAAAAATCAATTCAGCTTTCAGATATATTCACCACCTGATTATATTTAACGTTAATTCTTTTATCCAAAATATTTATCTAGACAAGTTAAAGCTTGTCAATGCCTGTAGCCAACAACACCCTACAGTATTTTTAGACTTAAATATAGAAAGGCAAACCAATATAAAAATTGATATTTATGACGAAAGAAACGATTTCAAATTTAGTACCAAAAATATACACTCATGTCTATAAATTAAGGGCAATGCAAGTGCAGGAAAAGAAAGAGTCAGAAGCAAAACAAATGTGACTTATTTGTAAAGCCTATTTATTAAACAAAAAGTAAAAAAGCAAAAAAAGATGCTATATGTTTGATATCATTAATAAAAATTGCGATTTTTTACTTCCTAGAACAAATTATTAAAAAAAACACCCTATTTACAAAGACCAATACCACATGGTTGGTATGAGGATTAATACATAGCATGGGTGTAATATTCCCCAAGATCAAATTATCAATCTGATCTTGTGGAATATTACACCACTCATCAAGCAATACTCTCCGAAGTTCCGGTAGACATGTAGGAGGTGGTTGAAGGGCTGCAACTCGCCGGCCAAGCATGTCCCACACGTGCTGTATTGGATTCAAGTCAGGTGAGAATGCTGGCCAGTCAATACGGATGACATCCTCCGATAGAAGACATTCGTTTACAACGTTTGCACGGTGAGGATGGGCGTTGTCATCCATAAACTGAAGAGAGTTGACGAGACAGGTCTGATGCTGTGCTCCGTATGTTTCTTTTGGCAGTTACTGCCAAATACCGGTTCTCATTCGGCGTTGTAACTGCGGGGGCGACCTATGCTGTAACGTCTACTCACATTACCATCATCTTGGAGTCGTTGCCAAAACTTGGAGACGACACTCTGGGCGATTCCAAGTTCCTCGAATACATCCAGCTGGGTACACCCACATTCCAGACGGCCGATAATTCTACCACGTAAAAAATCATCCAAATGCTTCCTTTGTATCATAACTATGCGGTTATTGCATTGAAAGGCTTATAAAGAGCTTGCGAACAATTTTACTTCTTTGCATTCCTTATACATCACTTTCTTACACTCTCGTCATTGTGACGTACTATCGGTGTCATCTGGTGGCTTCCTGCAATTTGCATATGATCTTTGAAGATGTGTGTAGTCATTTTACGGGTGATGTATGCATTGTAGAGTTTGATTTCCGCGTGACTCTGAATTTTACTTAAATTATGGACATGAGTGTAGTTTTGGAACCCTAATACATCCAAAAAAATTTAACGCCTCGTTTTAAACTAATTCACCTGAAGTAATAAATAATGCAAAAAATAAACTAAATTAAAAGCAAATGAAATATTTAGTTGATAATCTCATCATCAATAGCATCTCCATCTCTATTTTTGAACTCTTAATCTATAGCTTTGAGATGTAAAATAAAGATTACATTTCAGAGCGATGTTGCAGCAGCTACTTAAAATTGCAATAGGGTCGCCCAAGCTAGCAGGGTTTGATATGAATATCGAAAATGTATTTTGGGGCAAAATTTGAAGGTTACAAATATTTAAATAATAATTATTTTTCCCAGCCATCTTTTATTTAAGACTATTATTTTTATTCCAGTTATATTTTATTTAAAACTTTCATTGTTTCTTCAAAATCGCCCCAGCACCTTTTGATTGTTAAAAAATTTCCCACTTTTCATTTACAGTTTATTTTTCAATCGATATCTTTATGGAACCCAAAAGTTCTTAGCGATCAAATAGCAAACTTGACAAAACCAAAAAAAGTTGCGTCACATGATATATTTCAACTGCATCGGCCTTCCATTCAAGCTGAGAATTTTTTTTTTTTTATTTACTTTTCTCCCATTTTTATTTAACCTTGATATATTGTGTACTTTCCTTTTTCTTTTCTTTTTTTTTTTTTTTTTTTTTTTTTTGTATCTTAGATTCATATCGTTTTTTCCGCTTCTGCAACATTTCGAGTAAGGACAATATCATTTCAATTAATTGTCCAACACTACCTACAGAAAATGCTACAATTCTTTTTACGTTCGTATTGACTTAATCCCCACACGGTCAAATCAATGCACAGTTCGCCAAGTTTCACATTCTGTTTCCACTTTCAGTATATTGTTCATTTAAAATAAGGTAAAATAGAGTTGATTTAAAATAGTGTTTAGGTAAAGAATAATTGCATATATTAGGTAAGAAATATTATATATTTTCAAAAAAATCTATATTAACTTTAAACACTTGATGAGCGAGTAATATATATATATATATATATAAGCTATGGTAACTAATATTTTTGTAAAATATTTGTTTAATTTATTCTTTTGCTATTACTGCTGGTTTAATTGATATTTGAAGTGATTGATATTTTTATTTTGGATTTATTGCAATTTTACCTAAGCTGTCAGAATGTCAAGCATATTAAGATTAATTATTAAGATTAAGCATATTTAGATTATAATTATGCAGGAATCAACAATTAAATTAAATGCGAGGCATATTTTCTTTATGAATTGATGAAAAAAATATTTTTTGCTCTTCAGTAAATTTGATTATAATTTATTAGCTTTGCAGTCGTTGGGTGCAATAAATGAAATGAAACGAACACTCTCCCATTTAATGAGAAAAATACTTCTTTCAAATGTGAAGAAATTTAATTATCTTAAAAAAGTTTCACGCAACTTTTGAAGAGTTTCAAGTACATAATGAAAACAACAAAAACTATACACATTGTTCGAAGAGAACCGGTTCCCTTCAAAAAGTGCTTCATCTCGAATTTCTGCAACATTTGAGAAAGTTCACCAAAATTTTGCTTTTGAATCAAAACAAATCGTCTCAGTTAAATATACCGACTATACAGAATAATGACTGAAAAAGGAATAACATATTTTGTGCAGAAATTCTTTCTTCGAGACATTTAATTGTTGATTTCCGAATGCTAACTACAAAGTCTCTTATAAAAATGGCAGCACCAACTTGCAATATAAATAACATTTTTTTCTGCGGAATGCTTCCTTAGAATTGTGAGCCAGCAACCAGTTAATGCAGTTCTCCCCGATCTAAATAGCTATTTTTTTTTTTTTTTAGTTAAGCTTTTTAACTACTGCTTTATCTTGCTCCACAAATTAAAATAAGCACTGCAGTCTTTTCTGCCTGCATCTCTTTTCCGAATGCAAACGAACTGCTGTGCGCTCTTGTTGGAGATCTATATCTGCGATTTCTCTAATTAATTTCAATTACGCCTCGAAATTTCCAAACATCACGCGAAGTTTGAAACAGCCGGCTCCTTCCCTTTTGTCTTTTCGCTTCATTATTTATGACGGCCGGCATCGGCCATAAATAAACACAATGATGGAGCTGGGACCACGATAATTTATACTCGTATGTCCACATCGGCAGTTCGGAAGCGCCGAAAAGCACTTTTTTTCTCGCCCTATAAAAAATGGTGGGTCTTTCTTTCTTTTTTTCTTTTGCCATAGTGATTAGTATTCCTTCTGAGACCCCCCCCCCCAATACCTTCTCCGTCGAACGCAATAAAAATGAGAACGGCCATCCGACGATATTTAACGTCTCCCCCCGAGCCGAGACGTGTTAGTTGTGTGCGAGCCTATAATTATATCACTTCACCGCGTTGTCCGTTCAGGTAGGTGCACTTGAAATGATGTCCCCTCATTATGTTCTTCCCCTCCCTCCCGCCGGTATTCGGAGTGGAAATAGAAGGGGTGGGGTGAGATCGCAGTTATTTGAGTTGATCAAACATCTTCTGAGGCCGTGAGTGAAATTTTTAATGCCGCCTCACTCTGATGTTACTCGCTTGCTGGTGGCGCGCCCTGCCCGCAGTCGCTGCCCGGCAGAGGGGGGTGCTCGGCCCGCTCTCTTCTTCGGCGTAGACGGAGGGAGGAGTGCTATGCAAATTGTTTGCATGCGTGTAGTATGAGGTGTGTTTCACTAACGCTGCAACGCTACTCTGATCCCATGACATGACCTAAATATGTAATTTTCTTTCGATGTAACGAATCGCAAAGAAATTCCCGGCTGGCGTTGAAAGAGTGTTTCGCTACAGTTAATAATACGGACCTTGAAAGACGTGCGAAACAAATCGCGTGGCGAGTGTGGAATCTTCAAAGGATGTACGTCTCGTCATCGGCGAGGGAACTGTTTATAAGCCATAGCACCATTCACGTGCCTTCACACGAAGTGAGAACCTGTGTGCTTATTCGAACAATTTCTTATCTTCCCTTAGAAGAAATGCGCCGGACAGCGGTGACAGTGAGATATTGCGTGTTTTCCTGCTTATCACGTTACTGCTACATGACACTTAGATGGTCCATTCCATTCGATGAACCTTCATTTCCTCATATCAAAAAAGTGCAACATTTCTCATTCGCGTCGCGAACCAAAATATTTACAGCAACAACAACAAAGACTCAAAAAATAAGCAAATAGCATTTTAGCACTTTCTTAAAGAAATTAATATGAGTTCAAAAACAATCGCAAGGACGAACACAGTATGACACCTGATTATTGCTTAATAATTTTGCATCCTTGTGGCGATAACGTATCTGTGTGTAAGAAACTCGATAAGAAAATGCTTGTTCTGAACTCACTTTAAAAATTTCGCTTATTAAGAAACTGAACCGATTCTATTCCGTCTCTCATTTAGAACTGCAGATATCCAAACAAAATAGTTTTGGAATACTGAAAAACTAATCGTATGACTGAATCTGTAAAATTAGATGCTGAAAAGTTTACCAAAATACTGCAAACTATAGACCTCGAATATCAGGGTAATTATTTTCAAGGATAACGTTCTATCAAACCCATGAATTGTAAATTTTAGTCTAAAATCCTTACCAATAACTCTGCATTGTTTTTGATTTGTTATTCGGGAAAATAAGTATATGGCAATAATGCACACTTCTTACTTATCCACGGTGGCAGACCTTAACAGTAAAAGAGATGCACTGATGCAAAAACAGAAACACATCATGGTTTGATACAATGTAATCATTAAAAAGAAAGAGCTAAAGTACTTTCAGCAGAAAATTAAATGAAAGGAAAGGGTTTAAAACATTAACTCATTAAATGAATGCATTTAATTAGCATTAAAAAATGTCAGCAGGATTGTTTTGCGCAAATGTAAGATCAAATTAGGATATCAATTATGTTTCTTTGAACTTATTCTTTAAAAGAAAACATCTTAACGAGCATACATTTAATTACTTATATCAGTAGTGTTCACATTCTGGAAAAGGAATCTTATCACTTAAAATTTGTTAAAAATTGTTTGATTTTCTTTTGTTTAGAAATAATTTGTTTTCATGTGCTTTAATAATCGCATATAGGAATCAAATGAAATGAATTTTTATTACATATTTTATTACAGCATGAATTTTTATTACATATATTTACAGTTTAAAGAATTCTTAGTAATTTACCAATGTATCCATTTTTAGTCGAAAATTCATAATCACTGTTTCTTCGGGTATTTCTAAAAAAGTTCATACCGCTTTTAACACGTTTTTATTCATTCCGTTCCTGCTCTGTCTGTAAGTTCGGTACACATTTTGCAATCGATTTTAAACTAACTTTCCCATGAGTAAGAGATTTGAAAATTTAACCATAGCTCAGAAATGGATGATAATGCAATATTAATTCTCTTTCTTATCTGTTTGTTTGTCTATTGATACAAATTTTGCAGTCGAGGAGAAAGTTTCATTACAGACAGATGCATCATGTGAAGACGTTAGCTCAGAAAGAAGATAATTTAAAATCGATTGTCATTTCACATACACAAGACTGGAAGATAGAAAATGCGTGTTTATATTTTTAAAAAGCAAACTAATACATCCTATTTTAAAACATACTAAAAAATATTAAATAATTTACCCTAGTCGCATACAGATTTATACCACATGCAGACTACCTTTAAAATTTGTAATTGCGAATTTTTAAAGCTCACAAAGGATTTAAATTTGATATATTATTCTTGAAAATCACATGAATAAAATAGAAAAAGTTCTGTAAATTCCAGCAAGAGATTTCAAAAAAAATTTAAAAGTCAACTTTATATGAACAAAAAGGATTCATTAGAAAAGAATTCCGTTCTAGTGAGAACAATTCAAATTGCGAAAAGAAATCAATGGGAATGTTTTCCCCGAACATTCCTCGCATACTGTTAACCCCTTTCCCTATCATAAAGTTGTAGACTTTGGGTAAGGTCGTAAATACCACAAGGGCTCACATTTTAATTTTCATACATTACAATTGTTTATTTCAGAGTAAAAACAACGGATGCTTGCATATTAATTGCGGGAATTGGTTAACAATTATTGCAAAATATAGACCTTCGACATAATGTTAGAGTGCACAAAGCTAACGTTGGCTAAATCTGACGGCTAATCTGATCCAAAACTACATTTTGCGTGCTGAGCTAAATCTTTGGCGATTTTTTTTCGGTATTGGATTAGTATTCAATACACAACTGTCAGAAAATCGAGCAGATGGATTTCCATCGTAGTCACAAGATCAGACAGGAAATTTCATTAGTTTAAGTCATTGCGTTTTCGAGCTATTGTGTTTATATGCAGGAAAGTCATCGCTTTGACAGAATAGAATCTACCTTTCATTGTTTAACTCGTGTGCGTACCTGCCTTGCTTTTTACGTTTTGTAATGATCGTGTACAAGACTGACATTTGATGTTAAGTCTACACAACAATTCCATCATTTCATTGAAATTAATTTTATTTTTGCACAATATTTCTTCCCATTGTTATTAATTTTTTAAAAATTAAACGCATTAAAATAAATGTTAACATTTTAAAAATTTCCTTTTTAAATCTCTATACTAGATTTTTATTTGTTTCAAAATAGCGATTTAACAATGCTTAAAAGCAGGCGCGCGTCAATTCTTCAAATAGAGGCAACGAAAAGGAAGTTTTTACGAGCACATAAACTGATGTTCGACGACAGCAGCTTCTTTGCGCTAGGAAAAGTCAAACAATATTTTGCACTTTTCCTACAGAAATTAGGAGGAAATGAGGCCTGATAACATTGACACCCTCATAAAATTAAAAATTTTACTTTTTTAAAGATACTAAATTCGTTCTTGCGCAATTTGTCTTTCAACTGTTATCAATTCTTTAGAAAGTTTTATGTGAAAAAAAATTTTAATTTAATGTTTAGAAATAAGCCAATTTGTAAGTACTTCTTTGCTGGGCAGTTTTAAGATTGAACTACAATGTCACTTTATATTTTTTTAAATTCTCTTTTTTTTCATTACGAATGGTCTTGAAAATAGTCGAATAGTTTGTTTATTATAATACATGGTGGCCATAAAATAACTTTTATTATTTGACGGCATCTGCAGCTAAAACGAATGAAAGAAATGAAACCACATTTGATATACAAACTAAGGAAGGCGTGGGAAGATGAATTCCGCAGGGGGAAAAAATTAGTACAAAAAGTTGTCGATATGAGCAATATTGCCAAGTGCGAACGAGGAAATTTGCATATCGAGATGGATTATGCAAAACTCCTAGTGCGTGCTTGACAGCAGCGCATATTGATGCATTCTTACTAATGTTCGCCAATGACTGTTGATATGTTCTTAATATAGGCCCTACCTTACCTCAGCGTGCTTTACTGGTAAAACTACTCTACATTAGACAGTGTAATGCGGTGGCTACGCTTAAGTAAACCTGCATGTCTTATGTTCAGAATAGAAAAGAGGCTATTATGAACATCGGAACTGACAGTTTACACACAGCATTGGAGCACCGTATGCAATATGTTGAACACTGGGAATGTCAGCCTATTGAAGATGTTGCACGGCATCCAGGGGGCCCTCATATCGATGAATCTGAAACTCACAGAAAATAATCTTTTAGATTACTTTCTGTGAGTTTCATGAATTGTGGTTTCATTTTCGTTCATCCGTTTTAGTTGCAGATGCCGCCAAACAGGGAAAGTTATTTTATGGCTACCTTGTATTTTACACAAAAATCGTTTCTACGTCAAAAATATTATTCGAAAAGATATTTTAATCCCGAGAAACGCCGGGAATATCAACGAGTTAAAAATAAAAGTGTAGACTGTATTGTACTGGGGTTCGCCTGCGTGTTAGTCAGTGTACTTTCTCACAAAAATCGTTTAAAATGGCCCACTTTTGCAAATGATTTGACGTTTAACTTAAAAATGTTCTACAAGAATGTGTTATAAATACTTCAAATGCTAGAGTATAAGATATTCTGTGACGAATAACAAAACAATTTTTTTTAAATAAAAATAAAAACATAAAAATCATTTTATCCGGAGCACTATTGGATTTATCAACTGGATACATTTCTAAAATGTGAACTAATAAATATGCGAACGCATATCCTTGCCGACACTCGAGCAAATCTTCATAACAGCCTCTCGATTCTTTGAAATTCAAACGACAGGCGGAGTGGGTGAAACATCCTCGAGTTCAAAGGTCTCGGCGTGGATTTGCGTTTGCTAGTGACAAAGATTAAATAAGGATCATTGGGATAGTGCCTGAACGTGAATTTTAAAGAGCTTCCTTTCGATGGCGTCGAACCGGACATTCTCTGCAGCTGAACGAAGGGGCTCCGACATTCGATGAAGAACTGCTGCCGATGCGATTCTGGTCGTTTGAATAAGTTGCTACAGCGAAGTTCAGAAGTGTTTCCCCCCCTCGCAATGAAGCATAAAAAGAACCTGTTTTATTAAAAGGAAACTTTTAATAGAGTTTATTCATTATGTTATTATTTTCTGCTCCGTTCATTTGGAATCGGTGTTGATATGGAGATCGATGGTTTGCCTAATTCCAATAATTTGTTTCACATTACGCCAGTCGGGTTCAAGCACTCTCCTGCTAATGCAGTAAGAAAGCCTCGCCGAATCAAATGTCATCCACATAATCTGACTAAGCAATAAATAAAAGCAAAAGTTTTATTCAAAATTGACAGATAGGATGACTTTTAAAGCGGTACCTTTATTTTTAGTTATAGCCAATTAATATTTTATACGCATAATAAGGAAAGTCCTCATCACACCCGAGAAGAAAGAGTGAATCAGCTCTGATATGGACTCAGATGAGGAGAGGAATGACTTCACAAATATTGCACAGATATTCTTGTGTAACTAACTTCAACTTAGAAATTATTATTATATTTTTAAATTTAAATAAGTGATTCTGTAAAATATCGAAAACAAATCGTTTGGGTCGAATCCATTTTGTTATGGTACATAATTTTCTGTCATATTCAAACCTTGAATATTAATGGTTGATCATTTATTTCATATTGAGTGAAAAAGCTGTGTTATAGGTGAAAATTACCTGTGACAACCACTGAAAGTTTTTAAAAGGAACCGGTTGTATTTACATTTAAAAAAAGTTTTTAAATAACCGATAATATAATTTTAAAAATATATTTTAATAATCACTTTATGAAGTTACTTTTAAAAGATTTGAAGGAAGAAAATCATAAAAAGAGCTGCATTTTTTAAATATTACTTTCATTTTGCTGATTATGGAGTTTTATTTATATAAGGAGTGTTATACTTCCAAGTGTTCAAATTTCTGTAGAAGGGCAAAGTGCTCGCGTACGAGTCGGTATGGTAGAGTCGAATGGTTATGAAAAGTACCAAAATGTATTAAAAGTACATAACACAGTTTTATTGGTTTAAGTTGTAAGGTTGGGTATCCTAAGCAGGCCAGACGTTTCTCTCAGATATGGAACCGGATAATAGAAGAGGGGAGAGAGTTAGAATATATCATGCTGTTTCATGTCAAGTTACAATTCGAATGGACTCTATAGTATTCACTCCTTAGACGAAGTAAGGACTTCTTGTTGTAAGTACTCTTTTCATAGATGTTTGGACCTTTCTTTGTCGGAGCCACTTGAAAGGAAAATTTTCATCCATTCATGTTTGCACATATGAGGGATAAGTCCTGGAGAAAGTTTTGCCAGAAACCTTCAGATGAGCGCGCCCATCCATGCACTGCGAAGTATGCCTTTAAAAGTTGGAATATTTGTGGACATACTGGTCTGTTGGGCCCACGAAAACTGAGCATTTGGACGTGGTTCTCCTACACGATGAATTGCTCTCTCTCGTCTAGATTATTGTATTCTATCTCGAATTATCTGTGCACTCTGATGCGTAATAGTCCTCAGCCTTGGACAGCAGGGTCAGCCAAATTTCTGAAGCAAATTATCAAAATACACAGAGAATCTTCCAAAATGAACAGAATCCCGTGCTTCAATGGCAGGTGTCTCAGCACGTGGATGAAACTTTCAATCTCTCATGTGCTTTGTGTGTTCTGATATGAATATATTATTATTAGAAAGGCACTTGTTGCTCATTGACTTGCATTCATTTGTCATATTCTCAGCACCTGTCCTTTTGAACTGCAGAGGGGTTCGAGACAATGATTTTTGCGTTTATCTATACTTTCTATTCGTTTTCTACCAGAGTATTTCTTCCAGTTTAAGAAATTTCCAGAATTTTATACACAAGATACTTAAACATTCCATAATTTTCTTAATGGATTATGGCATAAATACTATGTTAGTTTTTATTAAGAATTGCTTTTCTAAACTAAGCATTGTTTTGAAACACAATGATAATAATAATATCATTTCAATCGTTTCTGTTTGACTTCCTGATTTTTCTAAATGAATTTGTTTTAAATGAGCGGTTTCATCCGGAGTAAATAATCAATTTCACGAAACTTTCAGATTTTTTTTCTCATCCAAATCAACATAATATTGGTATAAAGCAAAAATGCATGCTGAAGTCTAATCATGCTATTTTATTAATATAAATGCGGGATCTTTTGTAGATATTCCTTAATGACAACTTTAATTTGTATTCTACATAAAATTTCTCTTTCAATTTTTTATCCTCTTTAATGAACAGTTAAATCTTTCCCGTCTATTGTAAAATTCTTTGTCTGTTATGCTTTATTTTCTTCTATAATGGGGGTGGTTGCGGATGGAATCTTCGCTGAGAAACGGCATCTGCAAAAATGATCAGTGATATCGAAATAAAAGGGGAGGAGGAAATGTGGAAACAAAAGTCACATCTTCTTCATGGGAACATTTGGTTTTTGACCGGAGCTACGATTTGTAATGCTAGAGTCTAACTATAATAACAGAAAGGTTGTGTGTCCTTCTCAAGTCAACAGGTTGCAAAGGAGAGATTTGTGACATGCGATGCCCAGCAAAAGAAGCAGATTTGAAACAGCTGATGTCTCTTTCGGACTCTTGTTTGTTTATTCCATTCCGTATCGTTCCCTCCTCGTATACTCCTTCGTCCATCTGTCCAGTTTTTGGATTGCTTTTGTTCCGTATTATATTCTTCTTAATACGAATATCGACAAAAAAATCGAAAAGATATGTAATTTTTTTTTCAAGGGCAAATGTTTTTTTTCTTTAGCGATTGAAGTAATATAATTTTAAAAAGCAGGGAAGAATAGCATCCTTTTATTATATGAAAAGTAATAGAAATTAAAGTCATTAGTAATGCAAAAACTTTATCTTCTCTTTAAGTAATAGAGTATCCATTACTTGAGATAATTGGAGAAATATTCCTTTATTTACTGTCCTTTGTTTCATAATAAAAGCAAACTTTGAAAATTATGTCTAGCCTTCCTCAGATTTCTTCAGAATATTCTTCGTCTAAAAGAAAGCAACAGCAGCGCACAGACCTTAAGGATTATCAAGAAATGAATTTCATTTTTCATGGATAAATCTGTTTCCTTCAGAAACTTCTGTCCAGAAGTTTAGACAGTTCGATAAAAAGGGCAGCTTGATCATGAGCATTTTAAAATGCATCTAAAATGTATTGATTTTTTCCTTTCTAATTTTCATTTTGCCTTGGCATTTTCGCTTCTTCTTGGATCGCGTGAGGATTCGCTGACTCCGGTGGTGCGAATCTACTGATTTTGAAAGTTCATAGAATGATTTTTTCTTTTAACTGAAGAGGTGATAATTGTATACTTTGGCGACAGGTTCATTGATTGGGTTTTCCAGTTAAATGACCTTTGTTTTGTCAAAATTCACATTTTTTCAGGAAATGAGCAACTTTTCCACACTGATATTTGTCGTCTGTACCAAAAAGGAATTCTAAAAATTCAGTGTCCTATAAAGATTAAAAATCCTCTTTTATACAACTCAATTCAATTTTTGTAAAAAAATCCTTTTAGTTTTGATCCTTATCATAATTTTATTATCATCATGAAAAAATTTTAAGAATTTAATTTTTTTAAATATAATTTTATCTCTACCATATGCTTGACGCTACATAATCATATATCTGGCGGTTACGAAATTAAACCTTCTTAGTATCTGCTTTTGATTCTTTTGAGCATTATGCCAACGATGTTCCCTTTCCTCTTTCATTTTATTTCTGCCTTCGTTTTTAGTTTGTACGATACAGCTATTTCACCTGATAGAAGAGCTGATTTAAAAACACCTGGGTCAAAAAAAACCCTTGTTTTAAAAACCTGGTTATCCGAATCATTTATCGTTTTTGAACGCCAGATCTCGAAACGGTAAGATAACTTCAATTTTTGAATGAAGTAGTAAATCAGCGCGGATACTGTGCAATACCCCGACCTAGCCAGAGGTCATGCGGGAAACCTGATGGGACCGCCGAAGAGCAACCCCACCTAGCACGAAGGAACAAACGACACTTGCCGACATTGGACCCTTTCAAACAATAAAGAATCCTCTAGGAAAGGCGGATTATTGGTACGGAAAAAGAATAGAAAGAAAAGAAACATAGCATTTTACATTACATATTAAGTTGTGAAACATCAAAAATGCATAGAATACATTAAATGATACAATTCAAAAATCAACTCAACAAAACGGATATTTTGTGATGAAATGATTTTCTGAAGCATAACATACTCATATCTAAAGCTGCATTTTATTTTTGATTGCAAATTTTACGCGCTAAGATTTAATCCGCAATTCGTTAAACAGTATTTGTTTCTGTTTACATCCAACTGAAGCTTAAAATTTTTTTTTTTAAAAAAAAAAAGTTATGCTTTTTTGTTTTTGATGTCTATAGCGATCTGTGATTTGAGCTATGCAACGTTCATGAGTAGTTCAGATCAATGTGGATATTAGATATTCTAAATTTGACGCGTATTTATTCAACTGCTCACAAAGAAACGCTTCCTTTAAAAAACTTAAACTTTTCAATTAATTAAAAATAATTAAAATTTTAGAGTTTCCTATTATAACTTCAAATTACATTAAAGCAAAAAAAAAATTTTTTTTCCACTTCTATAAAATTCAAAGAAATAAATTTCTCAGTGACATAAGTTTTATTTCGGTAGAATCTGTTCTCTAATTTTAATAAATTTATAAAAATTAAATTCATCTTATAGCAATTCTGTTCATTATTTACTTGAAATATACGTACACTTTTTATGATAATATCCATGCATTATTTTTTGTTCACGTTGTCGCTACACATAATTAAGACATTACATAATTGCATAAATAAGAGTAAATTCCAAAAGTAAATGACAGATCCACGAATCAAGCTTTCAATATCTATTCTACTACTATTTTTAGACAAAATGTTTCTAATTTCATTTAATTGTTTTTTTTAATCAATTCAACCTATTATGTCGTTCTGAAACAGAATGATGTATACCGTGCCTTTCTTAAGAATAATATTTTTTAAGGTTCTTAATTCGACAAATAATGAAATGAAGTTAGTTAATCACTCCAGAATGCAATCTAGTATTGAATGCATCAAACATGTGAGCTCCGCGGACTGCGCAGGGAGTTCCTAATCTCCTGTGATAAAAATACCCCCACTTGGAAAACCATTACGAGACCAGTTTTCACCGATCATAAAGCGGTCAACAATCATCCATTTGCAAGAAGCACAGTCGTGACTTCTCGTGTGTGTGTTTACTTTTCTGAAAATTCAATTCGTTTGCCAATGTAGGAAACTCGAGGGATTAGTCCAGAGCATGACCCAGCAAACTGTTTTATGGCCGAGCCTTCCCTGCAATTCTGCTACAGTTGAGATAATAAACCATCGCTGCTTATACGTCCCGAAGGCGAATCGTAAAAACATTCGGTCCATTAACATTCCCTCTCTATTATGGAAACGATTTCACCACGCGATTTGGTCTTTTGAATCGCGGAGGGACCTTGTTTTGCGGCATTCTTAAATGGCTGGAGGGGCACCGAAGACTTCATCTGGTAAATCCCCCCCCCTCCAGATACCTATTTCAGCAGCATCGCCCAATAATAGAAGCCAGTAAAGGAAAAAGAAGAAGAAATGACTTTGAGATGTTCCATTTTCTCGCTTTATGTGATAGTGGTAATTGGCAGGTAGATGTGACGACCATGATTGTTGTGCGGGTTACCGGACCGCCCGTTACTGTTTGTTTTTCCGTTAAGGTGTTTGATTTGACGCCTGGCACTCGAGTCACGACTAGCGGCCTTGTTAATGGTCTCTCTCCCTCTCTCGTTTAGTAATCATTTGTCAATTATCGCGCGAATGAGAAAGAAAGTAACGTTAAACATTTCCAGGGTGATCTGCAAGAACCAGTATGGATTGCCTGATGCAATGCGGTGATGCGACGTATGAAAAAGGGTCTAGCAGAACCGCCTCTTAATCGCTTGACAAAGAGCTTCTTAAAACTTTTGCACACCGTCTAAGCAATCAATGAGAGGAAAGCGAACATTTTAGAAAGGGATTATTTTTCCTAATTCTCAAAGAATCGTTGATTATGAATACAATAAGACGAGTGGGTTTTGAGGAAAATGTGAATGTTATTCTTGTTATTTGGTATCAGATGTGCTAATTAGCGTGCGTGCAACCAGTAATGACTCATCATCTTAATAATTTAAATGTATAGGCACGTCAATCTAAATTTTCATTTTCGCGCAATCGATGTGTCATTTTTTTATCTAAAAAATAAAATCTTATTCGCTTTATTAAGATAATTTGCCATTTGTATTGCGCTCAATGTGTCATCGCTTTAACTTTAAAAAGTAGGAACAGAAGGATTTTTTAAAAAAATTCCACGGTTAACTGGTTAAAAATTAGCATTGCTACAAAAAATTGCAATTAAAAAATATCTTTCTCAAGCATAGTGTAAAATTTTTTATTTCTAATCCAAATGTGAAGTGTGTTGCATTTTAAACATTTTAAATTATTAGCATATGTTATTTAAATCTCTTATATTTTGCCACTGGGAAGTAATGCAAATAATGAAGTGAACATTCCACAAATAAAGGTCTCCCCACACACATTTTCATCTTCTTTGGGTCAGCCCGATAACAATCGTCCAAAACTGAATATAAAATAAACCGTTCAATAAATTATCTGGAATATTCGTTGCTTTTTAAATGTAACTCCCTATTCAATCTCTACTAATAATAAATATGAATTATTTATGTGTGTGCGTGCGTGCATTTGTATGTGTGGTGGCGCTGTCCAAACTTGGCTTGTTATATATTTTGGAATAGAAGAATGTGCACCTAGGAGAGATTTTTTTGTTTTGAAACTTTAATTAACAAAGAATGAAGCGAAACAACGTTTTTTCACTACAACTCATGAAATAATTGCAGCAGAAAAACAATTTTTAAGCCATCTTAAAATTCAAATATATATATATCTTTTCAATCATACCAATTTTTTGTTGTATTCCCCACTTAATTAATTTGAAAAATATTTTATGCTTATTTTTGAAACATTAAAACATTCACAAACATTTTCATTGTTAAAGCGGAACTCAAATCATTTCATTGTTGCTACTAACATTTTTTTTATCCATGTTGAGCAGGTTTTTGATAAATTTTTTGAAAGATTATTATATTTATAATTAAGGTTTAACCTTAGGATCATGCAATGACAAACATTTTTTTTAAAGTGCGCTCCTTTCCTGTGATATAATTATATGTATAATAATATAGATAGAAAATTAGAGAAATGCGCAGCCCAATTAACAGAACATGTAAGGTTTCTAAAATAGTATGAATGATATCAAAATTCACAGTTTATAAATATTTTGATAAGGTTGTCACTAAGACAACGTTTTATACCAAATGTTTAATTGAAAGTTTGAGCAATTATTGACTCCTTCGAAACATCTATACAAAATGCCCCATCCAATATATCCTATTAATAATAATTGATCCGTCATAAAAATTTTGATTTTATTACATTTTAGAAAATTTTCCGCATATTTTTTCATAGTGTAACTTGCAACAAAAGAAAATGAATGAACAATAAAACATATGTGTTTCATTCAAGGCAACGAAAATTGAAACCAGAACTCATAAGCATGCAATGAGAGAGAATGAAGGCGAACCTTGCGTGAGTGATCAATGCTCGGATGTGCCTGCTTTGATAGCATCCATTCTTTCTAAATTTGAAAAGAAAAAAATGGATGGTTTTTTCTTCAAATCAACCAATCAGTCGGGGAGCAGAGAGTTTCATGGACTTCAAGACGACCTTCGTTTCTCTAACTTGTTGATTCATTCCTTGATTTATTTCTACACTTTCATTATTTCTTTTTTCTCTTACAAACTGACGAAGTAAGGAAAGAGATCAAAATTTCAAAATAAAAAATATAGGTGGCAAAGAAAATTGAACTTTTAAAGACAAATTCAGGAGGTGCTGTAATTCTGTAGCTTTGATGGACCAACCTCTCCTTAACATCGCGCAAATGAATTTTAAAATCATATAAACAAGGACAGTTCATGTTTTTGTCTAAGTCACCAAAACAATGGAAGGTAAATGAAATAATTCATGAATCGAAATGGAAATTAGTAATTGCAAGAATTAAGAATGTATTTAAGAATGCTTTTTTTTTTCGTCGTTTGCATGCTAGACTGCTGAAGAAAAAAAAAAACGAGTAAAAATGGATTCCAAATATAAATGAAAAATCACTTTGAAAGTCAGAGTTAAATGGAATTACAAAGTTTAGATGCAAAACTAAACTGGTGATTGTTTGGTACGGCCAAAAATGTTACTATACTGTTTCGGCAGTCATTTAAAATTAGAAAAAACAATATATTTAATTAGAAAAAACGCTACTGCCTATTATAATAAGATGACTAATTTTGATCTAGAAGGGACCGACATTAACATTGTTACAAAATAGTAATGGTGCTTCCCAGCACGATTAGTTCTATCACTGGAAAGACTGATTTACAATCATCTGTATTCCAAGCCAGTAACCCCAAGGCTTGGTGACAAATTTGGCGATCATTTGGTCAATTAATGACGAATTTGGCGACTTTGGCAACAAAATAGATAATGCCGAAAACTTCAAGAATTTAACGATCCGTCCATTAGGAACCGAGATACGCCTGATTGGCCTAGAAGATTGTCGGCTCGCCTCTCGGGAACTATAAAAGGACAGCAATGAAGAGACAGTGAGAATTCGGAATTGCAGATGCAATCCGCGCTGCATTAAATGTAATGAAGAGCACATTACTGCAGAATGTAACATCAAGGAGAAAATCCCTGAGCCGATTTGCATAAATTGCAAAGAGAAAGGACACCTAGCTTCGTGGAAGGGGTGTCCTGCCTATCCGTCTACAACACCAGCAATAAGACCCAGAACATACGCTGAGACACTCAGAAAAGGAGACAAGAAAACAATCCCACCTCAACTCAAAACCCAGCATCACAGCAGAGACCCAGAAACCAGCGAAAACCTGCATTTTCAACGGCTCAAAACACCATCCCAGAAAACACGGAAATCCATGAAATCATTGAAGCCTTTAAAGAAATAAGGAAATTATTAGATGAATTCCCTGGACTTCTGAAAATAGCAGCCAAATTAAAAGAATCAAACTCAAAAGAAGAACGAAAACTAAGCCTCCTAAATTCTCTCCTCGACTAAGTCGCAACTCTCCCGCCCACCTGAAAGTAGCAAGCGTCTGATTCGCTGCACCTGAACAATAGAAAATCCACCACCAGACCCCGGGAAAACTCACTCTGATCAACACTTCTACCAAAGACCTTCGTTCACGTCTACCACAGCTCCTGCTAACTCTGATTCGCCAATGAAGAACAATAGATTATCCTGCCACCTCCACTCTTCCCCCGAGAAATTGATGTCTTCCCATTGGCTCCGACAACTCTCCCCCTCTCCTACGCCCATGCTGACTGACTCTTCGACTAGTACTCGTATGCATCTCGCCAGTAATGCTCAAAGTTCAGGGCATTATAGGACGCCAGGCTTGTACTTAACCAGGATCATAGGAGATAGCCTTGCTACGCAAGGCGGGTGCTCCGTTAATTCTACCATCTCCAGACAGTGAGAATTTCAGCCGTTTGGAGGGACTGTAGAGCGAAGCTCCGAGGATCCCCTCTCCTACTGGATTTTGTCTGGCCGCTTTGTGTGCTGTGGACGATTACTACTTGTGGACTACCATCGTCTGTAGTGTGCTGTCCTATCCTCTACATTTTGGCTGTATATAGTTGTCATTTTTGTATTCGTCGTCTCTGTCTTTGTGTTTAATAAACGTCGTTGTTGTTTTCTGCTGATTGTTGTTCTCACACCATACACCCACTACAGACGAACCCGTAACAATATGTAGCATTTTTTACAACAATTCAAACATATCTTCTGTTCCTTAGCTGAAATATAAACTAAATGCATTCGGATTTCCGAAATTAGTTTTCCGAAGACAATGTAAATTCTCACTAATTAAAAAGTATGCTCGTTACACATCCAAACATATTGAACATCTTTACATGCTTCTTTACATTGGATATAAAGAAGTATGCAAGCTCTTTCTTCTACCACTTTCCAGACCTTGCGTGAAGGATTTTGATGTCGTTACATTCTTTTCAGTCTCACCATCACTGAAATCACAAATGGTTATTTTTAAAGCATTAAGTAAGTATGGTCATTCTATTACTGTCTTTAGTAAAACTACAGACAGTAATAGAATTGAACAATAACTTACAATCTCAATTTAGTCCAAAAAATTATCATTAAAAGTATAAAAATGTGCTGTAAAAATACGTAAAAGCTATTTTCATAGTTTAAGTTGTTAATTTAGCTTTCTAAAACATGCCTGTAAGTTTCCACTCGGATATTACAAATAATTATATTATTAGTAAATAAGTATATTACTAAGTAAGGAATGAACAACAGTTCTATCATCGATTTGAGTTTAAATAGAAGGTTAATGATCTAAGAGGAAAAGTTTAAATTAAAAAGTTGTGGATATTAAAATGATCTGTAAAATTCATTCAATTCAGCATTTGTTGTAAAATAAAGAATATTAAAGTAATAAATATTAAAATAAAATACTAACAAATGAAATACAACATTTTTGGAGTAGGGTTAGTTTTTGGTTGGTGAATTCTGATGCTTAGAAAAATATTTACAGTATTTTTTGACAACTTTTCTGAATGTTGAACTTTAAAAAAAAAAAGAAAAATTATGCAGATAACGATTTGAAATTTTTGAGGTAACCAACTCAACAACTTAAACTTATAAAATTCCAGTTATGTGTAATTGTATTGCTTTTTATGTCAAACTATTACTCGATTGGGCTAATACTACAGGAGGCACTACCATCCTTCACGCAAACAGTGAATTTTTCCTAAGAGTATTTTGATCATGATTTCTCAGAAGCAGGTAAGCATCTTTTACATTTTAAATGTTTTTAGCCTTTTTTTTTTTTTTTTTTTTTTTTTTTACATTTTGTGTTTATGGTGAATCGAATCAATCAAGTTTTGGAAAAAGCACCATAAAATGCATTAAATAATATAAAAACCTTATTTTTCTTTTAAAAGAATTTTAAAATTTATTCAGCTTTCCTCAGAAACTATTAATTTCTATAAATTCAAATAAACCTTTGAATTGAGAAGTAGGTATGCAAAAATACAAATATGTGAAAGTGGTGGATTTTAATAAAAACTCAGTATCTTCTTGGGGGGAAATGCTATAACGAATCTAATTTAAAAAACTTACTTGGAGGTAGAAAAAATTCGAAGTATGGAACATCAGATTGCCAAAATCACTATTTGACTGTGCGATTCAGAAATGGTGCACATAAGAAAGAGCCGCAAAACAATTGCCACTCTATCGAATAAATCCTATTAGTGATATTCCGCTGTGCAGCACAGAAAATCACAGAATTCCGAGTATTACATCCCCCCCCCCCATATTAGTTCCATTCCTTTCTTAAAACAATTTTCTTTTACATTTCTTACTCGAAGATAGAGAACTGAAAACCTGACGCCATTCTTTCCACTCCTTACTTGAAGTACTTGAACAGTTGGCCGCCGAAAAGGCACAAAATTAGTTCACGCCAATCAGAAGGAAAAACACAACCTAACCTCAGCTCACCCTGCAGCTTCCTGACCCACGTATCGCAGTGTGCTAATGAGAAAAAGCTTCAGATACCCATCAGACATTCTATTTCTATTAATTACTTCGCGGAAGGTCCTTAGGCCGAACCCCGGGGATCGTCCATCAAAATGAGGCCCAGGTGTCGATGAGATTTCATCAATCAAGGAGCATTGTTGAATGTCATCAGCACCTAAAGAACCACCCGACGTGTTTGATCCCCAGCTAGATTCTCCTTGCAAGGTGGTTAGGTTAAGCTCTTGGTTGAAAGGGGAGACGAAAAGGAGTTCCAGTGAATTCTATCAATATCTACGGGTTTCCTGTTGCTCAGTGACACCTGTCTCCTCACGATAAAATAAATTTGGAATAAGTGATGCTGTCAACACCAAGAAGCAGATGCTTCGATAATTGCTAAAGAATGATTGCAGCACCGTCGCAATCTAGGCAACAGCTCAACAGGTGGAATTGTCAAATTAGATCTTCACCAAATTCATCTCTCGCGTTCATGTGTTTTCCGAGGTTATCTAATTAAGACAGACGCGTGTGCGTAACCTTTTAGATGCATGATTAAAGGGCGGCATTTCATTATAAATGAGTAATCGAATGATAATCGGTTGGATGGTAAATAATAATTATTTCAATTCATGTTTGTATGTCACTGACTGTAAATGATGTAAACAATGTTGTTCTTGACATGTTATAAAATATTCTCTTTTCCCATCACATTTCTGAGGGAACATATGCATATAAAATATATTTTTCGAAACAAGCGCACGACGCACTTTGCATAAGGAACAACATAATTTTTGTAAGAGAGACTTCATGAATGTGAGAAGTTGGTTTGCAAGAAGAAATACACTGAGAAATGTCTAAAAAGTGTGCTTGCCATATCTCGAATGCCATGTTTTTCTGAGTAGACAAAAAAGACAGTCATTAAATAAAGGTTGATGTTTTAATTACCTGATCAGCAAATTTATAAGGATGTATGTGGTTAGGTATAAAAAATAGGACGTCTTTCTATGGATGTTTGGTTCTGAAAAATTAGGAAAAAGGAAATAACAAAATATGTAATTAATTTGTAATTATTCTATATTTAAAAATGAACCTCACAACATTTTCCTGAAAAATAGATTAATTGATATAAGCTTTCTTATAGTTTAATATCGAAATATACAATTTTCAAGGTGGACAGTTTTATTTCAATTCGTAACAAAAGCAAAAAAAAAAAAAAAAAAAAAAAGAGAGAGAGAGAGAGAGAAATAATTGTTTAAAAAAATATTTCTATTAAATAAATTGCCGAATTATATCAATTTATTCTTAATCCATACATCACTTTAAAATCAAACTCTTATTCTTTGTAAACATTTATCGATTTTTTCTGTTTGTTTCTTTAGTCGCTTTTATCCAATCGATTCTCTTCCTTTCAGTAAATTACGCACTTTTTTTCTTATGACGCATTTTTCACTTTACTTTCAGTATTTATTTTACAAAAAGTCATTGGTACGTTCTTAAATCATTGCAAATGTAAGTACTTTAGATTCAATATCAGCTAAAAGAAAAATAAATATGTGACTGACATCAATTGTTAAGCAATATCATAACATCGTGTACAATGCCGGAAATATATTTACTGAAACATCAACCAATTTAACAGAGAGAAATTTTCACTGCCATTTATACCGAAGAAGCTTTTATTTATTTAGATATTTTATTTTAGAAGAGCAGGATGGGTAATTGGAAAGAAGTCATAATTGGGCATGGTGAATACAATATGGTTAAGTGAAGTCTTAGCGACTTGGAAAGACACTCTAATGGAAGATAACACAGTCGCAGTTTTCTTAGTATTATTTTCTAACTTTTTTTTTTTTTACTTTGGTTGGAACATAGTTCAAAAAATTTAAACAGACTTTTCTCAAATGGTATTATTCATTCTTTATATGGTATTATCATCTCTCCGAAAAAGAATTTACAAAGTTATACATTTCTTGGATTTGTAAGATATGACCTTTACGAGTAAGATCCTATTTTCATCTTTGGACTTTCCTTTGAGAAACATGTTAGCGTTCTTAAGTGCCACTGGATATTTTCATCGCGTAGTAATTAGAAACGGGGTTGTATAGTAACAAAATCCTTTATTTTCATGCATTTGGAATAATTTATTATAAGGTAGGAAGTGAACATTAAACATAAGAACCCTGTAGAGTTCTGTCCCGCCAATCAAGTTCAATATTTTGTGCCAAATTAACAACTGATATTTTTGAAGAATTCGCCAAGTGATCTACGTAACTATTACTTTTTCATTATGATAGCTGATTAGTAATGATAGTTTAATACTCTTTGGCAACAAATATGGAAGAAAACAAGGAAACTGATATGGATGGAGAAAAAAAATTTATGCTACCGGAGGAATCTGAAAATGATGATTTTAATTCTTTTCAATAAGAAATAGGGGCTATGAAGAAGGAGAAAGTAACTTATCTGTAATCAGCCACCATTGATTTTTTCACAACTGTGCATACCTTGATCGATTAGACTGAAAGCGCCAGAATGAGGAACCGCTTTTCGTAAGTCTGAAGGACGGATGGAGTGGACTGGGGTTAATTGACTGCGACATATTTCGAGCACCAGTTCGACTAAGTGAAAATTTGTTTTGATGGTTAATGATCGCTGCTCTTGAGAATCAGATAAAAGTCATTTTACCAAACTGCGTTACTTCAGCAGATAGCACAAATATCAGAGAAAGTTGAATAAGAAGTTGGGCATTCTTCTTAAAGAAGTGGGAGTTACTCCCTATCAGTAAATTGAACTACTCATGTTAAAGTGCGTTTCTAAACTAAGTCGTAAATATTTGCTTCTTGTGTCTCATTATTTCAAACACACAAACTCACTCATACACACACACACTTATATATATATATATATATATATATATATATATATATATATATATATATATATATATATATATATATAACTGCGCATAGAATTATATAATTACTCCAAATTGAAGAACTTAAATAATTATGATAGTTTATTTGAAATATTTCTGAAAATATATCTTGATTGAAAAATAAATTTTAAAAAGCTTAGAACTGCTTAGAAACGCTGCTTTAAAAGCAAAAGCAGCGTTTTCTTATCATTTTAAATATGTTCTTTTTAAATCATTTCGTTACCAAGATTAGAAATGAAAATGGATGTTGTCAGTTACCTGATAGTCTCTGGGGTAATTGCGAAAATATCAAGGCAACTAAGAACGCCACTGTAACCGAAACTGGTTAATTAATAAATTAATTTGTGACAAAAGACATTGTATGATGATTCCCCCTCCCCCTTAATTTAATAGTACAATCACATAAATCATAGGCCTAATCAAATCAAATAAGAGAAAATGACATTTTGGAAATTTATTTCCAGTTATCTCACTCGTTTTACATTTCTCTTCATGCGCATTCTTCATGAATGCCGAGGCTGATTTATTGATAAAACTAGCTGCCTTTGGCGACCAGCCGGTTCGCCAATCTTAATGTTGGTTAAAATTTTCATAATTAAATATTTTATGCAATTCCTACTTAAATAGCTTCTTCATCAAAATATTTTAAAACTTCAAATTTTGATAGGCATATAATTCACTCATAATATTATAAACGCCTTCAGTCATAACGTAATATGTATCTCTCTCATTTTCTGTTGGCACCCATAGAATTCATACTTTCCCGACCTCTAAGGTATACATGTACCAAATTTGGTAGCTGTAGGTCAAATGGTCTTTTCTGTGGAGCGCCAACACACACACACACACACACACACATTGAACTTTATATATAAGCATAGATGTTTTTTTAAAGCAAGCGAAGAGGGGGAAAAAACTATTCTAAAAAATTGGGTAAAGCAGGTGTTCTTATTAAATAAGTAATTTTTTTAAAAAATGAAACGAAAAAGGTGAAAAGTTATTCTATAAAATTGTGTAAAGCAGATGTTCTGTCTTAGAAACTTCTTTTCCCTTTCCAGCTGTGTTGCCATAGAAACCGGCGCACAGCTGTTTACACGTTTATGTTTATCTATTCAGATTTTATAACATCTAATCAGAGTAATGGTGAATATCAGTGTGTTCGTGTTCGTCAATAAATGTTAATCTTTTTAATAACATGATTAACGAAAACAGAGTCACTGAGCATTTAAACCTTATGGGAACTAAAAAATATCTTTCTTAATTTATGTAATATCTCAAGAATTTGTCGACCAGCCGGTTCGCCAATCTTAATGTTCGTTAAAATTTTTATATTTAAATATTTTATGCAATTCCTACTTTAATAGCTTCTTCATAAAAATATTTTAAAACTTCAAATTTTGATAGTCATATAATTCACTCATAATATTATAAAGGCCTTCAGTCATAACGTAATATATATCTCTCTAATTTTCTGTTATCACCCGTAGAATTTATGCTTTAAATTAAAGTGGAGAGAATTAATCTGCAATTAATATAATAATATTTTTTACTGAAACAAAGAATTTTTTTATAATCTGATTAATGAAAATAGAGTCACTCAGCGTTTAAACTTTATGGGCACTAAAGAATATCTTTTTCAATTTACGTATTATCTCAAGAATTGTCAACAAAATTTTCTTAGATTCATCATGAGCAGATCGATTCATTAACAATGTTTACTTTTAAATGCATCAAACACTAAGAAAATGAAACGAATCGTTTAAAATAGACGGTTTAAAACAGATTTTAAAAAAACTACTTAAAAAACGATGCACTTAAAACTATAAGCATATACAAAAAATATATAACTAACATAAATACATTTTAATTACAAAAGCATGCAACGAACCTAAAAAAAATTTAAATCCAGTCCGCATCCGTTGATAATAATTCGTCAACACAATGCGGAATTTAGAACAAAAAGCGCATGCGTGAATTTTCAACGCCAGTTACGTAACGCAAATACTTGATTTTTTTTCTACGCCAGTTGGGGTAACGCTATGCGGATTAGAAATTTTTAATTTCCTTTATTCTGTTTTATTTTAATTCAAAAGTACTTCAGAATGAATCTGAAAGATAGATTAATTAACAATGTTTAATTTTAAATGCATCAAACATTAAGAAAATAAACAGAATCGTTTGAAATAATCCGCCGAAAAATACTAACCCTAGCCTCATTACTGTTGGGAGAAGAAAAAAAAAAAACGAAAGCCTTACTCATTTGGCGGTGGCGAAAATGGAAGATTCTTTTGGCGGAAAAGTTGGCGGTGGGGAAATTGGAAGATTTTTTTGGCGGGAAAGTTAGTTTTTAATTAATAATTAAAATTCTAATTAAAATTTCAAAAAAAGGGACCCCAGGTGCACATTCCCGACCTCTAAGGTATACATGTACCAAATTTGATAGCTGTATGTCAAATGACCTGGCCTGTAGAGCGCCAACACACACACACACACACACACATTGAGCTTTATTATAAGTATAGATATAATAAAAATTCTTCGAAGAATAGTTACAATAACTAGTGAAAAGATTAGTACATGTTAAATTTAAATTTTGCAATTTCTTCTGGTCTAAAACACTTCAAACTGTGTACAGAGAATGTAGCAGAATCAAAGATGCATTTAAAATTTATAATAGGATTGGCAATTAATCCATTTTAAGGTTTAAATACTCAAAAATATCTTCGTAGCTAACCATGAAGCTGATTATAATATAAGTTACGAAAAGACAAACGCTTGGGTTAAGAATCTCTAGAAATATAAAATTAGCTTTTAATAGAAGGATTATTTTTCTTTTTAGGCCTTCTTGAGAGAGAGAGTAATAACATTCAACGAATATGTTCTGTCAGTTTTCTGTGAAGTGAAGTGAAGTCATTGAAAAAGCCTAAAGCGGCGTTCCTATGACCTGTCCGCCTGTAGAGAAGGCACTCTTTCCTCCCTGAAAACCGCGAGAGATGGTCAAGGGGGAAAAGTGTTCCCCGTCTGAAGATTCACGGATCGCAGGAACACGGTTTAAGACAGTAAGATTTTTTCCCCCAGATACTTGCTAGTAACTGGATTTGTATTTTCTTTTTGTTATTTGTTTTTCTAGAGCTGGGCAGGGAGTGAAGCAAGAAAATGTCTCTTCTCAGTGAAGCTTCTAAATGAAAGCAAAGGGCTTATAATTAACAATAAAACGGATGGCGGGAGAAAACCCCAAAGTCACACAATAATTTGTGAAAAGTCTCTTTTATTAGGTAAAGCTATTGAAACAGAGTGCGGAAAAACTTTATGAAATAATTTGTCCTTTTCAATCGTGTAGTGAGATGTCTACGCTTGGTTGTGTCAAAGGACTTAATCCATAAGGAATCTTACATCGAATTTTGGAATAGGATTCGAGTTATTTAAGTGCTATTAAATAAAATCCTGCTTTCAAAACAAGAAAGTATCAAGGCTATTTAGAAAGATGTATTCATACATCTTTGGTTATCATTGATTCTTCTATATTAGCTTTACTTTTTTTTTCTTTTCACTAATAAATGAGTAGAATGGATGCATTATTTTTGATTTAACGTTCACATGACACAGAACATCTCGTTTTATGAATGTTTTATTAAATGCTATTAAAGATTCAAAATAAATACAATTTTTGTAATTTACTTCTTTCTCTCTATCCTTTGCATAAACAGTCCTTTTCATTCGCTGCATTAAATCATTCACCAGAAACCTAATGAACGAAAAATATTACATTCAATGAATCTCAAAGCGAAAATATATTCTGAGCAGCATTTTTCTAAATTTCTGAAATTCGTCTACTTCTCTTTAGAAGTCTATGAATTAAATCTGAATCCAATTTTCTAAAAAAGTTCAAATGAATTAAACAAGCTCTTTCTCTTAATGGACCATGAAACTAAGGAGCACATGCATTCATCGTTTCTGTTTTCACATTTATCCAATGCTGATTAATATTAGTTTTTTTGCAAATACGATTTATAAATTTATTTTTCATATGAATTAATATACCATTCTATAAAAAAAACTGCTAAAATTTTATTCATTTTCCTCTGTGCTTGATACAAAATGATGGCTTTCCTGATAATAAATAAATAGCAGTAACATAAAAACCACATTATTAGAGAATGACATCACCTTCAGTGATGCCTTTCACTCCGAACATTTGATTTGTAGGAACTTTTGAGGGGGTTCACGATCTTCCTTTACCGTCCAGTGTTTCTGTCAACTTGATTCGTGGGTGGATCTGACCACGCCCTTGGTCGAGAGCCGCACACACCTTCCTTTCCCTCCTGAGGACGCTTTTACGCAAATTGAATCGCCGATTGCTCCCACTTCATGCAACACTGACACGCCGCTCCCGACACGCGATCCTGGCGTGATATCTGCTCCCCACACGCGAACCGGCGAACGTCCGTTCAAAGTTCCCTGACTATTTTGGGTGTTCACTCACCAGGATGTCATTGTAAAATTATCTAGAGAAAGTGAAAGGGAGTGATGCACTTCGACAGGGAATGCGCCGAAAACTTGTCTCTAGATCCGCTATCGTCCTTCTTATACCAAGAATCTTTTATCTCATTGGGGCCATGCAACAAATTGTAATTTAAGGAAAATAACACTGAAGCCATAAGATTGGAGAGTCGATCTCTCCTGACGAAATCTGAGAATAATTTCAGTTTATTTCTTTTCGTCTTAACTGCTGCTGCTTAATGAAAACCTTTAAAAAAACCTTCACCTTTAAAAAAGCACTTTCATATTAGTTATCCATTGTATGTCAATGAAATAAAAACCATCTCTCGCACTTTTCATTTCTAATATTCATGCTCAGGTTTTACCAAAATCCATTTTACAGAAATTCTTCCTTTTTCGATGTAAAAATGATTCGATTTCAGTCAGTTTTTCAACCAAGGCAGTCACTGCTTCGTTTGTGTCCAGTGACGTAAATAAAGACTGAAATGCTAATCCGTATGCACAACACGCTAACGCGCGTGGCGTAGAAGAGCTGTCGAATGACAACAGCCAAATGGAAAGGAAACATCAGACTGCTTCATTCCTTAACACCCGCACTGAATCAAACGCTTCGCTCGGCCAATCAGAGGAGCTGCAAGATGTTATTAGAAGTGTTCTGGAGATAGTTCGCCAAAGAGGGCATTCAGTCAGATGTAAAAAGATATTTTTAAAAAATCAAAGGCTTCAAACGAAAAGTTCAATGAAGCGCAAAACTAGGCTTCACCGCTGCCAGATAAGTAATAGTAGCAAGAATTAAGATGAATGTACCGTTTTTCGCCAGACCTATCAAAATGTTGCCAATCATCCCAAAACACTCTAAAATCCTGGGCATATCATAGAAATGTTAACAAAAGGCTATTGAAGTTGCAATAAAAAATGGCCACGATCCTATTTTGGCATGAAATCGATCTAAAATGTTTCAATTTTGGCACAGGTATATTAATCTTAGGTCTAGCCATAATCGTTATGCCTACGAAAATGGATGCTCATATCTTTTAAAACAATTATCTAATAAAAATGCGTTTTGTATTAGCTTAAGACGAAAAAAATGACATTTTTTATTATACCCATTTCATTTTCATGCCATTTTTCGTTTCACTTTAATAATATTTTTTAATTCAATTCGATACACTACCTGAAACAATGTTTTTATGGGATTCAAACTTTCCGTCAAAGTATGCAAGCACGCACTTTTGCCAATCATTCCATCCGAAGTGGGATTTTCACTCCCGCTTTTATTTAGTATTGCACTTTGTTTCTGGCAGCAAACTATTTTAATCGAATTTGTGTGTTTTAGCCGTATCAAATTACAAAGTGAAATGGGTTTTTTTTAAAGGACTGAACCCATATTAATAATTTATAAACCTAAAAGGTCAATAACCTAGGCGAACAAACGGGTCGCCCGTGGCGGCTAGTACAAAATAATACATTTAAAAAAGCATTGTACACATTCCCAAAATGCATTGCATACATATACATGAATAAAAACAAAAAATAATCATAACTTAGTCAGAGCATATGAACTTTCTTGAATAATGAATTCATCGTCAAAAAAAAGATTGATACACATTCCAAATACTATTCAAAATATTAATTCAAAAATGTGAACTAATAACCTTCGTTTTCTCTGGTCTTCGTTTGGTCTGCTCTAAGATCAGTGATCAATCCGTTATAATGCTAAATAAGAAATCGGATCATTTTATGATAAAAACTTCCGCTTGTATCGCGAATTCTTTAACTGTAGCGGGTACTTCTTTTTTCAACTTCTTTAACATTTTAAAGCAAAAATAGTTTTAAAAAATTATTTTGGCTTAAAAAAATTGGATTGAATTTATTTCTTAGCAATTATTTTAATTTAGTTATCACTAAGCAATATTATTTAATTTTGCTGATTCTTGAAAGATGAAACCGTAGTGAATTTTATTTTCAGAGCTCCTACCTCGAAAAATGAAGTCTACGTGAAAAGTGAGAATTCTGCTTTCTAACAACTATGCAGAATTTATTTTCAGCAACATCTTTTACTAAATATTCCTGACTTTTCAATTTCCAAACCCATTTATGGTCTCCAGTATAGCATATATATATATATATATATATATATATATATATATATATATATATATATATATATATATATATAGAGAGAGAGAGAGAGAGAGAGAGAGATAAACAGTCATATATAGATATATACAGAAAAGAAGATATGACAAATTAGGCTTTATTGAATAATAGATTAAAAAAATTAGAATAATAACTCCATAAATTTGAGTGAAATTTGAGCAATGGAAAACAAAGTGGAGGTATATGTAATTTCGTATATTTGTGTTCGTATATCAGATTTCGTTTTCTGTTCACCAAAATATTTAAGAAATCAATATCCTTGTATGAATTTTTAACACGATTTTGATTCAGATAGAGTGGCTCAAAATAGTGGTAATATCAATATATGAATTTGAAAAAGAAGGTAATTTATGCATGCATACAGATTTCATGCATTTTTAATAGAATCCGAAGAATTTATTTTAACGTTTGAAAGTTAATATTGTAGACTTAAAATACACCTTTTGGTACTAACTTGGAAAATACAGCATGTTTTAACGTTTTGAGTTTTCACCACGAGTTAAATTTAGCGGTACTGATAAAGCATGTATGAGAATCATATTTTAAGCATAATAATTGGTATTTCAGCAGTTTAAATTAGAATGAAACTTATTATACAGATTAGAAGAGATTTCTTTCAGATATCTTTTTACGCCTGCGTGTTTACTTTTGCACCCAGTGGGGAGAGTAGGGTAGGGAAATCAAGAGCGCCATCACCAAGAGAGACAAAATTAGGGAATATATCAATCACATTGAAGGGAGAAAGCAGCCATTTTTCAATCTTATTTCTCAAAACTAAAATAAAATTTCTTTAAAACAGAAATTATTTTTTTAATAAATATTTTGATGTATTCAGTTACCTCAAATCACTAATAAAGTTCCGAGCGCTCACTTCATTTCTGGGAATCACCTATCAAATGATGAACGTATGATTTTTTTTTTATTATTAATAAGCAAAGGCAAATACACCGCCGTAATATAAATGATTTCATAGAAGTAGTCTTTCATAAAGCCAGATGAATGAGAAATCGAGTTTAATATAAATAAGATTAGGCTATATTTCTATTTACCGAAAATTTCTAATAGCTTCTTTCGAACTGCTATTATCTAAACTCGATCAGAAGAACGGAAATCAATTTCATGAATGAGAGCTTAGAAATTATAAGCGAAAAGAGCGTTGCTGTGACATTTTTGCCAATTCTTGGGGCTGGAGCAAACATCATAAATTCGCCTCGTAGATGTTGATTTCAATGATAGCAGTATTCATTGCTGAGTCATTTTCTTAATTGATTCGACGAAAAATTGCTGCCTGATTCGCGAAGTATATTTCCTTTAATAATATATTTCAAAGGCTCCGGTCAAGTGTTCTCCAAGTTAAATATGAAAATAATAAATAATTAGATAATTCAGCTTTAAAATAATAAGAATTCAAAATAATCAGTTTAGATTTTATATTATTAACTGCTCATTCTAATTCTTGATAAAAAAAAAAAGAATGTTAATAATTTTTTGAAATATGCTCTAGAATTGAATTCTCCATTCTTCAGTTTTTAAACACTACATCACTAAAAAAATCAGATTTTTTTTTTATTAAAAAGATTTTTTAATTTTGGTTTACAATGAATATATCTGTATTTAATTTCTGCTTCTAGGATTAAATGGATACATTCCTGATTGAAAAACTCATTAAAAAAAGTGCCATGATATTCAAATTAATTTTTTTTAAAGAATTGTCCATAAAAATAATTTATCCTCATTTGTACATCCTTCATGAAACACAATTTAATAATTATCTTTACTTTGCTCAATTTTTTTTTTTTTTTTTTAAATCAGACAAACCAAACACAATTAGATTGCAAGACAAATTCATTATTCAAATTAAATAAACCGTTGGCATTGTGAGATAATATAAATTATAGTATTTGTGTCAATATTGTATTTATAAAAACTAAATGCTTGGCTAAATTTACAATCATAAGTATTAAAATCATAATTCATCAATCAAGTTAATTGTATTAATTTCGTTTTAAAATGATGAAATACGTCATTTAAACTTTAGTAATAAAAACTACAGTTTTAAATATTCTTTAAATGTTTCTTTTTAACTGAAGAAAAATTGCACAACTATGCACATCATTTAAACGATGATTTAAAAAAAAAATTTAATTTAAGATGGCGCAATAAGTTTTTTTTTATGGAATAACATTTTCTGAAGTTATCACTGGGACAAATGAAATTTAGATGATTTTTGATTAAACAAAATTAATTAAAATTTCGAAAAATTGCTTTGACGTGCAAGTTGTCATCATCTAAAATATATTATTGTCAAGTTTGATAAAATTTAATCAGCGAGTTTCCCCTGTAATGCAAAAACACAAATCGCTGGATCTATGTTTTTAGTATTAATAACAATAATTGCATAATGCAAATTACAGATGGATCTTTCACCTGGAAAGCATCATAATGATACATGAATAAAATATTTTTTAATTAAATTGATTCAAAAGGTTTTAATAAAAATTTTGTTAAACTGACCCTGGAAATGTTTGATAAATTTATTTTTTAAACACTTATATAA